>NC_059075.1:66754423-68004423 GCF_020497125.1 Mauremys mutica
AGTGGGGGCAGGGCTGGGGCGAGGGCCCTGCGAAAGAGCTGGAGCAGGGGCTGGAGCAGCACACAGCTGCGCAGGCACCAGGAAATTTGGTACCCCAAATTTCCTGGTGCCCTAAGCAGCTACGTACTTTGCGTATGGGTAAGGATGGACCTGTTAGACAGTCAGTCTTCTCTGGAAGGCCTTATCCTTATTATAAACTTATACTGGGTGGTGGCAGAGATCCACTTTCTCTGGACTAGTTGGCTGCCAAGGCATGGAACATTTTAGGCCACAGCCCCAGAGGAGTCATGGCCACATATTTGATGCCACCTGACTAGTACTCTGGTGATGGGGCCAGCTCCAGTTCAGTGGCTTTGGGTAAAGTTGATGGACCCAAGTAGTATGGAGGAAGTGGGTCTTTAGAAAGGTCACTGCCCTGCTGCTTTCTTCTACCACTTGCAGGACTGCGGTAAGGGCTGCCCAGTGTTCTTGGATATTTGCCAGTCCTTATCTGTTAGAGGTTGAAAGCCAAACAGTGAGAACCATGGAATTCAACGGGCTTATAACTGAGCCGAGTATGAGATATACTAGAAACAATAAAGTGGCAGCTGCTGCTAACTGCCTGTAGGCCTCCTGAGACCAGCCTCCTGATGGTACTGACCTTGGAGAAATTGGGAAGAAGTATAAATAGCTCTTATTTGCACTAGTTGGGCTGCTGGTCTGGGACTCCTGTGTCTCGCCAACATCTACTTTGCCCCTGAAGTTGTCCTACTGTGCCCCACTTTTGCTAATAGTGGAGAAAGCATAAGTACCTGGGTCCACTTTCTTCAGCCTAATTATTTAAGTGGAAATGATGTGCAGGAAGTGATGGTAAGGGGAAATGACAAGTATTTTGAAAACTTATCCTCCCTTAGTGTATCTTTGTCAATATTTGATCCTCCACTTCCTTTCCCCTTGAATAATTATTTACACCAGTGCAGAATGTATAACTCAACCCAATCAAAAGGGCAGTATTTTAAAATACCCACTTTCAGATGTAAATCAGCATGCAAGGTATAAGGCAATGAAGAGTAGGACTTGCATCAAACAGGTTAGCAACTCTTTTAGGTAGGATAATTGAGATATTAGGAAATCTGGCATTCAGATGTTGTGAGGATTGGGAATTACAAGAAGAAACTGAAGATCATGTTAAAAAAATTCCTATTTTAACTGTTGAAATGGTTATTAAACATATAACTTCAGTACAAAGAATATTTTGGATCACCAAACAGCAAGATCAATTAGTGGGGTATCAGCAATGCAAAATAATTTTACACATTAATTATGTCTCATAATGTTGTAGGGAAGTGTTTTCCCCCCCTTTATAATGGTGAAAAGAGGGGGAATTAAAAATTTTTATTTTCAGAGCATTGTGTCCATCTTTCTAAATGTGCAAATGCAATACAAAATAGAGACTGTAATTGGAAACTCATTGAAAAAGGAATGTAATTTAATTGATATTCCATGACCATGATGGTTGGTGTCTTTTACTATGCAAATTTACACTCACGCTCTGACGATAAACGTGATATCTTCTTTGATTTTGATGAAAGAAAGAAATGTTTAGATGCTAAGATGCTCTGAGGCTAGATCCTGTGGTTTAGCCAAGATCTGGGCAAAGGAACAATTTGGGATGGGAAAACAAAGGTCCCTAGTATAATTAGAGCAGCCTTCAGACGGCTCTATTTATGCTATGCTACTTCACTCAGACCAGAGGCATACAATAGCATCCTGGTCATGTTCCTTTTACTAGCCCTACTCCCTGTGCCAGAGGCGGTGATACAGGAGCTGCTAAGGTGGTCCTAGACTTATGCTGCTCAGTTCCTTAGGGTATATAGCTGCTTTGCACCAACAAACCTACACAAAACAGTTACTGTGTCTGAGAGTCTGGCCCTTGATGCTCAAGAAGAAGAGGGGAGAGTACCTTTTTACTGTTGCAAAATTGGTACAAAATTCAAATCTGCCACAGCTGAATGATTGTGTCCTTTTTCTGCTCTCTGTTTGTATTTTCCCTAGCTGCTATGTCAATCTTGTGATTTAATTAGCAGTGATGGATGAAAATTCTTTGTTTAAATTATGTTGAGGGATATGATCAAATTGTACACTTTTTCCAACTAACTTTAATTAAATCAGAATGGAGTTGAATCTGTTTATAGTGAAATTGTATCTTATGAAGGTCAATGATCTCTCTTGTATACTTCTTCTAATGTGTAAGTATTTTAAAAATCATTAACATGAGATATGAGAGCACCATACAGTTGAGTTAGATCAAAAACTCAATTCTGAAGTTGCTCCCTGAAACTAGAAGGTAAAAATCATAGACTCACTCTCCCGCAACACACACTCTCTCTTCCCCCGCCCCTGCTCCTTGTCACCCACTCGCTCCTCTCTCCACTTCAGTTGAAAAGCAGCTGGTAATCTAGTAGGATGCCCATGGAACCATGGGATTGAGAAACCTGCATCATGTGATGCTGTACTTGCCCCATGAGGCATTGTAAACCCTTCCCAAAGCATCCTGTGGCCAATTGCATAGTGGGATAGCTACCCACAGTGCACTGCTCTCTGTGTCGATGCAAGAGCTGCTAGTGTGGTGCACTCTTCCGACACAAGGAGCATAGTGTGGACATGCAACAGCACTTTAATTAAAGTGCTTTAATTAAAACGGCATCCCTTTTGGTGACAGAACTCTACAGTGTAGACTAAACAATCTGAATGAAATTATGTTGCAGATGTTAAAAAAATCAACCAGATTATGATGTGCTGATAGCTGTTATTGTTGGAGGAGCCGTTTCCTAAGTGGTGGCTAGCTCAGCTGCCTGCTTTCTCCTGGCCCCTGGGGTGCTCAACCCCCCACTTTGACCCAAGCCCCACCCACCCCCTTACTCCAACCCCCACCCCGCCCTGCCGTTTTCTGCCCAGTTTTTCCCCCTCCTCTGAGTGTGCCCCATCCCTGGTCCGTCCCCCACAGCGCCTCCTGCATGCCGCGGAACAGCTGGTGGCAGTAGGCGCTGGGAGGGAGGGGGAGAGCTGGCTGCCAGTGAGTGCTAAGCACCCTCTAATTTTTTTCCATGGGTGCTCCACGGCTGGAATACCCACAGAGTCGGTGCCTATGGTGGCTAGTGCAATTAAGGGCTATCATTTGAAGGCCATTTTCTTTATCCACTGGCTTTCACAATACAAACTGTTCAGTAGTGGAAGATCATTGCCGTTCATTCACAGCTGCCAATACCCATTGCAACGAAAGGGACACAAGTGACATGTCACTAAGTCAGCATACAGCGACGAGCTCTGTTGTTTTCCATTGACTGAGCTGATTCATATGAATTAATGCAACTTTATCTAAAGGAATGAACAGATGATGCAAGAATAAGTGAGACCGAAGTGTTTGAGTACCTTATCATTCATATATCTGCAGCTTTGCATGAAAATTCTCTTTCCTCTTCTCACCCAGTCTCCACTATGGCACTTAGGCTGTGTCTATACTGCAGACTATATCAGTACATATGCTGTAGCTTAAATGCAGCCTGCTCTGACAGAAGGAGTTTTTCCATCAGTGTTGGAACACCACCTTCCCCCCGCCCAAATTATCTATGTTGACATTCTTCTATACTGGGGTTAGTCAGCATAGCTATGTCAGTAAGGGAGGAGGGCTTTTTATACCCATGACTGAAGTAGTTATGTCACCCTAACTTTAAAGTGTAGATCAAGCCTAAGTTTCCATGGTGACAGGCCTATTAGAAATAGCCAGTTGGAGACACCATGGTGAAAATCCACTGGTCTCTAGACTATTTTATTTTCAGGGGAGGGAGGATTCCTCTCTGTCCCTCTCCCCCACAATTAAAAAAAAATTAAATAAAATTTCTCCCTCTCTGAAGGGCCTGTATTGGGATGATCAACCTCTCAGGCAGAAGAGGACTACCTGTGGCATTTCTCTCAGTAGGAACTGGTGGAGAGGACAACTGAAAAATAGGGATTTGGGTCCAAACTCTGCTCAAGTTCAGGTGTATTTGGATCCAGGGTTTTGGTCAAACCCATCGCTAAACTGAATAAAAACTTTACAAAACTCAATCATGCTTCCAAACGCTAGCCTGAAAAAAATGTTTTTGGCCAAAACTATTTGGTAAATTTCTGTCAATTTGTAAATAGTTTCTTGACTTCCAATTGCATTTTTGGCAAGTTAATTATTTGTCCCAAAAATTACTCCCAGCTCTAGCTGTAACTGATTTGGGGGGTTCTTGTGTCAGGCAGGACATGGGAAACTCTGCTTCTGGTCAATCACAATAAAAAGCTGATCAAGTAGCCCTTTGGAAGCTGCACTAAGAGAATCTATGCCCAAGAGGACAGAGATTTAGACGTGTCCTCTAGAGACCATCTCTGGGGTGGGAACCCTACCACAATAGCAAGTATTATGTATTGAATCTGAGGAACACCTTCAGGCAAGTTCTATGGTATGAAATTACTGCTAGATACTTGCACGTCATCCTCATTAACAATGCAGGCTTTAAGAACACCCCCTGAGAGGCCAAGACCTTATGTTGTCTGCTGGAGCCAAATTATTAAATACATCAGACACCGTGAACTTCTCCATTTCATTTCCCCAATGAGGAAAACAAACCCTAGATTTTTCAGGCTTTGGAGGCCCAAATTGGCCCTGGAATCAAATCAGAGCATAGCTACTAGATAACCTAGCTACAGGGAGCTGTTCTCCAGCGTGGCAGGAAACACAGCCAGCCTTCAAAGTGACTCTTGGTTACAGCCCATTGCTGTTAAAAATACAAAGCTGTATTGTGTTCAGAAAGTTAAAGGGAAAGCTTATTCAAACCTGTTGGATATTTAAACAGCAGTGTCCCCATTAGAGAGAGTTAGTGGTTGAAATGGCTAAGCAATCATTTCAAGAAGGCTATAGACTTAACAGAAGGGAAAATTAAGTCTTTAACAGGAAAACCTGCTAAGAGACTTGTGTATTTTCAGCCTGCCTGCAGTTTGAGTGGTGTAGGTATGTAAGCCAAATTGTTACCTGTCCCTTTCCTGCTGTGCTCCAATTTCTATTGACTTTCAAGTTAACTGATTGCTCAATAAGGAAACTGAATGGAACAACTGAGCTGTGGAAGTTCATTTTGCAGGTGATGTTTAGCAATACAGAGAATAGTTTTCTGCTGATCGGTGGAGTCAGTTTCTGAATCCTGAACATTAGTTTTGTTTAATAACTAGACAAAGTCATTGCCAAATTGCTCACTTAAAGCAAGTGTGATGGTGAAGGGTGGAGACATTTCTGTAAATTTCAGGGTGGGGAAAATCCTTCTCTCTCTCTCTCTCTCTCTCTTCCCCACCCTCATTCTAAAACAAATTCTATTTTAAAAGGGAGACATTGTGGTGTATGATGCTGAAAGGAACATAGGATTTGCTATACTGGATGAGACCAGTGGTTCAGCAGTGGCTAGTACCAGATGCTGCAGACGAAGATTCAGCACTGGCTAGTACTAGATGCTCCAGACAAAGATTTAGGGTCCCCTACTGTAGGCAGCTGTGGGATAATCTTCCTCAGGGATGTTTCCTCCTATTCCCCAATAAGTAGAGGTTGTTTTATGCTCTGAAGCATGAGGGTCCTTCTGCAGCTCCTCTAAGTCTTTTCCAGGCTTGACTGACCTACATAACTTTATGTCATCTGAAAATTTTGCTATCTCACTGCTCATCCCCTCTTCCAGATCATTAATTAATACATTAAATACCACATGACCTGATATGGAAAGTTGAGGCACCCTACTGTTAGCCTTTTCCCATGATGACAATTGACCATTTATTCCTATTCTTTGTTTTCTGTCCTTTAGATAGTTTCTGATCCATGATGATACTTTGCCTCCGGAATCATAACTACTTAGTAACTTTAGTAGTCTCTTATGAGGGAGTTTGTCAAAGACTTTCTAAAACTCTAAATAATTTATATCAACCAGTTCTCCTTTATTCACAGTTTTTTATTGACACAGTCAAAGAATTGTAATAGATCAGAGAGGCATGATTTTCCTGTGCAGAAGCTGTGCAGGTTAGACCCTTTTCTGTCATGAGCTAAGTGTTTTATAAGTCTATTTTTAATTATCAGTTCAACCAGTTTATTAGGAAGATAAGTAAGTCTCATTGGCCTGCAGTTCCCCAGATCACTTCTAGTGCCTTTTTAAAATAATAGATACATTTTCTACTCTCCAAGCCTCTTGAACAATAGATGATTTTAATAATATTGAATATTTCTACTAGCAGCTCAATCACTTCATACTTGAGTTCCTTCAGAAATCTTGGATGTATAAAATCTGGGTCTGGTGACTTGTTGCTTTTTCAATGATCAGTTCATTCCAGTACCTCCTTTTTTGGTAGCGCAGTCTCTGATAGTACTGTCTCTCTGTTGTTGAGCTTGATGTTAGCTAAAGTTCTGATAGTCTTCCAAAAATTCAGAAATTTGTCATGTATGAACTTAATTGGAAATCATGTCTCATGAAATGAAGTATCTTCTCCTGGTTGAGAGTGCTTCCCCCCGCCCCGAAGATCTGCTCCCACTTGAGATTTGTGATCCCTTCCTCCCTCTCTGAATACTTCCACTTACTGGGAGTCCTCTCCTGCCTGCTTTTGGTTGAAGTACTGAAGGAGGAGAACCTATAATGTCAGAAACTATTGTTTTCATTGACATTTTATTGTATGTCAGGAGTAAGATGATCAAAAAAGTCCCCCTCTGAAAGTCAGTGTATTTCTTTTTAAGGGACTCTTTTGAGGGGCTGGCAGTGATCACAGTGTGAGATCACTGACTGGTTTTGTGTGACTCTGTCAGCCTCTTGAAACTGTATTGCAATCAAAGCCAACCCTTTATAATTGACAGTGCCTGCAAAAACCCAGTAAAATGCAATCTAATAATCTCACAGAGGAGGGAGTGGAAGAACTCCCATCCTAATAACCTGTGCTTTGCCTACACAGATAATTTAAGAAATCCATAATAATACTATAGCAAAAGGGGCCTGGAACCCATTACAGGTACTGTAATCTGTTATGAATACAGAGTATGAAGTCATTAGGGCTGATCTGGTTATCTCCCCCATCTTAAGGTTGTTCCAGCATTGTCCCCAGTGCAAGGGAGGAGAGTATTTAAGGCTAGTGGCATATAAAATCCTTTTATCCACAGAATGCCCTCTCATATTTTCCTTGACTCAATCTATCCCCCTTTCAAATATCAAAAGTCACCGTAATGGGAAAGCTAGAGGGAACTAAGCAGCTGGTAACCTTCCTAATGGGCAGGAATGCAAGTTGGAGTTTCCATTGTAGTCAGCAGTGCTGTGGAAGCTTGTACTAGAATTGATAACATTTGTGTCAAGTCCATTTTGAGCTTGTAGTGTAGCTGGATTTAATTATATGAGCTATTGCTCATGCTAAGTTCTCTATCAGCTCCAAACAGTGTGGTGCATACACACCAGGACTGGTTTTTAAAGGGGCTTCACTCATTCTTTAAAAAAATAAAAAATCATGTCCAAGCAAAGACATTGATAGAAATGGCCTGAGCTGCAAAATTTAGGCATAAGTACTAATGGGGGTGTGGGGATTCTAGTTGACTCACACATATAGTGAGGCCTTAATTGCAAAACTTGGATCTGGGTTCAGGTCCAGTTTGTAAAACTCAGATCTCAGATTTCAGCCTTCCCAAGAACTTAGGGGAGTTTGGATTCAGATATATTTGTTTCAGGTCTTTGTTTCAAGCTCACCTCCATTTTGGTTGCTGTGGGATTCTGTGTCAAACCCAGGACCCTCTCTAGAACAGCTGGTTTTTCAGAAGGCAAGCTGCATTATAATACAACTGTGAGCAACTTCATTTTGGATTGATCTCAATTTTGATACATGTCTGTGTGTGTGTGTGTATATATATATGTAATGTTTTATAGGCAGTAAGCTAATATAGTCAAAATATTTGGTACCCTGTCAAGATGTTTTCAGCCCCAAATTTAGGGTTTGTTGAAATGAAAAGGATCTGAGAAAAGTCATTCTTGATATAATTTTAATCTTTGATAGAAAGATTGAGGCCTTATATGATTTCAGGAGTAGGGCACAATCCAAAAATCTGATCCTAATCCCAATTTCTGCCTGAAATTTAGGGGAAATTTGGATCTGGATTTGAATCCAACTCTGTTGTTTGGCTTTATCTGTCTAATAGTGTTGAAGCAGACCTTGAATCAAAATATCTCCACATTTGGAGAATTTCAGATCTGAGGTTCAAGGCCTTCTCTAATTACTGACAGGGTTTTAATGAAATAAGCAAAACAAAGCTGCACGACTACGATAACTTGAATTAACTCCTAGACTACTTAGTAGTGATGTTAGCCAGCTAAGATCTGTGCTGTATGTGAAATGCTTTGAGTTCTCAATTTTTATAAAGGGTGAGTAGGATGGGAGCCATTTTCTCCCTTTCTTTTTTAGTAAAAGTTAAGTATGGAGCAATACTAATTAAAGACCACAATTTCAGGCTGTGTCTGGAAGCATAGCCTGCAGCAGAGCCAATCTCTGCCTCTGGAGCCTGAGTGCAGATGGCCTGTAATAAGCTTCTTGATTGGCTACATGACCTCCATGACTGGAAGAGTTAGCAGACTAGCTCTTAAGTCCAGCCACAGAGGCACTTCAGCAGCTGCTTGAAGTATTAGCTCATGACTGTGATAGCACTGTCTCCTATGCCTGCTTGTTCCAACCTCTTCCCTACCTTTCCTCGCTTCAGGTAGCCCAGGTTCATAGGCAGCAGGTTTGTATAATTTTTGGTGGGGCCCAAAATGGTGGTGCCCCCCCGCTCCTGCCCTGTAAGCTGTTATAAAATGAAGCTACAATGCATCAGTGCCACAAGATTACAAGGGTCAATTAAAAGTGGAAAGTCAGAAGCAGCACTTGCCTACTTCAGTATACAGTATTATATTTTGTTGCACCTGTTGTGATGAAGTGGGAATGTTCTTAATATTTTCTCTGAATACTGTGTGGGTGCCTCAGTTTCCCCTGCAAGATGCCAACTGAAGGTGTTGGGGACAAAGAGATCAGGTGGCCTCCTTGTCCGGAAGAGACACGGAGGCCAGAGGAGGGAGTGTCAGTTTGGAGCTGGGGAAATGGGGAGAGACCCAGAACTTGGTTCTGGGCTCCCCACCCCCCAAGATGGACCTGACAGAGGGGTTCTGTTTTCTGTACCAACAAGCTCTGTTTAAACTGTGTTCCCGTCATCTAATAAACCTTCTGTTTTACTGTCTGGCTGAGAGTCACATACGACTGCGGAGTTGGGGTGCAGGGACCTCTGGTTGCCCCAGGACCAGCCTGGGCAGACTCGCTGTGGAAAGTGCATGATGTGGAAGGGCATGCTGAATGCTCCGAGGTCAGACCCAGGAAGGTGTAAGCTTCTTGCCCTGGAGACAGTATGCTCCAAGAGAGGAGGCTCCCCCAGAGTCCTGACTGGCTTTGTATGGAGTTGTTCCAAAGCATCACAGCATCCCCTTCCACACCGTGCACTTCCCAGAAGTCCGCACAGGCACTGACACTCCCTCCTCCGGCCTTTGTCTCTTTTCCAGGCATTAGGAGGCCACCCGATCTCTCTGTTCTCCAACACCTTCAGTTGGCACCTTGCAGGGGAAACTGATTTGGGAGAAATGAAGTAAAAGCTGCCCAAACCGAGCTTGAGCACTCCTGAATTTTGAGGTGTTCAAATCTGGAAGGCAGGTGCTGGGGGTGGGAGAGGGCTGTGGGCTCCATGGGGGAGCATGGCAGCAACTGTCTGGAGCTGCACGGAGCCAGACACGCTGGTATGAGTGGCACAGTAAGCGATTTGGGGGTTGGAGAAGAGGTAGGGGGTTCCGGGGGGCAGTCAAGGGACAAGGAGCAGGGGGGTTGGATGGGGCAGAGGTTCGGAGGGGCAGTCAGGGGACAGGCAGCAATTGGATAGGCATGGGAGTCCAGGAGGTTTATCAGGGAACAGGTAGGAGGGTCCTGGGGGGAAGTTGGGTGGGGTCTCAGGAGGGGGCAGTTGGGGACAAGGAGAAGGGAGGCTTAGATAGGGGCTGAGGTCCCAAGGGGCAGTTAGGGGTAGGGGTCTCGGGAGGGGGTAATCGGGGGACAAGGACCAGTGGTGCTTAGATAAGGGGGTGGGGGTCCTGGGGGGCAGTTGGGGCAGGGGTCTGGGGAGGGGGCAATCAGCGGCCAGGGGCTGGGATTCAAAGGGCTCTGGGCTGCTGGCAGTTGCGGGGAGCCCAGAGCCCTCTGACTCCCGGCCGCGGCTGGGATTTAAAAGGCTCTGGGCTCCGCGCGGTTGCAGGCAGCCCAGAGCCCTCTGATTCCCGGCCGCGGCTGGGATTTAAAAGGCTCTGGGCTCGCGGCGGCTGCTGGCAGCCTAGAGCAGGGGAGAAACCTAGCTCCAAATATTGCTGGAGCAGAGCCCCTGACTGTGAATATTCCTGGGGCTAAAGCCCCAGGAGCCCATATAAGTTGGCGCCCATGCCCAGGTTTGACTCTCAGCTGTGCATCCTGCCTTTGGCTCTGATGCTGGCTCAGGCTCTGGTACCCAACTACCAACTCCTGCTCTAACCATTGGGCAGGGCCGCCTGGGGGGGGGCAAGTGGGGCAATTTGCCCTGGGCTCCACAGGGGCCCCCAAGAGAACAGCTGAGGCTCCCGCCTCCGCCCCTCTCCTGGAGCCTTAGCACATCAAGCGGCGTCCTCAGACAGCGCCACACCGTGTCTCCGGCGGGGCCCCTGAGCTCCGCCCCCTCAGAGCCGCGTGGTGAGGGGGCGGGGCTGCGAGCTCCAGGCTGAGCTCAGCTCCCTCCGCTCAGCGTGGAGCTCGCAGCCCCGCCCCCTAACCACGCGGCTCGGAGCGGGACGGAGCTCAGGCCCCGCCGGAGACACGCTGCAGCTGTTCAGAGACGCGCTGAGGCTCCGGGTGAGGAGGGAGCCGGGGGTAAGAGGCTGGGGCTAAGGGGCAGGGAGTCCCAGGGATAGTCAGGCCACAGGGAGGGGGCAGAGGTTGAGGGGGCGGTCAGGAGACAGGGAATGGGGGGGTTGGATTGTGGGCGTTCCAGGGGGGGGGTCTGTCAGGACTCAGCATGGGGGGGGTGGATAGGGGTTTGGGCAGACAGGGAGCAGGGGTGGGGTCCCAGGGGGGTGGTGGTGGGGGTGTCTCTGTGGGATGGTGAGGGGACAAGGAGCAGGATGGGTCAGGGAGTCTGAGGGGGGCAGGCAGTCAGGGGGCAGGAAGTGGGTGGGGGTTGGATAGGGGTAGGGCCAGGCTGTTTGGGAGGCACAGCCTTTCCTACCCTAAAGCTCATTCAGCAGTTTGAGGCTTGCGGAAGAGCCAAGCTGTTAGCTTTTCCATTAGGGCTACCATCCCTTTCACTTCTCAAATGCCAAATTATAGTCTATATGTAATTTCAGTGCCATAGGGAGATTCATGTCAGGGGAGGGTAGCTTCATTTAAAATTAGCCACTGGGGGGAGGGATCACATGAGAAGAGCAACCCTACCAAGGGAGACCCCCCCCTCCCCTGCATTCCCTGAGGCTTCAGAGGGGTTAATTCAGTGGTTCTCAAACTTTTGGCCTGGTTACCCTTTCACATAGCAAACCTATGAGTGCGACCCCCCCCCTATAAATTGAAAACACTCTTTTATATATTTAACACTATTATAAATGCTGGAGTCAAAGCGGGGTTTGAGGTGGAGGCTGACAGCTCATGACCCCCAGTAATAACCTTGTGACCCCCTGAGGGGTCCTGACCTCCAGTTTGAGAACCCATGGATTAATTTAATTTTAGCACCCTGTGTCCATTCACATGCATGTGCTATTTTGAGCATTTCAGTTTTGACAACATAGGCTCATCCCAGATTCTGGAACAAGCTCAAATGGTCAGTTCGTGGAGTATGTACATAGTCTATACTAAAGACAAACCCACAGTAACCGTCTCCAGTTTCTGAGGGACCACATGGAGCCAGTCTCTAGGAAACAGATACATGCATGGAGATTAAGTCCATTAACGGCTATTAGCCAGGATGGGTAAGGAATGGTGTCCCTAGCCTCTCTTTCTCAGAGAGTGGAGATGGATGGCAGGAGCCAGATCACTTGATCATTACCTGATAGGTTCACTCCCTCTGGGGCACTTGGCATTGGCCATTGTCAGTAGACAGGATACTGGGCAGGATGGCCTTTGGTTTGACCCAGTATGGCTGTTCTTATGTTCTAACCTAAATGAACCCAAAGTTATGGAGACAGATATGAGTCAAGGAAGCCAGCAGAGTATCAGAAACCTGGAAAAATCTCTGCTTGGATGGGCTCAGGTGTTTGGTTACAAGCTGAGGTGGTTCAAAAGGTTTGGATTTTTTTTTAAGCAGAATTTTTTATTGTTTCTTTAAACAATCAAACACAGCAAGCAGCAAATATTTGGCCACACACTTCTGAAACCTCAAACCATGTTCAGGTTTTGGCAGACTAATTTCAGCTTTTCAATTAAAAAAACCACAACAAATTTTGAAGGAAAGCAGACATTGTCCTTGATTTTTTTTCTGCTTTTTAAAACCCCCTAGTTTTCAATCCAGAAAAAGTTTTGATGGAAAATATTTGTCTAACACTTTTAATGAGCTTTAGTGCCTTTTAGCACTAGTTGATGCTGAGAACCAGTGATACCTTGTAAAGAAGTTTTCTCAAAACTGGGTTTGTGGCGAAATGCGGAAGGTTTATTTTTCCCAGGAGCGCCCGTAGGGGGGAGCAAGTGGGGCAATTTGCCATGGGCCCCGCAAGGGCCCCCAAGATAATATAGTATTGCAATTTTTTATAGAAGGGGCCCCCAAAATTTCTTTGCCCCAGGCCCCCTGAATTCTCTGGGCGGCCCTGCCATTGGGCATGACTTGTCCTGCCACAGCCTGTTCTGCATCAGTTTTGTTAATACACTGAAGACTTCTGTTTCCAGGATCTGTCAATCATGTGTCTTTCACCACAACTGAATTTTTTAAAAAATGCATTGGCATGTTTTAGTTCTAATATTTAAAAGGAGGAGAATGTAACACTAGGTTCAGAAGTAGTATTATATGTTCCAGTAATTTGCCTAATTGACAGCTCATTAGAAACAATGAAAATCATGTGATTAATGAAAAGCCAGCATAACTGTTGGGGGAAACCATCTCTTGTATCCTTTCCCCTCACCCTTCCTTTGATTTGGGTGTGTTCTTTGTTAATTTAGATTGTAAACACTTCAGGGCAAAGACTCTTTTCCTATATGTACAATATTTAGAAAACTTTAGCTATTGCCACATGCATAAAAATTGTTATGCTAGAAGGTGTTAATGGCTTCCATAAAGTGTGTCTTTGATCTATACATCAGTTTCAAACCTGGTCAAAGTCTGTGAGTATACTAAGCATCCTTTTTTCATGCTAAATGGAAGGAGCAATTAAGCCTCTTTATGGAACAATAGAATGGAACGTGAGTCAATAGAAGCTACTGCCCAAGGCAATTGGCAACATGGCAAAGTCTGAGCAGGACCAAGCTGGTTGGTGTGAGGGGTTTCCCTGGAACTGATTGTAAACACAGGGGGCTATTAGATTGTTTTTGGCAAGCTGTGTGTCTTTGTTAAAGCAACCAGAAAGTTAGAGAAGCAGTCATGAGTATGGCACAAAGCTGGAGTAGAGACAGAACTCCTTGGGGCATGGGACTGGCTGGAAAGGCGGGTCTAGAAAATGTGAGCAAGGAAACTACATGCTATTGTTTGTTCCTACTGTGTTCAGGGAAACAGGACTCACTGTACATTCTTTAGAAGTAGCAAAGAATCCTGTGGCACCTTATAGACTAAGGGCTTGGCTACACTTACAAATTTGCAGCGCTGCAGCAGGGTGTGAAAACACACCCTCTGCAGCGCTGCAAATTGCGGCGCTACAAAGCGCCAGTGTAGTCAAAGCCCCAGCGCTGGGAGCCGCGCTCCCAGCGCTGTCCGTTATTCCCCACAGGGAAGTGGAGTACGGACAGCGCTGGGAGAGTTTTCTCCCAGCGCTGGCGCTTTGATTACACTTAGCGCTTCAAAGCGCTGCCGCAGCAGCGCTTTGAAATGCAAGTGTAGCCAAAGCCTTACAGACGTTTTGCAGCATGAGCTTTCATGGGTGAATACCCACTTCTTTGGATGCAAGCAGTGGAAATTTCCAGGGGCAGGTGTATATATAAGCAAGCAAGAAGCAAGCTAGAGATAACAAGGTTAGATCAATCAGGGAGGATGAGGCCCTGTTCCAGCAGTTGAGGTGTGAAAACCAAGGGAGGAGAAACTGGTTCTGTAATTGGCAAGCCATTCACAGTCTTTGTTTAGTCCTGAGCTGATGGTGTTAAATTTGCAGATGAACTGGAGCTCAGCAGTTTCTCTTTGAAGTCTGGTCCTAAAGTTTTTTTGCTGTAGGATGGCCACCTTAAGATCTGCTATTGTGTGGCCAGGGAGGTTGAAGTGTTCTCCTACAGGTTTGTGTACATTCTTTGTTAACCAACAGGATTGCTCTAAAGGAACACCTGAATCATTTAATCAATGTTTCCACTTAACAAACAACCTGCCAAGGCCCTGACTATTGGCTAACCACTAGGGCCAAAGGGGAAAAGATGGCTACAGAAATGAGCATGTATTGTTATTACCATAATTTAAAACTCTAGGTGCAGAGTGTGGTGGCTTTAGTGTTTCATGACTATAATGAGGAACTAGTAAGCTTCTCCATGTCTCTTAAGCCATGCAATTCTAGCCTCTCCTGCTGTGTCTGATCTGGCCCTGTGAAGGCTGATTTTTCAGAAGTACTTAACACCCACAACTCTAATCAAAGTCAGTGGGAGATCAGCATTTCTGAAAAGCAGGCCTATCTTGACTACTCATTCTGGGCTCAGCTTGCAAAATCACAAAGTAAAGTATGCGAATAGGCTCACTGATTTTTAATGGCATTAGGTACGAGAATAAAGTTACTTGTGTGTATGTTTATAGGATTTGGCTGCACCTTAATGTATCCACTAGTTTTTTGTTGAGACAACCAAACTCACTTCATTTATCCTCATAACAAAAAGCTAGTCCATTAGCCTATAGTGCCATCTAGCCTCCTTGTCTTCTCATCTCTTGGAAATTTCATAAGTGTGGTATGAATATTTGGGAGGAAACATCTGATGATATTCATGGGACCATTTCTTTCCCGATGAAAATATATTTATTAGTACTAGTAAAAAGTGTTTCCTCAATATTTTGAAAAATGTTGACACTCTATTACCTGGTTGAAAAACAGGAAAAAAATGAGAAATTTACTTCAAAACTTGGAAATTTCTTGAGTAGCTACTGTAATTCTCAAAATCCACAAAACTGAGCAAATTATAAGGAAGAAAGCAGACAAGGTGTATGACTATTATATTTCCAGCATGATTTATTCCCAAGTGCTTTACAAATGTGATAGGAATCATATCAGAAGCATCCATCTCTGGGGTGGAATGGCAAAGTTGTTAGTAGCGTACAACCACATTTCATAGCTCTTCATAACAGAAAATGCAGAAGAATATTGTATGAGAGTTGAAGTGAAGGGAGAATGTAGGGTGGAGGTCCAAGATTAAAATTGTCAGGTGACTCAGGTTAGCATCCCTACTTTTGAGGGGAAAAGTGCCACAAGTCTTTTACTAAGTGGCCAGAAAAAGTGGGTCAAATCTGGTGAAACAATCCATTTCTCTTCAATGCACTTAATTCAGACATGTTGGAATTGTAAGTAACTTTCACGTACCTACTAACAACATGTACATTTAATCAAGAAGGCTCCTTGATTTTCTGCAGTCCTGTGGAAACAGAGATACACCTTTTCATTGTGTCTTCATTAGCCATAATGCTCCTCCATTCAGCATAGAAAGAAATTGGCGCACAGCCCTTTTGTGAATGACTGCAAATGAAGGCTAAACCTGCTTGGGGGGGGGCACCATATTTTGAAGTAAACAAAATAGACAGGAACAGAAATCATGTGCACACTGCTGCAGGCCCTCTGTGCTGTGGACTATCTTCCAATTAGTTTTATATTGCAAAGTAACACTGCAAAATGATCTCATGGAAAACCGGATTGTACATGACAGTATTACTAGGACTCTCATACAAATTTCAGCTTCCATTATAGTGGTATCCACTAATATGAGTAAGACAGATATATGCTATGTACACCTGGACACACAATTTTAACTTCTTGAGGACAATTCTTTTTTGTTCCTCATCAGGCTCCTCTGCTGGATCTTGCTGTCTAACTGTTCCTCCTGTATTAGTGGTCTTTCTGTATGGAAGCAAATCTAGCTGGTGTATTTTGGATTGGCAGAGAACATCTATCAGCCAATCAATATATGCATTGCAAATTGTTAGCTATGTCACCTGTCCACTATCACTGATTATACGCAGGCATCTATTAGAATTTCCATTATAACCCTAGATGGCTCACTAGGTTAATACAAAAGCCCTTCAAAATTCCTTTAAAGCCAGACTAGTGCTGTCTGCCCTGAGAGATGCTGTGAATCAATTCAAGGAGCTAGAAAATGAAAGCATAATCTCCTTTGTTGCCCCTAGGGAATGAGCTGCATGCTTTCTGTGGGCAACTAATCAGAAAGTGAGGTACTTGTTTTGGGGGAGATTAAACAAGGGCTGACACTTTGAAAATATAGATCAATATCTCATTCCCCAAAATTAAAGACTTTTTTGGGGGGAGAGGGGGTAAAATTTGGGAGAAAATATATGCACCAATTGGCTTTGACACAGATTTACCAGCAGGTGGTGTTGGATAGGATATCTTAGCAGCCTTTAGTACAGGGGTCAGCAACCTTTCAGAAGTGTTGTGCTGAGTCTTCATTTATTCACTCTGATTTAAGGTTTCGCATGCCAGTAATATATTTTAATGTTTTTAGACTGTCTCTTTCTATAAGTCTATAATATATAACTAAACTATTGTTATATGTAAAGTAAATAAGGTTTTAAAAGTGTTTAAGAAGCTTCATTTAAAATTAAACTAAAATGCAGAGCCCCCTGGACCGGTGGCCAGGACCTGGGCAGTGTGAGTGCCACTGAAAATCAGCTCATGTGCCCCCTTTGGCACGCATGCCATAGGTTGCCTTCCCCTGCTTTAGTACATTGAAAGGCTTTTCTACAGTTTCTTTGTAGAGTGGCTAGTGCACCAACAGGGTTTTTTTCAATACATTATTGACCAGATACTGCAGCAGCTCAAAGATTTCTCATGTTATCTGAGTGATATAATAGCTTTGGAGAAATCCATGGAAAGGCAATTGTGTAAATTGGATAATAATCATTCAGACTAGGCTATGGAATGGTGTGTCTGTCATTACCCAGTGTACTTCACTACCTGGCCAGTTCATGTGGCTGCATGGTCACAAACACACACCAGCTTGTTATCTTTCACCAAGATGTGTATTCTTTTCTTACAAAGTAACAAGTCCTTCCTGAACGGGCTGACAGGGAAGCTGGTGATGGTGAAGCTGAAGTGGGGGATGGAGTACAAGGGCTACCTGGTGTCTGTCGATGGCTACATGAACATGGAGCTTGCAAACACAGAAGGATATATAGATGGTGTATTGTCAGGACACCTTGGTGAAGTTTTGATAAGATGTAACAATGTCCTGTACATCAGAGGAGTAGAAGAAGATGGAGAAATGAGAGAATAAATGTGTAGATTTCTGGAAAATAAAGATCAGTTTTTCAGAAAAAAGTATAATGCTGGTTTAGGGCAAGGGGCTTCCCTGCAGCCTTTACTCCTCAGCCCAAACTTGCCCTCTGAGCTTCCTTCAGACTATCTCCTTTGCTGCCTGTTCCTTCTACGTATATTCTCCCAATTACTTGGTTAGTCTAATGATTACCACCCAGCTGCTCATAATCCCCCAAGGGAAAGTTTAACTGCCTCCATCTTGGCCTGCAGACTTCTTCAGGCTGCAGCAGTGTCAGGTGATCAGGGTGCTGCTAATAGTGCCCTGTTAAGAAAAGTGAAGTAAATAGTTTTCTCAGGATAATACAAACATTTGGACACCAACGTGATTGTCAAGAAACGTATACAGTGAAGGAGAAAAAATGGAGATAGCATGCTATCTACCAGTTGTACTAGACTGCAGGATTTCCTTGCAAAATGCTAAATTAAAAATAATCTTATGCTTGCCTGTGCTGGTAAAACCTCTTTCTCATAGGTAAAGAATGAAAATTAGGAATGGTCATGAGAATACAAAACAGCATTTAATACCACTAAAATGTTATCATCTGCACCTCATGTTTTATGCAGAGACTGCAAAAGAGACTTTAGATGTAGTATTTGGAATAATGAAATTCTATTAATACAGCATAATACCTGAACTCATATCCTTATATTTCTTGACTCAAGACTTGTATTTTTTCTAGAAGCTACTAGACAGTAGCAACAGTGTATGATTTTGTTTCTGTATCGCTATGATGTTGATAAATTAAGTGTCCTGTCTTCTGGAGAAAATGCTGGTCTTTAAAGATTATAGGGAAGGAGGAGAAGGAGGAATTTGCTAACAAAGGAAAGTTTATCTTGGCCTGATTCTATGCTCAGGAGAAGAAAGTAGGAAACAGAGAGAGAGTCAAATAGAGCAGATGCTAGCTAAGCAGTTAGGAGACTCTGGTAAATCTGCAGAGTTCAAAGGGACAGTGTCAATTTGAGAAGCTTCAAACAAAAAGTCTCTGAAGAGAGGAAAGGATGTTTTTGTGGTTCTGGCACTGGGCTAGGACTGAAGAGATCTCTGTTCATTTGCTGACTGTGCCACAGGCTTTTTGTATGACCTTGAGCAGATCACTTAACACCTCAGTTCCACATTTGAAAAACCATAATAATACTTCCTTTCTCCCAGCCTTTGTTTGTCTTGTATATTTAGACTACTAGCTTTTACTAGCAGGAACTGTCTCTTCCTGTGTATTTGTGCAGGGCCCTTTGCAATGAGGATCTGATCTTGTCTGGGGCCTCTGGGTGCTTATCCAAAGAAGCAAGTGGTGAAAGACCCTCCAGAAATACTAAAATATATATCTGCTCAGCCTCTGTGATATGTAGTGTGAATTATTGTTACCATGCAATCTCTTTCCATGAACTGTGATGGCTCCTTTGAAACCATTACCGACTGTGCTGTGAATACATACTTCTTGATATTATTAATACGAAATTTTATTGTTCAGGAGTGGGTGTTAATACAAAGGTTCAGCATTTATATGTCTATTTCCAGATTTAAAAATATCATTGAGATCCCCTTTCATCTGGAGATATATATTTATTGATTTACAGCAACCTTATTACAATCTTGTGTTGCAAACGAAAAGATAAAAGCCCAAACCTCAAAATGCTTGACAATCAGGAACCTGTAGCTGGAATTACAAACCAAAACTGAAACACTGAAGTCTGGAACTACTCAGTGCAGGTTTCAACCAGTGCTTAACTTGTAATGAAAGAGGTGCTGGGTCTCAAGCAATTTTTTTACATTGATAACTGAGGCAGCAAGCCCAGAGCTGCATGGGATATGAGCTGCCAAGCTTAGAGGCGCTCGGCTCAGCCCTGCAAAGCCCTGGCACAAATTAAGCACTGGTTTCAATACAAACATTAATTCTGCTCTCTTATCCCCAACCACTGTCCTTCATTTAACTTTAAGCCCCAAAATGTATCCTGGATAAAACCCTGCAAACTGACCCATGAACTGTGAAACCATCCAATAATAAAAGGCTGGGGACCTTTTTGGTACAGACCAAAGGCCACAACATTTTACATAGTGCTTTTCACAATGGTCTAGACAAACCATCCCAGTCCTTGGCTGGATATCCCACTCCCATTCACCCTCCCAATATTGGTCAGAAACCCTATACTCAAGATTCAGGTCAGAGATCAACTAGCTCTGTAACAGATATATGGTTGCACAATGGGAGGTGAATATAAACATCTCTTAAATAATCACAGTGAAGCCTGTAATGCTCCAAGAGCCAGTCTACAGAGCTCAAGTACTGATCTACCAGGTGGTTTACTACTGAAGATGGAATAAGTGAAACACAACATTTTGCTCCTTCACAAACGCTGCAGCCTTCCTTGGGAATCTGATGAAATGTTGCCTCCAGTGTTTGACTCTATTTCATGCTACTTAAAAAAAAATAGACTCCTGGTTAATGTACTTAGAATGGGATAATAATGACAGCTGTATGTAAGCAAGAGTATTGTGTGGAATCCAAAATGACAAGTTGTCAAAAATAGTAATGGACAACTGAGAAGTGCACCTGACATGCTTATAAGACACATTAATGGTGGGTTGGTGGAACAGATGTAGAAATTTTTTCAAGGCACCTTCTGCTACTGGTAACAGAGACGTGATTATCTTCTCTGATCTATGCATAAAGTCTCCCACAATGTTATGTTGTCCCTTTAGTTCCAAATGAAATATAAAAACTTGTGTGCTAGTGCACTGCAGTGTCATCTGGAAGGAACCTGAGGATGACTTCAAGTGAGAGAAATATTGTTGTTCCTCTTCTCTCATCTACACTATTAATCAGATTAATAGGTACCGGTAATTACTGAAGTTCAATGTCTGATTCTTGTTTTTTTTAAAGAATTTGTTAATGTTGACATTGTCGTGGAAAAATTGACCACACCGTTGATTTTGGGTCAGACACACTGAGGCACCTTTATTAGGGTACACAATACAATTATGCATAAAGGGAAGGTCGGCGTATCCCCAAGCAAGGGGGGTTAGCCGCCTTGTCTTTAACAGATTTTCACCAAGCTTATAAAGGCTAAAACCACAAAGCATAATTACACATCACACACATTACACGTTACCAACTCCTTATTTGGCATACTTTCTTACTTTTAGCGAGCCTGTCACCATCTAGGGCTTTTCCTGCTATTGTCCCAAATGTGGTTTTCGTTGGTAGTCTGCCTGCCTGTAAGACCCCTGCTTGCGGTCACTTCTGCAAAAGCTCTTGCTAGACTCTGCGTATTACAGCTGGGCACCTTAGGGCCGCTTGGTTCCTCTTTTTGCTTTACTTCCTGGTGCCCTTTATACAGACAAACACATTTTGCAGAAGTATTAAACTCATTGCTTATATATGCTAGTAGGGCAAGGGGTTAAGGCCTACAAATTACGCCAAGCAGCAACGGGGGGTTAAGGTACGCTTAAAATTCTGGGCCTATAAGCGGGGTGGGTGGGGGATATTTTCCCTATCAACATTAAATATTGTTTAATAACACCTTGGACTTCTTTGATATTCATGAATGGGTAGTGCTATAGCAGTTTATAAATACTATTTCAGCTTCAAGATACATACATTGAACCACAGAGTCTAAAGTCATAATTTGCAAACTTGGCTGAGTAAAGTTAAACACATAAATACAATTTTCCTGTTGGGGTATATCTACACTGCAATAATAGAGCTGTGGCACAGCTGAACTGCCAGGCTCACTTGACTCGAGCTGCAAGGCTATAAAATTTCAGTGTAGACATCTGGGTTTGGGCTGGAGCCTAGGATCCAACCTGAGCCTGGAAGTCTACACTTACTACTGGGAGAATTCTGTGCTACTGCACACATGCAGAATTCATGTTCCCCGCAGACTTTTTTTCCCTGCAGAAAATAGATTCTGACAGGGAAGCACTGCAATTACACCTTCGCCTACCGGGGGCTGCTGTGGCACCAGAACAGAGGGCAGCCAGCCAAGGAGAGGAAGGAGGCAGTAGCTACCTTCTTACGGTGCCCTGGTACAGGATATGCGGTGGGGGGATGGACAGAGCAGAGCACCTGGGACTGCTGGGAAGTCACCTAGACTGAGATTCAGAAGGACTAGTGGGGGGACAGACTAGGGCAGGAGCACAGGAGCCAGTGGGGTGACAGTATTGAGCCAGAGGCTGAATGGAAGTGGGGGTGCAGAGACACATGAGGACTGGGAGAGGAGAGGCGGCTGAGTAGGGGTGCAGGGACACACAGGGATGGCTGAATGTGGGTGCAGGGGCAAATGGTGACAGGAACACATGTGCCTGACTGAATGGGAGAGACCAGAGTCTGCATGGGGAAGGCTCCCCAATTCCCTAATAGTCCCTACCCCCCAAAAAACTATTCCATACCTCTTCCACACCCAACAACCTCCAGGTTCACTCCCAGGCTCCTTCCCAGCAATTACCCCTCTCCCTCAGCTCCTCTGTTACCCCTGATGCCCCCAAGCCTTTGCACTACTTCTGAGAAGTGCAAGAAATATGTTTCTGTAGTTTAAATGAATTAGTTCTGTATTAAAATGCCTAATAAGGAATTTATTTGTCAAAAAAAAAATCCTGAATCTTTTTTGTTGTCTGTATTGTTACAGACATACTTGCTTACAGGCATTTTGAAATAAATTACTAAAATAATTGAAAATCGTGTGATTATATTGTGTTATTTTGACCAATAAAATATGCAGAATTTTAAAATATTATGGACAGAATTTAATGTTTTGGCAGAGAATTCCCCACATAGTGGAGAAGCTAAATAAAATCACTGTAGAGCAGGGATCGGCAACCTCTGGCACACGGCTCACCAGGGTAAGCACTCTGGTGGGCCAGGCCAGTTTGTTTACCTGCTGCGTCGGCAGGTTCAGCCAATCGTGGTTCCCACTAGTTGTGGTTCACCGCTCCAGGCCAATAGGGGCAGCAGGAAGCTGCGGCCAGCACATCCCTTGGCCCATGCTGCTTCCCGCAGCCCCCATTGGCCTGGGATGGCGAACCACGGCCAGTGGGAGCCGCGATCGGCCAAACCTGCTGACACAGCAGGTAAACAAACTGGCCTGGCCCACCAGGGTGCTTACCCTGGTGAGCTGTATACCAGAGGTTGCCAACCCCTGCTGTAGAGGATGTGAGGGAGATTCCCACACTCGAGCCATTCTTTTTAGGTGACAACTCTGAGGAACTGTCCCAGACTGAGGTGTCAGTAGAAGAGGTTTTGTAACAAATTGATAAATTAAACAGTAGTACATCGCCAGGACCAAATGGTATTCACTTAAGAGTTCTGAATGAACTCAAATATGAAATTGCAGAACTACTAACTGTGGTTTGTAACCTATCACTTAAATCAGCATCTGTACTAGATGACTAGTGGATAGCTAATGCAACACTGATTTTTTTTAAAAAAGGCTTCAGAAGCAATCCTGGCAATTTACAGGCCAGTAAACCTAACTTCAGTACCAGACAAATTGGATGAAACTATAGTAAAGAATAGAATTATCAGACACAGAGATTAACATAATTAGTTGGAAAAGACATTGCTTTTGTAAAGGGAAATCATGCCTCACCAATCTATTTGAATTCTTTGTGGGGGGGTCAGCAAACATGGGAACAAGGGTGATCCAGTGGATGTAGTGTACTTGGATAGTCAGAAAGCATTTGACAAGGTCACTCACCAAAGGCTCTTAAGCAAAGTAGGAGACATGGGATAAGAGGGAAGGTCCTCTTGTGGATCAATAACTGGTTAAAAGATAGGAAACAAAGGGTAGAAATAAATGGTCATTTTTTACAGTGGAGAGAGGTGTCCCCCTGGGGTCTGTACTGGGACAAGTCCTATTCAGCATATTCATAAATGATCTAGAAAAAGGGGGAGAAAGTGAGGTGGCAGAGTTTGCAGATGGTAAAAAATTATTCAAGAGAGTTAAGTCCAAAAGTGACCGTGAAGAGTTACAAAGGGATCTCACAAAACTTGGTGACTGGGCAACAAAATGGCAGGCGAAATTCAGTGTCGATAAATGTGAAGTAGTGTACATTGGAAAACATTATCTCAACTATACATACAAAATGATGGGATCTAAATGAGCTATTAGCACTCAAGAAAGAGCTCTTGGTGTCAATGGGGATAGTTCTCTGAAAACATTTGCTCAATGTGCAGCAGCCATCAAAACGCTAACAATATTAGGAACCATTAGAAAAGGGATAGATAATAAGAGGGAAAAGATCATGTCACTCTATATATTCATGGTACACCCACACCTTGAACACTGTGTGCAATTCTGGTCACCCCATCTTAAAAAAAGCTATATTAGAATTAGAAAAAGTACAGAGAAGGGCAACAACTATGAGTAGGGGCACGGAACAGCTTCCATATGAGGAGAGATTAGAAAGACTGGGACTGTTCAACTGGAAAAAGGAATGACTAAGGGGGGATATGATAGCGGTCTATAACATCATGAATGGTGTGGAGAAAGTGAATGAGGAAGTGTTATTTATTCCTTCATATAACACAAGAACCAGAAGTCACCCGATGAAATTAGTAGGCAGCAAGTTTAAAACAAACCTAAGGGAGCACTTCTGCACTGTGCATAGTCAATTTGTAGAACTCATTGCCAGGGGATGTTGTAAAGGTCAAAAGTATAACTGGATTTAAAAAAGAATTAGATAAGTTCCTAGAGGATAAGTCCATCAATGGCTATTAGCCAAGATGATCAGGGATGCAACCCATGCTCTGGGTGTCCCTAAGCCTCTGCCTGACAGAAGCTGGAACTGGGTGCCAGGGGATGTGGGTCACTTGATAAATTGCCCCATTCTGTTCATTCCCTCTTGAAGCATCTGGCACTGACCACTGTCATAAGACAGGATACTGGGCTAAATGGACCATTGATCTGACCCAACATGCCCATTCTTATGTTCTAATTTAAATCAAGGCTGAAATTAGCTCACATTGATTCCGATTAAAGTTGCAGACACCTTCTGTTTGTTAGTAAGATGTTTTAGTACAACTGACAAAAACACAAGGAAATGAAACAATAACTGTTTGAAGTCATTTTACGGAACTGATCTCAACTTACAAATGCAAGGAAATTAAGTTCTGAGACTAACATTCATTGTATCTCAGTACTACAAAAGTCTCTAAATAGCAAATAACCTTTCAATTATATTTATTCACTAAAGGCAACCACATGAGGTTAAGGATAGACTTTTAGCTTTAAATCTGATTTCCCCAACCCTGTTTTTCTGACCCTTAATCTACTTTAAAAATACGTAGAACCATTGGCTTAATTTAATTTATTATAAATTTTTTTTGTAATCTAAATGATTGTTATCTTTAGAAATGTCTTCAGGATAAAAGTGAATAGAAGATTGCAAACCATGATCAATTTACTTTAAATCTATTTTAGTATATCTAAGAATCCATCTTTGTAATTTGGCCTGCTCCAAAGTCTTTTAACTGAGTTCAATGGACTTTGATTCAGGCTCCATCTGAGCGCAGATATTGTGCATCAAATTATTTTATCAAATAACATAGTATGGTGTGTAGATAAGATATGTTACACAGTGATGAGCCCGTTTAAGAGGAAATGGGACTGGCCCCTTCTGTGCCATAATTAATTAGCTCCTTCCCAAGGGGGGGGGCTAAGAGGGATCAGCTGATACTTTAATAGGCACCTGGGCCTTAAAAAAGGACTCAGGGAACTCACCCTGGGAACAGAAAGACAGTGAGTAGGCAGGTGCCTGTGGAAGGTTTTGAGGTGGGGGTCTGTAGGGGAATGGTATTCCAGGTGAGCCAGTCTGGTGCTGAGTGTTTGATACCAGAAGAAGGGGAAATACTCAAAGGTAACCTAGAAAGGTGCTGAGAACAGGCTGTTTTTAAGAAGGGTTTTGTTTTTTGGGACCTTCTTAGTGGAATCTTGCAACCCCTGCTAGGGGTTAAGTTTGTTTGATGTGGGTGGAGGGCTAAGACACATGTTTAGCACTGATCTTTGTATGGAGTTTATTAAAAAGCCCTGAAAAAGAGGCTTCCTAAGGTAGGGTGCCTGCAGCCCGTGGAGGGGTGCTTGAGTAGCAGGTGCCCTATTAAACTGGAACACTCATGTTGTGTGAGCCCAAGGGCTTGTTGCCAGTTTAGCAGGAGTGTGATGGCTGCTTTTTTTTGGGCCCTATCCCTTGTGAGGTTGAGTAAATGATTCCATTAGGAGCTTAGGATGCTCAATAACTAGCAGTATAGAATCTTTACCCTTATTTTTTTTAAATAGCATGCAATAACTTGCAGGGCAAATCCATTTCCCAGCTCTCAAACCAAGAATCTGAACTTGAAGATATGAATGGGGGAAGGAATCTTCCTCACCTACCCACATGGAGCAGCTGCTACTGCAATCCAGAGGATCCAGTATGCCTCTGGGACCAGTATTTAAAGGTGTTTGGGTGCCCAAGGATAGAGATAAATGCATATTGGGATTTTTCAAAAGTGCCTAGACTCGCATTGAAATCAATCTGGACTCTGATCTTTCTGAATAGAGTGAAGACTCCCTCAGAGCAGCAGGTCATCTGACCCCGGGCCTGCCTGGCTCTGATACCCTTTAATCCATAAAAGCTTCCTGTGTATGTGCCCTCCATCTCCCCTGCCCTTTCTTGCACAGCAGAGATGTGTGGGTTCTTCTGCTAGGAGACTCTCTGAAGGGTAGAGAGGCAGGGCCAGGATTTGTCCCTAAAGGCACACAATTCTATTTGCTTGTATCCCTTTCTAGAGGGATGACTAGAAATTGCTTGTTGGCTGAGAGTTTACAGCTGATCAACTCTGGCCTCACCCCTACTGTCACAGCCAGGGGGTATTTTGGGATGCTGCCTTTGAGGCTGCACTCTGAGGTCTTGTGATTATATTTTTAAAAAGTCCTTACTGCAGCAATAACAGGAGTAGAAAAAGCCACCAAAAATAATAGCTTCTATGTAAATTATCCTACCCAGAGGGCAAAGGGTGGGGCCTTTAAAAACAAGGCTGCTGGTGTTGCTAGAAATGAACAGGCCAGTACTTCAAATTATCTGACGTGTTCGGTCCTCTCTTGGCAAGCTGGAACGTTGTTGATTTCCTTGCAAGCACGGGGGCACTTGTGTGAAATTGATTAGCTCAGCAGTCCTTGTATACACACTGAAAATACAACACTTCCCCTTTAAACTACAGGCTGGAAAAGGTGTTAAACATGAGGCACCTCTACTGAACCCCGTTTAACACAGAATTTGTGAAAGGTTCACCTCCAAAGAGAACAATGAAGGGTGGTTAAAAAATTGTAAACGCAAATTATTTTTCAGCCCTCCCCCTTTCCCCTAACACACAGCGGGTTACTACATAATGAACCATCTAGGCAGGCAGGTGCAGTCCTTTGACTCCCAGGCCATCAGCACTGGGGATATTGTCACCCCCAAGAGACCTTCTCGTCTACTGAGTGTTTCCCATGCGGCGGAGGAAAGCATTCAGCTGTTGCCTGTGGAGGGCCGGGGAATGCTGGGCTTTGCTGATGTAACAGGCTCCCTGCACTTTTCATTCAGATCTGGTTGGCTGCGAGCTGGCAGAGAGCCTGAGCGACGCCTCCGACTCCGATGAGGTCATCCCAGCTCCCCTTTTTGGCTACTACAGGCAAGATCTGCGCTGCCTCAGCATTAAGGTCAGCTCGCTGCTCCCCCGGAGAAACGGATGCCTCTAGGAAGCCCCCCGCCGCCCATCCCCCCAGCCCAGACCCCGCGACTCCCTTAAAGCGAAAGGAGGAGCAGGGGGGGACTGACCGCAATGGATGTTCTCGTTTGCTCGGATTTGAACGCTGGTTGCAAGTCGGTCGCAAGGAATTGCGGAGCTGCCAGTGCCCGGCGCCCGCCTAACTAGGGCCGGGGCTGAGGCAACTCCCGAGCTCGCCGCTGTCAGCAGTGACACCGCTCGCTCAGCCCGCTCCCCAATTCGTACCCCCCCTCCCCCGCTCCGGTCCCCGGGCGGGGATGCAGCGGCCCCGCAGAGAGCGGCGCGGGCTCCAGCAGCTCTCGGTCCCCGCAGACTGGCTCCTGCGGGACAAGCGGAGCCCGAAGTAGGGTTTGCAGCTCGCCCCGCGCTCCGAGTGGCGGGAAGAGCAAAGGTTTCCCGCGCCGGGCGCGATGGCAGAGTAACTCCAGGGCTCGCTGAGCAGCCCGGTGGCTGGCCTGGCCTGCGGCGCGTCCCTCTCCCCCCAGGAGAGTCGAGCCAGGCGGCAGCCGGAGTCCCGCCGCAGCTCCCTGTTGCGGCTTCCGATGCCCTTTCGGCTCCGCAGGGTTCCCCGCGCGCGGCCCGAGGAGAGACCCGGAGAGAAACTTCAGCACCCGGACAGCTCCCCTGGAGCCGCGGGGCCGGCAGCCCCGCCGCGGGCTCTGCTCCCCCGCCCCGCGGGTGTGTCAGGCCGCGCCGCGCCCGGCCGCGCTGGGAGCGGTGACCCCGGGAGGATGAGGGCAGCGATCCGGACCTGATTCTACCCGCGCCAGCCCAGCCATGGGGAGCTGACCTGCCTCCGCCGGCGGTGCTGCCACCTATTCGGATGCTCCGTTTGAAAGCTACTTTGCCTGAGAGGCTTCCCCGCGTTCACTACTTCACCCCCCGCCCCGCATGTTTTCTGGAGGCAGGGGGCTGATCGCTGTGCGAAGAGCCCACTCCGGCTGCCGGTTGGATTGGCAGTTACAAGGCTGGAGGGTGGGTGCCTGGGCCAGTGCAGCAACCCCGATGAGCTGCAGCGTTAGAAGGAACCCCAGGATTGACTCCGCTGTTGGGGGGTGAAAAAACACGCCCCCAACTTTGGCATCCAGGAAAAGCGTGTCCCGCCCCCCTATCCCACCCCAGCCAAGCTGCTTTCTTCGGCGACCATAGAAAGAAATTTCCCCTCCTATGTAGCTGAGGGTAAAAGCGTACCCTGGGGGCAGCGCCACATCTGGCAGGGATTTGGGGATTTAAATCCAGTGTCCGCCGCAATCAACAATGGCAAATGAACCGGTGATTCTGAATGTGTATGATATGGTGAGTATGAAACAATATGATGGGGGTGGGGGGTGTGTGACAGCGTGCGATTGGTCGCAGAAAAACTAAGATGAGGAACCTGCATCTAGCCCCGGAGAGGCTGAATTTTCCAAGCTTTTCTTGTTCTGGCTGACGGGGGTGGTGCTGGCTCTGGCTTTTTTGTAGCACATCACAGCGGATTAAAGGTAAAACTGTGCTGGATTTTCTGTAGATTAGCGAAATTGACTTTTCAATTTATGAAACTGCAGCTAGAGAGAGAGAGAGAGGCGATTGCCTGTCCTATTCCTAGAGCTAGATGCCCTTGACTTTCAAGGCTATCAAGCATCAGGCTGGAGAGTGAGCCCTGGGGGGAGGAAAAACAGTTCCAAAATATCCCTTTAATGTTGTTAAAACTAACAACCCAAATCCGAATCTCACATGTTTGAAACAGTTGAACAGAGGCTGTCATTAGGAAAAGGCTTGAAGAAATGATCTGGGTAATTTTTTTAAGGTGAATATTAATTGCTTGAGTAATAAGCAATTTTAACTGATAAAGCTTCTGCAAGGGGGCATGGGAAGTGAAGTATTCTGCACTCTATGATCATGCCTGTGAATGTTCTCAAAGTTCACAGCATATTTAACAGCTCCCCTTACCATTCCTTTGGAGGGGGGAGGAGGAAGGAGGAATTATTTGTGTTAAAATCAATAAACAAAGATAGGCATTGAGTAACATTCAGAGTGGGGACATTTTGATGGGGAAGCATTTCACCCGATTTGTCCTTTTTAAGCCAAGAATATGAAACTCCATCAGTTCCACAATTTTTAATTAACTTTTCTGTGGAATATACCACTTTATTAGGCTCAACATCTGACTTGATCATAACTATCCAATCCCACACTTTAAGAATTTATGGCATGACACTTCATTTTAACTCCATACAGTGGTAATTAACACTAACTTTTAACAGAGTCCATGGAACATATAACACTCATATGTCAAATGAATTATGATGAGGAGGTTCATAATGAATGCCAAAAATAGTAATAATGGGACACTTTAAATGAAGTGTTGGCATTTACAGCAAAGATTAAGTGATTCTCTGTCAGCTGGGAAGCCTTAAAGTGGAGGAGAAAAGTGCTATTTAAACTGTAACACCTAGATCTAAGGACACAGAGGAATCCAGCTAGACTAACTTGGCGTATACAATACTGAGCCTCACCTGAAGGCTCTCTCTGTTTTATGAACCACGCTGACATAAATTCATTTCTTTTGGAATGCACTCTGTTGTAGTCCATGTTTAATTGGTTGGCAGCCCAAAACAGTGCTTATTTGTGAGACTGTAGTAGGAATCATTCTATCTAATGCCTTGGAAAGATGACGTGTCAGAGGATGGTTCATTTCAGAAAGATTCAGACCAATACCACCTCCATTTGGTTCCTTCATTTTTTAGTAAGTGAATTCCCTGAGAAGGGTGTCAGCTTGACAGCCCTGCAGGGTAAATTCTGCTGATTCTCCTTCTCGATGTTACAGCATGGGCAGCTGTGTAATCTTTCCTTTGGTGCCCCATTCTCAATATGCCTCAAATCTGAGCTGAAAGGATCGCCTCCAAAGGTGAGGGGAACCCAGTTTCCATGGCCCATTCAGTCCTTGACTGTTCTGTGATTGTCACCAAAGATGATGCCTATTAAGGGCTTTTTTTCTCTCTGCCAGTTTTGTGTTGTGATGTATATGCCTGTCCACAGGGAACTGCACTGAGGCCACAAATTTAATTTAGACTAAACAAATTTTTGATCTCCACCAAACTGTGAAATTCTCCATACCTCATTATTAACCCCCAGGTTACCCCTAACTTAATGACTGTACATAGAAACCATTCTGGTTTCGTATTCCAACTGTTTGCCTTATTACTGAGTCACATACAATTCAGTTTCTATATTATAACTGCTGGGGCTACATTCTTTTGACTGGTGCTATGATTGTAATTATAGGGATATAGCCATGCAGTTCATTACATTGTGGTGGGGAGTTATGGGGCAGCAGGAAAACAATTGCACACATAAATAACTTTTAAAAGTGTCATTAATAAAAGGGGGGGAAAGGCAGCTGGGGATAACAATTTACTAGAATTTAAAGCTCTGCTTTCTTGACAAAGAACGTGACCCCAGCATGGCATCAGGGAGCACTTTAGCTACAGGAAAGCTTAGCTTTGGGGCAAAAATTCAGTTAAGAACCCTCTGCGCAGATATGAAATATCCACTTTGTGTAGTATTGAGTATTGAACGATTATGGCTATTTATCTTTTACCCATTGGATATATACAGGGTTTCTTTTGAAAGTAATGCTGGTATTTAATGAGGTGCTTTGGCAAATAGCTACAGTGGGTAGCTACATTTAGAAGCCTTATTTTTTTTTCCAGAACAAAATAATTGAGCAACAATTGTTCAGTGTTTCCAAGTATTCAACTTACTATCAATAAAAGAAATTCTACCCACCTACAATATAGATGGGGATTGTATTGTATATTGTTTCTGCCTAAAGTCTATGAGTCTAAAGAGCACAAAAAAATAGGAGGATGGAGAATTTACCTATTGAGACAGAAAACTTTAAAAATAGAATAGGTGGGCTGTTAACCTACTGATTTCAAAACATGAATCTAAAGTGATTGCATGGCTCAGCGATTGGTCATGGGGTTCAGAATCTTTTAACTGCCACATGCCCAGTTTGAATCTGTTTGAGAGTATAGTTGATGGATACATGAAATGAGTTCTGCAAGTTCTGAAGGGGATGGCTGCTGCCTAGATAGTACTGCTCCTTTAAAAGGGTAAATCAGGGCACCTTTCAGATTAAGATAGGCGAGAAAAAAAATTAAACTACTTAGTGCAGCCCAAACATTAGTGAGATTGTAAGATAACTTGCTTCAACCAGTCCATCTCTGGGTCTACTGAATGTCTCGGAATTTCCTTTAAGTATTTGTGGCTTATTTTGGGATGATCAGCTAAATCAATTTAACTAACTTTTAATAACAATCAAGATACTAAATCAAAGCAGTAAGATTGCAAATATTTGAAAGTATTTAACTCTGACAGGCTAACTACATTGACATGCCAAAACATTTCTCTAAAGAATAGTCAGTTTTGCACAGATTAAGGTCATCAGACAATCTCATAATGTTTTTAGTCAGTTACATGGCACATGTCTGCAGTTAAATTAACAGCTGTCCATGTATATCATTGCTCTCTTACTTTATCTTTAAAATTGTCATGATTCTCCACTGCCTTGCACTTTGTGTCTAGCAGAAAAATGCTACCAATCTGTCCTGATGGCATTTGGTACCCACTGTGCCCTGGTGCCAATGATTACACCAGATGCAGTGTGATGGCTGCAGTAAATGTAGAGCTGTAATGCTTGATCTCTGTATTTCCTGAAAGTATGGGTCTGAGTTTCCTCTCAGTTACACTAGTGTCATTCCACTGATTTCACTGGATTTACTCCTGATTCTCGTGAGAGTAAATGAGAATCCAGTGTGTTCTAGGCAAACTTGATCTTACATTTTCCCCATGATCACAACCTTCAAAATAGCCAGAATGTAATTATTTCACTTTGGGGAGCCATTGGCTTCTTTGCATTTTCCAGGTATCCTTTAATCAGTTGTAATCCAAGTGGCTGATAGTCAATAATTGATAACAAGGGGCTGACACTGAAAATCCATGCATAAGTCTCTCATTTGCTTAGCTGATTATAGAATGTCAGTGTCTTTTATCTAGATTCTTATATGGCACCCATCACTCTATTTGAGTGGCTCATGAAATCGCAAAGCGAACACAATTTTTTCTCTCCACTGCAGTCAACCAGGCCTAGGTTGGTGTTTGTGTGTGTGTATATTGTGACAGACCCAGGCCAGTGGGGTACAGGAGTCTGGTAGAGGGCAAATATACTGGTCACTGGATGAGTAGTTTTCTGTTCCCTGAGTGACCAGAGCAGGGGCTGCACTAGAGTAATCAGGAACCTGCTAGAACCAATTAAGGCAGACAGGCTGATTAGGACACCTGCAGCCAATCAAGGCAGGCTCATCAGAGCACCTGGGTTTAAAAAGGAGCTCACTCCAATTGGGGGTGGGGCCAGAGGAGAGGAAGTGTGTGTGAGGAGCTGAGAATGAGAGGGTGTGCTGCTGGAGGACTAAGGAGTACAAGCATTATCAGACACTAGGAGGAAGGTCCTGTGGTGAGGATAAAGAAGGTGTTTGGAGGAGGCCATGGGGAAGTAGCCCAGGGAGTTGTAGCTGTCATGCAGCTGTTACAGGAAACACTATAGACAGCTGCAATCCACAGGGGCCTGGGCTGGAACCTGGAGTAGAGGGCGGGCCTGGGTTCCCCCCAAACCTCCCAACTCCTGATCAGACACAGGAAGAGTTGACCCAGACTGTGGGGAAGATCACTGAGGTGAGCAAATCTGCCAATAAGCGCAGGACCCACCAAGGTAGAGGAGGAACTTTGTCACAATATATATATATATATAAATATAAATAAAAAATGTGGTATTATTGTGGGAAGCCAATGCTGAAGAAGGGATTGCATATTGCTCTGAAAGTGCTGAGGTTTGTGGTCATCCTCCTCTTTTCCAGGAGTCAGTTCCAGAGGCACAGGTTGGTTGCCAAGAAAGCTCTGTCTTCTGTACATATGAATCTCACTCTCATGTTCCATTGTTCCCATGAAACGTAGCTGTTGTAGGAAGTCATGATTGTGCAGGGGGAGGCAGTTTGTCAGGTTAGACTTGAAGATGAGAGCCAAAACTTTGAGTGATGTGGTAGTCAAAGGAAAGATAGTTAAGAGATTAACTCTGGGGTGATGTAGTCTCTGTGTCCTGTGTTACTGAGTAAGGAGCTGCTGTTCTATACCAGTTGCCACTTTTTTAAGGCTGTTGGTTTCATATGTAGGTACAGAAAACTGCAGCAATCAATCCTAGAGGCCACAAATGCATCAACTACACTGGCTAAATCTGAAGCAAACAGCATGGGGTGCAGTCTCCTGGCCAGCTGTAGGTGGAAAAAGGCATTTTTCACAGCTATGGCTATTTGTGTCTTCAGAAGCCCTGAAGGATGCAGGTGGAGACTGAGGGTGTAGACTGTCTTAACGATCTGAAGGCAGATGCCTCCAGTGGAGGGTGATATTCTAGAGGTGGTAAGTTCTTTCCACGCTACGCTTACCATTTTAGTCTTTCCACCATTCAATTTCAGCCAGATAATCTTCATGGATTGGCATTGGATAAAATGATGGAATGGAACTAGACATCCCTCTTCTCTTGTATATTTGAGAGCGGAAATCAATCAAGGAAAGTAAAGAGAAAGCAGTTAAACTCAGTCCATTAGTTCAAGTAGAAGGAGTCAAAAGCATGCTGGGTATCTGATCTAAAAGAGTAAGTGGCATGGTCTGTGTTAATGAATCCAACAGCAAAATGTGTCCCTTTGTGCATAATAAATGGATTTTTGTTGTCTTAGCAACTGCCAGAAAATGTGCCAACTATCAATGTAACAATCTGCTTTGTCATCAGGGTGACAAGTTAACTACCTATCCATGGTATATCCAGTTATGCCCATATCTTCTAGCTGACTGCCATAAGCTTTTACACCAGCTATTTAATTTCTTTCAACCATTCAGCTTGTTTGGACACACACGAGCTAGATCCACAAAGAGATTTAGGCACCCAACTACCACGTTAGGCCTAAATCCAAAAGTTAGATCCTCATACCACCCTGCTCCCACCACCTAACCCTGTAGGTGCTTAACTTTCTTCCAGTGGGCATGTGCAAAGCCATCTCAGTCCTGATGCCCAGCACCTAATCCCTGGCAGAATACTCAAACTAGGTGTTACCTCTACCTCTATCACCAGGACTTGCACTAAACAGTGGTTAGAGCACTCACCCAGGATGTGGGCGAGCCAGGTTCCAATCCTCACTCTGCCTGATGTGGAACTGGGACTTGATCCCAAGTCTCCCACACCTTAGGAGAGCACCCTAACCCTGGGCCATAGGTTGTGTAAATCAGCATAGCTCCATAAAGGAGTTATATTAGTTTACCCCAGCTGAAGATCTGATCCCATATCTCTTTGATGGGAAGAAGAGAACTCAACTCTGAACTTTTGCAAAGTTTGGGGTGTTTGGATTTGGCATGTTAGAGAGGGTGGGGTTCAGGTGGGGATCCGGATCCAGGGTTTTGATTTGGGCCTATGTATAATGTAGAGCTTGTATGAAACATACATAACCTGAGCATCTGGCCCACAAAGTTCAGCTCCACATGCAAAATTCAGCCTGGGGTTATGGTTTGGATCGCCCTACAATAGTTACTTTCATTTATATCAGCATCTGGGAAGGCAGAGATTCTCTGAACATATGAGACAAATCCATGATAGCAAGACAGACTTGCTCATACTCCATTCAGTCCTTAGCTTCTGTGCTATTCAGCAACTGGCAGCCTTTTGCAGAATGGTTACCTGCCCACTAGCAACTGAAATGAAGCCACCAACTCATTGCCCCTGGGCCCCTGAACAATCCATCAGGTATATCTGTTAATATGGCGATGTGTGGTATATCTGAGGATTACCAGATAACTACATTGGGTTACATGTGACCTGGGCTGAATTTAAACTGGTGTCCTAGCCTCTATTAGCTACCCCTCAATCATCCAATTTTCTCTTGTTTGATCAAGGTTGGATTTTTTGACCTTCTTGCGCTCATCGGGAACATCAGGATGATGCAAATGTCTGAATCTGGACAGATGGTTTGGGGGCAAGGGGGAGAATCAGCCACCAAAATGGATTTATTTGTCTGTCTAGGAAGGGGAAAGAGAGAAGTAAAGTTCCTGTGTTTTTGTATCATTTTATTACTGAGCTAGCCTATATTGCTGGAAAAAAACGATTGACGTATCCTATGTAAATCACGTGTGTTCATGAGGCTGATAGAACTATTAGCAGAGTGAAGGCAGACACTCCCTTTTGTGGGTTCACATAGCAAGTCTGTGAATCGATGGCATTCCTTATGCCACAGCAAACTCTATGGCTGTGCACAGCATGGGCTTTTTTCTAAGAGTGGAAAACTGTTAGCTGGTAATCTAGGGTTCACTGCTGGGAAAGCAATATTTATTTATTTAACGTTTTGCGTATTCACTGAGCCAAGCAATTGCATTCTTAGTGGCCAAGTGGAACTCTTGGAGCCCACCACTAAATTTGGTTCCTTGACAACGTGTCATTGTTTGATCTGCACCACAGCTGCAGCTTGGATTTTCTTGAAGACCCCAACAGTGCTAGTTGGTTGCACGGAGGCCTCGCCCAATTCGGAATGGGTTAAGGTCGAAGCTGGGCAAGTTAGCAGTAGGGTCTATGACGAGGAACTGATTGGTGGTTGGTGATAAGCACCAGTCTTCCTGCCACAGAGAGTCTGCTATCACGTCCTGGCATGGCAACCTCAAACACAATGAGTGTTGTGATGAAAGATGTGTAGCTGGTGGGTTTAAAAGGTCTTTGAAAAAGGCAGGTTTGGGTCAGTATGTGTCTTTGCAACAGGCAAGCTGCTTGAGATCTCCTTCCTGATGTAAGGGGAAGCAATGTGGCTCAGAACTGGAAGCCCTGAAAGATGAGTCGGTTGGAGAGTTCCTGTGATGATACACACTGTTGAGTTGAATTACATATCAATGAGTTTTGGTGTGTGCCAACTGACTCCATACTGGCACACAGTACTCTGCTATTGAGTATAAGATGGCAAGGGCTGAGGTCCTTAGGGTTAGAGCATTTGCTCCCCATGAAAAACCTGCCAGTTTGCTGAGAAGGTTGTGGCAAGTCTTGATCTTTGCTGCTATCTTGCTCAGGTGGCTTTTGTATGTCAGTGTTCAGTTGGGAGTCACGCCTAAGTAAACTGGACAGGCTTCATGCTTTAGCCTCTGGCCATTCATTATGATGCTTAGTTCTCTCTTAGAATTGGCATGGTGGAGGTGGAATGTGCTAGAGACTGTCTTGCTGGTGCTAGGTTGAAGGTGCCATGTCTTGCAGTAGTCAGCCAGCTTTGCAGTGTCGTCACTCAGGGTCTTCTCCAGCCCAGAGGAAGTTGGAGTCTGTAGCCCACAGCAGATGATGTCTGTATAGATAAACTTCCATTACTGGGTTGGTGGCAGGTTCATTGACGTATAGATTGAACAAGGGAAAGCAGTTACTAGGGAAGGGCAAAGTGCCATGTTAAAATGTTTTCCTAGAGCCCCATTTCATTCTGAAGAGAAGCAAGGTTTAGGGTGCTCAGAATGACAAAAGCATTGCAGCCTGTCTGGTAAGTGGCCCACTCCCCCAGTCCAAAATACAGGGCACTTACCAGATAGCTATGAAAAATTTGTCATTGGGAATAGGCTGGAGCAGATCTGCAAAGTAAAGAAAGCATGCTGTGAACTGTGTGTAACATGGCTTCCTGGCCTTCAACCCCAGATCTGCCACTCTTCTTTCCCTGTTCTTATCAACAGCTCCCCTGGGATATAAGATTTCCTTTGTTTCTCTCCTCAACACCTTCTGCATGCAGTTTTTATAAGATATTGCTGTTCTAAGAAAAAAGCTTTCATTACTAGTACTAATCATCGCCATAGGATTTTGAGTGTGTGAACAATTGGCCAGAAACTCTTCTTAGAATATAGCATGACCTGCAGGTCAATAGAGAGAATTTCCCTGGGATTTGTGAGAGAAAATAACTCCTAGTTGTATACTACCAGACTCAGTTATTTGCCCAAGGCCAGAGAGTTTGAACCTGGTCTGTTTTTAGGAACTTCTGGTAGTTCTTGGATGGGGCAAGCACTTAAGACCCTCCATTTTCATTTCCTTGTAATTATTTCCTCCCTCCCCATCCACCCCATTAGCACATTGAATTTGATGACTTCCTGAGAGAGAGATGGGACAGGAAGCCAAGAAGTTCTGTCTTCTGACCCTGACTCTGTGTGATCTTGTACAGTTCATGCCTTGGGATATAGTTCCTACATATTCTAGTGGTATGAGAACAAGCCTGGGAGCTAGGTACTTCTGAGTTCCAATCCCAGCTCTGAGAAACTCTCTGGACACGAGCAAATAACTTTTCCCTGCCTTTTTAAGCCAATGCAAGAGGAATTGTAAAGGCAAAGCTACGTAATTTATATCTCAGATAATCCCTCCCCTCTCCTCCCCCCCCCCCCCCCCCCCCCCCCCCGCCGCCAGCATGCTTGCTGAGTTTAGTTTTGGTTTTAATGCTCAGTGTTCTTGGCTGTAATGTCATCCGCTATGCTGTTTATTTTAATTTTGATGGATATCCATTAGCCAAGACAGCTGGCAGTTTTCCTTCTGGTAGCCACTTGGGATGCAAAATGGAGCAACTCCAATCTACCCCAGCCAAGGAGCTGGCCTTCTGTGTGTATATATACTTGCTCAGTTTAAGATTAATGAGGCCAATGCCAAACCTAAATCATCCTTTCTACTTGGTTGCATAAGTTGCCATATGACTGTTGGATGATGACGAGCTGCCTTACGGGCGCTTAATCATGTGAAGTTGCAATAGAGTGACTAATATGCGCAGTATGTCATGATGGTTGGGAAAACTTAAAAACTGTGGGAGCGTTTTTGTGATTGTGACGCAGTTTGCTGTAATTTATTGTGTATGAGTGGGTTTTTTCCTCCTTTACTTCAAGAATTCTCAGTCTTTCTTGAATGAGTGTTATGGCGTGGGTGACACTGCAATGCCATTCAGTGGCCCGTCCATCATTGAAAGAGAGATCATGCTTAGCAACATTGCTTGGCAACAAATCAGCAGCATTGTGTACTATGGAAATGTCACTTCTGCTTAAAATAATTTGATATTTAAAATCATATGGGGAGGACTCTTTCAAATATACAGCCCATGTACTGGCTCTCACAAAATTGCACAAGAATGTACCACATGTGTAAAAATAGGTTGTGCACAAACAAATATGTGTGTAATTTCCATAGGGCAGATGTAGAGACTTTTTTTTAAAAGTGTGTGTGGGTGAAACAAATATTTGATCATCATTTGGGCTGAACTATGCAACTCCCTGCTGGATTAGCAATTTATCCTGAGTAATGCAGCTATTCCAAACTCATACCAATACAGCTTCCAGACCAAACCACTGTATATTCTCTAAGTGTAAATACTTAGAAACATGTCTGAAATGACTCCCCTAGGAGTGACCAATCAGTTTCTTCATGGACGGGTTCATCTAATAAAGATACAGCAGAACATACTCATTATGTTGGGGGATACTTTGGGGTGACTTCAGAAGACAGGAGGTTGCTTAATAAATGTGGTACCTTGTATAAGTTTCACTGTGACTATTTCTCTTCCTCTCTCATAATTTTGTTTCACAGTGTAACATGATTTTATATATACAAACTATGTTACGTTACATACTGTAGATATATCTTAGCTCCTGTTTATCTTAGTGTAAAGGGGCTGGCCTTATATTCATTATGATATGTAAATTGCCCCATCTGCCAGCACTCTCAATGCCTGGCCAAAACCAGCTTGTGTGTGCAGAGTAAATGGCTAAACTGAACCCCAGGGAGACTTCAGTGGTGGCAGCAAGAAGAGAGAAGACCTTGGGAAACCTTGTCTCCCCTAGACCATTCCCCATTATTGAAGGCATCTACCCTCAAAGTCAGTCCACAGCCTTGGAGTCTTTTTGGCCTTCTTAGTGCATCTGAATTCCCAAATGGCCATGTCAGGAAATGGATGCCCACTTCAACTGTGTCTGGCCAGGCAATGGCACCTCATCTTATGAGCCAGGGCAGACCTACCCACAGTGATCCATGAATATGTGACGCCCCCAGACAGGATTACTGCAACTCAGATCTAGGGATGGTGCTGCACATCCTGAAAAAGCTCCCACTTTTGTTGATACAAAATACAGTAGCCCATTTGCTTAGGTACAGGTTACCAGGCACACATCAGCCCAGTGCTCTGCTCTTGACGCTGGTTCCCTGTTGAATGGTGTCTGCCCTAATGTTCAAAGGCCTCTGTGGGACTGGCCCTAGATCCCTGAGGGATCACCAATCTTTTTCCATAATCATGGTCTCCACTGGCACTATGAATTTGTCAACCAATAGGAGAAGGTTCTGAACATGAGAGACAAAACTTTCATGTAATAATATCAGGGCTGGACATAAACTATGGAACTCACCCCTAGAAGAGATAAGAATGGCCATAGAAATAACTGCAAAACTAATTTCTTCCACTAAGCTTTCCCTCAGGGAGTTCACACCCACCCACTCTCTGTTTGTGTTTACTTGCTTATTTGTGTGTGAGACACAAACACAATCTATAAACTAATTAAACTACTTAACCTACAGAGTGGGAGGGAAGAAAGAGAGAGAGTATTTCTATTTTTATATAGTTGGGAGGTGACAAAACAGCAGTGGGAGCCATGTAAGTACCTAGTGAGATGGATAGATCTGTGATTGGTCTCTATACCCACACTATGTTTCTGCCTCAGTCTGTGTTAGATGAATGTTTGCTGGAGATAAACAATTTATCATACAATAAGATCAGCTCCCCTGATTACTGTGTTTCATCTTTCTAGACACTTTTTCTTGTGCTACCAATTTTGCATTTGGTACTTTGTGAAATTTCTCTGATTGTACTACCTATTAATACCTCACAGCCCTGCTCAGCCTCTCTTCCAGTGAAAGAGAAACAATAGTGTACGCAGCCACTGACGTGTAAAATCAATTTATCCATCTCTACAGAGAGAATAGACTATATACAGGATAATACGTTCAGGACAAACTCCTGTCTCTGCATCTGTGAGGCACATCCTTCTTATGAAAAGTTAGGGTTGGTAGAAAATGTTATTACATGAGCTTCTCTCTATTTGCATTCTTCTGACAATTCAATAGGCTTAGCCATTGGTTGAAAGAAATTAAACTGTAAGCTGTTTTGGGCAGGGACCATCTTTTAGTTCTGGTTTGTACAGCACCTAGCACAATGGGGCCCTAGGCAATACCTTGGGGATTCCAGATGCTATGGTAATAGAGATAGTGACAGTTACATAAGAGAGGTATCAGAGTACAATATTTCTTGCATACTGTGAGTAGGAGCGGGGTATCTTGTCCTCTGGGAGCAGATACGCTTAGACAAAGATTGTATATAATATTTGTGTGTGCATATATATCATGTGATGTATAATTCAGCTTTGGACAATATCTGTTTTTATAGCTTTCTATTATATAACGTGGTGTTCAACTAATGATAAGCAGGGTGTTGAGGCTATATGGGCAAGAATGACTTGGACAACAGGTCTGATCTCATAGACACATGTTTGTCTCCCCCACTCCCTCCTCCCCACACTTCTGGAGTAGCTCCCTGGACATTAGTGAAGTTACTCCTGAATTACACTGGTGTAACTGACACCAGAATCAGGCCCAAAGCTGTGAGTGAAAGAGGTTTAGAAAGGTGCAATACCACTTTTTTTTAACTCTGCAAATATCTTTATGGAAACAACTTTCTCACAACCCTTCCCTTCCTCCCAGCATAGCCACTCATCTGCACAGCAACAACGGAAATTCATTGGAATCATCAAGCCTGTCTCTCTCAATAGCTTCTGTGGAAGGCAGTGTCCTTAGGAGAGGTGAATGCAAAAGGGAAGCAAATTCCCCATCCTCCTCTTGGTTCATCTCCTCCTTTGCTTTGTATTATCTTTCCTTTCCTCCTTGTTTGTAAGATGTGAGCCAGTGAGAACAGGTGCAGCAGCTGGACCTGCCCCGCATCAGCACAAATCTCCCTGTAACCAGAGGCGAAGAGAGATTGCTGAATGTATAAATATCAGCCGCCTACCAAGTTGTATTTCTCTCTTTGGCAAATGATGATCTCATCTTCCTTTTTAACGTGCTTATCTCATTGTTGCGTTAGTGTTCAAGGGAGGTACTGATCTGCACTGGGATTCATGAGCATGTGTTATGCTGGCATTGTCTTGCTGCCTCTTCCAACTCACTCCCCTCTTTCCTTCTTCCTTACTGAAAATATAGTATGTTCAGAGGCTTCCTCTTTGCAAGATGGGAGGGAGGAAAGCAGATGTGAAATGTAAGTGCAAGGAGGCCAAATCTGAATTAACTGGTTGGGGAGGGCATGTGTGTTCTATCTAATTCATAAAAAAATGCTTGTTTTCAGGGGGAAGGAAGGACCAGAGAGACTCAACATCTTCAATGGAGGGGGGTCAATAAGGAGACCTTCTGGAAGATGTATGGAGGAGTGTTGAGGGGAACCCTTTGGAGAGAGTGTAAAGGTTTCTATATCTCAGAGCCTTTTGGGGATGCTGAAGCACTTCGTGGATTGTGAGCGAGTTTGCCATGACAGCAGGCCTCCACTTGAGCATAGAGTCAAAAAAGGCTAAGAGAGATGTTAAATAGTGTGGCCTAAAAAATAAGGATGGGCAAACCTCCATGTGTTTGAAGGTTCAATTCAGAGAGACAGTGCATGTCTGGGGATATTTATTTGACCTCGCCCAAGTGTTTGGGTCTGCAAAACTGGGCAAGGAGCCTGGGAATCTCCTGAGGACACTGTTTCTCATGTGGCTTCTGGTCAGTGCAGAGATAAAGTAAAAATGGCCTCTCTGGCATTTCTTATAGTTAGAGAGTTGAGACGTGCAGTGAAAACATTAAAAAGGGGGCTTGCTGTTGTTAAAGTATTATGTGTAACCTATGCAAAAATATATAATTTTTCCAAGATGAGGGAATTCATTTGCCTATCTGCACCTGTGGAGAAAATGGCAGGAGGATTCCCCCCAGAAAGGAATGGGCGAGGAAAGCATTCATTTCAAGCTTCCATCTGGTAGACAATGTGTGTGTGCTGTGGGTGGTTGGGAAGGAAGCTGTCCCTGTCATCAAGTAGCCAGGATACATTTGGAGCAAAGGTTTCTAGATGAAATCATAATTGACCAATTAGCTCTTGCTTGCAAAAGGGATTTTCTTGCAATTATCCACATCCAGCAGGGCGGAAATCCAAATTTCTCTGCCTGCTGTGGATTTGCTCTTCCAGTTCGTTGGGATTATTTTTTTTTCCACCACCCACATAATTCTCAGGACCAATTTTTCCCTGTTGCCACATGCTAAGGTTATAAAGATGATTGGTGCTTCCTAGTGGCAGTGCAGAAGCATCTTTATCCATATCACTGTGTACTGACAGTTCAATTTTTTTCGTTACAGTACTTCCTTCCCAAAGGGTGCACTCTGGTTGCTATTTCCAGAGCATGTGTCTGCATGTAGCCTTGGCCATTCCACATCTCCAATATGTCCCGACCTGGAATGCCACTATGTAAGGGCTTGTCTATACAAACATCTTGGTTCCCAGCAGACTTCCAGGTAAATCTATCCCGTGCCAACTGACAGTCCATGTGGATGCTGCTGCTGCTGCATACTGAAAGTTCACTAGTCCATTTTGATCTACTCCCATTTGAAAGTGGGGTGGATCAAAGTACACTAGGGAACTTTTAGTGCATGACAGCAGTGTCCACGCAGCACCCCTCCAAACATCTTCCAGAGGGTCTCCTTATTGCCCCCCCTCCACTGAACATGTTGAGTCTCTCTGGCCCTTCCTTCCCCCTGAAAACAACTCACAAGCCAATTAAGCCAAAACCAAGCCTAATTTCTGTGTCTTTTCATGGGTTTGGCATGTCTGCTGATTTGAGGACAGAGTTCACAGTTGTGAATCCTGGGCAGGGGGCACAACCAGAATATTTTTAAGGAGGGCGCCCAAGGAGAGAACCCCACTCCAGGCCCCACAGTCTTGGCTCAGTGCATGGCTTACAGAGAGCAGAGCCAGCCACAGATAGGTTTGAGGGGCTGCAGCTAGGGAAGAAGTACTGGGATGTGCCAAGTCTGGGCCTCTGTTGCCAGGGCAGGGCACAGCCCCATGTGCTTCTGTCTCTGTGGAAAGTCCCAGCATCCAGGTTGCCGCTCCCCTCCCTGCTACTGCCCTGCCTGGGGCAGAGGGTTCAGGGAAGCATTGGGGCCTCCCCTCACAGCCTGCAGGGCCAGGACTCTGGCAGGAGCTCCTCTGTTGGATGGGGATGTGGGCACCCCAGCTCATTACCTCCTGTGGGGGTTGCAGCTCCCTGGATGTGGGGTTGTCCCATACTGCTGTCTTGGGCACAGCCAGGAGGGCAGGGAGTGGCTGCCGAGTTTCTGCTCAGAGCTGGACAACAGGGGGCCTGGATCCCCCTCTTCACTGTGCCCTTGGCAGAGCGAGATACCTCCCTTGAAGTGCCTAAGTCTCTTTGAGGAGTGGGGCATAGGCCTTACTCCTCTCTTCAGTATTTCCTATTGGCTGGCTTAGGTGGGTCCTGGCTCAGAGTGCTGGCTTTTTAAAATCCCATTCTTAGGCACCTAACTCTCCTGATGTGTTGTATAGGGAGCCTGGGCGCCTAACTCACGGCTGCAGGTTCCACCATGTGGCAGGTGCCTACGGGTATGTCTACATGTGTTACATTCATATCTCCCAGTAACAGCCTAGACCTAATATGAAGGGTGGGTGGTGATCGAAATTGATCACCATTTGAATGAGTATTTTAGAGTGTGTGTGTGTGTGTGTGTGTGTGTGTGTGTGTGTAAAACACATAAATATATATAAAATTTGCAGGTAGCCATCTATGATTACTTGGGCTTTGCTAATGAAATGAAATATGCAGTGAGTTGAAACTGTTTCCTCCCACTTCCTCTACCCCATCTCATCTGGGTGTAATGAAGTAAAAAGCTCCCCCTGAAATCAAACTTCAGCTGTCACAAAGCCAGCCGTCCCCATGCCCCAGTGAATCTCTCTGCTAATGAAAGATTAAATAGAGGCTGCAGCTAAATGCTTCATCTGACATATGTGGCCAAAGGCCAATGAAAACAAGGGCCAGGAGCAGGTGTGTGGGTTGCCTCCCAGAAAAGCTTATTTGATAGTGATAAAAGGAAGCTCCGGTGAAAGAGATCAAAGCAGCAATGCAAAGAGGAAATGACAATCCCACGCTGCACTTTAGCAAGTGGCGATATATCAGGGGTCGGCAACCTCTGCCGGTGGGTGGGCCAGGCTGGTTTGTTTACCTGCTGCATCGGCAGGTTTGGCCAATCACGGTTCTCACTGGCCACAGTTCGCTGTCCCAGGCCAATGGGGGCTGCGGGAAGCGGCGCGGGCCGAGGGATGTGCTGGCTGCGGCTTCCCGCCGCCCTTATTGACATGGAGCGGTGAACCACAGCCAGTGGGAAAGGCGATCAGCCGAACCTGCTGACGCGGCAGGTAAACAAACTTGCCCGGCCCGCCAGGGTGCGTACCCTGGTGAGCTGCGTGCCAGAGGTGTCCGACCCCTGCGATATATCAATATCTCTGCCTGTAGGCAAAACTGTGGGTGGGGTGGTGAGCTCTAGCCAAAGAATGAGTGGCAATTGCTAACTAGAGAGCTTGCTCCCATGTCACAGAGTTGGGGTAGAGTTTTAAGGGCCTGATTCTGCTCTCATTAAATTCAGCTGGAGCAGGACTGGCTGTCAGAATGGGGTTTAATTAAGAACACTTCTATTCTCCAGTCTGGTAAGAACTGGTGGTATTCGCTGGAAAACGAGCATGCTTTGCATTTGCAGAATCTCTGAAAAAAGGGGGAGGAGAAGAGCCACTGCCTTGCATGGCAGGAAGCTGTAGCACCTGACTCTTATGAGAATTACATGGATTTATGCAGGTGTATATTTTATATGTAATACTAGCTAGTACTCAGGTAGCACTTTTAATCTTTAAAGCATTTTACGAATGCCCATACCATGAGGGAGGAAAGTATTTTCCTTCCTATTTTACAGGTGGGGAAACTGAGGCAGAGAACATTACTTGATTTGCTAAAGGCATAGACTGAGTTGAAGCCAGCCTGGATTAAAACTCAGGAGTTTCTGAGCCCCAGGTTTTATTTATTTTAGATTAAGGCCCAAGTATGAGTTGCATCAGTGGGGTGACACAATCTAATAAAGATTAGTGGTATTCAGAGCCATTGATTCACACACAATCTAAGCACTTGTATTTTTCTCCAACAGCCATTAAAGACAATTTTGTATTTGAAATGGTGGGAGGAAAAACATATAGCTTGTGTATGTCTCTGTCTGTCATTACACACAAATGAAGGCAGATCTCTGATTATGACATTCATCTTGACTGGAGAGGAAATATAAGAGTGCTCATTTATGACTACGCCAGTCATTGGATATCTGTCATCTCCTCACTCACAAAGATAAATGTCCTGTCAGACATCATCTATCATGGTTTTTTTTATACATGATGATACATACGGTGTAGCATACAGCTAACTGGAGACTACATCTTGGGATCCTAATAACGCCATGGGAACAATAGAGTGAAACCTAAATTCTGTGCACAGCCTTATTTGCAGTGTGATCATTTTATGTACAGTACTTGATGGATCACCCAAGTAGTTAACAAGGAGAATCTTTTTACCCTCATTTAAAATCTGGCTCTTACCAGAGACCGCCTTTTGAGGTGTTCTGGCAAACTTTTATAAATGGGTCAGAGGATAAGTTTGTTTAATTGGAGTTTCTGCTGTGACAAGTGCAGACTTCAGATTACAAGACTGTTTGTATAATAAAGGTGAGTAGTTCTGTCCTTCTGTATCATCTAGGACAGGGGTCGGCAACCTCTGGCACGCAACCGTGGTGGGCTGGGCCAGTTTGTTTACCTGCCGCGTTGGCAGGTTCGGCCGATCACGGCTCTCACTGGCTGCAGTTCGCCACTCCAGGCCGATGCGGGTGGTGGGAAGCTGCGGCCAGCACATCCCTCGGCCCACGCCCCTTCCCGCTGCCCCCATTGGCCTGGGATGGCAAACTGCGGCCAGTGGGAGCCGTGATCGGCCGAACCTGCCGACGTGGCAGGTAAACAAACTGGCCCGGCCCGCCAGGGTGCTTACCCTGGTGAGCCGCGTGCCAGAGGTTGCCGACCCCTGATCTAGGAGTATGGCATACCTTCCCATTTTAGAGTGCTTAAAAATGTACCATGTTATGAAATGATCCTACAGAGACAGATCAGGAGAACAAATTCATCCCTAGGATGGCTTGTCCCAGGGATAAAAGCATAGGATTTCAGTCTGTTTTATATGTGCTTCCATGCATCATGGTGGTGTATCGTCTTTCCCTCTTTCTCCCCTCCTCCAGAATCATCCTAATTAGAGATGAGCCTGAACCAAAACCAAACCACTGCATCAAAAAACACCCAAAGTTTGAGGAAGTTTGGATCTCAGTGCAAACGTGGTTATTCTCTATTTTAGAGTTTACTAAATTGCCCACCTCTGCTGAATCCCTGTCTCTCTAATGGGCTCAACCAGAACCTGAATCTGAACTCCGGGAAGTTTTTAGATCCATATCTGGATCTGAAGTTTCTGGCTTGGGCCCATCTCTACTTATAATGGAATGGTCCAGTGCTGGAGACAGCATTGCTGCCAAAGGCACTTGGCAGGGGCAGTGCGGAGGGGGACTTGTAGGGGCTATAGTCACCCCAAAATTTGCCTTAGCCCCCTCCATAGCCAGCCCTGCCAGTGCAAAGGTCAAACATGATGCAGAAGTAAGGGTGGCATGGTATGGTATAGCCATCCTTACTTCTCTGCTGTTGGTGCTGCCTTCAGTGCTGGGCACCTGACCAGTAGCCGCTGCTCTCCAGCTACCCAACTCTGAATGTTGGTGATGTCCAGCTGCTGGTCTTAGCAAAAATGGTGTGAATGGGGGTGGGGTGGGGGAAAGCTGCTTGTATAGTGATGATTGGAGCACCTACAGAGAAAAATTAGCAGGTGCTTAGCACCCACCGGCAGCCAAGCTCCCTCCCAGTGCCTCCTGCCCACCACAGATCAGCGAGGGAGGGAGAGAGGGGGATGAGCGGGGATGGGACACGCTTGGGGGAGCGGGTGGAAAGAGATGGGGGAGGGAGCAGAGCGGGAGTGGAAAGAGGTGGAGTGGGGCCTTGGAGGAAGGGGTGGAATGGAGGCTTGGGGAAGTGGTGGAATGGGGGCAGGAAGAAGTGGGGTGGGGGCTTGGAGGAAGGGGTGGAGTGGGGGCAGGGCCTGGGGGTGAGCACTCCCAGGGAAAATAGGTGCCAGCTTCCAGTCACTCTGTGTGCTGTTGCTACATTTTTGGGGGTCTTTTTTTGGTAGGGGGCTAAAAGGTTACAGTACTGGTCTCTTCCTAGTAGCGAACTCTCTGGTTCAAGGCACTTGGCCATAGACTGCACCCACACCTCCTTGTGAGACAATCTCTCTAAGTATTTACGCTGTTTTCATTGCTGTGGGATCCAAGTGTCTACAATCTGTGTCACTTCATGGGGCCAGCTCACTTAGCTGGGATGCATAGTTGGGAACTGAGTTCATGTGTTTAATATGCTTTACAAGCATTTTTAATGATACATCTCTGAGACCACCTGGAGGATAATGATGGAGACAGTTAGAAGCACTCTTCAAATTCTTATGTGCATGAGAGGTGGAATTAAAGTTTCAAGTGCAATTTTTTTTAAAAAGTCCCTGTTAGAGGCATGTTAGAGGCTATGAAATTGTTCTCTACAAGAACTTTTAAAATTTCCATCTGCATAAATTTGTTTGATCCAGTAACAGCTTTAACTACATCTAAATTTATACAAATTGAGACAATAAGCATGGAATTACATATTGCCAAGTAATTACGTATTACAAAGTGACATCTTGAAGTGGATCCGTAATGTGCCATATTATGAAATCTTCCTACAGAGAAGAGAGACATATACACGTACCGGGTACCAAAATCCCCCCTGGCATAATGTCATTGGCTTTAATGGCACTTACAACAGTTTAGGGTGACCAGATGTCCTGATTTTATAGGGACAGTCCTGATTTTTGGGTCTCTTTCACACACAGGCACCTATTTACACCCCCCCTCCCACACACACTACCTGTCCTGATCTTTGCAGGACCGCCCAGAGGGGGGGCAAGAGGGGCAATTTGCCCCAGGCCCCGAGCCCCACAGGGGCCCCCACCAGAGTTTTTCGGGGCCCCTGGAGCGGGGTCCTTCACTCGCTCCGGGGGGCCCGGAAAACTCTTGTGCGGCCGGGCGCAGGAGCTTCTTCTGCTCCTGGTCTTCGCCGGTGGGGGGTCCTTCCGCTCCGGGACGGAAGGACCCCCCGCTGGTGAATTACCGCCGAAGACGGAGTGGGACCCGCCGCCGAAGTTCAGCTCGGTCTTTGGCGGTAATTCGGCGGTGGGGGGCCCTTCCCTTCTGGGACCCGCCGCCGAAGTGCCCTGAAGACACGCGGCGGGGGCTCCCAGCCTCTGAATTACAGCCGAAGACCGGACTGCACTTCGGTGGCGGGTCCGGCTTCAGCGGTAATTCGGCGGCCGGGGGGGGGCCCCGCCACGGGTCTTCGGGGCACTTCGGCGGCAGGTCCCGGAACGGAAGGGCCCCCCGCCGCCGAAGACCCCGGGCCCCCGGAATCCTCTGGGCGGCCCTGGATCCTTGACACTTGCTATCTGGTCAGCCTACAACAGTTGAACTTGGAGGATAGGGTTTTAGTTGGTTTTTAGTCCAATGTGCATTTTTAAATTAAAAGGAAATAGTCTCTGGACTCTTTCCACCACTTTCTCTCTCTCCAAAAAGAGCCATAGTCACAAAGGAAAGTGGACAGTTTAAATTCTGGTTAGTCTTGTGCAGGGGAATGAAGAGCAGTGTGAGAGAGCAGTGCACCATGGGTAGCAGGGAGCATCTCCCCCATTCCTTCCTCTTGCATATTCACTCTGGTCCCAGGCAGAATGTTGCCCAGAGCACTTCCTGGGCACTAGAAGGACAGACTAAGGCCTTGGCTACACTTGTGCATTATAGCGCAATAAAGCCGCCAAGAGCGCTCTACCTCACTCCCCATCCATACTGGCAAGGCACGTAGAGCGCTCTGACTCCGCGCTCCTGGTACTCCACCTCCCCGAGAGGAATAACATTTGTGCTCTCGCTGGAGCGCTGTGGTGCTAGTGTGGACACCTAATGTGCTCTGAGTGGCTCTGATTGGCCTCCAGAAGTGTCCCACAATGTCTGTTCTAGCCACTCTGGTGATCACTTTTGAACTCTGCTGCCCAGTCCTCAGGTGACCAAGCGTCAGACCCCCCCCCTTTAAATTCCCTGGGAATTTTCAAAATCCCCTTCCTGTTTGCTCAGCCAGGCATGGAGTGCTCTCAGTGCATCTTTCCAGGTGGCCATGCCTCCATGCGCCCCAGTATAGAGCAATGGCGAGGTGCTGGACCTCATCAGTGTTTGGGGGGAGGAAGCTGTGCAGTCCCAGCTGTGCTCCAGCCATAGGAATTACGATACCTTCGGGCACATATCAAGGGCCATGATGGACAGGGGCCACGACCGGGATGCGGTGCAGTGTCGGGTTAAAGTGAAGGAGCTACAGAATGCCTACCGCAAAGCCCGCAAGGCAAATGGCCGCTCCGGTGCTGCCCCCACGACCTGCAAATTCTGCAAAGAGCTGGATGCGATACTTGGGGGCGATCCCACTTCCACTGCAACGACCACCATGGACACTTCGGAGCCCAGCACAGCAAGGGTGGGGGGGGAGGAGGAGGAAGAGGAAAGCGCAAGTGATAGTGCTGAGGCGGGGGGAGACACCCCGGAATCCCTAGATGCATGCAGCCAAGAGCTCTTCTTGAGCCAGGAGGAAGGCAACCAATCGTGGCGTCCGGTGCTTGGGGAAGGACAAACAGAGGAGGTTCCTGGTAAGTGGCTTTCTTTTCGGGAAGGAAGTTTTTAGGTACGGGCTTTCTGGGCGAGGAGGGTAAGGGCTGCATGCATGCCTAGATGCGGAATAGTGCATTGATGTGGTCTATCACATTGCGGTAATCGGCATCGGTGATCTCTTCAAAAGTCTCAGAATGTGGGCAATGCGCCTGTGCAGGTTTATTGGGAGAGCCAGTGTGGTTCTTGTCCCAGTCAGGCCAACATGTCCGTGCCACTGTGCCGTGAGAGGCGGGGGGACCATTGCTGCACACAGGCAAGCTGCGTATGGGCCAGGGCGGAAGCCCCATTGTAGGAGAAGACCCTTTCTTGCTTCTCTGGTCACCCTCGGCAGCGAGATATCTTCCAGGACGAACTCCTGTGGAGAATGTTGGGACAGTGTTCAGTGTAGGTGCCCCCTACAGCTGTTGGCTCTCCCCAAGGCACAGAAACCCAGAGGACAGTACAGCCATGAAACAATCCGTCTCCATGGACCCTGCGCTTACTCACCATTTCTGGGGCTTCCGTGGGTTATGTGCTCTCGCTTTGGGACAGGCAAAGTATAGTTTTTGTGATTGCCCTCCTTAAGTGCAGGGGAATCATTGCTCTGTCTGGTGTGTACAATGCTGCCTCTGTTAAGCATTGCATTTTGCCTGTCTAGGTGCAACCTTGAGATCTCAGCCATCATTCTTCTCACGGGCAGACAGACTGAGAAGACTCCGGAAGATGCTGCGTAAAAGTGAAGAAGGCATGTTGCATGAAGTCACACAGCAGTCTGTAAATGAGAATTGAAAGGCACAGAAGTGGAGGGAGAGCGAAAGGAGGATCTGCCAGGAAAACGCGATGCACCAGTGGCAAAGCACTGGAACTGCTGATTAGCATAACGGAATGCCAAGCGGACTCTATCCAGGCGCTCATCGCCATGCAGGCGGAGCACTACTGTGCTCGCCCCCCCGCAGTCCTTGTCCCAAAACTCTTCCCCTTGTGCTCCCATGTCCCCTCCAACCCACTTTCCCCAACATCCGGGTTCTTATCACCCCCAGCTGCCTCCTACACCTGTAGCTTGACCACCCACCCACGAAAACTATGACCCTTATCCACTGCACTCAACCTCTCTCAACATGCCTTATAGCCATCCTGAAGTGCAGCACTCAGTGCACAGCACTCCAGACAGGGTTCAAGAGTATGAAATCAGGACATACTCAAGCCTATGAGTGAACCAGTCCCCACCCCACCCACTTGCTCTTTTGGTATTTCTGTGTTACTTTGGTTTTTTTCAATAAATGAATTTTCTTTTCAATAAATGGAGTTTTTTTACTTTGAAAACATACTTTATTAGTGCATAAACCAAAATATGCCTTATCCCAGGAAAGCAACAAGCACTGCAAGTCAGTGTACCAAACACACCCACTGCACTTAGTTCCCGTGCAGAGCACCAGACATTACTGGTGACTTTCAGCCTCACATTGCTCCCTCAAGGCATCCCTAATCCTTGCAGCCACACACTGGGCCTCTCTAATAGCCCTGCTCTCTGGCTGTGCAAATTCAGCCTCCAGGTGTTGAACCTCCGAGGCCCATGTCTGAGTGAAGCTTTCACCCTTCCCTTCACAAATATTATGGAGGGTACAGCATGTGGATATAACCGCGGGGATGCTGTCTTTGGCCAAGTCCAGCTTCCCATAAAGAGAGCGCCAGCATTCCTTCAAACGGCCAAAAGCACACTCCACAGTCATTCGGCACTGGCTCAGCCTGTAGTTGAACTGTTCCTGGCTGCTGTCCAGGCTCCCTGTGTAGGTTTTCATGAGCCATGGCATTAAAGGGTAAGTGGGGTCTCCAAGGATCACAATGGGCATTTCGACTTCCCCTACGGTGATCCTCTGGTCTGGGAAAAAAGTCCCGGCTTGCCACTTCTTGAACAGGCCAGTGTTCTGAAAGATGCGTGTGTCATGCACCCTTCTGGGCCAGCCTGCATCAATGTCAATGAAACGACCACAGTGATCCACAAGCGCCTGGAGAACCATGGAGAAATACCCCTTTTGGTTAACGTATTCGGAGGCTAGGTGGGCTGGTGCCAGAATAGGAATATGCGTCCCATCTATCGCTGCAGTTTGGGAAACCCATTTGTTCAAAGCCAGCCACAATGTCATGCACATACCCGGAGTCACGGTTCTTCTGAGCTGGATGCAATTAATGGCCCTGCAAACTTGCATCAACACAATTCCAACCGTTGACTTTTCCACTCCAAACTGGTTAGTGACCGATCGGAAGCTGTCTGGAGTTGCAAGCTTCCAGATTGCACTACCCACCTGCTTCTCCACCGGCAGGGCAGCTCTCAATCTCATGTCCTTGTGCCGCAGGGTGGGGGCAAGCTCAGCACACTGTCCTATGAAAGTGGCTTTTCTCATCTGAAAGTTCTGCAGGATGGTGTGATTCCACCATTCAGTGCTTGTTTCCCGAGCCCAAAAGCGGCGTTCCACGGTGGAGAGCATCTGTAATGAGACAAGCAATTTCAAGTCGTATGCGTTACATGACTCGATATCGTCGGACTCCTCACTGTCACTTTGGATCTTAAGCAGTAACTCAACTCCCAAACGAGACGTGCTGGCGAGACGCGTCAGCATGTTCCACACCAGTTCGGGCTCCATTTCCCACAGACCGAAAGGGAAGACAAAGTGCGCTCTGCACAGAAACCGTTGAAAGATGGCACCAAATGTGGACAGAAACACGGATTGCTGGGATGCGAAGCGATGCATCACGGGGCGTTGGGACAGGATCCAGAATGCCCCATGCCCCCTTCCCACAACCCACGGCACCAGAATGGGAAGAGGTGCTCTGTGGGATAGCTGCCCATAAAGCACCGCTCCAAATGCCGCTTCAGTGCCGCAAATGTGGCCACGCCAGTGCGCTTGCGGCTGTCAGTGTGGACAGACTGCAGTGCTTTCCCTGGTGTGCTCTCCGAAGACTGGTTTAACCCAAAGTGCTCTACATCTGCAAGTGTAGCCATGGCCTAATGGACTCGGTAGCACTCCAAGGCCATAAGAAGGTATGACCAATCCAATTTCACAGTGTGGCCAGAGTCCCACCCTGATTGCTTTCTTGTTACTTTTGTGCTGGGGGAGCACATGCCACACCTTTTGAAGAGTTGCTGCTCAGTTCTCCCCCACATGTGGCCACTCCCCTGTGAGGCATTCTTGTGTCAGCTTCCAGTCTGCACAGGCAGATTGGCTCAGCCTGCCAGAACACTTTGCATCCCCACCAGCAGCACTGACTCTACCCAATGGAAAAGCCAGAATTTGGCCCATAAGACACAGAGAATTCATCTGACAAATCTGTACACGAGTCCTTGTAATTTGTATTAGTTTATCCTTTCTTAGGATAAACCACATTCTGTGACTCGTGTCCTTGCTTAATTTGCAGTTTCATTTTGAGACTGCCAACAGCCAACTCAGGTGGCTTGTGTGTGTAGAATTGGGAAAACACTCATGGTGGATCTACATTCCCATGTCACAGAAATATTTTATCATTGCCACCTTCCAACCAATGTCATCCAGTTTGGAATTTTAGGAGTCTAGCTCTAATCCAGTCATGCAGTAATTGGGTGATATGGGAAGGAGAGAATGTGTGGTCATGACAAAACGTATTCACTTAACCTCATAGGAAATATAGTACAATAGAAGGAGATTCAAGGCTGGCAGCAATGGGGACTGCGTTGTGGGGAGCTTTACACAAGACAGAAAATGGGGGTGAAGGAGAAACTAGTATTTGAGGAAATCCATATGCCCATATACCTTTCTAAGCTAAACTGATCAGACACTGCAAATCAGCACAGCTTTTAGACGCTTCCTAGTAAGAATCACAATTCACACTGGAGCTGGGTTTCCCCTTCCATTCTGAAAAGTGATTCCCTCTTTGGAAGCTTAGAGATGGATACTGATTTTGCAGTAGTGTACTCCATACAATGGCACCCATCCAACCCTTTCAGAATCACTGCTGAGGCATTTTGAATGTGAGCCACCCAAGCCAGCATGGAGAATATCTTTCTCAGGCATGAGTCCAGGACAGAAGACAGATCTTCAGAATTCTTTCCGAGTACATTTCCACTCTCGGCTTTCCCCAAGACTGTTGCCCTCAACACCATCTGCACAGGTGCACATGCTCATGCCAAGAGAAAGTGGACCTAGAAAACTAAAGAGGATGAGATGTCTCTGTGAAATTTAAGCATTTGGGCCTGCTTTTGGTTTTACCCCAGCATTACTCAAACTAATGTGAGAGGAGAACTGGGCCCTTTTTTGTTGTGTCCTATGCTGACTGTAGGGATCTGGCTTTTATCAAAATGTCATTCAATAACATAAGTGTGTAGGCCTTGGGGACCTGGCTCTATCTCTGCTGTTAGGATCTCTGTGCATAGGTATGGTGCCATGGAATCTGGAATACAAATGATCAGTGGTGGAAATGATAGGTCTGGTATGTGACTCTCAGGAATTTTTTTTTCTCTTAATTAATTAGCCTCTTAGAGTTGGTAGGACAACTCCCACCTTTTCACGTTCTCTGTATGTGTATATATATATCTCCTCACATATGTTCCATTCTATGCATCCGATGAAGTGGGCTGTAGCCCACAAAAGCTTATGCTCAAATAAATTTGTTAGTCTCTAAAATGCCACAAGTACTCCTGTTCTTTTTGTGGATACAGACTAACACGGCTGCTACTCTGAAACCTGTCAGGAATCTCTGATGGCTGGGCCTTATCTAGGTAAGTAAGCTTGCTTTAGCTCTTTCAAAAATTGCTGAGACTGATAACACTGGGAGAGATTTCCAAAGTCCTAAAAAGCTGTTTGGTGCCTTGGACATCCTTCTCCCAGGGACTTCAGGCAGAGAGAGCACTGCCATTAATCCTCCTTTCTCTTTTGGTACTACAAGAAACCTGGAGAATACGCCACCAAATTGCTCTTGTTTTGGGACTGATCCCGTTGTTTCTATGTCTAAAAGATCAAAGCAGAATGAATCATAGCTGGTCAAGCACGCCGAGATTACTGAGTGCATCTCCTGCCTGTGTCTGATGGTTGATGTTTAATACAGTGGTTTTCAGCCTGTGGCCTATGGACCCTTGGGGGACCACAGATTCTGTCTAAGATTCCCAAAAGGGTATGACCTCCATTTGAAAATTTTTAGGGGTCCGCAAATGAAAAAAGATTGAAAACAACTGTTTTAATAGATTCCATTTTTCCACCTTCTTTTAAGAGATTGTAAGTGTGAAGTGAGGATTTGGAACCATTTCCACTTTGACTGCTCCATCTTGTCCTTTCACTCTCAGCTACCATTTGTTGAATGCATCTCATTTTATAATGGCAGACTCCTGTGGATAACCTTTGGCCTTTCATAGGGTGCAGAAATCTCCTTGGGGTAGCCACACACTGGAATTGCTCCCATTTTCTTGACCTCTGTCTATCTGAGGTACTTATCTGGCCCCATTACTGAAGTATCTGAACACCTGGCAATCTCAAATGTATATATCCTTGCAACACTGTGAGGTAGGGAAGTGCTATCCCCATTTTACAGATGGGGAACTGAGACACAAAGATTGTGACTTTCCTAAAGACACACTGTTTATTCAATTGCCTGTGCAATTCTTATCCCTTTCTTTGACTCACATGATGAAGGAAGGGATTTCTTATCCTTTTGTGATGACTGTAGTTGCTATCTATACCTTTAGGTTGCTATCTAAACTTTCTCCAAGTAGTCACTCCTGACTTCTGCTGAGTCCTTAGGGAGTTGCTTTATCTGGTTATCTTTTTTCCATGGTGTTGACAGGTGTTGCCTTTTTGAGACCATATGAGAGACTATTGTCCCTGATGAAAATCTCAATGAATCTAGGAAGGCATGCAAGATGAATGCTGAGGCTAATGCAGTCTTGTTGGTGAGAGGCTTGAATCTTTTCTTCTTGACTAGCTCTTTTCATCCACTGATGAAATTGACAATCTCAACACAGTTGATGAAATTGAGTTTTTTGCTTTTTACTCATACACTCTTTTACTCTTGCCATTTGAGGGAGGCAAGTCCCCTTTGGATGAGATCATGTTATTCTTGGCAAAGGAGGCCAGAATGGCGTCCCTTTTTGAAAGAGTAACTACAGTAGATTGACTTCATTCTTTTAGACTTTATAGAACCTCATTATGTGTCCATGTAAACACTTTCCTTTGCTGAAGCATTCAGTTCCCTTTTGACAGACAGTATGCATGTGTAGGTAAACACAGGCCTTTGAGTCAGGATGTCTGCATTCTGTCCCCAAATCTGCTTCTGACTCACTGGGATACCTTGATCAAGTTGCAGTTTCTCTGTGCCAGCATTTTCCTGTTTTTAAAATGGAGATTATAATGTTTTCTTGCCTCATGTGAATGTTGCAAGGCTTAGCAATTTAATGCTTGCAAAGTGCTTGAAACCCACAGATGGACTGCCAAATAGAGGTGCAAAGTGTTATTTAATTCCCTATTCTGAACGAAAGGAACCACTGACTCTCTATCAGAATTTATAAAGGAGCATTTACCTCAACATTCCTCTTTTCTGTCCAGGCTGGGAATTCTCCTCCTCTTTATGATTTCTCAGTATCTACCCTGGAGTAGCCTTTTTTTAGTGTCTTTCTCCTGAGGGACTGAATCAGAGAGCTCTGCTCCTCCTCTAGAGAGAGGAAACAACCCAGATGAGGATGAACCTGCACCTCCTGTCCTTAGTCCTCTCTTTATCTTTTTATCTGTTTTTCTTTTTTTAGGTATTTGTAGCTCTGAGTCACTCGTTGCTGAATTCCCTCCGTTTAGCTGGTCTCTTTTTTGTGACTCACCTCACTTCCAGAAATTCTCTCCTAATCCTCTCACAGGCCCAGTGCAGCGGTTCTTCAGAGTGAGGCTCTTCAGACAGTGTCTCTGCAAAATAATACTGACAGGGACTTGTCCACAGTGGATCTGCTTTTACCCACTCACTCCATAGAAAGACAGACTTTGCTGTAGCAGATCACACCATTTGTCTGCCAAGTCCCATCCCCTAACACTGGTCACTGTCTGATGCGTGAAAGTGATGCCCTCCTCCCTCTCCCACAAACACCTGGCTAATTACATAACTGTTTTTGTGCATGGTTTGGGGGACATTCCCTTCTGATCCTGGCCGGTGAGCCGCTTGATGCTCTTTAGTGTGAGATTTGATTACACTTCCCTTCGTACAGAGTAAACAGAGGTCAGAGTGTGACTGAAAGAATCATGAGGCAGGAGGCTGAGCCGGTTTTCAATTACTCCAAGCCATGAAACTAAATCTAGATGTCAATGGGATTGCAGAGGCACAGGCTGCTGTCATAAGAAATAGCTGAGGAGGAAGATGAAGAAATCTTCTCTTAGAGGGAGATTTCAACTTGCCTTAAAAATAGATAGATTAGAGGTAGGCAAACTACAGGCCACATCCGGCCCACGGGATCCTCCTGCCCGGCCCCTGAGCTCCTGCCCAGGAGGCTCACCACCAGCCCCTCCCTTGCTGTCCCCACTCTCCTGCAGCCTCAGCTCCCTCACTCCGCCACCGGCACAATGCTCTGGGCAGTGGGGCTGCGAGTTCCTGGGGCAGCACAGCTGCAGAACCAGGGCCTGACCTGGTGCTCTGTGCTGCATGGTGGCATGGCTGGCTCCAGCTGGGCGGCACAACTGCTCCAGGTAGCGTGGTAAGGGGCAGGGAGCGGGGGGGTTGGATAGAGGGCAGGGGAGTTTGAGGTGGTGGTCAGGGGGTGGGGGTGTGGATAGAGGTCGGGACAGTCAAAGGGTGGGGAACAGGGGGGTTGAATGGGGGCAGAGGTCCCTAGGGGGCAGTAAGGAAGGAGGTGGGGGTTGGATGGGGCGGCGGGGGGGCAGTCAGGGGCGGGGGTTCTGGGGGCGGTGAGGGGACAGGGAAGGGTGGGGGGCAGGAGTCCCAGTGGGCCATCGGGGGTGAGAAACAGGAGGAGTCGGATAGGGAGCGGGGCTGGGCCACGCCTTACTGTTTGGGGAGGCACAGCCTCCGCTAACCAGCCCTCCATACAATTTCAGAAACCCAAAAAAGTTTGCCTGCCCATGAGATAGGCCCTGCTGATAAGATGTTACATTAATTGTAAAACGCTGGTCAGATGACAGCTTAGCTGACAGTAACTGAATAATTCAGTCCCTTGAGTCCAGTATCTCTGTGCTGTGGAAAGATGGGGGTGCTGTGTGGCAATTACATGATGGATAATCAGCCTATACCAGCTATAAATTCCCTCTTTGGCTGGTCAAATTATTCTCCTGTCTTCCTCGAACTGCAAAGGTAATATAGTGGCATCTAATAATGGTAGGCAGGACCCATCATCTGCTGGCACTGCTCATCCTGGTCTGGGGAATGAGAAACTGCTCATAATTGCAACAAATGCTACTGCTCCAGGGCTCCTGAGTGAACAGCCTGAGGTTGAGAGGGAAGTTTTCACCTCCACCCACCGCCATGACTGTGCAGAGTTCCTGGCTTCCTTCACCTGGACCTGTTCAGTGTCCATAGCTTTTAAGGAGAGAGCTACCATCTGAATAGCTAATGTCTCAGGTGGGCCTGCTTTGTCATTGAATCAGACCACTGGTGCCATTTAGTTCAGCATCCTGTTTTTGACTGATGCTCCAGAGGAAGGCCAGAACGCCCGATTATGTACCTATGTAAATGCATGGTGAGTGATAGGGAAAATTCAGTCCTGACCCCCATTGTTGATCAGCCTACACCCTGAAGCATGGTATTTGATTACCCTCGTTATAATGCATAACCACAAATGGTAGTGGTGGCAGCCATGAAATATGCCAATTCTTTTAAAATCCAAGCCCACTTCTGTGGCCTACAGTTCCAGAGGTTGATTCAATTTCTGCACAAAACAGGGGTATTTCCTTTCACTTGGTCTAAGTTTACTGACCTTAAATTTCTTTAGGTGACTCTTCTTTGTCCCTTTTTAGGGGAGCATAAAAAAGAGTGTTCAAGGTAGTTTTCACTCTGCCCTTGAATACCTTTATCAAGTCCTCTCTAACTCTCCTCTTCTTCAGTCTTGGGGGTTTGAAATCTCTCTTCCCATGTAAATCTCATTCTATTGCTACTCATTGTTGTTGCTCTTCTCTGGACCTTTTCAGTCTTTGCTGTATCTTTCTTAAGATGAAGTGACCATGAGGCCTGGACACAGGGCTCCAAACGAAGGCAAAAATAGCATTTTATTCAATAGGAGGGAATTCTGCCCTGGACTCTGTGGTTATGGATTCTCCCTTGGCAGCAGAATAAGTACAGTTGTGTTCTTCAGGAAGGAGGGCACGTTTCATGCAGGGGATTTACACTCTGTGCAGAGCATAGCTCAGTTTCACAGCAAATGGGGCCAGGACCCAGGCAAAGTCAGGTCTGAGGGTATTGTGTTATTTTCTATCCCATTTTTAAAGCACCCACGTATCCCATGTTTTTAAAAATACTGCTGCTCTGCACAGTGATAAACACTCCCTTTTGGAGTGACTGAGATTGATAACAATGGTGTACAACAAGAGGCATTAAGCCTGAGTCCCATAGTCCCTGAGTCTTGGGACATTGCCCCTTCTATCACAGAGACTGTTCAGGGTGCACACAATGGCCCTGTTAAGCAGTACTTCTGGTAGAATCATGGAACTGTAAGACTGGAAGGGATCTCAGTAGTCCATCTAGTTCAGTCCCCTGCACTCAAGGCAGGTCTATGTGATAACTAGACCATTGCTGACCAGTGTTCCCTCTAATTTTTCCCATACATGTGCGGAATTAATTTTGTTATATACACCAATATGGAAGTGATGTGTGACACACAACAAAATTCATGTGGTGGGGGTGGGACCGAGGGGGTTCTGACTGTGAGAGGAGGCTCAGGGCTGGGGCAGAGGGTTGGGGTGAGAGGGCTCTGGCTGGGGGTACAGGCTCTGGGGTGAGGCCAGGGATGAGAGGCTCAGGACTGGGGTAGAGGGTTCTGGTGTGTGTGTGTGTTGGTGGGGTGAGGGCTCTGGCTGGGGATGCAGACTCTGGGGTGGGGTTGGGGATGAGGGGTTTGGAGTGTAGGAGGGTGCTGGGTGTTTTTTGTTGTAACAGAATGAGATCTTAAACTAATGTGATACCAAACTAGTGTCAAGGTGGCCAAACTTGCATCATCACTGAATGCTTCTTGGTATTTGGACACAGACTGTCTAACCCAGTGAGGAAGGCTTTAAACTAGGTTCGACGAGGACAGGTGAGCAAAGCCCACAGGTAAGTGGAGAACATGGAGACCTGGAAGATGGGTCGGAAATAGGAGGGAGCGTGGGCTATCATGGCAGAGAGAAAGGAGGGTCAGGGCAAAACTGGGAGGCAAGATCAAATCAGTATCTTAAATGCCTATATACAAATGCGAGAAGTATGGGTAATAAGCAGGAAGAACTGGAAGTGCTAATAAATAAATACAACTATGACATTGTTGGCATCACCGAAACTTGGTGGGACAATACACATGATTGGAATGTTGGTATGGATGGGTACAGCTTGCTCAGGAAGGATAGACGGGGAAAAAAGGAGGAGGTGTTGCCTTATATATTAATAATGTACACACTTGGACTGAGGTGGAGATGGAAGTGTTGAGAGTCTCTGGGTTAGGCTAAAAGGGGTAAAAAACAAGGGTGATGTCATGCTAGGAGTCTACTACAGGCCACTTAACTAGGTGGAAGAGGCTTTTTTTAAACAACTAACAAAATCATCCAAAGCCCAAGATTTGGTGGTGATGGGGGACTTCAACTATCCAGATATATGTTGGGAAAATAACACACCGGGGCACAGACTATCCAATAAGTTCTTGGACTGCATTGCAGACAACTTTTTATTTCAGAAGGTTGAAAAAGCTACTAGGGGGGAAGCTGTTCTAGATTTGATTTTAACAAATAGGGAGGAACTCGTTGAGAATTTGGAAGTGGAAGGCAGCTTGGGTGAAAGTGATCATGAAATCATAGAGTTCACAATTCTAAGGAAGGGTAGAAGGGGAGTACAGCAAAATAGAGACAATGGATTTCAGGAAGGCGGATTTTGGTAAGCTCAGAGAGCTGATGGGTAAGGTCCCATGGGAATCAAGACTGAGGGGAAAAACAACTGAGGAGAGTTGGCAGTATTTCAAAGGGACACTATTAAGGGCCCAAAAGCAAGCTATTCCGCTGGGTAGGAAAGATAGAAAATGTGGCAAAAGACCACCTTGGCTTAACCATGAGATCTTGCATGATCTAAAAAATAAAGAGGAGTCATATAAAAAATGGAAACTAGGACAAATTACAAAGGATGAATATAGGCAAACAACACAGGAATGCAGGGGCAAGATTAGAAAGGCAAAGGCACAAAATGAGCTCAAACTAGCTACAGGAATAAAGGGAAACAAGAAGACTTTTTATCAATACATTAGAAGCAAGAGGAAGACCAAGGACAGGGTAGGCCCACTGCTCAGTGAGGAGGGAGAAACAGTAACAGGAAACTTGGAAATGGCAGAGATGCTCAATGACTTCTTTGTTTCGGTCTTCACTGAGAAGTCTGAAGGAATGCCTAACATAGTGAATGCTAATGGGAAGGGGGTAGGTTTGGAAAATAAAATAAAAAAAAGAACAAGTTAAAAATCACTTAGAAAAGTTAGATGCCTGCAAGTCACCAGGGCCTGATGAAATGCATCCTAGAATACTCAAAGAGCTAATAGAAGAGGTATCTGAGCCTCTAGTTATTATCTTTGGAAAATCATGGGAGAGAGGAGAGATTCCAGAAGACTGGAAAAGGGCAAATATAGTGCCCATCTATAAAAAGGGAAATAAAAACAACCCAGGGAACTATAGACCAGTTAGTTTAACTTCTGTGCCAGGGAAGATAATGGAGCAAGTAATTAAGGAAATCATCTGCAAACACTTGGAAGGTGGTAAAGTGATAGGGAATAGCCAGAATGGATTTGTAAAGAACAAATCATGTCAAACCAATCTGATAACTTTCTTTGATAGGATAACGAGCCTTGTGGATAAGGGAGAAGCGGTGGATGTGGTATACCTAGACTTTAGTAAGGCATTTGATACGGTATTGTGTGATATTCTTATCAATAAACTAGGCAAATACAACTTAGATGGGGCTACTATAAGGTGGGTACATAACTGGCTGGATAACCATACTCAGAGAGTAGTTATTAATGGTTCCCAATCCTGCTGGAAAGGTATAACAGGTGGGGTTCCGCAGGGGTCTGTTTTGGGACCGGCTCTGTTCATCAACGACTTAGATATTGGCATAGAAAGTACGCTTATTAAGTTTGCAGATGATACGAAACTGGGAGGGATTGCAACTGCTTTGGAGGATAGGGTCATAATTCAAAATGATCTGGACAAATTGGAGAAATGGTCTGAGGTAAACAGGATGAAGTTTAATAAAGACAAATGCAAAGTGCTCCACTTAGGAAGGAACAATCAATTTCACACATACAGAATGGGAAGACAGTGTCTAGGAAGGAGTACGGCAGAAAGGGATCTAGGGGTTCTAGTGGACCACAAGCTAAATGAGTCAACAGTGTGATGCTGTTGCAAAAAAAGCAAACATGATTCTGGGATGCATTAACAGATGTGTTGTGAGCAAGACACGAGAAGTCATTCTTCCGCTCTACTCTGCGCTGGTTAGGCCTCAACTGGAGCATTGTGTCCAGTTCTGGGCACTGCATTTCAAGAAAGATGTGGAGAAATTGGAGAGGGTCCAGAGAAGAGCAACAAGAATGATTAAAGGTCTAGAGAACATGACCTATGAAGGAAGGCTGAAAGAATTGGGTTTGTTTAGTTTGGAAAAGAGAAGACTGAGAGGGGACATGATAGCAGTTTTTGGGTATCAAAAAGGGTGTCATAAGGAGGAGGGAGGAAATGTGTTCATCTTAGCCTCTAAGGATAGAACCAGAAGCAATGGGCTTAAACTGCAGCAAGGGAGGTTTAGGTTGGACATTAGGAAAAAGTTCCTAACTGTCAGGGTGGTTAAACACTGGAATTAACTGCCTAGGGAGGTTGAGGAATCTCCATCTCTGGAGATATTTAAGAGTAGGTTAGATAAATGTCTATCAGGGATGGTCTAGACAGTATTTGGTCCTGCCATGAGGGCAGGGGACTGGACTCAATGACCTCTCGAGATCTCTTCCAGCCTTAAAATCTATGAATCTGTTGGCTTGGAAAGGATTAATTTATCTTTACCTTGGGTTAAGGTTCTGAAAGTGTTACTGAATAACCTGCTGGGACACCTAATCTGTGTCAAATCCACCACTATATTAGGCCAGCAAGTGCAGTCTATCTAAGCAAAGACAGAGGAAAGTGTTTCTCATCTTGCATCTGTCATCCCTGTTCTCTCCAAGGAGTTTCCGTGTTTATTATGTCAGGTTCTAGGGAAGAAGTCTGACACCTTTCTCTTTGCTAACATGCCCCAAATAAGAGGTGAGCTGCCAGGGGCTGATCACTAGTGGACTCTGTCTGTGTCTCATTCTGCATGAGGGACCCGAGTGCCTGCAAAAATCTATCCTATAGTAATCACTCCTTTTATTTTACTTCCATCTTTAATATATGTTAACGAGCAGTTAGTCAAACGAGTTGCAATTTGGGTAAAAGGTGAGCCAAATATTATGCTAATTAATATAAAGCAAAATACATTTGTGCCACTATTTTTTATGCTGTCCCATTACACTGGATAATTGCAGCCTGGGTGAAAAGCATAGGTAGGGTTTATCCAAGCCAGCAAAGACCCTTAACGGAATGGGAGGGAGTGTGTTAAACTCCTGTGCTAGCTGTGGGGAACAGGGAGCAGGAGCTAGAGTGATTTGTTGCTTCTTGTCAGTACTTTGTCCTACAGCTCAGGAAGCATCTTACAGCCCTATACTCACAGATGAAAAAGACTTATAGAGGGAATCATCAGTTGCCTTTTTAGGGTGGCGTTATGGTCAAGGCAACATTGTCACGAACCTCGGGTCTCAAACTCATGTCTCCAGGTGTGCCTGGGAAGTCATCACACTCCAGGCCTCCACCCAGTAGCTTACTGGCATTACCTGGACTCCTTGAAGCCCATCTTAGGATAGGTTTACACTTACCTTCCGGGTCGACGCGGTGAGTTCGACTTCTCGGAGTTCGAACTATCGCGTCTGATCTAGACGCGATAGTTCGAACTCCGGAAGCGCTGCGGTCGACTCCGGTACTCCACCACTGCAAACGGCGGTGGCGGAGTCGACGGGGGAGCCGCGGAGTTCGACCCTGCCACGTCTGGACGGGTGAGTAGGTCGAACTAGGGTACTTCAAATTCAGCTACGCTATTCACGTAGCTGAATTTGCGTACCCTAGTTCGACCCCCCTTCTTAGTGTAGACCAGGCCTTAGATAGCAGACTCCATCCCAGGGCCCCACTTGGTTGAACACCTGAGCTTCTGATTGGCCTGCTCCCCCTATTAAAACAGGAAGGAGGAACAGGAAGTTGTCTGTACAAGTGGCTTTCACCCTGCTTTGTAATGCTTACCCATCTCTGTCTGATCTCCTGGTTTCCTGACTCATCCTGATTCCAGGTATCAGACTCTTGGTTACTGACCTCCTAGTTCTGAACCCCAGCTGATGTGGGGACCTGGTCCCCTGCTCTGTGCTAACCAGTAGGCCTGGCCACTATGCCCTGTTTCTGACTGACGAAGATAGGGCTGAAAGGCTGGCTTATCACTTCTCATAATGCCCAAATAATATCCTGCAGTTACCACAATGGTAGGTGTTGCATATGTAATAACCCAAGATGGTTCATCAGTAAGCATAGAAACAAAGATCTTCAGAACCCAAAACTTCTGAGCTAAAGAGTAGCTCCTTTAGCTGTGAGTAATAGCATGCCCTTATCCTCTGTGTGATCCAGCAACTAGCAGGGGAGACCCATTCACCCAGAGTGTCCCATGCAGTCACAGAGTGTAGCTAGCTTAACTACATTCTGAATGGTAGGCTAATGGCACATGTGGCCCGAGGCAAAGACTGGAGAACTGCTCCACTTGCACACCTGAGGTGATCCACAGGAGAGGTGCTATGCTAATGTGCACCTCCTAAACTGGTAGAACAAAATTCTTATTGTGAATGGTCAGCTCGTCACAGATAAGGGTGCAAACATTATCTCATTATGAGGCTGATTTTTGACCCTACCCCCTTGTAAGTTAAAACAAACCAAAAACTCATGCTTTCACATTTTTAGGGTCAAGCCTCCTTCACATTTAGAATGTATTCTGAAAATTTCTGAATCAACAGAATCAGTCATTTTGATATTAAAACACACAAATGTCCCCTTTGGGTGAAGTGTTTAATGTTTCTTTGTGACCCTTTATCAGCCCAATAAAATATTCACATCACAACATTCAAAACATAAGTAGATTTCTTGCTGCCCCCAGGCAGCCTTGCTGTTTTTTAATCCATGTACAATGTTTATATGCCATGGTAATAAGCCCTTTATAAACGATATCTTGGATTTTGACATAGGATCATCCAACTGTGAGTTCTCAAGTATATAGGAATAGTAAAATGAGGAATGTCAAAAGCCTGAGACAAAGTCCCTCATAAGAGGCAATTAAGGAATCTGAGTCACTATAGAGTGGGTGTAAAAGAGCTGGTGTAGATCAGAAACCAGCTAACAGATGGAAAACAAAGTAGTCAGAGCTGGCCTTTATAATCACACAGACCTCATGGTTATGGGCCTCCCTTAGTTTGGAGTGGTTGAGTACCATGGCAGTGAACTGGCATCATGGGGATTGTTAATATGGTTGCTAGACATCCAGTTTTTTACCAGACTGCTCAGTCGAAAAGAGACACTGGTGGCTCCGGTCAGCACTGCTGACCGGGCCGGTAAGAGTCCGGTTGGCGGCGCAGCAGGTTCTAAGGCAGGCTCCCTGCTTGCCCTGGTTCTGCACTGCTCCTGGAAGTGGCCGGCTCCTAGGTGCAGGGGTGGCCATGGGGGCTCTGTGTGCTGCCCCCGCCCTGAGTGCCTGCTCCGCAGCTCCCATTGGCCAGGAACCATGGTCAATGGGAGCTGCAGGGGAGGTGCCTACAGGTGCAGGTAGTGTGCAGAGCCCCCCGGCCCCTCTGACTAGGAGCTGGACATGTCGCAGCTTCTGGGAGCCACATGGAGCCAGGGCAGGCAGGGAGCCCGCCTTAGCCCCACTGTGCCGCCAACCAGGAGATGCCTGAGGTAAGTGCTGCCTGGCTGGAGCCTGCATCCCAAACCACCTCCCACATCTCAACCCCCTACCCCAGGTCGGAACTCCCTCCCGCACCATAACTCCCTCCCAGAGCCCGGACCCTAATCCCCTGCCCCAACCCTGAGCCCTCTCCTGCACCCAAGCATCTGCCTGGAGCCCACACCCCAACCCTCTGCCCCAGCCCTGTGCCCCTTCCTGCACCCTAAACCCCTCATTTCTGGCCCCACCCCAGAGCGCACCCTCAGCTGGAGCCCTCACCCACTCCTGCACCCGAACCCCCTGCCCCAGCCTGGTGAAAGTGAGTGAGGGTGGGGGAGAGCGATCAACAGAGGGAGGAGAGATGGAATGAGTGGGGAGCAGGGCCCTGGAGAAGGGGTGGGGCCACGGTGGGGAAGAGTGTTCAGTTTTGTGTGATTAGAAAGTTGGCAACCCTCGTTTGTTAATATTTTCTTGCCTTATTATGTCTTTTTAGTGGTTGTGGTTTTGTGAGGGGAATGCTCTTGTGCAGCCCTAACTGTAAGTTAACAAAGAATTTTGTCTGGGAATTTCCCAGTTTATTTGAAGAACACCTCCCCCCAGCCCTCTATGTGAACATAAGGGCTGAGGAATCTGGGTTGGAGACTGGTTGAGAGCGTGGACAGAAAGGCAAGCCGAGGAATTAAAGCATCTTTCAACAGGAATGTAAAGTTTTAAACGGAGCCAATATGACTGTTTCACCACTATCCCTGTCCTTTGTATCTCATTAGCTCCATTCTTGACACCCCCAACTGGTAACCATGAAAAGTCTTTATCCTCTGCTCTAAACCTTAAGGAGGGACCTCTTGTTTTCCCCAATCTCTTCCTTGTCTACTGCCACCTCCATTGCCCCATCCAATTTTCTTGTAGACCAAGGCCTTGTCTCTAGCTGTCAATAGCTCTGATTCATCAATGAGTGTAAATGCATTGGTGCTGATACTGACCCCTAAATGCCCATGTGCAGCTTTGCACTGATTGAGTTAATCAGAATTTTTGCCTTACTTCAAGTCCTTAATTTTTTAAAAGTTTTTCCACATGGGAACAAGTGTAAAGAGAGGAGTTACTTAGTTGGTTGACTCTATGATGCTGAAAAAAGATGACATCTTAAGTTAAATGTTTGAAAAAGTTGATTTGTGAGGTTTTATAGTCTGTTCTAGGAGCATTACTCAGTGCTCCAAATACCCTCAAAAATCCAAGGGATCCTTAGAGCTCCCCAGAGCTGAGTGGCACAGAGTTGTGAATATCTCACTAAAGCCAAATGCTTGCTGCTGTTGGGGACTCCATAATAGCTGTGCCTAATGCCAAGTTTCTGCTACCACCTGCACAGGCACTAAAGCTATTCCCAAACAAGTTGCAAATTTTTTTTTTAACAAACCGCAAAAGCATATATATAATTTTTTTCTCCTTTCATATAATTCTCAAATCCAGTTGACTGATTTTTGCTCTAGCATTTCAAAAATTGTTATTTCCAGATCTAGATTGTGATTCCTTTGCATATGTAGCCCAAAACTGCATTGCTTTTTGCTACATTACAAAATTCCATCTTATTTCCTGTACTGTGGAAGTTAAGTGTAGACGAGGCCATTTTAAATTTTCTGCCCAGGTTTCTAAACTTTTCAGGTCCCTTTGTATTATTTCTCTTCCCTCATTGATATCTACAAAACCTTCTCATAAATGAGTTAGAGAATCTGATTCTTTGCTTATAACTACTGACCCTCTTGCAGCTTTTCCTTTTCTGTACCTTGTCTCCCAGTAGGATTAAAACCTGTACTTATGTTAAACCTGTTACTGCTATATTAAACCAGTTTTTTTGCATTAAAATGTGTTATGAGTAGCCTCTTTTATTATATTTCTAAAGTGAATTGAGTGAAAGGTACCGGATTGAGAGCCCTTCAGATTGAAGTCTTATCTATTTATCCACAAAGCCTACCAATATGCTTCAACCCAAACTTGAGAAGTCCGCCTTCCAGGGCTGCAGAGGGAATTCAGCGTCCATGGGATTCTCAGTAGAGAGGCCAAGGACTAATTGGGCCAACAGCCAGAGCCAAATTAGTGTGAACTGTGGTGGTTTTTATGAGGTGGAATTGTCTCCACTAGAAGACTGGACTGAAGCCGTCAGCTATACTGCATATGCCACCAACTACCTATCAGATGTCATTGACTTTGATTCATCACTTGAACCTGAGATGAAAGGCTCTGCAGCCCATTAACAATGCTGCCCCAGTTGCCTGTTGACTTCAATTTCTGACATTCTAAAAGTGTGGTTCCCAAGGACAGCAGTAGAGAAATAATGTTTCTGGGCCACTGGCAACCAGATTTCATGCGTTCACCTTTTGTTTACAGAGAAAGAGATCATATAATAGTGGAGATCCTGAAAATGGGGTCTTGATATGGAACAATGAACTTTCCTGACTTGTCACCTGACTTAACACTGGAACTCCCTATGGCTTCTAATGTAGTAGGAGAGGCGTTTCTGTTCTCGTGTGAGAGACCATTTTGATGAATTCCTGTAGCGTATGAAGTTCTAAGAGCGGTGGTGGTGCCTGTTTGTGTGGTGCATTCTGTGTGGCAGAGTTCTAAAGACCTGTTTGCTGGTAGCTGTTATGACTGCAGTTGTTTTGGAAGCTGCACTCAAGAACACAGCTGTGGATGTAATTTGTAAATAAGGACCCACATATTTATTTCTTTGTTGTAGTTTGATGTTCTGATCCAATGAAAGTCATTGTAACAGATTTAAAAAAGTATAATTCACTTATGGGATTTCAGGAGATTAAATAATCCCTAGCTGGAATGCTCCACTGAGGGCTGACATGTCTATGCCATGCAGCAAAGGTACTGTAGAGTACACACTGGGAACCATGTTGAAGACCTAATGTTGGAAGCTATCCTCCACCCAGGCAAAATCACATGTAGCTGTTGCATTGTGAAAACATAAGTAATTTTTTCCCAGGTAAAAATACCAAAAGGAGATCTCAGTTGTCTACTCCCTCCTTTTTTTGACAGGAGCTATTAATAGTGTCTTACAATCTGTTCCTGTTTTCCAAACCATTAGGAAAAGCAAGGGTTTTATACATGGTTAATTCACAAGCTTTGTACCGTTGGAAATCTGAGTATAAAATGACATAAGTCACAGAAGAAATGAGCCTTGGATTTCATCCAATGGCTAGAGAGGCCTTGCTAACATCAGACCTGCTATGTAATTTGATGTCATTTCACATGATGGTAGGTTTCAGCTCCTAGGGCTTCAGGACTGGAATAGAAATAATGGTAGGATTGAGGCATATTGACAGAACTATGTGCAAGCCCAGGACTGGACAATTAGTGGATGATGCACATCAGGGCTGAGGTGTTTTGGCAGAAGTTTGTGGGGTAGCGTGTGTCATACCTACTTATAATCAGGGTAATCTTGCCTCTCCTTCGGAAGCATTCCATTTATATCAAGGAAATAAAGTATTTTGTTTGCTTTTCTCTCTGTTTCCTCCTTCACAGGTCTAAGCAAAGGTTCTGGAAGCCATTAACCTATGTTGGAAAAACACACTGGGTGAAATCGTGGCTCTGCTGAAATCAATAGGAGTTTTGCCATTAATGTCAATGGGGCCAGGATTTCACTCAGTGAATTCCTGAAGTGGTATTCCCTGGTTTCCCCTCTGTCTTCCTCTTTCATGCTATCACATTTCACATCTGGATCAATACAGCCTAAGAACTGAATGTCAAGACATTACTTTAGCACTCCCTTGAATGGCCTGCAAAATCAAATTGGTGCTGTCTCTACTAATGGCTTCTGGTTTTTGCCTTCATGTCATTAATGGATTTCCCCATGCTTGTGGTGTGTTTGTGACTACATACATGCACTCAAACATGCAAGTGTGTATATACACACTTCTCCCCGTGTATACTACAGCGTGCGCTAAATGTCCTCCCATCCCTGCACAAAACCTAAGCAAGTGAACTTTGCACAGAGGATCTTAGAGGGTCTGGTGTGGGGATAAAAACTTCCTGCCAACCTGGTACCTTTCGTGGAACATCTGTGCAGCCATGAACTGTGATAGCAGCTGGGGACCCTTGTGTGGTCCCTATGGGGGAGAGGTTAAACCTTTGTATCACATATTGATAAGTCCTTTCTCAGTTTGCCCTTATTATGCCACTGACTCCCCTATTCTTCTCAGCCTGACCCCTCTCTGTGCTGCCAATGCACTATGGAATTGTATTAGACTGACTATGCCTGCAAAGGAGGAAGGCTCAGCATTTGGCTCTGTGTGATTTGGCTCCCAATAAAAATGGCTCTAAAACAAGCCACAAACAGTTGCACAGGTGGAATCCATTTCAGAAGCTTGTGACACTTAGCAGGAAGACTCCAGAGGCTGAGGATCACTGGAGTGCAAGGTGGTCTGGCCAGGCCCCTCGTACCTCTACATGCTCCCTACTCCCCTCCAACATCCAGATCTCAGCCTTAGCTCTGCTCCCTTTTGCCCTGACTTATTCTCCACTTGCCACATGAAAGAAAGTTAAGGCAACCTTGTTGAATTACATTTGTATTGTCTCTTTAGTGTGATATAGGGCCAGATGGATCCTCCACTTCATTGACTTCATCTTGACTTCAGTAGGTTTACACTAATATGCACTCCTCTTCCAACCTATATCAAGCAAAGGGTCTCATTTATATCATGCAACAGGTTTGTGGCCTGCTTGTTCAGATGGATCTGGGAAGGGCTGAGTAGGGTTGCTGACCAATAATGGGAGATGAATGTGGTTAAGTGGGGTATCCAAGCTATGGTAGGGTATTGGATGGGAATAGGGTTTAGTATATGGACCACTTGGAGGAGCAAATATGTGAAGTATAGTCACAATGTGTGTCCACAGTGTGGACTTCAGCCTCTAAGGGTTTGTCTACATTGCAATGTAAGACCAGGGTTAGTAAACTTGAGTTAGCAGTCCCTGGGTTTGTTATCCTAGGCCTTGAGCATCTACACTCATTTGTAACCCCAGGTTAGGAATTGTTCAACCCTGGGTCTGAACCCTGGTCCCAACTTGGGGCTCCAGTGTCTACACTGCATTATATGGGCTTGAGTCCACCCACCCATAACTCAGACTTCCTAGCGCCCTTCCCAAATGTGGCTGCTCTAACTATTTATTTGTGATGCAGTGTGGGAGAATTTGACTGTCCACCAAACGTGACTCTCCAGAGGACAAAGAAATTCAGCACACGGGATTGTGGGATTTTTTTGGTGGACTCCCAGAGCATGAGTCTACTGGGGCTGCATCTACACTGTAAAGCAATAGGGCTTGAACCCTGGGTCCCAATTTGACTCAGGTTTGCACCCTCCACCCCCAGGGTAACCTGGGACCGAGCCCTGGGTTAGCACAATTTGCATGTAGACAGAAGGGGGATTAGGCTTCAGCCTGAGTTTGAACCCTTGGCTTATATTGCAGTATAGACATACCCTAAAGCAGGGGTCGGCAACCTTCAGCACGTGGCCCATCAGGATAATCTGCTGGCGGGCCACGAGACATTTTGTTTATGTTGACCATCTGCAGGCACAGCCCCCTGCAGCTCCCAGTGGCCGCGGTTCACTGTTCCTGGCCATGGGAACTGTGGGAAGTGCAGGCCACAGAGATGTGCTGGCTGTCGCTTCTCGCAGCTCCCATTGGCCGGGAATGGTGGACTGCGGCCACTGAGAGCTGCGGGGGAGCGTGCCTGCGGACGGTCAATGTAAACAAAATGTCTTGTGGCCCGTCAGCATATTACCCTGATGGGCCGCATGCCGAAGGTTTCTGATCCCTGCCCTAAAGGTTAGCTAGCCAGACCATCCAGCATAGGAGGGGAGGAAATATTTCTGTGACTCATTGTTGAACATTCGATGCCAGATGGGAATAGTGGTCTGAGGTAAAAAAGCAGGGTTAAAGTCAGTGATGGAAAATTGAATTGCTGGCAGATGTGAGCAATGGTGTTAATGGGCAATTACTCTTGGGACCTTTATCTTCGATAGAAGCCCATGGGTGCTCGCATTTCCCGACACCTTGCAAAATGAGGTAATCTGTACTCACATTCTCCTCTACTTCTCCAGACCAGTCTTGTCTGCAGCGATCAAAATGTTGGTGTTTCTCAGTCTTGTACTTTTCTGAGATGCCTAACGTAGTTCAAATCATGTCTTGTTCAGATTTCCACTTCACTTCTGTATCTGCAAGACTAGAGATGGGTACAAGGATAGGATCAGAATAAGAACCAGTTTGAACTTTCTCCCCAAATTTATCTTACCAAACCAAACCACACTACAAGGTTTTTGGCTAGAGCTGGTCTCAAACCCAGCCTCTGGAACCCAAAAAATCCCTGAATTTGGACAGTTTTTGGAATCTGAATCTGGATCCAGAGCCTAAATTTACAGTTTGGTTAGCTTTCTCCACTGCCTCAGTTGTTCATTTTCAGGTTTTTCTGTGTGTCTTAGTTCCAGATGAGACTGAGACAGAACTGCCTAAATCCATTCACTTGGGATTTACTGCCCAATTTTGCAGACACCATGTAATAAAAGTATGAGACAGCAATGTGCTAGTCAGAGACCAATGAACATTATTCCTTGACCTGGGGTGAGGTTACTGTGATGCTTCTCTGGACACTCAGGGCTGTTAGTCACCTTGATGCCACCTTCCTCCAGTATTAGTTCCCTAAACAACCAGCCTGTCAGCCACTCAAGCACTCTTCTCTGGGCTATACCAACCCTGCTGGTGACAATAGAGGTACCCTAGCCTCTGAATCCCTTCACAGCGTCCACTTGTGGTATCCAGCTCCCGATCACTGGATCCACAGAAATCCCAGATCCTCCATGCCCAAAGGAACAGAGTGCCTCAGTCTTACCTTAGACCAGCACTCCTGCTTTACACCAAGCACTTGAGTTCAATTATAAAACAAAAGGAAATTTATTTTAAAAAAGAACAGAGATTCAAATAGAAACAAGTGTGAGTGATGGAAACAAGTGGTTACATACAAAACAAATCATAAAACACAAACTAGGGCCTACGCTTACTAAGTTACCTTTCCTGGCTAATGAAGTACATTCTCACTCCAAAGTTCAGCCTTTCGCAGCATTTACTGGCCCCAAGGAGCTAGGACCTTTCATGGAGCAACCCCTGCTCATTCAAGGTGCCTCCTCAGTGAATGGATCCAGGGAGTCTTTCTCCACTCTGTTATATGCTAAATCAGTCTTTTGTCTTTATTCTCAGGCAAGGCCATCCCCTTGCTGTCATATTTTTCCTTTTCATTCCCAAGTGGTTTTGAGGTTTAGTTGATCTTTGATGGTTCTCCATTGACTTTTCTGGGTTGTTATCAGTGCTTAATTTGTGCTAAGACTTGCCAGGACTGAGCTGGCCCGGCACCTCTAGGCTTGCTGCATCAGTTATGAATGTAAAAAAATTGCTTGAGCCCTGGCACCTTTTTCATTACAAATTAAGCACTGGTTGTTGTAATGGTGGATAACTGAGCAATACATTATGTAATTGACTTACCACGCAGGGGTGACGACTGCCTCCCACCCGAATGGCCCATCACCGAGATATATGATTCCCTGATGACTCACTGTTACTCCAAGACCATAAGGAAATAATTTTCAATATAGTCACATCAGGGGTCAGCAACCTCTGGCACGCGGCTCGCAAGGGTCAGCACCCTGGCGGGCCAGGCTAGTTTGTTTACCTGCTGTGTCGGCAGGTTCGGCTGATTGCAGCTCCCACTGGCCACAGTTTGCCGTCTCACTGTGTTTTTGTTTCCTCATCTGCTCTGCAAAATTATTACCTATGTAGCACAGATAGTGGGGAATGGTGTTTTATAGACATGTGAGAAGAGATGTTCCCTGCTCCAAAAAGCTTTCTACCTAAGTAAACACACACAAAATGCCTTAATACAAAAAATCTGAAATGTGGAGAGTATTTACCTAACTCACATGGGTGTTGTGAGCTTAAATAAATTGGTGTTTGTAAAGCGCTTTGAAATCCTCAGATGGATGGGTGGTTTAAAAATTGTTGTTAACAAACTTAACTCTGTGTTAACTAATGTTATTAAAATGCAGAGACAGATAAATATGCCTCCCTCCACCCCACATCCCCTACTGCAGCAGCTGGTTCTTGGTGGGTTCATAGTACAGAGGGTATATTTACATCTAAACGCAGGGGAAAGTCGCACACTATGAAGTCCAGATGAACAGTTTGTTTGGACATCACCCCGTCAGTTGGGCAAGCACAGCTTCCACATCCAAAGGGGTTGGAGAGTTTGTTTGTTTGGTCCTTGCCAGGCTCCAGAGAAACAGCCTTGAGGAAAAGACAGCAGGCAGGGCCGGCTCCAGGCACCAGCCAAGCAAGCTCGTGCTTGGGGGTGGCAGATTCTACGGGGCACCATGCTGCCCAATCCATTTTTTTTTGGTTCGCCGATCTGATTGCCCTGTAGGGGGCGGTGGCACGGAGGAAGGGAGCGCCCTGCTGGGAGCGGGCTGTGTGCTCCGTCTGCCCCAGTTGGTGCCAGGTCTGCAGCAAGCCCGGCAGCCCACATCCTTCCCTCCCTGCCGACTGGAGCAGCGCGGAGCCTGCCCGGCAGGCAGCGTGGCAGTCGGGGCCGCGTGGTGAGCGCCCTGCTGAAGCCCTGGCCGCCCCCCTTCTCTCGCTCCCCCCGCTCCCTCCCCCTCTTCCTCCCCCCTGTTAGCCATGGCACATCTGCAGCGCAGGGCGTCCCCCTGCACCCTGGCTCCAGCCACCCTGCAGGGGTTTTTTTTTCCCCCTACTTTGCTGCTCCGGCCGCGCTGCAGGTTTTGTTGTTTTTTTTTGCTTGGGGTGGCAAAAAAGCCAGAGCCGGCCCTGACACCACGATATATAATAGACCAAGGTCCTGTGTTTAGTTTATGCTCCACTAATGCTTCCAAATCTACCTTTCTTCCTACTGTAGTACTGGATAAATGAATACACCTCTACCTTGGGGATTGGGGTCTTCCACTCCGGCATCGAGATCTACGGCAGAGGTATGAAGCTTTCTTTTTAGTTACATCTGAGTCGGGGGGGGGCAATCCTATTGATCTTATGATCTTTTATAAGAAAGGGGTGCCCGGGTTTGTGCCTTTTGGGGCGAGGGGGCTCTGAGGAGCAGAAATTCAGCCAATTATTTTTAGACCGGGGTGTCCAAAGTATGGTATGCAGCTCATGCAGTTCTATCATGGACCTTGCAAATAATCTCCTTTTCAATATAGATGTGCTGTCTGCAAAGCTAGAGTACTGTTTCTTCAAAGCTGTAGCAGGATGTTAGGCAAGAAGGGGCTGGGGAACATTATAGGCAAAGTGAAGCAAAGCGAGAGACACAAAGAGAGTAGCTTTAAGGATAATACAGTTTCCCTTATTTTAATACATATCCTAGTTCAGTGTTAGAAGAAAGAATCCCAGAAAAGTGGCATTCTCACTGTCCAATGCCATGGTCTCAGAAATTCAGTCATTTTGCATCAGTGAGAAAAATAAAATGTCAAAATTCAACCCTGCCTAAGACTTTCAGTTTCATAAGCCCCTGGAATGGCCTAAGGGGAAGGAGTACTTTACTAGATATTGAAGCTTACTACACAGTTTGTGGTAAAATACAAGTCAGCTCATTAATTTATGCAGTGGGAAGTGAGGCTAAAAATGTTTAGAAATGACTTGCCTTCAATGAGGAATCAATAAGAATAACTATTACATTGCCTTTTAAAAGGGTGGTAATTTAATTCAAAAAAGGAAAGTACCATATGAACGGCTATGCTTTTATGGCATTTCTAAAGGTTTTTTATGAACAAGCAGAGCATCGTGACTTTGGTATCTGTCAGTGAGAGCACGTAAGAGAATATCTAGTAGATGAGATTTTAAACAAGGAGCTTTCAAAAAAGTCAGGTCTGAGGTCCTCTGGAACAAGGTGGTACAACAGATATGGCCATCTGAACTAGTGAAAATGCAAGTCACCCAGCAAGGTAGCAGTCAGAGCAATGTGCAAGAAGTAGCAATGAAAAAATTCCCATGGGGGAGAGGGGGAAAGAAGCCTCATAACAATGGCTCTTAAGAATGCTGAGTTCCTGGACAGAACTGTGGCAGGTGTGTCCCGGGAGAGCACAGGACAGATGATGATGATGATGATTTTATTATTTATTATTGTAGTGCCTAGGAGCCACTGATGGAGGTACATACAGGTAGTGCAAGAAACAGGGATATTAGCAGAGCAGCTATCAAAGCAAAGGAAGGAAGGAGTACAAGCAAGAGTGAATAATTCATGTTTCTTAGGGTCTGTGTCCAAAGGCAGCATTTATGAATAGATTTGGATCTAATCTCAAGATTTGCAACATTTGTTAAATTTAAAATTGATTTCAGGGGTAGAGGTGACTATCTTGTAAAGAGACTTAAGAAGATACTCCTTAGTCCTAACTTGGAGTAGCCCAGGACAGTGTTCAATAGCCCTGGGGAACAGATCCATTGTCTCAGTCAATTCAAATTTACCTACAGAGGCAAGGAGCATGTGGTGTTAATGAGACTACCGCAAGTAAACTAGACCAAACCACAATCATTAAGATGGCCCTCTTCAAACTGGACATTGGCATGGTATTCAACAGAGATCCTGCTTAAAACAGAACCCTTCCAGATCCTACTGGAAGAGGGGATGGGCACTCTCCAGGTGGTACTGCACACATAGGGTACGTGTGCAGTACCACCTGGAGAGTGCCCATCCCACTGCTCCTGAAAGTGAATGAAGAACTGGATAGGAAGGAGAGGAATGGCACAATAAAGAGCAGTAATGAACCACTGGAGTGATGTGCCCCAGTAGTGTCATGAGGCACGGGGGAAAACTATTAGCACAGATCTGAAGAGGCTCAATGGAACAGTAAGGAGGGAAAGGGATATTCGTCTCACCCCAGAAGATACTACCCCCAAGTTAATGGGTGCAACAATGCTTTCTTCACTAGGTTTCAAACAAGTTATTCTCCACCCCAACAGTTCCAACTTTTCTGCAAAACTATTCAGAAGGAATTGCTCTTTGCTGCTTCCCAGTCAAGGTCACAAGCACCCAGAAATCTTCCCATGGAAAAGGAGTTGGATATTGCAAGGCCTGAAGAGAGTGGAAGCTTTTCTGGATGATTCTAGAACTCCTAGGAAATCAGAGAAAGAACATAGCATAATACTGTATTGCAACAAGTTCTGATGGCAATGTTACAACAAACCCAGCAACAGTTCTGATTGCTAGAAGAGAGGGGAGGGCAGATCCAGAAAAAGCTAAAGCTATAATTGAAATGTTGCCACCTAAAATATACCAAAAGTGATGTGGTTTCTTGGTCTGAGAAAATTTTGGAAAACAAACTGGAGAAAATTCAGATCTAACCCACCCTCAAAAGGCCAAGCTCTTTATGAACTCCTTAAAACAACCATCTCTAAGTGAATCTGGAACCAAGCATAAAAACAAGCTTTTGAGGATCTAAAGAATCTATTGACCACATCTCAGGTACTGATATGGTATGATGTTTCCAAGTTTACAGACTCCACAGATTTCAGCTGCTACTGTGGGTTGCTAATAGGAGCCTTTAGCATATTGTTCCAGATGGCTTTCAGATCCTAAAACCAAAACAGAGAGAGAACATTTGGCAAGCATATGGGCATGTGAGAAGATCAAATGGTACATATAGGGTCTTGGCAGTTTCATGCTCGAGACGGACCACAAACCACTGAGACCTTTAATAAACAGCAAAGATCTAGGAAAGGTGCCCCTTACATGCTAGAGTTTTCTCATGCATTGTTTGAGAATTAAACCTATTGTAGAATATGTACCACAGAAATCCTTTGCGGTGGCTGAGAGGTGCCAAATCTAAGAGGCTTTCTTCTCTAACTGTTAGAATGCAACCCAAAGCTTATCCAGTCTTAAACCAGGAGACCCAATCCTGATAAAACCACATGAGGAAGAATGTTGAACAACACCAGCTGTTGTCACTGGACGTAGCTGTAGCCTGAGATCCTACATGACTGAAACTGATGAAAGTACTCAGTACAGAAGAAAGAGGCAGCACCTTTGGCTGGTTGGAAGGAAGGTTCTAGACTGGAGCTCTTCAGTGAAGCAGAGAGAGAAAGAGACGAATAGCTTTAGGGGTAATTTTGTTTTTCCTTATATGAATAAAGCTCCTTGTTCAGTGTTAGAAGAGAGTGTCTGTCTTTCTGTGATTTTTTTTTCTTTTACCATTGCCACATGACAGATTACATGTTCCAGTATGCAATGGTCCACCTTGAACCAAGAAGCTTTTACAGTTGACTCGAGATGGAGCATGATATGATGGGTCCTGTAGTTTCCATATGTCTGACCTGCATAAAGATGAGTGCAGCTGCAATTAGCTCAGTTTTCTAAAAATCAGGTGCAGACTTGGATTTCTTCACCTTAGTAATAAGCTTTGCTGCCACCTTGGCTTGCTGACCAAGTCCATCAGGCAGGCTCAGAGAGCCCCACACAGGGATTGTTTAGGACTATGGCCAACTAATAGCATTAGCAGAGATGGAGCATGATTGGGAATTGGGGTTGTGAGGGTATCCTAGGGCTGATATGTAACTGGACTAGGAAGATGGATTTTAGTGCCTGACTGAAACTGACTCTGGCAATGGCCCTAACACCATTGCTGACGTTAAGCCATGCAGACAGCTCCTGTGGACTTTCCCCGATACAGCCTTCATTTGATTACTCACAGTCTCTTTCTTTCCTTGTCAGAATTTGCCTATGGAGGGCATCCTTATCCTTTCAGTGGGATTTTCGAGATCACACCTGGCAGTGCGGTAGAGCTTGGCGAGACCTTTAAGTTCAAGTAAGGGCCCTTCTCCACACACCCTTCATCTTGCAGTTATCAGTGAGCATATTTAGGGTCAACAAATCAGTCCTGCCTTGCCATTTTGACTCATATTCCCATTACCTGCTCCTACCCCCACCATGTTTCCACCTGCTCCTGACTCAAAAGCAGTCCAACAGGACTCTTGATGTGGGTGAAGGTTGTGCACAAGGATGTGGGGCAGTATATCTGAGAGAGTGCTCAGAGTGTTTCCCTCCTCTGTTTTCAAGTGCAGTTTGACGTGAACACAGTTTTTTTTTGTAATTTGGTTGTTTTCTTTTTGTGTTCCATACAGCAAAATTCTGAGACTAGTACCTTGGTAGCTGCTGCAGAGCCAGTAGAAGGAGCACAAGAACATCACACGTTGCTTTTTATGCTTTCCACAAAACCAGGAGCTATTGGAAGTTTTCTCTTTTGTCTGTTCCCTATTGACAGAGTGGGAATACATTACTTTCTAGAGCAGAAGTGGGAGGATTTTAGATGCCCCGTTATAAAATATTCAAGGTGATCAGATTCTGGGACTGTGGCTCAGTTAATGGAAGATGGAGCCTGTCTTCCCTAGATCACTGATTCAAATTTGGTTCAGAAGAAAGTGGCTGACTGGAGGATTTTACCCCCTGAGATCCATGGCCTACGTCAAATGAGCTTGGTGGGGGCGGAGAATTTTAAATCCAGTTCCTACTGTCAGAAGTCCACATCACAGAAACCACCACCACATCACACATCTAAACTAAATTTCAGTCTTCTAGGGGAAAGACTTTAAAGCTTCTTATGATAAATCCCATTTAAACTAAAAATAATCAAAGTTTATATAAACTCTGTAACTGGCACACTTCTTGGCAGTCTCAGCTGATGGACCCAGGACTGAATGGATAGAGAAGTGGTCTCTGCAGCTCAGAGTTAAGGCAGTTTTGCAGGGTAGTGTGTAGGGAAGGTCTCAGTGCCGCTGCTTGCACTGTACCTGTTTTTGTGGATAAATAAAGGACATTAGCCTGCAGTGTTGTCATGTAGGAACTTTTCACCAGCACTATGCACATGTAAACCAATCCTGCCAAATTTAAAGCCTAAATGATTTGCCAGTGTCTTGTTTTCTCTCTCTTTAGCCTGTGTTCATTCAGCCTTTTTCACTGTCTTCCCATGTTTCCTGTTTTGTTTTTAAACTAGAGAGTCCGTTGCCTTGGGCACCACTGACTTCACAGAAGAGGATGTGGATAAGATTATGGAGGAGCTGGGCAAGGAGTACAAGGGCAATGCATACCATCTTATGCACAAGAACTGCAATCACTTCTCCACCGCTCTAGCAGAGGTTGGCATAGCTATTTTCTACTTATCTTTACTGCTTCAAGACCCACGACAATGCTCATGTGGGAACTGGGGCCAGCACAGCCATAACCAAATCTCTGATCTCTGGCTTTAATCCTCCTTGTGATATTGCAAAAGTCCTCTGATGTTCTTAAGCTTTCCCAAGCATGCAATCAGGATGGTAGTGAGATCCAACACAGCAGGTTAATCGCAAGTAGGTATTGTCTGTATTTCTCACCGATAACTTATGTATCTGTGGTAAAGAGACGGGACCTGAAATAGTGCTGTAGGGCAGGGGTACCTGGCCATTCAACAGGAACTGGAAGGCCATATTTAAGTAGCATGTAAAATGTACATAATTTTTTAAAGCAATCTTAAACTGCCCATGCAACCTTAATTCAGCCCCCTTGTGCATATGCTTCATTATTGTCATAGGTCTCACCCCCACTTAGAGCTGTTGGGTTCCAAAATGGGGACCTGCACTGGTTTCCCTCTAAACTAAAAATCCTAATTTAGATCTGGTAAAAGCTGCCACCACCCAATCAGGTACGTGGATTGGGACACAGTCCTTCCCCAAAATCCTTGGGGATCCCAAGAGCCCCAAATCTATGGAGTTCTTACACCCAGGAGAAATAAACCATTCCCCCCTGCTTCCTCCCCCCTCCCTTTTCCTAGGAGAGATACCGGGATCTAACTACAGAGGGATGCCTCCCCCTCCCCTTTCTCTGAGAATCCACCCAAAGAAAGATTAACCAAGTCCTTTACAGAAAAGATTTATTAAAAAATAAAAAGAAAGTAACTTGTCTCTGTAATCCAAGATGGAACAATACACAGGGTCTAAACTTATTAATCTCTGGAGAGAATCCCCCCCTCCTTTCTTTCTCAGTAAAAGCAAAGTAACAGCAAACAGGAATAAAAAAATTCCTTCTGCAAACACACAATTGCAAATGTAGAAATCAAATTATAAGACTAATCCGCCTTTCTAATTAATACTCACTATTGAATAGTAGGAACTACTCCAGGAGAACTTGGAGACATGACTGGCCTCTCTTAGATCCAAAAAGAGAACTCTCTAACAAAGAACACAGACAAAGGCTTCCCTCCACAGAGATTTGAAATTATCTTGTCTCTGATTGGTCCTCTGGTCAGGTGGTCATCAGGTACTGCATGTTAACCCTTTACAGGTAAAAGAGACCTTAACCCTTAACTATCTGTTTATGACAATGTAAAATGTACATAATTTTTTAAAGCAATCTTAAACTGCCCATGTAACCTTAATTCAGCCCCCTTCTGCATATGCTTCATTATAGTATGTGATCATGCAATTAAAGCCTGTTTTTACCACAGGACCCAAGTCTCATTCAGTGAATGGGTAGTTATTCGATATTTCTTTTTATCCTCCGCATACTGTATGTGACCCCAGGTCTTATTTACCACACACCATCGAACCCTGCACTGAAGACTGACTTACTAATTTCCTCATGGACTTTTCTGTGGTACTCAACACTGTAGTACCTGAGTGCTTCACGCATATTAATTAATTTATGTTCACAACACCCTTATCTCCATTTTACAGGTGGGGAGCTGAGGCACAAAGAGATTAAGGTAAAAAAGCATGCCCTAATTTTGGATGCCCACTTTGAGACACCCAGGACTTGATTTTTCAGAGTGCTTCACATTATAGAGCGCTTCATACATTCAAAGCACAGCTTCAGTTACGGTCATGAGTACTCAGCACTTCTGCAAATCAGACCCAGGGTCCAAGTCAGGCACCCAGAAAATGAGAAACACACAATGAGTGCCCATCTGTGTAAAGTTTGGTTTAACTGACTTGTCTAGTGCCACACAGGATCTCTGTGGCAGAGGCAGAGATAGACTCCACTTCTCCAGTCAATTGCCTTAACCGTGAGAATGCTCTTTCTCTTCCTGCAATCCCGTACCTGATTGACTATACACTTTCCAACTTTTGCAACAGATGAAGCAGAGGTCCTATAGACACAAGCCTCTGTCACTACACAGTCTTGATTGATCCCCACAGCAGGTCCATCCTGTGCACTGAATGAGGCAGAGGTCTTGTGGGAAAATGGTATGTGCTCATGTAATTAAAAGCAGTGTCATAATTGTGAGAACCAAAGGTTAATTTAGGAAGGAGCTGATGACTGGCTGACATATACCCAGATTTTCAATGGTTCTAGTCCATGTTGCCTATTGAAAGAGAGAAGATTCAGTATCCGTTATATAAATTTTATTAGTGTTAATAAACAAAAATAAAATCAAGAAAGCATATAGCTAAAAGGAAACTTCTATTAACACTCCGAAATTGAATTAAGAAATACAATTAACAAATCAACAAGTTAATAGCAATATTGGATGGGAGTCAAATCATCAGATTTATTTTATACAACAGATAATCTTATAAATCATAAAAGGGCATTTCAGGAGGTGGTTGTCTGGTTATAAGTTCCAACTAAAGACCTTCATCCAAAGCAGTGCAAAAGACGAAATTTGACAACTCTTATTTGCCAATTTACAGCTGACAGTTTTAAAGTGTTTTAGTTCTCTACACAGAACATGGAACATGCATTCAATCAATAGCTTTCAAGAGACTGAGTTCAGGGTTGTTTAAACTTCCTTTCCAGTTCCTTCTCCATGTGAACTTTCTAGGCACTCACATGCACACACACAGCCACGCTTTCATCTTCTAAAATGCTGCTAAAAGGCTGGGACATCTTCCAATTAATAAAAGAAGACAAAAACAGAAAAAGGAAAAAATAAAATACATAAGATAACAGGATTTGAACTCTTTAGCTTTCATGGTCTCTGGACTCACATGGAATAGGAGCTGGAGCTGCAGTCAGGGAACCAGATGATGATGTAGCTGGTACAGTGCTTGGTGCTGGGAGACTGGGCAAAAGTTGGTGTCATCTGTTTTCTGTTGTCTTCACTTCCTTTCCCCAAAGGTGGCCTGCTTTGTATACCAGGAGTGTCAGTCTTCCCTCAGCTGGCTCGTTGAGCTGATGGACAAAGGCCCATGGCTTTAACCTTCTTTTTTATAGTTTGCGATTCTCACTTACTCCACCTTACAGCACCACCCCCTGAGGTCTTTGGGCAAATCAGGCTGAAGTATACCTTGATCAGAGGTTAGGTAATTTTTAGGCCAGCATCAGTTTGAAAAAGCGCTGCTTAAGCCAGCAGTTTTAAACATATTTATTGTTGCATACTACAAGCACTGTGGGGGTGAGCTTGTCACCGCCAAAAATATCCAAAATGAAAGAGGTGCAAGACCCCTTTTGAGGAAGTTAACCTCTTTCTCTCTTACCTGTCCCCTTTGGGGGAGAAAGCCTTTGCTGGTATCTTGCACCAACTTACCAAAAGTGAGGGCTCAAAATTCAGTAAAAATAGCTAGTTGCAAAGACCCTAGCAAAAACGCCAGCCTCTCAACATCCATCAGCAACATTAAAATTACATGTGAACATCTTCTGACAGATGTCTCTGACTTTTCTGGTAAACATGATAATTTGGCAACCTTCCTATTTTTAAAATGGGTGACAGGTCATGCAGCTTATCTCGTTGGAAATTTCAGTCTTCTAGGGGAAAGACTTTAAAGCTTCTTATGATAAATCCCATTTAAACTAAAAATAATCAAAGTTTATATAAACTCTGTATTTTCATATATGTTATTTCTCTCTCAAATCACACCCACACAAGGGGGCCAAATTAAGGTTGTGCAGGCAACTTTAATTTTGTCATTTCCTAATTTTTGACTGCTTAACTTTGCTTGACTGCTTGACTTAATATTCTTTTCATGTGGGTTTTAATGTTACGTCCTATTAAACAAACAAACAAACACACTGAAAAAACAAATTATATCATGTGGAACCATACTGACCACCCACCGGAGTCATCAGCAGGGTTTGGATCTTTGCATTCACAGTAAAGGGCAGTAACTAGTAGCAGTAGTAGGCTGTTATCTTCTCTATAGACCGGTCAGTGGAGGGTGGCAGAGACACACGCTTTGCCGGTAGGCTTCACAGATACTGGCAGAGATCAGACCATTTAGAGACTCAGGACTCCTCAGTTCAATTTCAGGTTCTGAAGGGGTATGTAATCTAGTTGTTATAGACCCTTATGCCCCCAGCCTGTCTCTTTCCACCGTACTCCTATCCATCACAGCCCAGCTCTCACCCTTCTGCTTTTATCCACCCCCAATTCTCCATCCACCTTCCTTCTATGATCCTACTGCACTTTGCCTCCAGCTCTCCTCCCCTTATTCAAGCCCCTATCCCCTGGCTTCTGTCCCCCCACTCCTCTGAGACTATGTAGCCTCCAACTTATTCACCCCTTTTGCTTCTATCCATCCTTCTCCCCTTCTGTTCTTATCCAGCCCCACCCCCACAGAGGCTCCTCTTCATTTGAGGCAGACCACAGCATCTATTTAATAATGCATAGCTACATTATGCAAAAGTGAAGAACTGGAAGTAAAGAAGAATATCCAAGAAAAAAATTGAGGTGGGAATTTAGGTCAGCAGAATGTAATTACTTGTTCAGACTGGGATTTGATTAGAGACGGCAGGTTGAACACACAGACCATGCAAAAAATCCCCAGGGAGCTCAAGTGGGTACATGTGGTCAGGACCTGTCTTGCTACCTCTCATCCAAGAGATGGCACTTTCAAGGCTACTGTGCCTTTACACCATGCTTGGCAGTGACTCACTTCTGACATGGAAGCAAGAGTGCTACCTACTGAATCATCAGTGCCACTTCCTAGAGCACCCTGGCATTCCTTGGAGGTAGTGTGGCCTAGTGGATAGTGCATTGGACTGGGATTCTGGAGACCCGGGTTCTATTCCTGGTGCTACTGCCGACTTGTTGGGTGCCCTTAGGGAAGTCTCTTCACTGCTCTATGCCTCAGTTTCCACATGTATAAAATGGGAATAATGATACTGGCACTTTGAGATCTACTTATTAGAAGTGCTAGATAAGAACTAGGTATTACTCCTGCTTCTACTACTATTATTATTACTATCTGTCAGGCCAATACTACTTGGGATATTTGATGAGATCACAGCCTGTGGTGCTCTCAGTGTAGACAAAATCGGGGTGGCACTATGAAGCTAGGGAAAGAACTATCTTAGCCAGAAGGACTGAGCTGAGACAGCCCAAAAGCCAGTTGGCAATGTAAGAGTTAACATTTAGTTTTCACAAATACGGCTGGTGGGCCTCAAGAGTTAGATGGACAGCCGTGTGCTAGCTGACTGTGTTTGGCCTTCTTCATTTTCTCATTTGGCTGTGGCCCTGTGAATTAGTGTCCATACAGATGTTACTCCGTTGGCTGATTGGCTGGAAGTTTGGAGGCTACCATCTGGTCACGTGGTCTGAAGGCAGACTCCACGGCATGCTAAGCAGACAGAGGTCATGTTGCCACAGAAAGAGGACAGAAAGGAGTAGGAGCTCTGTTCTCCCCATGGGGAATGGGTTAGGTTCTGAGTTCAATCTTAATAAAACACCCACTCTTCCCATTGTTTGGGCTCAGCTGATTGATTGAGCTCCCTCAGACAGAAGCCCAGTTACAATCTGAGACAGGAATTTGAGCTACAACATTCAGATTTGGATCCAGTTTCTGAACACTTGATAGTTGAGGGGTAAAGGGGGTATAAATGCGTTGATTTCAACCTCTCTCTTATTACAGTAGGACAGATTTACTTTTAAGAAGGCCTCAGCTTGGCTTGCCTTGCCTTTTCATGCCCACCATTGTTCGTGGATGCAGTTGATGTCATTTAGATGTCTAACTGCTGGACTGCACCCACATATTAGGCATCTAAATGATTCTAGCTGCACCCCAGATCCCACCTAGCTGCCCCTAATGGTACCTTAATGGTTCATCTGGGAAGGGAGTGGGAAATTAGTGAATGTGGCAGCCTCCAGGAGGGATTTTCAGATGTGAATGTGCAAGAATAACCTGGTTCCCTTTCAAATTCTTCTCGGGCAGAGGCAAGTCTTAAACTGTACAAAAGTGTGTTCTGTGATCCTTATGACAGATCATGCTTGACTGCTCCAAACTGTCCCTTTTGATGATGCATCCTCAAGCTGATGTCCCTATAATTAGGCACTGGATTTAGAACCACAAACTGGTTTTAATCTTAAAGGACATTCATGTTGGAAGTACACTGCAGGGCTGCAGTGACAGAAAGGCCAGTGGTCGGTTCATTTATTGGTTCTTTGCTCCTTGCTCTTGAAAGGGGAATGATTTTCTTTCTGATTTATATGCATAATTTATCTGACGTGCCACAGAAAAGGTCACAACCTTCTGCATCTTGTAGCAGCCTCCCAGCCTGGAGTTATTTATCTGTCTTACAGTTACTGTGAAACCCTCCTGCTGCTGCTTTTTTTAAATAATGGGGGCAAGTAGAAAAAGGCTGAATCAGTCAATCCAACCAGGTCAGGTCTCCCGGGGCACAGACAGAGAATCCCTGACAGCTATTGGGCCAAACAATGCTCACATATGCCTGTGTGAATGGGCAATAATTCTGCTTAAATCAATGATAGCAGAATTCAGCTGCGTGGTTGAGAAACTTGTTCTGAAAGGTTTCAGAGTGATAGCTGTGTTAGTCTGTATCAGCAAACACAATGAGGAGTCCTTGTGGCACCTTAGAGACTAACACATTTGTTAGTCTTAAGGTGCCACAAGGACTCCTCGTTGTTTTTGTTCTGAAAGAGCTCTCTGGGATGCTGAGGTGAGAGTTAAGCATCCCAAATCGACTCCTAAATTATCACATCATATTTTTTTAAAACCTAGAGAGACTATTTAAAGAGACTGAAACTGATCCTGAAATTAGCACATAAGGTTCAAACTCCTATGCGATTATTCTTTCAAAGTCTCTATATTTCTAAGACTATATGTTTAGATTTGATTGGTAAAAATCACTTGTGGGAAGCAGAATCATCCCAGTGACTGATTCCCTTCTTACCAGGCTTGTTTTTTCCTCCTTTTGCACCTGCTGCTGCCTTTTTCCTCCTTTATTCCTCCACTCACAAGCCAGTAGTTTCCCCATCTGTCCAGCATCATCACTGTGTGGGCTAGTGGAATGATCAAGTGGAACCTGGCAAGGTTCAGAAGTTTGGTTTGGATTAGCACCTTGAGGCTGAACTGATTATCTGAACATGTTGGGACAAATTCATGCACCTTCACAGACTTCAGTGATGTTGCACTTCCTGATTCTATCCTTAGCAAAAATTCCAGTATGCGCCACTGAAAGTTTCCAAATGCTCCCTCTTCTGTCTCTGCTGGATTTCTTTGGAAATCTAGGAACCAGTAGACCAAAGAGCTGCTTTGCTTTGTTCCAAAATTGGCCAAATGGAAAAGTAATGTGGGGATGTGGAAAGCATCCATTTCCTTCTCCATCTATTACAAGATCTTCCCACTTTTGCATATCTATGACACACACACACACACACACACACACACACACACACACACACACACACACACACACACACACACACACACACACACACACACACACACATATACATATATACACCTTGGCCACCTCTCGCCAGTCTATGGGCAGTGTTAATCCTCCCCTCCCTATCTGAAATTCTTCATCATGTGATCACACCTTCCTCACACCCAAATTGGATCAGGAAGTGGCGCCAAAGAGCAGTTTCCTAAATAGGCAGTGGGGAATGGTAGTGAGGAATTAGTTCTCTGCTGATGCCTCTGGAGTTGGACAGGATCATGGATAGGGAATTTAGAAAGATACTTTGGCTGGTGGGTCATGGGTATGTATATGGAGCTGGTTCTAGGGATGGTGAACATGGTGCCCACTTTGGTGACCAAAGCTCTGGGACTAAGAGTAGTGGCAATAGTTACTTTAGGAAAAAAAAGGTTGAGAGTGATGAAAATTTCATGCGTGAGGAGTGTCTCCTTGGGGAGAATAAAAGGAAGGTGACTGAAGAAACTTGTGTCCTACTAGGCAGTTCTCATAATTTCACAAGACCAACACTGCTCAGACATGCTTGGGGCCAGAGCTACTGGCTCATACAGACTCTGGAGTCTCACTATTAATTGGTAATGAGCCAATACCTAGAGTTCAGAGGTCTGATTTAGAGAAGCATTCAAAAGCTTGGCTGCTTATCTGCCAGCCTTTGGGTGGTAGCTTTTTTTGTTTTATCTGTCTTACTCCATAAAGGAACTTAATTGCTTCTCCTATTTAGTCAGAATGAGGGGAGGCTAGCACACTTATCAGCCCCAGCTAGGTCTGTGATTGCCCACAGATCAAAGACATGCTTGATGGCAGCTACCAACACCAACAGGAATGTAAGGAGAGTGCGTATGAGGTCAGCAGTTAGAATGTGAGATTGTGAGCTAGGATTCCTGTGTTCCATTGCCTCTGCCACTGACTCACTGTGTGACAATGGACAAATTTGCTAAACTTCTCTGTCTCCGTTTTCTCATCTGTAAAATGGTGATAATACTTCCCTCTTTCATGGGCATAGTGTGAGGCCTAATTAACATCTGCAAAGTGCATCAGATCCTCTGATAGGTGCTTTAAGGGGCAAAGTATATATATATTTTTATTAGATAGCCTTAGTTGGCTGCCAGAAGAAAAAGAGAGAGGCTCCTAAACCCCTGAGCTGGTTTAGTTCAATCTGCAGTAAAATACTTCAGTGTCCTTACTAGGGCTGAACTGTGAGATTCCAAGCTTGTCAGAACCAGTCACCACTGAGCTTTGTAGCTAGAAATCTTTTGTGAGTTCTGGTTCAACAGATTCAGCATCACTTCACTCAGAGCATCCTGCTATGAGGGTTAGCACAGAAACTCACAAAGGCAGTTGGGTTCTCTGAACTTTGGTAAACATCCAAACCCCAAATTCTTTGGGGTTGTCATCCTCAGTAACGCTTATTTTGAAATTGCTAAGATTGCGTCAGATGGAGTCTGAATGCGGGATTATGCAGGGTATTGCAACCTGAGGGCTAGTGTGAGTGTTAGTATGCGGGTGCTAAATTAGCAGTCTAGTGGACAGGGTGCTAGTGGCTGGCATCATGTTAAGATTATCAAGATTATGGGGGCAGATGGAGCTGGTTTGGGCAGGCACACCTGATGAAACCATGCAAATAGAATCTAGTGGGAGGTATCTGTATGCAGTGTTGTTGTAGCCATGTCGGTCCCAGGATATGAGAGAGACAAGGTGGATGAGGTAATATCTTTTATTGGACCAACTTCTGTTGGTGAGAGAAACAAGCTTTTGAGCTACACAGAGCTCTTCTTCAGGTCCGGGAAAGGTACTCAGAGCGTCACAGCTAAGTACAAGGTTGAACAGACAGTTTAGCATAAGTAGTTATCACATATTCTAAGGGAGAGGTGGGCAAACTATGGCCCGCGGGCCACATCCGGCCCACGGGACCCTCCTGCCCAGCCCCTGAGCTCCTGGCCCGGGAGGCTAGCCCCGGGCCCCTCCCCTGCTGTTCCCCCTCCCATGCAGCCTCAGCTTACTGAGCCGCTGGCGCAATGCTCTGGGTGGCAGGGCTGCGAGCTCCTGGGGCAGCGCAGCTGCAGAGCCACGGCATGACCTGGTGCTCTGTGCTGCGTGGTGGCGTGGCTGGCTCCAGCCGGGCAGCACGGCTGTCTGTCCTGGTGCTCTGGGCAGTGCGGCTGTAGTGCCGCCAGCCACTGGTGCTCCAGACAGCGCAGTAAGGGGGCAGGGAGTGGGGGGGGGGTTGGATAGAGGGCAGGGGAGTTCGGGGGTGTGGTCAGGGGGCAGGGGTGTGGATAGGGGTTGGGGCAGTCAGAGGGCAGGGAAAAGGGGAGGTTAAATGGGGGCAGGGGTCCCGGGGGAGCAGTCAGGAAGGAGAGGAGGGGTTGGATGGGGTGGCAGGGGGCAGTCAGGGGCAGGGATTCCAGGGGTGGTCAGGGGACAGGGAGAGGGGGGTGAGTGGATGGGGCAGGGATCCCGGGGGGACCATCAGGGGCCGAGAAGCAGGGGGCGAGAAGCGAGAAGCACAGCCTCCCCTCACCGGCCCTCCATACAATTTCAGAAACCCAATGTGGCCCTCACGCCAAAAAGTTTGCCCGCCCCTGTTCTAAGGGACCATTCAAGGTGAAGTGGCCTGTTAACGCCCGTGTAATCATAACACAGAAAGGGGTTACAGATTGTTATAATAAACCATACATTGTGTCTGTATTAAGATCATGATTTTTAGTGTCTAGCAAAGTTATGAATTTAAGCTCCCAGGGTCATCTTTTCAAAGTGTTGTGCAGGTTTCCTCTGTGTAGCTGGAAAGCACGTCTCTCTCCCCAACAGAGATGGGGGCAATAAAAGATATTTCCTCAATTACTTTGTCTCTGGGAAGTATCTGGTGATTCCAGATGCTACAAGATTTGCAGGTGGAGCCATATCCACACAGGATACAAGATTATGTCCCCCACCCCACCCCTATCATTCTGGACAAAAGTCTCTCTATTGATCGGTGGTGGTGTGTGGCAGGGAGGGGGGTGTAGGTCTGTCACTGGTTGATAGAATCATGCTGGACAAGTTTGTGCCCTGTGTAATTGAAGCCATGATGGAGTGGGGCTTCAGGAGTCTTAAGATGCCTGTTATGTGGACAGGTGGAGTTATGTTTTTTGCTTTCAGTGTGGTGGGTAAATGGGTCATCCTTCATAAGGGCGGTTGGAGCCATGTTGAAATGGGGCAATTTGTTCTATTGTCAGGTGGAAGGTAGAGCTGTGCTGTGGAGCTGATGGCTGGAGCATACTAATTGGCCTCTTGCGATCTGTATTTCCTTTAAAAACCAAGGCAAACCTGCTCATGTGTGCAACAAACTCACCCCAGTGTTCTGATTTCCTTAAAAATTGTTTGATTGTCAGCAAGGCAGGTCTGCTGCATCAAGGAATGGTCAAACAAGAAAGCTGCTTTTTAGCTATCAGTGAATAATTCAACTCCAAAGCTGAATGCACCGGTGTCCGATTTTGAAGATGCAGCTGCTTTTGGAATCTGAACTTGAGCATATCCCAGTCAAATAGTATCCAAGGTTTCTTCAGCTGGTAATTACTGTTGGTTTGTTCTCCAAAGATGAGGCCCATGGGATGTGTTTGTGGGAATGGCATTTTGTTCAGCAAACACATATGAGCTATTCTGTTAATGGTTGGCAGGGGGCAGAGATAGTTAGGAGGAGGGATCGGCAGCAGGAAGAAACAACAGGGAAACAAAGAACATCAGCAAGTGTTTTCTTGTTTTGTTCCTGGTCCAATATCCACTGAAGTGAATGGAAAAACTCCAACTGACTTCAGGGGGCTTTGAATGTGGCTAGCTGCGGGCAGGGGCTGTATATTTTTTTTTAGTTTAAGTACCATGATGATTTACAGCATTCCATAGAAACTCATTAATAATGACATTCTGTATCCACAAATCCTCCTGCAGTTTCAATTGGAGCTGATTTTTCTTTATTTCCTGCCATAAGGTTGTGTAGTTTTGCTGTTGAATACAGCAGCTGTTTTATTTCAGGTTTGGCTACATTAAGGCAGTGAAATGAGCAGATTTCTAGGAATAGCTTCTACATCAGTTTAAGTTTATGAAGCATTTTAGGATTCCTTGGGATGAAAGATGCTATATAAAAGTCTAAGAGATTATTCTTTCATCACTAACCTTTCCACTCTTGGCTGCACTGAGTGATTCTCTCAGCTCAATGAAAATGATTAACAGATAAATGGTTCAGAGAGGGCAACAAAGATGATTAAGGGTATGGATCAGCTGACATATAAGGAAAGACTAAAAAGATTAGAGCTGTTCAATTTAGTCATAGACATGAAGGCCAGAATGGACTACGATGATCACCTGGTCAGACCTGCACATCACAGGCCACACAACCTCACCCACCCACTCCTGTAATAGGCTCATAACCTCTGGCTGAATTACTGAAGTCCTCAAATCTTGATTTAAACACTTCAAGTTACAGAGAATCCACCGAAGAATGCATCCGAAGAAGTGAGCTGCAGCTCACGAAAGCTCATGCTGAAATAAATTTGTTAGTCTTTAAGGTGCCACAAGTACTCCTGTTCTTTTTTTAGAGAATCCACCATTTACTTCAAACCCAGCAAGTGACTCGTGCCCCATGGGGCAGAGGAAGTGGAGATTCCCCCAGCATCTCTGCCAATCTGACCTGAGAAAAAATTCCTCCCCAACCTCAAATATGATGATCAGTTAGACCCTGAGCATGTGGGCAAGACCCACCAGCCAGACACCTGGGAAAACATTCTCTGTAGTAACTTGGAACACTCCCCATCTAGTGTCCCATCCCTTGCCATTAGGGATATTTGCTAATAGAAGTTGTGGATGGGCCATATGCCACTGTATGCAATCTCATCATGCCATCCCCTCCATAAATATATTAAACTCAGTCTTAAAATAAGTTAATTATTTTGTCCCCACTTCTCCCCTTGGAAGGTTTGTCCTGAACTTCACTCCTCTGACAGTTAGAAACCTTTGTCTAATTTCAAGCCCAAACTTACGGATGGACAGTTTATATCCATTTGTTCATGTCAGTTTTGGCCCTTAACTTAAATAACTCCTCTCCCTTCATGGTGTTTTCCCCTCTGATGTATTTCTAGAGAGCAGCCATATCTCCCCTCAGCCTTCGTTTTGTTAGGCTAAACAAGCTAAGATCGTTAAGTCTCCTCTTGTGAAGTAGGTTCTCCATACCTCTAAACATCCAAAAAGCCTTTCTCTGCATCTGTTCCAGTTTGAAATTATCTTTCCTAAACATAAATTGTACACAGAATTCTAGATGAGGTCTCACCAGTGCCTTGGATAATTGTACTAACACTTCCTTATCTCTCCTGAAAATACCTTGCCTGATGTATCCCATGATCACATTAGCCTTTTTCATGGCAACAATCACACTGGCAGCTCATAGTCATCCTGTGATCAACCAGTGCACCCAGATCTTTCTCCCCCTCTGTTGCTTCCAACTGATACATCTCCAGTTTATAGCAACAAGTCTTACAGTTAATCCCTAAGTGTATGACCTGCACTTTGCACTATTACATTTCTTCATAGCTCTTTTACTACAGTTTTCAAGGTCCTCCAAATCTTCTTGTATGATATTCTGGTTCTCCTCTGTATTAGCAATACCTCCCAATGTTGTGTTATCTGCAAATTGTATTAGCACACAGCCACTTTTATGTGCCAAGGTCCTAAGACTGATCCTTGAGGAACTCCACTCGGAACCTCCCTCCAGGCTGACCGTTCACCTTTCTGTATGACCCTTTGTAATCTCCCCTTTAACCAGATCCTTACCCACCTTTCAATTCTCATATTAATCCCCATTTTTTTCCAATTTAACTAATAATTTTCCACACAGTGCACAATTGACCTTTAGAACTCATTGTCAGGGGATTTGTGAAGGCCAAAAGTATAACTGAGTTCAAAAAGGAGCTAGATAAGTTCATGGAGGATAGGTCCATCAATGGGTATTAGCTAAGATAATCAGGGATGTAACTCTATGCTTGGGGTAACCCTAAACCTCTGCCAGAAGCTCAGGGGAAGACGGGATAGATCTCTCAAAAATTGCCCTGTTTTATGCACTTCCCCTGAAGCTCTGGGTCTGGCCGCTGTCAGAGACAGGATACTGGGCTAGATGGACATTAGTCTGACCCATTATGGGAGTTCTTATGTGAAATTGTTTTTCACTACATCTCAAATTATGGTTTCATGCTTGAGTACGTTACCCTTCCAGAATGTTATTTGAAACAAACAAACCTCATGTTAGACAACCAGGAAATGAGGAATTCAAGTTGCACTTCTCCATAAGGTACCCAGGCTCCTGTAACTCTGCCTTCCCTCCTTTGCATGCAGAGCATTAAAAGCATGCACCACAGAGCATTGATTCTAAAATTTAAACTATGAATGCCTGAATGCTAATTGTGCTGCATTGTCAACACAATAACTCTTTCTCTTTTCACATGACATTTGCACAATAGCATAATCTGGGCATATGACATTTGTAAAAGGAGACCTGCTAGCCTGTGTTTCCTGGCATCTGTAGAACTGGTTGCCACATTGAATCATAGGGCCTGGTTCTGAGGGCTTGATGAGCACCATCTACAATGCACTGAATACCTTCAGCTCCTTGCAGGATTCTGCCCTTAGCGTCAGAGCCAAAGCCCTTGGGAAGACTCACATTGTCTTCCTAAGGCTTTGGATCAGGCCCTTAATGAGGTGTGGGAAATGATTGCCTTCACTGTGTTGTTTGTCTAATCAGAAATTTGTAAAATTCTGTGTGCATTCTAAGTATGATCCTAAAGAAGGTTGTGAAGCATTACAATAATTATATGCTTAATGTTGAGGCTTTCTAGTCTTTGTGGTCACTGATAAAAGGAAATTCTGTAGTGCTTGGAGACCAGAGTAAAGATGGTTTGGGGGTCGTGTTTGAGAAGTGTAACCTTCACTCTGCATTTTATAATATGTGAGGATAGTACGGTGTTGTTCTTAAAAGATCTAATTCTTGAAAGGTAATACACACCCAAACTGCCTGCCTCAAGTGAGTCTAGAGAGTTTGTTAGGCCTCCAACAACCCAACGTAAGTCTGTCAGGGTCTGAAAAGGCTCAGGCCTCCTGTTGTCTGCAGTCCCATCCCCATGCAGGTATCCTAAGGTTTGCAGGACAAAGACTCCCTTCCTGCAGACCTCGGAGGTCTGCAGAGGGAGGAGCATATGAAAATTGTAGGGGGGTGTAAGGTGAGAGAGGATAGGATGGGAGGAGAGTAAACGAGGGAGACATTCCTCCTGGGATTTGCAGGATAGAACCTCCTTGCACTGGTGAAGTTCTCTTTTTCATTAACAAGCCTCTCTGGCCATCAGGTTTCACTTTAAGTTGTTTTGCTACAGGGGCAAGGACCAGAGACTTATTTTTTCCATTGAAGGGTCCATTGACGTGCTATAGTAATCTTGCTGAGGCTGACTGACATGCTATAGTAATCTTGCTGAGGCTGATGTTTAAAAGAGAACTTAACTTTAGGTAGGTGAGATTATTGTTCAAAAATGTGGTCCCTGGCACTAGATCTCAGCTAGGTGACTCCAGTGAAGTCAGTTTTATCCCTCTACTGTGTTCTCTCAGTCTATGAAGCTTTGATCAGTAATTTAGCAGAAGATCCTGTGGTCTGTTATTTGCCACTGATTCATAGATTCCAAAGCCACAATGGAGCATTGTGATCATCTAGTCTGCCCTCCTGTATAACACAGGCCATAGAACTTCCCTACAATAATTCCTAGAGCCGAGCATTTAGAAACACTTCCAGTCTTGATTTAAAAATTGCCAATGATGGAGAATCCACCAGGAACCTCGATAAGTTGTTCCAATAGTTAATCACCCTCACTGTTCAAAATGTACTTCCAGGCTTAATTTGTCTGGCTTCAACTTCCAGCCATTGGATCATATTATACTTTCTTTGCTAAACTGAAGATCCCTTTATTAAATATTTGTTTCTCATGTAGGCACTTACGGACTGTAATAGACTCACCGCTTAACCTTCTCTTTGTTAAGCTAAATGGATTGAGTATCTTGAGTCTATCACTAAAAGACAGGTTTTCTAATCCTTTAATCATTCTTGTGGCTCTTCTCTCACCTTCCTGCTAACTGTGCTCCCTCCTTATCCCCATTCTCATGTTTAGGTCCCCAGTACATTTCTAGGTATCCCAAATATCACAGGGGTATTTGGGGATATTGGGCTAAACCTAAATACCAGTGATATTTAGGGAACTATTCAGTTGGCTGCATAGCACCAGTTAGGGACGATAGTTTCCTGTTGCATTATTCCAAATGTTTTTTATCACACCTTTTGTCACTCTCCTATTGCCTGTGAAGTAGCATTTCTGGCATATGTGGGTCAGATTACCCAGCTGTTAGTTTCAGCAGTACTAAAGGATGCGGCTGCCAGCAATAACATGTGCTTTAAGCATATGGTGGATGTTATACATTTCTGCTATTTTCCTTCATTTAAATGAATTCAACTCTCAGATACATTGGAGGATGGGAATGGGAAATGGGCCTGACTTCAGGGACTCTGAGACTCTCTCTATTTTCTGCGTCACTTGTAGATTGGTGAGCTGAAGCGCTGGTGTGGACTTGACAGCTCCCCAGAACTAGATCCCAGACTGTCAGTTCCCATCTCTCCTTCACTTTTGGCTTCTGCTCTATATGTCTGAACTGTGTTTCCACTTGGCTCCCCAGACAGCAGCGGGGGCATGTGCAGCTGTTAGCCAAACCCCCACCCCCCAAGAACTTCTAGTAAAGGAAAGCCAACTTCTCGACAGTAAAATGCCCCCTAGTGGTGGCAGTAAGTACACACAGCTGCTGCAGAAGTTTTCTGCCTCAAATGGGGGCAATGCATGAAGCTTGCAGGTTTTAGTGTGAGCTGTTCTCCCAGAAGGGAGATGGGGGAAGATGCAGGAATATCAGGGATGTACATGGGGATAAGCAGTGACTCTCAATCCCCACTCTTGCTAGCCCAAAGTGTTGAATCTCTGTCTGTAGGAGCAGTGAGAGCCCCCATGGCACCAAAATGTAGTGGGACAAGGCGAATAGCTCAGACTTGAATACAGAAGCTGTGGAAGGTCTAGGACCAACAGCAGTGAATGGATACAAGTCACAGGGGGTTTGTATGAACAAGAGAAACTGTTCCTGGGATGTGTATTTGGGACTTGTTCTCTAGCAGCTGTACTTCTCTGATGGCCACTGTCTACACTACCAGTTTGTGTCAACAAAAGTGATGTCGACACCCAAAAGTCGACATAATAAAAATTGCAATTTCGTGTTCACACTCGCTCCCTCTGTCGGCAGATTGCGTCCACAGTGGGGGCACTGTCATCGACAATGTGAGCAATGCACTGTGGGTACCTATCCCACAGTCCTTCTGTCGCTAGGTCTTGTGGGATGATGGAGTGGATTGTGGCGCATCTTGGGACAGTGCTATATGTCCTGTGATGCATTGCTTTCTGTCCCAGAACTCCATGGGCTTCTGGCTTTCTTTTGCAGCATTTTTTCAGCGGCCCTTCTTTGCTGTGCACCCTGGCATCTTGGTGAGAAGAGATGGATCCCGCACTGCTCTCCTATGCTCTGTTAACTGTCATGAAGACATTGCGGAAGCCAGTGCAGTTAATTGTGAAGTTCCTAACTGAGGAAGACTCGCAGGAGCTTGACATTCTGCACGATATGAATAGGAGCAACTTTAGATAGCTTTTGGCATTCACAGAGCAGGATAGATCGTCGCATAGGATAGATCGTCACTTTTGGGCTCATGAAACAAGCACTGAATGGTGGGGTCGTATTGTCATGCAGGTGTGGGATGACGAGCAGTGGCTACAGAACTTTCAGATGCGGAAAGCACCTTCCTGGAACTGTGCGCGGAGCTGGCCCCAGACCTGTGGTACAAGGACATCAGAATGAGAGCTGCCTTCTCAGTAGAGAAGCGTGTGGCAATCGCTGTGTGGAAGCTGGCAACTCCAGACTGCTACCGGTCAGTCGCAAATCAATTTGGAATGGGGAAGTCAACCGTTGGGGCTGTGTTAATGCAAGTGTGCAGGGCAATAAATCACATCCTGCTATGAAGGACCGTGACTCTGGGAAATGTGTGAAATAGTGGATGGCTTTGCAGAAATGGGTTTCCCTAACTGTGGATGGGCGATAGATGGCACACACATTCCAATTTTGGCACCAGATGGAATACATCAATAGGAAGGGGTACTTCTCCATGGTGTTGCAGGCGCTTGTGGATCACCGTGGGCATTTCACTGAGATCAACATGGGGTGGTCTGGGAAAGTGTGTGACGCACGCATCTTCAGAATCACCAGCTTGTACAGAAAGTGCAAGTGGGGACTTTCTTTCCTAACCAGAAGATTACGGGGAGGGTGGGGGGTCGAAATGCCCATAGTGATCCTTGGAGACCCTGTGTACCCCTTACAACCGTGGTTCATGAAACCTTACACAGGACACCTGGACAGCAATAAGGAGCAGTTCAACAACAGTCTCAGTAGGTGCCAGATGACAGTTGAATGTGCCTTTGGCAGATTAAAGGTGCACTGGTGATGCCTTTATGGCAGATTGGACCTCACTGAGGATAATATTCCCATGGTCATAGCCGTGTGCCGTACATTGTGTAATCTCTGTGAAGCTAAGGGTGAAAGGTTTGCTCAGGGATGGAGTGCTGAGGCAGACTCCTTGCCACTGATTTTGAGCAGCCAGATACCAGGGCTGACAGAGGAGCCCAGAGGGGAGCTATTTGAATCAAGGAGGCTTTGAGGCAGCACTTTGACAATGACCACCAGTAACGTATATCTCTGTGTGAGTTGCTTTAATGTTACATTACATGTAGTTTTCCTAGGGGGCAATGGTGACATTTGGGGCATTATATTCCTGTAATAAAGTGATTAAAAGGCATGTGCATGTATTGGCAATGCCTGCAATCTCACCTTGTATTAAAAAAAGAGATGATTTACCATTATAAAAGTTTGCTTTTATTGCACAAGAAAAAGCACACACAAAACACAGATGCTTGGTGGGAAAGGAGGAACCAGGGAAGGGCAGACTTTCACAACTGTGGGTAGGTTCAGCTATCATTGTGGAAGTTGTCCAAGGGGGTGGAGTAAAGAGGAAACCGAGAAGTCCTGGAAGATGGAAAGAAATGTGCAGGAGGAGTTTGAGGGGCACGGAAAAGAGTTCTGAATGTGCTGCAGTGAAGGTCGAGCACTGATCTGTTCAGTCTGCTGCATTATTAAGGACTTCAGCATCTGCGTTTGCTCCTCCATTACTTTAATCATCTGCTCAGTAGCGTCCTTAACAAACGTGTGATTCTCTTTTCTGTCATGCTATTTGGCTTCCCAGCAGGGCCGATGCAAGGATGTTTCGCGCCCTAGGCGAAACTTCCAACTTGCGCCCCCCCCGCCTCACGGCAGCTACCCCCCTTCGCCCTGAGGTGCCCCCCTTGCGGCAGCTCCCCCCCCCAGCTCACCCCTGCTCCGAGTACGAGCACCCCAAGCACGCCGTGGCTGCTTCACTTCTCCCACCTCCCAGGCTTGTGGCGCCTAAGCTGATTGGTGCTGCAAGCCTGGGAAGCAGGAGAAGTGAAGCAGTTCACCCCTGCCCTGCCTCCTCCCCAAGCACGCCGTCACTGCCTCACTTTTCCCGCCTCTCAGGCTTGCAGCGCCAATCAGCTTAGGCGCCGCAAGCCTGGGCGCCGGGAGAAGTGAAGCAGCCACGGCGTGCTCGGGGTGGAGGCGGGGCAGGGGTGAGCTGGGCCGGGGAGTTCCCCTGCGTGCCGCCTTCCCACCCCCCTTACTTGCTGCAGGAGGCCCTCCCCGCGCTCCCCTGCCCCAGCTCCCTCCACCTAAATGCTGGTGGCGACCGGGTCGGCCAAAGATCTGGCAGCCACAGTCACTGCCGAAGAAAATAGTGCCCCCCAAATCCCAGTGCCCTAAGCGACCGCCTAGATCACCTAAATGGTTGCACCAGCCCTGCTTCCCAGCACTCCTTTCATTCCCTCTTTTCTGCATTGGAGCATTGCAGGATGTCCCAGAACATGTCTTTTCTCTGCTGAGTCTTGGGCACTTTCTTGTGCAGACACTTGGCAGGGGTGTATGGGGTGTTCCTGAAGGCCACATCTGGTAAAGCACAGGGGACAATGCACAGAAGCGAGATTGTTATATTTATGCACAGCATTGAAACATTTTAATTAAATACACCTTTTGCAACATTGCCATCACTTTCTTACTGACCCTAGCCAGACACACATCTCTGTGAACACCCAAAGCATGGTGAGTGTTGGCGTGGGGAGGAAGGGGTGCTCCACATGGGGAAAAGAGCACAAACTCTTTGCAAGGGTCATGGTGCAGCATTCTAGGGAACAAATTCTAAAATTCTCCAACACTTTTCCACATGCGGGTAATTCTAGCAGACATCTCACTGCTAAAGGTAAACAGGGAATTGAGGGTACATCTACTACATGCTTGTGGCTTCCGCCCTGCTCCCTATGCTGCTCATCTATGTGCCACTTTGGTCCCCACACAAGTGATTTCCATATGGCATGGGAAAATTTCCTACAATGAGGGAAGGAACAAAGCTGCTCTGCCAGGGAACCTTCAGCAGAGGATTACTGAGTACCTCCAGGAAACTTCCTTGGAGATCTCTCTGGAGGATTCCCATGAAATCTTGGCATGCATCAATACCCTGTTCTGCTGTATTGATTAGCTACACAGGGAAATGTCCAGCTCACAGAAACACAGCCAGCCTCCCACATTTCTTTGCCCTGAATCCACCTCCGCACTACACAACCACAGCCACTTGCCAGGAGTCTCATCTCCTGCTTCTTGCTCACTGCTGAGAGCAACTGTTGACACTGACTAGGTACCTCTGGAGTGGAGAACAATTCCTGGCTGCCTACCCCACCAGGCAACCCCGCCGGGAGCTACACATCCTCATCTAACTCCACCTCTTCATCAGTAACTTTGTCCTCTGGGTTAGGTCCTCTTTCCGCCATCTCCGTGCCCTCCAAAGTATCCACGGGGCTCTTGGTGATGGAGGTGAGGTCACCACTGAGGATAGCATCCAGCTCCTTATAGAACCTGCAGGTCTTAGGTGAAGCAGCGGAGCAACGGTTTGCCTCCCTCACCTTATGGTACGCCTGCCTCAGCTTTTTAATCTTCGCTCTGCACTGCAGCATGTCCCGATCATGGCCCTTTTCGCACACGCCTCGATAAATCTGCCCGTAGGTATCCCAGTTCCTATGGCTCAAGCGCAGCTGGGACTGCACAGCCTCCTGTCCCCATATACTGAGCAGACCCAACAGCTCCGCAGTGGTCCAGGAGGGAGAGCGTTTGCTGCGATAACCCGCCATGGTCACCGGGGAAGATGCGATGAGACCTCTCCATGCCGAGCCCCAACAGGAAATGGAATTTCAAAAATTCCCAAGGCTTCTATGAGGGAGGGGTGGATTGGGGAGAGAGGGAAAGCTCAGTGGTTTGAGCATTGGCCTGCTAAACCCAGGGTTGTGAGTTCAATCCTTGAGGGGGCCATTTAGGGATCTGGGGCAAAAAATCTGTCTGGGGATTGGCTTTGCTTTGAGCAGGGGGTTGGACTAGATGACCTCCTGAGGTCCCTTCCAACCTTGATATTCTATGATGGTTGTTTACCTGGCTGCAGGGCAGTGGAGTTCAAACTGCTGACCAAAGCAATCAGGATGGGCATTGTGGGACGACACCTGGAGGCCCATTAAAGCAATGAAATGAAGCATGGTGTCTACACTTGCACTTTGTCAAAAAAAAATGTAGGGGAAAAAGACATAAATCTATCATGAGTATGAATGTATTTTTGTCACCAAAACCAGACATTTTCCCAGGCAAAAGTTGCCTCACAATGTGTACGCACTCACTGTTTGGGTTGACAAATGGCAGTTTTGGTGACAAAACTTGGTAGTGTAGACAAGGCCTTTGTGTGATGTTCCTTAACTCGAAGCACATTTGAGAGGTACATTCGTATTACGCAAGCTGTATTCTTCCTCAAATGGATGCCTAAGCATCCTCATGCTCCTCATCAGAGTTCAGTGTGATGCAGCCTAGTCCAGCCCTCGTAGCTCCTAGTCTTCATTTTCTAAGGGGGGATAAGCATCTTTACAGTCAACTTAAAGGGCTTGTTTAGTGCAAAAGGCTCCCTGTCCCAATTAGCAGAATCAGCTAGGAGCCTCAACTGCCTTCTCAAAGCCTCAGACAAACTGGGAGAAGACAGTAGTCCTTATTCCATCCACATTTCAGTACAGTTGTCCTGCTCCCAGGGACTCTGCAAAGCCTGACAGCAATCCAGATGAGGATTCACTACAGCTCTTTTAAGTTTTAAGCCAGTAGGTACCTTTTAAAAGCATGATGGGTGTTTATTTTGATCTAGAAGTCAAGACCAGTGTTTCTGATCCAAGACAGTTTACCTGTTGTGTCTCAAAAGGACTTGTACACATCCCTCCACAGAAGGAAATGCCTCTCTCAGGGTGGGGGGAGTGGGAAAATACGCCTCATTGTCTGGCATGCGTGACACCCATGAAAAGGTTACACTGCTGGAAACAGTGTCTGGCCATCAGGGTAGGTGAGTTGTTCTCCTGATGTAACATTTCTAACTGATTATTCTGCCTGGGGAGCTACAATGGGCAGAGCTTCCAAGGATTCAGATATTATTGGAATTCTCCCTCTTCATTTTCCTTGTATGGCTTTAATTAAGTTCAGTTGGTCTAATCTCATTAAAATCTGGTTTTCTCTATTACCTCTGGACTGGTATGTACTACTACTCCCGCCACAATACATTGCAAAGCAGACAGCTCAAAGCTAAGGAAAAGGTTGTACTACTGTTAGGATTTCCTGAAGTTCCTTTTTGCTACCTTGTTGAGATTCCTATTCCACTGTGGAGTAGTAACAAGGTGGCTTTGGTGATGGAGAAGACTCAGACTGGCGTGTCTCTGAGGGAAGGGGAACTACTTAGGCCTGGTCTACACTTAAAAGCTAGGTTGACACAGGTACAGCACTCAGGGTGTGAAAATTTCACATCCCTGAGCGCTGTAGTTAGACCGGCCTAGCCCCTGGTGTAGACAAGGCTAGGTTGATTAAAGGATTCTTCCACTGCCCTGGCGACCATCACTTGGGAAGGTGGATTACCTACGACTATGGAAAAAACCCTTGGTAACAGGGTGTGCTGAGTCAGGAGCTAACTTAGCACCCTGTCACTCCAGTCCCCACCAGTATATATTAATGGGGACCTCACTGGAAGGCGGGTAGTTGACTGAGGGTGCCACTTCACTGAGGAGAGCTACAGCTGAGGGTCTGATTCAGGGGGAAGCAACTCCTAGTCCTGGGATAAGATAAGCAGACAGAAAGTCAGTGCTGGGGAAGAGGAGGGAGCTGAAGGAAGGCAGAGACAGGCAAGACTGACTGCTGCTAGTACTAGTCCCTGCCCTAGAAGCAAGTGGGGAAGCTGGCTCTGGACTGTAAATGTATGTAAATAACCCTGCAGGCTGTGGCCTGCTGGAAAAACACAGTACTGTACAATATGGTGGTGGCAAAGGAGATCTAGAGTGGTTTTGGTTTATGATTAAAGCTTGAAAGGTCTCTCAGTGGATTGCCCCGTGACACCCTCCTGTCACTGTAGGACGCATCTACACTACAGAGCTTCTGTAGCTGTACCATTGTAGCACCTCTAGTGTAGACGTGATCTTAGGCATCATCATTGCCCTCGAGCTCCATAAACTGCCCTAATTGGTGAGTGATGGCCTGATGCCCACATGTCCTTAAGTACATTTTACAGTTCCTCCGGGCTTCTTTGATTTGCCCTGTGAAAAAGGCAATAAAAGCAAAATCCCTCAGCATCATTTCCACATAGGGAATGGCAGGAGCAATTGTCACAGTTTTCTGAGCTGCTTAGTGAAAGGAATCAAACAAAACAGCCACTCCAACCACTCCTTCCTTCTGCAGCTCTTTTTCTAGCACTAATTCTCCGAAAGCTCCACTACCATGTTCATTGTTCTAACGGTATTTTTGTGATTCCTTCGTAGTTTTGATCCAGCGCCTTCCTCCAGAATTAAATGCATACTTTAAAAAACGGCACCTTATTTTATATATTCATTTTCCAAGGAGGCGGTCTGTTACCAGAGCTACTGGGGCTGGAAAAGGGATTGAGGCGAAATGCAACCAAAAATGGAGGCAATGGTACTAGGTTTGGAGGTACTGGTCAGGCTTCAAGGAGATAGATGGGTACAATATTTGCTTTTCAAAGGTGAATGTTAGGCTAAATTTATATAATATAATTTTTTAAATGAATTTTCTTAAGATCCTGGATGGAAATAAAATGACCTGCTGACAAAGTCTTATTCAGTGGTTCTCAAACTGTGATTTGTGAATCAGTCTGGGCTACAGATCCTTTCCTGTTAACTATTCTTAAACTCATATAGTAGGGGTATGGTCCATAAGAAGATCTGGCAGTGGTGTTTAGAAATTTGGGAGGAGTGGTGACTCCATGAGGAAGTCACTGATGTAGGAATTTGTCCCCAAAATGAAAATGTAGAACATTACTGATTCCTACATAACTTGAGTGTTTACAAGTAATTTTGGCAGCAAAAGAGCTACTCAAGGAACATGGTTCTATTCACTTTTCTGATGCTTAGTACCAATGCCCTGGGTTTCATACACTTATCTCTAAACTTTAAAGTAGTTCCACATGCTACTGTGGTTCAGTAAAAATGTATTTGGACTCATGGCCTAAGGGAGAAAGGGTTCTGTGTCACAAAAACAATCCCCTGAGCCATCCCATGCCATCATGTCAGATTTTGTGTGGTTATTAGCAAAGCAAAACAAAACATGGCAGTACACATGCCATGAGAGCATACACAAAACAATGCCATGCATGTGGTAAGTGTGGGACCCACAAGATACTGGGATTTGTTCTTGGTGGTTTCTTTTTCCTATTTCAGTAGTTTATTTTAAGGAAGAAAGGAGGGGCTAAGAGTTACAATAAGAAAAGGACTTCAAGGTGCTGTGGCATAAATCTTTGTAGATTAATCAACCTGACTGCATCAATGTTACAGAAAGTGGGGAGCAGACAGAATAGTTCCTCACAATCATCCATTCACCTGGTTACGGCCAACTGTCAGCTTAATGAAGCTCAGGGCAATGTCAGTCCAAATCTTTTGGCATTACAGAGTGAAAATGGCATCAACTGTGTTCTGAGAGCTACCCGCAGGACTGGCTTTCTGATCTATGAGCCCCAAATAAGAACAAGGTCTCAAAATGTCAGAGGAGAGAGAAAGGACAGGAGTAGTTTACCACACCTTCCCCAAACCTGCTGATTGAGGGACAGATTGGGTTGGCCAGTCACTTGGGAGTTTGCCTAAGGCACCCCAAGAAGAAGCTTACATTGTTTGAGTTTAAGGCTGGCTGTGACCTCAAAAGATAGCCCCTGTAATCAAACAGGAATCTTCTGAGCACTGAGGAATCCAGGCCATTGACTGACTGGGGAGAAGGAGGTGGTGGTCTTTATAGCAGCCTCGTGATACACATGCCTTGGTGCTGGTAACCATGTTCCTTTTCTGTTTGCTCTGCAGATCCTGTGTGGGAAGGAGATCCCCCGTTGGGTGAATCGCCTAGCCTACTTCAGCTCGTGCATCCCTTTCCTCCAAAGTTGCCTCCCCAAGGAGTGGCTGACCCCAGCAGCCTTGCAGAGCCACATCAACCTCGGCCTCCACAAGGAAGAGCAGGGAGACACAACAGATGAAGAGTCCCCGTCCACTTCTGCGGCTGCCTCAGCCTCAGGCACCTCGCGAACCTGTAGGCATACCCGGGTCTAAGTTGTGCCCAACATGCTCCCTTCTCTCACTCTCTTCTATTTCTTTCTAATTTCCTCTCTTACAGCACCTTTCTTTCTCCTTCTTTTCTTTGCCCAAGAACATTGGGGGAAACCCACTTTAATGAGAAGACGAGCTCCTGATCCTTCTCGAAGGGTTGTCACTACTATTGCTTGGCAAAATGATGCTGAACTATAGCATTGTGCTGACGAGTGTGGTGGCTAACCTGGATTCTCCTCCCAAGGCCCCCTGTGCTCCTTGATCCACAGAGAACTGTTGACTTTCTGGGCACAAGAGCATGGGACTGGAGGGGAACCATACTGTGAAGTTCCTTGGCTGGAACTGTTTTTATTCTTTTATCTCCCCCTCTCTCCTCTCCAGTTCTGTCAAGGCTGCCCCCCACCTACAGCGTTCCTCCTGGACATACCAAATGAAGGAAGCAGAACCTCAGCTTGACTTTCTCATCTCTAAGACCAGCAACAAGGTCCTACAGATCTTCTTTTTTTGTAATTACCAGGTTTCTAAATCGTTCGAAGGACAAGTGACAGGTACTGCTGTTCTACGACCACCAGTTTTCTGTGTTAGAATTTAAGAGATCAGAGGACTGCCCTCCCCCCAACAACAATACCAAATGTACCTAGAAAACAAATGTGTAATGGTGATTTTTATTTGGTTACAACAAGGGGTGGGGGCTAATGCTTGGGGGTAGCTACTAAGTAGATGCAGGGGTGGCCTCTGGTGGATTGGTTCTCTTAGTTCCCCTACCCAAGTCACCAGTTTTGCATCCCTTGTTTGCTGTTTCCCTTCCTTTTCAGTGGGGTGTTAAATCTGTCTTCTGGCTGGCTAGCCAGCTGCCTCTGGCACCATGTGTTTTGGGGAGGGACTTTTGGAGTGAGAGGGTGGTGAGAGGGAATCCCTTGGGCAGATTGCTATTTCCTGCAGTCTTTCTTCCCAGAACCACAGAACCCAACATATGGGTCCCTTGGCAGCCATCTACCCAGTCTAAATTTAAAGCCAAGCCAGGAAGGCGAAAACTATCTAGACGGAGAATAAACCAGAAGAATTGACATGTGTTCCCCTGCCTCAGAGGCTGTTTTGGGAGGGAGAGGGCAGCTTGGAATCCTGTCAGGAAGCAGAGGATGCTGCACCATGTACATCCCCATGGCATCTTTTGTTACATAACACTCTCTTTATTTCAGTCGTTTGGGATAGAAAAGGGGCAAGGCTGGTTGACCAAGCACTGCAGCATTGGTTCATAGATGTATTATGCCCATGATGATGGTTTCTGTGGTGGAGGGAAGATGGAAAAGGGAGCAGGTACGCCAATTCCATTATTCAATCACCTGACCAGGAATTATGTTCAAAGGCTACACCAGCATGGAAAAGGAAAATCTAGGTCCCTCTTCCCCCACCAGCTATGCAGAAGAGGAAGACAAAAGAGCCTGAGGATGCGTGTGTAATGTATTGATTTAGGGCCTGATTCCTGGAAGTGCTGCGCACCAGCTGCTCCAGCTGAAGACAGGAGGAGCTCTGGGTGCTCAGTGCCTTTGAAAATCAGGCTGTTAATGTGGATAATCCTGTCTCCTGCTGGTGGTCAGCCACAGTGAGAATAACAGCCTGCTAATTACAACCAGCTATGCAAGCTACTCCATTATCTCAAGTTTATAGAAATTGTGGGCTTGGTATTGAAAGTCCTGGGTTTGATCTCCACTGATATGCCTAGTGTCTGTACATACATGGCCTCAGTTTGCTACGTGTGTGTATCTATATGTCCAGAGAGATAAGGAATAATGAGAACCCTGTGAAGAGATTGGGACAACTGCTGCATTCTTGGCATGGTAGCAGACTCTAGGGGCTTTTGATGGTCAGAAATTCAGTCCTTACAGTATGGTCTAACCCCGCATCCCCCTACAATGATGCACATGTGTACAATGAAACTTTTACAACATGCTTCTAATGTTTCATAATCTCTACAATGAATATTAAAGAGCTGTAGTTCCTAGTATCCCTGCCCAGATGCAAAGTCACATTCTCTGTTAACCTTGGCTACCCCTGGCTGGTACCCACAATCAGTACCGCCTTGTCAATTATTCCACTGCTCTTGGCATAGCTACCCAGAACCAGCACCACACTCTATTATCCTGGGTTCCTGGTGTAGTTGCATAGAGCCAGCATCACATTCTCTAGTACCCTGGTTTGTTCCGCGATGATTTACTAGGGTCAGCATCATATTCTCCATTCAGGGCTGGCTCCAGGCACCAGCACAGGAAGCAGGTGCTTGGGGCGGCCAATGGGAAAGAATGAAGCAGCGTGGTAGAACTGCCGCTGAAGTGCCACTGATCGCAGGTTTGTTTCTTTTCTTCGCCGCTTGGGGCAGCAAAAAAGCTGGAGCCAGCCCTTTCTCCATTATTCTGAAGTTGCCAGAGCTGCTGCCGCCCAGACACAACATTACACAATACAGTACTGCACACTCAGTGGCCTTGCAGTGACTTGTGTCACTGCCTAAACCAGCCATGCAATCTCCATTTTTTTGAAGTTCCCAGGGTCGCTGCCAAAAACCAGCATTGTGACCGCAGGTATGTGCAGTGACTGGAAGGAACCGAGTGGAGGTCTCCCGGAGCTCTCATTTGGTGAGGGAACATTGCAGTCAGATTAAGAGGTAATAGCAAATAGTCCCTGATTGACTGCCATCCATCCATCACCCCAACCTGCCATCTTGCATCTGATCTCATATGAAGTATCACATTGGAAGTCCCAGGTGGAATCAGGGCTCCAGTGACATACCTTTCCTAAGGAAAATGCTTTCTCAAAATGTTTTACTAAACAGCATACATAACTAGCTTTATTTTAATCCAGGCAAGCAGCATTCTTCCTCCATTCAAGCCTTTGGGGGGAGGAGACATTCTTGAGGTTGCAGGACACTCCTTTGGTGCAAGCTGTTAGCACTATAAAAAGATATATTTTTTTTGCAATGGGGACAAGGAGGTGAAAGAGAATCAAACCATCACTGTGGCTAATTCATAGCTCAGAATGTGTTCTAGTCCTCAAGACTGCTGCTTACCTCCCCACGCTGGCCAAGCTACCTGACCAACGGTGACCAGAATAAAGAAAAGCGACACTGTGGAAATCAAAAGTATAATAACAATATTGTTACCTGTGTAATTAACCACATTTTAATGATTAAAATGGAGTTTTTAAAATCTAATGTATTGGTCCCCACTAGTGCAGTTTGTTTATTTTGGGCACTTTGCTTACCCTTCAGAGAGTGAAATTAGATTGGTTGATTTCACTTTCTGGTTCTAGTCACTCTTACTTCCTATTTCTCCTGCACTGCTCAGTGCTGTTTCTTTGGACTCCTAACACTGCCAGGGAAGTTTCATATACAAACATTTTCCACTGGAAAAAATATATATGTTTGTGTACATTTGGAAAATATTTTTATTCATAATGTTTTGTTGCTCCCAACCTCTTTTTTCACTTAATTACAAAACCTAAAGTTGGGGCCAAACATACTTGACAATGTCCTTTTAAAAGGAGATTCAGAGGAGCCATCTTGGCACCTTGAGACTAACAGCTGAGAATGATTCTTCTTATAGAGGGCCTGGCCTTGCAAAGATGAGGTGATAAGAGTTCAGGCATGATTATACTAATGCTGGAACACTAGCTTCATCCAAGAGGACACTTCTCCTCTAGGGAAGTGTAGGGCAAGAGAAAGAGAGGTAAGCAATAAACAGAATCTGCTCTCAGAAACTATATTTCAATAATGTCAGCTCTCCTGATTTGGGGAGACATTTCTTTCAGAAGGCCCTTGTCACTTGGCTACTTCCCTCTCCTGATCCAGGATTTGGGGACCCCCAGCTCTGAAATACTTAAAGGTCATAGAAAACAGTAGCTCTGCTTTTAGAGTCTTTGTCAGTTAATTCCCTGAATTTTGTACCACTGCACTGGGACAACACAGTGAAAAGTGCCAGTCCCAGCACCACATAGGGCCTGGTTGCAGAGGGGCTCCTCTCTCTCCCCCCCCGCATACTTTCAGTTGGAGTTGTAAGCGTTCAAGACCTCTGAAAATCAGGCCCATATTTCTCTTGCATAGCCGGTAACTTCAAGAAGCAATAGGAATAGCAATAGCATTTGTGAAGATATCAGTCCCAGCTAAGCAGCCCTGCATCTTCTGCAGTTGAGAAATGGGGTACATGTGGCATTTATGATAAGTGACTTGATGACCTTTAATTTTCAAAGTTTTTCAAGATTTTAGCCTGCTAAAAAAGAACAGCATCCCTGATACTAGAGATGGAAATACCAGAACCCAACATATGGGCCCCTTGGAAATACCTCATAGGCCATCCAGCTTAGGGCAGCATTGTTCCCTACAGTATACTTTCCAGGGCTTTGTCTGGTTTAAAAGACCCAAGCTATGTGACTTCCATCATTTCCCATAGGACATGATTCCATCTGTCTCGTTGTCAGGAAGTTTTTTTTTTTTAGTATTCAGCCTAAATTTTTTCCTTTTCTTAATTTCATCCCATCACATCTAGTTATTCGCCTTAATATACCCTTAAACAATTCTCTCCCCGCCCACCTTAGTGTTTCTATCCTTCAGATCAGTTCAGAGGTGACCCTGGCAACTACAGGCTAGTAAGCCTCACTTCAGTACTGAGCAAATTGGTTGAAACTATCATAAAGAACAAAATTGTCAGACACATAGATGAACATAATTTGTTGGGAAATAGTCAACATGGTTTTTGTAAAGGGAAATCATGCCTCACCAACCTACTAGAAATCTTTGAGGGGGTCAACAAGCGTACGGACAAAGGAGATCCAGTGGATATAATGTATTTAGATTTTCAGAAAGCCTTTGACAAGGCCCCTCACCAAAGGCTCTTAAGCAAAATAAGCAGTCATGGGATAAGAGGGAAAGTTCTCTCATGGATTGGTAACTGGTTAAAAGATAGGAAACGAAGGATAGGAATAAATGGTCAGTTTCAGAATGAAGAGAGGTAAATAGTGGTGTCCCCCAGGGAACTGTACTGGGCCCAGTCCTATTTAACATATTCATAAATGATCTGGAAAAAGGAGTAAACAGCGAGGTGGCAAAATTTGCAGATGATACAAAACTACTTAAGATAGGTAAGTCCCAGGCAGACTGCACAGAAGGATCTCACAAAACTGGGTGACTGGGCAACAAAATGGCAGATGAAATTTAATGTTGATAAATGCAAAGTAATGCACATTGGAAAACATAATCCTAACTATACATATACAATGATGGGGTCTAATATAGCTGTTATCATTCAAAAAAGAGATTTTGGAGTCATGGTGGATAGTTCTCTGAAATCATCAACTCAATGTGCAGCGGCAGTCAAAAAATTGAACAGAATGTTGGGAATCATCAAGAAAGGGATAGATAATAAGACAGAAAATATCATATGGCCTCTATATAAATCCATGGTACGCCCACACCTTGAACACTGTATGCACATGTGGTCGCCCCTTCTCAAAAAAGATATATTGGAATTGGAAAAGGTTCAGAAAAGGGCAACAAAAATGATTAGGGGTATAGAACGGCTTCTGTATGAGGAGAGATTAATAAGACTGGGACTTTTCAGCTTGGAAAAGAGGCGACTAAGGGGAGATATGATAGAGGTCTATAAAATCATGAGTGGTGTGGAGAAAGTAAATAAGGAAGTGTTATTTACTCCTTCTCATAATACAAGAACAAGGGGCCACCAAATGAAGTTAATAGGTAGCAGGTTTAAAACAAACACAAGAAAATATTTTTTCACGCAACGCACTGTCAACTTCTGGAACTCCTTGCCAGAGAGTGTTGTTAAGGCCAATACTAAAAAAGGGTTCAAAAGGGAGCTAGACAGATTCATGGAAGATAGCTCCATTAATGGCTATTAGCCAGGATGGGCAGCAATGGTGTCCCTAGCCTCTGTTTGCCAGAAGCTGGGATTGGGTGACAGGGCATGGATCACTTGATGATAACCTATCTGTTCATTCCCTTCAGCATAGAGGAAGGGTGGCCAACCTGAGCCTGAGAAGGAGCCAGAATTTACCAATGTACATTGCCAAAGAGCCACAGTAATATGTCAGCAGCCCCCCATCAGCTCCCCACTCCCAGCGCCTCCCACCCACCAGAAGCCCTGCTGATCAGCACCTCCCCCTCCCCCCTGCACCTCCCGATCAGCTGTTTTGTGGTTGCAGGAGGCTCGGGGGGGGAGGGAGAGGGAGGAGCGAGGGCATGGCAGGCTCAATGGAGGGGGTAGCGTGGGGGCAGGACCTGTGGCAGAGCCAGGGATTGAGCAGTGAGCACCCCCCGGCACATTGGAAAGTTGGCGCCTGTAGCTCCATCCCTGGAGTCGGTGCCTATACAAGGAGCCGCATATTAACTTCTGAAGAGCCGCATGTGGCTCCAAAGCCACAGGCTGGCAACCCCTGGCATAGAACATCTTCACCAGATGTGCTACAGTTTACTTATGATTGTATATTTGATCATCATGCATATTTTGTTTATGCTCCTGGCCTGTCTAACATGGAAAAGCAAGCAGGGCTTTAATAAAAGGGGAATCACCACTGAAGTGCAGAACTGTTATTACAGCTCAGTGTTGCTTCAATGAATCAGGATCCTTCTTACAATTATTATTTATATAGTACCATTGATGTGTATGGTACTTAGCACATAGGAAGACAAGGGGCCAAATTCAATTCTGGCATAGCTGCCCCCACTCTTCTCCTTTAACAGTGTCGAATTTGGTCCAAAATCTTTGCCCTGTGGCATTAACAATCTAAGGGTCCAGTCATGCACGTTAGCAGTCCTTGGGGGCTGTACCATGAGTTCCTTGGGAACAGGACTGGGTCATAAGGGCTTCATCCTGCAACCCATAGCTTATCACCTGCTTGGGACAGGGAATGTGACTTTTATCTGTCTAGAAAGCCCCATTCTCACCTATGTTGCTGTAAAAATACTACTAATATAAATAGTGACAGACTGCCAGAAGAACTGAGGGTCCTCAACACCTCTGACAATCAGGCCAATTAGTTAGGCGCCTAAACATGGACTGAGATGCCTGATTTTAGATATCGACTTTTGAAAATGTTGGCCTAAGTCAGTGGCCTGAGGTCACACAAGTGAGAGAAGGGGGAGTAGAATTCCAGAGTCCTGACTCCAAGCCTGGGGGATGGACTCAGTGGTTACAATAGATCTGTCCATCTCCCTGCTATGATTCCACCCAATAGTATTCTCTTCTTCTTCACTCTGTATTTAGTCAGGTCTCCAGGATGTCCGGGACCCTTCATATGGGACATTAAATTCCTTGAACTATCTGCTTGAAATTTAGATTAGCATCTTAGTAGGTTTTTAAGTGTCAGTGGGGGTTGACACATCATCTTCCTCGCTGCCATAACCTGATGTAGAACTTCAAAGACAGCTGTTCCTTTTGTGTGCACCTCACCCCTTCAACAACCCCCATGCAGCAGCTCCTCTGCTTTTTCCCTATGCACCTCCTGGTTGCAGCCTCTCCCCTTCAGCAGCTTCTTCCCTATGCCATCCCACCATACCTTCTTATTGTCAACTGTACTCATGTCTGCTATGTGTGGCTAGAGCTGGCCCTGTGTTTGAAGCACTTAGCAATTCTTTGTAATTAATTCATTAAATGATGCAGGGAACCAGTGATCTAGGTTTGCTGTGATGCTGTCCAGATGTTCAGGCTGTGCAGGTCTCATTTGATTACTAAGGAAGCTCTCAATCTCCCACTTCCACTCTGTCCTTTTTCAAATCCATTGGCGTATACTGAACCCCTTTGCTGCAGTAGCATGCACAACGCAATCGTGTTCCTGGGAAATGCCGACATTTTGCGAACACCTTATGGTGATACAACTCCATGTGTGGCAGCACCTGACACATTTTGCACCAACTGCCTGGTGCTATGTGGCGCACACAAGTGGTTACTAGTAGAAATTCACTGTGGTTCTTAATCTAAACTAAAATGCACACTCGTGCCATGATAACAGATGGTCCAAGCGCTATAGCTTCGTCTTTGTAGAGCCTACAGAAAGTTACGCACCTCTTGTTTTATTATTCATGGCTGTGTTGATTCGTGTGGCTAAAATGAAAAACTGGTGGCAGCTGGAGCCTGAGGACTGGATTAGTCAATGAGCTTTAATAGACCGTTAAACATTATGGGAGAAATTCTGCCCTCAGAGGCAAGAAGATCCACCCATGAAAGCCAGCTGGGGCTGCACATGCACAGTTTAAAGCAATGTTTGGCCAACTGACAACACACCTGTAACTTGTCCTTATCTGGTTGAAAAAGGTGCTGTTTTGAACATCAAATGAGGGACTAATAGTGTTGATTTCAGTTATAAATAGTGCAGGCAGGTGCTGTACATGTTTCTCCTCCCTGGGTATCCCAATGCACATCAATCCTGAACTGGAACACGCTCTGCTATTCCAGTCCTGTTCTCCCTCGCAGCTCTGCCAGTGCACCGCCTTCCTCCTGAGCTACAGCACCTCCTAATCCCATCATGTTGCCCTCTTCTAGCTTTGTCGGGGGCCTCAGTCCTCTTGGGCCAGTTTGACTCAGACAGTAAATCAAACCGAAGTGTGGGGTGGGTCTGGGGAAGTGGAAAAAAATCACTGAGAATTAGGATGAGATTAAATGCATTTAATCTGTGACCTGGTGGGCATTTGAACTCAGCCCTCCAGAAGAGACTGACTTTGTGTTTGAACCTCACTTCGTCCTACCCAAGTCCCGCTATCACATATTTCCTACAGAAGCACAAAAAGGCGAGGCCCTAAGTGAAAGAGTATCAGCCTGTATGCCCTCCATCCCACCAGTGTTTAGCAGCACTAAAGTGGCCTCAGAGTTTTGCACACTATGGGGAGTCGAGCTGGGAATTTGGAGCTCAGGACCATAATGCAATCCAAATGGTTTGGGGGTATTTGGATTCAGGATTTTGGTTTGGGACCATCTTCAGTCTCTCTCAGTTGGAGGCAGAGGGGAAGATCAGAAAGTGGCTGCAGATTGCTGCATCACTGAATCCCTCCATACCATAACTGTAGTTGTGATTTTGTAGCTGGTTAGAGGCAACAGGCATTTTAACAGGTGATAAGCAACACTGACAAATTTTCTGTGCTGCCTAACAATGTTTGTATTAATGCATTCTGGGAAAATCCAGGCAGTTATCCCATGGGATCTCAGTAGGATATTCCAGGTCCAGAAAACTTGACTATAGAGCAGAAGCAGAAGTGCATGGGGCAATGCATTCTAGGCTGTCCACCAGCCAAGATTGCTGGGAGAAAGGAGGATTGGGCAATCCTGTTATACAATTGGGGGGGGGGTCCTTATCTGCATTGCAAAACAAACAAACAAAAAGCCTTAAACAACCAAGTGTGCTAATTTGGTTACAGAAAGGCACCCCTGTGCCAGACCAGGCAGGGATGCGGAGACCCATTGTTAGCTGTTACAGCCACTGAGATTTAACCTCCTGGTGTCCAGACACAACCCACATTTAAAAGCTGACCATGCCAGTAACTGGCTACAAACTTAATTAAAGATTTGTGTGGACAGGGACTTATTTACTCTCTGGTACCCCCTTGCCACAGTTGGCAGAAACTTTCTGCAGCTTTCTAAGGAGACAATGTGAAGTGACTGCACTAATGTTTGACACCATTTAGTGGCGAAACAGGAAGTATACTAGTACAATCAACAGGTTACTTTGCCCAGTTCCTAAAGTCCCAATTTTTGCTACTGGAGGATAGGTCCACCAATGGCTATTAACCAAGATGTCAGGGATGCAACACCATGCTCACGGTGTCCCTAAACCTTTGCCTGCCAGAAACTGGGACTGTATGCCAGGGGATGGATCACTCGATAATTGCCCTGTTCTGTTCATTCTGTTTGAAGCATCTGGCACTGGCCACTGTTGGAAGACAGGCTATTGGGTTAGATGAGCCATTGGGCTGACCCAGTATGGCCATTCTTATATTCAGATGTTTGATGCCATCTAGTGGAGAAACAGGAAGTATACTAGTGCAATAAACAGTCTCATTTGTTCTGTTCCTAAAGTCCCAAATTTAGCTACTGAAATGCTCCATTGCAGTGGAGTGAATCACGCACATCCACTCTTGAGAGTCCTAAACTACATGAAATGTCCAGATGTAGTGGTGTTATCTAAGAATATGTTCCCTCATGGCTCCCACCGTGAGCTACCTGAGTGCCCATCCTAGAGAGCAGTGATAAGAAAGGAGGCCCGGGGTTGTGGAGTTAAGACAGTGAATTCTTTGCCAGTTTGAGGCACACAGGCTTTTCAGACTGTGTACTTAAAAAGCTATTGGAATCACTCATATCCATTAACTGAAATGAAAACACATCAACAAAATAGCATTAGCATTGAAAAGCAAAGCAGAATTTACAAAATCTGTTTAGTTGTAATAGGGCAATACTTGTAACGAAGGTAAGGGCTGTTTTACAATATCATTTTTAACATGCTAATGCCCCTTTAGTATTGTTAGTATCTACTTGAACACTATCAGTGCAATTAGCATGGTACAGAGCAGAGGAGAAATATTCTCTGGCTCCCAAAATAGTAATAAAGTAAGAAGGAAAGCAAACAAAACACTCAAAGCTCTGCATGGCCATATGGTGGAGCTGGATGCATGGCGGCACCACATTCTTTTGTTATTATTATGAGTGAATCCCATCACTGGAGTTGCTGGGAAGTTAGGTCTGTAATGATTCATAGGGGAGCCTGCTCCTGTGCTGGTGAAGGTGCAGCATGAACCCAAGAGACAATGGGGCAGCTCCACGCATCCTCAGAAGTTTGCTGAAGATTGCTGAAGTTCACTCTCTGCGCAACCAGCTTCTCCATCAGGGCATTTCCACTAATGTGAATGAACCGGGCCTGTAGAGGGCCCTGCTTCACAGTCTGCTCCTCAGCATAACAATTTGCTGATTTGCTGTTACTGAGCATGCAAATATCTTCTGTAGCATCCTCACTTGGGATGACAATGTGCTCCATGCTGTTCACGGGGGGCAAATTGGAAGCAAGAAATGGGCAGAATCTGTGTGTAAGGAAAACCCGAACATACAGGAGGGTCAAGCAGTTAGAGGCAGGGGAAGAAGAGGTGCAAAATCAGGGATGGGTAGTGTGATGGGGTGTCTGCCCCATACTGGCATGCAGTGGGTTTATAGAACCCTAAAGAGCCTGCGCAGGAAGCAGCCAATAAGAGAGGGGCTATGAGAAACAGCCAATCAGGGCCCAACAAGCCATATAAAAAGAGACCCAGGCAGCACAAGGCCAGTTACTCCCTGGAGCTTAAGGAGGGTGGACTAGGTGCCTTGCAGATAGAGAGAAGCTAGTTCCCTGGGCAGAGCTGTGCTGGGCAGGAACAGGGAGTAGAGGGAGCTCCTGGCTGGCTGCTAGGACTGGCATCCTGATGCGAGGGTGAAGAAGGTGCTGGGACCACGGGGAAGTGGCCCAGGAAAATGTATTGAGGAGTTGAAGAGGATGCAATATGTGGCTGCCATCTACAGGGTTCCTAGGCTGGGAGCCAGAGTAGTGGGCAGGCCTGGGTCCACCCTACTCGCCACTGGGGAAGTGGCTGGACAGTTGACCGCAGGGCCCCCGGAAGGTGGGGAGCAGAGATTGTGACATGGCTGGAGGGCTGTCATGAAGAGGATGCTGTGGTCCTTGGAGTGATGTGGGTTTGGGAGCAGACATGATGGTGGGCGAGACACCATTGGGAGAAGATGTACCGACCTGCAGTACTAATCCCCAAGACAGCCATCAGGAGGTGCCAGTGTGGTGAGTGGATCCCCCATCACAAGTAGGGTTGCCAATTTTGGTTGGCCATATTCCTGGAGGTTTCATCACATGACATAATCTTCAAATAGAGATAATCATAGGACTGGAAGGGACCTTGAGAGATCATCTAGTCTAGTTCCCTGCACTCATGGAAGGACTAAGTATTATCTAGACCAGGCCCGCACAACTCGTAAAGCGGCAAGGGCCACATTCCTCCAAAGAAAACAGCCGAGGGCTGAAACCTCCCAGCCCTGCAGAAACACCCCGCCCCAGGGCCGTCCAGCCCTGCAGAAACAAACCCTCCTTCCCCAGCGCCGCCCCACCAAAACAGCTGTGGGCCAAAAAGGAAGGTTGGGGGTGGGGAGGTGATACTTTATTTTAAATCAACCGGGGGCTCCCAGCTGAAGAGGTGGCTGGGAGCCCTCAGGGTCAAATTAAAGGGCTCAGGGCTCCGGCGGCTGGGGGAACCCGGCAGGGCCGGTTCTAGGTGTTTTGCTGCCCCAAGCAAAAAAAAACTTGTCTGCCCCCCGTCCCAGCCCTGGGCTCTCCCCCCACTGACCCACACCCCCTGCTGCCCCAGCGCTGGGCTTCCCACTTTCCTCCCCACCAGTGCCCTCCCCCCACCCTGCTGCTGCCCCAGCCCTGGGCTCCCCTCCACCAGTGCCTCCCCCCCACACACACCTCCTGCCTCCCCAGCCCTGGGTCACTGGTAACGCTCCCAGGGCGGGTCATTCAGCAGGAATTTTGGATGTGCACAAAACACAGACAGGATTGGTTCCCATATGGTTACAGAGGTGCAGTAAAGTGGAACAATTTTCAGCTTGTGTGATTGGAGGATATCTGGATGCATATTATAAGACTGTCCTCCATAAATGAGGAAAAGTTGAGGTGCCTTTATTATTCTTTTGTTCCACTCTTTCTTTCTATGGGGAATTTGCCAATGCAATATCACTGTCTTCCTGAAACAAACAAAAAGGCAATGGCTGTTGAAAATAGCAATTCCAGTGCTAATAAGCATTTCTTGCTTAATTTTATCCTGCTTTTTCTAAAGCAAGATAGAGTGGATCAGTATATTTGGTTTGGGAGAAATGAAGTAACAGCTACCCAAACTGAGCTTGAGCACTCCTGAATTTTGAGGTGTTCAAATCTGGAAGGCAGGTGCTGGGGGGCGGGGCCTGTGGGCTCCACGGGGGAGCATGGCAGCAATGTATCTGGAGCTGCATGGAGCCAGACACGCTGGCCTGAGTGGCACGGTAAGGGGGCTGGGGGTTGGAGAAGGGGTAGGGGGTTCCGGGGAGCAGTCAGGGGACAGGCAGCAGAAGGATAGGCATGGGAGTCCCAGGGGTTTATCAGGGGACAGGTAGGGGGTGGGGATCTGGGGGAAAGTTGGGGGGGTCTCAGGAGGGGGCAGTTGGGGACAAGGAGAAGGGAGGCTTAGATAGGGGGTGGGGTCCCAAGGGGTAGTTGGAGCAGGGGTCTTGGGAGGGAGCAATCAGGGGACAAGGAGCAGCAGCATTTAGATGGGGGTGAGGTTCTGGGTGGCAGTTAGGGGCAAGAGTCCCAGGAGAGCGGTATCAGGGGACAAGGACCAGCGGTGTTAGATAGGGGGGTGGGGGTCCTGGAGGGCAGCTGGGGCAGAGGTCTGGGGAGGGGGCAAACAGCGGCCGCATGCCGGGATTCAAACGGCTCTGGGCTGCCCGCAGCCGCGGGGAGCCCTGAGCCCTTAAAATCCCAGCCGCAGATGAGAATCTCTGCGGGCAGCCCAGAGCCCTTTGATTCCCAGCCGCAGCTGGGATTTAAAGGGCTCTGGGGCTCCCCGCTGCTGCGGGCAGCCCAGAGCCTTTTGATTCCTGGCTGCAGCTGGGATTTAAAGGGCTCTAGGCTCGCCGCCGCTGCAGACAGCCCGGAGCCCTCTGACTCCCAGCCGCAGCTGAGGTTTAAAGGGCTCTGGGCTCCCGCCGCTGCAGGCAGCCCAGAGCCTTTTGATTCCCAGCCGCGGCTGGGATTTAAAGGGCTCTAGGCTCGCCGCCGCTGCGGGCAACCCAGAGCCCTTTAAATCCGGGGAGCCCAGAGCCCTTTAAATCACAGCCGCGGCTGGGAATCAAAAGGCTCTGGGCTGCCTGCAGCGGCGGGAGCCCAGAGCCCTTTGAATCTCAGCCGCGGCCGGGAGTCAGAGGGCTCTGGGCTATCCGCCGCAGCGGGCAGCCCAGAGCCTTTTGATTCCCGGCCGCGGCTGGGATTTAAAAGGCTCTAGGCTCGCCGCCGCTGCGGATAGCCCAGAGCCCTCTGACTCCCGGCCGCGGCTGAGATTCAAAGGGCTCTGAGCTGCCCGCAGAGCGCCGTGTGCGGGGGATTTAGAGTCCCCTCGCGGGCCGCACAGTGAGGCTCTGCGGGCCGCATGCGGCCCGCGGGCCGCGTGTTGTGCAGGCCTGATCTAGACCATCTCTGACAGGTGATTGTCTAACCTGCTCTTAACAACCTCCAATGGTGGAGATTCCACAACCTCCCTAGGCTTAACCACCCTGACAGTTAGAAAGTTTTCCTAATAGATTCATAGACTTTAAGGTCAGAAGGGACCATTATGATCATCTAGTCTGACCTCCTGCACAATGCAGGCCACAGAATCTCACCCACCCACTCCTGTATCAAACCTGTGTCTGAGCCACTGAAGTCCTCAAATCATAGTTTAAAGACTTCAAGGTGCAGAGAATCTTCCAGCAAGTGACCCGTGCCCCATGCTGCAGAGGAAGGCAAAAAAAACCCAGGACTTCTGCCAATCTGCCCTGGAGGAAAATTCCTTCCTTTTACACAACGCTGTGCCTAGCACCATAATCTAGCTCAAATTGATGTACTACATGTCCCCACCAAATTGGCTATGAAAGAGAATTCAGCACCAAAGCAAATTTCAACTAACCCTGCATTTGGTATTTCTAGCTTCACTGACAATATTCCATAAGGCATAATTCTATGACATTACACATACTGTGGTTTCAATTAATTACTAAGACTTCTGTATTTATAATTAGTAAGACTACTGGTATTTGTGATGTGACATTCTGGATATCTTCTGTAAACTGGGAAAAACAAGATATTTTCACAGAGGGCTTTTCTTTTTTTTTAAACAGTAGTTAAATTGAAACTTCTATGCTGAATGTCAACCACAATCTAATTTGGGATGGCAGGCAATCTGTGCTTAACTCCACTTTCATTTTTGTGTCCAACCTAAAGCGCCCTGGCTGCAATTTAAGCCCATTGCTTCTTGTCCTATCCTCAGATGTTAATGAGAACAATTTTTCTCCCTCCTCCTTGTAACAAACTTTTATGTACTTGAAAACTGTTATCATGTCTCCCCTCGGTCTTCTCTTCTCCTGACTAAACAAACCCAATTTTTTCAATCTTTCCTCAGAGGTCATGTTTTTTAGACATTTAATTGTTTTTGTTACTCTTCTCTGGACTTTCTCCAATTTGTCCACATCTTTCCTGAAATGTGGTGCCCAGAACTGGACACAATACTCCAGTTGAGGCCCAATCAATGCAGAGTAGAGCAGAAGAATAACTTCTTGTGTCTCCTGCTATTACATCCCAGAATGATACTTGCTTTTTTTTTTTTTTTTGCAAGAGTGATACGTTGACTCATATTTAGCTTGCGATCCACTATAACCACCAGATCCCTTTCCACAGTACTCCTTCCTAGGCAGTCATTTCCCATTTGGGTGTGTGCAACTGATTGTTCTTTCCCAAGTGGAGTACTTTGCATTTGTCCTTATTGAATTTCATCGTATTTATTTCAGACCATTTCTCCAGTTTGTCCACATCATTTTGAATTTTAATCCTATCCTCCAAAGCACTTACAACCTCTCCCAGCTTGGTATTGTCTGCAAACTTTATAAGTGTACTCTCTATTCCATTATCTAAATCATAGAAGATATTGCATAGAACTGGACCCTGAACCGATCCCTGTGGGACCCCCTTGTTATGCCCTTTCAGCTTGACTGTGAACCACTGATTACTACTCTCTGGGAATGGTTTTCCAACCAGTTATGCACCCATCTTACAGTAGCTCCATCTAGGTTGTATTTCTCTAGTTTGTTTATGAGAAGGTCATGCGAGAAGGCATCAAAAGCCTTACTAAAGTCAAGATATACCCCATCTACCACTTCCCCCCATCCACAAGGTTTGTTAACCTGTCAAAGAAAGCTATTTGGTTGATTTGACATGATTCGTTCTTGACAAATTCATGCTAACTGTTACTTATCACCTTATTATCTTCTAGGAATTATCTTTAATTCCTGGAGATTCCAGGACAATTCTGGAGGATTGGCAACCCTTGGGACGGGGGCAGGAGTCTGGGTTAAGAAAGAGGTAGAGGCACTGTGTAGTGGGGTGGTCACCCCGCTCTGGCTCTGAAGAGATTAAAGCAGCCCTGGAGAGGGCTGCAGCTGGGAAAAGGTAGGCTCATGGGGAAAGCAGACACAGCTGTGGCCAGCTTAATCAGGGCCCAGCTGGCCCTTATGAGAGGGCAGTGGGCCAGAAGCTAGGGCACACATTCTCTCTCTCTATCTTCTTGAGGGAGAAGGACCTGGTTGCCTAGGAGCTGAGAAGGGTACCTGAGGAAAGGCTGAGGGAGCTGAGGAGCTCCAGCCTAGTACTGGGGCTGCAGAGGGGCAGCCCAGAGATAGGCAAAGGCAGTAGGTCCTAACCCCCTTGCTGGTTTTCAGATTGCAGTCGGCCCCAGGGAGTAGGGGCTAGATGATGACTGGCAGTAGCCACTGAGGCAAGGTGGGTTTAGAGGGTTGGGGGTTCCCCTGGGAGGGGAGACCCAGAGAGAGGGGGTACTGTGGTGGGCAGAATCCCTGGGCAAAGGGCACTGGGGTCTGAGAGGGACATGGGGCTAGCGGCAGACGAGACACCGGCCTGCGGAGGGCGTGCTGGGTTGGAAAGAGCTAATTCCTGAGATGGCCAGCAGGAGGTGCCATGCCGGTTAGTCATCGCCCTGCCAGACAGTGGCAGAAGGGAAAACTCCAGGGATAGAGAGGGGTAGAAGGGATAAAAGTTACCTCAAATGAAGTGAGCCCTCTGCAGTGGTTGCAAAAATAGGATGTAGTGGGAAAGAGGGGCTTTTTCCTCCCTTTCAGGAAGATACATCTCAGCACCTGCTTCCCAGGGATGTGTTCTCAAGGGCACAGTGCATCCCAATGCCTAGATAAGACTGCACTTCTTTATCTGAAATGATGTATTGAGGTGCTAAAAGAGACTGGACTCACTGAAATATTTTACAAGAACACCACCCCTAAAAATCATAATTGTCATACATGGTGTTAGTGGTTTTTTTTTTTAAAAACTAGTCCAGGGGTGCTGGAACAGGATGGGCCAGGGGGGCCATGACCCCATCACTTTTTATCTGCCTTAAGGTTGAGCAACGGGGTGAGGGGCAGAGAGGAGCGAGTGGAGGTAGAGCCTCGGGGGAAGGGGCAGAGCAGGGGCCAGGGTGACAGTTGCCCTCCCACTTCTAGGAAGCTTCTGGTGCTCCTGCCCTAATCTGTTTATATGAACCCTCATGGCAGTTCACAAATTTGTCTTGGCTGCTGTTCAGATTACAAGAAAAAGGCAGTCCAATTCAGGCAATGCACTGTAAATGTAGTTTCATTCCTTTAAATTATTTAGTTTTTAAAATGCTATTTTTATTACTTTTGGCATGTCATCATGTTCCTTCATTATCATTGTGCAGATGTCATTGTGCTTTTTATATTTTTATTAGCAAATAGTAATTCATATTTAAATAGTTGCTAGTAGCTTCAGCAATCGCATCTCACACATTTTTGTAATTTACATTTTTAATTCTATTTTTTTCTTTATTTTATGACACAAGTTTATTCTTCAGGCTCATATACATACCAAGGCTGACTGATTTCCTGAGTTGACATCAAAACTTCTTCAGTTTCTTTTGATCTGCCAATGGGGATCACCTTTGTCACTGTTGGCAGATCATGAAACAAATCAACAGAGCCAGACGTGTACCCAGAAGCCTCCTGCTACAAGACAAGCCCAAGAAAGAAACCAACAGAACTCCACGGGCCATCACCTACAGTCCTTAGTTCCTCCCTTGGTGTTCACACCTCAACTGCTAGAAGAGGGCCTCACTCTCCCTGATTGAACTAATCTCATTATCTCCAGATTGATTCATGCCTGCATATTATACCTGCCTCTGGAAATTTCCATTACATGTGTCTGACAAAGTGGGCATTCACCCACGAAAGCTTATGCTCCAATACTTCTGTTAGTCTATAAGGTGCCACAGGACTCTTTGTTGCTTTTTACAGATCCAGACTAACATGGCTACCCCTCTGATATTTGTCACTGTTGTTTTGCTTCTCTATCCTGTACCCTAGTGCTTTTTCACCACTTGTGTGTAGAACTTGGTTCCCAAATATTCTCTGAGGGACAAAAGAACCTAGAGGCTTTTGAGAATCCCACTATAACATTCAATGCCACTTTGGACTTCCAAAGTAACATATGGTTCCCCTGCCACACACACTTTTTTTAATTTAAAATGTATTAAAAATTCTTATTTCTGTAAGTAATTCTCATCCTGCAAACACTGAAACAGACACTACTCTTCTATTATTTCATTTGCTGCATACATGTTGATTTTTCTACTGAATTGTTTACATTTCTAATTGAAGATTTCATTTTATAGCCTTTAGGTTTGCTGCCTATTCTGTTCTGATACATTTTGATGGTGGTCTTCTGGTGTTTAGATGTTGCTTGTGATCATTAGAATTGGGAGCACTGGCTGTTGGGAGTTTGAAAGGACAGGAAGCAGGAAGGAGAGGGGAGGAGTTCAGGAGGCAAAGTGAGAGTTACAGAGGGTGCAGCAGCAGCTTGGTAAAGAGGTTTCCACTTTAAAAATAAAGTCCTGTTGACAAGTTAACTTTTTGCCAAAATCAAAGATTTTTACATGAATTATTCTGTTACTTCTTTGCATTGGTTGGGCAGAGGCATAATGTTGACCTCACCTAGTTTACCCTGTGGTGAAACTGAAGAGACTTATCTCCCCATTATTTTTAGTGGAATAGCTAATGCATACTAGATACCCCGCAGTTTAAAACACATCTGGTTAGCAGTGAGGCCACAGATTATAATGGTGACTCAGGTGTTAAGTGCACTTATTCCTGTCCATGTCTTGATAACTCCCACACTGGTAATACTGCTCCTTTGCTATCAGAGGTACGTGCATCCCAGGGGCTGAGGCCTGCAGGGTGTGTAGATGACAGGGTGAACCAACTTTAGCCTTTTCAACTAAAGGAATTAACAGAGTCTCTTCCCCCCCCCCTCAATTTCCCTTATTCCCTTCCCTTTGGTTAATCAGGGCTTGTCTACATGGCCACACTAAGGCCTGGTGCACACTAAAAAGGGGGTTCGAATTAGGGTATGCAAATTCAGCTACGTGAATAGCGTAGCTGAATTCGAAGTACCCTAATTCGAACTACTCACCCGTCCAGACGCAGCGGGGTCGAACTCCGCGGCTCCAAGGTCGACTCCGCCACCGCCGTTTGCAGTGGTGGAGTACCGGAGTCAACCGCGGCGCTTCTGGAGTTCGAACTATCGCGTCTAGATCAGACGCGATAGTTCGAACTCCGAGAAGTCGAACTCACCACGTCGACCCGGACGGTAAGTGTGGACTAGCCCTAAGGGTATGGCTACACTTACAGCTGTACAGCACTGGGAGTTACAGCTGTCTTCATACAGCTGTGTAGGGAAAGCACTGGAGTGTGGCCACACTCACAGCTACCAGCGCTGCAGTGTGGCAGCATTTGCAGCGCTGTTGAGAGTGGTGCATTATGGGCAGCTATCCCAGCGTTCAAGTGGCAGCGTGCTTTTCAAAAGAGGGGGGTGGGGTGGAGTGTGACAGGGAGTGGGGGAGAGAGAGAGAGTGGATTTTTGGAGCCGACACTGTGTGTCAGATTTTGCAAGGCAGGGAGCTGAACATTTCCTCGACCCCTCATTCACTCTTAACTGCAAATAGCCTGCAGACCAGATAAGCAGCTGCTCCAATGGACTCCCTTTCTTCCCTCCCCCTCCCCATTTCTCTCCTCAAGCAAACACTAAGCTGTAGACATTCATCCCCCTGCCTGCCTCATTCACAGCAAGGTAGGGGGTTATCTCAATTGATTGTTCACAGTCAGTTACAGATTGATCACAGCAAACAAGAGCTGTGTTTGTTTTTTAGATAAGCAGCTCCCGGAGCCCCGAGTTCACAACAAAACAAAGAGAGGCATCATAGCAAAACAAAGAGAGTAATTTAATTAAAAGCATTCTGGGATATCTCCTAATACCCTGGAGGCCAATAACAGCGCTGGTGTGTGGCCACACTTGACGAGCAGCGCTGCATCACCAGTGCTGCACTCGTTATACTCCAAGCAGACCAGGTGTCCAGCCAGCGCTGCAGCCAGGGAGTTGCAGCGCTGGATGTGCCTTGCAGGTGTGGACAGTTACTAAGTTGCAGCGTTGGAAAGCCTCCACCAGCGCTGCAACTCTCCAGTGTAGCCAAGTTCTTTCTTCACAATCCCCCTTCCACTTCCACCCACGCCTGCAGCGAGGACGAGGCCGGCGGAAGTTGCTCGCTGCGACAGGGGGAAGCTCCCTGCAGAATCTGCTACCTGCCGCAAATTACCCCGGAAGCAGTTTAATGCTACACCGCCCCCTCTCTCTCTGAGCGGGGCGCCCCGCAACGGGTGCCGAAGGTTGGATGCGGGTCTGTCCGGCCGCGTTCCCGAAGCTCACGTCATGCTGTGGCTGCGCCTGCGCTGAGCGTGGCCCCTCCCTGCAGCGGGGCGGAACCGAGTTGCTCAGGGCGCGGTGTCCGCGGGGGGCTGGTTTTGAAAGGACCGCGCCTCCCGGAAGTGTTGGGGGCGGGGCCCGATGCAGGAGGCGGCGGCGCGGAGCCTGCGGCGGGGCTTGGAGAGGCTGCGACCCCTCGCGAAGAACAGGACGCTGCGATACGGGGTCCCCATGATGGTGAGTAGCAGGGGGCGGGGCCTGGTGGAGGGGGCGGGGCCAGTGGCGCTCTTCGCGGCCGGTAGGGGGCGGGGTTGGTGGCGCTCTCCGGAGCCGGCCGCTGCTGTGCGCGAGGCCGCGCGTGACCCCGCCACTGGGAGGCTCCGCCGCGCCCAGGCCGTGTCCGGGGTGGGGAGTTACCGGTTCGGTTCCCGTCCCCGCCGCTCCGGTCTCGGGGCAGCCCGGCTCAGGGGGCGCCGTCCCCGTGCACCTCGCCTCCGAGCCCCGCTGTGAGCAGCGCGCCGGGCGCCCCTTCTCCGCTGGCCGGCGCTCGGTGCGGAGCCGGGTCGCTGCTGGCGGGGCCCTGCCCCCGGGCCGAGCGGCAGCTGCCAGCCCCTGGTGCCGAGAGCGGACAGGCCCGCGGCGGGCTCCTGTGCGGCCCCGGACCCTGGGAGACGTTAACCCGGGCGGGCGAACCCCGATTTGTCTGTGAAAGACTTTCCGGGCGCGCTGTTCAGAGGCTGCGCAGCTGGAAACTGGGTCTGTGTAAATCCGGCACTTAGAAGATGGTGCTGCTGGTGTTCGCTCACACAGAGCCTTACCTGCCTCGCTCAGCCCGGTTAGGCACATGGGCCACCCCTGCTCCCGCTACAGACGCCGCTGGGTTTATGAATGAGAGGTTGAGCTCCAGTGCCCTTCCCTGGATGTAGGCTGCGTCTGTGCTGCAGCATTTTTCCTAGGAGGGGAGGGCAAGGAAAGGAGGGGGGTCTGTGGCAAAAGTTTAAATCAAAACGGTGGTTCTCAGTTTCTAAAGTTTGAGAACCGCTGGTGTTGAGGCCGAGCGTGTGGGAGAGACCTGGGTTTAGCTGCTACTGAGCCGTAGCTCTGCAATGGCTTTTTGTGCTACCTGTACTTTTGAATGAAGGAATAGGTAGATGAGTGATGTGGCAAAACTGTAGATGATGCACAATTATTTAGGATAACTAAGATTAGAAAAGGGCATTAAACTCAAGAGTAACCAAACAGTGGTGCAATTGGGCAGGGTAATGTCAAATAAAATTCAGTATAGGTAAGTGTAAGAGAATGCATATTGGCAGAAATAATTCAAGTGTTCAAATGTGCTGATGAGTTTTAAGTGTAACCACTCAAAAAGGTTTCAGAGTGGTAGCCGTGCTAGTCTGTATCAGTAAAAAGAACGAGGAGTACTTGTGGGTTTTAGCCCGCAAAATCTTATGCCCAAATACATTTGTTAGTCTCTAAGGTGCCACAAGTACCCCTCATTCTTTTCACTCAAAAAGGAAGACCTAGCCAGTAATGTGGACAGCTGTGTGAAAAGATCCACACATGCATTGTGATGGTCAGGCAAAGCAAACAAGGTTTTTAAAGTGAGCGAAGGATAGGATGGAAAATAATCCTGATATTATCCCATTATATAAATATATACTCTCACCTTGAAAACTTTGTTCCGTTTTGGTCAACACATCTCAAAAATGCTAAGATAAAGTATAAATGGAAGGGGATCAGAGAGAGGCAACAGCAGTTTTTAGCCCCACAGCAGGGCTTCTGTCTGAGGAGATATCAAAGTATACAATTTAATCCTTTTACAGTGGAGACAAAGAGGTGACTTGATAGAGATATGTAAAACAATGATGTAAAGAAGGTAAATCAGGGGCTCCTAATTATCCCCTTTTCCTTAATGTAACAACAAGGTGAAATTTCAAATAAAAGGCTATTAACAAATTTAACACTTAATAACCATAGGTCTTATCCCTGGGGATGCCTTACTGTTTGTTGGGGAAAGTGGGGGTCTCATAATATATCTCTTTCCTAGCCTCTCCCCTTTAAAGTTTTTCTCCCGTGTACATACTTCAGAGCCCCTCTCTTTTGCTTTCCAGAGCTTTCCAATGCAGGAAGAGAGTGGTGAGGATATGATTCTTGTTAGTTTCACAGCTGCTCAAGGAGTTCTGAATAGCATCAGTGAAGCTAAACAGAATCTTATTAACTTCACTCTTACACTGTCTGGGAAGCTAGGAGCAGCAGCAGTGGCACTGGATCTGTGTGCATAGTCAGGAAGATACCAACTGTGAACTGAGGCAACAATGTCTTTGCAAACAAAAAGAACAGATGCTTAATTTCTTCAGAAGTTGTTGTTACATAGCATTGGTCTACTGTGATGAAAACTTGGAATGTTGCTTCCTGTGCCATACTTGCTTTGTTGATAAAAAGAGGTCTTTAGTCATGAGGGCTGTCTGCCTTTTCATCAGCACTAAATTCATTTAAAAATACATTCAAACTGCCTTGAAATGAACCTCATTGTCTTTCATTTTACAACTTGAAGTCTAATCTGCCACTCTTTCTGCAGCTCTGAGTGAAAAAGATAATATCTTAAAGACAGTTGGTCTTTTTATATATATAATTTTGAATAAAGACATTTGTATATTTACCTATTTTCAGGGTGAAGTTATAATTTTGATCTGTTTTGAGTCAGAGGTTTTCTTATTTAAGTGATCTTTAAAGCCTCAATTATCAGCCCCTGAGAGTAACATGATCATCAAAGTTCCTCACCATTATCCTAGCAGGAAAGAGTGTTTTCTTCCCAATACCACCTGGACTGTAGAGAGTGCGAATTAACAAATCAATGGAATGAACAGGGACAGATCTCCATCCCCACCCCCAAGATAAATCAGTGAATCTCATTTTCTTCAATTCTACAAACTTGACATGTGGTGATACCAGTGCCTGGCATAAGGCAACATGTGCCTAGGAAAGTGATGTAACCTGGCATGGAACAGCATTTAGCAGCTTGAATGCTAGAGGGTATAGAGTCCTGAAGCACTAAGATGGTAACATCTGTGTAGATGTTGGAATGAACTCTACTGACCTTGCAGATGTAACTTGTACTTGCTATTGTGAGGAAGGAAGCTGTGTTGCCTGTGTATCCACTTAGTTTACTTATCTTTATTTCCTGCTGTATCCATATCTCTCCCTTTCCTATTGCAGAAAGGTACAGGGGAATTAACTCTTTCATTACCACCCGCAGGTTATCATGCAGGCTGGTATGACACTTGGTTCTCCATTACAGAGGAAGGGTCCTGGCTTTCAGTCAGTGTTTCTTATTCCACAGACAACTCTGTCTGCCTGAATAGGGATATGTCTGTCAGTGTCCCATTCCTCCTGTGACGCTTTCAGATGATACTGTGCCAGCAAGGCTCTTTGGCACCACTGCCAATGGAGCTGGCACCATACACTCTTCTGAGACACTGAGCATGTAAGATTACTTCTCCAGTGCAATTAACACATTTAAAGGTGACTGGAAATGCATTTCCTTCAGACAAATACAGATTGTTTTTCCAAATGATTAAGAAAATACGTACTCAGACTTAAAAATTACAAATAACGTTTTTAAATGAATGTTGCAAATCACCTCCTACACTCACAGTAGTAGCCAAGAGTCAAGTTAATGGTTCTTCGTTTGTCTGCTACAGCCAATGACTTTCTAAGCACCTAAAGCTGTATAAGGAATATAAATGTCGAGCTTCTTATGATTCTTCTTGCTCTGCCATCAGATACTGTAAGAGGAAAAAACAGAAACTTGAGGCTCTGAACTTGAGTCATAGCAGGTAGACTTTTTTAAAATGCATCTTGAATTCTAACTTTTTATTGCATACAGAGATATAGTCTCAACTGTAGCATCGTGAACTATTGCATTTTCCAGCCTGATAAAGGTAGATTCTTCTGTCTTCTTTACATTTATCAGTTTCTCCCTTTGCTGTACACCTCTATCTTCCTATAACGCTGTCCTCAGGAGCCAAAAAATCTTACCGCATTATAGGTGAAACTGCGTTATATTGAACTTGCTTTAATCCGCCGGAGCGTGCAGCCCCATGCCCCCGGAGTGCTGCTTTACGGCATTGTATCCGAATTCGTGTTATATCGGGGTAGAGGTATAATAAAAATGCCTTTTGGCAATACCTTGGATGTGTTTCCTGTTCTTCCTCTGAATTCTGCCTCTTGCATTGAAAGTGCTGTGCATATTGTTGCATTGCCATTTTGTGTGTTTCTATTGATCAGCACTCTGCTCTTTGTCTATGTCACATACAGAGCAGAGAACAGAGTTCAGCAAGGAAGGAACACACCAGCCGCATTGGGATAAGTGGTCAGTACTTCTAAGCACCATCAGGGGAATGACAGTGGTCTGCAAGGCTCCTACTAAAGACTTATTTGTCTGTTTAAATGTAATAAACATTCTGCTGGTAGGACAGTTTGGATTTACTGGGGTTATTTTTATCGCCAATTGAAATGTGGGTCCTCTGGAAGCTCTGACTAGTGTTCAGAAAGATTTTTGTCTGCATTCTGGAGCCTGCCTTTTTACCATGCAGTGTGTTTTTGGGTGGGTAGTCTCTTGCAGGCCTAATGGTCTGGTGAAGCCTCCCTGTTTTATAATGTACTTAAATAAATGGCTATCTGAGGATCTCTTAATGAAGTGGATTCAGACTCCAAAAAGTAGGTGAATTTCTGAATGCCTGGTCCTGTAATATGCTGAGCACACTTCACTTCCATTACCTTGTAGGGATCTGAGTGAAGATGGCACATCCTACAACTGAGGAAGATTCTTGCTGTGAATAAAGATTCTAACGGACATTGCTGATGTTAATTTCTGTGTACACAGATCGTGACTACATTGTCTTCTATTATTGCATCAAGTGCCAAAACTCCCATTACAAACACACAAGGAGCATTTCCTCTGTTTCTTGATGCTCTGCCAGCATCATGGCACCCGTAAGCTCACATACAGCATTCCACTAAAAATTCACAGAATGTGAATTTCAGAATCTTCAGGGAATTTATATTTATTGCCTCATGTGAGTTTTCTGTTCAAAATACAATTTACAGTATGAAACATAGTGACTTGAAACCTTCATATGCCTAGAATGTGTAGATGAAGAACAAATGGGCCTTAATGCTTACACTTGAGACCCAAACAGGCTTCTGAGTCTTGTAGATAAACTGATGTATATGTAAACAAACACCTACTAGTGCAGCACATAGAGGATAAAAATCTTTTGTTAATGCTATTTTAGTCTTTAAAACAATTTCTCCCAACCACTGATTCATATGCTGTCACTGTTATGTGTCTGTGGCTATTATTCCAAAGCAGTGCTCCTCTAATCTAATGATGAGATGAGTTTGTGTACTGGGTCCCTGCTGCACCATTGCTTCTAAACTCTTATTCAGCTGCATCCCTTCTGGAGTATGGCACTGCTTCATGTGAGACCATCCTTTGAAACGGCCTATGGTGTGCTGGAAGCTAGTGTGCACACCTAAATGGTCTGCTATGGCTGGTTCGGCTCTGGTCTTAGTTTGGTAAACTAGTACGGCTGCCTGAATTAGCTCACCTACAGTGTCTTTCCTTAGTCCTTCAGTGCGTTGATTTAGGTCTAGGGCATGTGTGTGAGTTTCTGAATGAATGTCTTCCCAAAACAAAGTGGTGGTGATTTATTCTGTGAATAAGACCCCATCTTCATTTTGACTAGATTGTGCATGTGTGAATTTAGCGCTGGTAGAATGGGCCAGCCTGAAAGTCAGGTAGACTGAAGTCCTCTGTTTATCCTCAGAAAAGATACACCTGAGCAGTGGCGATGTTGGCTTCCTTCTCCTCCTCCGCCCCATTTCCTCTGTACAGACCTGCAATATGTCTCGGTCCTCATCAGGTGGAACCACAGAAAGGGGCAGGAGGTTAGTTCTGTTCCCATGGCTCATTGAGTTTTTAGCCCTGTCCTAATACTGACAACTAGGGGGACAGTTAATGGCAACAGTGGTGATGGTTTCTTTTTGTGTTTTTGTACTGTAGCTATTAGTCTAATGGTAGCTGAACTTATACCAACATCTTTTCATGCTCAGAAACCACTAACGAGCGATCAGATGGAAAGAGCCTTGGTCACAGTAAACCTTAGCTGGATTTGCACCTATGATCTATCAGTGGCAGTAAACTTAGTTTTTAAAACGGTACTAGGATTTCCTATTTATTTATTTATTTTTATGTTGTTTGTAACAGTAAGCTTCGCTTGACCACCACAGCATATTTGTTCTCCAAACAGCTGCAGCTGCTGAGTGAAATTCCCTTGTCACCTGACCAGTCCAAGCACCGTGTATAATGCAAAATGACAACAGTCTGGTTGAAAAAGCCCGCTTTTGCTAATGCTCACACAAAGGAACATATGGGTTGCTGTGTCCGCTGTTCTGAAATTGGTTTCTACTAAATGCCTTTTCTGCATTCTCCCATATGTTAAGAAATGGACATTTTAATAAACAAGATTTTTTGCCAAAAAATAGACCGCGGTGTCTACAGCGTGTGACAAAACAGAGCTTTCCAATGTGGCCCCCAGCCATTCGCATCTTGAATGTCGTCAGGCATCACCAGTATGATGCTCCGCTGTGTTCAGTGATAACAGTCGGCTGCGTGTGTGTTTCCTCTGTGTGCTGCCCCGGCTCTGTGCAGATAGGTGGCACAGCAGACCCCGAGAGAAACCCCAAGGTCCACAGACTCCAATAAGGCACCAGGCCAGGTTTATTGTCAAACGAAACACAGTCTCTGACTCCCTGGATCAGATGTCTACAGTTCTGCTAGTATATATGTGCTCCCTGACAATGGACCTGTTCAGTCAGTGGCGGGATTCTTCACTAGGTACAGACAAAAGACAACCACTCAGGGGTGCATTCTTATACACAGGTACAAACAAGTCATACGTCACTCCTGACGTATTGAGGTGCAACCCCTCTGCATGTTAGGGTGCTGCCTCTCTCCTGGTGCATGTTGGTTCGAACAAAACAACTCTATCCATCATATTATCCTTTTGACCCTGTCTTTAGAATGGGCCAGCCTGTTCCTTATTATCTATGTGGAATGTGTTAGTACCGGAATGTTCTGGTACCATCCTGGCACATGTTTATCTTACTAGTGCTTAGTAACTTTTAGGTAAGTGCACATATACACAGTCAGCCACCTTCTTGCCAGCTTCTGTGAGTAGGGCCTGCCTCTGACTCACAGTTTAACTTCTTTTTTATGTTAACAAAGTCTTGACCATTACTTTAGTTCAGGCCTTAGGTCTCATACCCGGCCTCTGATACAAGGGTTTATGTTTCAGAGCCTCATCTTACTACACTGAATATAGTGGTGCGGCCTGCAGAGGTCAGGTCCCAATATGCAGTGCTCCATACTGATCCAGGTGATCTGGTTGCTTGGATCAAGATGGAGAACTGTGTGCTGAGACCTGCAATCTCTGAGGCCTGAATGCTATTACCTCCAATCTTGAATAGAACCATCTGCTCCTTTTTCTTAAACCAAGTTGCTGCCCTAGGGTTGTCAGCATTTTGTCAGTATGGCCCTTTACTTGGTATATTTTATCTGCTCATGAAATACACATACACACTCTGCTGTGTTTCTCTCTAGTTGTGTATAAACAGTGCAGAAGAATTCTGCTGGCAGTGGCTGCAGGAGGCAGAATAGTCAGAGAACAACAGGTTGCAATGTTTGCTAAGGAGTAGGTTTCCCAACATGGCTGGCCCTTGTTTTCAGCTTGGGTAGGTGGCAGCAGAAGAGAGGCTATTGCTGATCTCTAAGCTAGAAGTATTTATGCACTGTAATGATATTCACTCCTTTCTCTATTGGTCGTCATCTGCTAACACACAATTCCTAAACATTTTTTTCTTAATTTGTCCTTTGCATCAAATATATATTTTTAAGGCGCTTGAGCACCTTTCAAAAGGAGGCTATATAGCCTGTAATGAAAACCAAGTTAATCTTTTTGCCACAAAGAGAAAAAGAAGGGTCCTGAGTTAGAGACCCTCCCCCTTCTGTGGGGAGGAGAACCAGGCTAAATGATACCACCTTGATTTCTGCTTAAATGAGAGGGGAGAAGGGATAAGGTGGGAGGGGAAAAATGAGGCTTGTGTGAGGTGATTTTTCACCCCCAATCCACTTCTCTGTCCCATTTCTCTTCGCACTTGGATTTAGCACACAAAGATTGACTGGGTCTTGTCAAATTATACTTTGTATTTCCTTTACTACTGCTACTTGCTTGCGTTAGTGGTGTGGCATGTTTTAAGCTATAGTGACTAAATCAGAGGTGGACAAACTACCGGGGAGGCTTGCCCCCAGCCCCTCCCCTGCTGTTCCCCCTGCCCTGCAGCCTCAGCTCACCGTGCTACCAGTGCTCTGGGCGGCAGAGCTGCAAGCACCTGCTGGGTAGTGCAGTGGCATGGCTGGCTCTGGCCAAGCAGTGCAGCTGCCAGTCCTGCTCTGAGCAGCATAGTAAGGGGGCGGGGAGCCGGGGGGATTGGATAAGGGGCAGGAGGGTCCAGGGGGCAGTCAAGGGAGCAGGGGGTGGTTGGATGGGGTGGAGATTCTGGGGGTGGTGGTCAGTGAACGGGGGGGGGGGGGGGTTGGATAGGCGTGGGAGTCCTGGAGGCCTGTCAGGGGGCGGGGGTGTGGATAGGGGTCGGGGCAGTTAGGGGACAGGGAACGGGGGGGTTAGATAGAGGGTGGGGTCCTGGGGGGCAGTTAGGAGCAGGGGGTCCTGGGAGGGGGCGGTCAGGGGACAAGGAGCGGGGGGGGGGTGTTGGATGGGTCGGGGGTTCTGAGGGGGGCGGGAAGTGGGAGGGGGCAGATAGGGGGTGGGGGCCAGGCTGTTTGGCGAGGCACAGCCTTCCCTACCCAGCCCACCATACAGTTTCGGAACCCCAATGTGGCTCTCAGGCCAAAAAGTTTGCTCGCCCCAGGACTATACGTTACCATCTGGAGGCTGCTCATATAAAATGAGTTGGAAGTCTCAGTAAATTTCCCATTTACACAAATGTTCATGGTACAAAACCACCACTACAGCTGGCACTAATTGTCTCCCTTATTAGCAGTCACAGCATAGGGACCAATGATTTGAAATGACCATGGAGACTAAACTATCGCCTTGCCCTAGGGGTGCGTCCCTCCAGGTCAGAGTTGAACCAGATCGCTGTTTTGGTGGGATGGAAGCTTGCAGTGCTGCTGCCCATGCTGCACCTGTTTAGTGGATAAATTAAGGACTTCATTCTCCAGGACTGTCCAACCGGCACCTCTCACCAGCACTGAACTGCACACACAACCGTTTTTAAAAAAGGAAACCCCCAAAACCTTTTAGCTCTGATCACCACAAACAAAAAAAAAATTTCATATGACTTCCAGTTTTGCAGCTGCACAATACATAGCTTGAGGCTTTGGCAGCAGCTGTCTTGGAGAAGATTGGCTTGAAAATTATCATATTACCGCTCCAGTAATATATTTCATAACATTTTCCTGCTTTCTTTTCACCAGTGCATGATCTGAGTTGCCAGTATTGAATATTGTGATGTGATTAATTTAGGGATTTATGACAAAGGAAATGTAATTTTGTAAGTTGGCTTTCACAATTGGTGCTGCAGCAGGAATGAGTTTCTTTAGCAACGGGGATTCTATAATATAGCAAATTGCTAGGCGATGTCAGAGAAATTGCCTCTTGTTATTTTGCTAACCCAAGAGACTAAGGGTGGCTGCTTTAGATTGTTCAGGATAACTCAGGGAAGTGCAGTAAGTCAGGGAGTTCTAAGGCCATCACAGGCCATCAGTGAACAACTCAGTTTTAATTGTTGACAAGCGCTAGCATCCTCCATCTGAAATGCAGCCTTAATAATCAGCCCCGTGCCATCCATAACTGTTTGTATAACACACTTCTCAACGGAGAAGAGAATGGGTAGATTTAAAAATAAAGTTAAGGAGAATTTAATGTCAATTGTTTTTGCATAAAACGCTTACTGAGGTTGCTGAGTTTATGTGACAGATGGTACTCTTATGTCACATTCTTTTATTCTACTTTGCAACATGTTAGTCTTCTGTGCATGCATGAGTACGGTAAAATGTTGAGTTTTTATATATAATCATTGATGCATACAGGAATAATCCAGATTGGAACATTTAAGAGGGTATTTATGGTAGCAGTGCTACTAGTATGCAAAGTATTGTATAAATTATAAGTATTATTAGTTTTTATTTTTAAAGCTGACCTTTAGATGTAAAAAAATACCACCATTAGATCCATATGTTGAGTGCTTCAAAATAACTAATCAGAGGGACATTTCAGCATGTAATGAATTCAGAACCTTTTTTTATTTCTTCTCTTGCACATTCTGTAAAGTGTAAAATATTAACAGCTTTCTCACATTTAAAAAAAAAAAACAGGTTTATCTGAGCTTTTCAAGTTGATTCTGTTCTCCAGTTGGGTTGTCCACAGCATAGGGTATGCTGGGTCATCTGATTAAATGTGAGGCAGCAATTTGCAGGTTACTAGAATTGGGGTGAGTAAAAGTATGTTTTAATCAGGGTGGATAAAAATCAATGATTTTTTTTAAATCAGATTTTTTTTTAATTTATAACAGATTTTTTGATAAAATGCTTTTTGAGGAAAAAACCTATTTAAAGAGTTTTAATTAGGATACATTATAGCTCAAAGATATCTCATCATGGAATAGGGATTATAAATTCTAATTCTATAGTATGAGACATTATATTCATGTAATGTGTAAAAAGAGTTTTTTGTAAATTAGTTCCAATAGTTCATGGATTAAGGACCCGATTTTATGGGGTTCCAGGGGTTTCTGTATAGATTATATAGGTTAATCTTTCTATCAACCCAATAGGACTCAGTGCTCAGTCTAGAAGATATCAGAGATGATTAGTTTTGCAGTTCTCAAACTGTGGACTTGTGTCTCCAGAGATAACGTGCTTGTTAACAGCAAAAATGTTTTATTTATTCATTCATTCATTTAACTATATAGAGGTAAGAAATAACTGGCCTCAACCCTATTGTCCTTCAAATTTGTGTACACAGGGCCAATCCCTTACCTCTCTCTAAAAGTGCAAAGTTTCAAAAAGTTCAATGAATAGAAGATTGTTGGGGGCGGAATAGATCTGGATGAGGAGACGAAGTCTGGAGATAAATGTGAGAAGGGAGGGACAGGCAGTAGAAACAGAAGTGGAACTGCTTGAGCAGCATATTCCAGAAGTCTTGAGGTCTTTCTGAGTGTAGTCTTCACTGATTTGAGATCTACTATACTACTCTCTCACTAGAAGGGAAAACCTGTAATGGCTGCAAGCCATAAAAGAGACCCAGTTTGGGAATATTTTAATGAAGTTCCTCTACCTGTGGGTAAGACAGGCATGTGTGCAGAATGCAAACGGTGCAACAAAGAAATGCAAGGCCTTGGTTGCCGGAATGAAACAACATCATGAGACGTGTTCCTTCTCAGGAGGAAGCTGTGGTGAAGGTGATGAAAGGAACACGTCTGAATGTGACGGTCCATGCCCCTAAAGTCAGGGCAGCATGGCCCGTCTGTCACAGTCTATAAAGCAGCCCGTCAGGGCAGCGTGGCCTAGCGGCCAGAGTCTACAGAGCCGCCCTTTGATGCAGGGCAGTGGGGTCTAACGGCTGGAGTCCATAAAGGAGCCTTTTGCACAGGGCAGCGTGGCCTAGTGGCCGGAGTCTGTAGCACCATCATCCAGAAACAACCATAGATAAATTTGTGATGAGAACTAGCAGATTACAGAAAGACGTAATTGATGAAAAAATTGCCCGGTTTGTTTATGCAACAAACTCTCCTTTCTGTATTATTGAGAACCCACGCTTCATTAACATGGTTCAGTCATTAAGACCAGGATACAGTCCACCCAACAGAGCAGATGTCACAGGCAAATTGCTGATAAAGTGTATGAAAGAGAAGTTGAGCAGTGTGCTTTTGGTCTAGAGGGTAAAATTTGTTAACTTGAGTCTTGATGTTTGGAGCAATGTCCACAATGATCCTGTTGTATGTGCTTGTGTAACAACAGAAGAAGGGAATGTCTTCCTTACAGAAACAATTGATACATCAGGAAATGCACACACAGCAGAATACTTACAAGAAGTAGCAATAAAAGTTATAACAAACTGGAAAAAAATTCAAATATCTAGTATGCAGCTTGGTCACAGACAATGCTGCAAATGTATCCAAGATGAGAAGAAATTATTTAGAAGAGAGTCCCAAGCTAATAACATACGGTTGCACTGCTCATTTGATGCACCTCCTAGCCTAAGACTTCAGTGTTCCAGAAATAAAGGCTAATGTTGAAATTGCAAAATACTTCCATAACAACCACTTTGCAGCAGCTGCTCTGGAAAAAAATGGGAGGAACCAAGCTAACTCTCCCACAAGACGTGCGATGGAACTCAGTATTGGACTGTTTTGAGCACTATATCAAGAACTGGCCAAATCTGATGATCGTTTGTGAACAAAATAGTGAAAAAATAGATGGCACCCTCATAGCCAAAATTCTCAAAGTTGGGCTTAAGAGAAATGTTGAACGCATGCTGAGTATCCTGAAGCATATTTCTGTAGCCTTGAACAAAATGCAGGGAAATACCTGTTTTACTGCTGATGCTGTTGAAATTTGGAAGGAACTAAGTGAGATCTTAAAAAGAGAAATATGCAATGATAGAGTTAAATTACAAGCATTAAAAAAACGAATGGGACAAGCACTACCTCCAGCTCATTTTCTTGCAAATATTCTCAATACTCGGTATCAGGGTCAAACCTTAACTGCTGAAGAAGAGAAGTTGGCTATGACATGGACATCCAGCAGTCATCCCTCAATAATGTCAACTATAATAAACTTCAGAGCTATGGGGGAACCATTCAAGAAATAAATGTTTGCTGATGATGATTTAAAGAAAGTCACACCAGTGAACTGGTGGAAGTCACTTAAGCACTTGGTTTCAGAGACTGTTGAAGTGACAATCTCACTTTTAACAGCAGTAGCTTCTTCTGCCAACGTAGAAAGAATATTTTCTTCCTTTGGACTAATTCATTCCAAACTGCGAAATCGTTTGGGACCTGAAAAAGCAGGAAAGCTTGTTTTTTCTTTTCCGGATTATGAACAAACAGGAAAATGAAGGTGAAGATGACTGAGTTAGCTGCAGAAGCCAATATTTTAAGTTTCTCATGTTGACCTGGCTGACATAGCCAATTTAATTTTTTTTAAAATATTTCATTTCACTATTTTTAGTTAAAAACAATTTTAACAAAAACAAACTTGATTTTTTCAAAAAATCATATGCTTGTTTTTTTAAAATATTATGTTTGTTGTTGAAGAAAAAATCCAAATACATAACTTAGTTGTTTTAGTTAAATAAAACAATTTAAATGTCTGTCTGGTGATGTTCTCCTCCTAATACAGCATGGCAAGAAAATCCTCCAAATATCAATGATTAACCTGTTGAATTGGAGATAGTTCACCTCCCAGTGACTTCATAAATATCTGCTTCAATTACCTTTTAGTAAATGAAATAACCAATCATTCATTTTCTGATATAGCTGTAAAACTATTCTGAAAAGTTTTCAAAATAAATCACTTAAAAAATGTATAGTGTGTGTACCTTCTAAAAATGAAACCTACATCCCTGAGTTGTGAAGAATATGTATTAAGGTTATAACAACCAACAAGAATGCACTTTTATGTAGAAATCCATGATTAAATCGAGTTTTCCTCACTAGTGATTCAAATCCACCCTGGTTTTAATTTTCAGTATGTACTTAATTACTGCTTCTCCTTCAGTTGCTCAACATTATATACATTGTAACATTGGTAAGAATTATTGTTATTTATTAGTGGTGGTGGTAGTGTTAGGCCTGAATAAAGATGTAGCACAAAACCAGTTATGCCAACCTGACTTCAGTCAGGCTAACAGAGGTTTCTGGGTAATCCCAGCGTGGAAAAATACTGAGAAGCAGCATTGTCTCACAAAGCCCTGGGAAAAAGTAAGATAAGTGAGGGGCTGATACCAGCTGTGTTATGTTAGACACAGTGTTTGAAGAACTGATAAGAAACACTATCCCACAGTTCTGACTCTAACTTTAACTCCCTAACATTCCTAATTTTTGGCACTTGTTAAGATATTAACAATTTAATGCTGTAGAGACTAGGCATGCGTATATATTAAAAGGTGTCTAATTTCTAGTTGTTAGACAAAGGGGGTGGGTTGCTCAAGTGAATGATCTATGACGTAATAAAACTGTCTATATAAGCTAATACTAAGCTGTAAAGGGGCGGCTGGTTCTCTTCGGATACGAGCTGTTCTTTTACTGACACGTGCACTTGTCAATAAAGAACTTTTGATCGGACCTTGCTGGTGTTGCCTGTCTCTCTGCGGTCAGACAACGAACTTCGCTGTTGGGGTTAGAGTCCCTGACATCTTTGGCGACTCCGCCGGGACTTTGTCTGACTCTCCGGCGGGGGATCGGACTCTGAGGCAACGCAGCGCGCATCCTCTGGTTTAGAGGAGCCTTGCCTGGTAATCTGATCTCTGCGTTGGCGATAAGGCGAGTTCTGTGAACCAGCTGAAGCTCGTAGAAATCCAGCAACATCCACCTACCCGTTGAGTAGGGTCAAGGTTGCCTGGGTTAGAGTCCCAGTGCAGATTGTCGGGGTTCGAGTCCCTGACAACTTAGGTCTGGGTTAGAGTCCCAGTCCAGGTTTGCACAGGATCCAAGTAGTCTGGATTAGAGTCCCTGACAGTAGGAAATATTTATATTATGGCACACGCAATGGTCCCTGTTAGGGAAGGTGACTATTTCTGATTTGGAAATCAGAAAATGGAACCAACCCGTCTGGTTTCACTGCCCAAACTATGTGAAGGGCAAAAAGTAAAACAGAATTTAAACATTCTTTAGATTTCATAATATAATGGTGATGTCAGTAAAATTAGGGCAGGTAAAGGTTTGGAGCTGTAGTCTAAGGAACAGAGTAAATTAGTCACACCAGCTGAGTCATGGCGCCTCTCTCCACTGCAGAGGCTGGTGGTGGTTTTGTGATCTGAACAAACAAGTAATATGTACAAGTCTGAAACCACCAATCTATTTTGCTTAGAGCCTCAAGTTAGGCCTATGATGATGATTATATTTTATGTGTTTAATACTGTAGTGCTCAGTGCTGTACTGTATTTGGAGGAAGACAGCATCTTGGTGTTACAATCTAAATTAGGTAGTACAGTTCAGATATTTAATTTCAAGAAAAACAGATAATCTAATCACCAGCCCCCTTTTGTATGTCTGTTTGTGTATGTAGCATTTTTATTTATCATGTACTGTATATAGCTGAAAGTGTACTGGGTAGTATATAGTAAATGGTCTCTGCCAAACAATTAACAGGTCAAAATCAGTACAGTACAGGACAAGACAAGACAGAACATATACAGCGTGGTATGACTATTGTTTCATGAAATTGTGAGTGTTTTTCCATAGTTATGGCACAGACAAAAGGGTGATTATTAAATCATATTATATACAGTGTTTTAGATGCAGCAAGTAAGAGTGTGTGTTGTCATTTCCTTTTGGTTAAAGAGTGGCTTCACAAACCGCAGTATATTGACCATTCTCAATTTAGTAGGGCTTGGCTTATGAGGAACAGGCTAGCTGTAAGTCTTCGTTAATGTGAATAAGAGACAGGTTGTATAGCATAATTTTATGAGTGTTCATTGCTGAGCAAACTAATGCTTACTGGATCTAACAAGACTAATTATTGATGTTTGACAACTGGGTACCAGATACTTTTCTAGTGCAGCTACTTCGGCCCTGCATTTTTCATACTGTATGTTAGCATGATTCCAGCTGGTAAACTATTGTGTGTGATAGCAATAAACTTCTTGAAAACAATCTTGCGGTCTGTTCATTAGAGCTTTAAGAATGTGAGGTAAATCATTGGGCTGTTAATTAACACACTAGTCATTAGCTATGAAAGAAGACCAGTTTCAAAGGAGATTTTTGTTTTAATGAGAATAAATGCTGTGACTCAAACCACATTTGGTTAGAGTTATTGCCTGATCCTGTGAGATGCTCAGTGCTTCATGCAATCGAACTTTAGTCAGCAAATACATTGATTCTTCTTGTTAATCACCCATGCCATATTTAGGCAAATCTTAAAACCACTTTTAATCAACATGTTGGGTTTTTTTATTTTTTTGTTTTTTTCTTCTTATATCTTATTACCAAAATATGAATTAGTGAGCAGAAGCTTTTCCCATATAAATCCCTGCTTTCTGCAGTATGTGTTTTTGTTGATCCAGCATCTATGACAATATCATTACTTCCTTGAATGGTGGAGTCAGAAATCTGGCCCAGTTTGGTTCTTGATGGTCCAGGTTGTTAGCTACTGAAAGTTATTTGCTACCACTTGATGGTTCTTTGGCTTTGTGAAATGAGTTGTAGTTCTGGGTCCAGTTCCTATCAGGTAGGTGTCCATATCACAAAAGCCACTGCTACATTTGGCTCTAATTGTCATGTACATCCAAAGATCAAGACAGAATGAGACTGTGCAGACTTAACTCCTCCTAGAACTCATTGCCACTTGCCATGGGGTGCCCATTTCTATGGCTATCTAGAAGGGTTCAGTTTCCAGTGCTACCAATCTGTCACCTTCCAGCTTCTGAGGGGAGGTTATACCTATTGCTGTTTCTGTTGTGGGGCAGCCCAACCTCTTCCAGTGGAAAATCAATTTGGCCAGCACCTTTCAGGAGGAATAAACAGAGAAGAAAAGTCATTTAAAAAAAACAAACAAACAGAACAAATACTGTATCACTGAAGTAATCCGTCGGGTAATGTGCTAGTTAGGAAGGGCACACATTTTAACCATGTCTGTGCAGCATGATTTAACAAGTATGAAACTCAGCATTTTGTTGTGCTGTGTTATGAGCCTGATGCATTTCATTTGGACAGCTAGCGTTGTATGGAGAACTGCTACCATGTGAATTGCAGCAGCCTGCAGAAAAGGAGTTAACTAGCAGTGAGGAGAGAGAGAGAAGATACAGGATAGTTTTTTCTTCTGGGGTCCTCAGAACATCCCCCTCCCATTGCCTTCCTCAGACATGCCTCTCTTTGAAGCCTGTTGCTCTCCTATTCTGTATGTCAGCCAATGGGCCTTGCCAGAGAACAGCAGAAGGAGCGTGTCAGGCCAGAGCAAGAGTCAGAACTCTGATCTTCCATGTGGTAACTAGATTACTTAGCCAGCCCTTAATGGTGTACTTGATCTTTAGGTTTGTCTGAGCATGGCAGGGCTCTCTAAAGGTTAAAATAGATGTTTAGGCTTTGTGACGTGTCTCTGCCTGTCGTAAGAACAAATCATTTCATGATTTTCTTCATGCTGACATGAGACTGCCTTGCCTATTTCTTCCTTTATTATTCCTTTTCATAAGCTTCAGTGGTGTGGAGAGAGCTCCAACAAAATAAATGGGGCAATAATGAAGATACAGGTGCAGTGGGTTTGATTTCTTCAGTGACATCATAAAGGACAGTAGGACCATTATTCCAATCTTGCTTGTTTGTTCCAGAAACTTAATTGGGTCCTTTTGTGCCCAGGCATGAGAATAAGCCTACTGGGCATTGTTACTTCCCTGTTATTGCTCTGAAAATAGTGAGAACAAATCCAGTAGCAGTGTCCTCTGCTGCTGACAAATCAAGGAGCCATTTGAAAAACAATTTATATATGAAGATTGTAAGGGTGAAAGATGGGGAGGGAACGGGCACTAAGAAAATCTGAGTCCCCCTACAGTCCTTTCTGCATAAATTAGAAACTTGGTGAGATCCATAGACAGACTATCAAGGATGGAAGCTCTGATGCCCCCTGCTTATCTGGTGATGCACCTCCTGTCTTTTTTTTCCTGCCCCTGGGAAGAATCTGAGGCCTCCTGACACTTGCAATGGGTGCAGGTCAGTGTTCTCTTGTTGCAGTCCAGTGTGTGTTGTACTGTGCTGTCTTTTTAGAGAGTGCTTTTTCTTTAATATTTCAGCTCCTGATTATTGGTGGCTCCTTTGGTCTCCGTGAGTTCACTCAAATCCGTTATGATGCTCAAAAACTCCACAGCAAGGTAAGTTAAGTGGTTTGTTGGTTTTTTCAAATCTAGAGAGCACCAAAAAATAGTGAGGACTGGGAAAATAGTATGATTTGGTATTTGTAGCGTGCCTAACATAGTATGGCCCTCATCCATGGGAGACACGCCACAAAACAAATAATGATGATAACGAAACGTTACAACTTTTCCTGGGTGGCAGGTTGGAGAGCAAAATTAAGATGAGTGCTGCTACATCTTGCATGGCTTAGCAGAAGCCCCTCTGACTGATTAAAGAGGAGCAATGATGAGTTACAGTGAAGGAGGGTGATTTTGCCAGAAGGATGGTGGTTACAATGGCCCTGGTTAGACCAGAAAAAATAGGTGAAAGTTTTAAAAGTTGCTAGCTAACATGTTTTAACCAACATGTTTTTAAATACCACTTAGTGCTAGGGTAGACAGGGTGTTACTCCTTAAAAAATGGTGTTAAATGGTCCTGGTCAACCCAAGATGGCAGTGAGGTGGGGTAGGAGGAGCCTAGGGTTGACCAAGACCAGCTAACACACTTTTTAAAAGCGTTAAACCATATCTCTCTTATGTTATAAGTGGTATTTAAAATTTTGTGTTAATCAACATGTATTAGTTCACACATTTTAAAATGTCATACATTTTCCCAGTTTAGACATAGCGACTGAGGGTTGCTCTAGGGTCCCCGAGGGAGGTAGAGGACCCTTCTTCCCCTCCCAATCTTCCCGCATATATGAAACTTGTACTAAAGGGATGGGGGAAAAGAATCTTTCTTGTAATGTAACTGAAAACCCATAACTGGGGGAAGTAATTTTATTAGATATGGAACCTTTCACTGAGTACTGCAGCAAGTGCTGCTGGTGGTTCACTGAGTGGTACTCTCATTTCTGAATCATTACTGAATCAATGCCCCAGTGTGTGGCTGTCCCCGGTGTACAACCTGGACTGTGTGACTGCTGAGCCCTTCAAACCCACCAGCCTGGGCTGCCTCTCACACTGTGGTGCTGATGTCAAGCTACAAACCTCTGGTAGGCATTGCACTTACACAGACATCCATGAGCAGGGACACACCCAACTGTGTTACATGAATGATCTTCCAGCCACTCATGAACCATCAATAGTGAGGCTCCAGCCAGTTCCCCCCAGCTTTGCACCCAAGAATTGTATTGTCTTGCACTGGTCAAAAGCCTGGCCAGCGTAAGTTAATTAAGTAGTTTGCCACTCCCTCAATGTGCAATGGACTCACACTAGCCTTTGTAAACTGAGTTGAGATTTCCCAAGCACTTCAACCAAAACACACTATTTTAGGTAAAATATAAAACAGGTTTATTAACTACAGAAAGATAGATTTTAAGTGATTATAAGTAGTAGGCATAGACATTAGAGTTGGCTACTTAAGAAACAAAAATAAATTCACAGTCTAAGTTCTGCAAACTAAGCAGGACTTGAATCAAGCAGAGTTTCACCCCGACAAGTGGAACAAGCAGATTACAAATCCTCAATACACAGACTGGGACCACTCTTCTGCAGTTCAATGTCTTTGTCCTCCAGGTGGTGTGTTGGGGGTGGCCAAGTGGTGATGTCACTGTCTCTCTCATATTTCCTTTCAGCTTGCTGGAAAGATCTTTGCTGTGATGTGAGTTACTCTCTGAGAAGTCTCTAGGATAGTGGATTCTTTTCTTGATGGGTGTTGATGAGCCATTAACACTGTCTGACTATTGATGCCTACTCCATTGTAACTGAAAGGATGGTTGTGGTGTTCCCAACCTCACAACTTATTTCAGTAACACAAATAGTAATGCTTCATAACTTCACATACAATGATAGTATATACAATCCAACAGGATATTAATATTCAACAGATCAAGACTTTAAAAACGATACCTCACAATATATACTTACCATACTCGTATCACCATGGTGAATATGGTGGTTCCAGGGTGCTACTTTGAGGCAGAGAGTGTCATAGCAGTGCACAGAGTCATTCTGCTGCTGACTTTCCAATAAGATGTAGAAATGAGCTTTTAACCCTTTGTAATCATTAAAGATTCCATAGCACTTTTTGTAAAAATCATTGGATTATTTTAAGAGGTGAATAGAACTTGGTGGGTTTAATGTAGCTATACAGCACCTTGGCTCCATTCCGATCCTTGGCTGCTCTAGGCCCTGGAAAAGCCCTTATAACTTAGATGACCCTGGGGTCAAACACCACCTCCCTGGGCTGCCCTTTGGGAGGCAGCACTGCCCAGAGTCTCTGAAGCCTGCATGGTACAGTCCCACCTCCAACATACCTCGGCATGCTCCAGCAGGACGGGACGGGTGGCGCGGCCTCAGCGTGCCAGCCCCGGAGCTGCCGCTGCTTCGGAGGCTGGGTGGAGAGCAGCATGGCCAGAAGTGGAGAAACTCTGGCCCTGCCTCTTCCCTTCTGGCTCTGCTGGCTGTGCTGCCTCTCCTTGCTTCCTCTGTTGTGGGGAAGGGCTGTGTCCCACCTCTCCTCTCTATACCCGTTCATAAGCCGACCCCCTTCTCTGGTGCTTCCCTTTTTTACTAAAAAAATTCGGCTTATGAACGAGTATATACGGTAACTTGGCTGCATTCGTATAGGGACTTTGTGGCAGAGCTGGGAATAGAATCCAGGAGCTCATTTCTTCCCACCTTTATCTCAACATGGAAGTGCATATGGCCAGGATACTGTGAATGGGAGCATTACATACTAAGAGCTGTAGTCTCAGTTGGTTCCACTTCTGATTGTATTCACAATGAAGCAGCTACAATCTTCTCCATTTTGTGACAATTGGTATTGTAACTTGGTCTCTTGGCAATTTTCTAATGCAGTCTTTGGTTAGGCATGGGCACCTTTATTGGAGGGTCTCCCTCTGTGATGCACAGTAAATTTTTAATCCTAAACTGTAGCACCAGGGTAATCCCCTTACCCTGAATAGGATTTGTCTACCTGGGGTTTTTGTCTTCAGTGTGACCACCACTGTTGCTGAGCTAACTAACAGCCAGATCAGAGTGAGGGCCTTCACTCCACAACAGTATTTGAGAGGAGCTTGCAGTAGAGCAGCTGGCCTTGTTCCAAGAATAATGCAACTAAGCACCACTTTCTTTTCTCACTGTTGTGGTTTAATGAACAGAAGACCCCATTAAAGACATTCCTAAGTTATTAATACCTTTCTAGCTTGTTGTCCAATACCAGGAGTTGGGAAGAAGAAGGTTAGTGTGTGACATTTTTGCATTTGATAAAGTATTGCCATGCTAGCTAAAATGATGCTCTGAACAGTAATGTCAGTGTGTAACAGCCATTGAACTGACAATGTCCCAACAACAGATGTTATAGCTATTTAGAGTAACTTCTTTGGGTTTCAGAGAGTGGTAAAAGCCTATCCTTTTCCTCAGCAAAAACATGTTTTAGAGTGAGCTGAGCCATTTAAATTACCCAGGAGCCAGATAACTAGATTACTCACATTATGTCAGTAAACTGAACATTCCAATTTGTTTATTTACCATGGGCCATATGTTAAGGTCCATAATCCTTCAAACTCCTACTGAAACCAATGGGAGTGATGCCTGAGTAGGGACTTGAGGATTTGGCCTTCAGAAAAGAAAACTTCCATTGACACACAAGTAATTTTTGCAATAAAAACCCAGATAGTATTTAAATTGAACTCCTGTTAGGTTGCCTAATTATTCCCACTTCTGGGAAGATTAGATGCAAAGCAAAATTGTTTATAGAAAAATAAATATCTTTATGCAGAAGTCCTATATAATTTAATGGAGCAAAACAATAGCTTTATATAGAAATTACTCTAAAAACCATATGGACTTTAATAGAAAATGAGATCCTTTCTATATAATTTTTATTCCAACCAATTTATTCAATTTAATAGTGAAACTTATTCCTGCTATAGAATTCCGTTGAATCCTTCAAAAACTTTATAGAAAAAAATTATTCTTCTCTATTAAATTCCAGGAAACTTCTGTAAGGACAGGAATTTGAACCCGAATAATTTTTAATAGACAGGTACTGTAGCCATCCAAGCCATGACATCCCTTCTCTGAAGATCAAATTTTGGACCATCGAAACAGGAGACATAGGAACGTCTTTTCACAACTGTCCTGTTGGCCATTTAGTTACTGCACTGTGCTGCGAGAGATCCAGCTTTGATTCCAAATGCCCCATTCTATTCTATATAGGTTTTTATACCATGTACATCACCACTGTATCTGAGTGCCTTCCAACAGTGCATTAAGCAATGTTTCTCCTCATCTGTCACGTGTATTCTGTCATCTTCTCCCCAGAGGGAAAAGCCATTTTCCTATGCAGGCAACCAATAGGGGAGGCAGTGATCAGCAGTACAAGTGCAGAAGGAGTGCATTCAGCTCCCGGGAGAATGGCAGTGCTTTGAACCCATCAGCTAACCCCTCTGACCAATTGAGTTGCATTTAGCAGTTGATTAGAGATGACTTGTAGGCTGTTCCAATGAGTCATTGTGCTATTGACAACTCTTAGGACTTTATTGTGAGTCTCACAATACTTGTTGTTGTTAAAGCCCCAGCTCCTGGAGTCAAGTGATTACATGAGAATTTCAGCTTTCATTTTACAAAAGTACAATTCTAGCCCTCATGGTTGTGGCAAAAAGCTGGAAAACATGACCCGTACAGGCTCAGAAATTCAAAGGCGAGGGTTCTCAAACTGGGGGTTGTGAGGTTATTACATGGGGGGTTGCGAGCTGGCAACATCCACCCCCAAACTCCGCTTCGCCTCCAGCATTTATAATAGTGTTAAATGTAAAAAGAGGGTTTTAATTTATAAGGGAGATTGCACTCAGAGGCTTGCTGTGTGAAAGGGGTCACCGATACAAAAGTTTGAGAACCACTGTCCAAAGGCAAAGACAAACACCCAAACATTTACTATTTTTTAAAATTTTAAGCAACTACATGATTTTGGGGGGCTGACTCATTATTTTTGAACTCTTAGGGTTGGCAATACTGCAATGTGCCTATATTCAGGTTAGTCCCATTCATTTTTAGGGCCTCAGCCTATTGTTGGGGTCCCTGTTGTTGGCATTCAACCTGGTGGTTAAGGCACAGGTAGGCCCCATTATCCCTCTCTGTCCCCATCCAGGCAGGGTTTAAGTAACCCCTACTGACCTTAATAGGCATTTTACCAATATCCTGTTCAGAAAGAGTTGGGCTCCTGGATTCTATTCCCAATGTGCAGCAGAATCCCTTTATGAACTTGGACAAGTTATTTAATTTCAATGAGTCTCAATTCCCCATCTGTAAAATGGAGATGATAATGCTACTGTACCTCACAGTGAGGTTTCAGAGTTAATTCACATGTTTTTAAAGTACTTTCAGATCTTCATATAGAAGGCACCATTTGAGCGTAAATTATTATTTCAGGTAGAAATTGCTCAAGTAATCTCCATTGAGTGATTTGGGTCAGGATAAGACAGATAAGGATGAAATGGGAGCACAAAGTTGACCAGTCCTTTTGGGATTAGATCAGGGCCAGGGCATTGTAGGCCTTGCATGAACAGTGAAAGAAAATAGAAGTAAGGAAGCAGAGGTTAACAGTGGACAAAATATTAATTCACAAGTGACCTTGTAGTTAGTAGATAAAGAAATTGTAAGAAGAGTAATGTGTGATAAGTTTGCAGCTGCAGCTTTGTTTACTAGCATGTTTTGTATCTTGTGGACAGTTTAGGATTTGTTTATGTAATGTATATGTGTTTAGTCTGCATCTGTAATCTCATGTATTATGTGCTTTTGGAATTGTGGGGCACCCTAACCCACCTCCCGGTATTTGGGCATGGTCACTCATGTAGCTTTATGAAATGTCAATAAAGACACCTCAGTGACAAGTCCTGATTCAAACCAAGTTTTTGGATTCCAGAGTATTGGATAAAGTGTTCTCCCAGAACCGGATGAGGTGTTCTGGGTAAGCTGAGTGGAAAAGGTCTCGGAGGGAATCTCAACAGGTATAATCCAGCATGCATCTCAGGAGGGACCAGAAATCTGGTCTGGGAGTTTCTCCTTATCCCAAATGAATCATCAGAATGTAATAAGGACTGCCTGTCAGATACTATTGTAAGCTTTGTATCTAGTGGTTACTGTTTTTTCCTGAGATAGTCATATGTAAATTCTAGTCTGGATTTTTGTGCAACACAGATTCTGGCAATGTCCTTGAAGCAGGAAGTTCCTGTTTCTCTTACTGGAAAATAAATATTCCCAGCAATGTACTTAATGTACGATGATCTGTGCGTCACTTTTACTTTTTTTGGAAAGTGTGTGTTTCATGTTCGTTCTTCCTGTAAAACAAGTGCGGCAGGTATAATGAAGCTAAGACCAAATCTTCAACTGTAACTCAGCAGCATCAACAATACATGGATGAAACCAATTTTGTTTTCTAATCATGGAGTTTGGAATGTCAATATTTTCTTACAATGTAAAATACATTTGATAGCAACAATGTTTTGCAAGTTTCCAGGTTTTCTTCTGCCAGCAGGCATATTCCTAGCTACTATGATAGTTGTTGCCTTCTTTCTGTGAACTGCCCTTTTTTTCTTCCTTTGAAGACCTCCAAATGTGTTAGAAAATGCACTTTGCACACATTTTGTGTATAATGAAACTACACAAGAAACTTCTCTTTAGAGGCTTGGCATTAGGATTTAGCTGGCAGGGAAGGGAATTGAAATCAATGAAGCTATGTAGATTTAAACCATCTGAGACTCTGGCCCTCTATTTTTGTGTCTCAGCAACGCATTTTGTTCATAGGAAATCAATGAATTATGGTAGTAAGTCAATGGATTATTATAAACCTATGGGATTGAAATAATTCATTAGTGGGATATGGCACCTTTCATCTCTGTCACTGGTACAGATCCAGCTCAAGAGAGTGACTGAAGGTCATTATAAGTTTTGTGTCAGTTCAGTTCCTAATAGATAGATATCCACATCTTAAAAGCTACCATCACAACATACCTTCTTGCAGGCAAGTCTCAGCAGTGTGGCTAAGTCTGAATGTCTTTCTCACCTTTAGAAGCATCTATCTAGAGTTTAGGCAGGTGGATGGGGTGAAGTGGAGGAAGATCGTGCAACTACAGCTTGTCCTCAAGCTTTATTCTTTAGCGAAGTCAGCCCAACACACTTCATCTCAAGTTTTGCTTTTTCATTTTTTTTTTTTCGTTCCATGCAATCAGTTTTCTTCTGAGTTCTGTGGAGGAGATGAGCCTTTTGTCCCATGTAGGTTTGGACTCACCTTCTGGAATTCAAGTAGGCCAACACCCTTCACCAACATCATTTACACGGTTTACAAGTGGAACCGCCAGACTCCCTCTTTGGCTTATGAGTTTCTCATCCCTTATGTCGATTTGCCGATTTATCTCGATCATTGGTTATCTCGATGGCTTTTGGCAAACCCCTAGGCCGTCGAGATAACAGGGTTTAACTGTACTTAAAATTAAAAATAATATAATAAAACTTGAATAACTATTATAACTCAATGGATTGCTAAAAACATTTTTTGATATAAAGTAGTTATTTTATTCACTGCCTAACTAAATCTATTTTTTTTAATATATGCAGAATTACTGTACACTAAATATTGTTACCAGGATGCTCGGTCAGCAAACTAGTATTGATGAATAGGCAGTGGGAGAGAAGTGGAGGGTCTCTTTGAATTAGTCCACTATATGTTGTTTTTTCCCTGAGGCAAAATGAGATTCTGGAAAGAGCTTTTCTCTGCCTGTCTGTCCCTTAATTTCATAGCAGGTTGTTTAAAAAGATCTGTGTATTTTTGTCTGAACACTCCTTATTTGGTGGGGGGGGGGGTTGGGGGATAGGAAAATAACTTCAGTTTGTCAGCTAGGGAACGGAGTCATTGCATTGTCTGTCACTGAACTTTGAAGAATAATTAAGTCTTCTCATCTTCTTGTTTTTAATTGGTTTTCAGTAAGCTAATCGCACTAACACCGTGTGGCAGGGGATTGATGCTGTTCATTTTTTTTCTTTCTCAAGCAGGTCAGGTTGGCCTGACTCTCAAGTCTAATGAAGACAAACATCAGCTAATTTCTTGGTGTAAGTTGATTTTTCAGAGACTCAATTCATTAATGAGCTTGGCTGTAAGTCATAAAAAAAATAAAAAAAACCCAACCACATTAAAATGTTGTTGTTTGGTTTAAAGGGCTTGTGAGAGGCACAAATTTATGAGTTATTACAAAACCCAAAGCTGTGTCAGCCATTTGTCTGTATTTAATAGAGGCATTTTACTGAATTAAAACATACTTCTGTTTTCAAGCATTGCATTGCCTATTTGGTGGAGGATTTGAGGTAGTTTGATATTTAGTACAGTAGCCTTGCTCCTGATTGGTGGGAACATGGTACTGTTATAATAGCTTTCCTTCTATTAGCAAAGGGATCTTGGATCCCATTACCTCATTTTAGTTCACAGTTGTGAATCATCCAAGTTAGTAATTTCTGACCTGCAACGTGACAGAGGAATGAAGGGAGTTTTTCATACTCCATATGTTAGTAATACCAGGTGTTCAAGCATTAGCTCTTCCAAATGATCTGGTCCAGTCCAAAAGGATTGTCTGGATGGGGAAGTCTGTTTATTTTCCCTCTCCTATTACAGAGTTTGGAGCCCAGCTACTAATGTTGAACTCCTGGACTTTCTCATAGGTTATGGCAGCAGCAGGAATCATTATTTCACTTTCCTTGGCGTTCCTGGGCTTAAATGGGCCACTCCCTCTCTCTTTGCTGGATGCTTTCTTGCTGAATTTATGATACCATGCACTGGATTATGGATCAGCTGAGATTGTGCATCATTTTCCCCCAATTCAGAAAGGGACTAATACTGTTGCCCAGTGATGAACTGCCAAAATCTTAACAACCGGTTCCCTATAAAAAGTTCTGATTTAAGGGGGGTAGTGGGGGAAGGGCAGGGGGAGATATACTCATGGGGCCGGGGGCCCCTGCAGGGCCTGGGGCAAATTGCCCCCTTGGCAGCCCTAGAGCTTGCAGTCCCCTCCCCCCCTTACCTTGCCGGCAGCTCAAAGCAGCAGGACGACTCCGGAGCTCAGCTGAGCTGCCCAGCTGATGCTGGCGGCTGGCCACGCTGCAGCTGGGGGGAAGCGGGGGAAGGGCCGGGGGAGCCTCAGCCTCCCCAGCTGGGATTCCTGGGAGCAACAGGATGGTCCGGCCCGTGGACCGTTGTTCTTTGCCCACTCCCTGGCCCTTTAACAACCAGTTCTCCATGGAGGTCTAATTTTAGCAACCGGTTCTTGAGAACCTGTGGGAACTGGCTCCAGTTCACCACTGCTGTTGCCCCTCCTCTCAGCTGTGGTGGAGATGGTAAGATTTTTACTCTGTAGAGATCAACATCATCTGTGTGCCACAGGAGGGAGTTCTGGGGCCAGGTCTATGTGGTTCCACTGGTTATTGCCCCTGTAAAGGTCAGGAGCTCTACTGCAACTCCTCCCAATACGCTATTGTGGAGTGAAAGCCCTCACTCTGATCTGGCTTCTCCTTAGCTCAGCGACAATGGTGGTTGCACTGGAAAAACAAACAAACAAGAGGTAAAACAAATCCTGTTCAGGATAAGGGGACTACCCTGGTGCTACACTTCAGGATTACAACTTTACTCTGCATCACAGTGGGAGACCTTCCAACAGGGCAATCTGGAGGGAGTAGTTTGCTCCCTCCCTGACCCTGTGTTATCTCCTTACACCAAGCTTGACTACTTGTAGTTAATGCAGTAGGAGGATTTGTCTTACAAGCATGGCTGGATCTGACACCAATAGAATGTAGATGGGGAGAGGCAAAACTAGACCAGAACCACCCTAGTGAAACTGTGGTAAAAAGTTGATACATAAATGACAAGCCTATATGCCCCTTATAAATACCTAAAATAGACATAAGCCTCCTGGACAACAATCTTGTTAAACCAGGACATGTGGTAACCCTAGTTGTGTAATAATACCAAGACACCTTGATCATAATACATATGCTCAGTGGGGTAGAGTTAAGGTTGCCATGTGAGCCTTAACTTTGAATTATCTGGCTTTTGTGGTTATAAAATTTCAACCTTTTAGTCCTGCACTAGTGTAATTTTTCTGAATGTGACCAAAGATCCTAGATAATAGTCTTCAGCATCAAAGGTCTGCCTCTTCAGACATATGCACACACAAGTATGTGGACATTGCTGCTCATACCTGACTTATACATAAAATGCCTTGATGCACAGACACGCAACATGGAATTTGCTTGTGCACTTACATAAAATGAGTGCGCGCTTTTAAAGATTGGGCCTCAAGTGACTTGCCCAAGGTCACCAAGCTCTTCTTTGACGAAGCTGGGAATAGAAACAGGTCTCCCAGCCTTGTGCTTAAACACAAAAACATCTTTCCTGTATTATTTTGCTTTATTTTTTCTTTATCAAAAATAAGTTCATATCAAATTATCTTGTAGAAATTGAGTTGGATATCATGCTAGCTGGAAATAACTTCAGCATACATAATGCTGTTAGTTTTGAGGTGGTTAAATTTTCTGCAATACTAACAATTCTAGTTGGTTGCTTTGAGTTCTACTACGCTTCCATAATTAATGAGTAGTCTTTTTCCATTGCAGTTGAAATGAACCTGTAGCATATAATTTATCTCAAAAGACATTTTTGCCAAAGCATAATTTAATATTAAGCAGTGTTTCCCTTGGTCTTTTTCAAGCACTTATGATGCTTAGCAGCCTTTCACACACTGTATCTCCACTATTCGTCTTGCTTGGTAGCCTGAAGCAGGGCCCTGGACCAATGTTCCCTCTAATTTTTCCCATCCATGTGCGGAATAAATTTTGTCATGTGCACCGCAGTATGTACGGATGTGAGCCACCAGCAGAAACAAAAAAAACCTAGATATAATAAAAATATATATATATTTTAAAGTTACCATAGGGATAATTACTCCAGCCAGGACAGGTTAGGCATTTTAGAACTCACTACTCAAAGAATTAAATTTAAGTGTAAGAGAAATAAACATTATGAAATGCATAGACTAGTCAAAACTGTAAAATAACACACGTTGAGAGAATAAATGTACAAATAATATAAGTGCATTGCAGGAAGTACCAAGAAGTAACAACAACAATTATACCAATATGTGTTGGGAGGTGTGTGTGTGTGTGTGTGTGTGACCCCAACCCAGAGACTGTGTGTGAGAGAGAGACCCAGAGACTGTGTGAGAGAGAGACCCAGAGACTGCGTGCGCTGGCTGCTGGAGATTTCAGGTATTTCCACTCTCAAACTGGACGAACTCACTGAAAACTCTCTTGCTCTGTCCTGAGCCCCGTCTCCCCTCCCCGGCTATGTGGAGTTGGGGTACATGAGCATGGGGGAGAGAGGGAGTATGTGTCAGAGAGACAGAGCTGGCTGCTGGGGACGTCTCAGAAACCATGCACTGTCTCTTTAAGACAGGCACTCGCGCACTGATCAGACCTCAGATGCTGCAGCTCCAATTCCTGAGCCAGGCTGTCCCCTACCCCTGGTGTGTGGAGATGAGGCACAGGGGTGAAGGGATGGGCACACACTGACATCAGTACCCCCCGCTTTGCACAACCAGCAGGAGGGTCCTGAGAGCAGCAGCAGGACGGAGCAACCTGGCTACAAGCAACTGGGGAAGGGGCACCTGAACACCTGCTGCTGGATGTGTTCACACTGCTAATCAACTGGGCGGCACTTGAATCGCTCCTGTGTGGCCGTCCAACCATGCAGCTAGAGGGAACACAGCCCTGGACCCATCTTACTTGGCAGACTGTTATTGCAAAACAAGTGACAACAGCATTAGATACCAGAAAGTAGCTCAAAACTCAAGAACAGAAGCACTTTAAATGTAGAGCTGATGTATCAGACCCTAGACTGCGAATTGTTTTAAGAGTTGTAGCCGTGTTGGTCCCAGGATTTCAGAGAAACAGGGTGGGTGAGGTAATATCTTTTATTGGACCAACTTCTGTTGGTGAAAGAGGCAAGCGTTTGAGCTTACGCAGAACTCTTCTGAAGAGAGATTACCTCATCCACCTCATCTCTCTAACAGTTTTAAGAGTGAGCTGTGTCTAGATGACCTTAATTTTATGTTTCTTTGCGGTTTTGATTTGGGTTTTTCTGTTGACTAAAGTTCTGCAGAATTCTGAAGTAGCAGAACCCAAACCCTTTGGAAATACAATGGCAATTGAGAGGGAAAAAGAGAACCTGTCACTCTTTCAGTAGTTGTCCCTACACTTGGCATTTACAGCTTCACTGGTGATTCAGGAGGTGACGTATTTCCCCTGGAGTCAGTGCTGAATCAGTACCACTGTGAGTGGTGTTAGGCAGTTGTAAACTGCATCTTTTTGATAAGGTGCAAAGATACAGCTTAGCTTTTAGAATGGTGAAGAGTCTGGGGTCTGATGTGATGTCATGTTTCACCTCTCTAGGAAGCTGCCTGATAAGAGCAGGAGAAAGGTGAACTTGCATTCTCTCCTCCAGTGGGGAAGTGGTAGTGGCCTGGTGTGACCCCCACACCTCCTGGGTGTGGTGCCCTGTCCCCTCTGTTCCTGGCCAATTGGAGCTGCGAAGCCAGCACTCTGGCCAGAGGCAGTCTGCAGAGCTGCCTGGTTTTGCCTCCACCTAGCAGCTGAGGGAGGGGGATGTTGCCGCTTCCGGGGAGACCCCCAGGTTAGTGCCACCCAGAGCCCGCCTCCTCCCATGCCCAAACTCTGCTCCTGGAGGGAGGGGGGGCGAGACTGCCCCAGCAGCGGCCGGTGCGCCTGGCTCAGGGGCTTTCTGAGCTGCCCTGAGCCAGGCACGGCAGCCGCTGCAGAAGTCACGGAAAGTCACGAAATCAATGACCTCCATGACAAACTTGCAGCCTTACCTATGACTAAAGTCCTTAGTCAGTCAAAACTTGCATTGACTTTAATGGACATATTGACTTAGCTGTGATTACTGTATTGGGCCTCTACCGCTCAAGAAACAGCATAATGGCCAGAGTGGAGAGAATCTGCTCCCTGCTTGGCTCTACTGTTGATATTAATTATACAAAACTGTAAGTATGGCACTGTCTTCCTTGTGCTATTTATTTTTCTCTCTTATTTTGCTATAAATAGATAAATTGCATTTAAAAAAAAATTGAGTCAAATGATCCAATTAATAAGAACACCTGCTGGCAATATGTGAGAAAACTGGCAATTTTACCAGTCATGTTTAAATGTAAGTAGATCTAATCTACCCAATCTAATCTTTCTAGGTATTTTAATGTATCCATCAGAGTGCCTGAGACACTGCCAACATGTACACTATTTTTTATTTAACAAAAAATAGTATTCAAAATACAAATATATCTTTGCAAGGGGATTATAGTTTAATTCTAAAAAGCACAAAATTCTACAAATATGTAGCAACTACTTTCCAAGGGTGTTGTGAGGACTAATTAGTTAATAAATCACTGTGAATATGAAAATCTGAGTGTTTAGTGTTAGCTCAATGTTGAGTTTATTTTTGTTACTGTAGAACTTCACTAGATGTCAGTATAGAAACCATTTTACTTATATTGTGCAGTGAGCTTTGTAGAGAGTGTGGATTTTTCTCCCTCTCAGTATAGCAGGAAAGTGAGCCGGTTTAATAAAAGGTCTAATTCCTTTAACATTTACTACTGCAGGAAGGCATTACCATTTTCATGAAGTATGTTTTAGGATGGCAAAAACATTACTTTCTTAACACATCTGTTCTTTTAAAAAAAATCAACTTTTTTCCCTTTTTAGACCCTAATCAAGCTTCCTTGATCAGGAAGGGTTCTTATGTCCTACTGAAGTCGATGAGAATTAAGCATGTGCTTTAAATTTAAGCACATGCTTAATTATTTCCTGAATTGGGACTCTAGAGCCCTTGAAGTTAATTCTTCTAACGGGCATACTCCGTTGTCAAGTATTTCTTTTAAACGAGTTTCTTTGCATATCTGCATTGGCTAGCTGCACAAAAGATAATGGGCCAGAACTTCTAGTATGAGGAGTCATTACTTTTGCAGCACTGTCAGTATAAACTGGACCCAACTTCAGTTAACTGACTCATAGGGGAACCCATCAGTGCAAAGGTGGCCTTCCAGAAGCATAGAACCAATGTAAAAGTCTCTTACACCACTCCCCTTCTTTGCAGCTGGTGTGGCAGTGCAAAGGGGTGTTGTTGGAGGCATGGGTACGTAGACAGGGTGCTCCTGCACCGTGCTTATCTCTGGCTGCATTTTTATCTCCTGGGGTTGTTTTGCTGTCAAAGAAAATTAGGGCAAACTAAGGGCTGCTCTAACTTGGCAGAAGGGAACTGGTGCTATATAGAACGTTAGCATGATTAAGAGGGTGTAAAGGTGAAGTTTATGCCATATTTGCATCTTCTCCCCATTGCTGACTTGTGTGCACTTAGGCTGTAGCTCTGAATCTGACACATACATTAAAAAGCAGCCTTTTGATAAGTATTATGAAAAGTGACTCTGGGAGAATGGCATCCAGGCTAAAAGATGTTTTTTAAAACTGCTAGTCCTGCAAATCCGTGCTGGGATCTGGGGATGCTTTCTTTCTTGCGTATATTCACTAGTAATAAACAAGGAGTCCGGCGGCACCTTAAAAACCAACAGATTTATTTGGGCATAAGCTTTAGTGGGTAAAAAACTTCACTTCTTCAGATGCATGGAGTGAAAGTTACAGATGCAGGCATTATATAATGACACATGAAGAGAAGAGAGTTACCTCACAAGTGGAGAACCAGTGTTGACAGTGTTCGATCAGGGTGGATGTAGTCAGTGGTGCGCTGGAGCCGGTTCGCAAGAACCGGTTGTTAAATTTAGAAGCCGGTGTAGAACCGGTTGTAGAGGGGTTGGCGGGTGGGCAAACTCCAGTCTGCGGGCCACATCCGGCCCGCGGGACCGTCCTGTCTGGCCCACCTGAGCTCCCAGCTGGGGAGGCTCCCCCGGCCCCTCCCCCACTTCCTCCCCCTCTCGTAGAGCCCCAGTGCGCCATGCCAGCGCTTTGGGCAGCTCTGCAGCTCCTGCTGCTTTGAGCAGCATGGTAAGGGGGCCGGGCCGGGGCTGGGAGGAGGGGTTGGATAAGGGGCAGGGAGCGGTTGGAGGGGGCAGAGGTTCGGGGGGGGGCGGTCAGGGGACGGGAGTTGGGTAGGCGTGGGAGTACCGGGGGTCTGTTGGGGTGGTGGTGGATGGGGTCGGGGCAGTTAGGGGACAGGGAGCGGGGGAGGTTGATTGGTTGCGGGTTCTGAGGGTAGCAGTCAGGGACAGGAAGTGGGTTGGGGTCAGATGGAGGAGGGAGACAGGCACGTGGGGCTTGTACTCACCGTGCGGTTCCCTATCGGATCTTCGGCAGTGGGGGGGGATCTTCACTCACTCCGGGTGAAGGACCTGCCGCCAAAATGCTGCCGAAACCGGTTATTAGGATTTTGGGAGCTCATCACTGGATGTAGTCCACTCCCAATAATAGATGGGGAGGTGTCACACTGGTTCTCCACTTGTGAGGTAACTCCCTTCTCTTCATGTGTCATTATATAATGCCTGCATCTGTAATTTTCACTCCATGCATCTGAAGAAGTGAAGTTTTTTACCCACAAAAGTTTATGCCCAAATAAATCTGTTAGTCTTTAAGGTGCCACCAGACTCCTTTTGTTTTTGTGGATACAGACTAACACGGCTATCCCCTGATACTAGTAATAAAGATTGTCTTCAGTGAGACGTGTGGCTCCATTGCCGTCACAAGGCTTGTGCAAGTGTATCTGTTTAACCCTATAATTAGTGCTTAGGAAATAATTCTGTTGATGCACAAAAGGGAATGGAATTTCAGATCACACTCTCTTACCTGTGTTAGCTCTGCAGGGACAGAGGGAGTCTAACTACTTTTTTTGTTTTTGAGGGTTTTTTGGGTCACTAATGAGCAGATATGTCTTGGAAAACACATTTTTACAGTCATTTTTCAGAGCGGAACGTTAGGTACCTTTGTATACCCCCAAAAAATCAAACGTTTTAACAGTAGTAGCCAGATACCAATGATGGGAAAATTAGAAATGCATAAAAACAGATTTTGAAAATATAAATGTCAGACAAAAATTAGCAGCAAAAGGAATTTTGTAGAGAGGTTTGTTAGATTAACAAAGAGTACTTGCAGATAAGATAGCATATGGTACAATCAACATTTAAAGATTTCAGTTCTTTTAGAAGGAAATATGAATGGATTTTTCATAAATTATACCCACTTTGAGGAGACAAGGGAAAAGGAGAGAGCGTTTTTGAAGCTCTGCCTTATATAAGATTTCCTTTCTCTCAGCTGATACCCTAAGGGCATTTAGTTTAAATCCTGCACTTCAGGCTGTTTAAGTGGTTTGTAACAGGACAGGTACAGCATATTAAAGAGCCTTTACAAAGGCACCTTGAGGAATTGTCTTTTAATATTTTAAAGATGGGAGTCTTACTTTTCTCGCTCCCTTCCCTCCACCCATCACCATTTTATTTTAGCTGAGTCATCAAATTCTGCTGCAGCAGAGCTCTAGAGTAAAATCCTACTGCGAGTTGTGCTATTTGTGAACAACACAACAGTCCACTTTTTGGCCTCAAAGGAAAGCATATGTGCCTACTTTTCATTTCCTCTAGACTGAAATGAGGGCTAAGAGCACCAAGTCCCTTGATGAAAAAAGCAGGCTGAACAACTCTTGCCTTTCTCAAAATGCCTTGTGCTGGAGTGTTGGGAAGTTGTGGCATTCATGGTCAGGTCTGCCTAATTCCTTAGAGAGATCTAGACTTGCTTACATGTTTAGAAGGGGGATCACTGAAGGGCCAGAAAGCCATGAAAAAATGCACAAAAAGGCACAGCAAGTTCTTTCCTTCAGACCATTGGAGCTACAGAAAAATCAAGGTGTAGCAAAGCTCAGGAGACGTGGTTTTGAAAGCTCCTTTTAGAGAGCTATGTCCTGCTGAGTCTGATCTGGGAAAGGTGCATGGACAGTGCTTGGAATCTGTTAACCTTCAGGGCATGCTGCAAGGCCCATCTTTTCCCCAAGGCATTTGGGGAGGGTTGCAGGTCTTGTCGTTAGTAGTGGGGGTTATTTTATGTATTGGAACATATTTATTATACACGGGAAAGAACAGTCCATTGTATTAAAATGTTACTGTGAAATTAAATTTATTGGCTGGGTGCCCAGAGCTTGGGAAGGGGGCCTCTAGTTTTCTTTATATAAATCAAATATATCAATGTGCACCTAGAAATTAAACAGAATGTGAGGGCATAGGATTAATTGCATGAGAACATTGTTTTTTGAGATGAGGGCTGACAACCCCTGCCATTTCCCGATGACCCATGTATGTGAGAAAATATAGGAACATTTAAATATTACGCCAAACAGATAGACAAGTAGCAGCCAAAGCACCCTCCATCCGTTCCCTATTTCAGGCTCTTAGGGCAAATCTAGCAATAAACTAAGTAGGGGGCAAATAAACACTCTCATTTGTGGTCTTCAGCTTCGTATATTTTTAAAAATTGAGAGAAATAAGAAAAATAGCACCCACTAGTAAACTGACCAGGTCACAGTTAGAAGGGTCATAAGTCTTCATATCTTGGGGCACGAGTTGATCCCTCTCCATCTATGGTATTGCTAATTTGGATGCTTATGGCAGGGTTTCTCAATTTTTTTCATTATATGGACTGAAATTTAATAAATTGTCTCGTGCACAATTTCTTTCCCATTTCTGATTGCAGAGACCACCCCCCTTCCCATTCCTGACCACATAACATCCCTGCAATTATAGCAGATGTTCACATGGAAAAATAATAGTAGGGAAGAACGTAATGTATTTTTAGCCTCTCTCAGTGCAATTTGACAGCTGGAAATAAGGAGGAGTGCTGACACCACTTGACCAGCAGCTCTTGTCAGATCACCAGTGCTCTATGGCTCACGTTTTGAGAACTGCTGCCTTACAGGGTTTTATATGCGATTTTCTGAATCATGAGCTTGGCTATTGTCAGCTATCAGTTGGCCTACTGGTCCTTCCTTGTGTGACGATTTTGGTGTTCCTACATAGACCCACTTTTTAAGAGATGGGCCCAAACCATAAAGTTCAAATCTGGATTCCGAAGTTTCTGGTGGTTGGAGGTGGTCAGATCTAGGGTGATGAGATGGGCCCATCTCTATATTTTATACAGCTGAAATGATTAATATAAATAATAAAACTAAAGAGTATTACAAAGAACTGCAGGTAAATGTATTTTACAAAATGTATTTTGTAAATACCTTCTCTGTCTTTTCACTATATTACTTACACCCTTACCTGCTGTTCCCTTGCCTCCTGGGAAGTAAAATAGCATCTAATTTAGTTGCCTGAGTATAATTATACATTGCACTTTTAAACTCTGGGATTTATCCCTTCTTGTCTGCAGTTTTTAAATCTGCTCATAAACCACAGTTCAGTAGCCTGATGTCGGAGATCCTTGTGAAGAGGTTAGAGTGTATTTCCCCCCCTCTCCTTTCTCAAGAAAGATCCAACCTGGCTGAATCTCTGAAATGAACTGTTGTTTTGCCTTTTATAGGAGTAGAAGTATGATGTCTGAGCTCCAGGAAGCTGTTTCCCCACACGTAAGGCTTCAATTGTTGCTACTCTGGATTATTTCAGATAATAAAGTACTTTGGGGGGGAACAGAATTCATCTGGTTCCAGTGTACATGGTCACTCTCTCGGCCTTGCCTTGGTGTTATTCATACTCTGAAAGATTGTGTCCAGTCTGCTTGTACTGGAGTGAGCAGGGTTAAAAAAAACTTGGTTTAAACCTTGTTCAGTAAATCTAACCACTAGAGTTTCTCTATTTACAGAATGAAAGTTGAAATCCCTTTTAACTTAGTATTGGTAAGTGGGGGATGGGAGGCAAGAAACTCATAGTTTAGTACAGGGGTCGGCAACCTTTCAGCAGTGGTGTGCCGAGTCTTCATTTGTTCACTCTAATTTAAGGTTTCGCATGCCGGTAATACATTTTAATGTTTTTTAGAAGGTCTCTCTCTACACGTCTATATATTATATAACTAAACTAGTGTTGTATTGTAAAATAAACAAGGTTTTCAAAATGTTTAAGAAGCTTCATTTAAAATTAAATTAAAATGTTGATCTTACGCTGCCGGCCCGCTGCTGGTCTGGGGTTCTGTTCGTCTAGGCCGGCAGTGGGCTGAGTGGGGCCTGCAGCCGGGACCCCAGCTGGGAAGGGTCTGGCAGCGGGCTGTGTGGGGCTAGCAGCCGGGACCCCAGACTGGCAGTGGGCTGAGCAGCTCAGCTCACTGCCGCTCAGGGGTTCCATCCACCGGCTCCTACCAGCCGGGATTCCGGCTGCCGGACCCGCTCAGCCCGCTGCTGGTCTGGGGTCCCGTCCCTGCCCTCATACAGTGGGTACCTACATTCTCCCTGGTTCTGGCCCGTTCTCTTCCTCTCTCTGCACTGAGCTGAGGGTGGGAGTGGACCGAGCACAGGGCTGGGGGTGAAGGGTCTGGCCAGGAACTAGAATGAGGGAGAGGGCTCAGGGTTGGGGCAGGAGGTTTGGGTGTGGGGGCACTTACCTGGGCAACTCCCATTTGGTGTGAGGCGTGCAGGTGGGAATGTGAGTGGGGGTGCAGGAGCTCCCGTTTGGTGCTCAGGGTGGGGATGGGGATGTGCGGGGTGCGTGGGATGTGTGAGGGGCTGGAGATGTGGGGGGTGCAAGAGTCAGGGCAGAGGGCTAGGCAGATGTGAGGGGGGTGCAGGTGTCAGGGTAGGGGGGCTGGGTATGTGTGGGGGTGCCAGAGTCAGGGCTGGGGTCATGCAGGGGGTTGAAGGAGTCAGCAGAGGGCTGGGTGGTACAGGGCTCAGGGCAGGGGCCTGGGGTGTGTGTGGGGGGCTCAGGGCAGAGGGCTAGGAGACTGCCCCCCCCGAAGCCCCAATCCCCCTCGCTCCTTGTCCCGACTACCCCCTCCTGGGACCCCACCCCCTATCTAAGCCTCCCTGCCCCTTGTCCCCTGACTGCCCCCCTAGGACTCTACCCCTACCTGTCCCCTGACTGCCCCAACCCTTATCCACACCCCTGCACCCAGACAGAACCCCCTGGACTCCCATGCCTATCTAACCGCTCCCCGCCCCCTGACAGGACCCCCAGAACTCTGGACCCATACAACGCCTCCCTGCTTTCCCAACCCCTCTCCTGACAGCCCCCCTGAACTCCCAACCCCCCCAGCTCCTTGTCCCTTGACCATCCCCTCCAGAGACCTCCCCCCCAACTGCCTCCCCAGGACCCTCCTTGCTCCCTGTCCCCTGACTGCCCTGACCCCTATCTACTCCCCCCAACAGACCCCGGGACTCCCATGCCCGTGCGCAGTGCTCTGAGGGGCGGGGCTGCACGAGGCGGCGGGGCTCCGGATGAGCGGGGAGTGTCTCTCCCTCCCCATGGAGCCAAATGCTGCCCCGCGGGAGCGCACACAGCCCCAGCCCTTAGAGCGCTGTACGTGGCAGCATGGCTCATGGGGAAGGGGGGGAAGGCGGGAGAGGGGCCGGCGGCTTACTGTGTTTGGCCCGGCACTCCAGCCCACTGGGGTCCTGACAGGCCCCAGCGTGCCATTAAAAATTGGCTCGCGTGCCATCTTTGGCACGTGTGCCATCAGTTGCCGACCCCTGGTTTAGTAGTAAGAGTCTTAAATAATTAGTTTTAACACAGAAACATCTGACTACCTGGAAAGGTTGTATAGCCCACGAAGTTCTGAAGTACAAATATTTGGGCAGTGCTGCCAATCTTTGGATGTAACTGTACCAGTTTACCAGATTAAGATCTAGTCATCATTACAGCTACTTATGCTAAAGGGAGCTGGTTCCAGCACAGTTGTACCCTTATGGAATTTCATTTTGTAGTGTAGGTGGGCCCTTAACATTGGTCCCAAAACTGCCCTAAAGCCTAGATCTCCACCAGAGCCCCTGACCGGAAACGGTACATGTGTGTACACAAATAAATGTTACAATTACATCTAGAAGAGTGTGAGTTGCTGATGCGAAAATTCATTTTTAAAACCCAGTTCTAGGCTCATGTTTATAATTGGTGACTGTGATGCTACTCTGAACATTAGGAAAAAGAACTTCCCTTTCATCCTTTCTGGATGATAAATGGAACTGATGCTGCCAATCTGCTTTGGACTCCTCCACTCAGTGTCAAAAGTCTTTTTTTGGAAAGCTACCTCTTCTCTAGCCCTTGAGGCAGGGCCATCCCTAGGGGGCTTTGGGGCCCAGGGCGGAAGTGACATCACTTCCAGGACCAACCGTGCTGGGGGCAGGTATGGGAGGCTGGATGAGCTGGTCCCCCCGCAAACAGCCAGGTGTGACCACACTCTAGCCCCCACAGGGCCCTGCTTCAGCAGCACCACTGGGCTCCAGGGGGCTGGGGCCATGCCACCCGCCTTCCTGGGGTTGGGGAGGCTGCAACGGTGCCGCCATGCACTCTCCCTCCCGCTGCACTCTCCCTCAGGTGAAAGGGGTGGGCTTAGGGGTAGCCTCCCCCCAACCAGTGGTTCACCTGCTGCCCATACGGCGCCGGCCCATGGGGCCCAGAGCATTTGCCCCAATTCGCTATCCCCTAGGGTCAGCTCTGCCTTGAGATAGGTAGTTGCATGCGCAGATTCCGCAGTCATGTCTCAGAGACTGTATTTTTTATTACTAGACTAAAACGAGTCATGATGGTCACTCAGGATCAGCGTAAGGTGTTTAGCTTGGGAGTGTTCTTAGTGGCAGCACAGTTAGATTTATACTTGTGCCAAACAGCTTCTTGTCACAAACAAAAATTTCCTTTGGCTCAAAAGTACATGAAGAGGCCAACACTCTAGTAGCAGCATGTTGCAGGAGTCGCTGGGCTGACGGGCTGCAAGCAATGAAGTGCTTCACATTGCTCCCAAGTGACACCCTTTCTCCGCCCCCAAAATCTGGCCAGGGCTTGCAAGGGCATTTATCAGCTGGCTCCAGTTGGATAATGGCAGCCTTAAGCTAAAGAGTGGGGTACAGATTTTTAAAGGTATGTAGATACAGAAAGATGTAGACATGTACCTAGTAGGATTTCCAATGTATCTAGGCAGGTATTGATCTTCCAACTGATCTTAGGTGCCTGGGCACTTCTGAAAATCCTGGATTCCTGTTGGGATCACTGCAGTTGAGTGTTGGGAAGGATAAAATTCAGAAACAAATGGAAGGGTAAATTGGGGCAGGTTTCTGGGGAAATAACTTGGTCTTCGTTGATCAATTTTTTAGGATTTTTTTCATTTAAATAGTTTCAGTGAGCCTACGCAGTGCAAAATACTCTGACAAATAATGTTAATTTGAATGGGTCTTATCTGTAAGTAGACATTTTGAAAAAAATACTTCCCAGAAAAATAAAATACAAAGCCTGCTTTCTACCTTAAACCCATCTTAAAGAATTCTCTGAGGATCTGAAGGAATTCTCCAGTGGCATAGGGACACTGTGCCTCCTAACCCATGGTGCATGGGACACAGTTTTGTTCTTCCTGCACCCTGACAATCTCTGGCCACTAGAATGGCCCTTAGGGGCTTCTGGTCAGCTGGTGTAATGCACAGCAGCCTCTGAGGTCAAGAGAGCAAAAATGTTGCATAGCTACCTTTGTGCACGCCCCCTTCCTTATCCAGGTGTGGAAGGATGGACTCCTGGATTTAATTTTTAGTTTCTCTCAGTGATTCCATTTCAAATGAGTCCATTTTATAAACCAAAGAACATTTTCAAGCTGCCAGGCCAGTGCTGCAAACTCCATCTGGGCTCTGAGAATTCAGCAGGGTTTTGTCTGCATCAAGATTCTGCACTCAAAATTCAGCTGATGATTCTTTTGCTGATGTGTGCAGTAGAATAGATTCCAGCTCACTGTATTGTATTGGCTAGGCAGGGATAATGGAAACACAACTGTGTTGGTGTCTGTGAAATGGGGAGGTCTGACTACTTGCAGGGAGGAGAGCTATAGAGTAAGGAGTTGCCATTGTCATTTTGACATAGTTACTTTCCTGGTCATAGCTGTACTCTAAATGTTCTCTGATGGTGCTTGATTATGGCTGACATGTTGTTCATAATTGTAGCATGTACTAATGAATGCTTTATTAGAGGGAAGATATGCCCATTCTGTCTTTCTTTCCTTTCCGTAATGTTGCAGATGTGGTTCACTGAGACTTGGAGTCGTGGGAAGTGGCGCTTTGTAAGAGACTTTTTCTCCCTGATGGTTGACCATGATCATTGCATTGGTTCCGAAGACATGTATTCTTGTTTAACTCTTCTGATTAGACCTGGTGACTGAAATGTGGGGTCTTGAAAGCAGGTGTTGAGAAAGTAGGGCAGAATCCTTGAAGTCTAGGATCATTCAACTTTGCTGGATTGGGTAAATGTGTGGGGAAACAAAAAATGGAAAAGGTAAGAGGGAATACTTATTTTATTGTCATTGCTGGGAATCTTCCTACAGAACAACTCTTATAACTTCAGTGGGTCATCATGGGCTCCACAGGAGCCACACACAGAGTGTGTGCTCAGAATAGGGTCTAGCCAGTCTCTCTGTAATTAAGGTATGGAATAAAATTCTTATTTATAATGAAGACGAGTTTTCTGTGTACTTGCCAGTGAGTGTTAACAGAATAACATCTTGTGACGTTTCACTCCATATTTGTGAAAATATGCTCATTATATGAATGACATAACTGAGATATGCAAGATGGCTCATGTAAGATATCATTGGAAAGGTTATGATTTATTGAATGTGATTATCCAATTTGTATGCCTGTGCCATTTCTGTATCTGAACACTTGTTCTTCCACTGGGAAACAAAGGGTTCCTGCCATACACAAGAGCTACATAAAGCAGGGGAGTGACATCATCGTGGTTCTCCTCTGCCTCCCCACCCAAAGAGACAGTGAAAAACACCTGAAAGCAAGAACTGAATTGAGGGGAGAAGGGTTGAACCTAGGCTGGGAGGGCGTCCAATCTGAGAGGGGAAATGCCTGAAATCTCCAGCTGCAGGCCAGTGCAGCTGCCTTTCAAGACTTTCTGTAATCTACCTGTGACAATATCTAGGGTGAGAAATTACTGTTTCTTAAGTGCATTGAGCTTAGCATGCATATTTCATTTTATTTGCTCAGTAATCTGCTTTGTTCTGTCTGTTACCTCTTATATTCACTTAAAATGCACCTTTTGTAGTTAATAAACTTATTTCTTGGCTGTGCATACCTTCCTCCACATTGAGGGAGGAGGCAGATTTCATAACCTATCTTTGGGTCTGCACCCCAAGGGAGGTGGACACCTGAGTGCTGGGGCAAGTCCCTTAAGCTGAGCCTTCACAGAACTGATCTCAGTGTCTGTTTCATCCTGCAGTTTGGTGTGGCCCTGCCTGTGTGTGTGCTGGAGGAGGCTTAGTGGAATAGCTTGGCTCAAGCAAGACAGGTAAAAAGAGTACCCAGGCTGGCATAATAGACAGGCTCAGTGGTATCTCAGCACATCAGGTGGCATCCTGGGGGGGCAACCTGTCGCACATCTGCTTGAGCAATTTCAGGTGGCTTCTTTGGCTGACCAGGTTTATTTGGGGCAACATTGCTGTTACTGAGTCAAGCTAGTTACAAATTTGCAGGATTTCTATGTCTTAGACTTAGATGCTCCCCTCTCCTTCCTCAGGTAGAGGGGAATTAATGCACAAGGAAATGGGCTGAGAGCAGAGGGGTCCTGGAGTGGAGCAGCAGCAGTGCTCCCCTGAGTTTTCACAAATGTAGCCATGTGAACTAGAATCACTACGCATAAGTAAAATAAATCAGATAAATAGGGGATATTGAGATGTTTATGGTAACAGTCAAAACAAAAATAATCAGGTACATTTTGCCTGTTGTAATTTAAATAAAAATACAGATTTAACTACGTAGGTACTTTTATGGTACTCACCACCATGACATCTGAGTGCCCCCCGCTCCCTTCTCCATCTGGAGAAGTAGCTTGAAAAGCATAAGAATTAATTTCCACCTTCCCTGTCTGAGTGTGGACTATGTGAAGAGCTATTGTGAGGACACTAAGGAGAAGTTTGCATTTCGTTCTGAATGACGTGAGGTCCAGGGGTATTTTCCTCTTGCTCCAGAGAGAGTTCTCTCTCCCGCACTCATGACCAATGGGTTTGTTGCTGTGGTGGAACATAGCTGTTATTGGAGGTCATGGTTATAGAGAGAGAGGCAGTTTTTCCAGTCACTAGGCCATTTCCATGGAGCACTTTCAATATCATCAGGACCGAGACGTTGAATTTGACCCAATGTTGGTGAGAAGCAGTTTAGAGAGCGGAGCCTTTTCACAAAAGCCTGTTTTGCTCACCAGACAGGCGTCTGCATTTTGTACCAAGTTAGCTTTTTTAGTCTGTCTGGCTTAATTCCCAGATGTAATAAGCTGCAGTAGAGTCTGGAAGTCACAGATATGTGTATTACTGTAGCTAGATCTGTGACTCATGCAAGGGGACTAAGGCCTGGTGTACATTTAAAAATTAGCTCAATCTAGCTACATCCCACAGGGCTGTGAAAAATTCTGAGCACTGAAGTTAGATTGACCTAATTCCCGGTGTAGATGCAGCTAAGTCAATGGAAGAATTCTTCTGTTGACCTCATTACTGCCTCTCGGAGAGGTGGATGTATTGTGTCGCAGAAAAACTCCTTCCGTTGATGTAGAAAGCTTCTACATTACAGCCAGGGCCGGCTCTAGGTTTTTTGCCGCCCCAAGCAAAAAAATTTTTGGCTGCCCCCCCCCGACATGAGCACCCCCCTGCCCACCAGTGCCCCCCCCACTCACGCCCCCTGCTGCCCCCGCACTGGGCTCCCCCCCAAATGTGGGATCTGCTACCAGCACACTGCAGCCGAGCCCTGGCCCAGCTGAGACTCCGTCCCCATGCGGGTGGAGCTGCTGGGCGGCGCGGAGCGGGGGTACTTCCAGGTGGCGGCGCGGCTACGGGGTGGCGCAAAGAACACGGCCCCCTCCCTGGGCTTCGCAGCACTGCTGGTGGCCAAGGTGGATCAGTTCGCGCTCACCGCCCTCACCCCCGACATGCTGGCGGCCGAGGACCTGGAGAGCCCCCCGGACCTGCTGCTCTTCAGCCTCACGGTGCCCTGGCCCAGCCCCGGCAGGAGGGAAGGCGAGGATCTCCGGCTGGGGGGCTACCTGCTCAGCACCGACAAACCCAGCCGGCCGCTCACCTTCTCACACACTCCAGGAGCCCCTCACCGCCATCGCAGCCCGGGCTCGGCTCCAGGGGACACCGTTTCCCTCCCTCCCTGGCTCCTCTCCCTGGCTCCTCTCACACACTGGGTAGGGCCGCCCAGAGGATTGAGGGGGCCTGGGGCAAAGCAATTTTGGGGGCCCCTTCCATAAAAAAAAAGTTGCAATACTATAGTAACATGTATTTGGAAATGTAAAAAATAACTAGTGAAAATTAATTTGTAATAATTTGAAAATACACCAAATACATTATTTAAAAACATTAAATGCTTTACTGGTCTGTATACATTTGCAATTACATAATGGGCTGTCGCTGGGTGATGGTGATGGGTGGTGTCACTGGGCTGTCACTGCCTGGAGGTGGTGCTGCTGGTGCCCAGGGGCTGGGTGGGGAGCTGGCTCTGGGGGGGTGCCCGGCTCACAGGGGCTGGGCTCAGGACTGTGCGGAGATGGGGTCGGAGGTTGTCTGACTCAGAGGGCTCGCCTCAGAGCTGGGGGTCTGGGGTGGGGGGGATGGGGTCGCAGGGTGCCCACCTCAGAGCAGCTGGGCTCAGAGCTGGGGGTCAGGGCTGTGGGGGGAATGAGGTCAGGGGGGTGTCCGGATCAGAGGGGGCTGGGCTCGGAGCTGGGGGTCAGGGCTGTGGGGGAAATGGGGTCAGAGGGGTGTCCGGATCAGAGGGCTGGGCTCAGAGCTGGGGGTCAGGGCTGTGGGGGGAATGGGTCAGGGGGTGTCCGGATCAGAGGGGCTGGGCTCAGAGCTGGGGATCAGGGCTGTGGGGGGGATGGGGAGAGCGGGGTGTCCGGATCGCAGGGGCTGGGCTCGGAGCTGGGGGTTCAGGGCTGTGAGGGGGATGGGGCCCGGGGGGTGTGCCCAGGTCCAAGGGGCTGGGCTTGGAGCTGGGGGGTCAGGGCTGGGTGGGGAGGATGGGTTTTGGGGGGGTGCCCACCTCAGAGGGGCTGGGCTCGGAGCCGGGGGTCAGGGCTGTGAGGGGGATGGGGCCGGGGGGTGCCCAGGTCCAAGGGGCTGGGCTTGGAGCTGGGGGTCAGGGCTGGGTTGGGGAGGATGGGTTTTGGGGGGGGTGCCCACCTCAGAGGGGCTGGGCTCGGAGCCGGGGTCAGGGCTGTGAGGGGATGGGGCCGAGGGGGATGCCCAGGTCCCGAGGGCTGGGCTTGGAGCTGGGGTCAGGGCTGGGTGGGGAGGATGGGTTTGGGGGGGTGCCCACCTCAGAGGGGCTGGGTTCGGAGATGGAGGTCCGGGCTGTGGGGGGACTGTGTAGAGTGGGGTGTCCGGATCAGAGGTGCTGGGCTCGGTGCTGGGGGTCCGGGCTGTGGGGGAATGGGGTCAGGGGAGTGTCTGGATCAGAGGGGCTGGGCTCGGAGCTGGGGGTCAGGGCTGTGAGGGGGATGGGGCCGGGGGGTGCCCAGGTCTGAGGGGCTGGGCTTGGAGCTGGGGGTCAGGGCTGTGGGGGGAATGGGGTGGGGGGGTGTCCGGATCAGAGGGGCTGGGCTCGGAGCTGGGGGTCAGGGCTGTGAGGGGGATGGGGTCAGGGGGTGCCCAGGTCTGAGGGGCTGGGCTTGGAGCTGGGGGTCAGGGCTGTGGGGGTAATGGGGTCAGGGGGTGTCCGGATCAGAGGGGATGGGCTCAGAGCTGGGGATCAGGGCTGTGGGGGGAATGGGGTCAGGGGGGTGCCCAGGTCCGAGGGGCTGGGCTTGGAGCTGGGGGTCAGGGCTGGGTGGGGAGGATGGGTTTGGGGGGTGCCCACCTCAGAGGGGCTGGACTTGGAGCTGGGGGTCAGGGCTGGGCCTGGGGGTAATGGGGTTGGAGGGTGCCTGACAACCACCTGAGACCCCCCAATCCAGCCCCCCCCATCCCTGGCCCCTGACCGCCCCCCCCAGAACCTGTGCCCCCTCCCTGCCCCCTGAGTGTCCCCGGGACTCCCTGCCCCTTAGCCACCCCCCTGGCCCCGGCTGCTTACCCCGGCTCACCGTGCGCCCGGGTCCTAAACAGCGCTGCAGCCACATGGCTCCGCAGGGGGCTGAGCTCTTCCCCGCTCAGAGCCGCGTGGGGAGGGGAGGGGAGGAGCCGCTCGGCCCGGAGCTCGCAGCCCCGCCCCCTCAACACGCGGCTCTGAGCGGGGCGGAGCTCAGCTCTCCCACCCCCCGTCCCAGCCAAGCGGCTGCAGCGCTGTTTAAAGGACCAGCGCGTGAACAAGCGGAGGAGGAGCGGCCCGTCCCCTGCAGCCAGGCGGGGCCGCGCTACCGGTAAGGGCCCCCCCCCCCTCTCCCCCAAGCGGAGGCTGCAGGGGCCGGGCTGCTCCTCGGCTCGCAGCGGCAGGATGAGCTGGGGCCCCAGCCCCAGCCTTTTGCCGCCCCCTATATTTTGCCGCCCTAGGCACCAGCTTGTTTTGCTGGTGCCTAGAGCCGCCCCTGATTACAGCACTACTGTGACAGAGCTGCAGTTCCATAGCTGTGCCGCTGCAGCATCTGTAGTGTAGACGTGTCCTAAGTCTTCTAGCCATTCACAGATGGTAATGATAATTTTTCACAGCCGCAGCTGTCTGAGCATCTTTAGGAACTTAGATATGCAAGAGGACCCCAAAGCTATATATTGACTTTACAGTCAGCAGTCAGGTGCCTTAGATCAAGGGGAATATTATGGAGGAGATATGTGCTCTGAGCACCTGCCTCTTCCTACCTGTACCAATTCTGTCATGCCTGGGTTCAGTTTTAGCCAGCTGCTCTTCATTCAAGTGTTGATCTTGCTAAGCATTAGGAATGCAATGAGTTGGTCCTGTTTACATCTGGACATACAGTGGGGTATTATCTGTATATCAGTGGGGTGAAGGAGACATACAGTGGGGTATTATCTGTATATTGCTGACATTTTTCAGTGTGTAACCAGCTCCCCCAGTATCTTCATATAGATATTGAATAATATTGGGGAAAGGATAGAGAGAGCCTTGCAGCAAGGCAGGAGAGCACTTTCAGGGCAGAGGAATAGTTGCCCATTACACCTCTCTGGGTTAGTTCTGAAAGGACTCAAACCATTTTAGGACATTTCCATGGACCTGTGCTGTTCATTTGAGCAAAAACATCAGTCTAATGTGTATTGACTATTATTATCATTTCCACATTTGTTTGACACAAGAGAAGATATTGGAATGGGGGGGGGTTGGCAATGGGACAGCTAATACAGTGTAGCTGGAGTGGGAAATGAGGAATTTACCTCTCCAGTATCAAAACTTAAACTGCTTCCTGAGTACCAATACTCTTAGCATCCAGCTGTGAAAACCCACTGCTATGCATTGCTATATAAACAACAGTAGTACATTGAAAATGTATGGGCAGAGTAAAATAAAATTCAGGTAATATAAAATTAAGTAACACAAAGGTTACTTTATTGTACTTGGAGAGCAACGAAGGAGAGGGGGAGGGCAGTTTTTCCTCCCTGCTAGTCTGACCGAGCTAGAATCTGTTGACCTTTGTTGTATTCGGGTTCATATATTGCACCCATCACCGTGGTATCTGGGCAATGCATTTAGTTTATTTTTAAAAGAAGATTGAGAAATGTGGTGTTGTTGTTTTTTCCTTTAAAATTTGGGTATATTTTATAAATAAACATTTTGGATGTCTTTTCCGTTTGCCTTACAGATGGATCCAGCTTTGGAAGAAAGAATCAGAAAGAATAAGATATCATTGGAATCTGAATATGAGGTATTGTAGGCTTTTTGCTCAGGGCTTGTAGCCTTGTCTTGCCTACCCTAGCTGTTTTGTCAGGTGTGCCTGCTCATAATTAAAATTAAACTAACTCTTTGCCTTTAATTCACTACTGTCCAGTAAAACTAGGGTTTTTTGGTAAAAGATTTTGAACATGCAATGCTTCTTTCTAAACACAGCCCTGCTTTGATGTCCAGTTGCCAAGTACAGCACTAAAATGAAGCTAACAGTTTCTGTGGCTAGCCTAGTCTATAAAAGTAAAACTTACGCTGGACTTGGATAGAATATGTGCATGTCAGCATTTATGCTACATATGATGTGATGAGATCCTTGTGAGAAATTGCACCACCATGTGACCGCCTAGCTGACACTACCCACTAATCTATCTGCCTCCATAACTACTACTTATATTCCAAACATGTGTGCAGTTTTCACACAGCTGCCATTCCCCTTTTGTCCATCAAAAAATGTATACATCACGGAGAAATATTTCCTCCTTTCCCCCAGATGTATTCCTTCCCACAATTACACTGCTCTAAGATGGAGGCCTGAGCTAGCTACAGGTTTAATGTCCAGTATCTCATAAGTCTTCAAGGCTGGAAATGGGGTTGTTATCCCTGAGGAAAGCTGTTATCCCTTTCCAGAGATAAAAGGTGTTTGTTTCAGGCTCAGTCCCGTCCAAGATATTAGACCTTAAAATTATGACACTGATATATAGAAAAGTTTTTTTTGGTAATTGTAGAGTTTTTTATAAAATTAAATGGAACAAATTATCTGCTCGTTGTTTCTGCACTTGGTTTGTTTTGTTATTGATGGGAGGAGGGGGATAAAAGGGCACAAATAATTTGGGGTACAGTTTCTTGCCTACAGTTATTTGCAGGTGAAATTCCTGACACATGGGTGTCATGTACTTGATTGCACCCTACTTAAATATTCAAATGATAGAAACTAGGGATGTAAAAGGTTAACTGGTAAGCATTCGACTTACCGGTTAACCAACCTTAACTGTTAACCCCGGTGGCCCCACGCAGGCGGCAGGCACCCACGCCCCGGCTGCATCTAGTCACCTGGCCAGAGGGACCTCAGCCCTGGCCATGCTGGGCCGGCCGGTGGGACTTCAGCCCCAGTCACGCCAGGACGGCCGGTGGGACTCAGCTGCACCAGGCCAGCCGGTGAGACACAGCCGCACAAGGCCTGCCATCCGGAGCAGGCCCAGCCCTCGCCATGCCAGAGCTACCTCGGTTAACCGGTTAATTAAACGATATAATTTTAGTCATTTAACCAGTTAACTTTTTTAACCGATATTTACATCCTTAATAGTAACTGGACTTGCTAATAAAACCAGTCTATCACACTATCCCATCCATCATGAATTATCTATATCAGAATAATAATATGTACTCTTTTTGCTTTTCTAACATAAGCACACAGAGTTTTCCTTCTCTAGTACAGAAAAGTTATTAAATTAAGATGACTGGAAACAAATTTGGGGCATTGCACTTTTTACAAATAACTTTGTTTTGTAGTGTTTAGAGGGCAGAAAGCTTCATACTGAGTATGAATGGAAAATCCCAGCCTGAAATTCATAATTTACAATCCACTAATGACAGTTCCGTTTGCCTTTTGGGAGCCTTTAGTCTTGTGCGCTCCCTTATATGCATTCTAACTCTGGTTTGATTTATTAACGTGAAAGAACCACAGTGCAATGAAAAGAACAGTCTCTGTCCTTTTAACATGATACATAACTCCTAAGCTCAGAATGGAACTGTACATGTGATTGGATAAGCCACACTTTCTCCCAACCACAATTAAGTACATGGTTGAAGGACAATATTTAAACGGCCATAATTGCACTGACTCTTGTAGGGGACGTCAGTGTTCATAAAATGAAGATGGCATAACAAAATCTTAAACACATGTTCTGATAATTCTTGTGAGGCTCATTCCTGTTAGCAGAAGTGACTGAAACATTCTTAATTTTTGTTTTTTAATCTAAACTGCAGATGAGCCCCGTGCCACAGAGTTCAGATCTAGATCCAAACTTTACCAAACAACACAGCTTTCAGATCTTGCATTCCAGTGTGGTTGATTATAGAGAGAGGACCAATATATGTTGTTTGGATTGCATCAGGATTTGAAATTCCTCATAATTAAGGTGGATTCAGATCAGTTCGGGGCCCATCTCTAATGTCAAAATACAAATGTATAAAAGTATATAATTATAAAAACTTTACTATGGGCCCAAACCTGCTAAGTGCAGAGCATCCTAAATTCTCACTACAGTACAAGTTAAAAGAGCTCTGTGCCCCAGCAGGGTTGTATATCACCTTGCTGCAGGATTGGGCTGTATCAGAGTGTTTGACTATTTAATTCATTGTTTCCACTCCATTCCTACTGAAAAAATTCCTGGACAAGTCCTTTGTCATCTCTCTCCTTGAGTACAGTAAACTTTCTCCTCTGTGGACCCTATAGTCTACCTTTTTCCTACACTGCTCCCTAGGCTACCCAAAATATGGCTGCTTAAGAACATCTTGGAATTTTATATATAGAACTACTTGGAGGGTTATAATAGTGCCTCTTATTAAGGACAGTAATAGTAAAATCCCAAGGGCCCTAAGAAGGTTGCATAATTATTATGTAATACTCAAAGGAGAAGGGCATTATTTTACAATCTTGCTATACTAACAGCATTATTTTACACAGCCGCTGTTGAAGACAACTGTCCTTTTTTAAATTTGGCTGTCTGATATATAAAAGCCTTCCGTTGACTTCTGTTTCTTCTTCTTCTTATCGGAATATATGTGTTGAATTCTTTTGGTATGCTGAGATTACTGCTTAAAGCTTACCTACCACCTTTTGAGTCCTGGCTCACAGGGCAAAGATATTTCCAATGTACTATAACATTATATCCTGACTCAATATGAATTTTGTGAGTTAAGATATCATCAAGTCATGATTTAAAGTGACAAGTTTTATGTAAAGACTTTTTTTTCACTATAGCTTAGTAGTTGTGCGAAGTTCAGTTTATCCCACATAGGAGCACAGTTGGTATTGATGTTATTTCAAGGACTGCAGTAGAGGCGACCATTTGTGTGTGTAATCTATACTGAAGTGTTAATCTCTTGGGTCTATCATTGGTTCCATCCATCTTGTGCTTTGGGATGTGCCAAAGGAGCAAACTGCCTTTACACACGTTCCCTTTTGCTCATGCATTCCTCACACACACTTGTGTTCTCGCACAGCCAGCTAGTCCTTGCTGCTCCCATTTGCCTAATAAATCATTGCCCTTTCCATAGCTGAAATTGGTACTAATGTGAATGTAGTTCCATGCTTGAGCCTTGTTAAACAAACTATAAAAAATGCAAAGTAGTATATAACTTGTGCTGAGACAGAGGTCTAGAGTATTTTTTTTTAAAGTGCTAAAGTGGCACTTAAAAAATTAAAGCAAGGAGGGGAATTATTTTCCCGATTGGCACATTGTTCCCTATCAAATAATTTATTTTTGAACACCCCCCAAAAAATTCTTTCTAATCATAATTATTTTTCTACAGTATCTTTTATCCTCCAGGATCTAAAGTGGTTTGCAAATGTAAAGGGTCACAGTCAACTTTTAATCACAATTCTATTTGAAATTCTTTATTTACTAAATTATATGTTACCCTGAGGATTACTATAGCTGAAAGAGATTAGAGGGAATTCCCCCCCCCCCCCCAATTTTGTACTTTGTGGGCAATCACTTTCAATGCCCCTACATTGAGGCCTGGATCCAGCATAGCACTTAACTTAAAGCTTGTGCTTAACTTAACTTACAGGAGTACTCCCATTGAAGTCAAAGCCTAAAATTAAGCACATACATAAATTTTGCAGGATTGGGGCCTTACTTAGTTTCCCCTATTATTTGTGTGAGTCTTTCCAGCAGCAGAAGAGAAGAGTAAAAATATTTTTAAATTGGAAAATATGATTGTAACCCCCACAAAAAAATGACTAGAAGAGGGACTCAGGAGCATGTGAAGAACCTGAAACTACTTTTAGCATCCCCTCTCTCTCTCTTTTCTTTAACTGACTAGATTTCAAGTTGTCAGTTTTCCTTTTAACTAACTGACTGCAAATACATAGTTGCAGTAAGAATTTTTCAAGACAAAATGTAATTACCTGCGTTGGAATTTGGCAAAGGTATCTAGGATAACAAACCAGGTACTAAAGGGCTCTTCAGTCTAGCAGAGAAAGGCATATCAAGAACCAGTAGCTGGAAGCTGAAGCCAGACCAAATTTAAATTAGAAACTAGGCATATATTTTTAACGGTGAGAGTGATCAACCACAGGAACAAACATCCAAAGGGAATGGTGGATTTTCCATCTCCTGATGTCCTCAAATCAAGACTGGATGCCCTTCTGGAAGGCATGCTTCATTGGGCTCAGTACAGAGATAACTGGGTGAAACTTAATAACCTGTGATATACAGAAAGTCCGATGAGGTGATTAATGGTACTTTCTGGCGTTAAACTCTATGATATATGAAACCCAGATACTGATCCACTTCCACCTTGCATAGTTCATTAGATTAGATAAGAAGTCTGCGTGAGGAAATATGACTGAACTCCACCACATGCAATGGGTTCACATCCCCTGTCCAATGGCCCACCCAAATCATGCCCCATACTTTGTACAATAGAACTGTATCAGTTCCGCTGCATGGAGGACCCAGGCATCCATGGAGGAGGGGGCAACATTCCTCCCTGGGTGAGAAATGTGTAACTGTTTACTTATCATGTAAGATTGCTGGCAAATATTGCAAAATTATTAAATGGCATCTCAGTCTTCAAACAGCAGAGCAAGAGGTTTGGGGATGTGGTTTGGGAAGGCTGCTTCCTACACAAGATGCCTTGTGAGTGAAAGGAAATAATATACGTATTATCTCTGCTGAGCTGGTTCGTGCCATTTACATCTCTTATTAATTGAATTTGGGCCTGGCCCCTGCACCTATGGGGGTCCCGGACTGCCCCCACCCCCAAGTGCACGCACACACACACGCCCAAGTTTTAGTCATGGCGGGTATTTTTAGTAAAAGTCATGGACAGGTCACCGGCCCGTGAATTTTTTTTACGGCCTGCGACCTGTCCATGACTTTTACTAAAAATACCCATGCCTAAAACATAGCCTTAATTATTAGTCTTTGACATACCAAGACTAGCAGTAGGTATGAGAGCAAGTGGATTATAGTTAGGGCAGTTTTTGTGTTTAAGTACTGTATTTGTTGAGTGAATGTACAATATATACATAAGTTATCTTGTTCTCCCTTCTTCCTCTTTCAAAAGTCTCATAAACCTGTGGTTCAAGATGTGGGTCACGGGGAAAGGTCAAAATATTACAGGAAGGTGAAGCTGGGCAGCAATTATGGCACAGGCTCCTAAAATAAATTCTGGCAATAGAACTTTAGTACAAGGAGGAAGGTTCTTAGTCTCCCAACAAGACATTTTCTCTCTGTTGAAAATGTTGGCTTATCCAAGCCTTTGTTTCCGTTAGGCTAGGGTACGCCACCCAGAACTTCAACTAGTAGAGAGAGCAACTCAGTGTATTAAGAACAGGGCATGCTAGAAAGAACTTAATACTGAAATTAAATGCTACAATGTTCAACCACTAGGGTGTTTTTCCCACCACAAGGATGTTTAAGTTAATTATATTATGGTCACTATTACCAAGCGGTCCAGCTATATTCACCTCTTGTATCTGATCCTGTGCTCCACTTAGGACTAAATCAAGAATTGTCTTCTCTTGTGGGCTCCAGGACTAGCTGCTCCAAGAAGCACTCATTTAAAGTGTCAAGAAACTTTATCTCTGCATCCTGTCCTGAGGTGACATGTACCCAGTCAATATGGGGATAGTTGAAATTCCCTATTATTATTGAGCTTTTTATTTTCATATCCTCTCTAATCTCCCTGAGCATTTCACAGTCACTATCGGCATCCTGGTCATCTAGGTGGTAAGATATTCCTACAGCTATATTCTTATTATTCGAGCATGGAATTCCTATTCATTGAGATTCTATGGTACAGTTTAGTTCATTTAAGATTTTTACTTCATTTGATTCTACACTTTCTTTCACATATAGTGCCACTCCCCCACCAGTGTGACCTGTTCTGTCCTTCTGATATATTTTGTATCCTGTATTACTGTGTCCCATTGATTATCCTCATTCCACCAAATTGCTGGGATGCCTATTATATCAATATCCTCATTTAATGTGAGGCACTCTAGTTCACCCATCTTATTATTTAGACTTCTAGCATTGGTATATAAGCACTTTAAAAAGTGTCACTTTTTAGCTGTCTTCCATTACATGATGTAATTGAATGAGACTTTTTTTTCATTTGACTGTTTCTCATCTGATCCTACCTGTATTTTATCATCTTCCATACTCTCCTCCTTACTAGGACATAGAGAGTCTCCATTAGTAGATCCTCCCCTAAGGGATGTCTCTATCCGAACCCATGTGCTCTTCTGCACCTGTTGGCTTTCCCCCAGCCCTTAGTTTAAAAACTGATCTACAACCTTTTTAATTTTAAGTGCCAGCAATCTGGTTCCAGATGTTAGGTAAATATCTGGGATGTTCTAAACCTATTGCTTATGTCCGTGTGTGCTTAAATCTAATAAACTGCAATTTTCGATAGAGCACGCTTACTTGCATTCATCTTTTATCAGATGGAATTGCTGTGCTCCCATTGATTTATTCCTGACAGCTCCTGGAGGGAAATAGTTAAGTTACCCCTGTTGGGGGTTCTAAAAACCCTAAGTAACAGTATCTGTGTTTGAAATGCTTTTCAAGCGTGATTCCAGAAGAATGCTGTTATAACATAGTCTGTAATCTGCACATCAAGGGGTGGTTATTAAATGTTTATATAATACTCTTAAGTGTACATGGCACAGTATTAGGTGGGGGTCAAACAGTGAACCAGCCCCTGCTCTGAAAAACGTACTGTCTAAGAGCAAAAGGGAAACCAAATGTACAAGACAGTAGTGGGGATTGGCCATTAGAGCTTGGATGCTTCACGAAGGAGATTGAAGACGTTTTTAGCATATAGCAGTGGGGGGTTTATTCCAAACATTAGGACAGCATGGAAGATGGCGTGGAGTTGGGAGGGGCTAAGATAACACATAGGATGGTGAATAGGAAAACTTAAATTGAAATCAGGAGTAGATGTAGGAGAAAATGAGGCAAGTGAGAGTTGTATACAAGGGCAGGGTTGAGGAGAAGCTTGAAGTTTGATGCAGAAGAGAATGGAAGCTAATGCAGGGATTCATGAATGGGGAAGGACAAGGTCAGAATAGTGGGGAAATAAAAACTAACTTGTTAAACTATTCTGTAGACATGCTCGTGGAGTAGACTATAGCATACTTTCCACTAAAGAGATGACTTTAAAAAAATCCCTGTTCACACTGGGTGCTAACTACAATTAGGAGGGTGGTTTGAGAAAAGAAATAGGAAACCAGGTGGATGAGGTAATATCTTTTATTGAACCAACTTCTGTTGGTGAGAGAGACAGTTGTTCCAACAAAACTTACTTACCTCACCCACCTTGTCTCTCTAATATCCTGGGACGAACACAGCTACAACAGCACTGCATACAGTGCTGGGCAGTGGGAGGCAGGAGACAAGAGGGCCCAAATTTTAAAACATATTTAAGTGTTTTAGGCTACTAAGTGCCTAAATCCCTTTTGAAAATGAGACTTTGGCTCCTAAATCAGTTAGGTGTTACAATACTGAGCACAGTAACGCTTAAATACCTTAAAAAATGTGGGCCGAGATCCATTATCACCTCTGTCACTCTCTTGCTTTGTGATCTTGTGCAAATTACTTAACTTCTGTCTGCCTCATATTACCCTTATGTAACACAACAAAAGCAGTAGTAGTAGTAGTAATAATAATTAATATGGTGAATAATAATGTTTACCTAGCAATGCAAGATACATAGAACCACACAATTAAACAGTGCATGACTACTGTTTTAGAGCATGATTGGATCTGATTTGTCCAGAAATCCGGACCAGTGCAGGGCGTTGTCATGCCTGCCATGGAACCTTGGGTGCCTTGCAATGCTTTGCTGTTACAGCTCCAACCTGGGCTGCTCCCAACCAGCCTACCAGCAAGCAGGTCACACTGTGTGTGTGTGTGTGTGTGTGTGTGTGTGCACGCACACTAGACATTCCTGGTTCAGCAGTTCTCACCCCAGAGCCCATCTACAGCCTCACTCTGGCTTCCACCAGCTTTGGTTACTACTTGCAGGGTGACCCCAGCAAGCTCCCTGTCTTGAATTTTCCCAAAACCATGTGCTCTGCAGTGTCCAGCCCTGGACAATTCAGAGAAATAATATGGTTCACTTGTTCCTCTAAAGACACAACACACATCATAGCTTATTGACTCAACTGGGGTTAATACATCCTTCTCTTTAAACACCGCAGTAAATTGGTTTATAGTAAAATAAAACAAATTTATTAACGATAGAACATAGCTTAAGTGATGCTAAGTAAAAAGAATAAGGTTAGAAAGGGTTACAAGCAAATAAAAGTGAAAACACGCATATAAGAGTCTAAAAATTAATCTAGCAAGATACAGGCTTTGTTCAAGATGGTTTCCATCACCAGTCATGCTTCTTCCCAGCCATGGCTAACTTTCCTTCAGTGAGGACCTTCCAAAAAGGTACAAGGCGCTGGCTTCCCTTGTCACCTTAGATGAAAGATCTTTGCTTAAACAGGCTTCTCACCTCTATTCAGTTTCAGAAACTTCAACCCCTCCTTGTTTGAAGGACCCATCTTTCTCAGCTTGCAAGAGCTCTGTTCCCTTGTGTCTGTCTAGCAATGGATACCAAAAATGACTTTTTGCCCTTGCTTATATCTCCCAAAGTTCAATGGCCTTGGTTCAAGAGACAGGAAGCCCTTCTGTGTGCTCAGCTTGCTGTATCCACTAAGAAGCTGACCTCATCCTATTCTTCCCTTCCCCCTTCTGATTTCTATGCAAATGGAGCTTCTGTTGTTTTGATTCTATTATGCTTAATTTACACAGGAGACAAGTAAATGTCTGCCCCCACTCCCAGTCTGGGTGGAAACTTCCTTTGGCCACACACTTTAAAATATAATATCAATGAGTATTTATAATTTCTCCTATAATGTTAATACATATGTTTCACAATGATATTGCCAGTGTGTCATTAGCTTTTAGAAAAGACCTCATTCTGTATGCTTTTATGATACAGTAATGTTGTATACAATCCGTTGATTCAGTTGCTTATCACTTGAAGTTCAGCCCAGTAAACCTTTGAAATGGATTCTTCTGAAAAGTAAAACCCAGACTAAGGTTCTCTCCTGCTGGATATAGACACCATGTGTCGTCTTTCCCACTTGTTAGTGTGAAGTTTGCCTCCAACCCTTGTTAGCTTGATGGGTCTGTGTGACACTGAGCCAAAAAGGGTTAAGCAACTATGACCCAAATTCAACCTTTAAAGAAATATTAGAAAAGTATATAAATGACCATTAGGGCCATTCCTTATAAACAGCTAACAAAGCCATGCTAGATAGACTGAAGCTTTGAAATGTAGACTTGTATTGTTAGAGAAATAGAGTAAGAGAGTGATTGTATTTATCTGTTTACCTATATCTTGATAGAGGTTAACAGTGTAACCAGATGGTTCCTGTCTGTTACTATAATCTATATAGTCAGAGATCAAAAGGGAACATTAACATTTAGTTGAAACTTGGGTGTAATAATATCATTGTCTTTATTTCTCTTTGAAGTTTGTAGTAAACTGTCTGTGAACCGATTAATGGATAATTACCTTATGCTGATGAATGCAACTAATTACCTGTGTATACATAGGAAATAGGTGGTTTTATTTAAAAGCCATAAAGCTTCACCCAAGGAACACCTGCTGTGAAGAGGCTATCAGTAGCCTGCCAGAGAGCTATAAAAGAATTCTAGGGCCCTGATCCTGTTATCTCAGATCTGCTTAAGCTTGGACAGGGGAAGCTTGAGTCGCAAGACTGCGGTCTCCAGCTCCAGTCTGGATTATCCAACTAATTCTCATGGAAGAATTTGAACAAACTCTATATATGGACTACCTGTTTGGACTATAACCTGATGAAGTGATTCTGGCAATAACTTTTTGCAACTCAGCAGCTTGCAACCTCTACAATGAAACTGACCTAAGAACTTTATTCATATCTGTTATAACCAATAATCTTTCTCACGTTTCTTTTTTTTTATACATCTTAGTTTAGATAATAAGCATTGTCTGTAAGCGTGTACTAGGACAAGATCTGAAATATTCATTGATCTGGTGGGTAATGTGTCTGATCCCTTGGGATTGGTAGAACTTTATATCTGATAAACAAGATTTTCAGTAATCCTCATCATATTTGATTTGGCTGTCTGGGTAGAAGCCCAGGAGGCTTTAAGGAAGCTGTGGTTTTGGCTTCTGGGTAACCAGTAAGGTATTGTAGAAGCTGTTTTGTTGCTGTCTTGGTGAATCTCATTATTAGAATAACCACCAGTTTGGGGGATTGTCTATCCTGTTCTTTGCACTTAACCCTGATTTGAGCAATCTCACTGGCCCCTCCAAGGCACCAATGGTCACAGTCTGTTTATTGCTTGTATGTAAATTGAGGTAAATGCAAATTCCTTTGTTTAGGATAGACCTGATTAACAATTCACCCCGACATACCTGGTTCACACACACTTCAGTTATAATTCCAGAAAGGTACAATTTATTTGCAAGCAATATTTATTTATTTATTTACTTACTTATTCTACATCCTGCACAGCTTGAGGGTGCCACCCAGAAATCTGCCTGCAAAAAGAACGTCATGGGGGAAAGGGAGCAGTGTTACCAGCCTTATCAAATAAAAAAACACAATTTTAGCCAAAATGAAGAAACAAGAGGTGGCATGAAATGGTTCAAATTTATTTTATATTTTTTTCCCAGGCATTTGCTCAGAAACACAAAGCAAAGTGTGGGCATTGGTGTCACTGAAGAAATAATTGATAGCTGAAGGAATTGAAGCTGCTGTGTTGCATCCGGCCAAAATCAGAATTACTAAGAGAGACAAAACCTTTCTGTTTTGGGACTATAAATTGTCTAGCAAGCTCCTGGAAGAGATGAGAGTGGAAAATCTGCAGGAGAGTGTGGATAAGAGACAGAGAGCTAACTAAAAAGACTCAGTGTGAGCACTGCCTAAACCGACAGCTGGTCTATAAACAGTAACCGCTGAGAAACAGAAAATGCAGTTTACAAATATAGAGGGGTAGATTGGTTTCTAAGTTATATCTGCTACATGGGTTTTTTAAATTTTTTCTTTTCAAAGCTCTTAATGGCCTAGATGTAGGCTATATTTAAGCCCCTTCGTTTTCCATTTAAACCAATTTTTACCAAAAAAAATTCTGGGGTTTTACAAAAAAGTAGTATTAATTTTTTTCTGATTTTCACCTTACTTTTATTATTACTTGTATTATTCAAATATATAAAAAATAACTTGTTTTATGAGGAAAATACAATACATTGCATGAGGTAGATATATTATGATAGCAGCAAAGAGTCCTGTGGCACCTTATAGACTAACAGACGTTTTGCAGCATGAGCTTTCATGGGTGAATACCCACTTCGTCGGATGCATGTGGGTATTCACCCACGAAAGCTCATGCTCCAAAACGTCTGTTAGTCCATAAGGTGCCACAGGACTCTTAGTCTGGATCTGTAAAAGCAGCAAACACGGCTACCCCTCTGATACATATATTATGATAATAATTAGTCTGTGTTTATATGCAAAGCTGCCTGTTGAAGTAAGGCTATGTATTAGTCTAGAACAGGGGTAGGCAACCTATGGTATGTGTGCCCAAGATGGCACGCAAGCTGATTTTCAGTGGCACTCACACTGCCCTGGTGCTGGCCACCGGTCTGGGGGGGGGCTCTGCATTTTAATTTAATTTTAAATGAAGCTTCTTAAACATTTAAAAACCTTATTTACTTTACATACAATAGTAGTTTAGTTATATATTATAGACTTATAGAAAGAGACCTTCTAAAAACATTAAAATGTATTACTGGTACACGAAACCTTAAATCAGAGTGAATAAATGAAGACTCGGCACAGCACTTCTGAAAGGTTGCCAACCCCTGGTCTAGAAGATACACACAATAAACAAGCAGGCACGCACGCACGCAAGGTCTGAAGTGCGTGCACATCTGAATATACTAATGAATCTCATGCCCACCATGTACACATTTCAAGCTGTTATCTGATAACGGTTTAAAGAGTTGACACTAAAATGGGAAGAAAACAAAAATCTGTATCAGAGTACATTTCAGAACACCAGAAGTATTTGAAAGGTTTTTATAAAAACAAACAGGAGACAAGGATAGAGTTGAGTGTATGTGCTGCAAATGGCGTGGCCCAATTATAAAATGTAAATATTTATAGGCTAATAGTTCTAAGTCTACAACAGTAACCTGTTTATTGAAATGAAAAGTTTTTTATTCGGGGATTAGAGATGTATTGTTTTCATAAACTCAGCGGGGGCATTGGTGTTTTGAGTTCTGTTTTAGTTCTGCAGCAAACCACGTTGAGCGAATGGAATTCAAAACATTAATCTACTGAATACTTTTTTCCCCATCTTTCCGTCCATCAAAATAAACCCTGATATTTACCCCAAAAAATTAATAGGTTTTGGTACTGATTTTTCACCTGCTTTTGTTGTTGTTATAATGAACACTGATAAATTCCTGGGAAAAATTAAAATAAAAACTGAAAATGAAGGGCCCTAGCTATATTTGAGATCTGCTCTTTGAGCCTTTCTTATGGGAACCTGTATTCTCACATGCCAGTTTTTAGGGATGCCACCATCATGTATTAGTTTGGCAGGTAATCACCTCTTGTGATGGTGGCTCCTTGGCTCACTCCTTGACATGCATCTCAGCCCTTCCCTTCCACTTGCCAGAAGCTCCTGGAATCATTTATATTAGAAAAATTTTCAGAGGTTAAACCTCCTGGTAGCACTCAAATATGAAATGTTTACCTTTCTCCTTCCTCCCTTGTAGTAAAACTTCTGTTTTTAGTATATACATTTGAAAAAGTGTTTTTTAGTTAATTATTTGTATTGCATCAGTGCCTACAGATCAGGGATTGGGACCCGTTGTGCTAGGCCTTGTACACACACAATGAAAAGATGGTCCCTGCCTCAAAGAGCTTACAGTCAAAGCAAGACAAAGGAGCAGGTCTTCTCCCTGGTGCCCACCCTGACAAATTCAGCTGCCTGCAGGGGATGTCTATAGAGGGAAGTGCTGGAGCAATCTGTATTCCTCTCCCCACCTAGGTCCAGGAATAGGACCTGAGGTGCTCTGCAGATGTTACTCCATCCATACAATTGAACTATGTCCCTAGCCCCCATTCTCTTACCATGCTCATCTTGCAGTGTATGGGGGATGGGGAAAGACCAGAGAAGCTGCACAGCAGGGGAGCCTCACGCTTTGGCTGACCCCCACCCCAGATCTCACAGCACATAGCTGCATAGAGAGTATCCATGGAGGTGGACTCCAGGCAAAAAGAGAACACCTCTCAAACGTCTGCCCTGCTGGAAGGGGGCCCTTTAAAGTGGTAAAATACTGGCTAGGATTTACTTCTAAAAGTTTTAATACAATATTAAGATGGCAAGATTAAGCACTCAAAAGTAAAGAAATTCCTTAGCCCCGGTGCACATGCTGTAAATTTTATGGCACTTCCCAGTGACAAAGAGCAATACTTCTGTCTCTTTCTGAGCATTTCTAAGGTCTTGTATCTTAATATACTAATCTTCCATAAACAAGGGAAAGAGGAACAGAAAATATGTGCATCCTGGCCTAGTTAAGTGCTTGTTCTTGCAGACTTAACATTGTGTTAATACTACTATTTTGCTTTTAATTTTCCAGATTTTTTGTTTAAGTAAAGAAGATAATGTAGAAGTAAATGGCCAAGTTCTGTCAGCTTTATTACTGTAGCTTGTGAATTCTTTGAACCAATAAAAGCACACTTAACCAGCTGTGCATACAGAAGCAATGCAGGAATGGCCTTCTGTCTCTGCTGATCTCCTGCCATGTGCATGGGTTCTGGGGCCCTCTGGGGTTTAGGAGGTGAAACCTCTGGCCAATATAGCGTGGGGTTAGTTTAAAAATGGAAAGGCTATGTAACCCTACAGATTACTGAGTGCAATAAATACTCTGGCTATTAAATAATTTGGATCTCCATACTACCATCCATCCAAGGTTCTCAGAGCAATTTACAAATATTAACTAAGCTTTACACACTCCTGTGAAGGAGGAATGTACTGCCTCTATTTGAAAAATGGAGAAATTGATGCACAGAGATAATAAGGCACAGATTGTCAAAGGTATTCATACTCTTAATGTCCACTGATTTCAATAGAAGTTAGGAGCCTAAATACTTTTGAGGATCTGGGCCTAAGTGACTTACCCAAGCTCATGTGCCGAGAGTGAGATCCTGTCCCATTGAAGTTAATGGCAAAACTCCCATTGCCCTCAGTATCATCAGGATTTCACCACAAGTCTTCAGCAGAGCTGAGAAGAGAACCCAGATCTCTTGGATGCTAAGTTAGGTGCTTAAACCCCAGACTTAGGCACCTAAGTCCCAGTATTAGCCTCCATCACAATCCACAAAAGTCCCACTGAACCCTGTAGGTGCCTAAACTCACTTAGTATCTAAATGTTCAGGGTAAAAGTTCCCATAAGTTTGTGCCACTGGGTATGTGCACTGCTGCTTCCTTCTAGGTGCCCAGTTGCCTATCTCCTATCTAAGACCCACTGCAATCCATGAACCATGGGAAAATAGGCAGAGGAGCACCTAATGCACTCATGGGCCCGATCTGGTAAGCATGCCGAGAGGCTGCCCACTGGCTTGGGTTCCATTCAGAATTGGAGGCCAGGGAAAGAAGTGGTCGTGGTGCCCACCTTATAACTTTTAGCTCAGTAGTTACAGCACTCACCCAGAATGTGAGGAAGAAAGGATTTGAACAGGCAAGTGCTCTAACCACTGAGCTGGGGGATATTCTTATGTAGGGCTCCCTCAGTCTCTCCTGGCGAAGCTGTTCTGTGTTGCATATAATTAGTCACAATGCTGTAATGCTCAGCCGGACAGTGCAAGAATGACTTTGTAACCTGGTGGACAGGGCACCCATTTGGGAGGTGGGTGACCCAGGGGTCCAGTCCACCTGCTCCAATAACTCTTAATTATCTCCCATCAGCATCTTCCACTGGCTATCTGAGCTGGCTCTATGCCTAGTGTGCTGTCTTTTGTGGATCGCATTCTTAGGCACCCACCTCTTTTCATTCGTTGTATAGGGAGCATAAGCACCTAACTCAGGCTCTGTGGATTGCAGTGTTGTTCCAGTAATTGTCTAGGTGCCTCACCTAGAAATGCTGTAACGCTTAGCACCACACTGCCTAAGTTCTTTGTGGATCTGGGTCTAAATCCTGTGCTCCAATCCCACAACCATTCTTTCCTTCACTAAATAAAAACCCTACTTCAGACTTTGCATTCTCTTTCCTCTCAACTTCTTCAGCCCTTGTCAACTTGCGTTATACATGAATAACATAAAACTACAAAGAAACACCCTCTGGTTAAAAAGAATTACTCCATGCAGCTTTCCAGTCTGAGCAGGATTAATCACAGATAATAATTAAATACAAAGTGATAACCCGTAAATCATTAAACAAATGTGGCAGCAGACTTTTGTAAGGAAAATGAAAAGAACAAAGAGATTGCATTGTGAAAGATTTCATGCAAAAACAGAGCTTCATTACTGCAATAAGGTGGAGATTTTAAACACCCATTTTAACTCTGTCCCCATACATCTGTACGTTACAATATGGTCTTTCATTACACGCGCTATAGCCCCGGAAGTAATTTGTTGATCTGACAAGCTGATTTGATGCGGTTCTCTTCCCTGCTCCTTTCAACTGTGAAGATGCTCTGCCCTTTGTAATCTTTCCATCTTTATCTGAAATTTTACATGCCGGTTACCATAGTGACAGGCAGTAATTGCCCCTTTTGATTTGTTATGTATAGGCATTTCTGGGGTGCCCCTCACCAAAGTATCTGAGCACCTCACAAGCCTAAGGAAGTAAGCCTCCTAACACCCTTCTCAGAGAGGCAAATTTTTATTGTCTCGTTTTTACAGGTGAGATAGTGCAGCACAGAGACACTACAGTCACGGTTGTTGTAAATGACCACTGATTTTGGTGGCCAACTTGAAATAACTTGGCCTGATTTTTCAGAGGTGCTGAGAGCTCCCAGGTCCAAATGAATTTTGATTGACTTCAGTTTGCTCTTTGTGGTGTGGAGGCTTGCCCTCTACGGACAACGTATACCCAAACTCACAGGGTAATGATTTTCAAACACCATCAGTCTGGACCAGATTTGAACCAGGGAGCTGGAAGTGAATGACTCTCTAGGCCACTTCCTGTCCCTTATACCATCCAGTATCCCTAATATTGAAACCTGCTTAACAGGAGTCTTATAAAAGCCAAATGTGTAGTGAGCAGCTGAATGCTTGTTTAGCCACACCACCTACTCACAGAGCTGCAGCTGTCTTCTAGTTTCAGCATGTCAGCCAAAGACTTTTAAGAGGCATTTTTAGCTGATTTAGAAAGAGAATCGGTAGGTTTGATGTACTACATTGTTCTGACTTTAAACAATTCATTTCCAGGATCCTTTGGGCTATTTGAGACAAGTAGCAAAAGGAATGTCAATCTGATCTGGTTACATCTCCTTCAGTGACTGACTGTTTAGTGCAGGGGACTGGTAGCAGAGCAGAGAGCCTTTCACCTCTAGACAGCCAGTTTGTATAGATCTCAAGTTGGGAGTGGCTGAAAGCACTTTGCCATTTGTATGTTGTACTTCTGTGAAATTAGGTGGTCTCAGTCCTGGTCCTAATGGACAGGTGTCCACATCACAGCTAGCACTAACTGGCATTCTCAGCAGAAAAGCCAAAGACTGAGTGAACTTGGGGGTTGAGCTACCCTCTCACCCAAAGATGTGGTCCTGCTACATGGTTGTGTGCCAATCTGAGGGACGCTTGTAACACCGCTGCCTGTGCTGTTCCTATTCAGTGGACAGAAAGAGGACTTAACTCTTCAGGGTTGTCAGGCTTATTTAAGAAAAATAAAAATAGCACAGTAACAGTTGAAGGCCAAATTCTCTATTGCCCAGCACTGGGGCAGTCATTTACCTCTGTACAAAGTGGGTGTGAAAGGCTCTCACCAGTGTGTGTGAGTGAGTGGAGAGTTCTGGTTGAGTAGAGTTGTACCCACACTTTGCACAGATGTAAATAACTACAGGTGCTAAGCCGTAGAGAATCAGGTCCATTTTCGTAGCTGATGTTCCTTCTTACCTTTACCTGAATAAAGAAGGACCCCTTTTCTTTGTAAAACTTTTATGACATAATCAGATTTGGGAAATTGTATAGCCTGGCTGTTCTGAATGTATAACTGATTGGATACATGTCCCTTCTAGACTGATAATAGTTAAGGCTAAGTTATTGTCATGGATATTTTTAGTAAAAGTCACGGACAGGTCACGGGCAATAATAAAAAATTCACGGAAGCCCATGAACCTGTATCTGACTTTTACTAAAAATACCCATGAGAAAATGGGTAGCCTGGGCAGCTGGGAGGGGAGGGGCTGGGAGCTCCAGGGTGTCCCCCCCCACACTGCGGCTGGGAGCTGCCCGAGTCCCTTTTGCCACCCATGGCAGTGGAAATCCTGCCTGCCGCTGGCAGCTGCTGGGAGTGGCGGGGGTCCCTCTTGCTACCCTTAGTGGCCGGGAGCACCGTGGATCCCCTCTGCTGCCCACGATCCATGGGAATGGTAGGGATTCCCCCTGCCACCGGGTCCCCCCTGCCTCCCACGGGGGCTGGGAACAGCATGGGTCCCTCTTGCTGCCCACGGTGGCCGAAAGTGGTGGATCTGCCCTGCCGCCAGGTCCCCCCTGCCACCTGCAGTGGCCGGGAGCTGTGGAGGTTCCCCGTAGCTCCCAGCCGCACTGGCTGAAGTCACGCATGTCTTTGGAAGTCCTGAATTCCGTGACCTCCATGACTAAATCGCAGCCTTAGTAATAGTTTCAGATTCTGCCTTGCATCCTTAGGAAGCTACTCTCCCTAGACTTGCAGTGAGGCATCAAATGAAATCTTTATTGTGAATGTCACAAACTATTAATGATCTTCATGAATGTAACACCTGAACAAACAAATGTATGGTTTCTCTGTGCATTTATTAGATTTGTAACTGCTTAATTTTAACTGACAAGGATAAACTCAGTAGACCTCACCAATTGTATAGTTTAATCTACTTATTTACTCTGACTATACCCATCCCTTGGATGTTAAGTCCTTCATTATGTAATTCATAATGGCTTTTTCAGGAACCTTGATACCACTAAATTTGGAACAAAGACTACCGAAATATTTTCTTGTTTTCATTTCCTTAGATACTGTACATATTTGAAACACCCTGTGCTGTAAGTAACCCTTTGTCTTGAGAGTGACCCCTTCAAAGCCTTCTTAAGGTGTTTCCGATACAATAGAGTATGACCTTTAGTTAAAGACTATCCTCTATTAGGTATTCTGCTTGTGTTGGTCCCTTGGGTAGTCTCTTCAAATTCTGTAAGTTTCACTGAATATATTTCACTTTCAGTAACTGCTTATTGAAAATATCTCTGAACATTTCTAGAGCAGGCATTGTGGGTAGAAAATCTAAACTTACAGCTGCACTGTATATGTGTTTTATAAAGTCAGAATCCTTTCCCTTTGTAAAGCACAAGGTTCTTTGCAATCTTCCATTTGAGTCAGGTGTTAAACTCTGTCTCTTGTAATCCGAGTGATGGCTACTGACGCATGGGATGATGGGGCACCTTCCCTAAACTCCCTCTCCCTCTCCTCCCTAGTCAGTTCAGATTTTTTCCAGTGGAAATGAAAGGCTGGTTAATCACAATTTGAATAAAGTAGCAAGGACAGTTTTCAGGAAGTGCTTATGCTAACTCACTCCACTGTATGAAAAATTCAGCTGCTGCTACCTCATATCAAAAGTCTGGCGAATATATATGCGTGCACAAGTGTTTTCTGTGGGATCTTGCTTAATTTATTTTGAAATCTGACTAATCTCATTGAGATTTCTTCAAGTTGTAGAAGTGTCATGAAGGTTTTGCATAACATGAACTAATAACAGCAGGCCTGTCCTGTTACAGCTGTCAAATTTTTCTGTGACCCTTTTTCAAGTCCCTCATTGTTTGTCATCCCTATTGACAGTAGGCAAATTAGAATGCAAGCTCTGTAGGGCAAGGGTAGTGTCTTCTGGTGTATTTGTAAAGTGCCTGTTGCAGTGAGGCCTGGATCCTGAGGCGGGGGTTGAGTCCCACTACAATATGTATAATTAATAAGGCTATGTTTATGTCACGGAGGTCATGGAAATCACAGAATCCGTGACTCCCAGAGACCTCTGTGACATTCTCTGCTTCAGCCCCAGGGGCTGCAGGACTCCGAAGCTGACAGCCAGTGGGGCCCTGGGCAGGGTTCTGGCGACCCGGCAAAGTTCCAGTGACAGACTCCCGAGGGGGCCCACCTCAGGGGTCCAGCAACAGGCAACAGCCTCGTGCGGCAGGAGGAGGACGCCTCGGGCAAGCAGCCGGGGTGTTCTGTTTTCTCTTTGGGTCACCCTGCAGCTCCCAGCCGCCGTGGGTGGAGGGGGAACCCCACGGCTCCCAGCCACCCACAGTGGTGGGGGAAACCATGGAGCCGCAGCAGCAAAAGTCACAGACAGGTCATGGCTTTCATGAATTTTTGTTTATTGCCCGTGACCAGTCCATAATTTTTACTAAAAATAACCATGACAAAATCTTAGCCTTAATCATTAATAATGTACAATCTTCTCCACTTTGGTAACACTCGGAATGCCCTCTTCTCCCATCAGTGTGAACTTTTGGGATGATGTTGCAAACTCCCTCACAGGTCTGCTGTTAGCAGATGTGAAGCTCCTTATTTAGGAACTTACTGACTATAGAGAGTCTGTGCCCAGTGGGAAATGGGACTTCCATGTCCCAACTAGCTGCACTGTGAAGAGGGGGGTCAAATTTTGGCCTGGTGTAAACAAGCAGAACTCACATTGTCTTCAGTGGGAGAGAGACCTGCTTATACCACTGTGGGACTTGGTTCAGAATGTGCCATCTCAAGGATAGAGTGTGGAGAATGGGAGGTGGAGAGCAGGGGCAGTAACAAACTAAAGTAGATGGTCAGGGAGAAGACTTGGGATGAGCAGCTACTTCTCCACTATCTGTGTGCATTAAACTAAAGGAAGAGTCAGCAGAGTTTGCTTCCAGCTTGTTTTCAGTAACTGCATTGAAATTAAACTTTGCACTAAAATGCACTGGATACAGAAACTCTCTTGGCATCTGTCTTTTATTATTGTAGTTCTTTGACATAGGAACTGGAGAGGCTTTAAAAAATAGTCTGCAAAGGTTCTCTAGCTTCTCTATAGCAAGAACTGCAACGTCCTGTGCCAAAATGCTGTCTTGTGTGGTGCTACAGCCATACTCCTGGGGGAATCTCAGCATCCCTTTGCCTTCTGCAGCAGCAGCACATTGCAGGGGAGGGCAAGAGGGTGTTTCTTCTTTTTACCCAGTCACAGAAATGCATGAAGAGTCCTGTTGTGGATGCCCTTGAACAAGGGTACTAGAGGGGGGTGGAGAAAGATCCTGTCTACTCCCCAGACCACCTGTGTGGGAAATCTAGACATTGTTTAAGTGCTAGGCTGTTTGGCCACTTAACACTCCCAGGGCCTGTCTCCACAATGTATTAGTTTGTATTAGAGGGGTGTAAATTCTAGTGTGCACTAGTGTGTTGCATACTAACTGGCCCCTGTGGACCCTGCTAGCATGCACTAAAAGTTCCCATTTCAAACAGTACTAGATTAACGCGCACTAAGAAGCTTTTAGTGCATCCCAGCAGGGTCCACATGGGCCAATTAGTGTGCAACACGCTAGTGGACACCCCTCAGTGTGGAGTAATACCCCATATAGACAAGTCCCCCCGTGTATTCCTCACCCCAAAGGGGGACATGGGTAGGTGGGTTGGGAATATGGCTATAGCCCCATCTCCCATTTGTGGCTTCTGGAATTAGGAAGCACATTCTGGAAAGCTGTGCATTCCTCTCTTTTATATGAAAGTAGTATGGAGTGAAGGGGATCATGCTGTTTCAGACTCCCCTGAGGCCATCTGCCCTGCACAGGCAGAATACCTCTGGGCACCAATGAGCAGACATTGTCTTCCTTCCCCTACCTCCCTCAAGAGTAGTTCCTTCTGCGAAAGCCAGGTTTGGGTTGTGCTTTGGCAGCTTTCTATACCTCGACACCAGAAATTCCTGCAGTCAAAGGGCTGACCTGAAAAATAGGGTAGTTTTAAAAAAAAGAAAAGGTAAAGAAGAGAACCTTTTCTGCCCTGTCCAATGGCTCGCTCTTCCCTAGATATAGAGTAGCAGTTACAGCTACAGTCATCGCAAGGAATATGATATTTCTCTGTTCTTTCTCCTGTCTGTAGACTTTTTTCTCCTATAGAATATCATTTGGTCGTGGGTGAAAGTTAATCAGCCAGTGGCTGCTGTTACATTTGTGATATAGGAAACAAGCATATTTGGAAGAACTCTGTTTAAAGCACTGCATTCATGCCCTAACATAGCTTTATGTTTGTTTATCTATAGAAACTGAAAAGCTCTGACTTTGATGACTGGAAGAACATCAGAGGGCCTCGTCCATGGGAGGATTCCAAGTCTCTTCAAGAGCAGCAGCAGCAAGTTCTTCATTCCAAGCCATCTTGACTATGTGCGCTCACTCCGGTGTCTTTGTAGAATCACTGCTATGCCAGTGACTGGGCTTTCTTGCTTTCTAATCCTGTGTCCAGGGAGAGACATGGGTGGGGGAAAAACCAAGCTGACAGGTGGTTTACTTAAGATCAGTCTGAGATGAAATGTTAAATAAAGATCTTTGTTCAACTGCAGCCATTTGCATGGAAGCCCATAGACTGTGTATATTAATTCTTAATAAAGATCAGCCCATTCTTTCATTGAGGATGTCAGTGTTTTCCTTCAGCATTTTTCATAGCTACTGGTCAAAATCTTGTGTGGGCTTCAGTGAGGGCTGACATCTAGGAATTCAGCCTGTCAGTAGCACAAGTGATCTGTGACCCATGCTGCAGAGGAAGATGAAAAGCCCCAAGGGTCTCTGACAAGCTGACCCAGGGGAAAATTCCTTCCTAGTCCCAAATATGGTAAGCAGTTAGACCCTGAGCATGTGGGCAGGACCCTCCGGGCAGATACTAGGGAAAGAATTCTCCATAGTAACTCAGAGACCTCCCAATCTAGTATCCCGTCTCTGGGCATTGGGGATTTTTCTACAGGCAGTTGCCAATAGGCATATGCCATTGTAGGCAGTCCCATCATACCATCCCCTCCAGAAAGTTATCAAGCTCAGTCTTGAAGCCAGTTAGGTTTTTGCACCCAGAGCTCCCCTTGGAAGGCTGTTCCAGAACTTCACTCCTCTGATGGTTAGAAACCTTTGCCTAATTTTGAGTCTAAGGCTATGGCTACACTTGCACTTCAAAGCGCTACTGTGGCAGCGCTGCCGCGGCAGCGCTTTGAAGCGCTAAGTGTAGTCAAAGCGCCAGCGCTGGGAGAGAGCTCTCCCAGCGCTGTCCGTACTCCACCTCCCTGTGGGGAATAACGTACAGCGGCTCCCAGCGCTGGGGCTTTGACCACACTGGCGCTTTGCAGCGCCGCAATTTGCAGCGCTGGAGAGGGTGTGTTTTCACACCCTGCTGCAGCGCTGCAAATTTGCAAGTGTAGCCATGGCCTAAACTTATTGATGGCCAGTTTATATCCATTTGTTCTTGTGTCCACATTGCACTTAACTTAAATACCAGGGAGGGAGAGGAGTTATTTATCCCTCTGATGTATTTATAGTGCTTTAGGAGTTCACACTTGTTACTGGGTTGATGAAATCCAATTACAGAACATACTGCCAGTTTGGGGTTTCTGCCCTGAGGTTGGCACTCACAGCTGTAAGCCACTCCAGACAGCATGACATACACATTAGTACTTCAAACTAACCTGTTTCTCCACCCCCTCTAGAGAGCCAGCTAACCTGGTGATACTCTCTCTACATATCATGCATCAGGCTCCCATCTATTTATCCCTAAGCCTGCTGCTGTTTCCCCTCTTCGCTAGCAGTAGAAGGATGCACGTAGGATTCTCTGCAGCTAACGTTTAAAATGTCATCATTTTCCCTCCCTAAATGGATGCTTTCCTTCATCACTTTTAAAAGACAGCCACTGCTGACAAACAAAACCCTATTTAACCTTTATGCATTCAGTGCACTCTCGGCCTTACCTTTTCTGCCCATTCAACGATCATGAGACCTGTGTGAAGATAGGTTCTGCCTTCTCCCTGATCTATTCAACGGTGTGTGTGTGTGTGTGTGTATGCTGCAGCCACAGGGGCAAGGCACCAAAATACAAGTTTGCCTAGAGGACCATTTTCCCTAAGGCCGGCCCTAAGGACATGTGAAGAGGCTTTGCCCTCACAAGTAACCCAACTGTGGCCCAGGGAAGGGGAGGGTCCTGATTAGAAACCAGAACAAAACATTAGTGGAGTGGTAGAGAAAGCTGATGCAGTAATGAAGAACCAGAGATGAGAAAGGGTCCTGCAAAGATAAAAGTGAGGGATGCAGGGACAAATACAGAGAATAGACTAAAGACAGTAGGAATCCAGCCCCTGAGAGACAGAGTGCTGGGAGATCCTACAGAACAAGGAAAGGTGCTACAACAGAAATTGGTGGCAACTGAGGCAGCTTTACACGAAGCTATAGAGGACATTCAATTCTAGGAAAAGTTTGGAGACACCATGGAGGAGAAGGGTAAACTGCTTCTCATGGTTGGCGACTTGGAGCAGGAGCGGGATGACCTGCAGACCCGGCTCTGGCAACGCTAGGGGAGAAGGCATCCATACCTCCGAGGGATGCAGTCTTAAGGGGGACAGCGTGTGGAGGGATGTTCACGCCACATTAGTCTGGAAAGGATTAATGATGAGAAGGGGGCCAGTTAACTTGATAGGCCACACCTGAGGGGAATTAGGCTGGATAAGCAGCCCCTGATTGGGAATAGAGCCCAGCTGAGAAGTAACAGGCAGGGCTATGATAAAACCAGGAAGTTGGCAGCAGAAAGGGGCTGCAGTGAGGGAGCCTGCATTCACTCTCTGGACATTAGAGAGGGAAGGAGGGAAACCTAGGGGAGAGGGTGTAGGAAAAGGCTCAGGAAAATGGCAGCAAGGCTTAAGATTGTACAAACCTTGGCTGCTCGTTGGAGGATCCCTGATCTGGAACCCGGCCTACAGACTGGGCCTGAATTCCCATACCAGCCACAGGGGAAATGGCACCATCTGGGCAGTGAATGAGAAGACTGACAAAGACAGTTGCTTAAGGGTGCTGGAACAATTTGTATAGTGGGGGTGCTGAGAGCCCTTGAACCAATCTGTGAACCCGGCATATAATGGAAATCACTTCAAGCCAGAGGATGTGGAAGCACTGCCAGCACCCGTAGTTCCAGCACCTATGCAGTTGCTATGGAAAGACTTTGATACTCCAGAAGAGTGGAAGGACTATAATGACCTGGCGGAAGGGCCATGCCACAGAGAGAGAGAGAGAGAGGCAGCAGGGCACATGAGCAAGCAGCAGATCTGGAAAAAGCTAATCCCCAGAGCAGCCAGGAGGAGGAACCCTAATGATGAGTGGGACTGTAGCGATGCGGGACTCACCCCTGCGGCACCCCCTGCTAGTCTCCCCAGGGAATTAGTGTTCCAGCAGCTGGAGCACCCTCTGCAGGTCATTGTCCTGCTGTCGCTGGCCCCATGTCCCTCCTGGACCCTGGTACCCATCTCCCTTGAGTGCTGCCCCCTGGCAGTACCCCCCTCTCTCTGGGCTCCCCTTCCAGGGGAATTCCCACCCTCTATTCCCACTTTTCCTCAGTGTTCACTGCCAGTTCTCATCTAGCCCCCGCACTCTGGGGCAGACTGCAGTCCATATCACTTATCATCGGCAAGGGAGGTTTGAACCTGCTGCCGCCACCTACCCCGAGGCTGCACCCCTGCAACCCCAGTACCTTTTCAGGCCTTTGGCTTTTGCAGCCAGGGGTTTTCCAGGTGGGAGCTCCCCAGCTCCCTTGCCCTATTCCCCAGCACTGCTCTACTCCAGTGCTTTACTCAAGAGCCAGGCCCTTCTCTCTCTCTCTCTCTGCACCTAGAGAGAGACTGCCTGTGCGCCCAGCCCACAGCCTCTTTATAGGGCCATCTGTGGCCTGATTGGGGAGTGGCCCAGCTGTGGCTACTTCCCCAATCAGCCCAGGTTTTCTCCTACCACAGCCCTCTCCCAGGGCTGTTCTCAGCCCTTCAGGGCAGGAGCGGGTGGCCACCCTGCTACAGGGACCCTGTGACAAGGCCAAAAAACCGCCAATGTGATGGAAACCATTTTAAGGCCTAGCTTGCTTCTGTTTGATGCAAAAACAGTGGAAGGCTCTATATTCTATTGCTAGTTCTCTGAGCCTCTTCTCCCAGGTCCTCTAACGCACTGCCATAGACTGTAGGTCAGGATCTGGGCATGGTGACCAGGTGTCTGGTTTTCGACCAGAACACCCGGTTAAAAAGGGACTCTGGCGGCTCCAGTTAGTGCCGCCAACTGGGCCACTAAAAGTCCAGTCAGCAGTGCTGCGGAGCTAAGGCAGGCTAGTCCCTACCTGTCCTGACTCTGTGCTGCACCCCAGACATGGCCAGTGTTACGCCCCCCTCCAATCACTGGCTCCACACTCCCATTGGCTGGGAACCGTGGCCAATGGGAGCTGTGGGGGTGGTGCCTGCAGGCGAGAGCAGCGCGCAGAGCAACCTGCCATGCCTCCGCCTAAGAGCCGGACTGCTGTTCACTTCTGGGGCACAGTGCGGAGTCAGGATGGGAAGGAAGCCTGTCTTATCCCGTCGCTGACCAGGAGCTGCCGGGAGTAAGCCCCTGCCCCAACCCCCAGCCCCAAATCCTTGTCCCAGCCCTGAGTGCCCTCAAACCCAGAGCCCCCTATTGCACCCCAAACCCCTCATCCCTGGCCCCACCCCAGAGCCTGTACCCCAAGATGGAGCCCTCACCCCCCCTGCATCCCAACCCCCAGCCCAGAGCCGCCTCCTACACCCTGAACCCCTCTGCCCCAGCCTGGAGCCCTGTCCTGCACCCCAAACCCTCCCTGGCCCCACTCAGAGCCTGCATGCCCAAACAGAGCCTTCACCCCTCTGCATCCCAACCCTCTGCCCCATCCCAGAGCCCCCTCCCACACCCTGAATCCCTCTGCCCCACCCCCCAGCCTGGAGCCCCCTCCTGCACCCCAAACCTCTCATCCATGGCCCCATCCCAGAGCCTGCACCCCAACCCCCTCCCTCAACCCACAGCCCCCTCCTGCACCCTGAACCCTTTGTCCCCAACCCCACTCCAGAGCCTGCATCCCCAGTGGGAGCCCTCCCCCCCCCGCACCCCAAACCCCTGCCCCAGCCCAGTGACAGTGAGTGAGGGTGGGGGAGAGCAAGCAACTGAGGGAGGGGGGCTGGAGTGTGCGGGAGGTAGGGACTTGGGGAAGGGGCAGGGCTAGGGTGTTTGGTTTTGTGCGATGAGGAAGTTGGCAACCCTAGATCTGGGTGGTGGTATTTATTTCATCTTTTTGGCTCTGCTCTGTGATGAGGTTTATATTTGGAGACACCCAAAGCAATGATGATTTCATGTTGGCAGTAAATAATCATTACAAAGGTGGAGGAAGATCCAGCCCTGTCATCCATTATTAAGATGTAAGGTGCAATCCCAGCTTTGTCCACTCCTCGGGTAGTCTGCCAAAGCTCTCTGCTCTGGGAGGGGAACCACAAAAGAGCCTGGGGAGTGGAAATGCTGTCGGATTGCATGGGCAGGACTAAATGAAATACTGATCTCTGGGTGAAATGATTTTTTTACCAGCAGATCTTCTCTGACCTAAAATGGTGAGTTTTGCCTCAAGACCATCCCTTCAGTGAGATCACATGTTGCATGAGCAACAAGGTTAGAGCCATAGGCTTAAAATTCTCATCCAACTCAACAGAATGAATAACACTGAGATGTCTTACACCATTAAGGAAAAGACTGTACACAGCACTCTTGGGGTTCCCCCAAGACCTCCTCCACTCAGTTTTCCAACAGTTCAGTTCAACTCCAGTCTCATCACTCAGGTTCCTTTACTTGGCACAAAGCAAAGCTATGCTGAGTTGCTCAGACTCAAGCATAGGGGGTGGGTATATGGCATATCACATCCAGAGTTACACAGCAAACCTCTTCCTTTATATACATTTACACATTACATTGCATTTACTATGCATTGCATCACACGTTTTGGGATTGGCTTGGTCACTTTGTAGGAACCAACACCTGATCAGCGCACACTGCCCATGCATAGCTTATTCTTTACCTCAGTATAAGAACATAAGAACGGCCATACTGGGTCAGACCAAAGGTCCATCCAGCCCAGTATCCTGTCTACCGACAGTGGCCAATTCCAGGTGCCCCAGAGGAAGTGAACCTAACAGATAATGATCAAGTGATCGCTCTCCTGCCATCCATCTCCAGCCTCTGACAAACAGAGGCTAGGGACACCATTCCTTACACATCCTGGCTAATAGCCATTAATAGACTTAACTTCCATGAATTTATCTAGTTCTCTTTTAAACCCTGTTATAGTCCTAGCCTTCACAACCTCCTCAGGCAAGGAGTTCCACAGGTTGACTGTGCGCTGTGTGAAGAAGAATGTCCTTTTATTTGTTTTAAACCTGCTGCCCATTAATTTCATTTAGTGGCCCCTAGTTCTTATATTATGGGAACAAATAAATAACTTTTCCTTATTCACTTTCTCCACACCACTCGTGATTTTATATACCTCTATCATATCCCCCCTTAGTCTACTCTCTTCCAAGCTGAAAAGTCTTAGCCTTTTTAATAATTCCTCATATGGGACCCATTCCAAACCCCTAATCATTTTAGTTGCCCTTTTCTGAACTTTTTCTAATACCAGTATATCTTTTTTGAGATGAGGAGACCACATCTGTAGGCAGTATTCAAGATGTGGGCATACCATCGATTTATGTAAGGGCAATAATATATTCCCCGTCTTATTCTCTATCCCCTTTTTAATGATTCCTAACATCCTGCTTGCTTTTTTGACTGCTGCTGCACACTGCGTGGACGTCTTCAGAGAACTATCCACGATGACTCCAAGATCTCTTTCCTGACTAGTTGTAGCTAAATTAGCCCCTATCATATTGTATGTATAGCTGGGGTTATTTCTTCCAATGTGCATTACTTTACATTTATCCACATTAAATTTCTTTTGCCATTTTGTTGCCCAATCACTTAGTTTTGTGAGATCTTTTTGAAGTTCTTCACAGTCTGCTTTGGTCTTAACTGTCTTGAGCAGTTTAGTATTGTCTGCAAACTTTGCCACCTCACTGTTTACCCCTTTCTTCAGATCATTTATGAATAAGTTGAATAGGATTGGTCCTAGGACTGACCCTTGGGGAACACCACTAGTTACCTCTCTCCAGTCTGAAAATTTACCATTTATTCCTACCCTTTGTTCCCTGTATTTTAACCAGTTCTCAATCCATGAAATGATCTTCCCTCTTAACCCATGACAACTTAATTTACAAAAGAGTCTTTGGTGAGGGACCTTGTCAAAGGCTTTCTGGAAATCTAAGTACACTATGTCCACTGGATCCCCCTTGTCCACATGTTTGTTGACCCTGTCAAAGAACTCTAATAGATTAGTAAAACATGATTTCTCTTTACAGAAACCATGTTGACTTTTGCCCAACAATTTATGTTCTTCTATGTGTCTGAATTTTATTCTTTACTATTGTTTCAACTAATTTGCCCCGTACTGGCATTAGACTTACTGGTCTGTAATTGCCGGGATCACCTTTAGAGCCCTTTTTAAATATTGGCGTTACATTAGCTATCTTCTAGTCATTGGGTACAGAAGCCGATTTAAAGGACAGGTTACAAACCATAGTTAATAGTTCCGCAATTTCACATTTGAGTTCTTTCCGAACTCTTGGGTGAATGCCATCTGGTCCCGGTGACTTGTTACTGTTAAATTTATCAATTAATTCCAAAACCTCCTCTAGTGACACTTCAATCTGTGATAATTCCTCAGATTTGTCACCTACAAAAGACGGCTCAGGTCTGGGGAATCTCCCTAACATCCTCAGCTATGAAAACTGAAGCAAAGAATTCATTTAGTTTCTCCACAATGACTTTATCGGCTTTAAATGCTCCTTTTGTATGTTGATCGTCCAGGGACCCCACTGGTTGTTTAGCAGGTTTCCTGCTTCTGATGTACGTGAAAGGTAATAACAAAATGTTTTTTGAGTTTTTAGCTAGCTGTTCTTCAAACTCCTTTTTGGCATTTCTTATTACATTTTTACACTTAAGTTGGCCGTGGTTATGCTCCTTTCTATTTACCTCACTAGGATTTGACTTCCACTTTTTAAAAGATGCCTTTTTATCTCTCACTGCTTCTTTTACATGGTTGTTAAGCCATGGTGGCTCCTTTGTAGTTCTTTTACTGTGTTTTTTAATTTAGGGTCTACATTTAAGTTGGGCCTCTATTATGGTGTCTTTAAAAAGTGTCCATGCAGCTTGCAGGGATTTCACTCTAGTCACTGTACCTTTTCATTTCTGTTTAACTAACCTCCTCATTTTTGCATAGTTCCCATTTCTGAAATTAAATGCCGCAGTGTTGGGCTATTGAGGTGTTCTTCACACCACAGGAATGTTAAATGTTGTTATATTATGGTCACTATTTCCAAGTGGTCCTGTTATAGTTACCTCTAGGACCAGATCCTGCGCTCCACTCAGGACTGAATCGAGAGTTGCCTCTCCCCTTGTGGGTTCCTGTACCAGCTGCTCCATGAAGCAGTCATTTAAAGTATTGAGAAATTTTGTCTCTGCATTTCGTCCTGAGGTGACATGTACCCAGTCAATATGGGGATAATTGAAATCCCCCACTATTATTGAGTTCTTTATTTTGATAGCCTCTCTAATCTCCCTGCTGAGTCACAGACTTCCCTAATGCTGTCTCCCAGAAAGAAAGGCCTCACCTTTGTTCAATTACTCATGTCAAGCCAGGCCTACATTCCACTGCTTTTGTTTGCAATGCAAGCATCACATTTTGTGCATCATTTCTATGCCCTCTCTGCATTTTACCCAAGAGAAAATTTTTGCAACCCCCAAATGTCCAGCAGTTTTAAGATCATGACAACCTCAGAGCCTCTTATTTTCAATATATCTGGTACAACCATTTGATGCCTATATCTATCACATGCTGATTTCTCCTATCTCCTACACAATATTTCATCTTTAAAGGCCAAGTCTTCCCGCTGTGACCGGAAAGCTTTTACTGTGGTGTTGTGAGGGGACATCATTCTAGGGTGGCTGCAATTGCCAGTTGATTTTTCGACCACACACTATCCTGATGTCAGGATCCTCTCGCTGGGAAGTTTTTAGTTGCTCTGGGTCCATTCCTGCATTCCCGTTGTTCCAGTGGATGAACCAAGAACATGGGCACTTCTGCGAATCAGAGGAAGAGAGGAACACCCATCCCCTGATAAATTAAGTCATTGTTCTCCTGCTTGGGGCAGTATTTGCAATTAGCCTCCCAACAAGGTATCAGCATTACTATGCTTATGGTCAGGCCTGTGTGTGATTGCAAAATCATAGTACTGCAGCTTTTTCCAACCACCTGGCAGGCTGTCCCTCAGGATTCCTGAGTCTAAAGAGCTATTGCAGGGAAGCATGGTCTGTCCTGACCACAAACTTCCTCACATGCAGATAGCGATGAACATGTTCTATGGACTTAACCATGGCTAGGAGTTCCTTTTGGGAAGTGCAATAATTTCTCTCAGGAGAACTTAAACTATAATAAGATACGACTCGTTCAAGCCCTTTGTTTTCTTATTTGAATACTGCCCCCAGACAGTAAGCACTAGCAGCTGTGTCCAATACAAAAGGGACACAGGAATTGCACAAAGGGAACTGTGGTTGCTAAATGTGAACTGGTCAATCTGATAAATACTGGTATAGAAGGAAACTACAAGGGAAGGGAATGAAGGTGAGCTCCCAGAGTTTGTACTGGACTTGTTCCAGCACTTAAATGGGAAACAGAAGAACAGCTGAGCATCTATAAACTGGCTCATCGCCAGTTCACCCTGGAAGGCGTCACCAGTATCTGGGTATGCCCAGAACACAGGCCTGCGTAGGACCTCTGCCAGTTCAGGTGAGATTTCTTCTTTCCTCTCCTTCTTGCTCTTAGCTGTGTCCTGGCCAGCTCAGATTGATGGCTTGTCAAGGGCTTGTACCAGGTCTGGGTAACTCAGTGTTCTCTGGGAGTACGTTCTGCAGCACTGTCAGTGTTGGGCTGCAGTTAAACCTCCTTCCTGTCCCTCCTCCCACCCATTCATTTGACCTGTCATGTTGAATTCATCCAAATAAGCTTTCCAGGGAGTTTTCCCCTCAAATAAAATGATGCTTTTGCATCATTTGAGCTGGGACAGGCCAGCCTCTCCTCTCTGGGCCTGTGTAGTTTACAAGCGGGATAGCAAACAGTTGTAAATGTCTGTCTTACCCAAGTCCTCTGTCTGGATCAATTACTCATCCAGGCAGCTTCATTCCACTGTGGCCGGTGACCCTTTGATTTCCTTCTGGAGCTGAATTTTCAGCACCTTTAGTCCTTGCTGCAACGGTCTCCACTATTTTAGGGCAGAACTTCTGTTCTATGGCAGTCAGATGGGAAGCCCCACTGCAACACACTCCAGCTGGGATGGTAAAACTGATTGATTGAGGTGCCCGCCGATCTGTCTTCTTGCTCTGTAGTCACTGCTCTAACAGGGATCTCACCTCAGTCTACAAGTCCCTCTGTGAGTCCTTTCTGGGAAACCTCCAGCTCTTGTTTCAGGTCTTGTCTTTATTCCTGCTGTCCATTTCTGATTTCTACAAATACCTCCGTTGTTTGTTCCATCTTGGTTCAACAGGAATACCAGCTCATTACTCTCCTTGGAAACTGGATCCTGCTGCTAACACCAGTGTCGCCCCTGTTTGACCCGAGCAGCTAGTCAAAAAGATTTGTTCCACTCTGTTGCAAGTTTAGACGTTTCCCTGCTGTTGGGTAAAGGAAGGGGACACTAAAAGGAAAAGATTCTATCCTAAAAGATGCATTTTAAAGAAAATCAATGTTTGTTGGGTAACAGGAAAGCTGGAAATTGTATTTGCTTATTCACAAGAGAGGGTGATTGGGACAAAAGTCAACGGTATTTTTAGTCTCTCTTGTAAGTGTGTCACCTTTCAAAATCAAAGCATCAGTGCGCTAAAGTTGAGGAACTTGGGGCAGGACACTTTCTCCCTAGGGAAATGCCATGCCTCAGGTGGATTGGCTGAGAAATGCAAGCCAGAGAGTGATGTTACAAGCACAGGCCTCAGCAGACTTGTCTCCTCCCATCTGCAGATTTACTTTCTCATCTCAGCTCCAGACCCCCAGCCGGCCTCCTCCTGGTTCTAATCTCCCATCAGACTCTTTACATACCTATGAAATCAACTGTATCTGCCTGACTGGGAACAATTTAAAAACTGTCCAACCAGACAAAAATATAGACCATGTACAAGATGGCTTGGGGTTCTTTCATCATCTGGGCTCCCTGGGCTAGAGCATACCTGGTTATGTCCAATGCTTAGACAGCCTTGCAGGAGAGAGTCAAACAGGAACTACTGACCAAACCATAATGGAAGCTATTAAATAACTTTTAATTCATTTGATTTCTTTCCAAAATAATTTAAATCTAAGGCAGCTTGAGAGAACTTTTCTCAGCATCCAGTCTCATCTGTTTAATAATTAACATTTATTGGCTATTCTTCTCTGTGGTCTCTGTAATCTAAAGTGGCTCTTTCATTTGGAGAAATTACCGACTAGTGTTCTTGTAGGAAATAGGAACCTGTTTTCTAGGGACGCAGGGAAAGGTCGGTTCTCTGGCCTGGATCCTCAAAGCTCGTTGATTTCAATGAGCATTAGGTACCTAACTACCTTTGAGGATCTGGGCCTCTGTGTGAGCATGGCCAAGTCACTTACTGGCTTCCTCTCATCTGTAAAACTGGGATATATCTGTCCTTATCTGGCTTGTCAGCTTGGAAGCTCTTCAGTACAGGGTCTCTCTCTTTCTCTGTGTTTTGCGCAATGCCTAGCACAATGGGGCATCTACTGTTACAGCCCCTTGGTGCTACTGTAATATAAATTGATTAATGTTAAAGGCATGGAAAATGCTGTGATCTTCCTCAGCAGTGTCACAGAAGGTGGGTAGGTACCGGTGTGAGCAAAGGGGACGTGGAGCAAAGAAGACAGAAGAGGCTACTGTGATGTAAAATTCCTGTGAGCTAGGCTTTGTCTCCTTCATTTAACCCTCACTAATGTTAGATTCCCAAGCAAATGCCTTCTACTACAGCCTGTGAAAGCAGGACAAAGCGCCCGTTAGAGCCCGGTTAAGAACCAAACACCAGCTGAAATGGCTCTGGCGGGGCCACTGCAGAATTAAATGAACTATTTTTCACTTACTTCTCATCACCTTGATATTCCTAACAGCCTGCTGCATGGGCGTTCTCATCTCATCTCATCTCTGTGGGATACAATTGACTAACCAGGGTTTGATAGGATGGGGGCCTTGGTTGCTAACAGGACCTTTCATCACAGCCATTCTCTCCCCTTGTATATGTCAGCGTCTTCACTGTGGATCAGGATTTGTTTCCTTACAGAGCACAGACAGTGCCTGACTGATGGATGCTCCACTAATGCCCTAACCAATTAAACAGGCTTAGTTACTCATATGCCTCTGTTTCTGTGTCTGTGACAAGCAGACAGCCAATTGATTGGGCAAATCTTGTCTTACGCTGTCCCTCCCTCAGCTTCGTTCTTCCCCTGAGCAGTATCAAATCCCTGCTCTGCTGTACTGGTACAAGCAGGGGTGTGAGGTTTCCTCCATAGGCCAAGCTTTCAGTCTCCTACTCATTCTACCTCCTGCTGCACGACTCCCATCTATAAGACTAATTAAGCTATAGAGCTGGCTCTTCATGTTTTTTCCTTTCCCAGAAACGCTGACGAACCAATATTCCTTCCATGCCCACTAGCGAGACAGCGCTGAGATGCCCCTGATAAAAAGGGGAATAAGAAGCATATATTTCATTCAGTGACTCTTGCACTGCAGAGTTCCCCAAAGTCTGCTATACAGCATATCGGTTATGCTGCAGCCCCCCTGGTCCCCAGCTAACCCCCCCCACCAGCAACAATGCTAGTAAACAAGAACTTGGGGTCCTAAAAAACAAGCTGCTAGCACTTAAGGCTTGTCAACAGGGTGGGCTAATGTGCTCTACGGGGTTGTGATTTCTAAAGCAGGCAAATGTGTTGCATGTTAATTGGTCTGTGTTGACCCCGGCTGAGCCCAGGGAAATGCAGAAAGAAAACAAACTGCACCCATTGGGGAAAGCTAGATTAGTTTGGAATGCAGTTTGATACAGCAGCTCGGGGCTTGAACTGGGAATTACAAGACCTGTGTGTCCTGTTCTTGCCTTTGCCACTGACCTACTGTGTGACCTTGGGCAAGTCACTTCACTTCCATGTGCTTCCATGTCCAAGCCCATCTTTTCTCTGTCATTGTTATTTAAATTGCTAGCTCGTCGGGTCAGGGACTCTGTCTTACACTGGTCAGGATCCTGCTAAGCCTTTCACATATGCTTACCTTTACACACTGCGAGTAGTCCCATGGAAGTCCATGGCACTGCTACCTGCGTGCAGTACAGCTGGTCAGGACTCTTCCATCAGAATAACTTTCCAAAGGAAAATACCCTTTTTTGAAAAATTAGAAATGTTCACAGGAAAATTTCATTTTTGCAGAAGAATTTCAATTTTCCATTGGGACTGTGCCGTGGCTACCCACCCGAACGCTCCCGTCAATTCCATTTGCTGCTGCCGGGAGAAAGCAATTTTGACAACAGCCTTCCAGGCAGGCAGTGGGAGAGCCACAGTGGGCCCTGGCTCGCCACTTGGCTACAGCCTAGTTGTCTCTCCAGTAGTGGGGGAGGCTGGAGGTGGAAAGCCTGGGTGCTCTGACTGACAGTCCACCAGTGAGGCCTGTGTGCAGGCAGAAAGCAGCACTGACAATCGCCTTCCAGGAGGGGAGGCGCAGAGCTGTCCTTTTGATTTCCCCAATCTGAAGACACATTACAAAGGTGGGTAACTATTATTAACCTAATCTTCTAGATGGAGAATCTGATCAAGACACATTAAGTGATTTCCCCACATGGACACAGCAGGAGTTTGGCAGAGTTGAGCCCTGATCCCGAAAATACTTATGTATGAGCTGAATGGGACTACTCATGCAGTTACGTTAGCATAACGTTAGGTCTGTGTGTAAGTGTCTGTAGGCTTGGGGGCTCGGTCTGCCATTTCCCAGTCCTCTCCTCTAGCAGCTAGTGAAAGCTACTTGTGCTACCTTGTTAATGAAGTGCTCTGAATTCTGACTGAATAAAATATTCAGCCTTCATTGTGTGCATGGATTGGAGGGTGGCATGAGAGGCAGGCCTGTAGGAATATGTTACTCATTTGAGAAGGCACCACAGAATCTGGTAATATTTCAGAGATCCAATCATAGTGGAGCTAGCTTGTTAAAATGTTGCATGAGTACAAGGCATAACTTCTGAATGCCCTTCGCTCCCAGACCTTTCATCAAGTACCGCGGTTGTACTACGTTTCTCTCCCATTCTAGAAGAGTTTGCATATTTCTCAGTCCAGCTGTTAGTGTGTCCATATCATAGAAATCACCACCATCGCTGGAAATATTAAATGTCTGGTTGGCAAGATCAGCAGAAAATCCAAAGGCTGAATGGCCCTTGGAGACCAAACTCCCTTCATACTCCTGCTGGTAGTTCTCCCAAGTCAGTACTGACACACAGGAGGGACAGCATGGGGGAAGCTTGTATCATCTCACTCACCGCTACCTGCTTTGTGGATTGCAAATACGATTAGCACCAATTGTTGTGATGTTATTTTGCTCTAGATACCTCCCTGCCAGGGCTCTGTCTGCTAAACAACCATTTCACAGGAGCACCCAAACAGCAACAGGGTGGGAATTAGGAGCAAGCCTTTCCTGACCAGGGTCAAATCTGAACTGGTAACAGTAACGAAGGGCCCTGCATCCATTAATAATTCTCTGAATTAGCCAATCCCCAAATGATCTATTCTGTTTCCAAGGGAGATGTCGCCCATTCACCCTTGCCTCTCTGTGGCTTTGGCCATGCTGCACTAGATGTGCTTAGTCAAGAAATGATAGCGAGCAAGATAAAAATGTATTCTCTTGTCCAGAAACAAATCCTGTATAATAACCTTTTGGAAACTTCCCCTGGGGCCATTTTTTGTGGTCACACTTCTTGTCTCTCTCATTATGTCTCTGTAACCCATATTTGTAAAGACAGGTAATCCAGGTTAAAGAGCTATAAGCCATTCAGTGTTTGTGTGATTTAAAACCTAAGAGACAGGTTCTGGGGCTGCTTAACTTTTTTCATCTAATGACTCACACTTCTCTTTTCAATGCCAATTTGCCAAAGTTCAGGGAAGACAATTTAATTCCCCCTGATGGCCACTCTATTATTTGTTACAATGTATTTTGGTGGGCACTTTTCCTTCCACCAACCCCCTTTTCTTCTGCCAGCTTTTGAGGCTGATCCCTCCCTGCCGTGCACCTGGTGTCATCATTACACCTGTGTACAGTGAGCACAAAGCGAGTGGGAAGTGTTACCAAACCAGAACTCCACTCATACTGGTGGGAACATTTTACACCCACTTTGCACAGGTGCAAATGACACCACCAGGTACAAGGCAATGGAGAATAAGGTCCTTAGAGCCTGAATATCTTGTTGGCTTCACTGAGTGAGCTGTGTTCTAGGGTAAGATATATGAAGAGATAGCTAGTTAAATCTTGTACCATCCCTCTGATGAGCAAAACTATTACACTACAGAGGCTTCTCTAATCACTTAAGTTCTAATTTTCTCTCTTTAGGCCTGGGGTGTCTTTGAAGGGGAGATCTTCATAGAAAAGCCAGTGTGCTCTAAGAAGTTTTGTAAAACTCACTCGTGTTTTTCTTTTGGGGTTGGGACTCCAGTAGGGTGACCAGATGTCCTGATTTTATAGGGACAGTCCTGATATTTGGGGCTTTTTCTTACCTAGGCTCCTATTACCCCCCACCCCCGTCTCGATTTTTTCATACTTGCTATCTGGTCACCCTAGGCTCAATTGCTGCATCAGAAGGGTGTTGGAGGTGTTGATTTTGGATGAGATATGAAAATGAGGTGATCCGGTTAATCAAAGATTCATCCCTCCTGCAGGCCATAGAATCTCATCCGCTAACTCCTGCATCAAGCTCATAAATTACGGTTGAATTAGAGCATGTCTTTTAGAAGGACATCCAGTATTATTTAAAGGCTGTACAAGTGATGGAAAAAAACCCACCACATCCCTAGGTAAGCTGTTCCAGTGGTTAATTACTCTCACTATTAAACATTTGTGCCTTACGTCCCATATGAATTTTTCTAGCTTCAACTGCCAGCTGTTGGATCTTGTTATGCCTGTGTTGCTAGTATCATGATCCCTGAAGTATCAAATGTCCTCTGCCTATGTAGGTACTTTTAGAGCCAGGGCTCTGGTGTCCTAGCCAAATTCCATTTTGGCTACATAAAATATGTCCTGTAGTTTCATTTGGATATAGCGTTCTTCATCTCCTAACCTAAATAGTTGTGTAGCGTTGCTGTGGGTAGACAGACATCTGCCGTGTTCCACCCCAGTGATTACTGCATTTTCGTGGTGGGTGAAGCGGCCGTTTGTGGGTCTATATATTTTGTAAGGGTTTCTTTGATCCTTCTGGATGAAAAGAGATACATTAATGTACACTTTCACTGTTGTGCTCAGGAGTGTAGAGTTCTTTTTGTCCACCTGCAGTCTATTCTGTGGTTGGTAGAGCATATACTACCAGAGGCTATAGCTTAATTTAGCTCAGCTACGGTGTCTTGTAATTAAGAAAGACCAAATCACCTCTGGTAATGGAAGGTTTTGAGCAGGAATTGATTTTTAGCAATAAGAGACTGAGATCCCTGGCCAACAAAATCAGTAATAAAAATGATTCTCTTTGTGCTAATCTCGCTGCAGTGGGGTGTTGACCCCACACGTGCCCTGAAAAGGTTAACCAAGACAAAGGGGGCTAATTAACCCAATAGGCTGCAGCTGAGAGGAATCAGGTGGCTCAGCAATCCCCTGATTGAATGAGGAAGCCCAGCTGAGGAGGAATGAGCTAGGCTGGGAGTATAAAGGCAGAAAATAGGCAGCAGAAGGGAGCTGCTAGGAAAATTGGTAGTTCCTTCCTCGGAGAAGGGAGATGTATTTGGCCTGGCAAACTGGGGGCGCGCTGTCAGGAAGGTAGGACAGGGCTTGGAGAAAGACAGTAAGGTCTAGAAGGAACAGACCTTGACTGCTGACTAGAGGGTCTCTGAGCCAGAACCCAAAGTAGAGACTGAGCCCAGGTTTCCCTGCAAGCAACTGGGGAAGTGGCTCTACAAGGCAGGGAATGGGAAGACTGCCCAGGAGTGCTGGTGAGGAAAGACTTTGATACTCCTGAAAGGGAAAATGTGTATAGTGAACTGGTCAGAGGATTGAGTCGTGAAGAGGCAGCAGTAGCTTGAGGAGCAGGAGAGGGGCTGCAGACCCAGAGAGAGAGGCTGAGACACAGCATGTAGCCATAGGAAGGGGCATCGATCTGGTGCGCTATTCCCCAGAAAAGCCAGCGGCGGCCCTGTCCTAGCTGCCACACTAGCTGTCAAAATAGCCCTAAAAATGCCAGTTCTCTTCTCTAAACACAAGATTGTTTGCCCACACTGAGTAATTCATTTTTTTTCCCTCACACCAAAGATCTCAATAATGGACTTTGTCTCTTCTGTATTCTCCTTATTGTTCAATTTGCCCTGTGTAATAGGAAGGAATTTCAATTTTCCACAGAGTTCAGCAGTGTTTTCGCCACAGTATGAACACAGCATCATCCCAGCTCTTCTCCCAAGGTATCTTCCTTCATTGTATTAAAATGGTGAGGTATATGTGTGTGGGGGTGTATGTGTGAGAGAGAAATAACTGTTTCTAAAGATTAGGTCTGGCAGATAGTTGGTTGGCATCTAAATAATGCCTGGCCATGCAGCAATTCGTTTTTTAGAGTGGCATTTCCCTCCCTTTCTGATCTTTTATTGTCAAATGTTTCCTTTTGTGTCCTGTATAAGAGCTGCCACATTGGCCTAATATTCCGCTTACCGAACTCGTCTGCCTTTTTTCAATACTGCACCGTGCAAGTTAATGACTGTCAATAATACATAATCTGGGCTCAACAATGGCCGGTGCTAGCTGATTCAGAATGCATAAACACCCCCCAATAAAGCATCTTAGTGTTGTGCAGCACTATAGCAGGAAAACTTCCATTGTTCGTTTGTATTATTGTAGTACCTAGCATCCTCTGTCATGGACCAGAACCCCACTGTGCTAGGCACTGTACAAACAGAACAAAAAGATGGTCCCTGCTGCAAGGAGCTTACATTCTAGATATAAGACAAGAGACGATAGATGATACAGCCAGACAGGAGATCACAAAGAAACAATGCGATAGTATTGTGAGTGTGACGGAAAGTGGTCTCTGCGTGCCTGCAGCCTCGCTGTTAAGCCTTTTTTAGGTGTCCCAGCAAAGCAGAGTTTTAAGGAGGTCTTTGACAGAGAACAACGAAGTGGCTTTGGGGATGTTTATGGGAGTTCCTTCCAAAGGGCAACTTGGGAGAAAGTATGACCCCCACTGGTGATCAACTTATTCTGAAGCATGAGGCTTGATTGCCCTGGTGATTGTTACTGTATCTAATTTATTCTCAGGGGAATAATAGTACCTTTGGACTGAGGTCTTGTAATGTATTGGCTCTGTCTGTATGAATGTGTGAGTGACGGATGCTGCCCTCTAGTGGAAAGCACTTTTAGCTCAAGTGATTCAGGTCTCTTTTTGGACCAGAAAGGGTTCTAAAGGCAGCTCCCTGTGTGCGTGAGATTTCTATATAGTAGTAAAGTCTGTCTGCAACACATGGACTCATTCCAGTCTTCAGACGCCCAGGTGAGCTGCTCCTTACTGGTCAGACCTGCACTCTCCAACTCCCATAGGACTACTTGCCTCTCGTGATTCTAATCTTTGGCGACTGCAGGGATGTCATTGATCTGATGTCACTGCTGGTGACACTTTATTTGCATATATGCCTTATCCTCTGTTTAACATGGCTAAGAGTACATGATTAAAATGTGTGAACTGAAGGATGAGATGAACAGAGTAAACAGGAAACAAAGACCAGGGATGTTGGGGATATGTTACCTGACAAGTGGTATGAAGAACTCTAGGGCCTGATTTTCTTGCTTCTCTCTTGCACTGGAAAAACACTACTGATGTTAGTGGAGTTGCTCCTGATTTACATCAGTGTAACTGAGGACTTTCTTCACTGCAGTGTTAGCTTGCGGAGTAACTCGAGTGTTGCCCCAACCACACACACATCTCTACCTTGAAGTTAGTGCTTGAAACTCAAGCTACCTGGCCATTCAGAGGGGACAGGGCTAGGTGAAAGCCCAAGTGCTGCTGACATTCAAGCTACTGAAGCAGTGCGGACTCAGCATTCTGTATGCCTACAAACACACTGTGTGGCTTGCGTGTTCTGAGTACAACCGCTCTCACTTGAGTTAGGTCAGCCTGAGTGTAGATGACTCGAGCTAATGCTGCAGTGAAAACCAACCCTGCAAATCAGGCTCTTAAACTAAAACAGTCCAAATCATCAGGTGATGTAGCCGCCCTTATTTACACCAGCTGGGGATCTGGCACAACATGTGCCTAATTCAGCTATTCTGTGAGCAGGTGCAATTCCATAGTTTTCAATAGGTACTATACCCACCTACACCAGAAAGTTTTCCCCCACTTATCTGTAATTTGCACTTGGGTTTGTATTTAAACACACTGGTGTAACTCTCCACTGAGTCAAGGGGATCCGAATCTGGCCTAAAGCTCCAATACTTGATTCCATTTGATCCATCAGTGTCTCCGTTCACTTTGGCTTTATTCTAAGGTGTTAAGTCTGGGGAAGCAAAGAAAGGATCTGCCCCAGCTGGAGTCTCAGGAATTCTGGGAGGGCAGCAAGCTCTATAAAGAGTCTCTGTTTCTGCGATATTAAATTCTTGCCACTTCTCAGGCTGCCTCTCCTGAGTCATTTTGAAAGCTGATGGGAATTATTGATCCTATTTACACTCCAAGTGTTTTGACTGATTCTGCATTTAAAAACAGGAATGTCCAGATGCAGAATTAAAGAGCAGCTCTTCCCATGGCCTGATACAAAAATGATCTATGGGTCTGACCTGTCTTCTCTGAAAGTGGCTTCATACTTTCATGGGATTGCTGCCCCCTGCTAGGTCACTGGCTTGTAAATTACTGTGCCCCATCCATTAATCTGTAGTCTACATCCTGTCCTTGCTTGTTCCCTAAACCCTCTTTCCTCTGGCACATGCATGCATCTTCCTCCCTACTGCCTAACAGAACAAGTGCAGAAAATGTTCTGAAGGCCAGGAGGCAGGTAGCATGCCACACCGTGCCAGACTCCTTGTTGGTGAGAGGATGAGTTGCCACTTGTGCTTCTACTTCTGGCAGGATGGTTTCTTCATGAAAGGGCAGGATTTCACCTTATGGTCCAAAGTCAGCCCTGAAATCAACAGCGTAAATCTGTTTCCAATGGGAATTGCACATGCTTACACCAGGGCTGAGTTTTGTCCTTTTTGTTCTGATCTTGTAGTTCTACTACTAACTTGCTAGACAAAAAAGCACCAAAAAGGTAGCTCAGTGCTCTAATCTAAAGTACCATAGGTTGGTGTGTTGACCAATTTGCTCTGGGTGCTGTCAGTGCAAACTTCTCTGGGAGCTGTGCTCCATAATGAGGCAAGTTTGTGTCATCCACAGGAAGGAAAGAGAAGATCTTAATTTCCCTTGTCACCTTCTTTAGTCTCTTTCAAGCCATTTTCTTTCTACCCAGGTGTTGTCTGGAGGGAGGTAGATATTTTTAAAGAAAAATTAATGTGTAAATAGTAGTAGTTAAATGGAATTTTGTTTGAACTTTTTTTTTTTGAAAATGTATATAAGTGCACAGGCTCTTATGTCCAAGTGATCTACTGCGTTGCTTCTTATAACCTTTGATTTGTATCAGTTTGGTACAATAATATCTTGTCTGTTTCATTCCAGCTGATGTCCTGGCATATGCAAAGGATGTCTTCACTGTGTCCCTTACAACTAGGGGAGGGAGGACAATTAAATTGCAGTTTACAAGGAGAATTTCATGCAGACCTCAAAAGCTTTGGTACCTACAAGTTCAGCTGCTTGTCCAGCCTCTTGAGTCTGCAGAACGGAGCAGGAAATTGGCATGCATTCTGTCATAAGACATCAGGTCTTCCTGCTTATGGCTGGGCTGATTGTATGGTCGGAACAGCCTTTCCCTTAATATCCCAGTGCTTCTGATCCACACTTCAGTCAGGAAGTGCAAATACATGCCAACCTCGCCCCCCTGTCGTCCCCCCCCCCCCCCCCAAAAAAAAACCTACACATACACCACGAGTAAAACACACCCCTCCTCCAAAAAAGAACCAGTTTGTTTTAAAAACTCTAAAGTCCGAGGTTTTGGAGAGAGAAATTCTCATTGTAGCTAAACCAGCTCACCCAACCTTCATTGTTACAGACAGGTAGTCAAGAGTAATTGCATGAGATTAGAAGATAGTCCTTGGGTTCTTCCCCATTTTTGCTACTGACATGTGGAGCTTTGGGCAAATCCACTGAGCTGTTCAAAATTCTCCATTAATGTCGAGTGCCTCCATTTTTCAGTGTTCAACTTGAGAAACATGGGGCCTTTTCTCTAGCGGCGCTGGGAACTCCCCATTAGTTGATGGGAATCACGGGTGCTTGTCTCTGAAATTCTGTTCTTTTGTTGCTCTGTGCCTCCGTTTCTCCATCAAGGAAAAGCAGGGAGGTTGAGCCCCGCAGTGTTCATGCAATATGAACGAAGATGAAATTGCTATATAAGGGCCTAATGTTGTCTTTAGTTTGTACCAGCGTGTGTGCTGTGAAATCGAGAGCTGGATTTCAAGTACTTCAGAGCTTGAGGGGGTTTAGATTTGGGATTTTTGTTTGACCTCGGAGAGAGAGAGGCACTAGCAGGAAGATCTGCAGGTTTGAATTCTGAACCCTCACCTCCTGGAATATCAGAGGGTGTTTGGATCCAGGACTTTTGTTCAACCCAATAATAAACAAAACCAAAGCAATGGTGAAAAATATTTCATTGTATATTCTCTTGTATAGTGCTTTCCATCCATTTATCTCCATGCCGAGAAGTGATATAATTTATCCTTTTGTAACACCACAGGGGAGTGGAAGAGCCAGGAATAGAACCTATGTCTCCAGAGTGCCAGTGTGGTATGCAAGAGAGACAGGGAGGGTGAAGTAATAGTTCTTATTGGATCGACATCTGTAGGTGAAAGAGACGAGCTTTTGAGCTACATGGAGTTCTTCAGGTCTGGTGGGTGAAGTCTGTAATACCTTATCCACTGGAGCACTCTGAACAAGATTGCCAGTGAACGACCAAATAGCACTTGGTCTGTACCTGTTCTTCAAAGGCTTTCCCCCTCTTCAGCTGTGAAAGAGCCACACCACCCTAGTCTTTCTAGTAGGTGAAGCAGCCTACCCTGAAGGGTGTTGAAGGCAGCAGAGTGAAGATAACTAGGCTGGTGTGATCACTGTGCTGCCTCCATGTGATCACAAAACAGCGAGCAGCTGGAGGAATGGGAAAGGAGAGATTTCAAGACACTCGATTCTTTGCTGTGGGGGATCTTTTGTTGCGGGAGAACGAGGAAGTGGAAAGGCAGATTTTTTTTTTTCTGTCTAGATTTTTCACACACCCAGTCCAATCTCCTTTGCTTCCCCCCCCCGCCCACGTACTACGTACTTAGAAGCCTTGTCTAAACAAAGAAATCAAACTGTTCCTGAAAATGGTGTCTCTTCTCTTCCCGCTCTCTCTTCCCCCCACCCAGCCAATATTGAAAATGGATGTGTCTAGTCTACACACACTTAAACCACTCTCAGTGTTGGTTCAGGGCTATCCGTGCTGAAACCTCTTCATCAACAGTGCAGTTTCCTAGGGTAGACCAAGCTGGAGTTTCATTCATGTAAATCTTTGTCAGTTACACTTCATATTTCTGTTCTGTGGGTGCGCAATAGACACAACTGCTGGCAGGAAATTGATCACAGGGCAGCATGCCTGCCGCCATGGGGAATGTGACAGCATGTCTCTTTCTGGTGGTAACTCCAGAATCCCCTGAAATATAGTATAAAGCCTAGTATCCAATTTCCCATGCTCTGTAATTCTGTATGTGTGCGTCAGTCAGAACCACTGTGTGTCATTATCCGACGATCTATCACATTAAAACATGGGGGAAGGAAAACCACCCTGAAAGGGAAAAGTAATGCTTTGTAGCCTTTGAAGCATGTCCCGTTTAGTCTTGGCCTCTGAAACTTTCATTTAGTCTTGTACCCTCCCAAAAGATTCTGCCCATAGCCCAGCACTTCACTGTACTCGCAACAAGAGACTAAGGTTGGGGCTAGTGCAGGGGTTCTCAACCTTTTTCTTTCTGCAACCTTCCCCCCCCCCGCCCATGCTATAAAAACTCCATGGCCCACCTGTGTTGCAACTGATTTTCTGCATGCCAAAAAAAAGCCAGGGCTGGTATTAGGGGGCAGCAAACAGAGAAATTACTTGGGGGAGGGGGCATACCACACAGACCTCCATGAAGCTAAGCTGCTCAGGCTTAGGCTTCAGCCCTATGCAGAGGAGCTTTGGCTTTCTGCCCTGGGCTCCAGTAAGTCTGATGCTGGCCCTGCTTGACAGACTCCCTGAAAACTGCTCGCAGCCCCCCAGGGGCACCGGACCCCGGGTTGAGAACCACTGGACTAGTGCAGACAAAGCAGCATATACCTCAACATGTGTTTAAATTGTCAAGGCCAAGCCTAATATTCCCTCTAGGCCTTTTTGGCCTGAGGGCCACATCTGGGTGGGGAAATTGCATGCAGGGCTACGAATGTAGGGCTGGGGCAGGGGGTTGGGGTGTGGGAGGGGGTTCAGTGTGCAGGAAGGGGCTCAGGGCAGCGGGTTGGGGTGCAGAGTGTGGGAGGGAGCTCAGGGCAGGGGGTTGGGGTGTGACAAGGGGTTGGGGGCTCAAGGTGGGGCTTGGGGTGTGGCAGGGGGCTGGGGTGCAGGCTCTGGCCCAGTGCTGCTTACCTTGAGTGGCTCCAGGGTGGCAGCAGCACACAGCAGGGCTAAAGCTGGTGCCCTGGCCGTGGCCATGTGCCACTCCCAGAATCAGCCGGCACCACGTTCCTGCAGCCCCTGGTGGGGGGGGAGGGGCAGGGCAGAGGGCTCCGCGAGCTGCTCTCGCTTGCGAGTACCTCCCCCAAAGTTCCCATTGGCTGAGGTTCCCCATTCCAACCAATGGGAGCTGTGGGAGGTGGTGCCTGCAGGCAAGGGCAGCGCACGGAGCCCTCTGCCCCCTTCCCTTTCTCACCCTTCCCCTCCCTCAGGAGCTGCAGGGACGTGGTGCCGGCTACTTCTGGGAGCGGCGCGAGGCCAGGGCAGGCAGGGAGCCTGCCTTAGCCCCGCTGCGCCATGCGGGTAGCAATCCCGCGGGCCAGATCCAAAGCCCTGACAGGCCAGATCCGTCCCACCCCGATCTAGGCTTTAATCTTACCAGCTTAGCATGCGTGAAGGGAGGGTGTCTGCCTACACTAGCCTTTTCAAATGTTAGTTAGCACCTGTTGCCTGTCGCCTAGCACCCCACCTTTTGTTCTAGTCTGCCCTAGGAGGTTAGGGTGGAAGGCGGGAAGAGTCCAGGCTCTGTAATAGGAAAGTATCTTTTCTCCCCCCTCATGCCCATTATTAAGCAACAGACTTGCCCCCTCCAGGTGTGCTTTTGTCTGACTTCACCGCCTCCGCAGGGCTGTGCCCTGTTGGCAGTAGGATGGGAGCCTCCCAAGAAATAATGAGGGTGATGCAGAAAGTGCGACTCATCACTCAGAGCAAGCACTATGCCAGGGGTGGGCAAACTCCGGCCTGTCAGGGCTTTGGATCTGGCCTGTGGGATTGCCACCCCCGTGGTGCAGGAGGGCTAAGGCAGGCTCCCTGCCTGCCTTGGGTCCGCACTGCTCCTGGAAGCAGCCAGCACCATGTCCCTGTGGCCCTGGAGGGGTGGGGTGAGGGCGCAGAGGGCTCGATGCGCTGCCCTTGCAGGCACCACCCCCCTGCAGCTCCCATTGGCCGGGAATGGGGAACTGCAGCCTATGGGAGCTTTGCGGGAGGTACCTGCAGGCAAGGGCAGTGCGTGGAACCCTCTCCCCGCTGCCCCCCCCCCACCCCGGGGCTGCATGGATGTGGTGCCGGCTGTTTCCGGGAGCAGCGTGGGGGCCAGGGCAGGCAAGGAGCCTGTCTTAGCCCTGCTGCACGCCACTGCCACCCTGAAGCCACTCAAGATAAGCGGCGCCAGGCTGGAGCCCACACCCCTCCTGTGCCCTGCACCCCTGCCCCAGCCCTACATTCATGGCCCTGCATGCAATTTCCCCACCCAGATGTGGCCCTCGGGCCAAAAAGTTTGCCCACCCCTGCACTATACTCTTAGCTTTGAGAGACTGGCCCAAAGTTAATGCGAGTCTTTGAGCCAGTAATGAACTAATGTGCCGTTTGCTGTTAAGGGAGTGATGCTGTTGGAGTTGCTGTCTTTAGGACAAAACCTTAAACTGAGATACGTGTCCTTATGCTCTTGTGGCACTTGGCACACAGCGTGTGTTCAGCGATGGAGCTCTGACGAAATGCCAAGTTGCGTTCTGCTTCCTAAACTTTCCCCTGCAATTTGTTGGACTAAGCACGCTTCACTTGTAGCCTGAACCCACGGTCTTGTTTCTTTTCTGCTGTTAAGCAGTTGCTGCAGTGTAACACGGAGTGAGTTACTATCCATGCTGGATCTCCCACTAACGTCAATAGGAGAAGGATAAAGCTTCTGGAGGCTTGGGATAGGCGCTGTCTAAATCGCTCTACATAAGAGATGCCTCAATAGGTCAGGGCTTCGCTATGCTAATCACTGTACGAACATCTAGTAAAGGACAGACCCTGCCCCAAAGAGTTCACAATTATGTAATGAGAAAGCTAGTGTGTCCCTTCCTCTTCTGGACAAAACCAGAATTGCAATTGTCTTATGTCCTAGCAGCTGTAGGAAATTCTCCTTCTGTGCAAGAGGTAGGCATGTCTGCTTTTGGGACTCAATCCTGCAAGATGCTGAGGACTCTGGCCCCGATTAGCAAAGCATGGGAGTGGTCCCACTGAAATCAGTGAGACCCCTTGTGCTTAAAGCTAGGCACGTGCTTTGCTGGGTCAGCACCAGAGTCCGTGCAGGAACATGCACTTGAAGACTGATCAGAATTCTGTCCTTGCTGGTGCTGTGAATTTCCACATGCCAATGCCATGCAGCATAGTGAAAAATGGGAAGCCCAAAGGGTATGTCTACTCTGCGGCTGGGAACAAGCCTCCAAGCCCAAGTAAACAGACTTGCACTAGAGGGGCTCAAGCTAATGTACTAAAAATAGCCACATGGACGTTCTCCCTTGGGATCTGCAGTGTAAGAAGTTGGGTGCGCTTGAGAGCCCAAGGCAGAACGTCCACATTGCTCTTTCTAGCATACTAGCTGAAACCTCCCTAGCACAAGTCTGTCTTCCCACACTGGTAGGCAGGGGCGGCTCTAGGTATTTTACCACCCCAAGCACGGCAGGCAGGCTGCCTTCGGCGGCTTGCCTGTGGGAGGTCCGCCGGTCCTGCAGCTTCAGCATACCCGCCACCGAATTGCTGCCGAATCCGCTTGGAGCGCTGGTGCCTGGAGCCGTCATTGCTTATGTATGTGTTAAGTGTTGAGAAGATGCTGCAGTGGTGGTATTTATAAATCAACACCTGTGAAGGAAACCCCACCAGCTCGACAGCTCATAGATTTCTCTTGTAACCCTTCAAACTTTTGTTTTTTTTTGGTTATACATCAAATGAACAAAACCTTTTAAGATGTTTTGTTCTTAACCCCTCTCTTCGCACCTCTCCTGTAACTGGGGCCTACAGAGGGACTTGACAATGTGAGAATGAGCTTGCTGCAGTTGCGACTGCATAGAGGCAGAGGTTTGAGGCCTCCACCTTTCATGGTGAAAACAACACTTATAAAATTAAACCGCGATTTCACACATCCTGATACTCTGTGAAAATGATTTGATGCCGTGTCTGGGGGACGGGAAAGATCTTGCTGAGATTTAGTTCCTTCTAATCATGTGTGGTGGGTTTTTTTTATTTTATTTTATTTCTTTATTTTTAAAGTGTATTCACTGCTCATGAAGGTTGCCAGGAGCCTGATGTCTTGATTCATCTGTGGAACAGGAACAGCAAGGACATGGCAGTGCAGGTTTCCCTGCTGCCCAGCCACTGGGCCTGTCCCTTTCAGATGCAGAGGTTCCTTTTCATTGAATTACTTGAAAAGTGAACAATAAAAGGTTCAAATGTTGCTGAAATATGTTCACTTTATGCCAAGATCTGCACGCATGCAAACTACTGTGGAAATCGGACGCAGTGCCCCAGAGTATGCTTTGCTCCTTCCACAAAAGACCTGTTCAATGTCTTGGTTATGCCAAGAGGGATAACCAGGGAAGAACACTGGGTGTGGATCTGTCTGTGGGTTTCATACTGTGCTCGTCAGTGACATCTGAATTGTAGCAAGCTGAGTGGAAGAAGCCTGAGGGACTCCGTGCAGAGCAGGTGGAGGCAGAATGCCCCTGGAAGCACTGGGGGTGCATGCTGTGCAGCACTTATAGTTGCTGGAGAAAAATCTAATGTGCACTTCACGCAGTGCCTTCTGCCAGATGCTAGCAGGTACCTGGGGATGGGTCCTTGGCTTTGCCCCCCCAGGGGCTGACTGGCAATGGGGGTTGTGGAGAGCTGATGGCTGTTAGCCATTAGCTCCCAGTGCATTTGTGGAGTGACAGTAGCAGTATTCTGCCTGGATCTGCGGGAAAGGAAAGCTATGTATGGGTAGAGTTTCCCTCTACCTTCTTTCTCTCCCAGTGGGAAGATGGCATTAAAAGGGAAAATATAAAACAAAGAGGCAGAAAAATGGATGTATACATAGGGGCCCAACTCTGCATTCAATTCACAAATCAAACTCCTACTGAAATCTTGTATCCTCAATCAGATGACCACAGGGGGGAATGTTGGGTAAATTAAGATGCAGGACTGAGCCCCAAACCAGTTGTGATAATACCTTGACAATATCCTGTTATATTCTGAACAGACCTTATGGAATTAAGATCAACTTTATGGAATTATTGAATGAGGGTAATACTTCTGGGGTGGGTACATCAGATTAAAAATGTAATTGTGTATGTGGTGATGGCATTATATGTACCTTCTCTTATAGGGAGCGGGGATGCTAGTGAACTTCCTCAAGCCCTTTGAAGTCCCCCGGGAAGAGATGCATACACTAATTCAACCTGGATTTTCCAGAGACCAAACAGACAGACTTTTGTATAAAAGCCTGGGTTTTAAACTGACTCCAGGCCGCCTTCCTGATCCAGGAAATGGACAGGACTCCTGGTCCATGGAGAGTCCCAGTCCTTAGGGGAGGATTGGAAGGACATGGCCCAGGGGGGCAGGGGACCATGGCAATGGGATATGGGAAGCTAGCACCAACGGGGTCCACGCAGCTCCACAGGTGTTCCTTGTACCTCACTTGGGGGTGGCTTTGGTGGCAGGGCAGCCACACAGATAGATGGAGGGTTAAGCAGCCCTCAGGGGGGCTGCACAAAACCCAACCAATGGGAGGAGGGCCTGTAGAGAGCCAGTCAGGGCCATATAAGAAGGGCTGCTCAACAGAGCAGGGGCAGTCTGTCCCTGGAGTGCAAGGGAGAAGGACTGGCTGCCTTAGAGAAGTACCTTAGATAAAGCAGTGCTGGGCAGGGTCAAGGGAGCAATAGGGAGCTCCAGCCTGAGGCCCCTGATACAAAGGGCTGGGAAGATGCCAGAGCTGCGGGGAAGTGGCTCAGGAAAATGGAGGAGAGGCCGCTGGCTATAGGGTCCCTGGGTCGGGGCCCAGAGTAGCGGGTGGGCCCGGGCCCCTCCTCCCCCTTCCTCTACTTGCCACAGAGGGGGTTGGCCAGAATTCGGACTGCAGTTTGCCCCATGAGGTGAGGAGCTAGACCGAAGGCTGCAGTAGGCCACAGCGGCAAGTGGATGGACTAGAGCAGGGGTAGGCAACCTATGGCACGGGTGCCAAAGGCGGCACGCAAGCTGATTTTCAGTGGCCCTCACACTGCCTGGTCCTGGCCACCAGTCAGGGGCGCTCTGCATTTTAATTTCATTTTAAATGAAGCTTCTTAAACATTTTAAAAGCCTTATTTATTTTACATACAATAATAGTTTAGTTTTATATTATAGACTTATAGAAAGAGACCTTCTAAAAACGTTAACATGTATTACTGGTACACGAAACCTTAAATTAGAGTGAATAAATGACGACTTGGCACAGCACTTCTGAAAGGTTGCCGATCCCTGGACTAGAGATAGCTGGTTCTCCCCGAAGCAGGGAGAAAGTGGAGCGGGGTACTGCCGGAAGGCCATGCCTAGAAGAGGATGCTGGGGAGTGACGCAGGTCTTAGAGGTGGAACAGAAGTGACGGCAGTGAGACACCACTAGAGGAAGGCACACTGGCAACCAAGAGCTAATTCCCAGCATGGCCAGCAGGAGGCGTTGCGACGGGGAGTCCTGCCCCGTTACACAACCAGAGGGGCTATTGATGCTGCAGCCATGAGCACAGGAGGATTCTGTCCCCACTGCAATCTGCAAAGACCTCACCAGCAAACGCTGCCTGTTTGTTCAGGCTCAGTGCTCTGTCTAGGAGTGTGCTGGAAGGAACAACACCTCTCTGACCAAGCTTTCCGTTAACCAGACAGTTCTTAAATCCACTGGCATTTAACTGACTTGACCAGGGTTTCCCATCCCTTTCTTTTAAGAACAGCAAGTTTGGCATTGCATGGTCATGGTGCTCCCTATATTAAGTTTGTTGTTTGCTTTAATTCCAACCCTTGCAAAGGGCATGCAGATCCTGTAGATGGGCACTTTATGAATGTGTGTGACAATAGTAAATATGTTGGGGGATGGGAAGTCCCACTGGATTTTATTTGTAGGGGTCTGATGAGACTGACAGAACTTCCTGATTTTAGTCAAACGTATCTTGAACTCTTTTTAGCTTCACCCCAGTTTTGCATAGAGGTTTGGGGTTTGTACAAATGAAAAGGGGTTTCCTGAGCTGCCTCTGATTGGAGTATTGCATGGCCCTAGGAGGAAACCCCTCATTTCTGCATCGAGCCCTCCTTGGGTGGTACCTCCACTGGCTTCCCACGAGCTGAAGGTTGATAGGATCATGCCCCAAGTTTAAATCTGTCAAGACAGTCGCAGCAGTGCTTCTTCCTTGGCTCGAGTCACTGCTATAACTTCAACACCATAAACCGTATGTCTTATGAAACGCACAACACATAGGTGAAAATGGGGAATCTTTCCCTCTGGAGTTTGTGTTCATGACCCCCTGGGAGGTCTAAATTGCTTGTTGTGGACTAGTCACAAAAGTGACATGTGCCCTTTTCAATGGCAGACTGGTGAGCACTGGGGAGTGGGGAAAACCACCTAGCAGAGCAAATCTGCAAAATGATCTGCTGCCACGCAGCCCCATCTAACATTGAAATAAATACCTGGAAGCCATGAAAGGGTTAAATGTACGTGCCATTGCAGGAGACCCTCCTCTGAACAGGAGAGGCTTGTTAACCCAAGGTTTAAGGCAGCTAAGTGAAGTATTTCAGCTGTTCCTAGGTTAACTCCCCTATTGGCTCCAAAGCAGTGCTCCTGTTCGGAGTATAACAGATTGCAAAGTGGTTATTGTGTAACTCAGACAGAGCCCCTCCAAGCCTGTTGCTTTTAAGTGACACCTTCCCAGTGAGTGATAGCCAAGCCCGTGTACTTGCAAAAAAGATTTGAGGGTGTTTGATACAGAGTGAGATAAACATTGGTTCTGGAAGTGGGGGCGCAGGAAAGGAAGGAGAGGAGGAAGAAGTGTTTTGGCTGGACAGTCTGAACATGGGGCTGGGTATCTGTTTTTTGTTTTGTTCATTCTTATTCAAAGCATTAACAGAAATGATGTACCTGTTCTAGATAAATAAATGAGGAAAGGCCACCCAGGGTGTATATCTTTCTTCTCTATAAAGAATTATCCTGCTCAAGAAATCTTGACTATTCAGAAGATGGGACAATATTGGTTAGATGAATGGATGTAGTTTCTCATTTTATTAAAAGTGGGCAAATTTAGTCATGATACAAAAGTACTCATTGAAGTGATAGACAACAGCTGCTATTTTTTTTAACTCTAGTCCATCCTTTCGCAATTAAAAAAAAACAACACTCTCCGCACCTGCCATGCAACTGTGTCTAGGCCAAATGGTTTGCGTGTAGCAGTCCATTGATCTGTTGTGTGCAAGTAGTGAATTGCTTGTTCACAGGGTCGTAATCTAAATGCTGCTCTAGGAGAGGCAGGCTATTAGGAGAGGTGACTAAATGGTAGAACACTCTTTAGTGGAGAGCCAATGTTTTATTTAATAAACCACAGTTCACTACTCTTATTCACTGGAATCAAATCATGCGTTCAGAATCACTTATTACAATCTATTTACTTGCATTACCATTAGCCTTGCTCTTATCTCTCTTTTGCATACGCTGTAAACTATTTGATCCAAAACATTTCAGATATAAAAAGGACAGTCTAACCATAGAGAGATGGGAGAGCTAAGAACTAGCCCTCTGTACTAGGGGCTAGGAGCAGAGCTGATGAACAGCTAGCATAAGAGCTGTATGCTGACCAGGCATCCTCTTAGGGCTGCTTCTGCTATCCTGAAGGCCATTCGATGCCACCAGAGTGGGGGTATGTCTACACTACGGGATTATACTGATTTTACAGAAACCAGTTTTTTAAAACAGATTGTATAAAGTCGAGTGCACGTGGCCACACTAAGCACATTAATTCGGTGGTGTGCGTCCATGTACCGAGGCTAGTGTCGATTTCTGGAGCGTTGCACTGTGGGTAGCTATCCCATAGTTCCCGCAGTCTCCCCCGCCCTTTGGAATTCTGGGTTGAGATCCCAGTGCCTGATGGGGCAAAAAACATTGTCGCGGGTGGTTCTGGGTACAGCCTCACCCCTCCCTCCGTGAAAGAAGCAGACAACCGTTTCGCGCCTTTTTTCCTGGGTGAACTGTGCAAACGCCATAGCACAGCAAGCATGGACCCTGCTCAGCTCAAGACAGCAGTCATGGACGTTGTAAACACCTTGCGCATTATCGTGCAGTCTATGCTGAACCAGGACCTGCAAAACCAGGCGAGGAGGAGGCGGCTACGGCAGCGTGGCGATGAGAGTGATGAGGACATGGACACAGAATTTCTCAAACCGCGGGCCCCTGCGCTTTGGAGATCCTGATGGTAATGGGGCAGGTTCTAGCCATTGAACGCCGATTTTGGGCCCGGGAAACAAGCACAGACTGGTGGGAACGCATAGTTTTGCAGATTTGGGACGATTCCCAGTGGCTGCGAAACTTTCGCATGCGTAAGGGCACTTTCATGGAACTTTGTGACTTGCTTTCCCCTGCCCTGAAGCGCCAGAACACAAAAATGAGAGCAGCCCTCACAGTTGAGAAGCGAGTGGCAATAGCCCTCTGGAAGCTTGCAACGCCAGACAGCTACCGGTCAGTTGGGAATCAATTTGGAGTGGGCAAATCTACTGTGGGGGCTGCTGTGATGCAAGTAGCCAAAGCAATCATTAAGCTGCTGCTATGAAAGGTTGTGATTCTGGGAAATGTGTAGGTCATAGTGGATGGCTTTGCTGCAATGGGATTCCCTAACTGTGGTGGGGCGATAGATGGAACCCATATCCCTATCTTGGCACTGGATCACCTTGGCAGTCAGTACATAAACCTCAAGGGGTACTTTTCAATGGTGCTGCAAGCACTGGTGGATCACAAGGGACGTTTCACCAACATCCACGTGGGATGGCCGGGAAGGGTTCATGACGCTCGCGTCTTCAGGAACACTACTCTGTTTAAACGGCTGCAGCAAGGGAATTACTTCCCAGACCAGAAAATAACAGTTGGGGATATTGAAATGCCTGTTGTTATCCTGGGGGACCCAGCCTACTCCTTGATGCCATGGCTCATGAAGCCATACACAGGCAGCCTGGACAATAGTCAGGAGTTGTTCAACTACAGGCTGAACAAGTGCAGAATGGTGGTAGAATGTGCATTTGGCCGTTTAAAGGCGCGCTGGCACACATTACTGACTCGCTCAGACCTCAGCCAAACCAATGTCCCCTTTGTGGAGCACACAGCAAGCAGCAATAACAATCTCTGTGAGAGTAAGGGGGAGACCTTTATGGCAGGGTGGGAGGCTGAGGCAAATCACCTGGCTGCTGATTACGTGCAGCCAGACACCAGGGCGATTAGAAGAGCACACCAGGAAGCGGTGTGCATCAGAGAAGCTTTGAAAACGAGTTTCATCATGGGCCAGGGTACGGTGTGACTGCTGTGTTTGTTTCCCCTTGATGAACACCCCCCCCCTTGATTGACTCATTCCCTGTAAGCAACCCACCCTCCCCCTTCGATTACAGCTTGCTTAAGGAAATAAAGTCACTATAGTTTAAAAATCATGTATTCTTTATTAATTCATTATAAAAAGAGGGAGAGAACTGACAAGGTAGCCTGGGTATGGTTTGGGAGGAGGATAGGAAGGAAGGAAAAGGCCACTAAAAATTTTTCAAAATAATGACAGCCTTTTGGTTGGGCTGTCCACGGCGGTGGAGTGGGTGGGTGCACGAAGCCTCCCCCCACACGTTCTTACACGTCTGGGTGAGGAGGATATGGAACATGGTGAGGGGTGAGAGTGGTTACACAGGGGCTGCAGCGGCACTCTGTGATCCTGCTGCTGTTCCTGAAGCTCCACCAGACGCCGGAGCATGTCAGTTTGATCACGCAGCAGCCCCAGCGTTGCATCATGCCTCCTCTGATCTTCCTGCCGCCACCTCTCATCTCGAGCGTCCCTCCTGTCCTCATGTTCACTGGCATCTTTCCTGTAATTTGATACCACGTCCTTCCACTCATTCAGATGAGCTCTTTCATTGCAGGTCACTTCCATGATTTCCGAGAACATTTCGTCTCGCGTCTTTTTTTTTTTCCGCCACCTTATCTGAGATAGCCTTCAGGATGGAGTAGGGAGGCTTGAAAAATTTGCAGCTGCATGAGGGAGGGAAAAAGGGAGAGAAGTATTTAGAAAGATACATTTTACAGAACAATGCTTACACTCTTTCATGGTGAACAACACTATTCACCTTACATAGGACATGTGATTTCACTACAAGGTCGCATTTTGCATCTTAATGTTGAGTGCCTGCGGCTCTGGTGTTAGAGATCTCACAGACGCAGGTCCGGGCAGCAGAATTCAGCTTGCATGCAGCCATGGTAAGCCACTGTCTTTCGGCTTCTGCAGCCTTCATATACACAGTGCCCTCCTTTCCCAAATACCAAGCAAAGCCCGTTCAGTGCTGCTTCTTTCCTGTTAACATGCAGCAGCAGAAACCAACCCCCCATCCAATTCTCTAGGATGATCGCTTTACCCCTCCCCCCACCACGTGGCTGGTAGCAGGGAAGATCCCTGCTAGCCAAACGCAAAAAAGCTCAGCACCAATCACCCCCCACCCCTTCCCCCTGCTTGGCTACGTGCAAGGAAGGATCTCTTTTAAGCAACAGGCAAACAGTCCAGTAGGAATGGCCATCTCTGTCCCCTTAATTAAATTTCTGAATTTCAACCAGATTACCATGAATGATATCACTCTCCTGAGGCTAACACAGCGAGATAAAGAACGGCTGTTGCTTGAATGCCAGCAAACACCGGGACCATATGCAGCTAGGCTTTGTCATGCAACGATACCAGATTACTTGCTACATGCATGGCGTGGTCAAGTGTCCTACCATGGAGGACGGAATAAGGCTGCCCTGCCCAGAAACCTTCTGCAAAGGCTTTTGGAGTACTTCCAGGAGAGCTTCATGGAGATGTCCCTGGAGGATTTCCGCTCCATCCCCAGACATGTTAACAGACTTTTCCAATAACTGTACTGGCCATGAATGCATCCCAAGTCCTCAGGGCAAATTAATCATTAAAAACGCTTGCTTTTAAACCATGTTTTATATTTACAAAGGTACACTCACCAGAGGTCCCTTCCATGGCTTCATTGTGTGGTATAGTGGCTTGGGAGGGCTAGGAGGGTAATTCCATCAGGGTGAGAAAAATATCCTGGCTGTTGGGGAGAACGGAGTGCTGTGTGCTCTCTACAAGCTCGTCCTCCTCATCTTCCCCGTCCGCAGAATCCTCAGCCATGGCTGAGATTACCACCCCCACCTCGGCATCCACAGACGGGGTGGGGTAGTGGTGGCGGACCCCCTGAGAATTGCATGCAGCTCAGCGTAGAAGCAGCATGTTTTCGGCCCTGCCCCGGACCTTCCGTTTGCTTCTTTGGTTTTCTGGTAGGCTTGTCTGAGCTCCTTAACTTTCACATGGCACTGTACTGAGTCCCTGGTGTGGCCTCTCTGCATCATGGCCTTGGAAATTTTTTCAAATGTTTTTTCATTTCGTCTTTTGGAACGGAGTTCTGTTAGCACGGAATCCTCTCCCCATACAGCGATCAGATCCAGTACCTCCCGTGCGGTCCATGCTGGAGCTCTTTTTCGATTCTGAGGAGACTGCATTGTTACCTGTGCTGATGAGCTCTGCGTGGTCACCTGTGCTGGTGAGCGCTCCACGCTGGCCAAACAGGAAATGAAATTCAAAAGTTTGCGAGACTTTTCCTGTCTACCTGGCCAGTGCATCCGAGTTCAGATGGCTTTCCAGAGCGGTCACAATGGTGCACTGTGGGATACCGCCTGGAGGCCAATACCGTCGAATTGCGGCCACACTAATCCTAATCCGACATGGCAATACCGATTTCAGCGCTACTCCCCTCGTCGGGGAGGAGTACAGAAATTGGTTTTAAGAGCCCTTTATATCGATATAAAGGGCTTCGTTGTGTGGACGGGTGCAGGGTTAAATCGGTTTAACTCTGCTAAATTCGGTATAAACGCGTAGTGTAGACCAGGCTTGAGAATCAGACCCAATAACAGAGAGTACAGTCCCTTTAAGGACTATGTAGACCCAGACAGTCAAGAAGGTCACATGAATCCTAGGGAAGGAGCTGTGGCCTGGGGAGAGTTTAGGATTGTGGTTTTGTTACTTTTATTACCCTGGAAGGGTGGACTTCTAAGTGTGTCTGAAGGACTAAAATATCCACAATAGGAGAGTAACTCTATGGAGAGACCTTGATTCAGCAAAACACTTAAGAACAGGCTTGAAAACAAAGCATCTGCTTAAATCCCATTGGGACTGTGCTTCATTGCTTTACTGAATCAGGGCTAGAGAGAGGTAAACTTGCACTTACTCTCCAACAGTAAGAGACAGACTGTCTACCAATGTGGAAAGTGAGGCACGCTTGCAGCCTGACAGCAAGAGTCATGGCACCCATCTAAAAGCCCATATTGTTCTAATTGCATATAATTAAATTAGCATTTTGCCTATATTGAATGTTCTCTGTAATGTCTACAGGTCCATTATTCACCCCTTTCCCCCTAATTAACTGTTCTACTCTTTGTAGGCCCATTTTCTCCACCCCATTGTTAATAAAATGGGATCAGTGTCTCTGGGAGGGAAGCTTAGATTGTATCTAATTGTTCAAGGGAAAGAGGCATGTCTACCTGTCAGGTTTTGTCCCAGATTTCTAAAGTAAAATATCCTATTGGATAGGAGCTCCTTTGAACAGGTGTCTGCTGAAAATTATTATGTTGACTTTAAGGGAGCAGTGAAATCTTGTTCCATATTTATCCAGTGTTTGTGATGCCCACACCAGCAAGGCCTATAATTGTTCTGCCCCATAATATTCTGTAACGTCTGGGGCTTCCATTTTGAAATCTCACATGCTTGAAGTTGTGACTACTCACCTGTTTAAAGTTAAGCATGTGCTTAAGAACTGGATTGGGGCCATATGGGGATACCATCCATTTCCTAAATGTGTTTTCCATCCCCATGCCATCCAGCAGGTTTGAAAAATAATTCCATTCAACCCTTTCAAATGCCTTCTCTTGATTGTGTGACAGCAACATGACAGGTGTAGTCTTTGCCTGGGTCAAATAGATGACATCGGCAAGTGTCAGAAAGTAATCTGCAGTCTACAATAATCTTTGGGTCGCTCTTAATTAATAGTTGTAGCAGAATCTAGCCTATTAGCAAGCACCTTGGGAAGTACTTGCTACCTGCATGGAAGCTGGAAGGAGGAATCTAGGATGCTGAAGGGAAAAGTTTTTGGAGGAGGCATCAGGAAATCAATCTGTGTGCATGTGGCTTCAATGTTAGCTGCCGTTGCAGCACTTCTGTAAATAGTGCTCTTAATGAAAAGCGAGTTTAGTTTTAGAAACATGGAGTCCTCTCAATGTATTGCTCAGCAGGTGGTACATGAAACAGCCAATATCTTGGTATCAGTGTTTAAAAAGAAAATACCTCTGTTAGAGGCATAATCAGTTTTGCCTTGGCTGGGTTTCAAAATCAATGGGAGAAGGTCATATTTCATTGTGGTGTGGTGTGTGTGTGTTTTCATTTATTTATTTATTTGTTGACTTTGAGATAAGTCTGGGAAATTATTTTAAAAAAATTAAAAGCTTGGGAGTGAGATTCTTTCCTGGATCTTGGTAATATGTACATGAGAACCCATCAGACCCTGGAGACTTTCCTACAGGCTCTTAGTCTATTATATTATATTCTTATTGACAATATAAATCTCTTCTACACTGATGGCTCTTTTGAAACCCCCTTTTGGTCCTTAGTGATAATAGGTAAATAAGAAGTTGCAATATACTTTCATAATCTGGTTTTCATTTATCTGGATTTCACTGGAGGCATAAAAACTCTCACAATTTACATTTTTGGGTTGTAGCTGAGGTATGTTGTTTAGCAATCACTCTAAAATGTCATCAAAGGATTAGTTAAAGGAGTCTTCCCTTCTCCCAGAGAGGTTTTCCTTGCTGCCCTCCCTAGTTGGCAACCAATATGCTGGGGAAAATCCTTTTAAAAGGAAATAAATTAAAAAATAAAATCCTATTCCATCCCATTCCAGCGTGTTGCCTCATCTGCCCTATCCCAGACTAGCTGACAGGCAGTACACTCCAGCTCCTTACTCCTGTCATCCCATTCCTAGTGCTCTTTCTGCGCTTTGTTTGCTGTAGCAATGTGTGTGCCAATACAGCTCCTAATAATCAAAGCTAAAATGGAAAGCTTGGAACAAATAGAATGTCAGTGTCCTAGACACTTTCTCCCCAACAGCGAGCATCTTCTGTCTCTACCCTCACTTCTATCTGTCACCATATGTACTCTTTGGAAGACATCTGTTCCATTTACTGGTCCTCTGGGCCGTGACTTGCTGCCGCTTCAACAGAGACCTTCTGCTAGTTCTGTTTCTTTCCTCCTTGAAGCACAATTCCAGCTCCTCTAGGAACTGTTCATGCTCCGCTACTGTACTGTAGTACAGCAATGTCAATTGGATGCCCAAATGGGATTTTATATTGGCCTGGAACAGCATTTCAGGGATCCTGATGAGCTCCCCTCTCATTCTTAATGTAAGTGAAGACCTCTTGGAAACATAACCACACTTTGTCCATATGCCTCCAGTGGGGAACTTGGTGCTCCAATGAGTCTCATTAAGGACCTGATCTCACATAGATTTGACTCTCTGCAGGACTGAGACCTAAGTGATTCTTGCCCTCGTGGTAGTGCAGTTGTACAGCCTTATCCCTAGGGCAGGACCTGGCAGCTCTGGTTATATACACAGGAGCTCCTTTCTCCTTCACCAAGGGTTCTCTTAGCAGGGTTCCCTTACATTTTTAGGGTTCCCTTTTATATTCCTCTCTGAACGCCTTCCCACCCTTCTATTATTTTTTCTTTCCTTATTCTCCAGATCGTCCATTTTTAGCTCCAAATCAAGCTCTTTGCCTTTCAAGTTTCTTATGTATATCAGTTAGTGCATCTGGATATTTTTGTTTCTGCCTGCCTTGACTTCAGGCACTCGATCAGCAAGTTCTTCTGTATTTCTCATTAATTCCCCTGAGCATCTCAGATCCCATTGATCTTGATTCAGACATTAATTCTCTGTCTGCCTTTGTGGCACCACACTCCTTGTCTTCCTCAATTGCAGGGCCGGCTCCAGACCCCAGCGCGCTAAGCGCGCGCTTGGGGCGGCATGCTGCGGGGGGCGCTCTGCCTGTCGCTGGGAGGGCGGCAGGTGGCTCTGGTGGACCTCCCGCAGTCGTGCCTGCGGAGGGTCTGCTGGTCCCGCGGCTCCGGTGGAGCATCCGCAGGCATGCCTGTGGGAGGTCCACCGGAGCCGCGGGACCAGCGGACCCTCCACAGGCACGTCTGCAGGAGGTCCACCGGAGCCACGGGACCGGCGACCGCCAGAGCGCCCCCTGCGGCGAAATTCCTAGAGCCACCCCTGCTCAATTGTACTTCATTTATGAGGGGCACATTGGGCCTCCTTGGCAACTTGTACACAAAGGCTGTTCGGAGAGAGAGGCCCTCTTCACAAGCATATGTTTCAGGGTCACTTGTTTTTAAAATGGCATGTGTAAAGTACAGCGGAGTTCCATTATATAGCAGTCCTTTTTGCTGCAGTGACGCCCTCCCATCCCTTTCACCAGCTGAAGTTTGTCCAATAAAAGATATTCCCTCACCCACCTTGTGTCTCTAATAGCCTGGGGCTGCCATGGCCACTCTGCATGTATCCCCACACCCTGAGTATTTGGAACATAGCGAGTTATGAAACTGATCAGACAGAAGAGAGAGAAACGGGTAGAGGGTGGGGGAATGGTAGACAAAAGCAGCCTCTCCTCTGGGCTCACTGCAACCCCACTGGTGGGATCTCCAGGGTGAGTGGGGAAGAAGAAGGAAGCAGTACCCTGTCCCTGCCTGTTTTGGGCTCCCAACAGCTCACAAGTGGATCCTCTATTCTGTCATTTTAATAAACCTTAATACTTAGGCTGGCATCAGAAACTCTGGCATTGGGTACTGTGTAAGTGGCAGCTTTTTTCAGCAGTACGTGCATCTGATCTAGCCACAGACATTCATGCCTTTGCCACATCCAGGCTGGGTTACTGCCATGCACTCTAGTTGGGGCTGCCAAGTTACTTGAAGACTACTCCGAAGCTACCATACAACTAATACAAAAGGTGGTCTGTCTGCTTAGTGGAGTGAGTTGATGTGAGCACGTTATTCCTGTGCTTTGTGAACTGCCTGAGTTCCTATGTGCTTCTAAGGGCAATGTAAGGTGTCTATAATCTATACAGCCCCTCCTATGGTATGGGACCTAGCTACCTTAAAGACCACCTAGTCCACTGTGCATCATCACAACAGCTAAGATCAGCAGAGGCAGTCTTGTTTTCAGTCCCTAGATATGCCGTCTTGAAGGGTGGATGAAACACATGTTTAATGGTGAGTGCCTGGCTATGGAATATGCTCCATATTGCTCCCTACCAGACCCCGAGTTTGACTTTTGGTCCAGAAGTTGTTCTCCTGGAGACCACTTGTATGGAGAGTTTTCCTGTGGCAGCTTGGGGTAGCACAGAGAAGATGATGTTTGGGGCACCAATTGTTTAAATTAACATGTTGCTCACTTTTATGTTATGTTCTCAGGGTGCGTAGAGCCTTCAAAAATCATTAAATACATGTGACATGAAATCCCCCCCTCCCTACGTTAGAACTTAGCAATGTAGATATTGACTCCTAAATTAAATGCTAAAAGTGCAGCTCCACTCTGACTAGAGACTGACGTTTTCTTCAACAGGTCTGCCCCCCTGTGTGTCATAGCCAGACTTGCTGGCTTTAGTGGTTCAAAGATTTTACTCCTGCTCGCCTTGCAGAGCCAGCCCAGCTCAGAGTGGGGGGACTGCATTCTCTTCTGCCTTCTGAATCATCCCCAGAACACCAGTTACAGGGCCAATCACTTACACCTGTGAATGAGGCTAATGGGGCTGCACAGCTATCACTGGGATCATTAGTAAACGCCAGTGGGATTGCGCAGGGGACACCAAGGATACAATTTGCCCTGCAGCACCTTTATTGCTAGTGGCGGTCTGTGTGAAGAGCCCAGTCATGCTCTGAGCCTTGGCTGTGTTTGCAGAGCTAGCTGGTAGAGAAACCAGCATTTTCCTTGTAAACTGAGCTCATTTGCTCTGGAGTCACTGACCCATGATGACATTTTTGTTTTGTTTTGCAAAGTCAAACTGCACTTTTAGGGTTCTCCAGCTGAAATCCTACTAATAAATGCCACATTATCCAACCCCTTCGGATGCTGAAATGAAGAGATGCCTGACAAAAGCTGAATGAGGAAAAAAAGTAGAGCTATAAGAAACACATAGATAATGAAACCCAAATCCAGGTAATCCCAGGCCAGGTTTGAACGAAAATGGGTTGCTCTTCTAACCCCATTGGACACAAGTAACTCTCATTGACTTCCGTTACTTGTGGCCTGTATGGGGACAATAAGGTCTTCAGTGTTGTGTTGAGTGCTGAATGAATGGGAAAGAAGTGAGTAAAAGCAATGCATCTTTGAAACCGCTCTAAGGCAGTTAGGGGAGCAACTGGCACCAGAAGAGTAAAGCAAAGTCCTAGGAGCTGGTACATTTGTGAGTGTGCTTAATGAGAGAATCCAGTTTAATCCTGCTGCCAGCTTGGCTACTTTAGCCAACGTCCGCTACAACACCTGGGTCATTTTAAGATTTGGGATGGAAACCGCATGAAATTATTATTATTATTTTTTAAAAAGACAGTAGAAGTGCAGTCTTGTATGGGCACAGAGAGAGACGGCGTAGGAAGGGGCCAGTTTCTATCTGGTCCCAATGATTCTCCCAAACAACCATGGTGCTAACGGATTTGTGTGTCAGTAGGTGACATTGCCGTTACAGTGCCCTGGCAATGCTTTGAGAAAGCGAGCGTGTGTGTGAGATCTTTGACAACACCATTTTCAGCTAAGTCCTAGTTCCAGAATCTCGAACTTGTGATGAAGTTAAAGGAAGGAAGAACTCAACTGGATCTTTAAGATCATGGATTGTTTGTTGCATTGGCAGGTAGAAAAAAAGATCTCTTTATATGAAAAACTGAGCGCCAGCCCTGCAGGTCTTGCACACCACATATTACCAGTAAAATCAATGGGAGTTTCGGAGGTGGCTTCAGTTTTTGAGTACACAAAGAATGGATGAGTGGGTGGGTCCTTGATGTGGAAGCACTGACAGAGAACTGAAGACGGGATCCCTCAGGGTCCTGTTAATACTATTACCCCACATTGAGGCGCTGAAAGGGAATATTTTACAAAGGCTTTTGTTTTACCACACACACAATAAAAACAAATAATTATCGGCTACAGTTGTCATGGTCCGATATGTGTGTGATCCATCTATGAACATGAAGATAAATGTATGTTAGAAGTAGTCCTGTATTGGTATTCAATTGTCTTCTACTTGGTCTGTCAGGTAACACTTGAAAAATCACCTGTGCTGGAGTCCAGTATGAAAAAGTGAAATTCAGGTCAGTGCTGTGGGAATGTAAACTGCAGTCCAGTGTCTTTAATATACCTGAAACTAACCTACAGTAAGGTACATTTTTCATTGGCAGGTTTGGATACTTGCTTGCCTGGGTTAGTACCTACCAAAAAATCTTAAGATTATTAAGAAATTAAATATTTAATGTACCCGTGTTGTACTAATTTATTTCTTCCTGACGGAGGGACATGAGTTCATGCACATACAAAATGGGAAAAAAGAGGGAAATGCCTGGGAGCATTTCTTACATGTATTAGGCACAATTTTATGTATTGGGTTGTAGAGCTGAGGTGAAACAAAATGTGTGTATATTAAAGAGGGGCCTGTCTTAAATTATTATCAACCATAAATTTGGGTGTTGCCCCTAGGCCTTGTTCCTATCACCAAGCAGTTTGTACTGTCACGCCTCAACTCTAGACCAGCTCTCACTGAGAATTAAACAAAAAATAAAAATAACCACCACAAAAAAACAAAAACAAACAAAACAAAAACAAATAAAAAAACATTGTGGATTGGAAGAGCTTCTGCACCTGCCATTAAGGGATGTAGCCTCTTAGCCCCAGGAACTGAAGATATTGGACTAAATCCTGCCCTGAGTTAGTGTGGTAAAATTCCAGAGTAACTCCTTCAACCCCAATGGAAGTACGAGCATCAGCCCATGAGCCAGCACTAAGGGCAATCTGAGGAAAGGTGTGTTTGAGGAAAGGGTTTGGTCTGGTAAGATGAAGTAGCTGGCACCTAGGGTGACCAGACAGCAAATATGAAAAATTGGGACAGGGGGTGGGAGGTAATAGGAACCTATGTAAGAAAAAGACCCCAAAATTGGAACTGTCCCTATAAAATTGGGACATCTGGTCACCCTACTGGCACCAGAGTAAACCTCATAAGTCAGGCACAAGTCAAGAGGCAGTAGAAACCAGCACCAGGAGAAAAATGTTGTGCTGAATACCACCACCATCTTCTGGCTATAGCCAGACCCCTAGAGCTGGTCAAACAGTAAAAACAAAGATCTGTTAACATTTTCCCACAAATGAAAGTGTAGTTTGAGGTGTGTGATGATTTGCGATCAAATGTTCGAACAGTTGCTGCCTAGTTGTAAAAATATTTGAATTCTGAATATTCATTGATCTGAGCAGGAACGGTTATTTGGAAGAAGATTTATACCTGAAGCTCATTATTGGTTGGTCTCTTGTTTAAATATTTGTAATCCAATCAAGGGAGCTGAAACAATGCCATGTGACATGGTGATGACCTACACACCGTGAAAAGTAAACAGCTCACAGACAACCCAGGAGCTAAAAATTATTCATCCAAATTATTACATGGTGAATTAACACATTACAAAATTTAGCCCCCTTTTTGTTAATGAATTCTTCATAAGCTGATCCTGATCTTTTATCCTCCTCAGACAAACAAGTTTGGATATAATTTGCAGGAGATGATGCTGCCCACTTCTTGTTTACAATGTCACCTGAAAGTGAGAATGGGTGTTTGCATGGCACTGTTGTAGCCAGCATCTCAAGATATTTATGTGCCAGATGCGCTAAAGATTCATATGTCCCTTCATGCTTCAACCACCATTCCAGAAGACATGCGTCCATGCCAATGACAGGTTCTGCTTGATAACAATCCAAAGCAGAGTGGACTGATGCATGTTCATTTTCATCATCATGAGTCTAAGGCCACCAGCAGAAGGTTGATTTTCTTTTTTGGTGGTTTGGGTTCTGTAGTTTCTGCATTGGAGTGTTGCTCTTTTAAGACATATGAAAGCATTCTCCATGCCTCGTCTCTCTCTGATTTTGGAAGCCACTTCAGATTCTTAAAGCTTGGATCGAGTGCTGTATCTGTCCTTAGAAATCTCACATTGGTACCTTCTTTGCATTTTGTGAAAGTGTTCTTAAAACAGACATGTGCTGGGTCATCATCTGACACTGCTATAACATGAAATATATGGCAGAATATGGGTAAAACAGAACAGGAGACATGCAATTCTCCCCCAAGGCGTTCAGTCACAAATTTAATTAATGCATTATTTTTTTAACAAGCATCATCAGCATGGAAGCATGTCCTCTGGAATGGTGGCCGAAGCACGAAGGGACATACAAGTGTTTAGCATATCTGGCACGTAAATACCTTGTAACGCCAGCTACAAAAGTGCCATGAAAATGCCTGTCCTCACTTCCAGGTGACACTGTAAATAAGAAGCAGTTAGCAGTATCTCCCATGAATGTAAACAGACTTATTTGTCTTAGCAATTGGCTGAACAGGAAGTAGGACTGAGTGGACTTGTAGGCTGTAAAGTTTTACATTGTTTTTGTTTTTGAATGCAGTTATGTAACAAAAAAAATCTACATTTGTAAGTTACACTTTCACGATAAAGAGACTACACTTTGGTATGTGTATGAGGTGAATTGAAAAATACTATATTTTGTTTATCATTTTTACAGTGCAAATATTTGTAATAAAAATAATATAATGTGAGCACTGTATACTTTGTATTCTGTGTTGTAATAAAATCACTATATTTGAAAATGTAGAAAAACATCCAAAAATATTGAATACATTTCAATTGGTATTCTATTGCTTAACAGTGCGATTAATTGCAATTAATTTTTGGAGTTAATTATGTGAGTTAACTGCGATTAATCAACAGCCCTAATAACAAGCAACAATTCACAGGTAGAGTATAATATAACTAATGAAGCCTCACACCACCCCTGTATAAACGGTGGATGATTGTTTGTATGACAGTAGTGCCAGAGGATCGGGGCCCCATTCAGCTAAGAATCATACAAACACATAGTCTCTGTCCCACTGAGTTTACCCTCTTCATGGACAAGTCAGACACAGGGTAGGAAATAGGAGCTATTTTTGTCCTTGTATTACAGATGGGGAACTGAGGCATGAGAAATGGAGTGAGTAAGCCAAGGACACACACACTGGCACAGTTGGGATCAGAAATCAATACTTGTTGACTCCTGGTTCTGTGTCTTAACCACAAAAGCTGTTCTCCTCCTCCATCATACCTTACTTGGTGTCAGGGCTCAGGATTAGTAGCAACACTGGTACCAATTCTGTTCTTACACAATGCAGGACTAGGTGTAATGACTGTCACATGACTGATAATGGCCATGGCCCAGGCACCATGTATCAGAAGAAACTGAATGAAACATGACCATACACATAGCTGCCTGTGGCTTAGGCAAAGCATTCTAGCCTTCCCCTGACATTCACAGATCTCAGGGAGTAATGCCATGCTGCTGGTTTTATGCATAGATATTGTTAATAATTGTTTTCTCTGTGTCAGGCATAAAGGACGGTAGAATGGTGAAAGCCTGATGTTAGCCAATAGTGCGGGGGCGGAGGGGGGGGGCGCGCTGGCTTTTGTATTACTGGGGGGCCCATGTTTGTGTGTGGGCTACAATCCTGTGCATTTTCTCTGTTGTATGTGTGCCTGGTGTTGTGTAAATGAGAGCTGCTCCCAGATCCCTCTCTCCCTCTTATTGTCAGGTCTGCTCCAGTTATTCAGATGAGCTGCCTTGCCTGTGTCAGGAACGGCCCAGCTTATCTGTTGCACAGGTGGCTGTTGCTTGTTCTGGGGTGAACCAGATGGCTAGTTTGTGGTGGGCCTCCTTTCTCGGGCTTGTCTGATTTTCTAAGGGCAATATTTTCTCTACATGCTTTAGTGATAGCCTCCAGCAACCCCCGCTCTCTGCCCCACGGAGGCTACAGGCCACATCTGTTCTGCTGACTGCAGCAAGGGTTGGGTTATTTGTGGAGAGCAGTGGTGGCTGACTTTGGGAGCTGAGTGTGCTTGCAGCAGCTAGAGTTCATAAGTACTGTACATGTGTGATACTTTGCATTCTTCTTGTTTGGCTAGGCAGCCCTCTGCTATTCATTCATTCTTTCTGTAGGTACCTTTTTTCCTGACTTGCCTTTCCTTCCTTGCCTAGCTTCTCACCTCTCCGCATCCCTTTCCTGTCTTAACTTTCTCCATGTATATATCTGCTGCTCTGACAGGCCTGGGGTCAGAGCAGTTCCATGGTTCTGGAACAGATTCAGAATGCTCCCTGTTCTACTTTGTGTTGCTAGTCGGCATAGTCACTTTTGACATGGGCAATTTGCACTTGTGTAAGTGCTTAAGTCTTCAAACTAAAAGATACTGCTTCAAAACACAGCACAAGTCGAATGATGAAAGAATATACCAGGGTGATGAGTTTACAACCGAGTAAAGCCAGCTTCCCTTTATAAAACAGTACCTCATTCCACAGTAATGCTTGTTACTCTTTTGTACCCTGTAGAGTTTGAGGACTTTGCTCTACAATACTTCATAATTCTTTCAGAGGTAGCCTATGCCAACAGGTTAATCTTCGGGGAGATACATTCACCCTTCCCTGCTGCGGTTGTGCCTGACAAATATAGAGGCAATTTTAGGCTGTGAAAAACATTGTGTCTGTACATAATTTTGTGTCTTACACAAAATGCAAAGCCATCATTCTGTTCTGTGGTTGTGGAACATGCCTAGCCCCGTCTGCTTTGGCCAAAGTCAAATACCAACATGTGAGGCAGCACATATTTTTAGCCTAAAAATTATTTGCCACCCCTCACAAGTTGTTTGACTTTGGTTAAAAAGATGACTGAGTGGATTCCGCAACCACAAAACAAAGCATGCAGTTTCAAATGAATACCCAGGACACAAAGCTAGGACTGACTTTGCCTATATAATTTTCTTGGCTATATTTAATCTCTCAGATGTGTTTGGCAGATACTTTAAATTTAAGATTTACAATCAATATCTTTTGATCTGAAGGTGAGCTCCTGGTATCCCTCAGTCTTCTGACTGAAATATACAAGGTACAAAGTCAAGTCAATAAACTTAGAGGCTCCAGTGGTGATCTCTGTTCAACCAGCGTGTGTGAAATTAATAAAGCTGGTCTGTCTGTATTTATTTTGGACAGGGTTTGTCTGTGGGTTTGTGATTTTTTTTTTTTTGCTTTAAACAATCTGGAAACCTCCCCCGCCCCCAATTCAGAAGAATAAATATGCATGGCTTGTAATTCTGTTGCAGTTCTTGCGCCCAGCTGATAGGGTGACGTGCAGTTTGGAGGCTTAGAGATTGGCTTTTTGATTTGGCTTCTTGCTGCAGTTGTGCAAACCTCGTTGTCTCTCAGAAGTCAGGCTCAGCGGCTTGCCTGGTGCTGTGATGCTGGAAAGTCTCAGCTGAGCCCCGATGGTGTGAGAGAGAAGGGGGAAGCCCGGCAGATTCGATTGCAATTGGGGCACAATTCAATTTTTCCTCTTCAATCCCCATTCATCCTCCTCCTCCTCCTTCTTTCCCTGCCCACATCTCCCCGCCTCAAACTATATTGCACACCCCAGGAGATCAAGGCTGGTGGATTTATCAACATTCAACCACCCCTCCCTGCCCCCCGCCCCCGATTTCCCGATGTACTTCCCCACTCACCCTGACAGCTGCAAAAGAGAGCAGAGGTTTTTTAGCAAGCGAGGCAAGTTGGACTGACATGCAAAGGAGGACCCCGCGCCCCTCCCCAGTCAGTGATTAACCACCAGATGCAATGAGCTCTGTTTAAGAACCGGCAGGATCTGTACTGGGGAGCAAGTAGCCCCCCCCCCGGAAGTCAGAAAGGCAACCAGGCGGGGTAAGTAAGAGGGCTCTATCCCCGCTCTGTAGGAAATGCAGGGCGTGTGGTTAAGTTTCCTGCTATGAAGCGGGTCCTGATTTATTGCATGCGAATTCCCAGTGAGGTATAGTGGGGTGGTGCGGGGGGCAGGGATCTCGCTGTAAGAGCATCCAGCAGAGAAGGGGTTTTAACATTGGAAACCCGGACAGATTTGTCACAATCGTGCCGTTTTCCTGACCCCCCCCCCACCCCGGTGTGTGTGTGTGTGTACACGTACAGCTGGAGATAAGCCGCCTGCTGCAGCTTCGCATCCCGGCGCGAGCAGCCTCTGCGCCTGGGCCACGCGAAGAAGCGGGTGGGTTTCGCAAGGCAGGGGAGCTGCTGTTTCCATGCTCCGGGGTGCTCGGATAAGGTGGCTCTGTTTCCCTCCCCTCTGTAATATCACGTTTCGGGGACCAGGAGCTTTCCGGGGGAGGGGGGATGGGTCCGATCTAAAATAACAACAAGCCGGCGGCAGCTGAAAGGGAAAACGCTCAGCCCGAGGAGCAGTTGCAGACCCAAACCCGGGCTTCAAGGCGAACGTGCCGAGAGCCCCTCAGCTCCTGTGCAAAAGCGAGCGGCGGAGGCTGTACGGCAGAAGAGGTAGTTTCCAGTGCCCCCTCCCCGGGCTGGTGTGGGGAGGGGAGCGGGCACGTTAGCCGGAGTAAATGCCTCTAATGCAGTGCTATAAATTTCTTGCTTTTCAGTGCCCGACTCGGGCTAGGGAAGCAATCCGAAGGGGCAGCGTGCAATTTGCAAAGCGGTTGAAATTGGCCAGGTGCAATTTCCCTTAGGACATAAAAAAGCTTGCAACAGCGTCGGTGAATCTCTCTGGCTGCAGGCGAGAGCGTTTTATTTTGATTTATTCCTGGGAGCGGGCGGGGGAGGGGAGTGGCACACGAACCCCCCCCCCAAGAATCGGGAGCAGGATTGTTATGATCCCTTCAAAGGGAAAGGAACCCCTGGAAGCCCCCGGTGTGTCTGCCTGGCTGGCTCTCAGCGTGTGCGATTAATCTCGCACAGCTGTTGTGCTCCATCCACTTGTGCTGAGATCTTGTTTACCTCGGTTTTCAAATATAGCTACTGCGCCATGCTCTTCCCTAAATAGGGCAAGGGCAGTTTACTTTGTAGTAGGAGACAAGCTGGGATTTCTGCTCTTCGGAAGGGGGTTACCCTGCTGCCCTCATGGCTTCTTATGCCTTGGTCTCCCTTCCCCAAGAGGGAGCGGGGACTAGCCAAATACTGCCAAGCATAGGAAGACATAGGACTTTCTTCTGTACCCCTTTTAACAATGGTTTCTTCCAACCCCCACAATCCTCTGAACGCACACACAATTTGACCTAAATGTTGAATAATTTTATACTCCTCCTTCCTTCCTTTTTTATTTTATATTTTCCCTACCAGTAAGTCTCCCTGTGGGTCTGAAATCAAACACTTGTACATTTAAAAAAAGTGACATGCACATTTTTCTCAAGCTGAACTGCAGTGTAATAATGGGGTTCTTGGCTTGCTTGCTTGGGATATCCTGAGGGCTTGTTTTTAGGGTTAACCTCCCCAAATGTACTTAAAAATTAAGGTGAGGTGGCGTGTGTGTGTCCTATAATGGCCTTTTTGTTGGGAGTGTGAGACGATACATTTCTATTCACATCATCTTCTCCTGATATCTATTAGGGGAAAGGACAATTTTGCTGAGCTATTTTTGATTCTAAGAGGAGGTCCTAAAGACAGAGCAATGGGAGACTGTGGGCAACCTCTAGCCAACATCTTCCCGTTCAAAAGCTTTCATCTGTTCAGCTCTTGCAGCCTGCTGTTGAAGCCAAGGAGAGCAGGAGCTGGCTGTAGGGGATCATTACACCTCACAGGCCTTGTAGATAATTTGTAGGCTTAGTGCAATGGGGAAAGGAGAGGCAGCTTTCAAATGTGGTGCTAACAGTCAGAGCAAGTTTCTAACTTTTCCCCATCTGCAGCTGGGTTACAGGAATTTTATTTGCCTTTCGTGCAATTTTAGTAATGAAGGCAATTCATGTTTGGTAACTCGTGTGCTTGCATGTAAGCTTGGTGGTTGTTGCAATAATTTTTGTTCCCTGGATAGGAGTAATGAGTTAGAAGGAGAGAGGGCATAAACCCTCTATTAAAGAATATATGGTTCAGGAAAGAGGAGGTGTTTATCTTATTAGAGCTGTAACATGGGAGCTGGGACTCCTGATTTCTCTTCTCCGCTCTGCCACTAACCTGTAGTATGACCTGGAACAAGTCCCTCAACCTCCTTTTTTCTCAGTTTACTTATCTGTAAATAAATGGGTATAATATCTACTGCATGGAGATGGGAGTTGAGGCTTGCTTAATTGATATTTATAAAGCACTTCAGCTCCTCAGATAAAAGGTGAAATATATCCAAACAGAAATGTCTTAGTCTAATAATCCATAACTCCAATTAACATAGTTCCAAAATAAAAAACACCCAAACATGCTGTCCCAGACTTGGCACCAGCATGCATCACCAAGGGCTTGTGGTTAAGATGCTGCACTAGAACTGGGAAGACATGGGTTCACTCCTTGCCTCTGCCACAAGTTTCATTTGGGATCTTGTGCAAGTCACTTAATCTTTCTGCAGCTCAGTTCCCTATCTGCAAAATGGGGATAATGACATTTCCCTACCTCCCATCGGGTTTGCAAGGATAAATTCATTTAAAGCTGGTGAGGTTCTCAGATACTAGGATTAAGGGGGGCACATATCTATCAAGAAATGGACATGCACAGCAGCACTTGCACTATTCAATATTCAGAATAAATGTCGCTTTACATATAAGTGGGCTAACTTAGATTATGACAAGTAGTGTTCCCAATACTCGTATCCAGACTGGATAGTCCATTATGTTTTGGATCATGCAGACACTCTCCATTGTTCCAAACTCCAGTCTTCAGAATTACACCACTAGGATATTACACTTGTATTCTAAGTATTGTGGAATCCTTGGGTCATGTGAAATCTATACCATATCCAAAATGCTTTTCTGTTGGTGCTCACTGAGCATGTGCAAGAGTGTGAGCTGCCCAGTACAATCTATATTCAAAATAATAGACTTGACTTGTTGTTGAGGAATGCTATACGTGTCCCTTGCAGACAAGTGAATCGTTTGAAATGCTGCTCCTGAATTTTCTTATCTTTGTATTTCAAAGGTTGTGGAATAAAAGCTGTAAGTATATGACAGCTGCAGAGTTACACCAGGGATGAATTTGGCTGAGTATGTTTCTATTTTTTTTTCTCTGAAACATGGGGTATTGAAGCTGGATGGAGATGGTCTGAGAGTCTATGGCAAATCCTACTGCTGGTTAAAAGGTGGTTTGCTAAGGGACTTGACTAGGCCATTGACTTCTCTTGTGTTTTGATTTGGTGTGTATCCGTACAATTGGACAGCTTCAGAAAGTCCTGGCTGAATAAGACATCCTCCCTTTCCAAGGATAGGAAGTGTTATAATTGAGTGTGTCAGCACTTTTTAGAGAAACCACATTAAAATGAATTCTTCCTCCATAACAATATTTATAAACCTTGGTTTTAAAATATAAATGGATTATGTTATTCAGTCAAAATACAGTAATCCCCCCATCCCAAAACATCCTGAATAACCAAGGAGCCTTTTTAAAAACATTTTTGCATGTTTGTACAATCAAAAATGGCTTTGCCTGCCAAATTTAATTTGTTTTTCAATCAGGCGGTAATATGATCTAATTCTGTATTAAAAATAAATAAAGGAAATTAAATTACACAAAGGGGGTAGGGGAAATCTCAGATGTTAACATGGAAAAACCTCTGAAGCCAGGAAATTCATAGTTGAGATACTCCGGCATCCAATCACCCCTCTGTGTCCAGGTAATTTCACAGTTGTTACTGTTTGTATATCATTTATATTACAGTAACTGCTAGAGGCATCAGCCAGGTTGGGTGCCCATGTTGCTACGTGCTATACAAACATGTAGTCAATGACAATGTGCATCCTGAAGAGCTTATGTATCTAATTCTGGTTGTTGGGCAGGGTGCGGGGCAGGTGGTTAGAGTTTAGTAGCTGGGATCAAGGCTCTGAGATCGATCCACCAGCGGTCGGTTTAGCAGGTCTAGTGAAGACCTGCCAAATCAACAGCAGATCGCTCTCCAGTCGACCCCTGTACTCTACCCCCACCTGAGGCACATTGCGCATGTGCTAAGTGGAGGAGTACCCTGCCTCCTTTCATCTGAGCCTCCCAGCTACAAGTTCAGGCAGAGACATGGTGGTCAAACAGCAGTCAACAAGATTAATATTTTGTACATCTGAAGGGCTTTTTATCCAGAAAGGTTTTGAAGAGCTTTAAGGCTAGATCCACAAAAGGATTTAGGGCTCGAAGTCCAACATTTAGGTGCCACTGAGATCCTCAAAACCCCTAATCAGTTGCCACCTAACCCTGTAGGTTCCTAAAATCCCTTGGCATCCGAGTTTCTAACAGTGAGCATGCGTACAGCCACCTCAGTCGTGGCACCTGGGTACCCATCTCGTACCTAAACCCCAGCAGGATCCTCAAACTAGGCAACCCCCAGCCCATGAGGCCTGATCCGGTAGGCAGTCTTAGAGTATGCCTAAACCCACACAAAATGGCCTGGCTGTGGGGGGATGAGCGGGTGGAGGCAGTAACAGCCTCCTTTAGCCCAGTGGTTAGGGCACTCACCTGCGTTCAGATCTCTGTTCGATGCATGTAGCGAGAGAGAGAGCATTGTAGCCGGGTCTCCCACATCAATGCGCGCTCTCTCTCTCTCTCTCTCTCTCTCTCTGCATGTGTGGAGCAGAGATCTGAATGCGGGTCTTCCACCTCTCAGGTGAGTGCCCTAATTGCTGGGCTGTAGAGCTCACTCCTTGGCCCAATGCGTATTTATTTATTTATACCCGGTGGAACAGCTTTGGTGGGAAAGACGGAGATCTCATAGTCCAGAATATCCCATAGTCCTGTTACTAAAGCACTCACCTGAGAACTGAATGGGTTCCAATCCCTGCTCCACATCAGGCAGAGGGGAGAATTGGACCTGGGTATCCCAAATCCTGGGTGAGTGCCCTAACTCTCTTCCATGCAAAATACCGCTTAGGTGCCTGACTCAACCCAAGCAAAGATAGATGCCTCCCTCCAGCCCAGATTTAGGTGCCTGACTCCCTGGGTGGTGGGCGGGAGGGCTTTACGACCTACCCCTCTTTCTTGGCATTTCCTACTAGCTAGCTTAGGCAAGTCCCCCACTTGGCATGCTGCCTTTTGTGGATCCCAAACGTCTTAGGCACCTAACTTTCCTAATGCATTGTATAGAGTGTTAGGCAATGCAACGCCTAACACAAGTCCCTTTTGTGGATCTAGCCCTTGGAAAGAATATACTCTTAGGAATCCCTTCAGTTTCCACATTGATAAGCAGCCACCTCTGGAGCATGACTTGGCAGCTGTTTAACAGCACAAAGCAATGCTCTACAGCTGTTTAGGTAGTAATGTAGAATACTGCTGTGACAGACTGACAATATCCTGTAATATACCAAAGAAACCTTACGGAATTTAGATAAGCTCTATTGAGTTCAGTTTACCCCTGTTGAATTAGGGTTAACGCCTTTGGGGTACATTGTATTAAAAACACAATTGTGTATGGGTTATTGTGTCATTCTGGTACCTTTTCTAGTAGGGAGGGGGGATGCTAATGTACTACTTCTGTTCTCAACAGTTTGAAGTCATCCCCCCTGGGGAGATATTTATACACTAGTTCAAACTGGATTCTCCAGAGACCTACAGACAAAGACTTCTGGAAAACCTCAGGGTTTTCTTCCTGACCCAGCATACGGACAGGGCTCCTGCTCCACAGAGGGCCTTGAATCCTTAGGGGAGGATTGGAAGGACTTGTCCTACTGAGGCCCTGTGAGACTGTGCACTTGTCCTGAGCTGAAGCTCTGATGAACTTGTAACCAGAAGGCTGCTCTATTGAAAGACTGCGGCTGCCAGAGCCCATGTGAGAATGGTGGTGATATCTGATAAGTCGGGCCCTAGTAAAGTCACGGCAGTGAAAAACGTATCATGGACTGTGAAATCTGGTCTCCCCCGTGAAATCTGTATAGTACAGGATAAAATTACTCCAAAGACCAGATTTCACGGGGGAGACCAGCATTCCTTAAACTGGGGGTCCTGACCCAAAAAGGGATTGCAGGGGGGTTGCGGTATTGCCACCCTTACTTCTGTGCTGCCTTTAGAGCTAGGTTGCCTGAGAGCAGTGGCTGCTGGCCAGGTGCCCAGCTCTGAAGGCAGTGTCCCACCAGTAGCAGAGCAGAAGTACGAGTGGCAATACCATACAATGCCATCCTTCCTTCTGCGCTGCTGCCTTCAGAGCTGGGCAGCCGGACAGTGGCGGCTGCTGGCTGAGGGCCCAGCTCTAAAGGTAGCAGCATAGAACTAAGAGTGGCAATCGCATACCATACCATGCCATCCTTACTTCTGCGCTGTTGCTGGCAGAGGTGCTGCCTTCAGAACTGGGTGGTTGGAGAGCGGTGGCTGCTGACTGGGAGCTCAGCTCTGAAGCTGTGCCGCCACCAGCAACAGCGGAGAAGTAAGGGTGGCAATACTACGACCTCCCTACAATAACCTTGTGACCCCCCCCACACCCCATTTTGGGTCACACTTCTACAATTGCAACACCATGAAATTTCAGATTTAAATATCTGAAATCATGAAATTTGATTTTTTTTTTTTAAATCCTATGACCGTGAAATTAACCAAAATGGACCATGAATTTGGTAGGGCCCTACTGATACACATGCTGATAAGTTTGTAGGTTCTTTTATTGTTTTGAATGTTTTCTCTGTAATGCTTTTTACCTTAAGAATACAGTAGGCTGTAAGGTGTGGCAACTTGCATCTGTAGCAATTACACTGGTATCTGTCTCTGAAGAGAAAGCAAGCAGGAGTCCTAAGGCAACCTCTTTGTGCTGGGAATGACACAGTGAAGGCAGGGAACTATCCAACCTGGAAACACCCCAGTCAGAAGGGAGAGAGACCGGTGTCTCCACCCAAGAGAGGCCACAGCCGGGGAGCTGAAAGCCAAGAGTGGTGGCCTTACTGACCACTGGGGAGGAGGGAAATCCAGGTGCAGTTGCCCTGAACTATGACAACTTCATTAAACACAAGCTACAGAGAGAACTTAATGAGGCAGAATGTAATAATCTCAGTTGGGAACTTTGGCTATAATGCTGAGATGAACAGCCCCTATTATTACTAAAATTATCCTGGGGGGGGGGTCTCCTAAAAACCAAAAACCATTAGGTCTTTCCCCTTTTTGGAAAGGGGACACCCTCCAGTAGCACAGTATCCCATAACATTGTACCAGTTCCACACGGGATAAGTATTTATCCAGAGGGAAATGTGCCACCTACTAAATTACCAGCACCACTCCTTAAGCACTCTGTATTTCCTTGCTGATCTTCCATCCATGTTTGAGATCTGATAAAATCACAGTCTGTGGTTGTATGCCTGTGAGGTGAGCAGCAGAAACCACCAATTTGGTCAACTTAATGTATTCTCTGTACATACACACACATCATATATCATTTGAAAGCCTATTATGTCTACTTTAAGATGAGGAGCTTTCAAGTGGTACCATAGAAACAGTGATAAACACTGACACCATCAATATGTTAAAATGACTTCTTTGAAATATTTGCATTCATTTGTTAGTTTAATGACTGTATTATTTTAAGACATCAAATTGGATTTCTTTGTGACCTCAAAAGAAGCAACAATCTAAAGGGTAAAACAAAATCTAATAATAAATTTGTGCACGTATCATTGAAATATAATAGCACAGGTGACATTTCTAGTCAACATCATTCTCATCATCTTGTTCATCACTCTGATTTCTGTCGAGAGTGCGTGGGATACCACAGTCTTCATTGCCTTGGCGTATACACAGTTCTGTGCAGGGAAGATTGTTCTCACTTCAGACTAAGTTGATTCTCCAGTGATCCCTAAAGGTGCAGGCACAAATACGGTCATGTAGAAGCTCAAGTGCCATTGGGCTCTTGAAAAATACAGGAAATAGCTCATCATCCCCATTTTTCCATCCATGTTGCTTGCAAAGGTGATCCAATATCTGGTTAACCTATGTGCGAAGATATCCAAAGCTTTGTCAAAATGCTCTTTTTGGCATGCTCTTCAAAACTGCCCTCACATGGTGGAAGTTTGGCCAGTGACTTGTCCTTTTTGATGGCTAGATTGAGGTTCAAGCAACTCCAGCATCTGTGGGTCATCTTTTCTGTCTCGCTCTGGTCATACAGCACTGCTACCAACTTCCTTGCTGCAGAAATTGTGGCTTCTCCGTCCGTCTCTCCCAATTTGGCAAAATATCTGAAGTGGTAAATTCCCTTTGTTTTGACAACATTAAACACAGATTTTTTTTTCCCCTCAATACCAAATAGGGGTGGCTCAGAGTCACATTCTGTTAATGCATGTACAGCAGGAAGTATGTTGCAGAAGTCAGGAGAGAGTGCATCACAAATTGCATGCACAGGTATGAAGCAATACTTGTCAGTTGGGCTAGTTATGGTGCCCATTTCTATCTACATGTTATCTATGGGTTCCATTTTTGGAAAGTAGTGAACAGCAAGGACTAAGACAGCTGTATCAGGAGACCTAATTACTAGGGTTCTTTTGACACCCAGAGGCCCAAAAGCTATATTGGCACGTACAGCATGCAGAAGCATCTTTGTGTCCATAGGTGCCTCTCTACTAGGGGAATGCTTGACACTCCCACACTCTGCCCCAGGATTGCCCCCACTCCACCCCTTCCCCCAAGGCCCCGCCTCTTTTCAACGGTCACCCTGAGCACACCCCGTCCCCACTCCTCCCCTTCCCTCCCAGTGCCTCCTGCATGCCGGGGAACAGCTGGGAGGGAGGGGGAGGAGTTGATCAGTGGGGCCACCTGTGGGTGGGAGATGCTTGGGGTGGGGGGAGGAACTTGGCTGCCAGTGGGTGCTAAGCACTCACTAATTTTTTTCCATGGGTTCTCTGGCCCTGGAGCACCCATGGAGTTGGCAGCTATGCTTGTGTCCCCTTCCTCTTGAGTACTATACAAGTCTTAGGCTTCTTCAACCACCTGTAGTGGTAGTGGGCTTTGCTACTTCACTGTTGGAAAAGCATCCAGCAAGAAGGAGTGTTTGTTTTGGGCATATGCCTTCTCTCAAGGGCACTTTGGACCATGTATTCAGAGAGGAATTTTACAAGTGGTGGCTTGTTAAATGCCACATTTGGAAACTTTTTCTTGGAGGCACAGGGTGTCCACCAATCCTCTGGTATTTCTTGCATGCAACCTTAGATCCTGTCCGGTGCTGTCATTCTGCAGTTTTCAGAGGTACTGTTGTCCTATCTGTTAAAGAGTTTGATTACAGAATTAGTTTTGCCAAATCCTTTTAGGGCCTTCCTCAAATTCTCAGCAGCCAGTTAATTGAATGTGTGGAGTTTGTCTCCAGCCATCATTTATATGACAGCCATGGCATCTCTGATGTACACTGTACTTACTGTGTTGCATAGTGTGACTGGGTGCTGGCTAGGAAACCTTGAGCCACACCTCTGTCATGCCAGCTCCAATCAGGAAAGGAGAATTGGAGCTGGCTGAGTAAGCCCAGCCCTAAGTGGCAAATGGGGAACAGCTGCCGGCCTCGTTAGCCAGGAGCTACATAACGGTTGGCAGGAAGGAAGCCAGGGGGAGGGGAAAGGGAGGAGTCAGAGGCCACCCTCTCCTGCTGGCTGTAAGCCTGATGCTGTCTGTAGCTACAACAGCAGTGGGCAAACTTTTTGGCCCGAGGGCCACATCGGGGTTGCAAAACTGTATGGAGGGCTGGGTAGGGCAGGCTGTGCCTCCCCAAACAGCCTGGTCCCTGCCCCCTCCCACTTCCCATCCCCTCACTGCCCCCCTCAGAATCCCCGACCTATCCAATCCCTCCTGCTCCTTGTCCCCAGACTGTCCCATCCCGGGACTCCCCTGACCCCTCCCCTTATCCAACCCCCCTTCTCTCTGTCCCCTGACTGCCCCAACCCCTATCCACACCCCTGCCCCCTGACAGGCCTCCAGGACTCCCCTGCCCCATCCAACCCCCGGGTCCCTGGCTACTGGACTGCATATAACGTGCTCTTCTTGCCTCTGAACTGAAAGGCGTGAACTTTGTCTTCAATATTTCTTGTAAGGCCATTTCTTTTTCTTAGCTTTTGCATATTCATAATATGAAGCTGTGTATTGTAATCTCTAACACTAATCTATGCATAAGGGTTACTGAATTTAAAAATCTAGTTCAAAGGCTAGTATGGCATGCATAGGCAATTACAAATTAAAACCTTCTACCAGGCAGACTGGATGCCACAAACTACATTATATGTACAAAACCTTATAAACTGAGACGCATTATACAGTATTAGGAATTCACGTATGTTTATATCTGTCCACTATGCAAAACTATGGGTATGCAATCTACAGCTGTACAACCTTCCGGGAGAGACCGATCTGGCCCACAACTCTCAACTGAAAATATAGAAAACTGTTATAATCCCTTGAGATACCTTGACAACTAACAGTATCAGAGGGGTAGCCGTGTTAGTCTGGATCTGTAAAAAGCAACAAAGAGTCGTGTGGCACCTTATAGACTAATACCAATACATCTGTTAGTCTATAAGGTGCCATAGGACTCTTTGCATATTCTTAGTTGTCAAAAGCAACAATGTGAAAACATTTAATCTTAGTATTATTTAAAGATGTTGATATTTACCATTTTTGTCATGAGCTAAAGAGCTTCATCAGTTCTGGAAAAAAATAGTTCCCCATGCAAAACCCATACAAATCTTTTAATGCATTGTCATCTGGTAGCTTTGACCAATATGACACCACATTAAGGTGTTGAAATTAACTTAAACAGTGAAATGGCAAAAAAGGACACTTTCTTATTATGGGTACCATTGTTTCCCCTCACCTACAGGCTTATGGCACCAGTTGACAGCTGCACATCATACTTTTAAGTACATTTAGATGAGGTAAGCTTTCGAATGATATATGATATGGGGATGTGTGTGTGGGAGGGGGTACATTAAACTCCAAAACTATGTCCCTTTTTGGAGAATTGCCACCTGCCTATGTAGAGTAGACTTATAGGGTATGGGTAAAATGTACTCCGACGCAGCAGCTCAGCACAAGAAGTGCTAAACCTTAAAAACAAGGCTCAAGTGGAATGTAAGGGGAACACACTCCTTGTGCCGTCCCACTGCAAACGGGGTAGGTACGTTCTCAGACAAATTTAGTCACTGTTCTTAAAATTGTGTTTATATATTAAAAAAAACAAAACAAAATTGAATGGGGGGAAATGTAGACGATTACTGAAGATTTAAAAGGAACATTGAAAGGGCAAGAAGTGTTAAGGTAAGGCAAGACTTAAAAACCTCCCCAAACCTCTGAGAAATATTGGGAAGTGTGAAAATGCAGTAAAGGTACCCAAATAACTTTAACACTCCCTTTCTATCCTCCCTGTAATCTGCACCTTTGAATATGGGTGGGTTTGTTAAGGCCTCATCTAATCTTGAACACTGAGCTAATGGTGCCAGTGGGAGGTCAGTTTCCTATAGTAGATGACTTTAAAGTCCTCCTTGTGACAACTGCTAAGTTAGTTCCGAGCTAGGTGACTAGCTCAAGAGTGCAAGCAGATTACAAGGGTGCAGGGCAGCTCCTGGATTAAGGGCTTCAAAGGTCTGTAGCAAATAACTTCAACATTTTAAATATAAAGCCTTCCCCAAAACACACGACGGGATTGATCTTTGTGGAGGATAGGAGAATAAAACAAATGCAGAGTTTCTAGGCCAAGCCATCTTTGAGATATGATATGCCAAAAAGACACAGATTTTCCAAAATGGGGTGAAAAAATTCACATTTTAATCTCACTGTCATAGGTCTGAAATCCCTCATCTGACTCACCTCAAATGAGGCTCAACAGGAACCTTGTTCATATCTAGTCTCTCCCACACCTTCCAACAGCATGGGATTATTCCTTACGTGTGTGTATCAAGTGCTTCAGATGGTTCATTCTTGAATAGCCCTGTTGCTCACCATAACTCAGTGTGCTGCAGTTAAATACCCGGGGCTGGCCTGTGGAGCTGTAAAATTGCGGTGTAGACATTCAGGCTTGGACTGGAGCCTGAGCTCTGGGACCCTTTCCCCTTGCGAGGACCTAGAGCTTTCAACACCACAATTTTGCAGCCCGAGACCCGCAAACCTGCCAGCTAGCACAGGCCTGCTGCAGGTGTTTGGAAGGGAATGTCTACACTGCAGTTAGACTGCTACAAACCATTCCACCTGGGGTGACCCTGAAGGCTGTGCAGAAGCATCAACTGGTACAACACACAGCGGCGAATATCTGACAGTAGGTAACTGAGGAGAATGTTTCACGTTTGTGCTCTGCCCCTCTTACAATTATTGATCTGCTTTAAAGACTTAGGGTCAAGTACCCTGCAGGTGTAAATGTAACACCACTGATTTAAATGGAGTTGTACCCATTTATGCCAGTGGAAAATTTGGCTCCTACTCATAACTCAAATGCTGGCATGTAGGATGAATATCGAGCGACCTCTGGACCTCACCTTTCTCTCTTCACACTTGCTGAGAACACCACGATCAACAGTGATGTCACAGCTGTCAGAGCCCAGGATGAAGCACTGTACGGCTGGGAGCTGTGTGTTTTTGGTGGGGGGTGGGGTGTTGGATCGGGGCCTTGCTACCAGGGATCAGGCTGAATTCAAGTCTAGCCATCTTCAGAGCACAATGCATGTTGTGGCTCTCTGGGCAATGCTCCTCTCTCAAGGAAGGAGACTGGTGATATTGTGCCCAAAAGGGAAATGGCCAGTGGCCTGTTGATAGTGCTTTATTTTTACTTTGGTAATCTTCATGCAAGAATGATCCTTCAGAAACTCAGGTTCTGACAGACAAGGGCAGAGACTATAGCCCTAGTCAGACAGCACAGATGCTTATACTAATGCTTGCAGTTGGCACCTGAGTGCTATGGTGATGGGCGCATTAGAAACTGGAAGATGAGTCTTGTTCTCTTGTAAATTACTCTCACTCTCCGGGCATCTTTTTTCCTTGTGTTAAACGTGAAGGATAGTTTCAGGCTCACTACTTCTCATTATGTTCTCATTTTTCTACCTTAAATAAACCATCTAGCCAAACCCAACCTGACAGATGCTGCCCTCACTGTGACACTGAGCACACAACATGCTGCATGAAAATCTGGCTTTGTGGGTGAATGCAGCATGAGCGGTGACCCTCCTAGCATCCCTGCTAAAAATAAAACTCTTCCCTTCTGGCAGTCTTGGGGTTGCTTTTAATAGGTAGCCAGTCTCACCCCAGGGCTTAACTTTCGAGAATGCCAGGAGCTGGCTCATCTTTGGGAAGCTGCACTGAGGTAGTGAGGGTGAGGATGTTCATCTGCAGCAGGTGCACCTCAGTTGCTCCCTAACAAACTGCCAGATCACCCAGATACATGATAGGTAATGCTCTGCATTTCCTAGCCCTTGTGCAGCATACATCTGTGTTTCTCTAACCACCCAGCCTCCTTGATACTCCTCAATCCAGCTCTATCTTCCCAGTTACATAAACCTCACGCTACCCTTGATTCTTACCTCAACAAGCAACTCAACCCTCTGCCAGCTGCCTCATCCCTTTAACAGCCTCCACACAGCGTTCCAGATCAGCGCCCCTCTCGGCTGCTGGTTAGCTGTCCCTCTCAAAGGAAAATAGGTATTGCTATGCTAGATCACACCAATGGCTGGACACTGTTCAGAACTAGATGCTTCTTTATAGGCGCCGTTACACCTTCCTCTATAGCTGCAGTAAAATTCCTATAGCTGCAGATGTTTGTTCATAACCCAAGGAAGCTAGTGGTTGGCTTATGTTCTGGAGAGTGGGGGTTGATACATCATATTTGTATTATCCTAGCTAAGGAAACTGTGGATAGTTTTAATATTCAGATACATATTGAACCCTTTTTTGAATCCTACCAAGCTCTTTGTCTTCATTTATATTGTGGCAATGAATTACACAGGCTTTATGCTATTTTGTTTTTAATTCAACCACTTCCAGGACCCCTGATTAAAAAGCCCAGAGCCTATGTGCTTCTCCATTCTGTTTTTCTTGGACAAATCTTGATACCAGTCCCAACTCTCAGCACCCCCATCTACAAATCCTACCTTTTCAGGAGTCCTCCACCTGGATATTATGCTGTAATTTGAGGCTTAAAGTGATCACCAGTGTCTCGCTGTCGTGGGTCTGCCTGCCGGAGCCGATCGAGGAGCAGCTATTACTGACGGTACCGGTCCTCCATGTTGGGATTGTGGTCCCATGGTTGGCATCACTCCCGGTGCTGCCGCTCCTTCCGGTCCAGGGACAGCAGCAGGTCGTATGTCAGCCCGGCCTCCCTTCGTAGTTGTCCATTGATGGGTCAGGCCAGCCAGGCCCAACAGCTGGCTCCACTGGTGCCACAGCAGGTGCAGTAGCACTGGGCCCCGGGGCTGGCCCAATGGTACCAGTGGGCACCGTGGCCGCCGACGCAGCCCCCAGTGGGGGCTCGCTTGGTGGCCAGAGCCTCAGAAGGACCTTTGGCCTCCCTCTGCAGACTTCCGAGGAAGGAATCGGTGGGTTGTACATCCTCAGCACTGTGCCCAGAAACCGAACAGGTGGTGGACCCTCTGGTGCGGGGGACACCCAAAGTACCACGCTGGCCTTCTCACCCTCCCCGGATGAGGCGATTACAGCCCTTTCGTCCTGCAGGAGGACTTTATGGCCCACCAAGAACTCTTAAAAAGGGCAGCATCAAGCCTCTACCTCCAAGCAGAGGATATAGAGGAGCCCTTGGACTCCCTGTTTAATGTGCTGTTTTCCTCGGCACCAGGTAGGGTGGCCTTGCCTCTCCACGAAGGGGTGGTGAAAATTTCAAATGCCCTGTGGCAAACCCTGCTCCCATTGGCCCCCATCTCTAAGAGAGTGGAATGCAAGTATTTTGTACCCACCAAGGGGCATGAATACTTATACACCCACCCTGCTTCTAACTCCCTGGTGGTCGAGTCGGTCAACCAGAGGGAATGGCAGGGCCAGCCAGCCCCTACCCCGAAAAATAAAGATTCAAGGAGGCTGGACTCTTTTGGAAGGAAAATGTATTTGTCCTCGAGCTTCCAGTTATGGGTGGTGAACCACCAGGCTCTCCTGGGCCAGTATGAGTTCTATCTGTGGGGCTCCCTGCCCAAGTTTGAGGACTCCTTCCAGGTGCGTGACAGGAAGGCGTTCAAAGCGCTGGTGGAACAGGGTACAGTGGCTGCCAGGGCAACTCTGCAGGCAGCTTCAGATGCAGCGGACCTAGCCTGGTCTACACTAGGCGTTTAAACCGGTTTTAGGAGCGTAAAACCGATTTAACGCCACAACCGTCCACACTAGGAGGCACCTTATATCGATTTTAATGGCTCTTTAAACCGGTTTCTGTACTCCTCCCTAACGAGAGGAGTAACGCTAGTATCGGTATTAACATATCGGATTAGGGTTAGTGTGGATGCTGATCGACGGCATTGGCCTCCGGGAGCTATCCCACAGTGCATCAGTGACCGCTCTGGACCGCAATCTGAACTCGGATGCAGTGGTCAGGTAGACAGGAAAAGCCCCGCGAACTTTTGAATATTTCCTGTTTGCCCAGCGTGGAGCTCCGATCAGCACGGGTGGCGATGCAGTCCGAAATCAAAATAAAAAAAGAGCTCCAGCACGGACCATGCGGATGTGATCGCTGTAAGGGCAGGCAAATCCGTTCTATCAGCGCTCCGTTACAGAAGATGAAATTCAGAATCCTTTTTTAAAAATCTCCAGACAGACGCCATAGCAGGGACTCAGCGCACTGCAGCGTGACAAGCGTAACGGAAAGCCAAAGAATCAAATGGACGCTCATGGACTGGAGGACTGAAGCTATCCCACAGTTCCTGCAGCCTCCGAAAAGTATTTGCATTCTTGGCTGAGCTCCAAATGCTTCTAGGGTCAAACACAGTGTCCGCGGTGGGTCAGGGCATAGCTTGGCAATCTACTCACCCCCCACACACACCCAGAAGCGAAAGGGAAAACAATCCTCTGACTCTTTTACATGTCACCCTATCTTTACTGAATGCTGCAGATAGACACGATGCTGCAGCCATCAACACCAACATCCTCACTCCCCCCCTGCCATGGGTGGCTGATGGTACAAAAGGACTGGTAACCGTCCTCGTCATCAGCCTATTGGCACATGGGGCAGTAACCATGCTGACTAGCATCCGTGAGGTCGATCAAGGGCGCCTGGCCCTAATTTTTTCTGGTGGTGGATGGTGCAATATGGCTGGTAACCATCGTCATCATAGCAACAGGGGGCTGAGCTCCATCAGCCCCCACCCTTCATGTGTAAAGAAAAGATTCAGTTGCCCCTGGACTAGCAGAGGGATGCTGGGCTTCTCTCCTACACACTGCTTAATGTCCTGTCTGGACTATCATAGCAGCTGGAGGCTGCCTTCCACTCATTTCTCACTAACAAGTCACCATGTCTTATTCCTGCATTCTTTATTACTTCATCACACAAGTGGGGGGACAATGGTATGGTAGCCCAGGAAGGCTGGGGTAAGAACGGAATGAACAGGTGGTGTTGTTACAGGAGCACCCCCTGTGAATAGCATTCAGATCATAATTTCTGCAGGATCTGACACAGAGCAGCTGTGCTCTCTGGTTCTATGATACAGTGGTTATCTAGTACACTTGCCTATATTCTAGGCAGGACTGATTCTATTTTTAGATACCAAAAAGGAGGGATTGACTTAGGAAGTCATTCCCAATTTTGGCTTTTGCGCCCCTGGCTAAGAGCAGCCAGGGGCACTTATGACAGCAGCAAATGGTACAAAAGGACTGGTAGCCATGATCATCTTAGTTCCAATTTATGGAAGGGTTTGGATGGTGCAATATGGCTGGTAACCATCTCTGCTGTCATGCAAAAGCAAAAGCATGCTTCTGTGTAGCGCTGCTGAATCGCCTCTGTGAGCGGCATCTAGTACACATACGGTGAGAGTCACAAAAGGCAAAACAAGCTCCATGATTGCCATGCTATGGCATCTGCCAGGGCAATCCAGGGGAAAAAGGCGCGAAATGCTTGTCTGCCGTTGCTTTCCCAGAGGAAGGAGTGACTAACGACATTTACCCAGAACCACCCGCGACAATGATTTTTGCCCCATCAGGCACTGGGATCTCAACCCGGAAGTTCCAAGGGGCGGCGGGGGAGGCTGCGGGAACTATGGGATAGCTAGGGAATAGCTACCCACAGTGCAACGCTCCAGAAGCCGACGCTAGCCGCGGACGCACACCACCGAATTAATGTGCTTAGTGTGGCCGCGCGCAATCGATTTTATAAAATCTGTTTTACAAAACCGGTTTATGCAAATTCGGAATAGTCCCGTAGTGTAGACGTACCCACAGTTGCACGGTCCATGGCCTCTGTGGTGTCCATGAGAAGGGCATCATGGCTCCTGCCCTCTGGGCTGTCCAGCGAGGCGCAGACCTCCCTGCAGAACCTCTCATTTGACGGCAAAGCTCTGTTTGCGGAACAAATGGATACAAAGCTGCATGGCCTGAAAGACTCCCCCATGACTCTCTAGACTCTGGGTCTCCATGTTCTGGCTCTGGCTAAACCTAAGTTCAAGCCGCAGCAGACTCCCACTCAGACCACCCACCCAAAATATGAGACCACTTATAAGAAGTTGCGGGACTATAAGAGGCACCCACAGAGGCAGTCTCGCTCTGGCCCCCAGCCTGGGTCCCCCAAGGGCAAGCAAGTGGGGGAAAAGGCAGTTTTGACGGAATACCCAGGGGCACCCTGCCACTTCTCATCAGGGATCCACCCTCAATAAAGCTTCACTTCCCCAATCAGTTGTGTACTTCCCTCCCGGAGTGGTCACGGCTGACCTTGGACCGATGGGTCCTCAACGCCAACTCCCGGGGCTACACCCTCCAGTTTACTTCCTCCACTCCCATCCCTCCTGGGGGACTCCTCACACGAGGCTCTGCTCGAACAGGAGGTGGGGCGGCTCCTGGGCCTAGGAGCGGTGGAAGCGGTACCCGGGGAGTTCAAGGGCAAGGGGTACTACTACCCCTATTTCCTTATCCTGAAGGCCAAAGGGGGGCTCAGGCCTGAACCAGTACACGGTGAAGCTCAAGTTCCGGATGGTCTCCCTGGCCTCCATCATCCCCTCCCTGGGGACTGGTACACTGCCCTTGATCTGCAGGATGTGTACTTCCACATTCATATATTGGAGGGGCAGGAACACTACCAATTTATGGTTCTCCCGTTTGCCCTGTCCACTGCCCCCAGGGTATTCATGAAATGTATGTCGGTGGTGGTGGACGACTGGTTGGTCAAGGGCAGCTCCCAGTCGCAGGTGCGGGATCACATGGCGCTCCTTCTGTCCATGTGCACCACTTTGGGCCTGTTGGTAAACAACACCAAGTCCACATTAGTTCTGGTTCAATGCATAGAATTTATCGGGGCAGTCCTGGACGCCTCATCGGCCAGAGCCTCCCTCCCACCGGACAAATTCGAGACCCTGAAAGGGCTCATCGACACGGTCATAAGGTTTCTGGTGACAACAGCCAGAGTGTGCCTCCAGCTCTTGGGTCACATGGTGGTGTGCACGTATGTGGTCCGTCATGCCAGACTCAGGATGAGGCCCCTCCAGCTCTGGTTGGCCTCAGAGTTCTCCCAGGCCAGGGACAGGATCACCTCCCTACGATGGTGGTCCTCCCGGAGAAACATGCTCCAAGTTCAGGGGCAGGGCCCCATCGCTGGAGCTGGTGTCCGCCGCGTCGGACCTGGGATGGGGGGCCCGTGTGAGGATTGTTCAGACCCAAGGTCTATGGTCGTCTCAGGGTCTGACCCTCCACATAAACGTCAAGGAGCTCAGGGCAGTACGGCTGGCATGCATGGCCTTCTACTCGCACCTGGAGGGCCGGGTGGTCAGGGTCCTCACGCACAACATGGTCTCAATGTTGTACATCAACAGGCAAGGCAGGGCCCGATCCTTTGCTGTGAAGCCCTCAGGCTGGGGGATTTTTATATAGCCCACGACATCTGCCTACAGGCCTTCCATCTGCTGTCTCCATGCAGGTTAGCGATAGGCACACACCAACCCCCGAGTCCTACGAGTGTCCCTCTGGGGTGCCCAGGCCCTGCTCCACTGAACACTCACAGAACTCTCTGGGTTTCTACTCCCAAAGGCATAGTACACACCAGCTTACTAGTTTCACATCAGGATCATTGCTCTGCTTATCACACAGCATTTTAGATGTGTTTATAGTGAAAACAGGAGCGTTTATTATCAAAGAACAGAGATTTAAATGATAGTAAGAATGAATATTGGAAACAAATGGTTTTATATATATTAAAACAAAATCATCCCATGCTTCCTAGAGTCTAAACTAACAGGACGTTCCCCTGTTTCCTACAAGGTATCTTATCCCACTTCCTTTCCCCAGCATTTTCAACCAGGATAGCTGACACCCTCCTTTCATAAGATCAAGCCCACAAGCAGCCTGTCTTCCTAGGTTGAAGGATATCCTGGAGTACCTCCATGCCCCTAGTTATACCCCAGAAGTTCATTGTTTTTACTCATAAACGTGATAACCTCTCCTGTTTTTGTGTTTTCTTGCAGCACTTGCAATCTGCTCATTAGCATTTGATTCAATATGCAAATAGACATCCATTGTACAATACACAACCAGGGAGATAAGTGGCTCCCACTTCCTGTCTGGAGACATCTGCCTCAATGCACTCACCCTTTGTGTGACCTGCCTTTAACTACCAGGCCTTAAGAATGTATTTATACGTAACTCCTTACACAGTATCTGCCGATACATTTTGCAATGAATGTAGTGACTAGTGTGAGGCATGCTTTGAGAGACCTTACATGACCCCTTTTGGTGAACCCACGGGAACCGTATGTACGCCCGTGCCCTCTGCCCGTGAGCATCAACGGGTCCTGGGGTAACTGCAAGGAAGCGTCCAGGCCTTTTGTACTGGAAGATGGGGCTGCTCTTGTGGATGAATGAGGGTTTTCTGTATTTGTCCCTTTCAGTGCAGTTTTCTCTCATGATTCAGCCACTTCACATATCCAAGCAAATCTGGGGCTATTGAATTGAGATCCCCTTGCCAGTATGGAGTGGCATATGATAGGGAAATTGGTTGGGGTAGGGAAAGGAATGGTAAGGATGGAAGAATTTTGTGTGTGTGTGTGAGGGAGAGGGAGAGAGAGAATGAATTATGAGGGGGAGGTGGATGGAGGTTTCCTAATGAGCAATAGATGAAATTAAACGTTGTCAAGACTTAGAGCCAGATCTTTCGCTAATATAACTTGCTGTAACTTTATTGGCCCTAAGAGTCATCTCTATTCCCCATCGCAATCTGCAGCTGAACTTGAGGGGACACTAGGCTCTTGTGTCTCTCCAGGCCCGAAAGAGGCTTCTTATTGTGTGGCCTCAGCACAAGGAGGCATTTTGGCAGAGGAGGGAGGGGGAAGAGGTTGAGTGGTGTTTTTGAATATACTAATAATTCTTTCCACCTCTGTAGGAGAAAGAGAACACCATTTTTATGATGGACTTTGTTAGGTGCCTTAGAAATACGATATAGAACACCTTGCACCTGAGGATCTCAACATGTTTTACAAACATTTTGAGTTAAACTTCACAGCCCCTTGTGAGATAGGTCAGTATTATCCCTGAGTTGCAGATGGAAAAATTGAGGCACAGAAGTTAAGGCCTACATTTTCAAAGTGCAGGGGTGGGGGAGCTAATTTTAGAGACTTGGATCCATAGTTGGGGATGTGAATAGGTCGTCTGATTTTTGGAATCCTTTGAAAATCAGGTCTTTTTTTTTAGGCAGCTGAGTTTGAAATTTTTGGCCTAAGTGACTTACCCAAGGTTTCACAGATTTCCTTTCTTCTGGAGAAGGAGGTAGTGGGATTTCACCAGAAGGCTGAAGTTGCTGGGGGAAATCATGTCAGATAGAGCCTGATTTTCAAAGGTACTTATGTGCCTATAGATGGATGTAGGCACCTAATGGGAAATTATTTATTTCAATGGCAGGTTAGGTGCTTTTGAAAATTCCACTAGATGCCTAACTGTATCTTCAAGTTTCTAAAGATCTTTGAAAATCTGGCCTATAGTGCTTCCCTTGGTGAGTTATGAGAGACAGATTGAGGCTGTGAATCAGCTGGAGGATGAAGGAAGTAGTAGTAGCTGCAAAGGGAAAAGCAGAAGGAAAAACATGTATGGAGATATTTACCCTGGTTGCCAGCCATAGTGTAGGTTGTTTGCCCTTGACAAGACAGAGGGCCAGCTGACCGGGAAGAAACCAAGGACAGACAATAGCCCAGACCTGCAGTCTAAAGGCAAACATCAAAAGAAAGAAGCAAGTGATCCTGTCTGATGAGACTCTATTGAAGAACAAATCCTGGCCTATCTATAACACAGCCAAAGAGAACAGAATGGCATTGCTTTTTGCATCCCATGAGAGATGTGACCAAAAAAAAGGAGGGTTGGGGGGGAGGGGAATCAAAGGCCTGAACAATGCTTCTACTTACTTTAATCACTGTAACAGCTGAGCTTCCACTTATTGTAGTCCATGTGATGGCTGCAATTACCGTATGATAAATCTGACTTCAATCTCTAGTAGATAATAGAGCTTATGTTAAGAGAGAATCTGCAAACAACTAGTACATAAATGAACAAAGAACAGTAAGCAGCCTGGCCTTGTGAAGAATTAATCATGCTCAATTTAAAAAAAACCTGAATTGCAAAATTAGCAGCTGAATAAAATTCAGTAGTTGTGACATCTGAACGTCAGTAAAGTACTTGCTATGCTGCACCATGAAATCTGACTTGAGATATTAAGTTAAATGGGGGTGAATTAAGCATTGTCACCTACCAAAAACTGGTTGGAGGACTGTATGCAAAGGGTAATGAGCTTGGAGGTGCTAGTGTGGTGGAGTATAGTGTGTGAGGAGAACCAGTTTTAACATCTGTTTTAATGATCTGGAAGAGGGGCTAAATCAGCTAATTAAATTTGCAGATAATAGTAAACTAGGAGGTGGAGCTGTGTGGATAACTGATCTTTTGGTTTGGTGGCCAAACTGAAAAATAAAGTAATAATAATTGGGGGATGATCTGAAACCATTTTTTATTTTATTTTATTGATTAATTAATACATTTATTTTGGTACACCAAAAAACTGGGAAAGTCATTTCATGTCAAATGAGATGTTTTCTTTGATCTGAAATGAATCGTTTAATTTTTGAGGGGTTTTCCCCCCTTAAAAATTTAATAAAATTGAACAAAAAGTCATTTGGGTAGAAAAGTTGAAATGTTTCATTTTGAAAATGTCCAAATGAAATGTTTGGACTTCTTCAGAATTTTGGGAGGTTTTTTTTTTTTAATTTTTTTTTCCTTTCTTGAGGAAACAATTCAGTGAATTTGACACAAATTCACAATGCTTCATTTGACCTGGATCTGTATTTTTGGGAGGATGTGAGTGTGTTACAATTCTCAGTTTGAGAGTCTGACTCTTCAGTTTAAGCTATAGAGACCCATGTTTTTAGCTAGGGCGTTCCTCTTTCAGTCCCTGGCATGTTGGCCAAGATGACCGCCTTCCATCACCCAAGCACCAGAGAAGACAGGCATGCAGTGGGGACAAAAATCTCTTAAATATCAACAATAAAATGAGATCAGTGTATTTGGGAAGTCGTCATCACCATCATAACCACCAAATCACCACCAAACCCAAATATACAGTACAGAGAGAGGGAGGAAGCAGGAAAGCAATAATGACAAAATAGACTGTGGGATGACAGTGAATAGCAATTTTGACCTGAGCTTCAGAATGGTATGACTCCATAAAAATCCAACGCATAATTGTCATGGAACTGGGAAGTGATGCTCCCTTTCTGAGGATCTGGTTCTGCACTACTAATGTTGATGGGAGATTTGTCACTGATATCATTGGGATCAGGATCTGAGATGCTGGGCACTTGAATAATAGTAGGGTTATGACCAATTACACAGAAAAGAGAGATCAAGACAAATGATTAAATGGCTAACTGGGCTAATTTATGAAGAAAAAATGAAAATAGGTATGGTCTTTCCAAAGGATAACTGTGCAGGAAACAGCTGTTTACAAGTAGCTGAAATATGTAAATTTCAAGGAGAGAGGAGAACTGTTGAGTGTACCAAGGAGAGGAGTGTATGAGACCCAGTAGCATGAATTTTCTTAATTTCTTCCTAAATATAAGGAAAGGGTCCCAAACCTGTGAGTTAAATTAGATCATGTGATAGTCACCCAAGGAAGTAGTGGAAGTTCCATTCCTTGAGTAACTTAAAATTGGACTGGACAAAGTACTTAAAATACCTTATGTTTAGGGAATGATGATTTAAGAGCCTCTTCCATCTCTAATTTCAGTACTTCAGAAATCCCTGCTAATTGGGCTTAGCCAGAACCTTTGCTAACCATTTCAGTGTCTTGTTGTTTAGAGAATTCTTAAAGCTCTTCAATTTACAGTAAGACTAAAATGCTTTTCTTTTTTGTTGGCAGCAGCAGAATATTTCCAAAGATCAACCTTCTCACTCTTCCATTTCCTGTTTTCAGTCTCTTTCCATCACCCTATTCTTCCCACCATTGAGGTGCCACTTCTCTCTCCCCACAGCCCAGGAAAATAGAGCAGTATGAGAAGTGGAATTTCTGTCCTGAGGAAAATTTCACATTTCTGGGGAAAAAAAATTGTTTTGAACTGGAATGAAAAGTCAAAATTTGCCATAGTACAGAATTCAAAAATTATTTTTTTTTTAAGAACCAAAATGGAATTTCCCAGCTGTTCCCTGCCAGCCCAGACAGCTTCTTGGCTACGTGGCCAGTCTGGGGAGTTTGGCAGCCTGTCCACCCATGAGTTGGGCTGGCAGGGAGCCAGCCCACCCAGGAAGCTGTCTGCCCAGATAACTGGTGTTGCCAGGCAGATTGCTCGCCAGCCAGCCAGGAAGCTGAGGAAAATGGGGAGAGTGTGGGAGCCTGGCAGGTGGGCAGCAGGGGTGTTGTGGATATTGGGGTGGGGGTGAGTGCAGGAAGTCAGGAAGCCTGGAGAGCCAGGCAGGGTGGTATGAAACCAAGCTGACAAGCCAGCCAGGTTTCATGTTTGCACCGAATGTTTAAGTTCCACGGAATCAGCATTTTCCAATGGAAAATTGTTCTGGCAGAAGACCTTTGACATGATCTGCATCTGAAGAAGGGTGATGATCTTCTTGCACCCCACAGAGTGTGTTTCCAACTGGGACTCATGCCTCTTGTCTGGGTGGAATAGGACTGGGTGGACTTTCAGACAGCATCAGTTTAGCAAGATCCAAAGTAGGATTTGGTCCAGGAGGCCTGGTGATTTATAGATTAAAACAACAAAACTCTAAGTGCAGTTACAATATCCACTGTCAATGGTTGTAAAGATAGAGTGACCGCAACAGATGGAAACGAAGGTTAGGGGAAAGGAAGAGACAAGAGACCAGTTTATACTGGCTCCAAGTATTTTGCCGCCCCAAGCAAAAAAATTTTTCCTGTGCCCCCGCCCGGCCCTGTGCCAACTCTGCCCCTTCCCCGCCCCATTCCAACCCCTTCCCCAAATCCCCGGCCCTGCCTCCTCCCCAGGGCGCGCCGTATTTCCCCTCTTACTTCTCCGTCCCTCCGAGGCTTGCCGCAAAACAACTGATTCGCGCAGCAAGCCTGGGAGGGAGTGGGGAGAAGCGGAGTGGCGGTGTGCTCGGGGGAGCAGGCAGCAGTGGAGCAGAGGTGATCTGGGGGGGTAGTGGTTCCTCTTGCCCCCCCCCCTCAAGTTACTTCCTGCAGCCCTCCCCTCACCCCCCACCGCGGCAGCTCACCTCCGCTCAGGGCCGCTCCTTGGAAGGTGCCGCCCCAAGCACATGCTTGGAGTGCTGGTGCCTAGAGGTGGCCCTGGATATGACCCTATCTCCACTGAAGACAAGACAATGGACTACTCTGATTTACACCACTGAAAATTTGACCCACACAAGTCAAATTCAGGAGTGTTGTAAGGAAGACGTGAAGTAATTCTTCCTCTCCACTCTATGCTGATAAGGCCTCACCTGGAGTATTGTGTCCAGTTCTGGGCGCCACATTTCAGGAAGGATGTGAACAAATTGGAGAGAGTCGAGAGAAGAGGGACAAACATGATTAAAGGTCTAGAAAAGATGCCCTATGAGGAAAGTTTGAAAAAACTGGGTTTGTTTAGTCTGGAGAAGAGAAGACTGGGGGAACATAACAGTTTTCAAGTACATAAACGGTTGTTACAAGGACGAGGGAGTAAAATTGTTCTCAACCTCTGAGGCTAGGACAAGAAGCAATGGACTTAAATTGCAGCAAGGGTGGTTTAGGTGGGACATTAGGAAAAACTTCCTAACTGTCAGGGTGATTAAGCATTGGAATAAATTGGCTGGGGAGGTTGTGAAATCTCCAACATTAGAGATTTTTAAGAACAGGTTGGACAAACATCTGTCAGGAGTGGTCTAGTTATTATGTAGTCCTGCCTCAGTGCCGGGGACTGGACTATATGACCTTTCGAGGTCCCTTCCAGACCTACACTTCTAAAATTGAGATGCACTTCTAGAATTCTAAAAAGAATGCAGTTGTCCCCTCAATCTTGGCAATTTAGACTGTCAAAGTAGTGTTTGCAGGCACAGTCAGGTACGTAGACATGAAAAAGGCTTCATTTGTGCTCACAAATAACTGTTGTTGCAGTAACAAAGACAAGTGTTTGAAAATCTGACTCCTGTAATGGAGCCTTCCAAACTTGTAGCAAAGGCTGGAAATTCATAGCAATCACTTTGTCACCCATATGTGCTATTGTAGTTAAACCACTAAAAATGAACATCAAGCTGTAATTTCCTTAACTCAATAAGTATATTCAACCTGCCTACTCAGCTGTGAGTATTGTAGTTTTCATATTCTAACACCACCCACCATGGCTCACTGGCAGGGTGCGACAGGGTGGCTTGCCCCATGGGCTGGGAAGCCTGGGGCTAAGTCTACCCTGATTACTGGATAAATCACACCTGAGAGGAATCCGCCATTCCTGTATGAAAGGAGCAGGAAGTTGCACTGAAGGAGGGAAGCCCAGGAGATTGCAGCAATGTCTGTAAACACTGTAGGGAGCAAAGTGGCTCCTGCAGGGCCCTGAGTCAATTGGGGGGTGGGGTGGAGAAGCTGAAGAAGCAGGAGAGAGTGGGAGACAGCTCCTCAGGCAGGGAGGCCGGAGGGAGAGTCTGTCTGAGCAGGAGAAAGACTATAAAGATCAAGTGGGACGAAGACTGCGAGTTCGTGTTTGGATGAATCAGGAGAGCGACATTGGTCTTGAGGCCTAGAAGGCCAGTATGTACCTGAGGACTAACTAAATGGGCCCCTTTGTGGGGACTGTTTGAGCCACCTTTGAAGTGTAAGATCTTAAAGGGCCCTGGGGAGGGGAGAACAAAGGCAGGATGCTGTAGAGTGACCTCTGGCTGCAAGGGGTGCTTGGGAGGTGGCTGCCCATGTTACACAGGCTTTGAACCAAGGGCCTCCATCACCCCCACATAGAGCTGTCCCACTTGAGCCAAGAGAGTAATTCTGTTTGCTGGTGGTAATAGTAAGTTGTTATCCCCTATGTGAAATAGCCCTTAAAAGGGGATGCAAAACACACTTTGTAAGTATAATATAACCAATAAATAAATAAATCCAGAAACAATAAATGCATATTGGACCCAAATAATGTTGCTTTTCAGGGGTTAGAGTGGCCCTAAATAATTTATAAATCTAAATATAAAGTTTTGTTGTTTGAACACTTAAAACAATATATTTGTGAAACAATACAATGAGGAAAGTAGCATTTCTGCTATCTCTTCTACTGAGCACTATCAAAAACATTCTAATGTATCAGCAAGAGTTAAAATACAGACATGCAGAAGTCTCTAAAGAGAGCGCACACATTTTCTTGGCATAGTATGGGTTGCAATGTAAATATTACTGTTCTAAAAGACATGGCTGAGCCCTGCAACCACAGATCCACAGATGTCCCTCTAATTCCTGCATCCTTGTTTTTTAAATATTTATACAGGTCGTATAAACCATTCCTCCCTCAGATGTGCAACTCCTATTAATGGATCTTCCCTTTAAGGGGCGGGGGAGTGTATGCCTGCATTTCTTCAGGTGGTCTCCTGTGTTGTTGCGGGATGGGCTCGCTCCAACTTGACAGTGTTCTTCTCTCCAGTGAGCATCTTACCCATACCCCACTTTGGAAGCTGCTCTGCTTGTTCCTCAGTTTCATAGGGGCTGGACACTTTCTCCCCACCCCCACATCTTCCTGCTGCTCTCTTGGAAGCTGGACCTGCTCTGGTAGCCAGCAGGATCATCCGGAATTCTTCCCCCACCAAGATCTAAGGGGACCTAAAATCAGCGAAGAGTCTAACATTCCCTCTTGGCTTGGGCCGTCATGAAGCCTGATGGTGGCCTCCTCCAGCAACCGCTTCTCTTTGTTCCACTGCTGTGCTTTGTGCCCATGGGGGAGGAAGCCCAGGAAGGCTGCTCTCTGCACTACAGCCTGGAAGAGGATCAGGAAGTACTGGGCGGCTGCTGCTGCTCCCTTTTCAGCTTGGAAAGCAAGCAACTACAATCCCCTATCATGGGGGGTGGGGGATGGAACGTCAAGTACATGGAATGCAGAGTACAGGGACATCACAACACAGAAGAAATAGCCATGGGTCTGAGTGCCCAGGGGTATTCTGGGAATGCTTCAGGCTGCATGTGGGCTTGGACTCTGTGCCAGTTCACCCTCTCCGGGTGTGTAAAGTGTCTGAGCATAGAATATACTCCTAACACTTCGCAGCATTTTTCTTTACAAGTATTAGGCCCCGGTTCTCATTTTCACTAAGATCCCTTATAGTACTGGAGCAATGGTAAGGGGTCATAATGGAAACAAGGTTCAGGCCCATGAATATTAAAGAATTGGCCACAGTCATAAAAACAAAACAACTCCTCATGTCATAATAACTTTTGTGCATGAACTTACTTTGAAGGAAAGGGAACTGGTATTAACACACATTCCGGGGGCGTGTGTGTTATTTTTGTAGACAACTAAATGTGTTGCTATATAAAGCCCTGGTTTTTGGCACATTTACTGTGGAGTACAAAGCAATGACAAGCAACGGCCACCTATTGTTTCCCGCTGTGACTTTCCTCAGGAGCCAAACTAAGGGGAGATATGGTGGGGGGGACTGATAATGAAATGTGAAGGTTTTCTTGCTGTAGGTCGCTGATTCAAATGCAGCCCAGGAAGGTAGGGAGCAAAATCCATGACATTTCATGGCTGGTTGGTGGCCTATTTGAAATGCACTGGTAGATCTCAGTCCAGTTCCCAGTAGATCTGTGTCCACCACCACCTTTGTCATTAAGACCTGGTCTATGTTTTAAAAATTGGCACTGGTGCAACAATATGTACTTACTCTGGTCCAACTTTTCTAACCCGGACAAGCCTTAGCTGGCACTCTTGTTGATTGCCCTAGTGGTGAGGCCTAGGATCAAATAGCCTTTGAGTAGAGCTGGTTGAAAATATATTTTATTTTGAATGAAAAACTTTGGATATTTTGTTTCTTTCTACACTTTTTTTTGTAGAATTTTGAGGGGTTTGTGGAAAAAATTGAAGATTTGGGGTGCTGAAAATTGAATTGTTTGGGTTTCAGTTTTTTGATGAAAATCTGAAAAACTTCAACCAGATTGTCTCAGGAAAATTTCTGGTTAGTCAAAAATCCATCTTTCATGAGGACAAAAAGATTCGATTAAAAATTTGACCAACTCTGTTACTGAGACCAAACTTACTCCTGCCCTGAAGGAGCGAGAGGTGGGGTAATGTGGAGGAAACTTGCACTACAGCAGCCTGTACTGTAGCTGTTCTGTTGCTAAACATGGGACTTCAGTCTGCAGGTGTGTCAGTCTGGCATCTGTCACCAATGTGAAGTTCTGAACATAATGGAAATATCCCAACACGTATGTACAATAGAAAGGGCCTCCTTGCAAATCTGGCATGTGAGTGTGGATTCACATGGATCTGAATGTTCTCAGTTGCTTTGTTTTTTTGGGGGGAGGGGGTGTCACATTCATCCTGCTGTGATTTAGGTTCTAAGCCCAGACAAAACTCTCATTGTGAAGTTCAATGGGAGTTTTGCCTGAGTGAGTAAGGACTCTAGGCTTTGACTCATTATTTGTAGCTCTCTTGTTCTATTTAGCAGCCTACTCAGGAGGTAAAGTGAGCATGTAGCCTCCTTGTGAAAAGCAATAGTTCGGCGTAGCAAGTGCATTATCTAAGCAGGAGGTGAAGGGCACCACAGTTCCCTGCTGGAGTACATGTTATCTGGGTGTGCTAGATTCAGGAGATTCCTTCTTTCCCCACCCCCAGCTCCATTCAGCAAAGGGCCTGGTAGAGTCCCTTCAAATTTACACTTGCTTTTGTTAGCAGAGCTGTCCCACAGCATGAATGAGAGAGAATGACTTTATCTTTCATTTGAGTAGAGCAACCTGGTTGTGGCTGTGTTAGCATGTGGAGAGCAGCCAGCACTTACCTGCTATCTTCAGGCAGAAAAAGCCAATTTGCTTTTTTTGTTTGGCAGATGCCTGCATGGATCTAGTGGTTGGCAGTCTTTCACAGGGAAACAAGTGTGAAGCAAGTTAGATAGTGTGGGAGAAAAAGCTCTCATGCAAGTAATATTTTACAGTCGGGTAGGGTATCTGTGCCAGGAGTATATTTTTCCGGGCACAGCTGCATGAATTTTGCTACACCAGTGGGAGGAAAAAACCTAAGGTAGACAAGCCCTGAGTCTTCTCAAATTTCACTACTGTAATAACAGAAATACCTACTGTCTAGTCCCCCTAGTTAATTTCCTGTCCCAGGTTTAAAGTGACAAGATCTTTGAGGCACTATCCCTGCTACAGTTTGGGCTTTTGTCCAAAAATATTTTCCAAGAACTGGTCTTGAAAACATTTGTTGGTAAGAGTTGTCAGCTACTGCAGAATGGGGAATTCTTCCCCCCACCTGCACCCCGACCATAATAGCTGAAAACCATTCTAGAGTCTTGGTATTGAATGCTAGCCATTGAGCTCACCCATTTATATTGCAGCTTCTGGCTTTCTTTCCCCTATGCTTTTTTTCATCCTGCCCTGTGGTGGACACTTAACCTGCTATCTCTTTCCCTACAGCCATTGAGTTGTGTGCACATTATGTCTGACGTTATAAAGTTAAAGGATATAAACAGGGAAATATTAACAATCCGTTGTTACACTGGCATTTGATACTATACAATAAATCAATTCTGAAACAATTAGGTGTTCTGAGCAGTGCAGTTAGTGCTATTAACACTTCAGACCCAGATTTTCAAACTGTACATGTGAAAATCTATGTATGTAATTTGCAGTACAATCATGGTAATTGCACATGTAAATTAAAACTCACATATCAGAGTTACTTTTGTGCATAATGTCCACATACTTTTAGCAAGAGAGCTGATCTGTGTGAAAGTGTCCCCTCTTATTTGGTGTACTCCCTTATTTTCAGCTGTTCTCAGTGCATTTACAACCTATATTTCATTGAAAACGTGCCTGTTTGGAGAGTCTGGCTCTGCACAGCGTCCATGCAGCTCATCCTTCCTTTTCATTCTGCTATTTAACAATGACTAGGAAAATTAAACTGCTTTGCTGCCTCTAGTCCCCAGTTCAGAACCTGAGACAGATGCAGAGGATGAACTCCACCTTATGCTACTGCCGAGAAGTTGCAGTCACAAATGCTGTTTCCGTTGTCTTTCTCCGGGGGCCTGGAGAACAATCTCTTATCAGGGATTGAGTTTAAAGGGATACAGTCACAACAGTGACTTTTAGGGGTGGATGAACTGACAGACTTAGGGTATGTCTACATTATGAAATTTGGTTGATTTAATATGTCGATTTTTTTAGAAATTGATTTGATACAGTTGATTGTGTGTTTCCCCACTTAAGACCATTAAGTCGGCAGAGTGCGTCCACAGTACCGAGGCTAGCGTCAACTTTTGGAGCGTTGCACCGTGGTAGCTATCCCACAGTTCCCACAGTCTCCGCTGCCCATTGGAATTCTGGGTTGATCTCCCAATGTCTGATGGGACAAAAACATTGTTGCGGGTGGTTCTGGGTACATGTCGTCAGGCCCCTCCCCCATGAAAGCAACGGCAAAAAATCGTTTCTCGTCTCTTTTGCTGGATTACCCGTGCAGACGTCATACCATGGCATGCATGGAGCGTGTTCAGCTCACTGTCACTGAACGTCTCCTGGGTGCTGCTGGCAGACGCAGTACTGCAGTGCTACACAGCTGCAGTTCCTTGCCTTTGCAAGTTAGCGAAGACAGTTAGCAGCCGTATTGTACCGTCTGCTGCTGTCTCCTGGTTCCTCCTGGCTGGCCCCGGTGAGGTCAGTCGGGGGCGCCTGGGCAGACATGGGTGCTCCTGGCCGGCCTCGGTGAGGTCGGTCGGGGGTGCCTGGACATAAATGGGAGTGACTCCAGGTCGTTCCCTTCTTTAAGTTTAATCTAATGGAGATTCAGTCCTGCCTGGCATATCAGGCAAGCCTACCAAAGAACCAGAGAGGCAAACGGCTGCTCCGGGTCAGAGCCCCAGACATGCCGCTTCTATGATGAGCTGCATGCCATTCTAGGGGGTGCCCCTGCAACTACCCCACCTCTGTGCTTCCCTCCTCCCCCCACCCCTCCTGGGCTACCTTGGCAGTTATCCCCCCATTTGTGTGATGAATAAATAAAGAATGCATGAATTTGAAACAACACTAACTTTATTGCCTCTGCAAGAGGAGATCAACGGGGGGAGGGGAGGGCGGTTGGCTTACAGGGAAGTGAGTGAACCACCATTCTGCACTTGCTCAGCCTATAGTTGAACTGCTCCTTACTACTGTCCAGGCTTCATGAGCCATGGGAGCAAGGGCTAGGCTGGGGTAGGTGTGACCGCGCAGTGCTGCTGACTGGGAGAGCAGCCTGAGGCAGAAGCCTTCAGATTGCATGATATTCCAGGCAGGACTGAATCTCCATGAGATGAAACTTAAAGAAGAGAATGACCTGGAGTCATTCCTATTTTTTTCCAGGTGCCCCCGACTGACCTCTCAGAGGCCGGCCAGGGGCACCCATGTCTGCCCAGGAGCCCCCGACCGACGTCACCGAGGTCAGCCAGGAGTACCCACGGAACGACGACGACGGCTAGCAGTCATATTGTACCGTCTGCTGTCCACAGGGCAAGGCAAGGGGATGCTGCTGTGTAGCACTGCAGTACCACATCTGCTAGCAGCACGCAGGAGAGATACAGTGACAGTAAGCTGAGCGGGCTTCATGCTTGCCGTGGTATGTCGTCTGCATGGGTAACCCAGGAAAAAAGGCGAGAAACGATTTTTTGCCGTTGCTTTCACGGGGAGGGGGGGGCTGATAGTATGTAATCAGAACCACCCACTACAATGTTTTTGCCCCATCAGGCATTGGGAGTGCAACCCAGAATTCCAATGGGCATCGGAGACTGCGAGAACAGTACAGTAAGCCAACCCTGTAAGCCATGTTGTCAGTCGCCCCTCCCTCAGTGAGAGCAACGGCTGAGAATAGTTTTGCGCCTTTTTTCCATGCAGACGCCATACCACAGCAAGCATGGAGCCCACTCAGATCGCCGTGGCAGTTACGAGCACTGTAAACACCACGCGCATTATCCTGCAGTGTATGCAGCTCCAGATCCTGCAAAAGCAGGTGAGGAGGCGATGGCAGCGCGGTGACGAGAGTGATGAGGACATGGACACAGATTTCTCTCAAAGCACAGGCCCCAGTAATTTGGCCATCCTGGTGGCAATGGGGCAGGCTCATGCCATGGAACGCCGATTCTGGGCCCGGGAAACAAGCACAGACTGGTGGGACCGCATAGCGTTGCAGGTGTGGGATGATTCCCAGTGGCTGCGAAACTTTTGCATCTGGAACGGCACTTTCATGGAACTTTGTGACTTGCTTTCCCCCGCCATGAAGCGCAAGAATACCAAGCCCTCATAGTTCACAAGTGAGTTGCGATAGCCCTCTGGAAGCTTGCAACGCCAGACATCTACCGGTCAGTCGGGAATCAATTCAGAGTGGGCAAATCTACTGGTGGGGGCTGCTCTGATCCAAGTAGCCAACACAATCACTGAGCTGCTGCTATCAAGGGTAGTGACTCTGGGAAATGTGCAGGTCATAGTGGATGGCTTTGCTGAAATGGGATTCCCTAACTCTGGTGGGGCGATAGACAGAACGCATATCCCTATCATGGGACCGGACCACCAAGGCAGCCAGTACATAAACCGAAAGGGGTACTTTTCAGTGGTGCTGCAAGCACTGGTGGGTCACAAGGGATGTTTCACCAACATCAACGTGGGATGGCCAGGAAAGGTACATGACGCTCGCATCATCAGGAAAGGACTTACTTTCCAGACCAGAAAATAACCATTGGGGATGTTGAAATGCCTATAGTTATCCTTGGGGACCCAGCCTACCCCTTAATGCCATGGCTCTTGAAGCCATACACATGCACACTGGACAGTAGTCAGGGGCTGTTCAACTATAGGCTGAGCAAGTGCAGAATGGTGGTAGAATGTGCCTTTGGATGTTTAAAAGCGCGCTGGCGCAGTTTACTGACTCGGTTAGACCTTAGTAAAACCAATATTCCCATCGTTATTACTGCTTGCTGTGTGCTCCACAATATCTGTGAGAGTAAGGGGGAGACATTTATGGCGTTGTGGGAGGTTGCCGCAGCCAGACACCAGGGCGGGTAGAAGAGCGCAGCAGGGCACACTGCGCATCAGAGAAGCTTTGAAAACCAGTTTCATGACTGGCCAGGCTATGGTCTGAAAGTTCTGTTTGTTTCTCCTTGATGAAAACTCGCCCCCTTGGTTCACCCTACTTCCCTGTAAGCCAATTGCCCTCCCCTCCCCTCCCCCCTTTGATCACCGCTTTATTGCAGAGGCAATAAAGTCATTGCTGTTTCAAATTCATGCATTCTTTAATAATTCGTCACACAAATGGGGGGATAACTGCCAAGGTAGCCTGGGTGGGGTTGGGGAGGAGGGAAGCACCAGGTGGGATGGTGGAGGAGGGAAGGATAAGGCCAACTTTCTGTTGCTTGGACAGTCCTCTAGGGTGGAGTGGTTGGGTGCCCGGATGCCCCCCCACTGTGTTCTTGGGTGTCTGGGTGAGGAGGCTATGAAACTTGGGGAGGACAGCCGTTGGTTACACAGGAGCTGCAGCGGCGCTCTGTGCTCCTGCTGCATGTCCTGCAGCTCAACAATACGCCGGAGAATATCAGTTTGATCCTCCAGTAGCCTGAGCATTGCTTCCTGCCTCCTTTCATCATGCTGACGCCACCTATCATGATCCCGCCACCTTTCCTCTTGCTCCCGCCACCTCTCCTCCAGAGCGTCTCTCCTGTCCTTGAGTTCATTTTGTGCTTTCTTGCACTCTGACATTGTCTGCCTCCACGCATTCTGCTGGGCTCTTTCAGTGTGGGAGGACTGAACGAGCTCAGAGAACATTTCATCACGAGTGCGTTTATTTCGCCTTCTAATCTTCACTAGCCTCTGGGATGGAGCTGATGCAAGGAGTGTTGAAACATTTGCAGCTGCAGGAGGAAAAAAAAGAGAGAGTAGTATTTAAAAAGACACATTTTAGAGAACAATGGGTAGACTCTTTCAAGGTGAACCAAGCTGTTACTATTACATAGCACGTGTGCTTTCTTTACAAGGTCACATTTTGCCTCTTGTATTGAGGGCCTGCTGGTTTGGTGTGAGAGATCTCACACACACACACACAGGGCCAGCTGGCAACAGAATTTGGCTTGCAGGCAGACATGGTAAGCGACAGTCTTTTGGCTTCTTTAACCTTCATAACATCTGGGAATGGTTTCAAACAGCAGCGCCCTCATGTCCCATACCAAGCACCCGTTGGGTTGGCTATTTAGAAGGAGGGGCTGTGGTTTTCCGGTTAATGTGCAGCAAAAATCCAACTACCCCCCCCTCCCCCCGCCCAGCCAGACACACACACACCCCCTATTCTCTGGGATGATCGCTTCACCACTCCCCCCCACCACCTGGTGCACAGGGGGGATGATTTCTGTTCAGCCACAGGCAAACAGCCCAGCAGGAATGGCCACCTCTGAATGTCCCCTTAATAAAATTCCCCTATTTCAACCATGAATGATATCACTCTCCTGAGGATAACACAGAGAGATAAAGAACAGGTGTTGCTTGAATGCCAGCAAACACCGGGACCATACGCTGCCATGCTTTGTTGTGCAATGATTTCAGACTACGTGCTACTGGCCTGGCGTGGTAATGGAGGACAGAATAAGTCTGCCCTCCCCAGAAACCTTTTGCAAAGGCTTTGGGAGTACATCCAGGAGAGCTTCATTGAGATGTCTGTGATGGGTTAGATCACAGAAACCCCTCTGGAAGCTGCCAACTGATGTGCCAAGACTACCTCTGCTCCTCTTTTCCCTGCCAGCTTAGGACTCCAGTACCCTGTTTTGTTGAGCCAGACACTCCCGTCTGCTCTAACAAAGCCTCCGGGTCTGAATTACTTGCCCCAAAACTGCAGGTTTACCTGAAAGCAGCTCACAGAAGTGTGCTTGTCTTTAGCACTCAGCTGCCCAACTCCCAATGGGGTCTAAACCCAAATAAATCCGTTTTACCCTGTATAAAGCTTATGCAGGGTAAACTCATAAATTGTTCGCCCTCTATAACACTGATAGAGAGAGATGCACAGTTGTTTGCTCCCCCAGGTATTAATACATACTCTGAGTTAGTTAATAAGTAAAAAGTGATTTTATTAAATACAGAAAGTAGGATTTAAGTGGTTCTAAGCAGTAACAGACAGAACAAAGTAAGTCACCAAGCAAAATAAAATAAAATGCGCAAATCTATGTCTAATCAAACTGAATACAGATAAGATTCTCACCAGTTCCAGAATGCTCCCTTTTGCAGGCTAATCTCCTTTTAGCCTGGGTCCAGCAATCACTCTCACCCCCTGTAGTTACTGTCCTTTGTTCCAGTTTCGTTCAAGTATCCTGGGGGGTGGAGAGGCTCCTTCCTTAGCCAGCTGAAGACAAAATGCAGGGGTCTCCCCAGGGTTTAAATAGACTTTCTCTTCTGGGTAGACACACATCCCTCCCCCATAAAATGGAGATTTGGAATCACATGGGCATGTCACATGCCCATGCATGACTCAGGACTTGCAGGTAGCAGCCATTACCCACATGCTACTTTGAACGTCCTCAGGTAGACTTCTTATGTGGATTGGAGTCTTCCAAGCTCTTTTGTCTGTTAAGTGCTTCCTGACTGAGCACTTAACTTGCACATTCCTTTCCCAAGAAGTGACCAAATGTTCTAACTAAGGCTACTTAGAAATCAAGCAAGTATACAGCCAATGTTCATAACTTTGAACACACAAATGGTACCTGCATATAACTAAGATGAACATAACCAGTAGATCTTTACATAGATGTGTTACATGGCATACATAGCAAAACCCTATTCCAGTTATATCATCCATACATTTATAAGCACCCCCCATAAAGCCTTTTGGGGTGCACTGTCACAATGTCCCTGTAGGATTTATGCTCCATCCCCGTACACATTAACAGACTTTTCCAGTAGCTGTACTGGTCGTGAATGCATCCCAAGTCTTCAGGGCAAGCATGTTTAATGATTAATTTGCTTTTAAACCATGTACAATATTTACAAAGGTACACTCACCAGAGGTCCCTTCTCTGCCTTCCAGGTCCGGGAGCCCGCCTTGGGTGGGTTGGGAGGGTACTGGCTCCAGGGAGATAAACAGTTCCTGTCTGTTGGGGAAAACAGTTTCTCAGTGCACAGCAAGCAAGCAATCTTCAACCGCCTCCTCCTCCTCATCTTCCTCGTCCCCAAAATCCGCATCCCTGTTGTGTGAGAATCCATTGACAGAGTCCACGCACAGGGCTAGGGTACTTGTAGGGGCACCCCGTAGAGTGGCATGCAGCTCATCATAGAAGCAGCATGTCTGGGGCTCTGACCCGGAGTGGCCGTTTGCCTCTCTGGTTTTTTGGTAGGCTTGCCTCAGCTCCTTAAGTTTCATGCGGCACTGCTGTGGGTCCCTGTTATAGCCTCTGTCCTTCATGCCCTTGGAGATTTTTTTCAAATGTTTTGGCATTTCATCTTCTAGCATGGATTCATCTCCCCATACAGCGATCAGATCCAGTACCTCCCGTTCGGTCCATGCTGGAGCTCTTTTGCGATTCTGGGACTCCATGGTCACCTCTGCTGATGAGCTCTGCATGATCACCTGTGCTGATCAGCTCGCCACACTGGCCAAAAAGGAAATGAAATTCAAATGTTCGCAGGGCTTTTCCTGTCTACCTGGCCAGTGCATCTGAGTTAAGAGTGCTGTCCAGATTAGTCACAATGGAGCACTCTGGGATAGCTCCTGGAGGCCAATACTGTCAAATTGTGTCCACACTACCCCAAATTCGACCCAGTAGGGTCGATTTCAGTGCTAATCCCCTCGTCGGGGAGAAGTACAGAAATCGATTTTAAGAGCCCTTTAAGTCGACAAAAATGGCTTTTTCGTGTGGACAGGTGCAGGGTTAAATCGATCTAACGCTGCTAAATTTGACCTAAACTCGTAGTGTAGAGCAGGACTTAGACTGAAGTCCTCTGTCCACAGAACAGAAACACCACCAGTGCAAGCTTCCTCTGACTGCCCTCCTGACATGCCCTAACACTGACCCGCAGAAATCATCTCTCTAGGAGAAAGCAGGAGTTCAGATGTCACAAACCATTCAGTCCTTGAGCTTTCTGTTAAGAGTACCACATGTGGCGAAGTACCTTCTTCTCCTCAGCAGGCTCAGTCCTTTTTAGCCTTGGAGACACAGGCTTGGGCAAGGCAAATCCTTATAGGTAGCCCAGGGTCTGGCTATTCCTTTCCTCAGTCAGTCCCTTGTGCTTGTTTTCCTTTCCTTCTGGGGAGGGAGTGCAGCCTTCCTTCCTGGAAGGGTTTGGTGTCTTGCTGCACCTAGTCTACTGGCAGCTTCCTTGCTTCTGTCACCCCTCTGCCCTCCTTCCATGCAAGGGAGGGTTTAAAAAGGTCTCAAGCAGTTGGAGTCCGCTGAACCTAATTAGTTCCCTGGTAACCCCTTTTCCTGCTGAACCTTATTTTCCCATGGTTCTCTCTCCTCAGTGGATAGGGAGAGGCCCTTTAACCCCCTGGGACTAATTACTCCCCACCCGCTGTAGCTGTTTTTCCTGGGTTTACCACACACACAATGGGCCAGTTGTTGTGGTTTTGTGCAGTAGGAACTGGTCTGAGACAAACATTCCATGTCACCTGGGCAGCTGTCAGATGGCACCAACTTTTGGTTACTTTCAAACAACGTGGAATGTAAACTAGCAATGATGAAAGATTTTAATAGTCCGCAGGGGCAGCTCTAGGCACCTGTGCACCAAGCGCGTGCCTGGGGTGGCAAGCTGTCGGGGGGTGGGGAGTGCCGGTGGTTGCTGTGAGGGCGGCAGTCAGGTCCGCCGGTCCCGCGACTTCGACGGCAATTCAGTGGCAGGTACGCCGAAGGCACGGGACCAGCAGACCTCCCACAGGCATGCCACCGAATCCGCGTTACCAGTGGACCTCCCGCAGGCGTGCCGCCGAAGGCTGCCTGACTGCTGTGCTTGGGGCGGCAAAATGCATAGAGCCGCCTCGATAGTCCATTATCAATCCCCCAAGCCATCCAGTTCTCCAGAGATCATATTCTTTACAAATGCTCACCTCTGTTACTTGTCACCCTCTTGATGATTTAAAACTGAATTTTAAATCATTCGGACTCACCATTTATGCAGTTTGTTACTCTTTATATCGCTTGAACAGTGATTTCAATGGAGTTATATTGATTTATTCCTGCTGACGATTTGGCCTAATGAGTGTTTGTGCATTCCTGCATAATTTAGAAATGGCAGAAACTTAGGGCTTGGCTACACTTGAAACTTCAAAGCGCTGCCGCGGGAGAGCTTTGAAGTGTGAGTGTGGTTGCAGCGCCAGCACTGGGAGCGCTGCAGGTAGTCCTCCTCCCTGAGGGGATTAGCTTACAGCGCCGGGAGCCACACTCCCAGCGCTGGGGCACTGTTTACACTGGTGCTTTACAGCGCTGTAACTTGCTGCGCTCAGGGGGTGTTTTTTTCACACCCCTGAGCGAGAAACTTGCAGCGCTGTAAAGTGCCAGTGTAGCCAAGGCCTATCTCACTGAAATTTCCCAAGTGGCTAGCTCTGATTTAGGCTTATGCTCCAGGGCACTTAGCAAAACAAGGGCCAGATTCTGATACCCTTACTCATAGCAAGTAGTATCGTGTTCTCCAATTAGTCCTATTGAAATCAATAGGGTTACTCCGGGAGTAATTACTCGGTGTGATTGAGAGGATCAGAATCTGGTCTTAAATAAACACTCTTAAATAATGGAACTGTAATTTTTTGGATTTCCATATGTATGGTACAAAGTTTAGAGTTACAGTATTATCTGAGATAATGGAATTGAGTAAATACAGATAATCATTATGAGATACTGTAGAGCAGATGTGGTTTTGTACTTCTGTTTCATCATGGAGTTCAAAATGGTAGCTGTGTCAATTTTTTTTTACTATGTCAGGATGGTGCTACATAGTGAAATTATAGAGTAGTGTTTTTTACTCTTTTTTCTTTTATTTAAACAGCAGAAAGCCAAGGAAAATAAATACAACTTATGTTACTGTAACAGTGATGAACTGGGAAAATGTCTGTATTATTTCTTATTAATGTTGTGCGTGGCTTGTGTATGGCTGAATGCACAGAGTTAAATCAAAGGAGGCTGTAAAGGAGCTCTTAGGGGACCCAGCAGGAAAGGTAAAACAATGACAAGGCTCAGAGAGCCTTTCAAGTACGCAGCTTCAAGAGAGTGAATATAGCAATGGCTGGGTCGTCAACTGGGGGAGGCAGGGGGGAAAGTTACCTAGTTAGATCCATCCAAGCTACCGTGTTTTACTTTTCCCAAACTTAGGATCAAGGGAGACCCTGGATCTGCTCGAGATCACGCGCTAAAAATAGCAGTGTGGCTGCAGCAACATGGCTGGTGGCTCAGGATAGCTACCCAAGTACAAACTTGCCCAACCCTTTGGATCCATACGCAGGCGGCTATTCTGAGCTGTGCTGTGATAATTGGGTCTATACATTTACCCTTATTGTGAACTCAATGTAAAAAGTGAATGAAAGTTCATGAAATGTTATAGGTTATTGTGACAACATATGTTGATAGGGGAAACGTGCAAAAAGGAAGACAGATTGAATTAGTCCAAATAAAGGCCCACTGACGTAACTCAGGGACTGCGTGAAAATCATGCCTGGTAAACAAGAAAAGATTGGGACTGGAAATTAATGAACCAAAATTGGTGTGTTGGAAATTAGCCCTAATTGGTGGACAAAACAATGAAGGGATGGGTTATTCCACCCATCACTCCCTTTTGGGGTCCTCAAAAAGAAACTTTAGCGGGAAAAACTAGCTACCAAAATGTTGGCTGACTAAAAGACGAGAGAGGGAAGGAGTGAGTTTCACCATTGTGCTGCCACCCCCACGATCTCTTGGGATCCTAGAATCCAGCGTGACCCCGCTGTGCCTTTTTTGTCCTAATCCTGAGAGACCTCCTGCCAGATCAGGCCAGAGAGATTGGGACCCAAATGACACTGGCTTCAGCTAAATCCCGAATACCACCTGGGCTGTGAGACTGTCTCTTCCCCCTTTCCTCCCTTATTTCCTATTTCTTCTCTTGCCTAGCTCTCTCCTTTTTCCTTCTGTAGTGTCTGGCTTAGTCGGCCAAGACTGCATATTTTGCAAAACTGCTATAAGCATGTGACCAGAAAGGCAGCTAAATGCACTCTGGGCCAGTGGGAGCCGCGATTGGCCAGACCTGCGGACGGGGCAGGTAAACACAGAGGCCCGGCCCGCCAGAGGCTTTCCCTACAGAAGTAGCGACCCCTGTTTGAGAAACCCTGTCGTATACCAAATCCCAAACCTTGTTTAAAACTGTTTTAATGTTGGATAGTTTCAGGGTTTTGTTAACAACACCTTTGACTCTTTGGGTGCCTTTATTCCATCTAACTTAATACAACAGCTCCCACCCTGCTGCCATGGCCACACAGCTATTTTTAGTGCATCAGCTTGAGCAAAGTTAGTGCATGTCTGTCTCCTCGGGCTGGGAAGCTCGCTCCCAGCTGCTGTGGGGAGGTATCCTCAGAGGCAGAGGGAGAATGCTGCAAGCAGTGTAGTCTCCCAACTCAGAGATGGGGAATAAGCCAGACTCACCTGAACTACTGACAGAGAGACAAAGTGTAGGTAAGGAAATGTGCCTGTAGGTCTCTCTAGTTTAAATCCACTTCTGTAAGCACAACATGCCTTATGGGCACAATAAATCCTGCTTGGTTTTGAAGAAGCTATTTCTGACTCATTGCAAATGTGTGCTGACACAGGCTCCTAGAAAAACCCTGGCAAAGTCTAGCCCAGTTGGACCCTGTGAATTAGTCACACTTGGTACCCAGAGGGGTGTAACTCAGAGACCCAGGCGGAGAATGGTTGGATCAGGAAATTCCACCCCATAAAGAGGTGGAGGCCTGGGCCTGCCACATGAAAGCGGTGCACTTGGGGGATTGGAGGAGGGTCTCAGCCAGGGCAGTTTGGCCAGGAACTGTGAGAGTAATATGTAAGGGTTGCAGTTTACAAGTGAAAGTTTTCTTTGTAACAGAGTATTCTGTTCTATTTGTGACAGTGTAATGTTATTTGTATTTGCTTTAATATACAAGTGGCCAAATTCTGCTCTCAGAGAAGCACAGGCAACTCAGTGATTTCAATTTGAGTTGCCTAGATGTATCTGAGGGCAAAATTGGATCTTGCATAAGCAACGCAGGCGACTGATGGTTGCAGAGAGAATGTTAACTTTTGTATTTCCTGACTTATGAATGTTTAATATTTACGTTAATGTTTTATTAATATAAGTTTTTAAAAATCTAGTAAATGTATCGTGTTGCAAAGCACTTTTGCTCTGGTTCCCAGAGGGCTACGGAGGATGCTGTATTGCGATTTGAAGACTGTTTAACTTAAAACTGTTATGTTATTGAAAGCATCTTAAGGTCTCATCTTGCAGTCCCCATGGATCTCACTGGGGAATTCCTTTGGATCTCACTGGGGAATTTTCTCTCTTTCAGGATGGCAGGATTGGGTCACTTGTTACACTATCTTTGAAAATGATTTTGACTTCTGCTTAATGTGAACAGGGCTCATTGCAACAGTTAGTGAAAAAGGGGCAGAAATATGTTGCCGAGCTTGTGTTTTTATTCTGGAACCAGAGGCTAGGTTTGGAAATCCAAAAGTGTAAATAGAAGCTACCAACAAAAGAGGTTGCTTTAGAAATCTCATTCAGTTAGTTTGAGGAATAATCTGTATAATGATTCATTATTAAATATTTTTTTTAAATATTGGCTGGCAAAGCCTCAGAATGGTGTGAGGGATGAACTGCAGTAGAAGCCATTAGAGCTACATAAGGTAGATAAGTAGAATCGTAGGGGTGTATGGCTGGAATGGACCTTTAAAGGGCATCTAATCCAGCCCCCTGCGCTGAGGTAGGACCAAGTAAACCTAGACCATCCCTGGCAGGTATTTGTCTAACTTGTTCTGAAAACCGCAAAGGATGTGGATTTCATGTGCTTGACTATCCTTATAGTTAGAAAGCTTTTCCTAATATTTAACCTAAATCTCCTAGTGTTAATTATAGAAGAAGGTCAAACCACAGAGGGGGAGGCTGGGGGTAGCAGTGATTGATTCGAGGGAAGGAAGTGTCATTGCTAATATAGTGTATGTATGATACTCTGACTGACTTAGGCACCTAAGTCACTTTAGAAAATGCAGTGTAGTTGTAGCTGTGTTGGTCCCAGCATATTAGAGAGACGAGGTGGGTGAGGTGATATATTATATTGGATCAACTTCTGTGGTGAGAGAGAGCTTGTCTCTCTCACCATCAGAAGTTGGACCAGTAAAAGGTATCACTTCACCCACCTTGTGACTTCTTCTGAAAATGGGATGAGGGATGAACTGCAATAGAAGCCATTAAGGCTACATAAGGTAGATAAATAGAACCATGGCTGGAATGGACCTTAAAAGGGCATCTAATCCAGCTTCCTGTGTTGAGGTAGGACCAAGTAAACCTAGACCATTCCTAGCAGATACTGACGCTTCCTATCTCATTAGACAGGGTCCCATTGAGACATCTTGACAAAGCAGCATGGGGAGCGAGCATGGTTACTGCCTGTACTGTGCCTGTTCAATGGATACTTTCATCTCTGAGTCTATCAATCAGGCATCATATACCAGCCACAAGTTAAAAAGAGAAACAGAAAGATAAGGCTTTAGAGAGAGTAAGTTGGGGAGAATCTGTCACTTTTGAATTAATCTGGGTAGCTCAAAGAGGTGTTTATTTCTTTCCATCTTTTTCCATACCGGGGGGTGTGATATGGATTTGTGGTTCTGATACTGCATAATCAGTTCTCTGCTCTCCGCTGTGCTTTGTCAAGGATGGCTTTGTTCATTTGCAGTCTTTGTTCATTCTTTCCTTCCTATTTTGCTTGTCTCTCTAGATTCTTATCTGGATGTTAAAAATATTTTTGTAGATTCTGGGAGATTGTGCCTGCTTTTGGAAATAAGTGAGTGACACAACAAGATGATGGTGATAAAATAGCCATTTGCAATGCATTTGTTCACTCCAGTAACATTTAAGTGCTGCCTGGAATAGACACAGTGTTCTCTAGCCGCTTGAGGAACTTGTGGTTGGGTTTTCAAAAGCATCTAAAGGGCAGGTTTTTAAAGGCACCTAAATGCCATTAAAAATCTGCCCGTGAGTGACTTGGGAATACAAGTCCCATTGAAAATCAGTGGAGATTGAAAGTCCAAGGGACATGTGTTTCTAAGGTTCTTAGGTGCTTTTGAAAATCCTACTGTTAAGATTGAGATTCCATGTGAAACTCTGTGTTCAGATTCACAGGGCTCATAGTAGATTAACTAACCGTTACCCAAATGCCTCAGAAAGCATACTGTGACTGAAAGAGAACAGCCTGTTTTATGGCAGTGTGTACTGTTTAAACCCGGTTGTTAACAAATAGAAAGTCTACTAGCATATAATGCAATGAGTAGCAAAATACTGTAGGTGGGCCTGGTATGTGATGTACCTAATTCTTCCACCTGGTTATCTTTCCTGGTTAGTTTAGAGGGGAGGCAATTTTTACTTTATACAGAACTTGAAAATAGGGGTGTGTGTGTGTGTGTGTGTATCGATCAATCAATTGATTGTAATGTCACTGGGTACTTGAATTTTGCTACTGTATATGGGTTCATTAGTGTAGCTCTTTCCGGCTCTGGTATTATCAAGCCTTTCAGCAGAGCATTACCAAGTTCTTGTTTTTTGTTTTGTTTTTCTAAATTTTGGTGTGAATTTAGTGGTACTGAAGAGTGGCACGCTGATGGCCCTGGAGAGTGGAGTCATCTATGCACAGCCTGGGTACATCATGGCAGTAGTAGTAGTAGTGACAGTTGTGTGCCAGAGTCCCCTGCCAACATGTCTACCCCCTGACTTGGAGGCACCTCTTCTCGCGGAAGAGAGAATGTCAATCTCAGTGGCCCACTCAGGGACTTTCTACTGAAATTCCCAACAAGGGTGCTAATTGTGGTAGTAGTTTGGTCGTGCAAACACCTCACCTAGTTTGCTGGCCTCAATCCCGCTTACTGATTTCATATATAGGCTACTCAACAGCATTAAATAGTACGAATTGTGTCCCCACTAATCCCCTAAGCCACTTTATCCCGTTTAAGTAAAGGGTGAGGGGGAAGGAGAGGTGAAGTAAGTAACTTCTTTGTTCCTTGCACCACCCTGATCCAACTCCAGTTTATTTTATTATAAATTCATCTGACACGGACCTCCACTGAGCTATTGGGAGACTTGTAACTGGGTATTTGGTCCCTAAATTAAACAAATTGTTGGTCAAGAATTGGGTTGATATAAATAATTTCCCTCTCGGTTACTTGTTTATCAGTTCTTCTGTCTGTTCAGCATCTGACCTTCAAAGATAGCATTGCTCTTTGTGATTTAAATTTAAAGAGTCTCTACCACTGGTGAATACCTTTTTTCTAAGTGGTGGAGAGACAACCCATGTATTTCTACTACAGCTCCTCAGCAGTGAGGTATTAAAATGTTTATATGAGAACATCACATCTTGCTTGCCTCTGTCTCATGCTTCCTCCCATTTCTGTTTTGTTCCTTTCAGATACTTGGCGTTTTCAGAAGACTGTTGAATCTACACAGTGGAAGTCAAATTTTGTGTATGGCGTGGTTAAGGTTGCAGCCTCTCACCTCAGCCTTCCTCCACTTTGGGCTGGTTACCTTTGTGCTGTTTTTGCATGGTTTGCAGGTGGACGCTGGCATAACGGGAGAGTCTCTAAGTACAGCACAAAACAGCTCGTGCTCAGGATCTTCCGATTGCAAGGAGGGTGTTATCTTGCCAATATGGTATCCAGAAAACCCATCCCTTGGGGACAAAATTGCCAGGGTTATTGTTTATTTTGTGGCACTTATCTACATGTTCCTCGGAGTCTCCATCATTGCAGATCGTTTCATGGCATCGATAGAGGTCATTACATCACAAGAAAAAGAGATTACAATCAAGAAACCAAATGGGGAGACCACCACGACTACCATTCGGGTTTGGAATGAAACTGTTTCCAACCTAACCCTGATGGCTCTAGGTTCTTCTGCTCCTGAGATTCTTCTGTCATTGATAGAGGTATGTGGCCATGGATTCATAGCCGGAGACCTGGGGCCCTCTACCATTGTTGGCAGTGCGGCTTTCAACATGTTTATCATCATAGCCATCTGCGTTTATGTGATCCCGGATGGGGAAACCAGAAAGATAAAACACCTGAGGGTGTTTTTTGTCACATCTGCATGGAGCATCTTTGCTTATATCTGGTTGTACATGATCCTTGCCGTCTTCTCTCCAGGCGTGGTGCAGGTCTGGGAAGGCTTGCTCACTCTGTTCTTCTTCCCTCTTTGTGTCCTCCTGGCTTGGGTGGCAGATAGAAGGCTGCTCTTCTATAAATACATGCACAAAAAGTATCGTACTGACAAGAACAGAGGCATTATCATTGAGACAGAAGGTGAACACCCTAAGGGAATAGAAATGGATGGCAAGATGATGAACTCCCACTTTCTGGATGGAAATTTAGTAACTATGGATGGGAAAGAGGTGGATGAATCTCGCAAAGAGATGATCCGGATCCTCAAGGATCTGAAGCAAAAGCACCCAGAAAAGGACTTGGATCAACTGGTAGAGATGGCCAACTACTATGCCTTATCTCACCAGCAAAAGAGCAGAGCTTTTTACCGCATCCAAGCTACCAGAATGATGACTGGAGCTGGCAACATTCTGAAAAAGCATGCGGCTGAGCAAGCCAAGAAAAGCACCAGCTTGCATGAGGTGCAGGCAGATGAACCTGAGGAATTCATCTCCAAAGTTTATTTCGATCCTTGCTCCTACCAATGTCTTGAGAACTGTGGCGCTGTCCTCCTGACAGTGGTGCGGAAAGGGGGCGACATGTCCAAGACCCTCTATGTGGACTACAAAACGGAGGATGGCTCTGCCAATGCTGGTGCTGACTACGAGTTCACAGAGGGAACTGTAGTCTTGAAGTCAGGGGAGACCCAGAAGGAGTTCTCCGTGGGGATCATCGATGATGACATCTTTGAGGAAGACGAGCATTTCTTTGTCCGGCTTAGTAACCTCCGTGTGGTTGAGACTGAGGAACCTGCTGAGCTCAACAATTTGCCATACCCAAAGGCCATACTGACTTCTCCTTGCGTGGCCACAGTGACTATCTTGGATGATGACCACGCAGGCATCTTCACATTTGAGTGTGATGTGATGCATGTCAGTGAGAGCATTGGCGTGATGGAAGTCAAAGTCCTTAGGACATCAGGTGCTCGAGGTACGGTCATAGTCCCATTTAGGACAGTAGAAGGGACAGCAAAAGGAGGTGGAGAGGATTTTGAAGATGCTTATGGGGAGCTGGAGTTCAAGAATGATGAAACGGTGTAAGTACCCCTTAATTTCTTTTACCTGTCCTAGTTACTGTGATTAACTCCAAGTTTGCCTCCATCACAGGTGAATGCAGACAACAGATAATGGGCTACTTTCTCCAGCTCTCCTTCAATTTCCATACTTACCTCTTCCAGGCAAGAACCCTACAGCAGGATCTAAGAGGGTAATACCTCCTGTCCCTTTCCTCCCAGGAATTACAAAATGGGGCTTGGAAATCTCATCAATGAGAAGACCTATAGTCCTCAGAATCATTGACTCAAACCAGTGAATTGAACTTGGAGACTGTACTTAGACATTTTCACAATCCTTTAATTTTGAGGATAGCAGCTATGATCATGAGTAGAAGACAAAAGGCATGTTGAGGCCCAATCTTTCAGACCTTAGTTAAATTAATAGTCCCATTTACTCACTGCCAACATAAATGGCCAGATTTTCAATAGTCGCTAAATAGGGTGGGATTTTCAAAAAGGCTCAGCACTGGCCAAACTCTGCTCCTGTTGACTTCAGTGGGAGCAGAGAGAGAGAGAGAGCAGCTACGAGCACTTTTGAAAATCCCACCCTATTAAGCTAAGAGAACATTGAGAACAATGAGAACTGTTGGGAGCTCTGAGCTCTTTTGAAAATCTGGTCCTAGGTGATGTGAGTAATAGTTGCAGGATCAGGCCCTTGGTCGCTAAACTGAACCTCTATTGTATAGATATTTCTTCCCTTAATCCTCTCTCCCTATCTTTTTTTTTTCTTCCCTCAGCAGACAGCAAATTAAGATTTGAATTTCCCCATGCAATAGACATGTTAGTTATGAGAAAAGACAGAGGAGAGAGGAAAAAAATCCTCTACATAGGTTTTTAATTGACTCTTGACTATGCTAATTTGGGATATTAAAAGTCCTTCTGTAGATTTGGTTTTCAATCAAATCCGCCACCTCCAGGTAAATATAAGCCACTTAGCTAACAAGGGCTCTTCCCCTCCCTCGAACTCCAGATGTACATGGTCTGCTTGTACAACCAGGTGTTTCGTGTGGTACCTGAATCCACAGGATTGGCAGCTAAGCACACCCTGTTGCTGGCTTGTGTAATAAGCAATAATTCCAGTCTGTGTGCCCCTGCAGCCTCTGCCTAGAGCTGCTTGAGCTAGGCAATACTCTACCCACAGGCCTTTCTTTCCATGGATCTTAGCATAGGCATTAGGGGGTGGGCTAAATTTTCGGCTTTTGAGTAGCCTTCTGTGTGATCATCTCTGAGTAAGCTGTTCTTCCCTTTGAGTTTATTTGCTAGTGGTTTTCCCCTTAAAAATACTGCAGTATTCTACAGTAATGATCCAAAACGCTGCAACTCAGTGCCTCCCTGCGGCTCCATGACCTAGTGTTTTCATACAAAACAAGACACAAGCACTCCTCCAGCCTGGGGAGGGAAAGGATTGCATGGCCTCTAATGGTGTGAACCAGCCTTGTTAATTCAGCTCTTTCATTATGAACAAACGTAACTGATGCGAGAGTAGTGAGTAATAAAGACCAGAGACATAATAATGTCTAACTGCTTTAACTACCTTCCATTAACATTAGTGGAGGATGAGGAAAAATCGCTTAGTAGAGGGAGGTGGTTTATGGACATGATGCTAACATTCCCTAATGCTGAGTGCTTAGGTGCCTCTTGTTAAAACCCAATCACTTGAGAAATCAAAGGAAGAATTGTGCTGACTTGCAACTGGCAGCAGAGAAAGGAAATTGCTGTACCAAGTCATCTTATACAATACACATGTAGATGCTGGTACACTGAGCTACAGAGTAGGGATGCCTGAATTCTGACATCTTCCCATGGTCTGCACCTACCTGTCATGTTTTTTTTTAAATTCAGTTGCTGTCCACGACCCTGGTATTTGATTGCACGTGCATGTTCTCCCTTGGTAGATGAACAGAAGTTGCTGGTTGGCTGAGATCACCAACAGTAAAAGTAGGCTTGGAAGGATTAGATTTGTGGTGGTAAATGTCAATTTCTTGACATATGATGTTGACGATTTGTGTTTCAATGGTTAGCAAGCTTTAACTTTTTTTTAATCTCAACATCTATTGTCATTAAATAGTCTGATTGTCCCCCCCTCATAATTTCCTGCAACTGTGAAAAATTTATATTGATAACGATAGAAAAAATACTTAAAAATAAGCCTCAACATGAGATGTCAAAATTGTGAAAATAGACACATTGAACTGTGCCAAGCCTGAATAAAAGATTGAAGGTGATCAGCTTTGTCCTCAACTTGCTGCTCTAGGGAGAAGGCGGCTCTAGGGAGAACAGTGCCAAACTCTGTTACTACAACTGGTCCTCAGGCTGCACTTTCTGGACAAAGTAGACCAAGGTCTCATCTACTCCGTTAAAATCTGTTGTGCTGGGGGACCCACCTACAACATAGTTTAATTCTAATTGTTTGGGACACAATGATGTTTTAAATGGGTTCTCCAATATGATAGCTGTTACTGGGGCAGTTGGAGCCTAACAGGCTGGATTATTGACAGAACTAATTTAAACACTGGAATATTCCCACCAGCCCCTCCTCTATTACTGATGCTTTTTTAATTTACAAAGTAGGGGAGCATTTTAAGGTCCTGTTCATGCTACCACTAAACTGCTTTAAGCTAAACCATGTTAAGCAGAACCATGTTTGAGTCTGTTCTCCAAGGTGGAGTCAAATACACTAGCACATAACAAGTGCTGCCAGTTACAACTCTTCTCTCTGACACAATCAAATCACAGTTCCATTTCTGGAATGTAGGTAGAACATACTCAAACAACACTAGGTTCCCATCTGTGCTTTAAAATGGAATTGTGTTGGGGGACAAATATATTGCAACTTAGCCACTTTGCCCTTCAGAACTGATACTAGCTAGTCCTGGGTGAACCTCAAATGTCTGTAATTCCAGATGTTTATTCAGACATTAGACAAATCCTGACCAGGTGTAAGCCACTGAAATCAAAGGAGCTGCACTTGCTTACACCATGGCTGCATTTAGTCCTCCAAGCCTCTTGGAACTCTTGTGAGGGAAGACTTTGTAGTGAGAGTCCTGTTTCCCACTGGCCAGGAAGTGCAGTGAGCACAGCTTTTTGCTGCCATTCTGCAAGAGTTTGGCTCAGAGACTCAGTTGGAAATAGCAAGTGCAGAGACATGAATGGTTGTGTCTTTCCTAAAGGGAAAAAATAATTTTGGGCAGATGTTTGGGGTAGAAAGCAGCCAACATGGAGAATTCAGATCCACGTTTGACCTTTTGTAAAGATCAGCGTTGCTCAGATCCCAGGTTTTTGTATGGGCTCATCTCTAGTTTAGGGAGGTGTATGATTATTTTATCTGAAATGCTTCACTCATCCTAAATGTTAAAGTGCAGTGGAGGTGGAGTGATGTGTTTATCACCACAAAGTTGTATGAAAACACTGGGTCAATAAACTATTTCCCTTCACACACTATGAATTCATTACCTGATTCCCCACCTTCTCCCATCACCCCTTCATTCTCTTTGCCGTACCATTGTTAAAGGGGTCTTTTGCTCATAGGTGGGAAGAGCGAAAACACACATGCCTCATTTCTGCAAACACTTAGGGTATATGTACACTCCAATAAAACACCCATGGCTGGCCCATGTCAGCTGACTCAGGCTCACAGGGCTTGGTCTGTGGGGCTGTTAAATTGCAGGCTCGAGCCCAGGCTCCGGGACCCCGTGAGGGGAGAGGGTCCCAGAACCCAGGCTCCAGCCCCAAAGTCTACACTGCAATATTATAGCCCCATAGCCTGAGTCCTTGAGCCCGAGTCAGCTGACACAGGCCAGACAAGGGTGTTTTATTGAAGTGTAGACATATCTGTAAGCATGTGCTTAACTTGACTATCATGAGTAGTTCCATTGGGACCACACAAGGTAGACAAGTTAAGCACGTGTGTAAGTGTTTGTGGAAGTGGGGTTAAAGAGATTTCCAGGCCCTCTGACTATGTAGATTGATGTAACTTACACGCAAAGGAGCTGGAGGAGGGTGAGAGCTTCAATTTAGGTCCTCTTCTGGCTCTTGGTGGGTAAGTTCCTGATTTAGACTCCATTGTATGATGGCAGAGTGGATGTAAGCAGCTGTAAGGGAGTTTAACTGCGTGTAAAAGTGTCTGCATTAATGTGAGGGGCTCCAAATTCCACATCACCTCTGTATTGAATAACGCTATTTTCTACAAAATTCTTAGAATCACTGGAGATGATTCCCCAAATGTTTTCCCTTGTCCCACTCTTTTTGAGGGAATTTCACTTCAATTTAAAAAGATAAAATAAACCATCTCTGCTTAAAAAAAAAAAGTGGATGTCCCCAGGGAATGAGGGATTAAAAATAGCTGAGCTGATGCATAAAATAAAATGTGAGAGGGAGATGGATCCTGCCACAGGGTCTTGCTTATTGCTTCTGTGATTCTCTCAAGGCTGATATGGTCAAAGTTTCCTTGCCTGTATATTGGGTGGGAGCGGGGAGCAAGCTGACTTCTCTTGAGGTGTGAAACCTCAATAATGCTATTGTTGTTATCCAGTCCTCTTCGTGTGTGTGTGTGTGTGTGTGTGTAAAACTCTGCACTTTACTATCTAATGAGAAAAGTGAATATTCACGCAAGCTTCAGACTCGTGGTGTTTTAACATTTTAAAAAATAAAATGATACATTTGTTACTTCCAAATGCCAAATTTGAACACAGACACTTCTGATGGTGTCTTGCCATTTTACATTTTAAACAGCTGAAATGAGAACGGTCATCTCTAATCTAGTGATACTCAGACTGAGGCTCGTGAGCTGCAAGTGGCTCTTTAATGTCTCCCTTGCAGCTCTTTGCAGCACGTGATATTAAAACGCTGTGTGATGTAGTGATTAACCAATTGTAGTGGATAATAGAATAATACTTGGTCAGTTCATTTTGCTGTGAGAGTAATATAATATAGTAAATTAAACAATGAATTCACACTACTCTGGCTCTTGGGCAATGTTGATCACTAATTTGGCTCACTGAGGTCTGAGTGTCACTGCTCTAATCTGTTAAAAGTATACTGTCAACTAGATAAGGCCCAACACTTAGGTTTTATAAAAGGTTTTAAAAAACAAACAAAAGCCCTAAGAATCAGTGGTGAAGAACAGTGGTGTTTTTTAAAATATTTTCGCTTTGCATAATAGTGTTAATTAGTAACACAAGGAAGGAATCTGTATAATACAATTCCAGGATTGTCACTCTGAAGCCTAGAATGTCAGAGTCAGTGTGGAGCAAAGGAAACAGCTAGAAGCATGGTTGAGAGCTTTTTGTTCAGCAGATCACTAGGTGCAATCATCACTGGGATTTGTAGTCTGTTGCTATCCAACTCTTAAGTTCTCAGCATTTTGAATTTATGACTTACACCCTGTGTGACGTGCAGGAAGGCAGGTATATGTGCCATGCCAAGAGTCCTAGACAATTATGATATTAGAGGCAGTTCAGCCAATCACTACCCTTCTTCTACGGCTAATATTTATGCAACAGTTTCCTTTGTTGTGAGAGGGAGACTGCATGGTTGTGGATTACTTGGCCTAATTGCCACCTGCACAAATAAACACAAATCTCCCAGACCTCCTCTCAGACACACATCTCCCAGCACAACCCCACTGACACAAATCAACACGACCACCCACATGATAATACAACCAGCACACACAATAATCCCAAACACAGCACACACCCTTCATTTGCCACTAGCACATTTTCATACAACTCTCTCAGCACCGCACAAATCCACACAACCAGCACACGCAACACCCCCAAGACAAGCATCACTCGGATATTTGGCTTTTTTTATAAATATGACTATGAATTACACCCATGTGATAGCACAGGCTTTCAGTTACTAGTAATATCTTAATTTATAATTATATTGACTGTGTTCTCAGTGGTGGCAGACGAAAGAGCAAGAAGCAATGGTCTTAAGTTGCAGAGGGGGAGGTCTAGGTTGGATATTAGGAAAAACTATTTCACTAAGAGGGAGGTGAAGCACTGGAATGGGTTACCTAGGGAGGTGGTGGAATCTCCATCCGTAGAGGTTTTTATGGCCCAGCTTGACAAAGCTTGGCTGGGATGATTTAGTTGGGGTTGGTTCTGCTTTGAGCAGGGGGTTGGACTAGATAACTTCCTGAGGTCTCCTCCAACCCTAATGTTCTATGATTCTATGATTTGCCTTTGGGTCAGTTTGAAACTATACATGTGCTATTAGAAGCCAGTTTGGATGCTATTTGGAAGAGTAAGGGCCAAATTATACTTTGTGTTCCTTGCTGCAATATCAAGGATTTTAACCTAGAATTAGGGTAATAGATCTATTTGGGCTTGTCCTCGTCACTGGTATGAGAGATGTTTTTGGGACCCACAGTGGTGCATGGTTGGAGATTCTTTTTTGTTGGGGACAGGGAGGAGTGTGTCTCCCCCGCCCAGTAGCGTAGCTTTTTGCCACAATTCCAAAGTTTTGTAAGCAGTGTTTTATGAATCAGAAAGGGTATTAGGTGTCAATAGAAGCTGTAATATTAAACTGGTAGCAAATAGCTTGCTAACCCTCTTGGCAAAACAAGCAGCACTGAGATTTTGGATGAAATGTGTGTGGTAACATGTGGCCACTTCTATGGATGGCTTTTATGCAAAGCTTGCAATAAAGGCATAAGTAGCGAAGAGCCTGAAAGGATCTACTTCCTCCTGTTCCTCCATTAATGAAAACATTTCTGGAGACAAACTTATTAAGACTGAGCTCTCGGAAATGTTTATTGCCTGTGGCCTAAACAACACTGCCTTCAATATTTTTGGAGATACGTTTTTTTGAAGCACTGAATAAGTGTAGTTACTAAGGAGCAGGGGTTATTTGTAAGGTACATGTGACCCATCTCATCCACTTCTCCGCAGAGATTTTTGAGTATGAGTTGCACTGCCACCCAGCTTCTGTATGTGGCTGCCCTGCTGAACCACTACACGTGTGGTATGTAGGCTCTGTGGTGCAGGGACTGTCTTCTCGTGGTGTGTGCACTACACACTATGTGGCTGGGTAGCACTAAGTGCTGCCACAATACAGATAATAAATTCCCCTTTATTTGGGCTTTGAAAATCATCTCCTTGCCAGCTAAAGCAATTACACAGAATACGGGGGAAAGTTCAGAAGACGGGGCCCAGGGTGGGTGGTGGAAGGAAGTGACCAGCTATTAGCTGTTTGGAAAAGACCATTGTGAAGCTTGATGTAGCCACTTGTGCTTCTTTTCTAGACTTCACTGTTGCAGGAAACAGTGCCTTTTTCAGTTTGATAGACAACCCAGAGGAGAATGTTTGATGATCTGGAGATTCAGCAGTTGTCTAGTTGGGAGGCTCTTCCTGTGCTGGCTCTTCCTCCTCCATAACTCAAGACCATGATGAGCCAGTTCAGACTTGATGGGCTTCTTCCTGCCCGTTAGATCACTGGTTGTGGGTAGTGGTCATTACCTCCAGTTTTACAACAGTCATTGCAGTTTGGGGTTTTATGCTCCCCGTTTTAATTTTAATCACATGAATTGGAGGTGTGACATGCTCCATATTAATTCAGAGACCTATGTTGGCTAATTGTCGGCTGGGGCAATCTCAAACTAATTGCATAGATTTTTTTCAAGACCCGAAGGAACCATTATGATCTTATCTGAGCTGTGCATACCAGGCCGTAGAATCTCCCTCCATAATTCCTGGAGTGGGTTTAATTTGTGGCTGAAGTAGAGCCTCTTTTTCAAATAAAGATGGAGATATCTGTTAGCGACTCCAAGTGATGGAGAATTTACCATCTCTCTTGGTTAATTTGTTCCAAGGGTTAGTTACTCTCCCTGTTAGAATTCATACTTTTCCTTGCACAGCTCTCTCGTTATCTATCATGTACTTCTAGTTTATCCCTTAGGGTGACAGTATTTCCCAAAGGAAAAATGGGACACAGGGTTGGGCTAATCCGAGGCCCCCTCCTTCATGTAGGGCTGGCCGAGCTGCTCTCCCAAACCCCCCTCCCAGCTCAGGGATGGCCCGAGCCACTATTCTGACCCCGCCCCCCTCCCCGGGGCTGGCCGAACTGCGCTCCCAAGCCCCCTACCCCATGCAAGGCTGGGGCTGGTGTTGCTGCTTGCCTGAACCCTGCCTGCCCCCCCCCGCACGGGGTTGGCATTGCTACACGCCCCCCAGAACATTACTCTGCACCCCATTTTTTAAAGCAAAGGTGGGCATTTGTCCTGTTTGTTCTTGCCAACTGATCAAGTTGGCAAGAGCAAATGGGACAAATGCCCACTTTTTCCAAAAAAAGTCAGGACGGCCAGGATAGGGCTTAAAAAGGGACTCCCGGCCAAAATGGGATGTATGGTCACCCTATTATCCCTCCAATCTCTTCCTCTTACCCTCCCCCATCAGCATGCAAGCTCAGTCCTGCCTTCTCACTCTTCTCTTCTAGTAAAAGAGAGATGACATCTGATTGGTGCTGATCCCTGGCGCTGTCTCTGACCCAGATTAAGAAGCAGTAGTACCAGCTCTGCTCTCTGGCTCCTCCCCCTGGACACTGTGCTCCCACATAATCCTCTTAAAGAAGAGGTCCCTGGGCTATTCTGTTTGCCAGGTTTGATCATTTCAGAAAGAGGAAGACGCCAGCACATCTGCTCCCTAGCTTTAGTAAGCCCACTTGCCTGTCCAAATTCCTACTCACTCCATGCAATACATTTTTTCCCAAGCCTGGATTTAGTGATCTGTGTTGGTGATCTCCCAGCATATCACTAATGTGAAAGATGTTATGCCCAGTTCTCCCTCTGAAATTCCCTCATGTAGTACTGTTAAGACTGCTCATTCCTACCTTAACTCAAGCTGTGTACATTTATTACATTCCACTGAGATTTCTGGTGAGGATTAGGATGAGGTGTTGGTGGAGGGTGTCCGAGGAGTGTATAAAATCAGCCTGCAGAAATGTGAGACGGAGACCATCATGTGAACAAGAGAAGCATTGAACTGACCTTTATCTTCTCATAGTTTTGGTGACAGGCGTTGAGTAGAGATACATGCCACCTGTCCATGAGAAGGACAAATGACATCCTGTCTGGGGCTATGACTTGTTGCCCATCAAAAGCATTTGGCTGTATTATGTGACTGCAGCAAACAAAGAGGCGTTTCAAACCCCAGTTTAAGTCAGCCTTTAGTCAATTTCAAATTAGGGAGGCATAGATGTGGGCCTGATCCTGAGAGGGGTAAACTCTCTCGACTAGCAGTGAAGTCAGTGGGAGTACAAAGTGTGCATCACCCTGCAGGATCAGGCCTTAGATGGGGAACAGATGAGAATGTTTCACAGGGGCATGTGGATTCATAATTCTAGAGAGAGCAGTGGGAACTTGCCCATGCCAAAAACTGCAGCCCCAAAGTGGATTAATAAAGTTAATCCCAATTCAGGTCAAAAACTAATTTACTGTGGGTTGGGTTCAGTTCAATTCAATCTGATTACCTGAAGTGTCTTAATGAAATGTGAGTGCTAGTGACATAATCCGACCCTGTGGGTTTTGAAAAGTTGGCAGACATGCGCTTTGCACACATGCCTTCAAAGGCTTATTTACAGACTCTGTCCTTTTGTTCTCCCTGCACACACTTCTACTAGGAGGAAGGGAATGCTCCTAGATTTGTATTATTCGGTAGTGCCTGTCACTGTCTAGGGCACCTGCACCTGTATTCCCTTCTAGGGTCCAGCAAGGGCACTCACTCACCCTCAGGCTTCCAGCTCCCCAAGCGTGGCCTTTCTTGGGTGGAGACCCACGTCTCTCTCCCTTCTGGCTGGGATATCTCCAGGCTGCACAGTCCCCTCCTTTCACTGTGTTGTTCTCAGCAAGAGACTCTGCTTAAACAGGCTGGCTTACATTCCCTTCAGAGACTAATAACAGAGTAATCACCCACCATTATAAGGTACCACACAATACTTCCTATGCAAGCCCATCATAAGGTAAAAGCACTACAGGGAAAACATATGAAAACCAATAAAACAACCTACACGCATTCTAATAAGCGTACTTAAAGATCACTCCAACCCCAACATGGGGTCTGGCTGGAGCAGTCCTTCAGAACCCTACGCAAGGGATTTCTTTGTGGTTTCAAGTTCATCAAAGCTTCAGCTCAGACCAAAGCACACTCATGACATGCTTAGTCTACCCTTTATGCAGTTCAAGGGTCTTTGAGCTGATGTTTCCAGAGCAGGTAATGAGCAGACAATGGTTTTCTCTTCCCAGTGTGTAGCTTCTAAAGGATGGACCTAAAGTGGGTCATTTACATTCCCCTCACCTCTCAGGTATTTCTAGGAAATCCACTTTATGCGCATTGTTCCAAAAAGTCCTTTGAAGTGTTTCCAATCTTCCTGAATTGCATTAATCCTGTCTTCCGGCTCAAGAAGTTCCATACAATTCCATAACAGAACATAAACATTTGCATTTTTCAGACAGTGGACCCCAAAGGTATTAAACCTAATTCATGAACGTTAAACTTTATTGAATTAACTTAATCTTAATTTCATAACATTTGTCCAGGATATTGCAGGGTATTTTCAGTCTTTCCCAGTGTCATCCTTTGATGAATGTATTTTTGGGGTGGGATATGGCCAGGAACTGGCTAGCTTGGGTGATTTGTAATAAGACCTGACATTCAAATTTGACTCTGGATTTCTTGAGATAGCTGTGGATCCCTGGGGAAAGAAACATGGAGTTGAAAGAATTTGATTTGCACAGAGAATCCCCAACAACCCACCTCCTCGACCCATATGATCTGGAGAGACTCTGTGACTCTCCCTAGATAGAAGGAAGGTGAAGAGGTGCCAGGAAGATACCACTGTACCAGGAAGAATCCATTGTTATATAGTACTGATAATTGGCATAGCCTCAGAACGTACAGGAACACATGGCCAATGGCAGGACTATAGAGAAAGAGAGACACAATGGGCCAAATTCATCCTTTGATGAGCTGCAGTGAAGTCAGCGGTTTTACACCTAGGAAGAACCTGGGCCAGTGATTTATAGATGTCTAAGAGATGGATCCTGACTCATGTGACCATTCTGAACCCTCCCCACTGGTCTGACTTCTTGGATCTCTAGGTGTCAGAGCTTATTGCCTGTTTTTTGCAACTGAGGCTCAAATGCTGTCAGACCTGGTTGGCTGTTCAGGACTCTAGGCCCCTTGGCTGGGTCTGGCTGGAACATGAATTGGAGTTTGGCACTAGGATTTCCTGTTTCCTGCCTTGGTTCATAGGCTTGTTCTCCCTAGACTACGTACCTATTCCTCTTTCCCTCTTGCCAGTTACTGGCTAGCTGTACCTATCCTGTCTTGATCTCCTCCACCTCAAGTCATATTGCAGATACTTCACCTTTGCTACATTTTCTCTTTCCTTTGTCTAGTCTTGCATTCAGCTGCCTTGGTCTAGCTGTGTTCCTGGGCCACCTGCTTTGCTTCTGTGCCCAGCTGTTTCCCCGGGGGGGGGGGGAGGAGGAGAGAGTAAAGAGAGCAAAATTAAGTCATCCTCTCTCAGGACTGAAAACCTCTGACCACTCCCACAGCTTGTCCCTGCAATCACAAATAATTTCACACTATCCACTCAAGTTGTGACCAAAGTGTTGGCAATAATTTTAACTTCTATAGCTCCTTATGAATGTTAGTGAGTTTAGGATGGGCCATTCTTGGTTTCTGAGGGAGCCTGGAGCCTATGCAAGTAAAGGCTGAGGATCCAGCCTCCTGATATCTACCTTACATTGAGTATTTTCTGAATCCAGTGAGTGTTAGACATGCAGGAGGAAGCAGCTTTTTTCCCCTCCCATCTCCAAGTGCACGGTCCGAGACAGAAGTTTGCTGTGCTTTCACTTGGGATCCTTTCCAACGAGCCCCTCCGTGGACACTTTATTCAGAGATTTATTTTCTTTGTGTCGTGTGTAAATGTATGTTGTGGAAACCAGTCACTGTAGAGCTTATCTTTTTGCCTCTATCTTTTTGCTTTCAATGAGAGAAACAAAAACATTCCCATGCCCATACAAATCATAAAAATGCCTTGCCTTGCATTTGTATCCCTTTTACCATATGATAAATATGCAACTATTTAACTTGGAAATTCTGCTAAATTAGTTTCTGCTTTATATGCCTTCCCTCCTGAATTAGAGGATTAGGGTCAATCTGCAAGTCTTTCTCCTCTGCCTCATCTAATTGCTCATGTTGCTCTGACACTCCCATCTCCTCCTCCTGTAGTCAAGACACACCTGGAGAGCAGTGGCGGAATGCAATGTACCAGGAATAATTTACTGACCTTACAAGGCTAGTTTTGCATTGAGTAGTTTTCCAAGACTTCAAAATGCATTTTTAAGATGCCCAATGTCTTTTGGCGCATTAACCTAGAGAGCCTTAAGGACTCATATTTTTTTCTCCATTGGAGTGTTGGCTGTAGAACATGAGTCATCTTGCAATTTTTCAAGGATAATGTGCTATCAGCTGAAAATAGAGTGGATAAAGTTGGGGATGCACTCTGTTTCCAAACCTACAGACTAACAGAGGATGAAATATCCTGTAAGATATAACTGCTTACCTATGAGCAAACCTCCTTGAATTTGATCAGCTTTGGATTGTGAACAGTGTCTGAATATGTAACAGAATGGGGTATGTTAGGATCCTAGATACCTCTGACATAACGAGTGCAGCACCATTGAAGTCAATGCAGTTGTGTTTGTTTGTCTCAGAGGTGACTTGGTACAGGTGCTACATCTGTAAGGAGTTCTGCATCTCATATAATTCTCATATGCATGGAATGAAAAGGCTTCATGTGGCCTGATGGAATGGTGTTAGAAGGGGAAGGGGATGCAGTCAGTGGGTCTCAGAACTGAGGGAGGCTTTACTAGGTCATGAGACTTCGTGATATGCAGCTGGTGCTGTCTTTCCCCTAAGGAAACTAATACATAGGCTAGGAACCTGCATATCCCATCTTTTGTGTGGCACAGCAGCAGGAAAAGGCATAATGGGTGCAACATCTGCCCCAAGTTGTGCACATCAGTAGCGGAGCACGCAAGGAAGAGAACAGGGATTGCTACTTAAATGAACCCATGGAAGTGCACAGTGCCCCAAAGGGGGCAAAGAGCAGGGGAAGAGGTGGGGCTATTGTCCTCCCCCGCCCTGTCATCTAGGCAGACTTGGACAGCTGATTTCCCAGGACCAACAGTGTAAATTACTTGGAATAACCTTATAGATAAGAGAGAGCAAATGGACTCAAAATCTAGTACAAAGAGAGATGACAAAATTTAGGGGTCTAAATACGCATTTAGGAATATAACTTTGGGTACCCAGGTTTGAACAGTCCCAGAGCATGCATTTATATTCAGTTAATCTGCCACAGGATCATTCCCACCACCTGTTGGCCATAACATGGCAACTGTATAGCAATGCACAGCAGCACTCCATGGTTTTTCAGGATAGGAAGTGCCGGCCAATACCATATCCAGTTGAAGCCACAGGGGAAATATCAGGTAGATGGAATGTAATTACCTAAACTGGAATTTGGCCAAGAGACTGGAATTAATGTCTTGATGTCTTTACCACGGGTGGTTAGGACCTCTGTTCTGCAGCTAGCTGAAAGAAGGCCCCTGCAGCAACACTGTTTAACTTCCTGACACCATGCTGGGGAGTCAGATCAGTATTGACTCAGAGAGGAGAGAACCCGAACTAGAAAGCTCTCCTTTGCCTAACAGGCTGCTCTGTTGTACAGACTTTGGGATTGCAAGAGGTGGGGACACAGTGGGGTTCAACTAAAGAAATTGGAACAATAAAACAAAAATCTTCTTAAAAAGACAGAGGCCCTCAAACTATTTTTTTGGTTTGTTTTAACAAACTAGTTCATAAACTAACAATACACTCCTTGGAGGGTACTTCTAAATGAATTAGAGGGTGGCTCTGTGTTGTTCCAGGCAGTGAGAGAACTACTCAGCTTCCTTTAACCGCTGCCCGGAATGCTTGTGAGACACCCTATAATTCAATTAGAAGTACCCTCCAGGGAGCATATAATTATATCATATCTGTGAAACGTAATGACAACCCCCTCGTATCACATGGTGAGCAACTCTATACTGCTGCCCAGAACCTTTCACCGGTAAGGCACTAATCTGCTTAGCACAGATTGAACTCGGCGGTGTACAGCACTTACTCAAATGCTTCTGAAAGGAATCCCTGCCAGCGGAATAAACCAGTTAAAGGCACACACTTACCACACACCAGGGCCTACGCCTCCACCTTCTCTGCCCTCAGTGCCCTCCCTGACCATCTTGGTCACCGGGAGCCTCCCTTGAAAGGCTGGGATTTTAAAGGACACAGCTGAGCTTCTCTTTAGCCCTTTAGACTATGTTGGATAATTAACCTAAAATCAGTATGCTGGGTGGATGGGATTTTATAATGGGCAAAATTCCCTTCTTCCCTCCTCTCGGATGCTATGTCATGAAGTTTCTAGACAGGCCATACACTTTGTGTAAGAGAGAAGTAATAGCACTCATCCCCATGAACATGCAGCTATTTCTGGTGTGAAATGCAGCAACTGTTTAACAAGCACTCAGTGACACAATAAACTCTTCAGGACTGGAAGGGAAGAATACTGTAGTGTACTGATGTTTGAATTGGATATCAGAATTTCATTTAGTTAGAACGTGATTATCCAACAGGAAATGTCGGGTGTGTTTGAATCTGAGAGCATGAGCATGCATTGGCAAACTTACATCCTCCAGGCCTTATCTGCTCCAGCAAATAATGTTGTTCAAGAAATTAGATGAATGGGCTGCCTGTCAGATCTCATTGGAAGAGGTACCTCTTGTCAGAAGAACTGCCCTGTTCCCAGTGACTGACAACACTGAAGTTGACTGGTAATAGGATGATTAGACTCATTATAGTGAAAAGCAAAGCAGGGGCGGGGTGGAAGGGGAAGGTGCTCGATGCCTCCTAAAGAAATCCTCTCGGAAGGAGAGGAATTCCCCCCCCCCACAACAGTGGAACTCGACTGGGAAAATGGTTTTACCAACTTCCAACAGCATTGTGGTCAAAATGAGCCTGGATTAAATCATTCATCAGTCTGAATGAGTTTGAAAGATGCACTTGCTCATCTGAATTGCCCCCTTTCCCTCTTTTAACTATGCTGTCTGAAATGCCTGTCTCCAAAAGATCTTTCACTCCAGAGGAATAACAAAACCAATACCTGTCACCAGCTTGTAGTTAATGCTAATGCGTTAACATTACTGGCTGTCAGTCTTAAAAGTGTCCTTTACAGCCTCAAATCCCTTAGCTCTGAGTGAGTTGGATGCCTCTCGAATGCTGAATAAAAGTAGCAAGGAGGATAAGGTGCAGCTCTCTGAGAAAGGACTGAGAGAACAAGGCCTGTTCCCACCAGAAGGCAGAGGAACTGATCTGAATCCCTGTGTAAATCTTTTACCGGAAGCACAGTGGGGACTGAGTCAATTGAGATGGATGGGGAGCAAGTGCATTTAGGCAAGCTCATCTCAAGAGATTATTACATGAGGAAGCACTAACTAGCAGGGCCACTGGGTTGAAATGTGTAGCTATTCAAGAGGGAGCTTAGGTGTGTTTCTAAGCACGCTGAAGAATGAGAGAAGGGAATCAGGAAAATTGTAATGCAAAAAGACATGGATGAGAGCGACTTGCCTAGAGCCTCTTTGGCCGCTGTTAGTAGGATAGGATAAGGTTGGAAGACAGTTAACACCTTTGATCAGGCATGACCTGGAAGTGGATTGAGGTGCAGGGTCACATCCCACTGGTTTTGCGGAGGGAATCGTATATAATTTGACATGAGCTGGGTTCTGTCTGGAGCCTAGGCAGCCTTCCCGCTTCCTGCTGGTGCCTCTGTTCTGATGACAGCCCTCCCCACCAACTCTATGGCAGCTCTCAGACCCCTCTATCCACCTCCTTCTTTTATGCCCCAAACTCTGTCCACACACAGCTCAGTTCAGGCAGGAAGCAGTGTGTCCTTCAACCAGCACTGCCCCAGAGCTGTGCATTGTATGGAGGGAAAGGAAGAGAAGGGGTGGCATGAAGGGAAGACACTCCCTCTGTACTCAGCAGTCCCTGTACCCTCCCTCAGCATTCAAACCCAGTCACGCTCTTTTATTTGCTATGACCCAAATGCCAGAAGACAAAAGGATATCTGGATTCTCTGGGTTGCAGCAAAATATCCCCAGGAGATTAGTTCCCATGTGGATGAAGGGTGACCGCCACTGAAGTAGGTGACGTGGGCCCTCAAGTGTCATGTCATTACTAGGGCAAGTGAGAATCTTTTGAGTAAAACTATTTGTGAATATTGCAGGCGCTTTCCTTGTTTGTGTGAGGGATTTCCTTTTCAATATACTTTTGCAGCACGTTGCAAGGGTCACTCACGTTTGCCCTCACTATATCACAGTGGGTTTACTGTCAACAAAATGATCCCCGCGGTTCAACAAAGCAGCAGCTAGGAGTTTCTGAAAAGCTGCATCAGGCAGCCACTCCCGAAACAGCCCTTTACCGAGTGACTTGTCCATTGGTTGCTCTTAGAATTTTTAATTCTAAGAGCAACTGATGCCATCTGAATTTTTCCTTTGTAACTGGGCAGTGGCAGTCCCAGTGTTGCCTAGTTTTCCATACATTATGTGTAGAGAACACCTAGGGAATAGTGAGGGTCTGTTATTTAGTTACCCCAAGCAGTTTCATGCGATAAAAAATATCTTGTATTTGCACGACACCTTTCATACTGAAGAATCCCAAAGCACTCTACAAATTGTAGAAATGGAACATTTAATTCAGCACTCAAATGCAGCTGCCTCTAGGCATCAGCTGTTTAACAACAAATAGCACTTTCGGACAGGAAGTGAAGGAGAATGCCAATTGAAATTTCTGGGGGAATTTAGGAAGGCTGGATGTAAGGACCAGAACTGGAATTTGGGCAGAACACAAGGATTAATACTCTGACCCATGCAAGTAATGCAATAAGATCTTTAATGACAGCAGATGAGCAGGGCCTCAGTTTTACTTCTCATCTGAAAGATGGCATCTGCGGCAACACAGTGCCCCCTACCCTGGAGCACTGTCTCAATCACAACTGACACTGAAGAGTGACCCCCATTGAATCCCTGGCACCACTGCCTGCAGACTCCTGAGATGTTCTGTATAGTCCCTAAGTAGGTAGAGCCTTTGACAGGTGAGGATTGCAGCAGCCATTGGTACCACTGCAAATACAGATGGGGAGCTGTGTGCTTATTCTCCATTTGGAGTTGCTACAAAGGAGGGGAGCTTGAGAAACCACAAGGTTAAAATTGCAAGAATAAAGGAGTAGCTAGATCTCCTAATCCCCCTCCAGCTGAGTCAGCATGCTAGGAAAGAGCAACTCATTCTCCAGGGAAAGGGCCCAGCCTTGGAATAAGAGGAATGATGATCATAAACTCCGTGGTGTTTTCAAGGACCCAGACACCTTTTCAGTATTAGGGTGCCTGTACTTGATTGCCCGAGCATGTAAACAGTCACCAGTATGATTTAAGGTTAAGGCCTCAGCAGGTGAATGGAGTTTGTGGCTGGTGTTTGGCTGAAAATCATTTCCTCTCTCCAGGAGAATTAGCCTCTTAGAGCTGGTATGGCATCTTCTCTGTATGTATAGATATATTCTTCTTATATGTTCCATTCTGTGCATCCGATGAAGTGGGCTGTAGCCCACGAAAGCTTATGCTCAAATAAATTTGTTAGTCTCTAAGGTGCCACAAGTACTCCTGTTCTTTTTCCAGGAGAATAGGTTTCTCTGGATCCTAACCCCTGGAGAGTGGATAAGAATCTGTTCCCTTGGTGGACAGGGTGCAGTAAACATTGCTGGGATGCCATATCAGCTTATAGCAGCCGAGTTCAAGCCCTGCTTGTTAGGAGGTCCACCTAGATCCAAGCCTGTTCATTTGAATCTCTATATGGCTGCAGCCTGTAGTTCATCCCCCTGGTGGCCAATCAGGAGCTCAACATGCAAGTGGTTTAGGCCTGGTCTACACTAGGACTTTAATTCGAATTTAGCAGCGTTAATTCGAACTAACCGCTCAACCGTCCACACCAGGAAGCCATTTAATTCGAACTAGAGGGCTCTTTAGTTCGAATTTGGTACTCGACCCCGACAGGTGGAGTAACGCTAAATTCGACATGGCTAGCTCGAATTAGGCTAGGTGTGGATGCAAATCGAACTTAGTAGCTCCGGGAGCTATCCCACAGTGCACCACTCTGTTGACGCTCTGGACAGCAGTCGGAGCTTGGAATCTCTGACCAGCCACACAGGAAATGACCCGGGAAAATTTGAATTCATTTTCCTGTCTGGGCACTTTGAATCTGACGTCCTGGCTGGACATCGGGGCGAGCTCCGCAGCACCTGCAACGATGCAGAGCTCTCCAGCAGAGGAGTCCGGCCAATCCAAGAATAGAAAGAGGTCCCCAGCATGGACAGACCGGGAAGTCCTGGATCTGATCGGTGTGTGGGGCGAGGAGTCTGTGCTGTCGGAGCTGCGCTCCAGCAAGCGGAATGCAAAGACCTTCGAGAAGGTCTCCAAAGCAATGATAGAGAAAGGATACAGCCGGGATGCAATGCAGTGCCGCGTGAAAATCAAGGACCTGAGACAAGGCTACCAAAAAGTCAGAGCGGCAAACGGACGCTCCGGAGCCCTGCCCCAGACATGCCGCTTCTACGAGGCACTGCATGCCATTCTAGGTGGGTCTGCCACCACTGCCCCACCAGTGACCGTGGACTCAGTGGATGGCATAGTGAACCTGGACAGTTCCTCCTCGATGTTCGCCAATGGGGAAGATGAGGAAGGGTCTGTGGAGGACGGCGCAGGCGACAGCGAACACAATACCGCTTTCCCTGACAGCCAGGATCTCTTCATCACCCTCACAGAGATCCCCTACCAACCCTCCCCGGCCGTTAACCCGGACTCTGAATCAGGGGAAGGATCAGGCGGTAAGTGCTATAAACATGTAAACATTTATTTTTTATAAAACAGGTATAAAAAAATATAAATACTATATATACAATTTTCAATGAAAAACTATATGAAAAGTAGGTCCACACATATAGGGATTGAACAATAATCCTCCAGGGACAATTCAAGAAAGGTCTCATTTAGGTCCTCGAAAAGCCTCCGCAGGAGGTTCCTGGGGAGAGGTGCCTTGTTGGGTGCTCCGTGGAAGCACACTCTTCCGTGCCAGGACATCCTTATGTAGATGGGAATCATCGCCTCCACAAGCATGGCCGCATATGGTCCTGGTCTCTGCAGGGCTTCCCTTAGCATCCGCTCTTTGTGACTCCGAGGGACCCGCATCAGGGTGATCTCGTTCATGAAATGCTGCATCTAATTAGGGCAATTAGTGTATTGTTACTGTTGTGAATGGTTGACTTTTACTTTGCATAACAATGACCCTCGCTTAACAGCCACGTGTTGTAGGCCACATAGGAAAAGCATACATTGATCTTTCCCGTGCACTGGCGGGAGTGGCTGGAAAAGGGTCAGAGTATATGATTTCCAGATTGCCTTTAGCGGGAGGGCACAGCTATCCATTAACTGATAAGCAGAATGTACTGTAAGGCTTACCAGGACTGTCTGCTAGACGGATTCAGCTGTCTCTCCCCACTTGTCCGCTCTCCTGTGCAATGCCGCAGCCAATGAGAGCGTATTCCGAAATCTCGAACTTGTCCTGAGATCTCGTGAGACTTGTTGCCCTGTATGGTCTTGTTCAGAGAAACTGACTAGACTGTGTTCACTGTTCGCAAACATGTATCTGTTCAAGGAAATCAGTTACTTTTCCCATCACACAGCTTCGGCTCTTTCCTGGACTGCCCCGGCATCCCCCTCGCAGAGGCTGGCGCAGATTAGGCGGCGAAAGAAAAAGACTAGGGACGAGATGTTCGCGGAACTGATGGCCTGCTCCAGAGCCGAGGCGGCAGAGCAGAGACAGTGGAGGGAGACCCTATGTCAACAGCATCGCACACACATCGAACGGGAGGACAGGTGGCAGCAGGAAGACCAGCAGGCGACTCAAACGCTGCTTGGGCTAATGAGGGAGCAAACGGACACGCTCCGGCGCCTTGTTGATGTTCTGCAGGACCGCAGGCAGGAGGACAGAGCCCCCCTGCAGTGTTATCTGCAACCGCCCTCCCCCGCCAAGAAGTCCTGCCCCCCCCTCACCCAAAAGTACAAGACGGAGGGGCGGTAGGGGCCGTGAGAACTGTCACCGCACCACTGCATAGCGCTAATGTACCACACACCTCTCACGCTATAAATTTGTAGAAGGGCTTCCCTTACAGGCTCACCCAGTCCCAAATCCAAGTTTCATCCCCCCAGTGTGTATTAGATTATTAAAAGCTGTTTGCTGTTATTCACTGTTTCGGTCACGTCTTTCGTGTCAGAGGATTTTTTTGTGTATGGGGGGGGGGAGGGGATTTATAATTGCACGGTCTAGCCTACATTACCAGGGTACAGACTTGGGGCCATGATCAACTGCAGGGCACACTCACAGTGCAGTCAGTAGGCACCAGGGTCACTCTGTGTGGTGTATGCTGCCCCGGGTCATTCTGTGATGTGTATGCTTGTCCAGGGTCCTAGCGCCTGCCACCCCCTTAATGTTAAGGCACGCTGCCCTTACCATGCACTTCCACCGTAGCACCGAGCCTCTCCGCTGCCCTGAGCCCCAACAAGAGCCCTCATCCACGGACAGATACTCACCCTTCCCCCACACCCCTCACCCCTTCCTACGCCCAAACCCGCAGCCCAATGCCGTCATCCAAACCCCTATCCAAAGAAGGCACCACTCGCCCCTTCCTGCAAACCCACCCCTTCCTGCAATCCCTCCCCTTCATGCACAACCACTTGCAACCGTCCCCCACCCCAAAGACCTATGTAGGAGCAGGAGGATGTCATTCCTCTATGGAACAAGCGGTCTGTACATCAGTGCACACCGTGCCCAGCACAGTATGCGTCCATGTTTCAACACCTGAACAGAAATGCAAAGTAAAACAAAGATTTATTAATAATGAGTGTAACAATTAATTTGCTTTAAAATGTGCTTTGGATGTGGGGGAAACTTGGAGAACGGGGTATGTAACCGCAGATCGAAATCGACACATACAGACACAGGCCCAGGGTCAGTTTCTCTTGAAAGCAAGTGGAGAGTCATAGGTTACCCTGCTCTCCGAGGAAACTTGCTTTCAAAGCCTCCCGGATACACAGCGCTTCCCGCTGGGATATTTTCTCGGCACGGGTGTCTGGCTGAGCGTAAACTGCAGCCAGGCGATTTGCCTCAACCTACCATCCGGACAAAAAGGTCTCGCCCTTGCTCTCACAGAGATTGTGTAGCACACAGCAAGCAGCAATAACTACGGGGATATTCTTTTCGCTGATGTCCGAGCAAGTCAGTAAGCTCCGCCATCTCCCCTTGAGACGTCCGAAAGCACACTCCACCACCATTCTGCACTTGCTCAGCCGGTAGTTGAAGAGTTCCTTCTCTCTGTCCAAGGCGCCTGTATAGGGCTTCATGAGCCAGGGCATTAGCGGGTAGGCTGGGTCCCCGAGGATCACTGTAGGCATCTGCACATCCCCAACCGTTATTTTGTGGTCCGGGAAGAAAGTACCTGCCTGGAGGCGTTTAAACAGACCAGAGTTCCTGAACACACGCGCGTCATGAACCTTGCCCGCCCACCCACAACGAAGATGTTGGTAAAACGTCCCCTATGGTCTACCAGTGCTTGCAGCACCATTGAAAAGTAGCCCTTTCGGTTAATGTACTCGCTGGCCTGGTGGGCTGGTGCCAGGATAGGGATGTGAGTCCCATCTATAGCCCCACCGCAGTTTGGGAATCCCATCGCAGCGAAGCCATCTATGATGTCCTGGACGTTTCCGAGAGTCACTACCTTTGAGAGAAGTTGCTCAACGATTGCGTGGGCTACTTCAATCACAGCAACCCCCACGGTAGATTTGCCCACGCCAAAGTGGTTCGCTACTGACCGGTAGCTGTCTGGCGTTGCAAGTTTCCAGAGGGCTATGGCCACTCGCTTCTGCACACTCAGGGCTGCTCGCATCCGGGTGTCCTGGCGCTTCAGGGCAGGGGACAGCAAGTCACAGAGTTCAAGGAAAGTGCCCTTACGCATCCTGAAGTTCCGCAGCCACTGTGATTCATCCCAGACCTGCAGCACTATGCGGTCCCACCAGTCCGTGCTTGTTTCCCGGGCCCAGAATCGCCGTTCCACACCATGAACTTGACCCATTGCCACCATGATCTCCACGGCGCGGCGTACCCTGCTTTGTGAGAGGTCTGCGCCACTCTGTGACTTCCTGTCCTCACCGCGCTGCCGGAGCCTCCTCGCCCGATTTCTCAGCAGCTGACTGTGGAAGAGGTGGACGATAAGGTGCGAGGAGTTGACAACGGCCATAAGTGCAGCGATGATCGCAGCGGGCTCCATGCTCGCAGTGCTGTGGCGTCCGTGCTGTAACCGACCAGAGAAGGGTGCGAACAGATTTCCCGCCGGAGCTTTCAGGGAGGGAGGGCGTGATTGACGGTTCAATGACAACAGTTACCCAAAAGCACCCTCGACACATTTTTCCCCCAGGAGGCATTGGGAGCTCTACCCAGCATTCCAATGGGCAGCGGGGACTGCGGGAACTGTGGGATAGCTTCCCACAGTGCACCGCTTCCAAAGTCGACGCCAGCCCCGTTACTGTGGACTCAGAAATTCGAATTAGTGTATTTATTGTGGATACACAAATTCGACTTCATAAGGTCGAATCCACAAATTCGACTTAAGTAGATTCGAAATAGTCTTGTAGTGTAGACAAGGCCTTAGAGAGAAACAGGGCAGCGTGTTAGTTAAAAATCAGACTGAGTCAGGATAGCCAGGATATGGCTAGAGGGCACTAAGATCCAGGGGCTTGAAAATGCCAGCATGTGTCATCAGCAAAAGCGCAACTGTTGTTGAAATCAAGACCTGCCTTCTTGCACAACCTGTGATTAACATAAAAAAACTGGGACAAAGCATCTCCAGAGGTGGCCAATCTATGACAGCCCCAGACACTCTTCAGTCATTGCAGACACACGGAGCAATATAAATCCTTCCTGAAAGCAGGGATCTTGTCTAGGCTTAACATTTTAGTATAGCACTGCTACCTCATGCCACCTCTGAGTTCCCACAGTGCACTGGGGCCCACCCTCTCTGAGCAGATGATGTGGATCTAAATGTCAGTTATTGCTTCAAGGCTGCTGTAGGGATGTGGTTACATACCAGAGCCCTGCTGTTTAAAGCATTAACCTCTTGCTAACCCCTTTGCAGCTGTGGAGATATTTATCCACCTCTTCTTTCTCTGTTTGCCACAACAGGCATAGCTTTTCCTTCTCTTGCACGGTCTCTCAAACACAAGACCGTATGCTGTGTACACCAGAAGGAGGATAATACCATCGCTGCCCCCTGCCAGTTATTGTTCTTGCATCTTTTCCTGCAAATATTTTTGTGATGCTGGTGGGAGAGGACCCTCTCCTGGGATGAGAGAGGACTCCAGCCAATATGGCCCATTCAGCCCTTGGGCTTTTTTGCTCAAGGGCCACCTGTGATGGTGGTTTTGTGGGATGTTGACAACTGTCTCTTAGGAACTGTGCTATGACCCCCAACTTATTTTCCAGAGGCCACTGAACAGCCTCCCAATGGTAACACCTTTTGGTCACCCAGACCTGCACTAAATTTACCCTGGAAACCTAGAGGCGCAGGCACAATCTCAAAAGGTACTGAATTGGAATTTTTATGCCACCATGTATATTTTGTAAATGATCATGACTCTGAAACAGTGTTTTGGTGCTGCCAGGTCTCATGATTTCACTGCAAGTAACCGATTTTTGGTCCTACTAGAGCCAGTCTTGCAATGATATGAGGGTCCAGCTCTCACCCAAATTTTAGCTTTGCCTTTTGAGGAACAGCAGCTGATAGGAGGTAGGCAAAGGTCTCTCCCTTCCCCTCAGATAACGACAGGATTTTTCAAGTAGGGAAGGGGGAGAGGAAGCAGGTGGCATCAACTATTCCCGCAAGAGAGGAGGGGGATGATGAGGGAACAAAAAGAGCTCAGCAGCTCAGGGCAGCTCTGCTCCTGTCTTCTCCCTCCCCTCTTGTGAAAAATAGGTTGGCCCTCCGCTCCTCCATCGTCCAGTCTCCATCCCTAAAACGCCAGGCCTGGGAATAAGGAGGGGGATGAAAAAGCCCTTGGAGCTGACCTCCTCCCCAGGCCTGGGAAAGGGCAGACGGGAACCCTGCTGCAGCTGTCCCATCAGGCCTATGGGGCAGAACTGATGGTGGGGTGTGGGGAGGTGCCTAGTGAATTGCTGGGCTGGGAGATGGGCAGATGTGGGGCGGGGTGGGGGGGACACACAATGAATTAACTAGAACGTTGGGCTTTGGGGAGAAAGCTGGAAACTCTGCGTGAGAGCTCTCAGTGAGAGCTGCTTGTAGCTCAGGTCGAAATCACCTCACTGTGTACATTTGGGAGAGCTGGCAACACTGTGACTGCCACATACATGCTGGGGGTGGGCAGAGGCCAAAGACAAGCCAAAGAACCCCAGTGCAATCTTTGCAAAATCCCATGATTTTGGGGCCTGTCTCATTAATTTTTGGGGTCAGACTCATGATTTTTGAACTTGTGATGTTGGCAATTGCTGATTTTTTTTTTTATTTGTTGAGTTTTGGAAATGAACAGTTAAAGGATCCTGCCACTTTCCCATTGCCTTCTAATTCTTCACTCACCATCACCCTACTTAATTTAAACCTGTCACCCAACCGTAATTTAGACTCATAGACTTTAAGGTCAGAAGGGACCATTATGATCATCTAGTCTGACCTCCTACACAATGCAGGCCACAGAATCTCACCCACCCACTCCTGTAACAAACCCCTAACCTATGTCTGAGTTATTGAAGTCCTCAAATTGTGGTTTGAAGACCTCAAGCTGCAGAGAATCCTCCAGCAAGTGACCCGTGCCCCATGCTGCAGAGAAAGGCGAAAAACCTCCAGGGCCTCTGCCCTGGAGGAAAATTCCTTCCCAACCCCAAATATGGCGATCAATTAAACCCTGAGCATGTGGGCAAGACTCACCAGCCAGCACCCAGGAAAGAATTCTCTGTAGTAACTCAGATCCCACCCCATCTAACATCCCATCACAGACCATTGGGCATACTTACCTGCTGATAATCAAAGATCAATTGCCAAATTAATTGCCAAAATTAGGCTATCCCATCATACCATCCCCTCCATAAACTTATCAAACTTAGTCTTGAAGCCAGATATGTCTTTTGCCCCCACTACTCCCCTTGGAAGGCTGTTCCAGAACTTCACTCCTCTAATGGTTAGAAACCTTCGTCTAATTTCAAGTCTAAACTTCCTAGTGTCCAGTTTATATCCATTTGTTCTTGTGTCCCCATTGGTACTAAGCTTAAATAATTCCTCTCCCTCCCTAATATTTATCCCTCTGATATATTTATTAAGAGCAATCATATCCCCCCCCCAAACTTCTTTTGGTTAGGCTAAACAAGCCAAGCTCTTTGAGTCTCCTTTCATAAGACAGGTTTTCCATTCCTCAGATCATCTCTTCTCTGTACCTGTTCCAGATTGAATTCATCCTTTTTAAACATCGGAGACCAGAACTGCACACAGTATTCCAGATGAGGTCTCACCAGTGCCTTGTACTAATACCTCCTTATCTTTGCTGGAAATACCTCGCCTGATGCATCCTAAAACCACATTAGCTTTTTTAACGGACATATCACATTGGCGGCTCATAGTCATCCTGTGATCAACCAAAACTCCGAGGTCCTTCTCCTCCTCTGTTACTTCCAACTGACGTGTCCCCAATTTATAACTAAAATTCTTGTTATTAATCCCTAAATGCATGACCTTGCACTTTTCACTATTAAATTTCATCCTATTACTATTACTCCAGTTTACAAGGTCATCCAGATCTTCCTGTATGATATCCCAGTCCTTCTCTGTGTTTGCAATACCTCCCAGCTTTGTGTCATCCCCAAACTTTATTAGCACATTCCCACTTTTTGTGCCAAGGTCAGTAATAAAAAGATTAAATAAGATTGGTCCCAAAACTGATCCCTGAGGAACTCCACTAGTAACCTCCTTCCAGCCTGACAGTTCACCTTTCGGTATGACCCGTTGTAGTCTCCCTTTTAACCAGTTCCTTATCCACCTTTCAATTTTCATATTGATCCCCATCTTTTCCAATTTAACTAATAATTCCCCATGTGGAACCGTATCAAATGCCTTACTGAAATCAAGGTAAATTAGATCCACTGCATTTCCTTTGTCTAAAAAATCTGTTACCTTCTCAAAGAAGGAGATCAGGTTGGTTTGGCATGATCTACCTTTTGTAAAACCATGTTGTATTTTGTCCCAATTACCATTGACCTCAATGTCCTTAACTACTTTCTCCTTCAAATTTTTTTCCAAGACTTTACATACTACAGATGTCAAACTAACAGGCCTATAGTTACTCGAATCACATTTTTTCCCTTTCTTAAAAATAGGAACTATGTTAGCAATTCTCCAGTCGTACGGTACAACGCCTGAGTTTACTGATTCATTAAAAATTCTTGCTAATTTGGTCCCTTTCTTTTATTCTGTAATGGAAATATGGTCTCTGATGTACACTGTTCATTTTATATACTATTTATTGAATGTGTAGTAAAGATTCTGAAGGGAATATAGCCCCAAGGGCAGTTATGTCAGAATTGTGCAAGTTTTCTCATTGTCGAAAGTGCTGGTGGAATCAAGGAATATTTTTTTTGAATGACTGATAGGTTTGATGTTTATGAAGTTTGATTGCAGGAGGTTTTATGTTAGTGTTGTGTATTGGAAATGGATCATTGACTAGGGAATGGTATTTTATAATGTGCCAGTAACCTGTTACTTTGATCTTTGCATGTTATTTGCAGTTTTTAAGTGGGCAACGTTAAGGCGCGTGGGATGATCATGAGCACTGAAGGGTTATATGGCAGTTTGCAATTGGCTGGATCTCTTAATGGTTCACTGTTTACTTGTTCAAGATCTTGATGCATGTCAACCTCTGGAGAGTGCCAGCAGGGGAGGAATGGCAGCAAAGAAATTCAAAATTATTGTAATCATAATAAATGACAATAAATAATGAAAAAAGCCACACTTTCTCAGATCTCAGTAAAGTTTGGGTCAAATCTTTGGCAGGGATCATGCAATATCTGAAGTGGATCTCCCAATTTAGTGCTTGGTTGAACCAGGGGCCTGAGCCAAAGCCTATTGAATTCAACGGAAAGACTCCCACAAATACAGCTGGTTGGAAAAATTCCAGTGAAACATTTTTTTTCGTCAGTATTTGCTAATTTGTTTAAAAAAAAAAAGTCCTGTGGAGATTGCTCAGTTTTGACTAAGGTTTGTTGGATACCTGCTTGGTTTCCCGCCAGCTTGCCCAGGCTTCCAGGCACCACAGTTCTAGGGCATGGTGGGATGTGTGAGAACTGGGGACACCAGAGTTTCCAGGATCCCTGGCTCTGGGACAGCCCTGCCATGTGCACAGCCCCAAAGCCAGGGCCTTATTTCTTCACAGAGAGGTTTAAATGTTTTGGTTTTCACTCTGCATGAGAACAAAACCAATCTGGAAATATTGAAATCCACTGCAAAAAAGAATTACTTTTCTCCACACAGCTGTGCCCACTTGGGTGTTTTTTGGTTCAGACCCCAAAAGAGAGCAGGTGGAATATGTTGTGAGGACACCACTTTTTGTGGTCTTTCTTAATAGAATATGAAATCAATTTGAACCATCCGGGGACTTTAGACCCCCTGAGCTTGATATCAGACACGTGCTGTCGTCCAGTAATTTAGGGGAGCATATAAGGAACTAGAGGGAATGTGTACTGAGCAATCAGCTATGTTTAGGGACCTTTCCTACACTCAAGTAATTTCAATGACAGCAGGATTAGGGTTATACTCAAAGGGCCTATCTTATTGGCTTTCGTTGCTGGCCCGTATGGGGACCAAGAAGCTGTACTTGAAAACTTTTACCTCTTGGCTATAATATGCTTCAGTAGCAAAAGAGTTAAACATCAGTGATCAGCCCTGGAGATGAGACATGGGAGATTAGATCTGGGTTCCCATTCTGCTGCTGCGCCGATAATGGGATCTTATCAGGCTGCCACTTTTATTTTTATTACTGAGGCTTGGGACTGCAGAAACTGAAAGGTAGATATGGGAAGTGACTATTGATTGGCAATCAGTAGAGGCTGAGGCTCTTTCATCAGCCATGTGGAAGTGCAGTGCATGCTAATAGCAATAGGCAAATCCCAGTGGTGCCAGTGTGGGTGCTGGGAATTATTGTGGCTGTACGCTCTGATGCCAGAAGTGATCACACTTGAAATTAGTGCCCTTGGCATTGCCCCCGTGTAAAATGGGGCTTCATGTGACAGAACCGCCAACTGCCCAATCTAAGGCTGGCAGCAACAAAGTGAGAGATGACAGAGGGCAAGAGAGGGTGGAACAGTGTGTACGGCTGCATTATGTTCCCCTAAATAGCAATTCTCCACTTTGGGGTGCTCTAAACAGTGTTGACTTGTGTGTTTGTGACTAAGCCGGGGACACATCTGTCAGTGAGCTGGGGCTATGCCTGAAGTCCCCAGCTGCTCAAAAGGGGCCACACTGATTTGCCCCAATTCTCCTTTCTTTTCCTCTCTGCCTTCTTTGTGTTCCCTCCCATTTAGACGACTCCTTCCTCCTTTTGTCCTTAGATACCTCATCATTTCTTGCTTCAGCTGCGCGTGTACGCCTCCAGTCTCACTATTGCTTCCTAAGCAAAGAGGGAGTTTCTCTTTCCCATTTATCTCACTGAGGGAACATGATGAAAAGGGGCCAGTGACCAGGGCTTTGGATGCTCTGGGTGGCCTGGGCAAAACATGGTGTCAGCTCCAGTAGCCAAAGGAAGAGTGAGATTTAACATTCCAGAATTTTAAAAAGGGCAAATAACCTCGTTAATCAATAATCAGAAGGAACTTCTTGCTGGATCATTGAAATGCTTACTTAACAATGTTTCTTTAAGGGACATGTTATTCTATTACTAATATATAAATAAGGGGAAAAAGCTTGAGATGGGGGATTCATTTGGGGGACTCTTCAGGACTGGTCTCTCCCTCTGGATGCATCTTGTGTTCCCCACCGGCAGATGGGCTGCCATTGTGCTACTCAAGAGCCACACTCAGCTTTGGTAATTATTGAGGGTTGGGGGTGTTTTACTAATCTTGTTGCAGACGTGTGTAAGTGCTTGAGACTAGTAAAGTTTAACTTTAAGTGAAAGCACTCTTGTGTTGTCCTGTTTGTGCCAGCCATCTATCTGTCGGACAGCCGTGTCTCCCCTGATTTATTTACTGACACCTCCTTGCACAGAGTAAAAGTTACCAAGAGCTTTGGGTTGAAAGAACCCTGGGTAACAGCAGAGTCCAGCAGAGACCCGGTTATATAACTGAGACTGAAACGCACAATCTCTGATGCTTATTTCCTTTTTAAAATAGCCCCAGATTTTAATTTTTAAACTGAAGTGCTGCTGTAGGAGTGATGTTACCAAGGTGGCTCCTTCCATTTGCTATGGCTTACTGATTTTTAAACAATGACTTCTATGAAGAGCCAAAGCGATTCTGAAAAAAAATTGAATCTGGCATGAAAATAGGCTGCCCAGTGATAACGTAATGGTAGAGTTCAAGGCCTCTGTCTTGTATTTGGATTCCCTAGCGCAGACCCCTGCACCCATGCAATGAGGCATTGACTTCAGTGATGCTTCACGCAGACACAGGCATCTCCCTGTGCAGAGTTTACAGCAGGATCAGGCCTTTTGGTGTCTGATGTCATCAGCCGACGCTGGGTGAGCAGAGTCCAGAATTCATGTCTCGGAGGGTAAGTAAAGATGGAACAGATTTTTCACCATGTACTAAATTGTAGCATATCTGTAATTTTTTAAGTGTACCTGTGTATTTTAGTACAGATTAGGGATCTTTTTAATTTTTAAAGGGCACTGTCAGGTTACGAATCTAGGTGGTGTATTTTTTACATGAAATGTTTAGACAAATATCCTTACCTATATTATAAATCATAACTTAGATAATTAACCTTGTGGGGTGGGAGGAGAGCACAGGGATCTTGTGGGGTGGGAGGAGAGCACAGGGTTCGGGGGGAATCTTGGGGAGAGGAGAAGGCGGGGTATTTTGGGGAGAGGGAGGAGAAACCGGAGATCAGAAACTCGTGGATGGGGGCTGCCTGGATAGAGGGAGATGTTAAGAGCTTTATTGGTGGTGGGGGTGTAGGAGGGAATTTGTACTGCTGGGGTTGTTAGGGGGGCTTTGTGGCACTGTGAGGAGGCCCTGTGGTTCCCCTCTTTCTGATGAAGACCCCTACTGAGCACGGCCTACAAGAACTGTTCTTGGGGGAGGTGATGGTTCATTTATCTTTTTCTTGATAATTAAAGATAAATAAAGAGCTGGTCCCCAGAGACTGACTTGAGCAGAATCCCTTGTGTTTTCTTCAGGATGGAGACTTCTTCAGTGGGCGTTTGTCCCTGCTGGAGGAGGGATCCCACTTTTGCTTTAAAGTATGGTTATAGTCAGGAGAGTGCCGGTGTAAACATGGATCCCATTTTATCCCACAGTTCTGCTCCCTGGTGCCCTGATCATCTCATGTGGAAAGGAGGGACCTATGCAGGGACTTAGAAATGCTTGGAGGATCCCCTCATGTAGTTCCTTGTGAATTCTTCCACCAGCAGGTGGGGGTACCCCACTGTCCTATACCCAGAGAAGAAGCAGAGGGTTCACCCATCATAATCTGGCCTTTCCCTGTAATCTCAATGGTTTCCTCAATATCCACGCAGAAGTTGTCTGCCTCTTGCTTCTAACGAAGTGGGTATTCACCCATGAAAGCTTATGCTCCTGTAACCCTTCTGCCGGGCCGAAACGATAGCAGCAAGGGCCGGGTTCAATACATAGGGGTCCCTTCCCCACAACATAATGCAAAACCAGCTCGAGCCCCCACCCAGTGACCTGGGAAAATCTTACACACACCCCTGGGCGCCTCGAGGAGGCAATACTTCCCCTCTCGCAAGCACAGAGTCTTGGTGTAGCAGAAAAGGTTTAATACATGATAAACAACAAGCATTAAATTGGGAAAATACCTCAGCTAGAGTTCATGGGTCAAACCGTGAGCAAAGACCCACCCCAGCAAATTGGGCCGTGTCCTTCTCTCAGGGCCCTTGAGTCCAGCAACCCCCAAATCACCCACAGTCCCAAAAGTCCCACAATCCAAAAGTCTCTGTCTTGGGGTCAGTGCAGCCCCAGAGTTCAAGAGTCTCTCTGCAGAGGTCCCCCTCCCCAGCCTGGGTAGAAAGGGGCACCTTACGTGGTTTCGGGGCCAACTGCCCTGCCTCTTCGTGGGGTTCTGCTTCCACTAGTCGTCCACGCAAACAGCTCAGCTCCGCTTGCTCTGTGGGCTGCTCCACTCTGCCAGCTGCTCTGGTCCACCAGCTGTCCTGTGAGCCACTCCAGCCGTCCTCGCGAGCTGCTTGGCTCCACTCACCCAGTGGCTGCACAAACTGCTCCACTCTGCTGTGCCAGTTGCTCTGCTCCACGGTATTGCTTCAGGCTCCCCCACTCATAAGCACAGTACTCAGTGCTCTCAGCTCAGCAAGTCCAGCTCTTCAGTGATTTCAGCTCTTAGTGATTCCAGCTCATAATAGGGGAGCCCCAGTGCCAGCGAGTTCAGCTCAGTAACCTGTATCTAGATTCTTAAGGGAATCAAAAATTAACTCTGACATTCCACAGTGGAGAGAGGCACAGGTGGAACTGGTGCTTCTGGCTCACACAAGAAGCCTGCACCACCCAGTACAGATATCTGTCCCCAGCCTCTCTCTCGACTGGATTTTGGAACCCATGTCCCTTGTCTAGCAAGTGCTATTTAATTGATAATGAAACCCTCTAGCATAAGACAGTTTTGTAGTTCCTCATTTACTTAATCGGGGTGACAACATTTTATTGCTCCTGCCCCAATAACAATGAAATTGGGGCTCCCACAGCTGTGAAAATAACCATCCCATGCTGCTTTGCGGTATGCTAAGTGGGGTGGGAGTGCTGATGCAAATAACCAAAATACCAATGCAACACTTTAAACTTCTTTCCGCACTCCCCATAATTTACCACCAGATGTCAGGGTGGGGCTCTTCCTGACTCTGCTTACACTCCAATACGTCTGTTAGTCTATAAGGTGCCACAGGACTCTTTGTTGCTTTTTTCAGATCCAGACTAACACAGCTACCTCTCTGATACTTGCCTTTTCCAGGTTTCCCTGGCCTCCTTCGTTGTGCTGGTTGCAAAGCTCCATTGGATTGGCAGGTAGGGCTCTACAGTGCAAAGAGGGCCAGGCAATTGTTCACACAATTTGAAGCTGCGTGAATTTCATTGTTGATTCTCTGTCAAGTTGGTGTGAGTATGATGCACATTTCTCTCCCATCTCCTTCGCCAGCTATACTGAGCTCAGAGCCCACAGGCAAGCAGAGGGGGGATACAATACTATTGTATTGCCAGATTATGATGGGTGAACCCTCTGCTTCTTCTCTGGGTATAGGACAGTGGGGTACCCCCACCTGCTGGTGGGAGAATGGTCTCAGGTTGCAGCGTGGGAAGTTTAGGTTGGACATTAGGAAAAACTTTTTCACTAGGAGGGTGGTGAAGCACTGGAATGGTTACCTAGGGAGGTAGTGGAATCTCCTTCCTTAGAGGTTTTTAAGGTCAGGCTTGACAAAGCCCTGGCTGGGATGATTTAGTTGGGTTTGGTCCTGCTTTGAGCAGGGGGTTGGACTAGATGACCTCCTGAGGTCCCTTCCAACCCTGAGATTCTATGATTCTATGAGATAGTTGATCCCTCTCACCCACTCCACACCAATTTCTGAATTGAGAAGGGGAGAGACGTATAAAATCTCCAGTGCATGGTTTGTGTCTGTTCTTCTCCTCTGCCCGCTTTACCAACGTGTGTAAGCTTCTACACAAGCTGTACAGCTTCAGCAGAAGAGACTCCAGTTCATTCTGATTTGTGCATCAACAACAGAATTGTCCTGTAATTTCAGATTGCAGGATCTTTATTAGTGGGGATAGGGTAAGAAGCGGAGGGAGGCTTGTTTGACTCTCTCATCCCAGGCTCAGTTTGCTGCGCTGGCAGTTTTAAAAAAAAATTCTTTTGACTTGTAAACTGAGCATATTTCATACGGAAGCCATTGAGAGAAGACAAATTACAGAGCCCCTCTTCGGACTATAACCACACCTTACGGAGCTAAATCTGTTTTCCTCAAATATTCAAGGCATTCAATTTGCAAAACCAAGCAGTCATTCAAGAGACCATAGTCTTCTTGGAGTAAAACACTCCTTACTGGTAGCATTTGCAAAGTCGCCCTTGTCTTACTCTTCCTCCCCTCCTCAAACTGACATCCTGGGGACCATCTGCAGTCCATTTCCCCTTGCCAGCGAGTGACAGGAAAGGTGCAATGAAAGGATGAGATGCATTCATGACTCATGGCAGCAGACCCTGCTTGAATTATTGCCTGTTGCGTGGGGAGCAGAGGTTTGCATTTGGGATGCTGGATCCTAAGTCATCCCTCTTTTGCTTTTAAAGGTGAACGGAATAGCTTTCAAAAAAAGGGAAAGAAATTAACCAATTATTTAGGAACTCACAAAGGCACCAGACAATATTTGTTGTCTTAAAACACACAGATGCATTTAAAATCAGAATAGAAATGTAGTTCCTCCTTTACATATTCACTACCAACGCCTGAGTTCAGGTTTCTGCTATCCCCTAGCTATAGCTGATACCGCTACCACCTAAATCAATATAAAGAGTAATTGCTACATTCTAGTGCTTTTCTTCTCAAAGCACATCATTCTATACATAGGGATTCCTTTCCCTGCTCTTGAGATGCACCTGCCCGTGGGATGAAATCTTACAGCTTTAATACAAGACTCAATTGGGTTGCCAGCTTTGGTTGGATGTATTCCTGGAGGTTTCATCACACGACATAATCTTTAATTAAAGATTCATCTTTAATTCCTGGAGACTCCAGGACAATCCTGGAGGGTTGGCAGCCGTAATACACAACCGTATAGGGAGGAAGTATAGGATATCTTTTTTTCCTCATTGAAATTGCTGAGGAACTTTAAAAAGATGGAGTGTAACTGCTCACATTGGAATTTGGCCATGACACCAAACTTAACACTCCTACCCCTGGAAAAAGTGCTACTGGGGACTTTAATATATGAAGCCAGGATCTTGGTTTTAAGTTTCACTCAGCACCGCTAGAGCCACAGTGCCCCCTAGTGCCATGGTGAGGCATTGATTCGGTACTGAGAGAGAAGAACACCATTTTGCTGAAGCGCCAGCACTGAAGCTTGGAGTACTTCTGTGTTCTGTAGAAGTCACTTATCACAGTCACAAATACTGACCTGACTCTGCTTTGATTAGAGTTGGGGCCATCACAGCCCTAGGGTCTATGTGTGAAGGAATGTAGTTTGCCTGGGGATGGGACTTGTGGGAAATAAAACTGGATGAGCCAGGACATGGGAAAGTAAAGTGGAGCAGATGGAACACAGGGGGCCACGGCCTCAGCGCCTGTAAATTGGCACAGCCCCTTGACTTCATTGGAGTACAGTGATTTATATGAGCTGCGGGGTCTGATTCCCAGTCTTCTATAATACATAATTTGTGCTTATGTAACACCTTCTCAGTCCCCTGTACAAACATTTACTTAGCGTCCCAGCACCCCATTTCACAGGTGAGGGAATTGAGACCCAGTGGTTTTGTATCTTGCCCAAGATCACACAGCGAGTCTGTGCAGATTGGAATCCAAGTCTCCAGACTGTCAGTTCTTTGCCTTGCTACAAGACCATCCATTCTTCCTTTTAAAGGGCCTATTTTTTTCACCTTAAACTATTTCTTTTCCTTCTAAAACCCCAGCTGTGACAAAGGCATCACATTTGATAACCTGTCTGCCCAGGAAGAAGGCTACTGGGTGACAATGGTACCCTGCTGGCTGCTGTGGGGCTAGGATCTTGAACGGGGAAAGTATGAGTTCCATACTGAATTTCAGAGTCCGATTGTGTAGCATCAGTGATTGGCTGGCTGGAATCACCACCCGTGCAACTGGGAGTCAGTTTTCCACACACGCAAAAGAGAGTCAGTTAAGAGCGTGTTGGTGTTTATGGTGGTTTGGGGTGAGCAAGGCTGCTGGAATCTGGCCCTGAATGTTGCCTTGCCTACACTAATGCTGTGGAGGAGATTGTGCCCATCGGGCTGCTGCCTTCTAACCAGAAAATGTGATTTGGGCATCACAGCCCTCCACAATGCCTCATTAACTAATGCTACTTAAAAATCATAAACTAGAGGAGGCAGGATGTTTTAGTTTTATTCACGATCCCTTTACCTCTTGTGATACGAGTTCCAGTTTCATTTAAGACACAAATAAAAGATTTGTACAAAAGAATCCTCATAATCCCTATCTATCAACAGCGCAGTACCCCCATACATGGTGCCAAGTATCTTCACAGGAGATATTCAGGTCTGGAAAAGCAGAGAGTATTGTAGGTGAGGATTAAGGTGCATTGGCAAAGGTGGGTGGGGTTGCAGGACGGCATAACGGATGTAGTCAGTCAATGCACCTCAGCCCTGGCAGGTGTAAGGACCTAGAACTGGAGTGCTAGAACTGTGTCCCAGCTTCCCTGTTCCCCGTATCATTTCCCTTTCCTGTATCATTTCCCTTCCCCGTTATATTGTTCTTCTACCCAAGGCTTTACAAATTCAAAAAGAGAAGAAATTCCCCTCTTGATTTTATTTTCCCTTCCCTTTTTTCTGCAAGGCGTCGTTGCACGTGAGCAGATGTAGGCAGATACATTCAGAGGAATAGAATTCATCTGTCACTGTAGTCACGTCCAGTGGGGCTGCTGTTTGTGTGGTCTGCCCCTGAAAGCCTGCACAGGCTTTATTAAAGCACAGCCTGGTTAGGAGACACCCCTCCCCCTCCCCATCTTTCTTTTTATTGCTGTAATAAATCCCACACAATCTCTGTACAGGGAGGGGGAAGGGGGAGATTTCCTGTCTAGTCCATTCCAGGGTTTTATTGACTGTCCAAAGTGGCAGTAAATCTGAAGCAGCAGGTGAATCCAGCAGTGGTGAGCAGAGCACGAAGTGTTGTCGCCCGTGGCAGGTGAAGATAGATTGGAATTGCTCGCTAGCACCATGAGAGGTTTCAAGGTTTCATTCTGTTTTCCTAGTGGCTCTTGCGGAACCAGAAAGTGAGCTATTGTTACCTAAACTTTACCTTTTTAAAAAAAATTTCTGGTTGCTTCCCCCTTTCTTCAGCACATGCAATGTTTAAATCTCCCTCCCCCATGAGCACTGCATATAAATCACCTGTCACCACAACAACTTTCCACCAGCTGAAGGCATAATTTGTAGGATTTATCCAAGTACTTTGAGTAATGCTCTGTAGATCTGCCAGCAGGGTGTACTGCAAGAACGGGTCCACTTACGCCTTCATGAAGCTAAGGATGGGACACAAGCTTGTCCCACACTGGGCTGGTTTTGCTCCACAGCTCTGCTAGTAGAGGAGACTCTGAGAAAAGAGTGGCTCACATTCTTTGTCCAGCTGAGAGGACGGGTGATAGTCTTATCCAGGGTGCAGGTCAGTGTGCCTTTGTAGATCTGCCATCATTCTGGGACCTATGTAAATTCACTATCTGAAAACCTACACTGAAATCTTCTAAATTGTGCCAGTAAGAGAAGCTAAATGTCTGTGGCTTGTGCTGGGTTTCTAGCTCTTTGCTTAATTTAGGCCAATTAATAAGATTTTCTGTATGGTCCAAACTCCATCTCCAGCCCAAAAGCAGGCATCATTTTCTTTTCTATGTTTGCTTTTAGTCTTACTAGTTTCTCTTCTCCATTTCAAGCTGATGTTTGCAACAGAACCACTGGCATGACATTTTTATAACCCCTTTCAGACAGAAGGATATTACAGTGCTTATCAATCTAGTCTTCCCAGCCCTAAAATGTAGCAATATCAAAGGTGGAACATAGTGGCTCCTTAACCAGGCCCAGCAATACTATACAGTCCTTCAGGACAGGAAGTGAAGAAGATTCCTGCATCTAATTAAATTGCGGGGGAGATTGGCAAGCAGAATGGAATTGCCAACACTGGCAGTAGGAGTCTTTTTTATCAACTTCCATGGGCTTTGTATCATAAGGTTTTGTCCTATATCCTCCCCCACTACACTGGTGTTGGTCCTGAATGAGCACCAGCAGCTTCCAATAGTTCACCACCCCAGACACCAGCACTGCCTGACCCAGCATGGGGGAGATTGTTTGTTTGTTTCCCTCGTTAGGCACCAACCTGTTTTCTAAATGGGACGTGGCTATGCAGGAGAACAGATGTCCTTCCCAGGACCCACTGCTGCAGTAATTGCAGTTGTCTGATGCTCTGGGGCAAGAAGACAATGAGAATCCTCTTGGTAATAGAGCTCTCAAGATGGTGAGAGACAGCAGATGGGTTAATGTCAATGGTCCTCCCTAGGGTTCTGTGAAAAGGTTCACTGGCTAACATGCCCAATGATGACCTTGATGGGGACTGACAGGGCATGGTTTCTTTTGGTCACCTCCTCCAGGTTCCCCCTTTGCTAATCACAGAAATGCATGTTGGCTTCTGGTATGAACCACTAGTTCTGGATAGCTTGCACCTCTGTGAGGTCAAGGGAGGTCTTCTGTGGTTCGTTGGTCCTGTTTGGTGGGTTTGGATGTGTCAGAGGCAAAGCCAGCTTTACCCTTTTCCTCCTCCTCAGTTGCTTCATAACATACTGTACCACGCTAGTATGGACAGAGGTTGTGCTTCAGTGAGTAGCTAATGCAAACCCTTCCTGAAGTGCAATACCTGCTCTCCCAATTCCCGTGTCTCCCTGACCCTGTCCAGTCCCCACAGCTTTGGCCTTGCCCTCAGTCCCCATCCTCTTAGCAACTGCTTGCTCTCTTTGACTCTGTCTCTGTCTGCATCTCACCTATGCTCTTCTATGTGTTTGGAGTTTTTTAAATGAGCTTGGAGTAGGAGTCTCAGGTGTTAGTAGCTTAATTTTTGTCTCCTGGCTTAACTGTGCCCCTGGTCTCTGGGAACTTTTGAAGATGCAGTTTGGACACCCGGACCCTTAACCAGGTCCTGGCCCCATCCTCATAGATCCATGCACAGAGTGCCTGGGGCCCTTGGGATATGACCAAACTCCCTTTCTGAAAATCCCCAAGTGCCCCAAACTGCACCGAGTCCCAGTTAGAGCAAGCAACATGCCACTTGTGCCAACACAGGCTTTAGAAAAATTTGGCCAGAATTTCTTCAATCTCACAGCTAGAGAATTTCTTTTATATCCCAAGGTCACCCAAGTCAGGTGGTGAGGTGTGGGGTATCTGTCTGCGGGCTCTGCAGACCCCAAAGCCTAGCTCTGATATTGCAATGCATTAACAATCAGTTGGATCAAGAGACAGTGAACCAGCCTGTGGAAGTTTAAAGAGGGTGTGTGTGTATGCTGCTAGGCAAGGAGTCAGGAGAGAACAGATTTTATTTTCCAAACTGCATGGGGTCAGATCAGTCCTGGGATCCACACCAGTGATCCAGAGCCACCCTGCAGGAATAGAACTGTGCAAGTGGATGAGAAGGGGGGAATTTATGAATTGATAAAGTGATGGGTGGCAGGTAACAGAGGCAGGGCAGCAAACCACTGACAGATGGGGCTCTTACTAGGGAGGCCAGGCATGCTATGAGTCCTTATCTGGTGAATGCTTCTCCTTCACTGCACAAGCCATTTGCTCTCTTTTGCTGTGAACATTTATATGAATTAGAGATTAGGACCAGACATTTCTATGAATAAGAATAGCATCTGCAGTTACATTAGCTAGGATTAAAAATCATCATGGCTATGAATCCTCAGGCTTCAGGACATGAACTGATCAGCAGCTTGGGTCAGGAAGAAATCCACGCTCCCCTGGGACAGATAACACAGTTAAGTACATTATGAGTAAGTTTACATCTTCCTCTGAGCTATCTAGACTTAGCTACTATCAGAGATAGGCCACATGGGTCATTTGTTCAATGCAGCAAATCTTATGCTATATTTTAATGTTCCTATGTGTCAACCCTCCATTTTCTAGGGCTTAAGAATTCTAGGTTATTTTTTCTTTTGGGAAAGCAGTCATAATAGCAGGAGCTGCAAGTTTAAAGGTATACCTCTACCTCGCTATAACGCTGTCCTCGGGAGCCAAAAAATCTTACCGCGTTATAGGTGAAACCGTGTTATATTGAACTTGATTTGCTCCACCAGAGCGCGTAGCCCCACGCCCCCAGAGCACTGCTTTACTGCGTTATATCTGAATTTGTTTTATATCAGGTCACGTTATATCGAAGTAGAGGTGTAGCTTGAATAGTCAAAATACCGTTTTTCCATACCCTGTTGCAGGTTTCCAGATGATACTGCTAGGAACATTAGGAAATGCCATATTGCATCAGACCAATGGTCCATCTAGTCCAGGATCCTGTCTCCTAGTGACAGCACCAGATGCTTTAGAGGAAGGTGCAAGAACAGATGTGGGATAATCTGCCCCCTATGAAAGTCTCATCATAACCCCTCAGAGTTAGATTAGTGTGTAAGCCTTGAAACATGATGTTTTATATTACTTACCGGTACATATTTTTAAACAAGCATTAAATATTCTGGATATCATTGTTATTCACATAAATGTCATTCCTCAGTTTGAATTTTGCTAAGCTTTTTGCTACAATGGCATCCTGTGGCAATGAGTTCTACAGTCTAGTTGTGCATTTAATGAAAAAGTATTTCCAGTCATCATTTTAAAATTATCTCCTTACAGTGTCATTCAATGTCCCCTTCTCATGTTCCTTGTGAGAGAGAGCAGAAGTTCGTGATCTACTTTTTCTAAACCAGTCATAATTTTATATACTTTTTACATGGCTTTCCTATTTATCCCCTCTCTAAGGTAAACAATCCCAATCTTTTCAACCTGTCTTCATACGAGAGGTTTCCTATTCCCCTAATGATTCGGGCTTCCCTTCTCTAACTGTCTGTATCTGGAGAGCACTGAATCTTTTCTTTTGTTAATACTTTTAACAGTGAATGCAGTGCTGGAGTGACAACACTGCAGATTGAAGTCCTGTGTTTAGCCACAGGACAAGTACAGCTCTGGCTGCAGCAGCGCCCAAAACTGCCCCTCCCCCCCGACTCCCACCCCAGTGTGCCTCAGTCTTAACCAGGGATGGGAATGTAGTTCCGTTTCCATGACCCATTCAATCTGTGGTCTTACTCTCTCCCTCCAGATTTCCAGCAAGGGGGGCATTTAGGGCCAGTTGTGCTGCTATTTTTGTGATGAGGACCCTATTCATTAGAAACTGAACTGGGCTGTCATCCATTAGAGAGCAACATTTGGTCTCTACCACCTTGGGGATGGATTTGAACCAGTAACCTCAAGATGAAAGTCTCTATAATCTCCTAACAATCCTCCACATTATTAAATCCCTAAAAATATTTCTGACTTTATTTAGCCTGTCTCTGCTTTTCAACATTTGCTGTATTTGATGGCTGCATGAAATTCAAAGGACAGAATAGTTCTGACCCCTGTTAGTCCTATAATGGCCCATGACAATAGATGTACCAACCAGAAAGAAATATGGGTGTATTGAGACTGCAGCTGTTTAACCCCAGAGGTGTAAGCTGTGTTTATGGGGAACGGTCTTTACCCCTTTCCCCACTTCCTTTGCATACTTGTGCCAGGACGAGGCACAATCTGGCCTTGCTCAAGGTCACATAATAATTCAGTGACAGATTTCCTGACTCCCAACAGTTTTCTGCTCCATCCCCTAGATCCTTTCTTTACCTGCCAGCAGCATGGGTTAACTTATAAAAGGAATAGCATGCAGCATGGTATGTTGGCTGGAAACATCAAGGGGAATTTGATGGAAAAGTGATTTCAGTGCCCTGTGGAAAGCACATACAGAGCTATATTTGGCCTTTTTAGGTTTCATCTTCAAGGTAGCTTGAAATTCAACCTTTCATTCCAGTCCAAAATATCTCCACTGGCCCGATGAGTTTCCTGCCCTCTTTTCCTCTCATTCCCTCCCCCCCACTCGCCATTGCTTTTTGTGTAGAATGGTTTTTCATGTGAGACTTCTACTGTGGCTAGCACCCTCAATAAACACTGACGTGTCATGCAGAGCTGAGCTGTCAGGGCTCTGGGGTGGGTGTCCCCCTCTTCCCTCTGATGAGCTGTGCCACTACCACCACTGCTTCCCAGGCCTCCACTCAGTGCTTTCATTAACATTTCACTGTGAATGTGTTGGGGACCAAGGAACAGAAACCAGGGGATAGCAGTGTTCCAAGGGGAGGGGGAATGTTGTGAAAAGGACCTTTCTCCTGGTTACCTTGTTGGAGCGGAGAGGTGGTGGTTCAAATTATTTGGTTTTCCATTTGCCCAATATTCCTTAAGATTCCCAGCAATCTGTCTCTCCAGTTCCCTCACTCCTCCCCATTCTGTCCAGCTGGCAGGAAATACAGACTCTCTGAGATAGATTCTGATCCCACTGATGCTGATGTAATTCAGGAATTACATCAATGAAGTCACTGAAGCTAAATGGTGTAAATGCTTAAATTGTGTGTGTGATGGGTTTGGTCACAGGGACCCCCTTGGGACTGTCACCTGACATGCTGAAGTTACTTCTGAGCCTGTTTTCCCTGCCAGCTTGGGACTTCCAGAACCCTGCCGTGTTGAGCCAGACACACTAGCCTGCTGCAGCACAGACCCAGGGTCCGGGCCACGCCCCCAAAGCTGCAGGCTTTAACCGAAAACTGCTTAGCAGGTCACCTATCTCCAACACCCAGACACCCAGTTCCCAATGGGATCCAAACCCCAAATAAATCAGCTTTACTCTGTATGAAGCCTATAGAGGGTAAACTCATAAATTGTCCACCCTCTATAACACTGATAGTGAGAGATGAACAGCTGTTTGCTCCCTCAGGTATTAATCACTTACTCTGGGTTAATTAACAAAACTGATTTTTATTAAGTATAAAAAGTAGGATTTAAGTGGTTTCAAGTAATAACAGACAGAACAAAGTAAGTCACCAAGCAAAATAAAGCAAAAACACGCAAGTCTAAGCCCAATACATTAAGAAACTGATTACAGGTAAATCTCACCCTCAGAGATGTTCCAATAAGCTTCTTTCACAGACTAGACTCCTTTCCAGTCTGGGCCCAGTCCTTTCCCCGGATACTGTCCTTGGTAGTTCCAACAGACATCTTAGGTGGAAAACAGGGGCTTTCTCATGACTGCCTCCTTTGTACTCTTCCACCCCCTTTTATAGCTTTGGCACAAGGTGGGAATCTTTTGTCTCTCTGCGTCCCCACCCCTCCTTCTAAATGGAAAAATACCAGATTTAAGATGGATTCCAGTATCATGTGACATGGTCACATGTGACTGTAAAACCTCATTCTTCATTACTCATGGGCTGTCCCCCACATACACAGGAAGGCTTGCAGGTAAATAAACTATTTACACCCAATTGTCCTAGTCAGTGGGCACCATCAAGATTCTAAACCACCATTAGTGGCCCACACTTTGCATAATTACAATAGGACTAGAGCGTTATACTTCATATTTCTAGTTTCAGATTCAAGAATGAAACATTCATACAAATAGAATGAATATATTCAGTAGGTTATAACCTGTGAAATGATACCTTACAAGAGACCTTTTGCATAAGGCATATTCCAGTTACATCATATTAACATTCATAAGCATGTTTTCATAAAGCTTATGGAGTGCAACGTCACAGTATGGGCTTAAATTGCAGCCAGGGCGGTTTAGACTGGACATTAGGAAAAGCTTCCTAACTGTCAGGATGGTTAAGCACTGGAATAAATTGCCTAGGGAGGTTGTAGAATCTCCATCACTGGAGATTTTTGAGAGCAGGTTAGACAAACACCTATCAGGAATAGTCTAGATCAGCGGTTCTCAAACTTTTGTACTGGTGACCCCTTTCACATAGCAAGTCTCTGAATGCGACCCCCATTATAAATTAAAATCTCTTGTTTATATATTTAACACCATTATAAATGCTGGAGGCAAAGTGGGGTTTGGTTGGAGGCTGACAGCTCATGACCCCCATGAAATAACCTTGCAAACCCCTGAGAGGTCCCGACCCCCATTTGAGAACCCCTGGTCTAGATCAATGGTTCTTAACCTGTTTATCATTGTGGGCCGCAGGTTGAGAACCATAGTGCCCCCCCTTCAAAACCCACCACAGTCCCCTATAACCAGCATTCCCCATTCAGAGACTCCTCCACATGGGGCTGGGTGGCTGGACCCTGCACCCCACCCACAGGGCCGGGCAGTTGGGACCTGGACCCTGAGTCCTGCTGCGCAGGCGCCTAAAACCTGGGGGTGCTGCAGCACCCCCGCAAACCCCTAGTTCTCAGCACACCCACCACCTTACTGCTCAGAGCGCCTCCTCTCCCCATAAACCTGCCCAGAGATCCACTCTCCCGTACCCTGCCCCACTGCGGCACTCACCATCCCCCTGCTGGTAGGAGCACTCCAGCAGGCTGCCAGACGCTGTCTCCCCCTCAGCCAGGCCCACCCCCTTTCAGATCAGAGGGGCAAATTTTGAATTTTTTTTAGCATACAGCTGGGCAGCAGCTGTGTGCTAATTGGGCAGCATGCAGGCCGTGGGTTGAGAACCACTGGTCTAGATAATACTTTGTCCTTCCATGAGTGCAGGGGAGTGGACTAGATGACCCCCTGAGGTTCCTTCCAGTCCTACGATTCTATGGTTCTGTGCAAGTATTGCCGCCTTCCCTCCCCCCCACCTCTCCCCGCACCATCCCCATTAATTCCTGTGGAATAAAGTCACACCTGGATACTATGAGGGAGCCGAAAACTGAGTGTGGAATTGTTTTTAAAATCTTACTTAGCAGCAATCACATTGAATGAAATGTTTACCTGTGCCCCACACTAGGGCCAGCTGGTACAGTGGGCATTTGAAAGAAGAGAGCTGGAAAACTGGCCAATGTGTGGAGCAAAGAGGGCTAGGCATTCAATAAGCAGCAGAGAGCTAGGAGGGAACTGCTGAGAAATCAGCTGATTGAGAAGGGAGATAGAATGGTGTGGGCCTTATAGGTTTATAGGCCAAACATTCTTTGTAGCCATGTGATGCCATTGCCTATATTTGATAAGCTCTCCAGGATGTTTACTAGCTTTTTACATGGACACTGACTTTTTGATATAAGTGGATCCCCTAGATTTAGCCTTTTCATTTTTAGCAAACAACCTCCGCAAGTTTATACCCTTTCACATGTTCAAATTGTCCTTCTCACCTGTCTGTCTCGCAATAGCCTTGCTAGCTTTAATTCTTTGCTTATCTAGGTGTGGTTTATATCCATGTGTTGCCTGAATTGATACAGCATGGGTTCTTTGAACAGAATGTCAGTCTGATCTGGGTTCTGAAGACAGAAAGGTTATCAAGGGGGCTGATTGGCTCTTGGTGAGAAGAGTTCAATTAACATTTCTAAGGAGCTTGGAGGTAGTCTTGACATTAATCAGTGTTTCACATCCAGAAACCTCAGCTCAAACACTGGCTGGATAAGAATGAAGTGAATTTGAGGGCATCTCCTCTTAGTCTCCAAAAGATAGTTGTCCATATTACGTAGACCACCACACCGCTCTGTACAGTTTGCAGTCTGTGGGAACTAGGAAGGGGTGGGTGTTGCAGGGCGGGACAGAAGAATTGCCTACAGGGCTGGGAACAGGAGAGTAATGGATGCTGTAGATCAGGGCTGAAATGCACTTGCAGTCCTGTGTAGGGGAGTTCGGGGTGGAATAGCAGAGAGGGTTGCACATCAGGGTTGAAGTGTTTTGGTAGAGCTGTGAGAGGCTCCACGTAAAACTCTGCTTCATCCGTTCAGGACAACTGTCGTTGCTGCATCGCTGGCTGGTGTCTGCTTATAGCTGCATGTCTCTGCTTCTCAATTCCCTCCTGTGCAGTGGCAGCAGCTCCAAGATTCTGGTGCCTGGAACACAAAGATCTGATAATCTCTGATGGCTTGTGGCTGTGCAGCTCCCCAGTCCTCTCCTCTTCCCCCACGCATAGGCCTTGTCTTCCCCCACCCCACACATGCTACAGCCAAATGGAAAAGACCAGTCAGCTAAAAACTGTATTACTGCTGCTGTTTCTGTGCTTCCAAAGATGGAATCCCCCCACAACCCAGCCTCCCCCGGGCCTTCCTATATGTCTCACCTACCCAGAGTCCGGAGCTTGGGATATACGAGTGTTTGTTCAGGAACAGAGGGTTAGCGTATAAAAATACATTAGTGCATTGATCTACCAGCTGCCTCTCCCCCCCTCGCCCCTTGCTGCCTCCAGTCTGATGGCATCATTTTATTTCTGACTGCAACCTAATTAAGGCAAGATTAGAACTTAAAGTGCTGTGTGCCTGCTGAAAGCAGCAACTGTGCTGCAGACTCCCACACAACCCGTAGGGGTGGGAGACGCGTGTGTGCATGTGCCGGGGGGGAGGGAGGAGGGGAGAGCAACGGGGGGCTCAGACAAGCTTTCTTTAAAATTCCACTCAGTGTGAGGTAGTGGACAGCAAGATGGTGCTGGAAGGATGGAGGAATCCAGAGCCTTCAGTCGTCCCCATTTTGCTTGACAACACTCTGTTGTTCTTATCCCGAATGCACCCAGTGATCTGCACATCGGCTGCCCTCTAGTCTTCAGTGTTATGGGGAAGGGGGTCAGAGAATAGATGTGAGAATGTGCCCAGAGCTCATTCTGCAGGAGATGGGAGACACAGAAATACAGAGTTGGGTTCCTTTCGAAGGGTACTACCAAGAGTTTACACTAAGGTGTGTGTGTGTGTGAGAGAGAGAGAGTGAGAGTGAGACTGTGTGAGAGTGTGTGTGAGAGAGAGAGAGAGAGACAAAATTAAATTGGGGGGGTGGATTTGTACCACCTCAGTTTATGGATTTCACCCCTTCATGGAGGGTAAGGGCAGTTGCTTCCCTGACATCTTCCCTTAGACCCTCTACAGATCCTTCTGCAGCCATGTTCTGCAGGGTGTCCTCTTACTGAGCCTTTGTAACTGACTGATAGATATTTGCCTGAAATAGTTGCTGGCAGGTATCAATCCTGCTGGGAAAGAGTTAAGTGGGTTCTGTTGTTTCGCTGAGGAGATGCCCAGTTACTCCATTGGGGTATAAAGGAGGTGGGAGTGGCTGGATAGGGCAGAGAGGTCTAGAGTTTGTGTTCAGCAATCCGGAAATAGGAAATAGGAGCAGCCAGGCCTGAGGAGAAGGCTTGATCTGAACTTTGTTATTAAGCTGTTACTTTCTTTGTTAATAAACCCAGTCCCAGGGAGAGGGTGAGTTTTGACTCACTATATGAGCTTTGTTTGAGAGCAGGTTGAGATATGCTCCTGCACACACTCTCCTGCCCTATTTCCATGGAATTACTGTGGTTGGGCCCCAGACTGGACAATGTACAAATCAACACACCTTAGGGAACAATCCTGCACTAGTCCCCCGTGGAGACACTTGATGATACATTACAAACAAGAGAAAGATGGAGGAAACTGTAGGTCCACTACTTAGTGGGGAAGGAGAGCTAATAATGGACAGCACCAAGAAGTCTGAGGTGTTAAATGCCCATTTTACTTCAGTCTGCACTAAAAACATTAATTCTGAACAGATGCTAAACACAATTAACAACAAGGTACACAAGCCAGGATAGGGAAAGAACAGGTTAAGACTATTTAAATAAGCTAGATGTATTCAAATTGGCAGGGCCTGATGAAACTCATTGTAGTATATGGAAGGATCTGGTTCATAGAATCATAGACTTTAAGGTCAGAAGGGATCATTATGATCATCTAGTCTGACCTCCTGCACAATGCAGGCCACAGAATCTCACCCACCCACTCCTGTATCAAACCTGTGTCTGAGCCATTGAAGTCCTCAAATCATGGTTTAAAGACTTCAAGGTGCAGAGAACCTTCCAGCAAGCTGAAGTGGCCTCGGAACCATTAGCAATTGTCTTTGAGATCTCATGGAAGACGGATGGGGTCTTAAAGGAGGGGAGAAAGGTACTATATTTGCCCATCTTTAAAAAAGGGAACAAAGAGGATCCTGGGAATTATACACCAGTTAGTCAAACTTTGATATTTGGAAAAATACTGGAGAAAATTATTAAACAGTACTCGAGCTTTAGTAGGGTAGGCACTCACCCTTCCGCAGCCCATCACCCCCTGGTTTTAGGCAGATTAAGGTCTATCCTACAGGAGAGAGGATTCTATCCCCAGCAGATGACTCTGTGGTGGGGGGATCTCTGCCAGCACCCACATCAGCAAAGCCATAATGAGCCACTCAGAGTCCTTTGTTGATAAGGTGTTGGCAGGGGTCCCCCAGAGCAGCAGATTTCAGAGGTAACCACTGATTATGATGAATGAGGCAATTCACACTTCTCAGAGCTAATGTTTCAGACTGTGTGCAGTCTTGGGATGGTATTGCATTGATTACATTTGGTTCACATTTTCTAGACTGTCTGTTACATCCAGAAGAACTAGAAATGTAATCTTTCATAAATGAAAGCAGAGATTCCAAAATCATCATGTGACTCGAGGAGCCAGAGCCCTAGGCATGTGCCTATTGCGCCTGTGCCTCAATCTAGCTCTGACTCACTATGACATCAGACAGATCCAGGTTCTGTGAGATATCAGTGATAGTTTTCATCTGGCAAATATAATGACAGGGAAACCAGCTGGAGTGGAATCCTGTAGAGAGATTATACTGATCTCCTGGCAAACAGATTAGTGGGGAAAAAAGTCAAGGTGCCCATTGACATTCCCAGAGACCAAAATCCTTTTAGCTACAAAGCTGATACAGCAAAGGCAGAAAAAATATCAGCTTGTCCACACTTCCCGATTAATGTGACTCAGTGCAGACCTCATGGGACCATCTGTAGGGAAAAGAGGGGAGTTCTATGATCAATTAAATCCCTGGCCTCTTTGCTGATTCTTTCAGCAATGGGGCAGGCTATTTGGTGCCTTTGCAATATTCTTTCAGGTTAGAGAAGAGAGAGGGCTTCAATATAGCGAGTCCAAAGGGAACTGTTTAATTTTGCCTAGCACAGCATAAGACCTTAATGTTGCCCTCTTAACTCTTGGATTCCCTGTTGTTGCATGGGGTCTCCATAAATCCCAAACCTGAATTAAGCTGTCATGGAATGCAATTCAGATGCCTATGCATTGGGTGGCCTGCTTCCTGGACTTTGCTCACTTGTTTGGGACTGAGATGCAAAAGATTGCTGGACACACCCATGTCAGCAGCACAGGATCCTGATGTAGCATGTATGTACAACAGCTGGAAGTGGTTTGGGAAACCTCCTTTCATTAGTGGAATCTGTATTTCCTCTGTCTCTTCCAATTTACACTCAAATGCAATGCGATGACTTTAAATGAGTCATCTAGTGGAATAGAATCATAGGACTGAAAGGGACCTCGAGAGGTCATCTAGTCCAGTACCCTGCACTCATGGCAAGACTAAGTATTATCTAGACCATCTCTGACAGGTGTTTGTTCTAAGCTGCAATTTAAGTCCATTGCTTCTTGTCCTACCCTCAGAGGTTAAGGAGAACAATTTTACTTTCTCTTTCTTGTAACAACCTTTTCTGTACTTGAAAACTGTTATCATGTTCCCCCAGTCTTCTCTTCTCCAGACTAAACAAACCCAGTTTTTTCAAGCTCCATAAGTCTGCATAAGTCATGATTTCTAGACCTTTAGTCATTTTTGTTGCTCTTCTCTGAACTTTCTCCAATTTGCGATCCAACTTTTTCCTGAAATGTGGCACCCAGAACTGGACACAATACTCTAGTTGAGGCCTAATCAGCATGGAGTAGAGCGAAAGAATTAAGTCTCGTGTCTTGCTTACAACACTCCTGCTGATACATCCCAGGTTGATGTTTCTTTTTTTTGCAACAGCGTTACACTATTCATTCATGTCTAGCTTATGATCCACTATGACCCCAAGATCCCTTTCTGCAGTACTCCTTCCTAAGCAGTCATTTCCCATTTTGTATGTGTGCAACTGATTGTTCCTTCCTAAGTAGAGTACTTTGCATTTGTCCTTATTGAATTTCATCCTATTTACTTCAGACCATTTCTCCCGCTTGTCCAGATCATTTTGATTTTTAATCCTGTCCTGCAAAGCACTTGCAACCCCTACAAGCTTGGTATCATCCGCAAACTTTATAAGTGTACTCTGTATGCCATTATCTACATCGCTGATGAAATTAAGCATAGAGGCTGTCTGTATTCCCTGATGTCATTACGTTCCCCTTCTGGGCAATGCGGACCCCCTCAGAGATGACGCAGCTCATGTTTTGCAAAGAGCCCTCATTATTGTGGTCAAGGAGGGCAGGACTTCCATCTGCTGGATGCCAGACTAGAGCTGTACATCAGATTCCTGATGGGGAGTTGGGGACATATGATCTTCTAGGAGTGAAAAAATAGTCAAGTAGGAAAGATGTGATGAGGAGGAATTGCCATTCAAATAGATTTTCTGAGACTGCTGAGCTAGCCTGAATGTTCTCTATAGAGTCACAAAGGGTCAGGGGAGACTCGCTTTCTGAAGCAGCTTCACCTCCCACTTCCCGTGCATGACTGAAGAGAAATTCATTATTGTTTGTGTGGGGCTCAGATGCTATGGTCATGGGAACTGTGTAAGTGTGTGGATAACTGGGGTAATAGCTTAGCTTTCACTCTAGAGATCTTCAAAGATCTAAACGCTAGGGCTCCTGCGTGTAATTTATGTTGAAAATGCTACTGGATTTAATAAAATAATCTGCAAGTTTCAGCTCTCATTGACCCATTACAATTATTGGTCTGCTCCCACTCCCACTGAAGTTAATGGGAGTATTGGCATTGATTTTAGTGGGAGATTTATTGGGCCCTGAGTCTGGTGGCCTAATCTTAAGAGTTTCTGGTAGATACTTATCCATGTCCCAAAACCGCTGTACACTCTGGCACAATTTGGAGAGTTCTCATCTGGGGGTGTTGTATCTCAAGACTGAGGTGCATTGGCCTGACTGAGGACTGGAATAGCAGAGAGAACTAAAGGTCAGGATTGAGGGGCTTTGGCAGAACTGAGTATGAGAAGATTGTCAAGAGCCTTCCCCCACTCTCTGCCCAGGTGTGGTCAGTGCAATTAAAATAAACTGCCAAATCTTCCTGAATTACATTGTATGACTTTGGTAATGTTTTCCCTCAATATCAATGCAATATATCTGTGTTAGTCAAAGATTAAACTTGATGGACAATGACTGTGGAAAAATTACACATTGGATACTTTAAGAAAGAACAACCCTTTATTATTGCAACAGTCTAGATTTTCCAACCCTCTTAGCAACAGAGCATTTGTAGAGTTGTGTTTCACAATGTTCCTTGTCACTGGAGTTCTTCACTGCTGTTTCCCTGTCTGCCGAGCATGAAAGAAAACAACTTATGAATTGTTCCGCTATTAGCCAGATGCTTTCATTCCAAAAGTTGAATCCTTTCAGCCAGAAGGCTTTGTTTTATTTTCCACAGAACTATTTCTCTTAACATCCTGAATCCTTCAGAGTGGAGTTGCCACCAATCTGGGTTTTACCTGGACAGTCCAGGTTTTGGCTTCTGTGTCCAGGTGCCTGATTTTCAGGGACCTGGCATCCCCAAATGGCACCTGAATCAAAAGTCCAGTTACTGCAGGGTGGAAGGAGGCACTGGGTCATTAATCTGCCCCAACTCCTGCTCAGCTGGGGCCTGAAGGCTGGCTGCTTGAGATGACCCAGTGAGCAATGAAGGGAGTGGGGAGGAGAGAGCAACGGGGGCAGGGTCTCGGGGGAAGAGGCGGGGCGGGGCGGAGCCTCAGGTCTCCAGTTACCAGCAATCAGAAAGGTGGCAACCCCATCTCAGTGTGATGAAGGAAGCAGTGGCTGATGTCTCTAGTTTAGCCTTTCAAGCAGAGCCGTCCTCCTTGCCTTCTCAGACCTGCTCATTCCACCTCAGTTCTGCCTTTCCATACCTCTGGCTTGTTTAGTGTCCCCCGCCCCCCTTCTTGCGCCGGAGTTTACTATAGAAACAGCAGCCTGTGTTTTCTGGTCTGAAAAGTATGGTGTGTTCCCTTTGGTCACGATTCCAATAACTTTGCAGGTTTGCTGATGGGGGTTGTAGTGGTGAGGCCAGAATAATACTCTTCTTGGCATTTCCCTGACTGCACTGAGATGTCTGGTACAATCCCCTCTATTTCCCCCAGGGCCACCCAGAGGGAGAGGCAAATGGGGCAATTTGCCCAGGGCCCAGCGGGGGCCCCCACGAAAGTTTTTCGGTGCCTCTGGAGCAGGGTTCTTCATTCACTCGTCGGCGGGCTTGTTTAAAGGCAGGCAAAGCTGCAGGCAACAACGTCTATGGCCATACCACTCTGAACATGCCCGATCTCGTCTGATCTCGGAAGCTAAACAGGGTCGGGCCTGGTTAGTACTTGGATGGGAGACATACTGGGAATACTGGGTGCTGTAGGCTTTTGCCGCTCCCTGACGCTGCCCGGCTGCAGGTCTCCCTTGAGCACACGCCCTTGCTGCCTCGCCCTGGCTTGCTTCCGCTAAGGTCTCCCAGGCCGTAGCCGCCTCGCCCACCGCGCCCGAGGCGGAGGGCTTGGCCTTTGGGCACCCGGACCCATGGCTGCCCCAGGGGACACAGAGGCTCAGGGCTTCCCCTGCAGCAGGACGAGCCAGTGCAGTGGCTCCAGCCCCACGGGAGGAGGAGGTGTGGACGCTCAGGGCTTCCCCCACAGCGGGACGAGCCGGCGCAGTAAAACAGCTCTCTGCACCACCCCCAAACTTACCTGACCCCTTCCCACCATGATCACGCCACCCTACACTGAGCTTTGGGTTTAGGGAGCAGGTCAGCGAGACAGTTGTGTGGTGTACAGCTCACACGTCACTGACTCAGTTGAACATCTGTTGAGATGCAGAGCAGAAGGGGAGTATTTAGGTTTCCCACTCGCTCATCACCAGACTTCTGCTGCAGAAATGGAAATTGTTCCTTTGAACTTGAAGCTATCTGTTTATACTGGATTATGTTTTCCCAGGCTTTTTTTCACAGCGAAAAGCACTAGGAAGTTACTTTCTTTTAAAATATGAGGAGGAAGATTCTCCATGGGGCCCAAAAGCATGATTTATGTGAGTTCCCCCTTAGCCCCTATCTCAGCTCATCTGTGGTGGCACTGTCCCCCGCCCCCCTGTTCAGCTAACATTAAAGTCACAGAAATGACTACTTTAAAAAGTTAGAAAGTAGTGTTGGCTAGTAGAGCAGGGAATGGAAGTCAGGACTCCTGGGCTTTCTTACCACCTTTTCACTGGGTTGCCAAGTGTCTTTAGGTAGGACATTTAACTTTTCCGTGCCTCAGTTTACCCATGTGTAAAATGGGAATAAATCCCACCTCATGGAGCTGTTGTAAAGCTTAATTAACATTTAGAAAGTGCTTTGAGTTCCTTTCATGCAAGATGTTATTTAAATGCATGTCATTATTAATTAACACAAGCCTGCTTTAAAAAAAATAAGATAAAATGGCAGTGCACTCTTGTTTTTTTTTTATTTGTCAGCAGAGTTACCTTGTTTAGTTTGAGCATGGCTGCTGCTTTTGAAACATCTTCCAGGATCCCAGAATCATGATGTTTTCATTTTCACATTCCGCGCACAGTCTAACACTTCACGAATGCTGTGTTTTCCTGAACACATTTCAGGACATTCTAACATGCTGCAAACCTGGCCTGCAGGACCACATCTCTGTCCAAAACTGGGCTTGTCCCTTGAAAATCAGGGTCGGGTGTTAGAAATCCTACATCACGAGGGTTGCCTTAGTGCTGCGATTTGTCCTACAGTCAGAGTGTGTGTGAGAGGGTGCAGTGAATGGGAAAACATATGTGTGGATATGTGTTTGAGATTCCTGCTTATGATACCCAGAATGCAGAACAAGCTGACTGCATGTGTCCAAGCCCTGAGGGGGCTGTAGTATGTAATATAACTCCAATGAACCTCAGATGCTCAGGATGAGCATTGCCCAACTGTGGAAAAGATGTAATGTGCTGAATAAGTGCAATCAAATTGTCAGTTAGTGGCTGGCCCTCTGAAGATGAAGACCCTTTCTACAATTGATAGCTAATACGGATTCTCATTTAGCCCAAGAAGCAACGCCTGCTGATTCTGGAGCCTAGGGTCTTGGGTTCTGCATCACATGGTTGCATGACACTCTGTATTGTCTCTTCCATGTATGCTGGGGTGTGTGGAGAAGATCAAAGGAAAACTCCAAGTCTTTTTCCTATCCCACAGTACACATTTACAGTGCTTGGGGAGGGGTTGAACCATCAGGGTCACATTCTGAAAGTGCGGGCATGATCAGAAGGGTGAGCTCCAGAAGGAGAAAGCTAACAAGAGACTTGGCAAGAAATTTCCACACACACACCCCCCACCCAATCATTCAGGCACCAGGGGCTTGGATAAGTTTGGGATAAGCACTGAAACTGTTAGGCCAGAATTCTTAAACCGATAGCTATTGGTGCTGACTCGCTAGCCCAGATCTTCAGAGAGAACCCCAAATTGTGCAGCATGTGACAATGTTCACAACATAGTGACACTGCACTGCAACATACTGACCAACAGACATCATAACTAGGGATGATGGAACTAAAACCCCAAAGCCAGACGTCCCTGAGTTTTGGGTACACGTAGATCTGGGACTGAGAATCATGGCTGATCTCTCATGCTGTAATAGTGAACCAGAACTCAGGATCCGGCCTCCTTTGAGCTTTGGATAAGTTTGGACCTAGATCTAAAATTTGCACCTCTGGCCTATCTTTGCAAAGCTACAGTGTCCTGATGACCACGTCCTAGAGGACAAACTGTTCAAAGTGGCAACCCTCTTCTGCCAGCTTCCGAGGCAGGAAAGAGATGGCCCAGGGGATTAAGGAGGTTTATTATTTCTGCTTCTGTTATAAAGCAAACCCAGGTTGCCCCACGTCAAAATAGAAACATTTGTGTGGGAGATTTGGTTTAGCTATTTGTGATCTGATTTATTTTTTTTAAATTGGGGGGAGAGAGGGGGAAAAAACCTGAATACATACAGCAGTTTATTGACCAGGTATCCTCGCTGAGAGGTGGTGGAGTGAATTCCCTGCATAGCTGAAGCCCTCGCAGTTCATAATAACACAGTCTTCTTTCACCTCTTGCTTTGTCTGGACTCCTGGGCCAGGTGACATTACAGCAAGGCTTTTTCTTTTTTTCCCCCCCATCCTTCCTTTTTATGTTAATTGGATGTTCTCCCAGATGTGAGATAGAATTACTTCTCTGTGCCCCTCCAGAGCATGTGCCAGACCTTTCCTTCTAGCCTGGCTGTGAGACTGCTGGGAAAACAGTCTCTGTCTGTTAGGTCTCGGTCATTTCCCATCTTTCCCAGCAGGGACACTGCAGGAATTGCTGACTGAACTATAATTATACCATAATTACAACCAAGGCAGGGGAACCTAGTTACAACCTGTTTGTCTCCTGATTTAGTTACAGCCTGCTTCCAGTGTGTAATCTATAAGGAACCTTCAAGGTGTTTTGTAACCAGGGTGGCTCCAGGCACCAGCGCACCAAGCACGTGTCTGGGGCGGCAAGATGCGGGGGGGGGCGGCCTGCCGATCGCTGTGAGGGCGGCAGACAGGGAGCCTTTGGCGGCATGCCTGCGGGAGGTCCACCGGTCCCGCGGTTTCAGCGGCAATTCGGCAGCGGGTACGCCGAAGGCATGGGACCAGCAGATCTCCTGCAGGTGCGCCACCAAATCCGCGTTACCAACAGACCTCCCGCAGGCACGCCGCCAAAAGCCTGAGTGCCGTGCCTGGGGTGGCAAAATACATAGAGCCGCCCCTGTTCATAACTGGGCTACAGCCCTGGATATATCCCAGGGTTTAGAATGGTTAAGGCACAGGGTCACTTTCTCATTGACAGACAAAGTGAAACCATGCTGCAATCAAGCTCTTGATATGATTGTAACTGTCAAGGCTGATTCCCCTGAGTGCAGAAGGTGGGAGCCCACAAGGACTCTAAAAATTAATACTGGCCACTCCAGGCTGGTATTAAACTCCCAAGGTTACAGCTTTTATCTGACCTTGGATTGGTAGATGCTGCCACCACCCAAGTGCAGAATCCCTTTGAAAGCCCAGGAAGGCGCACTTGGGAATTCCTTCCTGTGGGGTACCCTCAAGCCCTTTCACCCCCCACTCCAGGGAAGAGCTGAGAAAGGGGAAGGAAATCAGTTGTTGCCACCAGCTAATCAAACAACATGTGCACAAACCTTTTAGGACACAGAAATTCACTCCTGTTCTTAAAAAAGTTAAATTTTATTAAAAAGAAAAAAAAAGAAAAATACATCTGGAAACTCAGGCTACTGCTAGATTTTAAAAGAGTAACTACAAGGATTAAGCATCAAGATAGCTCTCTTGATGTTCCACTTAAAGGTTACAAGCAAAACAAAAGCACTTGGTGGTAGCACAGAGGAGTTCATAAGCCATAAAGAAATAAAAATAAATAAACCTATGTGCGTCTTCCTAGATATTTCCTGATCTATTTACATATATGGGGTTTCAAATAAGTCGTTTCTAGGTACAATACTGAGGATTTTTCATACTTGGCCCCAAGCTTCTTACAGCATAACTGCTGCCCTGTCTGCCTCTCCCTGGGAGAACAACAACAGACTGACAAAAGGGGAGTCATTTTTCAATTTTAAAAATTGGCTCTTTTGGCCAGGTGCCCACTCACTTCCTTTTACTTATGCATAGCAGTGAGACTTTTTAACCCTTTACAGGTAGATCAATTAGAGAACAGCTAAGAAGAGGGGTTTTATAGCTACTGGCTGGCTGGGTGTCCATAAAAGGGAGCTACCCCCCGCCCTTCATTTATCATAGTAACTGAAGCATATTTGGGCCCTTGCCAACTCCCCTCGTCCCCCGTCGCTGCATGGCTGCAAACTGGCCAGGACTGGGCCCCTGGGCTCTCCCTAGCAATGGTGTTCCTCTTCTGTTCTGCAGTCTGTCTATTTGCTCAGGTCTCAGAACAGGCAGACACAGTTTGTTGAGAACTAGAGTGACCAGACAGCAAATGTGAATAATCGGGACGGGGTGGGGGGTAATAGGAGCCTATATAAGAAAAAGACCCAAAAATCGGGACTGTCCCTATAAAATCGGGACATCTGGTCACCCTAGTTGACAACAGAGCAGCACTGAACTCCCTGACGCCCTGTTCAAGTCTCTGTTGCTTAGGCCATCAGGCTCACCCGTCCCTGAAAGGGGCCTGCCCCTTACCTGAAGGCAGAAACTCATGAGCTATCTGCCTCCTCCTTCCCTTCCTCTTCTCTGCACCCAGGTCTCTTGGGACAGTATGAGAATGAGAGTAAAGATTCTGCTGCTGCGTATGCTTCACCTTCTTGCTGAGGAGCAATATATTGCACCCATAAATGCAAAATATGATTACTGGAAGTGGGTATAATATAGGTTTGCATGTAATCTAGCAGAGGTGCTAGCATAGGCGTACGTGAGATCTCATGTCTTCTGGTGGGGATTTTGTTAAGTGTATGTATAATTATTATTAAGCTGCTTTAGTGTACATTACCGTGTACACCTACACATGTATTATTTCTGTTGTAGGAATACAGAACCTGTTATTGCAAAGTATGCACCGGAGGGGTTTGTGGGCATACGTGTAGATGACTGCATTTCTGAGCTGCCAAAGGTGTGTACACACGCTCCTGGGAGGCTGCGTATGTACATAGTGTGCACATCTTGCACTCTTCTCTGGTCACGCTTCTCTTAGGTAAACTTGTAGGAATTTTTTGGATGGCTTCTTAGCCGTTGATACTGAGCTGGACTGAAACTATCCTGTGGCACCTAGTCATCCTACCACAGCATCAGCTTCTATGTAGAAATTAGGCACTTGAATCTTCCACTGGAGAACACAAGTAACTCCTGTTGTAGTTACTCTTCTCCTGCGTTTCGCTCATCTTATTCTTCCCTTTAGCCTTGCAGTTTAATATGTGGTTTAGTATTTAGTGGGATAGATTGTGTAATGAATTCGCCTAGCAGCAGTTACCAAAGAGAATCACAAGATCAGATTAAATGCCATGCCACTGACAGATTTGATTTCAGGAGTAAGAGCCCAATACTTCATAGTATTGGGAGGCCTATATTGATTGCTAGCATATAAAGTGAGGCTCCAGAAGTCAATCAAAGATTTAAACTCAGTCTCTATCTTGTTTTAATGTGAGTCAAATTTTGGGGGCAGGAAGTTCAGGTGGGGCATGGGAAGTGCAGGCCAACATCAGCAGTGGGGATAGAGTTTAAATTCTCCTTTTTCAAAAAGTACAGGCCTCTACACATGAAGTAAGAGAATCTTTATTAGAAGTCAGCAGTATATGGCCAATGACACACATCTGAGCAGTTGTGAGTCTATCCAATAGAGGCCACATTATTACAATTCATACTAGCTGATACTTTACTTCAGAAAATAGGAAGACTTTCTTTCTGGCCATCTTGCTGACATTAAGGCATCATTCTGTGATCTTAGTAACATCAGCTTGAAAGGAGGCTTTGACTGTGTCCAAAGACAGGGGACACACTCATGGCAAAAGAAGGTAGCAAGGTTGTGGGCCGTACAGGTGAAGCTCAAAGGGTATGATTCAGATAAGTATCCAGAATGCAGGTGTTTATCTGAATTCATTCAAACCTCCTTATGTGCAATAAAACTGAGCTGGGAATCTTACTAGAAGAGGTCAAGTATTTCCAGTCCTTCGCAGTTCAGGTGTCTATAATGTACTGTGAAAACAATCGTTGTCTTCTTAGGCAGCCTCTCTTCTCAGCCTCTCTGTGTCCAGCCCTGGATGAAATCTGGAAGTGCAGAGACAAGTGAAACATTAAAAAATTAATGAAACTCTTCCCAAATTTAAAAAATGGGGTTCAGTTCAGGAAGATACAGACAAAGGTTCGCGGAGAAGCTTTTTTTAAATAATAGCACTGCATACCTCTCTAGCATCTATCAAGAACCTCAAAGCATATTACAAACATTAATGAATTAAATCTCACAGCCACTCTGTGAGCCAGAGAGGTATTATTTCCATTTCACAAATTGGGAAACTGAGGTACAGAGAGGTTAAGAGACTGACCCATCATCAGACAACAAGTCAGTAGCAGAGCCAGAAGTAGACCTGCAGTGTCCTTCATAATATAGGAAAGATCGCAATCATCTCTCTAGTGAACACAAAGGCGATTCTGTACTGAGAATGCGAGGTGCCTGTGGACACTAACTCCCCATTGTTGCACAGCTGACTGAGGGTCACAACTTGTGTTACACAGAGGGTATAAATCCTGGCCCAATGAAGCAATCCTAAATGGATTGCTGACTCCACTACAAAACCTGCCTGATTCTGAGCCCCTTGCTCTAATCACTAAATACTTCCTTAACCAAACCGGGTTGCCCCATCCCTAGTTGTCAAGCTGCAAATGAAGAAGTTCCAAGTGAGTGTGGGAGTATTTCCATGCTATAGAGGTTGTCAGGGCTGCTGACTCACTGTACCTGCTAGAGGCAATGTGCTGTGATACTTAATATGGAGCGGGAGGGAGAATGAACATTGAAAACATTGGCTGAGAGAGAAGGTCACCCAATGCCTCAAGTAACCAAATCAAAGTATCTGGAATTTTCACTTCTGCCACTTCCCCACATGGAAAAAAACCTGCTCCTTATATATGACACCTAAATGGGGCACATTCTAAGCAGACTTGACTTCATTCATCTATGTGATATAAAACTAAATGTATCACAACGCTGATTCCAAAAGCACTTATAACCATTAGCTTGTTTGATTCCATACACCGAAAGCTAGCTGAAATCACATCAGCCCAGTCTGGTATGTGTTTAGCTATATTTCAGGTGTATGTAAACTATAATCAAGTATTTGGTTGTTTGCTACATATGGGGCGAAACCCTTCATCTCAAGTAAGAACTTCACAAACTCTCACCCCACACTCAAGCAGAACCTTTTGAGGAGGTTCCAAAATCTTTTATTTTAATGTTTGTTTTCAATTTCCCTCCACACTGCCTCTGCACTTTCAGCTGGGACCAAAAATGCCAACGTACCATTACACAGTCTGTGCAGGAGAGAGAGTTTTCTCAGGGCTGGTCTGAGATTGGGGAACGACCTCCCCCAGGAACTAAGGACCATCACAAGCCCTCATGGCCTTCCACTCCAAAGGCAAGGGACATTTCTTAAGCCTGCCTTCTCTAACATAAACAGAGAGCAGGCAAATACAATGAAAAATCAAACCCTACCAAAACAAAATATTACAGACTAACAGATGTTAGTCACGTTGCTTAATGAACTACTAGAAGATGCTCAGATATTCAGTGAGGAGGGCAGTATAAGTACCTGAATAGGACAGAACAGACAAAGCTGTTCACATAGAATTTCTGTCTCTGAGCCAAAGCCTTATTACAGAAACACCGCAAGAGACCCTGTTCTCACAAGAATTTCACTCCAGTTTTTCCAAACGGGGGGATTTTGAACAGCACATCAGTTAGATGCCTAACACCAATTGAAAGTTAATGGGACTTGGACACCTATTTCCTCTTTTGTGCCTTTGAAAATCCACCTTTGCAGACTTTTTAGGGCTTAACTGAACTGAGTCTCCAAAGATTTTGACATTCTCCCATTATCGGTCTCAAAGATATTCAAATTGCTTTTTCACTTTTGGATTCCTCTCCTCTTGCGATCTCTTATTCCTGATCCTGCCCCTTCCCTGAGGCAGCTACAGTATAGTGCTTAAAGAAAATGAAGTATTAGGACAATATTAAGGAGAATTTGAAAGTTGGCTCCTATCCATGGGCTGGGTATGGTTGCTTGGTTATGACCCTGTGCTTCATCTTGTGTCTGGGTGGTTACTTTATTCCCCCTCTGTGTAGGACTTTACAGAGATCACTTCCAAACCTCTTCTCAGTGTTTGCAGCTCTTACAGGTCTAATCTGTTCATTGCACTTTGCAATTTAGTTCTGTCCTCCATTGTACACCTCCCATTTTAGTTTTGTCCACAAATTTGATTATGGCTGAAGATACAGGAAAAAAACAAAACTACCCATCAAAGAGAACCACGAAACAGCCATGCATGGTGCAAATACAAGCGTCGGTGTTCCTTAGCTTAGTTGGTCAAAAAAGTCTCAGAAACCTGAGAGTATCAGACTAAGCTACAGAAGAAAGCAAGAAGTGTCACTGCTTGAAAACTGGCAGCTGCTTCCCCATTGTGACAGAAGTAGCTCTGTGAACCACGTGGAATGACTCTGAAGGCCAGCAGTGTGCCACAGACCAAAATTTAAGAGCCACTGCCTGCCATATGGGTTTTTAATAACACAGTCTTCTTACTCTTTAAATCACTGAATTATTTAGCATCCTTTTACCACTCAGTATTGGCCGTTCTAGTTCAGGATCTCAGGAGAGTAGGACTTAAGTTCACTCTGAAAGGTTTTTTTTAATTTTCATAACGAGCAGTCCGTATTTTCCTTTTAGGAGGAGGGATTCAAAGTCACCCCACTTAACCTGCTAATAAAACTCCAGTTGCTAGTTTAATCAGTCTCAGAACAGCTGATCATCTATCCCCTTTTCCCTGTGGGACAGTTATTGAATCAGGCTGGAAAGGGAGGAGGCAAGAACAAGGCCTGCCACATCATGTGCTTATCAAAGAGGGCCTATTTCAGTATCTCATTGGTACATAAGGTGAAAGGTCTCAGTGGGCCACTGGAATATAGGAGGAAGAGGGAGCAATTGTAGGGGGTGAGCCTAAAATGGAACCAGGGTCTGAAAGAAAATACAAGGCTCTGAAGAGGAGGAGATGGGGTTGGTTAAGTTCATAGAGCCTTGTGTAAGAATCTCACCTGGTGCTTAGAGACATTACTCATATCATCTGCCTGATTCTTGCAGCTCTTTGAATGACACCCAGGGACAGCATCAGATTCCACTTGCTGTGCTTGCATTAGTCAATTCACAGCAGACTAGGCATACATGGCAATGCTAGGCTGCCTCCTATACAGGTACCATCTAACTAGATGCTCATGATAAGGAATGTGAAGGGAGCTCTGGTATTCCAAGGTGAAGATCTACTCTTCATTGCATCTGTCTCTTTTCTACCTTCAGGCTATTCACTCCTCCGAGAGGGGTGCGAGTAAAGGGCCTATCTACCTCAAAAGATGGTTCCTTCTTATATTGCACTGACTTGATTCTCACACACATCATGGGGGTAGTGGAGGGAAGGATGTTGGGTGCTGAGATTTTGGGGGCGGAGGAAACCCAGGGGATGGAAGTGTATTTTTTTTCATGGATTTAGTCAAATATCATTGGCCCTTTGGGGTATTTATAATTTAGCACAGAATGTAACCTATTGTTGGCTGTTTTTACTGATTCTGAAATGAAGGAATTGGGGATTCTTATTTTGGTCATTAGTGGACATATGCACCCACACCACAAAACCAGCAACCATCCAGTTTGGCAAAAGTGGCAGTCGCTGTTCAGGAGATGTTCCTGCAGGAATAGCAGCAGTGTGGCAGGACTGAAGTGCGTTGGCAGGACTGTGGGGATAGGAGTTGGATCCCAGGGCTAGAATAATGACATGTTGCAGATCAAGAATGCAATGCATTGCCGAGGCCTGTGCTTTCTGTAGCTTCTGACTGGCTCTGATGAGCTCTGTTTCCCTGTTTTGCTCATTGGTATGAAAGTATGCAAGCCCAGCAGCCTGTATTGGCTTACCCAGAATACTGAGCCTGCTTATGTATGTTTACCCACATACTTGTGGGCACAAAATCCCCCTGGCAATAGGTCTCTTCCCTTTGCTTTTTTCCTTCCCAGAATATTTCTGCTGATCAGTAAAGCAGTGGTGTCCAGCCTGTGGCCCTTGAGTCTCTGGAGTCGGGGAACAGTGTTAAGAAGAAAATTGGTATTTGATTATGAATTGAAAATGTGCTTCCTGAGCAGCACCTTGTGATTTTTCAGTGACAGCCCAATTATGATTTTTAATATTCTTCTTATTTATTTATTTGTATTGCTGCCTAGGAACGCTAGTCATGGACCAGGACCCTGTTGTGCCAAGCGCTGTACAAACACAGAGCAAAAAGATAATCACTGCCCCAAAGCGCTTGCAATCTAAGTAGAAACAAGAGACGACAGAGGGACACAGGTGGAGGATGTACAAGGAAATTGTGAGGCAGCATTGGTCAATATGATGGGAGTCTCCCACCTTTCAGGGTTCCAGAGCCCAGGCTTCAGGCTGAGCCCAGAAGTCTACACAGCAATGGAACATCCCCTCAGCCTGAGCCCCACGAGCCCGAGTCTGCTGGCACTGGCCAGTCACAGGTGTCTACATATCCTCAGAGGCTGCTGTTCCTTCCCTACTGCAGCTACTCAACAGTTCCCGTGCTGGCCAGCTGCTGCATCACAGGGCAGGAAGATGAGAGAAGTTCTGATTTGTCTCTTGCCTGCTTCCCTACTGGGCTGTGGGAGATCCAGGGAGAACAGGATAGCAACTCAGGGTCTGCCTCTTCTGGAGCCTAAGGGGGTGCTTAGCAATAGATGGCTCCCGTCCCCAACATTGGCAGTCAGGAAGGGTGAATGGAGAAGCAGCTGAGAACCAAGCACAAAATATGGATCCCTGATTTTCTGCCATAGCCCAGGTTAAAGCAGGCTGGAGCTGCTATAAGTTGTGCCAGCTGGCAACCATCCCCTATGGGACCATATGCCAGCTGGGGATAGCTGGAATGCAGTGTACTCCAGCCAGTTCCCCTCTTCCAGGGGTACAGCGGAAGTGGCACAATAGCCAATTATGCACAAGGAAGTCTGCAGCAGGGAACTTGTAGGTGGTTTCTGCTCCTTGCTCACAAAGGGGTTGGAACAGGGCAGAGAATCTGATCCAGTGCATTCATTGTAGTCCCTTCACTTCCTTGAAATAATATATTTGGCCCTCAGGCTGATAAGGTTGGACATCACTGCTGTAAAGTCTCACCAGGCACAAGAAATAGTTTGCAGTCCACTGTCTGCAGGAGCCATGGCCAAGACTCTCAAACATGGGTGCCTAGAGTTGTGCACCTAAGTGTCTTGATTTTCAGAAGTCAATAGGAACTGCAGGTGCTCAGCACTCTGGGGAAAAAATATCAAGCCACTATTTAAGTTCCTAACTTAGGCACCCAAGTTTGTAAATGTTGGCTCTGTGTGTCCATATGTGTATCTCTGTGCGTGTATTGATCTGTCTCAAGAATGAAATTAAAAAGAAGTGGCAGGCTGGTAGAGACCTATACAAATGTCAGCCATTCAGAAGAGTCCCGTCTCTGCTGTAACATTTGAAATACCACATGTGATATGGGAGAGGAGTGGGGAGCTAGAGAGAGATGGTATCAGATAGAGCAGTAAATTGAGACCCACAGCCTGCAATAGACCCTGGCAACCTGTTACTCCAGGAACGATAGCAGAGGAGAAAATGGATTGACCTTGCTGCAACCAAAAATTAATTTAAAGGCTGAGAACGTCTGCAGACATATCTATTTGAACAGTGCCATATCTACGATTGCACAAATGAGATTTTTCCATTTAGGGATCACAGTTTTACAAGGTGGGGTTCTTTCATTATCGCATGCTCAGCCTCTTCAGAATTAATCATCCGAAAGGTTTTTCTTTGTTTTAACATGGAGGAAAGGTGCATTTAGATCACTAGGATTAATGCACTAGCCATAGACCTTCCTGATTTAAAATCCTCATTCAGTCTCCAAACAGATCTTTGCTCCTTACCTAATGGAGACTTCTATACGCTACAAAGCTGTCTCCTAGGGTGGCAATATTGGCAGTCTCTTCCTTGGAAAGATGCAGGGTTCAGATGACAGAATAGTTATTGCAGGCCAGAAATGAATGGCATTGCTGAAGGGGAGAGCTGAAGATGGATCTAGCTGAGATGTAGCCAGTCAGGATTGAGGTGCATTAGCAAAGCTGTGTGGTGACATGAGGGCTGGGACAGTACTGTGTGAGTCAGGCCAGAAGAGATTGTTGACCAGTCTGTGGTGGAAGCTCGCTCTGTGTCCTGCTCTATGAAATGCAGCACAGTTTCTTTTAAATAAAATGCAGCGGTTTTATCATTTATAATAATTTTTCACCTTCTGCTCCCTTCATCAACTGCTACAGTGGCCCATTAGGAGGATGTAAGTGTGCTCAGATGCTTTGTAGATGATACACCAGACTCCCTGGTTAATTAAAAAATCCAACCACCTCTCTCCACTTTCTGGTGTGCTGTATTTTCTTCAAGCGTAAAAGAACAAAGCAAATACAACGCAAAACCTTAAGACCCTTTACTGACTGATTTCTACTTTAGGTCCCGAGCCCACTGCTTTTTTGGTGGTTTTTAATAGCAGTAAATTATAAAGATAAAAACATAAACAGTCCCCAAACATAGCAGATTCTCCAGAGTAGAGGCCTTGCTTTGAACTCACCATCTACACTGAGGGGACCCCTGCAAATTTTATATTTCCAAACTGGCAGATTAAGAAGGCCCACTGCCAGACAAACTCAGTTGTTTAACTTCTGCTGGTCCTGGACAAACCTTTGTAGTAGAAAGAAGAGTTTTTTTCCAAGTGCCAGCTGGGGTTGGATGCTGTCAGCTCAGAAGGATTCCTCTGAGGGCCAGTACAACCATCACCCAGTGATCGCCATTCCACTGCCAGCTCTGCCTCAGAATTCCTTTGTGTAATGTTGGGCCAGTCACTGAATCTCTCTGTGCTTTAGATTCCCCAGCTGGTTCCTCCCCCCACAGGGACGTTGCAAAGATAAATTCATTAATGTTTCTGAGAGGCTGGGATACTAAGGTGATAGGAACCATGTAAATAGATTGCCAGAAGTGGCGACAGCATTCATATGCGTAATACGCAAATGAGTTTTGCCAACGCTCAGAATTTGTAACAAGTGTGTGATTAAAGGTTTGTGGTTAAACTTGATTATTCTTGACGAATTGCTGTGCTTTGTTTTGGTGGATGTGGGGAGACAGTAGGGGTCTTGGATGGGCCATTGCTCTTCCCAAGGTTCATTTGGGTTACAGGCAGTGAATCTCTGCCATCGCAACATGTTACAAGCCACTCTGCTGCAGGTGGAAAGGAAAGGTACATAGCAGCCTGAGCTTTGTCCTCTCTGAACATTTCATCCCCCTTACAGGCAGATGTATGGCTGGCACAGCCAGAATCTGCACTTCTTGCTCTTTCTCTTGTCTTGTTGATTGCCACAGCAGTTGTCACTCTCTGGAAGACCTCCGGGCCCTTTCTACAGGATGCTGCCGACAAGGAGTGGAGGTATCAAAATGAGAGAGGAGGGAAGCATGGCATGGTAACATGAGTGTACAGAGAAGGTTGTTTCTGCACACTGAGAGCATCTCATTGCATATGAAAATAGAAAAAGATGGAGTCCTTGTGGGCTGGGCTAGGGAACAAGAATAGAAATACATTATGGCAATAGATACTCTAACTTGCACCTGTTCTGACTGGTCTCAAGACAGAACTGTGCTTGAAAGCTACTGAGAAGGGTGCTAGTTTCTAGAAGCTGGTGCAGCTGCCTATTTGTTCTCTACCACTTCTTGTGATACCTTCTATGTGTTAAAGGAGTTAAGTTATTTATGGGCTTGTCAGTGATTCCCATCACTGCAATATCTGAGTGCCTCGCAAATATTAATGAATTTAGACTCTCCACACCGCTTTGAGGCAGAGCAGGAGGAAAGTGAGGTACATAGAGAGGAAGTCTGTGGTAGAACCTGGGTCTGATGACTTCTAGTGCTTTGCTTCCTCCCATTATAAAATCTAAGTTAAAGAACTCCAAGTGGGTGCTTTGGCAGTACACGCTCCGCATATTTAGTCTTTGTTTCATGTACTGCATGCTGGGTAATAACATGAGGTCTCCAAGTTTCTAAAACTCAACTGTTTACAGAGATACGGCAATTGCAGCTAGCAATTAGGCCAGGCGCATACAGTCTGAGGCCTAGTCTACATTAAAAATTCACACCCCTGAGCACCATAGCTTTGCTGGCCTAACTCCTGGTGTTGATGTGGCTAAGTTGATAAAAAAAAAATGCTTCCATCAACCTAGCTACCACCAGTCGTGGAGGTGGATTACCTACAGTGCTAGAAAAATTCCTTCAGTTGCTGTAGGAAGTGTCTACACCAGGGGTCGGCAACCTTTCAGAAGTGGTGTGCCGAGTCTTCATTTATTCACTCTAATCTAAGGTTTCGTGTGCCAGTAATATATTTTAAAGTTTTTAGAAGGTCTCTTTCTATAAGTCTATCATATATAACTAAACTGTTGTTGTATGTAAAGTAAATAAGGTTTTTAAAATGTTTAAGAAGCTTCATTTAAAATTAAATTAAAATACAGAGCCCCTTGAACCGGTGGCCAGACCCGAGCAGTGTGAGTGCCACTGAAAATCAGCTCGCGTGCCGCCTTCGGCATGTGTGCCATAGGTTGCCTACCCCTGGTCTACACTATAGCTACAGCGCTGTAGCTGTGCTGCAGTAGTGCCTGTAGTATAGACATGGTCTAACTTCCTGGTGCCTTCTCCAAATGTTTGCCTTCTGCAACCTGTGCTCCTCCCTACAAATTCTGGGCAGGTTGCTACAGTCTTTACATCTTTCCTGAAATACTTTGGGGACCCTCATGATTGGGAATTCTGGGAATTATAGGTGCCCAGATTTCCTCATTCCATACTCTGGTTTGCATGCTCCCAGTTGGCTTGATGCAGGCTATCCTGATTCTCTAAGATCCTACTGTGTGAGCCTCCAGTGAAAGGGTTAGCCATCCAGCGTGTTTGGCTGGCTGTCTAGATGCACAACCTCAGTTTTTATATATTTATTTTAGTACTAATTATGATGCATTTGGGCTTGGAATCGTATAATTGTACAGTATAAGATGATACACAGACTTATTTCAAGTCAAAGTTATTTTTAATGGAATTGCCAAAGGGAGAAGAGAAGAATCTCCACTAAATTTAACCTCAGTATTTCAGACTAAAATTTCCTGGGCAAACAGGAGTATATGAAATTGACCTAATATGTTTTCACCTTGCCATACAGAAGATATTTGCTAACCTAATGGGGGAGTCAGTGGGCCAGCTTTATTGAATCATAGTGGTAACATGCAGTGGTCCTGGAGCAGTAATTCAGACATTCTGGGCACTGGGAGTTCGAAGCTATTGACGAATAATAATGGTGAGGCTGCAGCAGATGAGAAGTAAGATCCTGTTGAACTTTTCACAAGCATAGCAGTGTTAGCCAATTGTAGTGGCCAAATTCTTATGTAGATAAATATAGGTTATGTCCCTAAATTCCCCCAACAATGTCAGTGCCTCACTTTGTGGTTTCACCTGTGGTATAGGGCTGCTGTGTGCTGTTAAATAGATGTTGCACTTCACTCCAGAAGTGGATGCATTTCAGTTGTAGTTGAAGTGATTGCTTCATATGTAGCTTGTAAAGTGCACTGGGTTGTATTGCATAGGCTGTTTGGAGTGCAATGTGGTGGCCTAAGCTGAAGAGAAGTAGCTGATGAAAATTGTCTCATAGTTTAGGCTAGACTAACATATCTAAAGGTAAACTGTCTTGATAGGAAGGGTTTTCACACCAACAGGAAATGTCCCACTAAAATAAAGTGGAGCTCTCTGTAAATTAGTACATGCCATTGAGCAGACCTCTCAGAGCAGAATGGCATCCGATTGTGAGTGCAGTAGCTAGGAGAAATATGAAGCCGAGTGTTTTCTGCATCCTGAAACGTGAGAGGGCATGGTTTGAGAACAGGGCTTGATGCCTGGCTCTGCCAGTGAGTTGTTGCGCAAGTAACTTAGGTCAACATTTTAGGTGCCTCAATTTTGGGGTTCTCAATTGAGACATCCTCTGTTGGATTTTCAGTGGCTCCAGTTACCCACAGTTCTTATTGATCTCAACGGGCCTTAAATCACTCTGTGCCTCCGTGTTCTCCATCTGTGAAATAGAAATGATAATACTGACCTACCTGCCAGGGCTATTTGAGGCTTAATTAATTGATGTTTGTTGAGCACTTTTAGATCCTTGTATGGGAAGTGCTGTGCAAGCACTTGGTTTTATATTATCCCACAAATACAATAAGAAGTAACCCCCATGCTGTGTCTCAGATTGCTTCTGTACATTAATATCTAACACATGCTTACATAGTGCAACCCATTCCAAAATGGGAATTTGGCTGGGACATCTGAGCTAGTGCCCTTGCTCTTGTAAAAAGTGCCGTGGGATCTTTAATGAGAACAAGCAGTAGCTGCATCAGTTCTGAATCTCTTTTGAAATCCAGCACCTCCAGCAGCAAAATGCCCCCTCATGTCATGCTGAGGCATTGGCTTGTTTTTACTTTCAGGGAAGGGCACCACCTGTCAAATCTCCAAACCCACTTCCTGCAGTGACCTTAATTTGCCTTGGAGATCTCCCATCTCAATACTGACCAGGTCTGATACTGCTTAGCTTGTGAGTTCTGACAACTGCTTGCTTTTATGGGAAGGGATTTTTATAATATTGGCACACTGAAACCACCTTCCTGATTTATCCTTATTTTAACCATTTTTGTGTGTGACTGAGTTTAATTAAGATTGACTAGTAAATATTTATCCTTATGCTGAAAAAAGACCAAGGTTTGCCTTTTAACGAAACCTGCTCAATTTGAGTATTTAGCTGCAGCTGTCTGGATAGATGAAAAAATATATTTAAAAAATCCCAACACAAGTTTTCTGCTGCGCAGGTTTTGTGCAAATCCCTCTTTGGCCAAGGGCCATCCCGCCTTTGCTCCCCACAAACAAACTTTCCCTCCCCCTTCTGTGGCAAAGTGAAGCTCGTTACCATGGAAGCCTCATTAAATTTGCATCTTGCTCAGCCTGGGCTGCACCACGGCAGCAAGTTGTATTTTTGGCCTGTGGTGGTTATATAATGAGAGAGGGAGAGCAGGGAGGTTCCAGTGGGAACGTTGCCTTTATGTAGCCCTCTGTGGCTGACACTTGGCTAACTCTGTTGAACTGGAAGCCCGTGGAACTCCGGCAGCAGAGAGATCCACAGCTGTCTCCATCACATGTCACCAGCTGGGTTATTGTGAGTCTCCGTGCTTTTCCTTTCCATGAGCTCAGCCAGCCTGGCAGTAGATATCACTTAATCCAGGAGAGATGATTGACGACTACCAGCCTGTGTTGCTCGCTAGAACCTTGAAGCGTCGTACTGCTAGAGTGAGGCCAAGCCTGGAGTATCAGGTCTTGTCTTTCAGAAGGGGAGAGCACAGGACCACGGGTGCCTTCCACATGAGTGATTTCTCATTGCCCCATCCATCTCTTTCAGAGATTTCAATTTCTGGGACAGGAGGTGGGGAAGCAAGGGGAAGTGAATTCTCATGCAATGATGTGCTTCAACCTGTGTGCTGCTCTCACCCACCACATTTCCTCACGGTTGGCTGAGATTGTAGCAGTGCCCATCTGGCAGTGCTGAGTGTGCCACTCAGTTGTGAACATGAACCTCCTGAATGCCATGCCTGGAGGTCCCGGGGTTTGAGCCTGTGCAGTGTCTCCAGGAGAGCAGCACAGAAGGTACATCTCAGGGGAGAGTTGGGCAGAAAAGGTGACTTTATGCCCACCTATGTGCCTTCCAAGTTCTAGGCTGCCCCAGGGATATAAATAGTCCTTGGAAGAACTGAGAGCAGCCATCAGCCCATCCAAGGCTGCCTGTAGGTTGCTCTGCAGCAGACTCTGTGACACCATGTGCTACTGACCTGCTCCCAGTCCCAACCTTGCCCTGACACACACCCTGTGCTGGAACTTGCAGATGGGACAGCATAAGGCCACTTATGGTGGATCAGGGGAATTCTCCCAGGCCAGTTCCAGCTGCTGTGTGGTCCATATACATTGCCAGAAGTGAATATAGGGGCTGGAGACAGATTTTTTTTCTAAAAGGCAAATTTGATATTTTCTATGGTGGAGCTGTGCTGCATATACCCATGAGATCAAAACAGCACCAGTTTCAAACAAGCGCCCTTTACGATTAAAAAATAATCCAGCCTCATGATTCAGAACATAAGATGACCAGCTGAGAAGTCAGGAAGAAATTGCTCCGAGCCACAGTACTATGACCAGCTTTGGCAAACACAGCCCTACAGAGTTATCCAGACACATTATGGGGCATTTTGAAGTACCTGGCGTTGGCCACGCTCAGAAGCAGGAGCCTATGCTACATAGTGTAAGGAATAGGGTGACAAACGCTATGGGCCAAATTCATTTCTGCTGTAATTCCACTGAGTATAGTTGCCTGGAGTTATTCCATTGACACCAGGGATGAATTTCAGCCTTGGTACCTGCTTTAAGGACAAAAGGCATTGAAGGATCTAAAGCGTGTACCTGTTGCGAGCAGTGAGGGATGTTTGTGTATTGTCACTCAGTGATTCTAGATCAAATTTGTTCTGCTTACAAATAGAAAGACGGTGTTTAATATCTGCCAGCCCTGCAAACATGGCCTGGGTCCGAATGTCAAGATGGGCGCTTTCCTTCTCCTCACCAGTGATAAAGATTCTGCAGGCCAAATTCTACCCCTAGTTACACCTGTGCAATACATTAGCCTTCAGTGGGACTGTACATGTGTCGCTGCGGGCCTCGTGTAAGCCTGCAGGAGTTTTATTACTTGTGTTGATGTGTGAGAAGGAACTAACTCAGCTTGACTCTAAACCAATAACTCTTTCCTTTAATAAAAGCCATCTCTTTGTTCGTAAACTGAGAAAATCTGATCTGCAATCACTGGGATACAATAAACACAGAACCCCAGGATGCCATTCTTTACAGTTAGCATGTCATACCAGAGCCACATTTTAAGCTGCTTGAGGTATTAGAGACATTTGAATGTTGTTGTTTTCTAAGGGGATGATTATATCATTAGCTGTTGTTTCAGAGCAGGGGTCGGCAACCTTTCAGAAGTGGTGTGCCGAGTCTTCATTTATTCACATTATTCACTCTAATTTAAGGTTTCGCGTGCCAGTAATACATTTTAACGTTTTTAGAAGGTCTCCTTCTATAAGTCTATAATATAGAACTAAACTATTGTTGTATGTAAAGTAAATAAGGTTTTTAAAATGTTTAAGAAGCTTCATTTAAAATTAAATTAAAATGCAGAGCCCCCCGGATGGGTGGTCAGGACCCGGGCAGTGTGAATGCCGCTGAAAATCAGCTCGCGTGCCACCTTTGGCACACATGCCATAGGTTGCCTACCCCTGTTTCAGAGACACAATCCTCTCATCTCCAGTCTTGGTATTATTTGTAATTTTCTAGTGTACGCTAGAAATTAGTGGCTCCCGTGCTTCAAATGTCCCTGAGAGAGCCAAACTTCGCAGCTGCAGCCTATCTCTGCAGTAGGCCAAATGAGAATTCTAGATCCAAACTTTGGATTTGCGTCCTTTCCAGGTTCGATCTTTGCAGTGCAGGTCCGTCTCAGCATTAGAGCGGTGTGAAATCCAGAGGTTTCGGTTTGCAGGAGGTCACAGGATCCTCCTCGTGTTTGCAGTCTTTGTGGGGGTTGCAGCTCATCCCCAGTTTTGGTTTGAATTTTGCATACAAAGACACTCTGTGAAACTATGCCCAAAGCAGCCGATCTGCCCTAGTTTTGCATCAGAACTACACAAATATGCAAGTCTTACAATTTTCTTCTCAAGCTATGCAACTCAGCTCAGATTCTCTCAGGAGCGTCTGTGCGCCTTTCACTGAGTCTGGGCCAAGTCCCAGCTTTGGAACAAAAACCAAAAGCTAGAAAACTTCATGGAGTTTTGGACTATGTTTTAAACAGCTCTAGTCTATGCTTGATGGGGCAGCTGTGGCCTAGTGGATTGAGTACAGGGCTGGGAATCAGAAGATTTAGAGCTCTATTCATCATTTCCCCACAGCCTCTGTACACCAGCTGGGCAGGGTTGCAGGACAGAAATAGGCTCCTACACACAGGCACAGAGCCAGCCCTGCACCACTGCTACAGCAGCTCCAGTGCAGGCTGGAAACAGGGTGGGTGGAGGATGGAGGGGACAAATAGGAGGATGTGTGGCTGGGGCGTTCATTTGCCCTGTTGTTTTGTGCCAAGCAAATTCCCATGTGGCCAGCTGACCATAGGGTGGGTCAAACTGGTCCTCCAGCTGCTGTGTAAGGGAGGTCCAAGAAGCTTCCCCCCATCCCTAACCTGATGCATGTGCAGGGATGAATCTGACTGTTGAATTTTATTCCTGACTGACACTGACACTTGATGGAACATTATGCATGTCAATTATACCCTCTGTGCCTCAGTTTCCCCCATCTGAAAACAGGAATAACACCAAATTTTAGAAAGTGCTTTGAGATCCTCAGGTGAAAAGCACTATTGAAGTGCAAAGATAACGAAAGATCAAAATCAGTTGCTTTTTTTAAAGGTACAGAACATGTATTTTTTAGCCTTCGTTCTGGTCATATGTCTTTTCAAGATGGCTAAACAAATAGCTGGGGGGACAGACGGGCAGAAGGGATGGGAGACAGAAAGAATCAGAAAAACAGAGCAGCCAGGTGATAAACAAAGACAGACAGACACTCTGGTAAACAGACAGAGCGGAAGGTTCCCATTCATGACAGTCTTCCCAGCGTACGTATAGCACAATTTCCATGTAAGAGCTGTGATGCTCACTTGAGGGCACATGTGAACCGAACTGGAAGAGAGCTGAGGCTGGAATAGGGAGGGAGCGAAGCTCAAGCACCGATGCCATTTCAACCTAATTACACTCAAGCTGGACAGAAAAGCCAGTTCAGAGTTTGCACAGAGGAAACACACACAATCCTCCTCCAGTCTGACACCACTGTTTTCCTGCACTCGGACAGATCTCAGTTCTTGCCTCCCTTGGGATGTTCCATAGCTTTGGGATCTTGATTCATAAGGAACCCTCTAAGGCAAAGTAGGGGAAAGCACTCTTAGAACGGTCAAGGGTTTTTATTCTTAACATACATGGACAGGGCAGGGTTTGGGGACTGATAAAGCCAGAGCTATTTAGAGCAGCAATCCCTGTGCTGACTTTAAGAGGATCCGTTGTCAAAGTGCGGCATGAGGTTTTAGCCATACTGCTCTCACCAAAGCCAATGAGAGCCACGGGACTAAAACCTAGTGAGTGGTTTGATGAAGCTGGAGTGAATGGTGCTTCAGTCACATATTGTCATGTTTTATTCGAAGAAGGTGTCTGACTTCCAAAGTGCTCCTACCAGAAGGTTAGGGATACAAGGCGTTCATCTTTAGAGGCCTGTGCCTCTGTGGCTTTGTTCTTTCTGTACTCATGTACGCCAGTGCACGGTGAACATAAAACACTCCCATTCGGACTGGGCAGCATTTTACACTCGCCCTGCACTGGTGTAAGCAGTTGCAGAAGGGGCAGAGCAACAGTGAATGGGGCCCTGTGTGAGCAGCTTGAATCCAGCAGAGGTCAGTAGTTCGCACAAGCGTTTGTTATCTGCTGGCTGTTTGCTGACCTATATGAAATGAATTGGAGGTATCAGTCCAGCTCCTAATGGACCAGCATCTATTTAAAAAATAGTCATCTGTCTACACCACAAATGCAGAGTAATTAAAAGATTCTCCTGAGTTGTAGGATGGTTGTGCGCCTTACAGGTGAAAGAAATAGTGGGGGAAGGGAATCATGTGACTATGTCTGGTTACTATGTATTAGTTTAATAAAAAAAACACTATCTGTCTTGCTTCTGGATGGGGCAAACCCATGCACACACAGCCCTCCTGTTCGTTGTGTACTAACTCTCATCCCTCCGTCACCCCCTTTTGCCGGTCTTAGCCAAAGACAAGGACTGAATGGGCCTTGGAGACTGAACTCCCATCTCTCCCTCAGTGGCGGCTAATGTATAGCTCCTACTATTTCTTACTTCCCATAAGCTTTGACATGCCGTGAAATCAGAATGGGGGGTGGGGGAGAAATGACACGGTGGGTAGAGTGACAAGATTTGTGAATTTAAAAGCTGTGACACCTTCCTTACAATTGTCCAGGGGGTGAGGGAGTTGCATTGAGAGGGTCTTGACAGCTGAAAGGGGGAATCGGATGTAGTCACATATTTGGATGGGTTTAGGGTAAGTGGCTAGAGAGGGTGGGAGAGGACAAGTATGGGCATTTGTCACCAGGTAGTGAGGAATCATAGAATCATAGAATCTCAGGGTTGGAAGGGACCTCAGGAGGTCATCTAGTCCAACCCCCTGCTCAAAGCAGGACCAAACCCAACTAAATCATCCCAGCCAGGGCTTTGTCAAGCCTGACCTTAAAAACCTCTAAGGAAGGAGATTCCACTACCTCCCTAGGTAACCCATTCCAGTTCTTCACCACCCTACTAGTGAAAAAGTTTTTCCTAATATCCAACCTAAACCTCCCCCTCTGCAACTTGAGACCATTACTCCTTGTTCTGTCATCTTCTACCACTGAGAACAGTCTAGATCCATCCTCTTTGGAACTCCCTTTCAGGTAGTTGAAAGCAGCTATCAAATCCCCCCTCATTCTTCTCTTCTGCAGACTAAACAATCCCAGTTCCCTCAGCCTCTCCTCATAAGTCATGTGCTCCAGCCCCCTAATCATTTTTGTTGCCCTCCGCTGGACTCTCTCCAATTTATCCACATCCTTCTTGTAGTGTGGGGCCCAAAACTGGACACAGTACTCCAAATGAGGCCTCACCAGTGCTGAGTAGAGGGGAATGATCACATCCCTCGATCTGCTGGAAATGCCCCTACTTATACAACCCAAAATGCCATTAGCCTTCTTGGCAACAAGGGCACACTGTTGACTCATATTCAGCTTTTCGTCCACCGTAACCCCTAGGTCCTTTTCTGCAGAACTGCTGCCCAGCCATTCGGTCCCTAGTCTGTAGCAGTGCATGGGATTCTTCCGTCCTAAGTGCAGGACTCTGCACTTGTCCTTGTTGAACCTCATCATATTTCTTTTGGCCCAATCCTCTAATTTGTCTAGGTCCCTCTGTATCCTAGCCCTACCCTCCAGCGTATCAACCACTCCTCCCAGTTTAGTGTCATCTGCAAACTTGCTAAGGGTGCAGTCCACACCATCCTCCAGATCGTTAATGAAGATATTGAATAAAACCGGCCCCAGCACCGACCCTTGGGGCACTCCACTTGATACCGGCTGCCAACTAGACATGGAACCATTGATCACTACCCGTTGAGCCCGACCATCTAGCCAGTTTTCTATCCACCTTACCGTCCATTCATCCAGCCCATACTTCTTTAACTTGCTGGCAAGAATACTGTGGGAGACTGTATCAAAAGCTTTGCTAAAGTCCAGAAATAGCACATCCACTGCTTTCCCCTCATCCACAGAGCCGGTTATCTCATCATAGAAGGCAATTAGGTTAGTCAGGCATGACTTGCCCTTGGTGAATCCATGCTGACTGTTCCTGATCACTTTCCCCTCCTTTAAGTGGTTCAGGATTGATTCCTTGAGGACCTGTTCCATGATTTTTCCAGGGACTGAGGTGAGACTGACTGGCCTGTAGTTCCCTGGATCTTCCTTCTTCCCTTTTTTAAAGATGGGCACTACATTAGCTTTTTTCCAGTCATCCGGACTGACGGTGACTGGATCTGGGGCAGGTGTTACTGGGGAGTGATGGGTATGGATGTAGTCAATAAGGTCAGTAAGGGTTGAAATGGGCATGGACTGAGAATACATATCAGCCAGGGAGGGAGAGGTTGTGGATGGGATTGAGTTTGGGGCTCAGGTCCCGTACAGAATGGGGCTCATTTCTTTCTCTCCTTTTCCCCAACCTTCCTCCCTCCCCCAGTCATTCATTCTCCCACTTTTAAGCACCTCCTTACCCATTATGGTTTTCATCTGTCTCTCTGCCAGCCTCTTGAAGCTGCCCATGCTACTTCATGCAGCAGGAGGTGCAACTTCAAAAGGCTAATGGAAGGAGCAGGCTGTAAACTGGGGCCCGGGGCCAGAACTGAGGTAGCTAGACTCTGAAATCACCACTAAGGTAGGGCAAGGAGCAGGCGCCAGCGAGGAGTGGCAGTAGGAAAGGATGAAGAGGAAGAGTAGATGAGGAGCAAGGGTAGGAGTGTGTGTATGTGGGGGGGGGGGTTGGTGGAAGGAGTCCCCAGTTTCTAACTGCCAGAGCCACAGGCTCTCCCTGAGAATCTGGCTGGACTCCTGCCTCAGATGCCACCAGCAGGAGCAATCAGGGCCGCCCAGAGGATTTGGGGGCCTGGGGTCTTCGGTGGCGGAGGGCCCCCGCCGCCGAATTGCTGCCGAAGACCCGGCACTTCGACGGCGGGTCCTGGGGCGGAAGGACCCCCCGCCGCAGGTCTTTGGGGCACTTCGACGGCGGGTCCCGGGGCGGAAGGACCCCCAACCGCCGAAGACCCGGAGCAGAAGAAGTTCCGGGGGCCTGGGCCCCACAAGAGTTTTCCAGGGCCCCCGGAGTGAGTGAAGGACCCTGCTCCAGGGCCCCCGAAAAACTCTCATGGGGGCCCCTGCTGGGCCCGGGGCAAATTGCCCCACTTGCCCCCCCACCCCGGGGCAGCCCTGGGAGCAATTCTGCAAATGGAATTTAACTGACAGTTATGTTGCTGATACCTAAGACAGAATAGACTCCTGTAGCTATATTGGCTCTGTAGGGCTAATGGAAGCAAAACCATGTAGGAGCTGGTATGACTCAGAGAAGACCAAGGAGAAGTTCTGTTGAGTAAGAAGGGCCTGTTTATACATACTTACTTTTCTGACTGTAACTGCATTTTAAAAGCTGTGTCCCTTCTGCCGATCAAGGACCCTGGGATGATTCGAGGCTAAATGTGACTTGGATTGATCAGAAACGTGGGTTGCCAAAAGTACTCTCTAGGGAGAGAGAATTCCACATGTGAAGGCAGGAATGGGAGGAAGAGGTATAAAGAAAAATTACAGGAGCAAGATAGGAGGAGGCTTCTCGGGAAAAATATGTTTGTGTCTGAGAGTGGTGGTTCACTGAATTTAATTCTCCACAGTAGAGCCCAGTTGAGCATGCTGGTTTGGTATGCAGTCTTTGTTCCCTTTTGTATGTCCTTTGGAGGATGGCACTCTAAACAATGAAGGGTAGAGACAGTGTGTTATGTACAGTAGGCACGGTGGAGCTCCGGACAGGACTGGGAGGAGTTGTGACACAGCAGCTCCCACATTACACTGGGTGGCACCTGAACTTCTGCTTTGTTTTTTCTAGTTCTGACTTCCTTTCTGCTAACAGGAAGCTGTTCTGAAGCTGTCTCAGCCAGGACAGGAGCCAGTTAGGAGAATCAGAAACCATCACAGGAGGCCATCTTTTCTCACTAATTTCTTTTTCCTGTTTTCCATCCAAATTAATACCCACAGGACCAGTTCAAATCTGAGTCCCTGCCAAGAAGGTACCTCATATTGAATCATGGCAATACAGAAGCCCTGTGCTGACTCAGTCTTTGCTTGATCTTATGAGAAATTATTCTCCTGAGATTTTCAGAAGACTTTTCCCCTTTAGCCCGGTTCCCCATTCCTCAAGCCGTTGGCTGAATGGAGGTGGATAATATGGAGGAGTCGTCTTCTTCTTTCAGAACTTCATAAAGTAATTTCCCCTTCCCTTCTTCCTGGCTGAACAGCAGAAACAGAGTCAATATGAGCTTGCAATGCAATATGGCGGTAATATTAGCCAATATGATTTAGGGCTGAATGCATAGAAACATCTGGGCACTGTAGAGAGGTAATCAGTAATATGTCCCTCATGCTACTGTACCTGGCATTCTGAGTTCATTTCTGGGCACCTCAATAACAGAACTGTTTACAACTACTGGAGGGATTTCAGAGAACAACAATCAAATGACAAAGAGGCTGAAAAGACTAATTTATGTGGAAAGATGAAAATAAGTAATGCATAGTTTGGCTGAGCAGCAACTAAGGATGCCAGACTATAGCCCTCTACAAAGGTGTGAAGGGTGTAAACATTGAGGAGAGGAAGGAATAGTTTAGGGTAGTCCAAGGTGGCAGTAGTAGGAGTAATGAGAGAGCCTAAATACTCTATCAGGAAATTCTTCCTGGCAGTGAGTTCTGTTAGACTGTAGAATAGTCTTGCAATGGAAGTGGCAGAAGCCCTATTGTTTGGGTCACTTAAAAGTAGTCTAGACAAAGCATTGAACAATGCACTCTAGAGCAGGGGTTCCCAATCTTTTTTCCCTGAGGCACCGTCAGCCACTATTAACACTTCTTGAGGAAGATTATTAATTTTAATTATTACATACATATAAACTATATCACTGTAAATAAACAATGTGCATATTTCCTTTTCATTTTAATGTAAACAATTGCAATGAGAGAAATCTCTAGCAATATGCACTCAAAGAAGTGCTTCAGGATCTTTGAAACCAAACAGTTTTAGTAAAACTACACTTTAAAAAAAATGTTGAAAGCAAAATGTGGTGTTCAGATAGGGAAAACACAATGTATAAAACTGAACAATAAGCAACACAACAATGTTAACAAAATTGTTAAACATGTTGTTATTGATTTTAAAACAAAATAGTTGTCCAACTTTGAACACTATATGGTGTTTTCTATTTTATTAGTGTAAAATCTAAATTTCTGAGTTGTGTAAGTAAAGACCCAACCTTACTCTTTGCTAATTAGTAAAGAATCAAATATTGTAAATAAAAATATAAAATAAGTTATATTATAACACACACATTTTCTTACCACTTTCTGTATTTTTTTGGCTGGCTTATTTCGTGTAGCTGTAAATGGTCTGGGACTTTCATTATTTTCTCCACCAGTGCACCCTTCTCATTTCTGAAAAATAAATCAATCCATGTCGGATTGAAATACTGCTTGCCGTTTTTTACAGTTGCAAATGGTGGACTGTGTTTGTTGCTAGGTTACCTTGCAGTGCAACACACCGTTGTACTCGCGAGAATTAAACTTGACATATTGCAGCTTGGTTTTTAAATAAATAAGTAAATGATTTTCCCCTATACTCTTACTCTGTCCAACATAAACACCTCAAAACATGACATTTATAAAGCTTTTATTTGATTACACGATTCACATTGAGTTAAAAATTTACTAAGAGCTTGACTGGAGAATGCAGTTGCGCCGGCAGACCACCCAGAAGCACATTGTGGCCCACTTTTGGGCTGTGGCCCACCCTTTGGGAACCCCTGCTCTAGGCAACACACCAGCAGTGGCAAAGGGGGTGAACTAGGTGACCAAATGGGTCTTTTCCATCTCCAGCCTCTCTGATTCTATCATTCAAAGGAAGTAAAAGCCTCCAGGGCTAGAGACTATTGTGAAGAGCATGGCTCTCCTCATTCTTAACCTTCCTCTCTCCCTTCATCCCCGACCTCATGTCCTCACCAACATCTCCATAGCAACACTGTGTTGCTAAAGAATAGAGAAGACATCTAAATATAGCTTCCAAATCTCCATGCCTACAGCTAAAAGCACTAGGCTGCTAATGCAAGACAGTAGAGAATGCACAATGGACAGGAGCCGAGAATGATTCAGTGGGATTGCCAGGCGGGGCCCTGAAGTCATTTCCAGTCGAATGCCCGCTTCATATGCATGCAGGGCACCCAAAGGCATTTTGAGGCAGTTCACTCCTCCATCTAAATTCCTGGGGATTTCCAGTCATTCAGCCTACTGGATTTCTGGGTACATGTTTTACAGAAAACAAAACCACCTCCAGTGCTTCATCAGGCTATCAGAATCCATGATGGGTTTTGACATCGCAGCCTCTTGCAATAATACATAAAACTAAAGTGGAACAGGAGAAATTAGAGGATATGAAAGTCCTAAACAAGGAATCAGGGTTGATGTCTTTTTCCTTTTTTCTTATATTCTGAACTGGCTAAGGGCAATTCCAGTGTGGTTGTTTTTTAAAACTGGACCTTTATAAAAGAAAAAAATGTTTGTGCAATGATGCAAACATTCTAGAGAGACTGGGTGGGATATAGAGCCTTTCACTTCCTGGCCACTGGGTCAAACCAAACCCTGGTAGGTATTGACAAAATTTTGTTTGTTTCGTGAGCTCTGTAAAATGAGTCAATAGTCTCCGTCTAATTCTGAGGTGTCAGGTACTCACATTGGGAACTAGCTGGCAAACTCAACAGAGAGCTCAAAGTATGAATGAGCCATGAAGACCAAACTTCCTTCTCACTCCTAGAAGTGGCCCCTACTGGTCATTATTGAAGCAAGTTGGTGTCTCAGTGTAAAAAACCCTGCACTGCAGCTGTCCATGCTGTCATCTGTCCTGTGCGTAAATAGAAAACTTCAGTCTCCAGAGCTGACGGGCTGGAACTTTCACAAACATTTAAATGGATTTTTGAATGGGGAATTTCAGCAAAGATCACACACAGGACTGGAGAGGTTCATAGTGACAACTGGATTTAAAAAAAGAGAGCCAGGGAAAAAATGTTGAAAGTGGCTAGTATAATACCAGCCAGCTTACATGTCCCCTCTCAGCCAATCAGATTGAAGGATTCTGCTGAAGGAGAGGGATATCAAGAAGAATTGTTCTGCCCTCTTTTGCAGAAGTTTTTAAGCCTAATCTCTGTGTCTTTCATGGTAAAGAATCCTCGGTATTAGACAGTTTTATCATGTTTGAAAAATTGAAATTTAGAGTGCTTTGGAAAAATATTTATTTGGCAGAACTTGGGTAATTCTACTAAGCTCACAGAGCATTTTCTTGTGCTTTCCCATCATGTCCTTTGTAGCCCTGCCAAGCTCTCTGTGTTGAGTGGGTGACAGCTGCCATTTAATAGCTTGGCTGCTGACTCGTGTAGTTGACATGTGGGGGTATGTTGCATCTCTAGTGTTGTCCTAAGTACTATATGGGCGACTGAAGGTTACCTTTAAAAATTCTCAGAAAGACTAAAAGGGGTTAAAAGGCTTACCTGCCTGTCTAGTAACATAAGGGGTCTGATTTTTCTTTGCCATTCACTTTCTATAGTCATTTACATATTTGCAAAGTGTGTGTGAAATGCTACTGTGCTGAACTGGTGAGGATTCACCCCCACTTTGCCCAGGTGTAAATGTCAGTCCAGGGTGCAAGGCCCCACATGTAGGCTGCCTCCCTGGCAGGGTATGCAATCTCTTCACAGAGTGCACCAGAACTGGGAATGTGAAGCTGCCTATAAATGGAAAGTGAAACTGACCAGTTTAGTTTCACAGTCCAAACTGAGTGAAGGGCAAAAGTTTAACAGATACTGTCTGTGGTGAAAAATAAATGAAGATCATCACAGCTCTTTCACTGTTACTATTCTAAGGGGTGATAACACAAGGATAAACCTTTTTAAAAAAAACGTATGGCTTTGGTCTTGACTGTGTCCCTTTTAATTACCAAATGCCAGCTGCTAAAGCATTTCCCCATAGCTCTAATTGAAACACAGGCCAGTTTACTAATTAGCCAAGATTACAAGGGGAATACACACAAGCAAATTGCTTTTTCTGTCAATATTTCTTTCTTCCTCCTACTGAGACCTGGTACAACATGAGCAATCTCTTCCCGCCCAAGCAGGTTAGATGGCAAGGTTCTCTGTTCCCTAGGCAGGGAGCCACGCACAGATCAGAGGGGTGGAGAGGCAACATAGGATTACAAGCAGGGCTGCCTGTTTACAACCCATGATGCCGCAGCTTTGTGTGAGGGCAGTGTACAATGGGAAAGTAGGCAACTTCCTCAGCATATACCAGAGGGGTAGCCATGTTAGTCTGGATCTGTAAAAGCAGCAGAGAGTCCTGTGGCACCTTATAGACTAACAGATGTATTGGAGCATGTGCTTTCGTGGGTGAATACCCACTTCGTCGGATGCATCCAACGAAGTGGGTATTCATCAGCATATACCGTCTCACTCTGTATAACCATCTGCTTCAGAGAGACTGATGCATGAGCTTCTCTGCTCTCTGACCCCCACTCAGTGTAAGGAGAGGGGGCAGATTCTGTGTGGTGTGGTGTGGTGCCGCCCAGGAGAAGGTTGTGAAAAGCTACCTTTACACTTCCCAGATTCTGGGTTTCTCTGGGTTTCACCTGCACTGCCAAGTGCTCTGGCCAATTCCCCAAGAGCCCCCTCGCTTCTCTATGTTGTTGCTTACAAAAGGGCAGCAATGTAGGGTGCCTATGCCTCTCCTGCTCTAGAGACTTTCACCTCCTTGAAGGCCCCCTTTATGCATCCAAAATGGCATAAAGGGGTGTTAGTGTGGGAGAGAATGTGCCCCAGATGTAAGCGGGGGAATGGTCCCGCTATTGTGGGGAACTTTCCTGGCTTCTACACTACCCCAGTGAAGTAGGCTAGCGAAAGGATCTGAGTCCTCGCTCCCACTTCCTTTACCCAGAGGCCTCCCTGCTCTCAAGGACTCCCCTTCCACTCTTCTGTCTGGCAGAGTCCTCGCAGCCCCAACAAGGCTGGGCCCAGGATTCCTGGGGGGCTTGACCCCCAACCCTGCTGTGGTCACCTAGGACAGAGGCTAGGGTATCCCCACTCCGGGGTACTCTCTCTGCACTGGGCACCTCCCTGACCCACTGATCACTTCAGACAATTTAAAGCAAATACAAGTTGTTTAATTAACAATTAATTTAAAAAAATAATAAGGAAAAATGGGAAAGGTTAAAGGAAAACACATCACCCTGCTCTGTGGCAGGGAACATCACAAACAGTGTCTCTGGACACCAGGGCACTTCACGGTCTGTTCCTTGTAGGTCCCAGGTCTCCTTCTCAGGCCCTGGCTGTGCTGCAGAGATGCTGTGGGTTGGACACTTGCAATGGTGGTGGCCACACACCTCCGGGCTTTGGGTGGTGGGACCCTTCTTCCCAGCGTCAGCCCCCTGTTGGGTTAAGATCCCCCTCCCAGTCTGGCCTGCAAGGACTCTTGGCGGGGGGTGTCTTTCTGCGCTGGGCCCTTTGCCCAAGGTCCCCCCTTGGCTGGCCCCAGTTGCTCACCACACCTGGCTCTGTGGCTGCAGCCCTGCTCCCAGCACAGGATCTGCTCTCCCTGGGCTGTCTCTGGCCCCTCTGGATCTGGCACGGCTCTGCTCCCCAGCTCAGCTTGGGCCCCTGCTTTCCCCTTAGCTCGACCCCACTCTGTCTGACCCAGGCAATTCCAGCTCACACGGAGGATAGGACCCCCCTGGCCTCCTGACTCCCTGATTAGCCTGCCCACCCTGTCAATCAGGTTCAGAGGCTGAGCTAACCTGGAGCATTGGCCTCTCCCCAGTCTTTTAGTGCTAGCAACCAAAACACCCAGGGCCGGCTGTAGGCACCAGCGCTTCAAGCATGTGCTTGGGGCGGCACTTTCCAAGGAGCGGCACTCCGGCTCCTTTTTTTTTTTTTTTTGCTTGCAGCGCAAAAAGCCGGGAGCCTGCCCTGAGCAGAGATGAGCTGCGGCAGTGGCGGGTGCGGGGAGGGCCTCAGGAAGTAACCCGGGGGTGGGGGGGCAGAGGAACCGCTTCCCCCCCCCACCCCAGCTCACCTCTGCTCCACTGCCGCCTGCTCCCCCGAGCATGCCGCCGCTCCGCTTCTCCCCCCTCCCTCCCAGGCTTGCTGCGCGAATCAGCTGTTTTGCAGCAAGCCTGGGAGGGAGCGGGGAGAAGCGAGGTGGCGGCAGCGCGCTCAGGGGAGCAGGTGGAGTGGAGGTGAGCTGCAGCGATGGGGGCGCAGGGAGGGCTGCAGGAAATAACTCTGGGTGGGGGGGCAGAGGAACTTCTCCCCCCCCAGGTCACCTCTGCTCCACTGCCGCCTGCTCCGCTTCTCCCCCCTCCCTCCCAGGAAAGCCTGAGAGGGAGGAGTAGGAGGGGAAATGCGGTGCGCCCGGGGGAGGAGGCGGGGCCGGGGATTTGGGGAAAGGGTTGGAATGGGGTGGGGAAGGGGTGGAGTTGGGGCGGGGCCAGGGGCGCGGGAAATTTTTTTTGCTTGGGGCGGCAGAAAACTTAGAGCCGGCCCTGAAAACACCCCCACTGAATGTTAGTAAGGGGGCAACAGTCCCCTTGCACAGAGATACTCAGAGCTCCTTTTAAAGCAGGGGCCAGGGTGAAAAACCAGTAGGAACAATAGTGACTACAGCAGATGGCACATGCTGGATGCGAGGGGGAAATGGGCACTGCACTAGAAATAAACTCTGCGCTCAGTGACAAATCCTCGTTAACTCCCTAGTAGGAAGCAGAAAGAGCCCACGTTTCACTGCATGTCCTTCATCAGGGCTCAGATGCGCTCTATTCCTTTTCCTCACTGCAGTTGTAATAATACTTTGTGCTTCCATAGCAACTTTCATCCAAGGATCTCAAAATGCTTTGCTAATAGTATCTGGGTCTCACAGCTCCCTTGGGAAGGCAATAAGCAGAGATGGGAATATAATAGAGGTATCCTGACTCCCATTCCTGTGCTTTAGCCACTGGACCATGCTTCCTCTCCTATGCAAGGCATACTACAGTAGGGCCCAATGAAAAGGGCTGTAGATGAAGGGTACTGAGGTGATGTGATGCAGGACAAGAGCCAACAAGTAGGGAGAAGCAAAGTTTTGAAAGCCCTTAAGATGAGGACAAGGAGCTTGAACGTGGTATAATGGAAAATGAGGAACGAGTGGAGGGATTCAAATAGAATGGAGACATGGAGTGATGGTAAGGAAGATGATCTTAGCAGCTGAGTTTTGTGTGGACAAGAGAAGCTGATGTGGGCTCCAGGAGGTCCAGAGGGGCTGTTACAGCAATCAAGATGGGAGAAGATGGGGACCTGGGCAGAGGGAAAAGGTTGGATTTTTGGAAATGCTACAGAAGCTGAAGGGGCAGAATTTGGACACAGCCTGAATATGTGAATCAAGGGAGGAGTTAAAGATAACACCCAATAACAGGCCTGAGTGACCGGAGGATGGTGTTGTCAAGAGTGACCGAGAATGGCAGGAGCAGAGAGGGTTTGGAAGGGAAGATAAGCAGGGACCATGGAGGCAGGAACCAATGGAGGCAGCATGTGCCTTGCTATTCCAGAGCTGCCGGGGACCAGTTCAGCCCTCAGCGTAGGCTGCGGCTGCCTTTTGTTGAACCCTGTAGGCCTATGGCAGCTGAGGAATAGCCAGCAGCACGCCTGTAATTAGAAGCAAACAAGCCAGTAGTGAGAGGTGTCGAGGGAGAAGGGTTGAGAGTGGACAAGGGGAATGCAATGGGATGGTTTGGCACATGGGAGTATGGTTGAGTAGAAATGTATACAATATAATTCCAGTTATCTGAATTCCTTTTATCCAAAAATCCTGAATCTATAGCACGTCCCCATGTAACCCTATGTTAATTAAGATAAACGTCCGTTTATCCAAACACCCAGTTATCCCAAAGTTTCAGATGACCCCCCCACACCCACCCCGGCCATTCGGATAAATGGGAGTATACTGTATTTGGAGTTGGATGACCTTGGGGCAAGTCATCAGGAAGGTGGGTGGGAGGGAATAGATATGGGGCATTGTTAACTACTGGGTGGGAGTAGAAGGGAAGTGAATTTGAGACAAATGACACGTGAAGATGAGAAGAGAATGAGAATAGGGTACCTATCACAGGATGAGTGAGTGAGTGAGTATGAATTTTGGGCATGCATCATGGCTAGAAGTAGAAATTCTTTGCTAGCTCAGGTGGTAGAAGCTCTGGTCTTAGAGCAGGAGGACTGAGCTCTATCTGCAGTGCCCTACTAAAGTTTGGAAAGCCATAGTATGATAACCACCTAGATGCCAAGGGAGCTACTTAGAAAACATGGTGATGGCACTACATTCCTGGGATTGTGTTATATTACTTGAAGCCTAAGGATGAAAAACTCCAGTGAAGATGACTTGTTATTAAAGATTCCATGGTACTTTTCAGAGGATGTGGGATGTTACCCCTGGTGCCCTGGCCTCATTCCATACTGAGTAATTGCATTCTTCCTACCTGCTGTAACCCCTCCCCCACACCCCACCACCATTTCAATTAGATGCAGTGTTCTTCACATCCTGACTTACACAATTTTGTTGAGCTCAGTTTTATTTCCCATCCAAAAATCACACAGACGCATCCTCTTAGCCTCCGCAGCAATAATTCCTACAAATGAGAGTCTCAGCAGAGACACAGATACTCAGTATTTTCTAGCACATTAATCAAATAACCATCCAGTTGTTTCCTTATGTGTTTGAAGTGGAGGCACTGTCAAATAAAATGATTTTATAGATTACTCTCTCCATGTGTCAGATGGAGAATTTAGCAACATCGTGAACATAAAGTCTTTTAGGAGAAGATCAATGTCCATTCATTTCATCTTCTGTTGCTTACTCCAGAAAGTCTCATGCAATGTTAAGTTGCTCCTAAGTGGAGCTTGCCCTCCCTCTGGAGTTCTGAAACCAGTGATTATTATTAAGCATATATTTAAAGTAGGAGTGTTCAAACGGTGCCCTCTGAAGGCTACATTAGCAAGTGCCAGAGCCCAATTTATGTCCGATAAAATAGAGGAGGTAGCAGATGCCCTTATTGTCCATGTGGATGTGTGACCCATGGCGACTACAGATTCCAGCTTGCCATGCTGCATTCTGAGCCGATCGGCGTGGATTGAACTTCCCTACAAAAAGCTGAAGGCAGCCATTGTGGGCCACACTTTGGCCGCCCCAGATTTGAAATTACAGATTGAGCAATCTGCATGTGTGGTTTTTAGAGAAGAGATTTGTCTATACTGTATATTTAAAAGATTAAAAATCTTTTAGGGGTAAAAAGGCTACCCGGCTAGAAAAGCTCCCCATGTGTAAGCTGAGATGCTGCAGCAGCCATGCCCTTTCAAATTCTGCATGGGCATGCGGCGTCTCCTCCCTCAGTCATTCAAGGGCAGGCTGCTTGGCAGCATAGTGCTTGGAATCTTACCCAAATCTCACAAGAACAAGGGATCTCTGGGGAGATTGACGATGCTTCCTGTCGGGCCAGAAATAGCTCTGTCACTCTTTTTTTGGTACCTGTGCCCCCAGTCCCAGTATGAACCCAGGTAGGAGAGGTTAACTAAACTTTTCTAACCTAAAAACATGCAGCGCCTAATTGAGACTGAGAGGAACTCCACTGAAGACTGAATTAAAAAGCTGCTTACACCATGTCTGACTTTGACCCTTGAAGGTTCAAGTTCATTTGAGTCTGTGTGAAGGTTTGTGTGGGTTCTCGGTTTTGAAGACGGGTTCATCAGTCCCTGATGCCTGTCATGGTATTTAAAGGAGGCTTTTGAGTGCCAGGACAGACTTTTGGATAGCTGTTGTCATTCTCAGCTGCCCAGCTGTCAGAGGTACATCTTGTCCATAACAGAGCAGTCACTTAGAGGGAGAAAGGACAGGAAGTATCCCCTTCCTGTCCCCCAGTGCAGCGGAATCAAAGATTTGTGAGAGAGAGCTGCCCAGTTGATCTAGGTGCTCTTCAGCTCTCACTCTTTCCATGAAGGTGAATGCATTGTCGGGCCTGTTACAATGAAAACCCCCTTGTGCCTCAGGCTGCCTCGATTAATTTCAAGAGACTGTCACAGTGTTCTCACAGCAAATGTTCCCGAGCCTCCCTCTCTCACTTGCTCTCTTCCTGTCGGTGTCCTCTTGTCACACCTCTCACATGAACATGAAGTTTTCCCAGAGTGGTGTTATGCTCCAGTCTCTCTCCCCATCCATCTCCCTGGTTCTCCATGCTCTACTAGGAAGTAACTGTCAGGCCAGCTGCAGCTAAGATGCACGTGACAATATTGCAATATGCATTTTGGCCTTAAGAAAATAAACCAGAGCACAGTGTGTGTCTACAGTTCAATTTGCTTTCATTGAGTATGAAAGGTATCCCAGAAACGGAAGCTTTTCGTAGTTACAGAACACATAGCCTGGGTAGTGGCAGTGCAACGCTGCCCTGCCAATACAATTCAACCCAGAACTGGGATAATTACCCTCCTAGGGTGAGAAATCATTTCAGCCTCAGTATAGTCAACCTTTCTACTGAAGTAGTCAGAAAGAGTGCCAGTTTACCCACAAGGAAGCAGACCGATGCATTTCATGTAGCTGCTGAGCAGCTGTCAGATAGTAATAGCTTTGTGAGTACTAAGATGAAATATTATATAATACATCACCTATCCCCAAAGCCATCCTTTCCCCTGAACATTGACCCTCCCTGCATTTTCAAAGAAGCTGCCCCTGAAAACCTTTCATTCTTATCCCTTATGTTCTGCTTCACTCCCCTCTTCCTTGGACATCAAGTAACAAGATTGTAAAAACATTCTTGGACTCCGAGCAATACTTAAAGAAAATAGGTTGGCTCAGTGAGAGTAATCCACTAGCCCTGCACCTTCTGAGACCTCCAGAGTGGGTCACAAGTGAAATCATTATGGGGATAGGGGTATGTCTCAGCTGAGTCTCCAGGGGCCAGATTCAGCTTTGATGTAAGTGGATTAACTGAAGTTAATTGAGTTGTATCTGCTTACACCATGAGGTGAATTTGGCCAAATCTATGTATGTCACAAAATTACTGTACTATGCAAAGTAACTTGTCTGTGCTCTGCTGTGCTCCTGGCTCCTCTAATCTGAAAGGTCTTGGTCTTTTCATTTTTCTCCAATACATCCATTCAGGTGGAATAGGTATACATGAGTCTCTTGCTATAAGGCACAAGATAAAACATTTCCTTCTGATCACATGTCTGTGGTAAGAGGTAGGCACCACTGTGTGTACTTTGCCCTGATGTCTTTTCACTCTCTCTCCAGAAATCAACTGACAATTTGCTCTCTTTCTTGAGATCCCAAAATGGTGCCAGTCTTGGCTTCACCTTGGCTTCACAGGGTGTGCCCTGTGGTTAATAGCAAGGCCTTCAGGGTATCAGCCACATACAGTCAGATTCTTGTGTGACTCACCCAGACTCCTGGAGACTTTAGGGATATGAATGGCCTGACAGAGAGGAAGCACTCTGATGTTCAAGCTCTCCAAGTCATGTTTGGAGTGTAAGTGTCATATCAAAGACTTGAGAAGAGGAATCAGTTTTCCTTGGGATAATAACACTGCCCTTAGTCTTTTGTTTAAGAGCCAGGAAAAAGGGTTTCTTTTCTCAGTACAGCTTGTAGCAAAGGGGAAACCATCATTCTGTTGGATTTGTTACAAAATTCAAAGCTCTTAAAAAAAGGCAATTTAAAGCTTGAGGGTTCAGTAACAATCCAATCTATAGCCAAGTTGAGTTGATCTAGGAATTCAGAGGATTTGCTCTCTTGGTTACGTTGCTTCAGAGATTTTACTGACTTTCCTGAAGCCAATTGTTGCCTTGGAGTTAAACTTTAATGTTGGGAAAAACTTGAAAATCTATGTGTCTTCAAGATCAATCAAAGCGTTCTTCATACTTTCCCTTGGCATTTTTACTTCATTATATTTCTTTTTTAGCCAAGTTTTTTTTCTTCCTCACAACCAGCTTCAGTCTCAGTGAAGTCCTAATGATTGCTAATATCACAATCATTTCCGTAAGAGCTCATACATTAGAGTATCAATATTTTATATGCATCCTGGAGACCTAATTCCTCTATCCAGAGAACAGGTTCAGCCCAGACAGCAGCAGTCTAACCTTTCCACACACCCTGCCTCATGCGCTGTGTGTCTCAGCCCAGGCATGGAAGGACCCACCATTAGGAAGAAGAAGTTGCTTAGTTTCCATGGTCTGTTGAATTCTGGGGGCTTTTTTTAAGCCTTCCAACATGGGTGTGGGTTATGATTTTGTCATACATCTCCACCAGATTGATTTTGTATGGGCCATTGAACAGATGTCAAATGATGGTAACTTTTGATCACTGCTGATCTTGGCTGGATTTGAATGAGCGACATTAAAGATGATTATTTCCCTGCAGGATGACTCAGAAGCAGAAGCTGGGTTATGAGGGAAAGGGTTGTTATTTGCAAACATATAACCTATATCATGTTTAGTTTGCCTGCTTGCACATTTCTGTGTGCAGGGACCATTTCAGCAGCTCTGATCCAATTTGAACTAGCGCAGTGTCATTCAAGTTGCTTTTTTTCCTGTAGATGCTAGTCAAGAATAGGGGATCATCATAGTTTGGGTTTTCATTTAAAAACCAAAAGATGCAATCCCCTTACAGCATGTGACTCAATAAGTTTGTAGTATGCAAACTAGCTAAAATCAGCTGTATTATATGACTGACTGAGTTACCTCTGGTGCTGTACTACCACTCTCAGAGAGCGAGCTATTGGAAAGGACAGCAGCAGAAGCAACACAGGGCTTGGGAGAGTGGGAACAGAGAGAGAATGAGAGCAGCCTGCAACAGGGATACCATACCAGTTTGTCTTCAATAATTAGAAAACAGGAACGCACATAAGCACAAGGTAAAAAATGATGACCAGGGCGAGCAATGCCAGGGACCCTGACTCTGCAGCCACTAAGTTACTCCTGTCTAGTGAAAGGAGTAAAGCCTAAGACGGGATCATGTAGCTAAGGGTCTCATTAGCTTGCTGGGGATTGCACTTAAAGTTTCATCCATTTCTTAAGACATGATTGTTCTCTGCCCACATCCTATCCCTTTATTGCCTTGTGCACTTCTGAGTAAAGGAGCCAGCATACAAGAGACTTGAGATTATAACCATTCATGATGGTGAACTGCATGTAACCTATAACCTTGTTTGTACCCATTCTTAGCCTACACTCACACTTGAGCCAGAATGCATCATGGAATCACAGGGTTAGAAGGGACTGCAAGGGTCATCTAGTTTAACCCCTTGCCAAGATGCAGGATTTGTTGTGTCTAAACTATCCAAAACAGATGGCTATCCAGCCTCCTTTTGAAAACCTCCAGTGAAGGAGCTTCCATAACCTCCCTAGACAGTCTGTTCCATTATCCTGCTGTTCGTACAGTTCGGACGTTTTTCCTGAGATTTAATCTAAATCTCCTGTGCTGTAGTTTGAACCCATTGCCTCTTCTCCTGCCTTCTGTGGCAAGAGAGAACAACTTTTTAAGGCAGCCTTTCAAGTATTTGAAGACCGCTAGCATGTCTCCCCTCAATCTCCTCTTTTCCAAACTAAACATACCCAGTTCCTTCAGCCTTTGCTCAGTTTACTTGCATTCTGTCCCTTTGATCATCTTTGTCACTTGCCTCTGGATCCTTTCCAGTTTCATTACATCCTTTCTATACATTAGTGACCAAAACTGGAGACAGTACTCCAGATGAGATATAACCAGTGTCAAGTAGAATGGTACTGTAATTTCCCTTGACTTGCATGCTGTGCCTCTGTTAATGCAACCTAAAATTGCATTTGCTTTTTTTGCAACAGCATCATTCTTGCAGCTCCTGTGTATATGTATGTGTTTATGTCTGCACACATTAGTGTGTGTGTGTGTACACACTCATCATACAGCTAATAATTACAAGAATGTAAAGGCTACAAAAAGAAGCACGCCAAAACCATGAAATGCTCGACTAATGTTTTCTGTATGGAATTCTATAGGTGGTGGGTTATGGTGGATATTTTTTTAAGGAAAATCTATAAGGAAATCCCTTCCTCTGGAATTATATGATAGACAGTAATAGAACACTCTGTACTTTACAAAATATGCACTCAGTAAGTCATTGCTTCATTGAGGGCGTAATTTTGAGTATTCAGTTTGCAGAGGAAGAGATCATATAAAATCAGGCATTCCACAAACGCCCTCAAGAGATCATATTCCACACACACTTTCTCATTAAATGAGAATTTCTCCTTGTCTTACATATTCATGCATCGTATCAATGGAACACTGAGAGGCTGTTCGTAAAACCTGTTCTCATATAACAAAAACAAAACAAAACTGTGCATTCATGAAGTGTGTTTTCTAAACTCTGAGAACTTGGACAAATCCACATGGATTTGTACTGTGCCTCAGAAAGATACATCAATGAAGTAGAGACTATGTCCTTCACAAATTTCAGGCTTCTAACCCACTGAAGCACTGGAGCTGTTCAAAATGCGGTCACAGAAATTGTTGTAAAATGACAAAATTGTACTTTTTTTCAACTCTCTTTATATTTGAACTATTTTGCTCAATTTTTGTTTTTAAAATATTCTCTCATGGGCTGAGGAAAAAAACCTGGACAATTTCAGCTTTTAAAAGTAAAAATTCATAAAAGTTGTAAGTTAGGTGAAAAAGGCCCACTGAAATGGTAACACTCAGGTTGTGTTAACTACCCATCCATCTACACACTGTGGATGGGATTTTCAAAACCTGTCAGAGTTAGCCCAACACTGGTCACTTCTGAAAATACCAAAAGAGAGAAAAAGATCATACAGACAGATCAGATGTAGATATAATCAGAAACAGAAAACTGAAAAAACATTTGTGAAGTGTCATGGGCTCAGTCAACATTCATTTAAAAAACCCCACCAGTCAACCTGTGTAGACCCCATGTGCTGCTAAGTGTTTCCAAAGAAGCATAGAAGGTATGCAACAAAATTATTGTGAAGAAGTCTCAGCACAGTACTCAGGTTTTCATCAGAGACACGTTGTTTAAAATCCTATGTCCTTCAAGCCGCATTGGTGAAGACTGAAAATGTCCAGACAAGGGAGATGAGACTGTCTAGCATTAATACACAATTTCTGTACAGCAAGTGATGGCAAAAAATCAGGATTATTTAACCTAGCAAGGAGAAAGATTACAAGTGATTCCTCTTGCAAATTTGTAATGATGAAAGACAGTGAAAGCTCATCAGTCTCTATTTTTACTCCTATCCTATAATATGAAATCAATGGATGACTAAGGGGGCTAGATCAAACTGAGAGCCAGTAAAAGGAACTGCTTTCCACGGTGTGGTCGGACTGTAGAACCTATTAGGTGGTAGGCCATTGAGTCAAATGCTGTGGCTGGACATTTGTAGGAGGACTGCATAGTCTTATGATGCTTACTAATAGCTGTAGGTATGCAAGCTACAGTAATGAAGTTAATCAAATCTCATGCTTCATAGTGTAAAATGGTCACTTGCAGGTGTCCAGAAGGAGCCTTCCCCCAATGTTACAGCACTGTAGAACTGGCAACTGTTCTTTTTCCTATATTACTCTTAAGTGAGGCACTTTTCTGAGTCATTACCCGGCAGGCATGGCTCGGTACTTACAGTATTAATCCTGGTCTGGCTTTTGGCGAGGTGATATCATGAGAACTGTTTGGTTTACTCTACGACATAGCCAGGTCTTTGATGACAGCACTAAGCACTTTGGCAGGGGCATCAGCAGAGTGGTTTGGGTTGCAGCAGCACTTGAGTGCAGGGATGAACCCTTGTCTTTCTGAAGCACTCTTGAATTTTAAGATGCTGACGTAAATGTCGTGCCTGGTACTTGTAGTAAGTTGGCTGTGTACAATTTTGATCTATATACAACCAGGACACTAAGGCCTTGTCTACACTACAAGACTATTTCGAATCTACTTAAGTCGAATTTGTGGATTCGACCTTATGAAGTCGAATTTGTGTATCCACAGTAAATACACTAATTCGAATTTCTGAGTCCACAGTAACGGGGCTGGCGTTGACTTTGGAAGTGGTGCACTGTGGGAAGTTATCCCACAGTTCCCGCAGTCCCCGCTGCCCATTGGAATGCTGGGTAGAGCTCCCAATGCCTCCTGGGGGAAAAATGTGTCGAGGGTGCTTTTGGGTAACTGTTGTCATTGAACCGTCAATCACGCCCTCCCTCCCTGAAAGCTCCGGCGGGAAATCTGTTCGCGCCCTTCTCTTGTCAGTTACAGCGCGTACGCCACAGCACTGCGAGCATGGAGCCCGCTGCGATCATCGCTGCACTTATGGCCGTTGTCAACTCCTCGCACCTTATCGTCCACCTCTTCCACAGTCAGCTGCTGAGAAATCGGGTGAGGAGGCTCCGGCAGCGCGGTGAGGACAGGAATTCACAGAGTGGCGCAGACCTCTCACAAAGCAGGGTACGCCGCGCCGTGGAGATCATGGTGGCAATGGGTCAAGTTCATGGTGTGGAACGGCGATTCTGGGCCCGGGAAACAAGCACGGACTGGTGGGACCGCATAGTGCTGCAGGTCTGGGATGAATCACAGTGGCTGTGAAACTTCAGGATGCGTAAGGGCACTTTCCTTGAACTCTGTGACTTGCTGTCCCCTGCCCTGAAGCGCCAGGACACCCGGATGCGAGCAGCCCTGAGTGTGCAGAAGCGAGTGGCCATAGCCCTCTGGAAACTTGCAACGCCAGACAGCTACCGGTCGGTAGCGAACCACTTTGGCATGGGCAAATCTGCCGTGGGGGTTGCTGTGATTGAAGTAGCCCACGCAATCGTTGAGCAACTTCTCTCAAAGGTAGTGACTCTCGGAAACGTCCAGGACATCATAGATGGCTTCGCCGCGATGGGATTCCCAAACTGCGGTGGGGCTATAGATGGGACTCACATCCCTATCCCGGCACCAGCCCACCAGGCCAGCGAGTACATTAACTGAAAGGGCTACTTTTCAATGGTGCTGCAAGCACTGGTAGACCATAGGGGACGTTTTACCAACATCTTCGTTGGGTGGGTGGGCAAGGTTCATGATGCGCGTGTGTTCAGGAACTCTGGTCTGTTTAAACGCCTCCAGGCAGGTACTTTCTTCCCGGACCACAAAATAACGGTTGGGGATGTGCAGATGCCTACAGTGATCCTCGGGGACCCAGCCTACCCGCTAATGCCCTGGCTCATGAAGCCCTATACAGGCGCCTTGGACAGAGAGAAGGAACTCTTCAACTACCGGCTGAGCAAGTGCAGAATGGTGGTGGAGTGTGCTTTCGGACGTCTCAAGGGGAGATGGCGGAGCTTACTGACTCGCTCGGACATCAGCGAAAAGAATATCCCCGTAGTTATTGCTGCTTGCTGTGTGCTACACAATCTCTGTGAGAGCAAGGGCGAGACCTTTTTGTCCGGATGGGAGGTTGAGGCAAATCGCCTGGCTGCAGTTTACGCTCAGCCAGACACCCGTGCCAAGAGAATATCCCAGCGGGAAGCGCTGTGTATCCGGGAGGCTTTGAAAGCAAGTTTCCTCGGAGAGCAGGGTAACCTATGACTCTCCACTTGCTTTCAAGAGAAACTGACCCTGGGCCTGTGTCTTTATGTGTCGATTTCGATCTGCGGTTACATACCCCGTTCTCCAAGTTTCCCCCACTTCCAAAGCACGTTTTAAAGCAAATTAATTGTAACACTCATTATTAATAAATCTTTGTTTTACTTTGCATTTCTGTTCAGGTGTTGAAACATGGACGCATACTGTGCTGGGCACGGTGTGCACTGATGTACAGACCGCTTGTTCCATAGAGGAATGACATCCTCCTGCTCCTACATAGGTCTCTGGGGTGGGGGACGGTTGCAAGTGGTTGTGCATGAAGGGGAGGGTTTGCAGGAAGGGGTGGGTTTGCAGGAAGGGACGAGTGGTGCCTTCTTTGGATAGGGGTTTGGATGACGGCAGTGGGCTGCGGGTTTGGGCGTAGGAAGGGGTGAGGGGTGTGGGGGAAGGGTGAGTATCTGTCCGTGGATGAGGGCTCTTGTTGGGGCTCAGGGCAGCGGAGAGGCTCGGTGCTACGGTGGAAGTGCATGGTAAGGGCAGCGTGCCTTAACATTAAGGGGGTGGCAGGCGCTAGGACCCTGGACAAGCATACACATCACAGAATGACCCGGGGCAGCATACACCACACAGAGTGACCCTGGTGCCTACTGACTGCAGTGTGTGTGTGCCCTGCAGTTGATCATGCCCCCAAGTCTGTACCCTGGTAATGTAGGCTATACCGTGCAATTATAAATCCCCTCCCCCCACATACACAAAAGAATCCTCTGACACGAAAGACGTGACCGAAACAGTGAATAACAGCAAACAGCTTTTAATAATCTAATACACAGTGGGGGGATGAAACTTGGATTTGGGACTGGGTGAGCCTGTAAGGGAAGCACTTCTACAAATTTATAGCGTGAGAGGTGTGTGGTACATTAGCGCTATGCAGTGGTGCAGTGACAGTTCTCACGGCCCCTACCGCCCCTCCGTCTTGTACTTTTGGGTGGGGGGGGGCAGGACTTCTTGGCGGGGGAGGGCGGTTGCAGATACACTGCAGGGGGGCTCTGTCCTCCTGCCTGCGGTCCTGCAGAACATCAACAAGGCGCCGGAGCGTGTCCGTTTGCTCCCTCATTCACCCAAGCAGCGTTTGAGTCACCTGCTGGTCTTCCTGCCGCCACCTATCCTCCCGTTCGATGTGTGTGCGATGCTGTTGACATAGGGTCTCCCTCCACTGTCTCTGCTCTGCCGCCTCGGCTCTGGAGCAGGCCATCAGTTCCGCGAACATCTCGTCCCTAGTCTTTTTCTTTCGCCGCCTAATCTGTGCCAGCCTCTGCGAGGGGGATGCCGGGGCAGTCCGGGAAAGAGCCGAAGCTGTGTGATGGGAAAAGTAAGTGATTTCCTTGAACAGATACATGTTTGCGAACAGTGAACACAGTCTAGTCAGTTTCTCTGAACAAGACCATACAGGGCAACAAGTCTCACGAGATCTCAGGACAAGTTCGAGATTTCGGAATACGCTCTCATTGGCTGCGGCATTGCACAGGAGAGCGGACAAGTGGGGAGAGACAGCTGAATCCGTCTAGCAGACAGTCCTGGTAAGCCTTACAGTACATTCTGCTTATCAGTTAATGGATAGCTGTGCCCTCCTGCTAAAGGCAATCTGGAAATCATATACTCTGACCCTTTTCCAGCCACTCCCGCCAGTGCACGGGAAAGATCAATGTATGCTTTTCTTATGTGGCCTACAACACGTGGCTGTTAAGCGAGGGTCATTGTTATGCAAAGTAAAAGTCAACCATTCACAACAGTAACAATACACTAATTGCCCTAATTAGATGCAGCATTTCATGAACGAGATCACCCTGAGGCGGGTCCCTCGGAGTCACAAAGAGCGGATGCTAAGGGAAGCCCTGCAGAGACCAGGACCATATGCGGCCATGCTTGTGGAGGCGATGATTCCCATGTACATAAGGATGTCCTGGCGCTGAAGAGTGTGCTTCCACGGAGCACCCAACAAGGCACCTCTCCCCAGGAACCTCCTGCGGAGGCTTTTTGAGGACCTCTATGAGACCTTTGTTGAATTGTCCCTGGAGGATTATTGTTCAATCCCTATATGTGTGGACCTACTTTTCATATAGTTTTTCATTGAAAATTGTATATATAGTATTTCTATTTTTTTATACCTGTTTTATAAAAAATAAATGTTTACATGTTTATAGCACTTACCGCCTGATCCTTCCCCTGATTCAGAGTCCGGGTTAACGGCCGGGGAGGGTTGGTAGGGGATCTCTGTGAGGGTGATGAGATCCTGGCTGTCAGGGAAAGCGGTATTGTGTTCGCTGTCGCCTGCGCCGTCCTCCACAGACCCTTCCTCATCTTCCCCATCGGCGAACATCGAGGAGGAACTGTCCAGGTTCACTATGCCATCCACTGAGTCCACGGTCACTGGTGGGGCAGTAGTGGCAGACCCACCTAGAATGGCATGCAGTGCCTCGTAGAAGCGGCATGTCTGGGGCTGGGCTCCGGAGCGTCCGTTTGCCGCTCTGACTTTTTGGTAGCCTTGTCTCAGGTCCTTGATTTTCACGCGGCACTGCATTGCATCCCGGCTGTATCCTTTCTCTATCATTGCTTTGGAGACCTTCTCGAAGGTCTTTGCATTCCGCTTGTTGGAGCGCAGCTCCGACAGCACAGACTCCTCGCCCCACACACCGATCAGATCCAGGACTTCCCGGTCTGTCCATGCTGGGGACCTCTTTCTATTCTTGGATTGGCCGGACTCCTCTGCTGGAGAGCTCTGCATCGTTGCAGGTGCTGCGGAGCTCGCCCCGATGTCCAGCCAGGACGTCAGATTCAAAGTGCCCAGACAGGAAAAGGAATTCAAATTTTCCCGGGTCATTTCCTGTGTGGCTGGTCAGAGAATCCAAGCTCGGACTGCTGTCCAGAGCGTCAACAGAGTGGTGCACTGTGGGATAGCTCCCGGAGCTACTAAGTTCGATTTGCATCCACACCTAGCCTAATTCGAGCTAGCCATGTCGAATTTAGCGTTACTCCACCTGTCGGGGTGGAGTACCGAATTCGAACTAAAGAGCCCTCTAGTTCGAATTAAATGGCTTCCTGGTGTGGACGGTTGAGCGGTTAGTTCGAATTAACGCTGCTAAATTTGATTTTAAGTCCTAGTGTAGACCAGGCCTAAGACATTAGCAGAGAGCTGCAAGACCTCAGAGATAGTGGATTGAGCCTCTCATTTTTTTTCCTTCATAGAACCATTGGGATTTCCTAAATATTTATGAATTTGTGGTTTACTTACTGAGTTAGAACCTGATCTTCCAGATGGTCAGGTCAACATATTCAAGTCCCATCGAAGTCAATGAGAGTTCTGTGGAGGAAGAAATACCTGCATAGTATTTAGAGATAACTAAGTGGTAGCTCCATAGAAAACGCTGATAACTGACCAGTGACACCAGCTCATTTTCTCATAACAGGAAAGTAAATAATTCCTGTCACCTTGGCTGAGGAATGAAGAAGCACCAGTCCATACCACTGATGAATATTTCCAAAGCCAGCTGACTTTGTTGGTGGAATATATGTTTGTAGTGTAAGCCACTGTCTCTAGTTTATCTCAAGGTTATTATTACTATTATTGAGTGCTGACATTGTGCTTGCACTGGACATATGTAGGAGATTCAGTCCTTGCCCTGAGGAGTTACAATCTAGAGCAGTATGATCATACTTTCCAGTTTTCTAACACTTTTTATCCAAGGGTCTGAATGCACATGGCAGACATTAATGGAGGAAACTTCCCAACATTCCTGTGAGTGAGGTGTTAACAACATCATTTTACACATGGGGAAACGGAGGCACCAAAAGCTACTTAAAGAGATAGGAACATACAACACAGATTCCATGATTTCCAGTCCTGTGATTTAACTGCACAGGTTCTCCTTCTTTTCTGCACACAGACACAACAGGTTAGACACATTAAATATACCACGTGATGGTCCAAAATTGAAGAGGCGTCGGAATTTTGCAGTGATCATTGTAGGAGGACTGTGCAGAAGAAGCCTGTGCGGAGGAGGAAATTGTTTGGAGGTTAAGTCATTCACAGGCTCAGGACCCATCATGTGATGAATTAGCTAGTTGGCTTGGTCTTCAGGGAGAGCTGACCCTATGGCTAGAGAAATGTAGGGCATTTGCTACAAATTTCTTATTTCAGAAATGTTAGGTGGAGACAGTTCCAGAATTTAATTGTAACTGCTGTTCACAGAGCTTGCCTACTGAGGGATTTCAGTGTCTCTGCAGTGTTTGGGAGCCCTGAAGTGTATACATACACATATTTATAATGTATAAACACATGTGAGCATAGATAATATAAATATAATATAAAAATGTCAATGCATACATGAACTGCTTTGCATTAAAAAGTGTGAGAAATTGCACCAGAGTCTGAAAGCATGAGCTCCTTTTACAGTGAGAAAGGAGGGATGTGATTTCATATAGCCCTTCTTGCCAATCAAGAAGAAAAAAAGCAAAGTGCAGGTATAATTTACACCCTGAGGCAATCGAGAGCAACACTAACTGAAAGCAAAACAACCCAACTGGCTAAGCCTTCAAGGCATGCAGAGGCTGGATTGCTCTCTCTCTCTCTCTGTGTGTGTGTGTGTGTGTGTGTGTGAGAGAGAGAGAGACACTAGCAGCTAATCCTTCATCCTTATTCAGTGAAGATGCTCATGGAATTCACGAGCGTTTTGCCTGTGTGTCAGAATTTGCCCCAGAGTTAATCTGCCCAACATACCTTATGGGAGCCTCCAGAGGAAGATTGTCCAGTAGAACTCTGATTAGCCAGATTAACCTACTGTATGATTAGATTGAGGTGATCTGGGATTAAGTTGCAGTATATTCCCATGTATACAGGGGGCTGGTTTGTTCACTCCTTTTATGGTTTCCTTGTTGGAAGGATGTTTTAGGCCAAATTTTCAGACCTATGAGCAAAAGTTGTGCCTGTGAAGTGTGTGTGTGTGCGTTTGTGTGTGTACACACCCACTGAGTAACTGTGTGAGCAAAGTGTGCACTTGTGTGTGTAAATCAGGTGCAAGGCCGAAGGATTAGTTGCCTTGCAGTTATCCACTTTGTTCTGCCAGTGTAAATACACAGGAAGGGGAAGTAAATTTCTCTCCAGGGCCACTTTGAGCCTATTCAGCGGGTGAGTAAACTTTGACTGTCTCTAATTTTCCTCGTTGGTTTCTCTTACCCTCTCCCACCCTTGCTTTCCTATCCCCTCCTCCTCCTTATGACACTTATTATTTTTCAATCCACAGCAAAACAGTTCACATCAAGGTAATTGATGATGAGGAGTATGAGAAAAACAAGACTTTCTTCATTGAGCTGATGAGCCCACGCATGGTGGATATGAGTTTACAGAAAGGTGTAGTACTGGTCCTCCAGACTAATGTTAACATTCTTCTTTCCTCTTCTTTTTCTTCTCCTGCCTTCTTTTCTCCTCTGTTTTTTTTCCTTTTTCTATGATTTCTTTTTATTTTCCAACCGCTCTGTCCTTAACACTGCTGTGCACGCACAAACTTGTCACATGGTACCTATTGGGTTTTAGCCGGATGCGGGGGGACCTTGGGAAGGGGACGAGATAGAGAGACTGTGTGTTTGTGTGTGTGTGTGTAAGCGAGAGATTAGGATACCACCCCAAAATTGCTGTGGTGGGGTTTTCTATTGCTCCCGTTGGCTGGAAGGATTGGACCTCCGCATGCCCATCTGTGCAGCTTCATTGGCAAAACATTTACAGGAAACATACCCAGATTCCTAGAGTAGCTGTCAGCCTGCCTCAGACCCATACTAATAAAAATACAAGAGTCAAATCCCACATGAAAGCAGCACATTAGTTCTCAAAAGTATTTGGTAAAGTCCTTTAGCTTTATTACAGACTGACTCAAGGAGCAACTGCCATCAGGATAAGGAAAGGGAAGAAAACCAACACCCTGTCTTTGATATTTTTTTTGGAGAGAAAGAGAGAGATATCATGGCAGCCTTATGCATTGACGTGGTATCAGACATAGTGTCGTGAGCTTGCCAGGGTGAAGAAGGAGCAATGCCAGTCTAGTCTGCAGGGTATTTTAATTTAGGGGGACTAGATGTCCCAATTTTATAGGGACAGTCCTGATTTTGGGGTCTTTATCTTATATAGACTCCTGTTACACACACACCCCCCGTCCCGATTTTTCACATTTGCTGTCTGGTCACCCTATTTTAATTCCAGCCGCCCGAGCCCTCTGGGGTATTTTAATACATGTTTCTCTTCCCAAGAGGTGGCAAAGACTTACAGTACTTCTGTGCCCAGGTAAAGCTGAATCTCTCAGTCACTGACCATCCACCCAATGGAGAACAGGCTGCCTGGCCTCACTGGGTATGTCTACACCCAGGGATAAAAAACCTACAGCTGGCCCAGGTCCACTGACTCAGGCTCTTGGACTCAGGCTCCATGCGTGTATGAATGTATGTATGGATCTCTCTCTGTCCTGCTCCCCACCTCCACATCCAATGTCTTATCGGTTATGAAAGGGTGGGAAAAGCAATTGGTCCCTCAACTAAAATGTGTTTGATATCTTTGTGGCTGTTTTGCCCTTGGTTATTTCTGATTGGTCAATGCTCAGTCAGCTGATGAGATATTATTACCATGTGACACTAAACTAAATGTGCTGCAGAAATCACCTCCCACTAACCATCAGCAAGGTCCAACCCTCCCCTCCCCCTTCACTCCCTTGCCCACCCCCATCTTCCTCCTCTAATACTTTCCCACTCACCCTAAGAGCAACTACTACCGATGCGCCATATCCAACAAACAAAACGCTGCCCAAGGCAGCAGCAGGAACGGACTGCATGTGAGAAACGTGTGGTGCTGCTGCGTCTGCTCCAACCAGCCAACCCACTGTACACGGCTGTCTTTCTTGTTGTCCCTACAGGAAGACCGTAAGGGTTAAAATAGTAGATGAGGAGGAATACGAAAGGCAGGAGACTTTCTTCATTACCCTTGGTGAACCGAAATGGATGGAACGAGGAATATCAGGTGTGAGATCCTTTTTGAAAACAAACCAAAAGAAACCAAACCCCAAATCCAAAAAAGTAACCCCTTCTTCTCCCTCCCACCCACCTTTTCTTCTCCCCTGTCAGATGAATCAACTTTTATTCTTTTCCCTCCTGTATTCTCGCTCTCACCCTGTTTCGGTGTCATCTCTGCCTTTTAGAGCCTAGCTTATTTCTGATCCTCCTTTTGTGCAATGCTTGGGCCTCAGGCCTTATTAATATCATCAGTTTTAATTGGTTTTATTTTGTTTTGATGACATCTTTGCTGCTACCCCTTCTCCCCCCTAATGCCAAGACTGAAGGGAGTGAAATAGAACCGAAAAGAATGTAGTGCATGGCTATCTCTTCAACTCCCCTCTTCAATACTGAATGTCCCACAGTCCTTCCCTCCTTTGTCCCCAGTCCCTTATGGTGCAGCGTTGAATATTGTTGTTGGGTTCCTCTGAATCTTTGCTAAAAGCCTGTCCCGTACAGCAGGGGAATCACAGTCACAGTGTTTTGGTTTTACAGTAATAATACTTTGCACTTCTCTAGCTTTTTTCATCCAAGAATCTCCAAGCACTTCACAAATATTCATTCATGGAGCCTCACAACACTTCTGTGAGGTAGGTATGAAGCCTTATTTCCCAGTTTACACGCCGATAAAATGAGGCACAAGGAGGTTAAATGACTTGGCCAAAATCACACAGCAAGTGAGTGGGAGAGCTGGAAACGAACCCGGACTCTGAGTTTCCAGTTTTAGCTGCTATACCGTACTTAAAAATACCTGTATCTGTCAATTTGGTGGAACCATCCCAGTCCCATGTGTGCAGTCTGTCTGCATTGCCAAATCACCATACAGTTAAGCACAAGTTTACTAGGGCCTTAAAAGCAAGGGCTGCCAAAAGCTAGTGCAAAGGTGATTGGCAGAGCAGCACAGGGGAAGCTTGCACAGTGTCTGTCAGCGTCCAGACGTTTTGTATAGCCCCTCGCTTCTGTGTAGTACTCCCTGGGATGAGAAACATCTGCCTGGTGCTTGGACATGACATGATTCTTCCCTTGTTGAAATTCCTTTTGTTTCTTATCCCACTCATGCAGCAACTTCCTCTAACCAGGGCACCACCTACCCGTTAACAAATCTCCAAATGAACTTAAATCAGGCGTTGTTTACATCGCTGTGCTGTTATGTCATGACAAAGACCATGTTTCTTCTCTCATTTACACCAATGTAAATGGAATGTAACTCCATTAAGGACAATGGGGTTAGATGGCGTAAAACAGGTACAAGTGAGGGCAGTGTCAGACCCAGAGGTCTGCTGGACAAATCCTAAAAGGTAGCTGCCTGCCTCTGTCACAGCATAGGAGCACCTGTCATCAGCCTCCATTTACCAGCAGGATGTGAGATACAATAGAAGAGGAGGGTGCACTTTTTATTTGTCCCATTTGTGAGGATTATCTGCAAATTTCCAAAAAACATATCCACAGAAGAGGGGGAGATGCACACATCTCATTAGCCTCGTTAGGGTGTAGCCAGTGCAAGGGCTCAGCACTTAAAAAGAGGGTTTCAATGTATTTTTACACTGTCACCATCTTAATCCTATGACATTTCAAAAGATTCCATGTACTGTAGAGAGCTCCCACAAGAGGGCACCATTCTGTTGGCTTTGATGAAGAATTAGATGGCATATAATGGACATAGATGCACCAAGCATTGATGTAGTGCAAAGTCCCCTACTGACATGTGACAAGGTCAACACAGACACATGCACCTGTGAGGCAGACATGCAGAATCATGCAGAGACAAATATGTGCGCGCGCGCACGCGCACACACGCCCCAGTCATGGCTAGGACTCCATTGTGCTGGGCACTATACAAACAGAGAATAAAAAGATGGACCCTGTCCCCAGAGAGGTTACAATATAAGACTAAACCCAGGGTTGTGAGTTCAATCCTTGAGGGGGCCATTTGGGGATTGGTCCTGCTTTGAGCAGGGGGTTGGACTAGATGATCTCCTGAGGTCCCTTCCAACCCTAATAATCTATGATTCTATGATAAGACAAGACACAACACAGGGATACAGGCAGACCAGGGAATATGAGGAAACCGTGAGCCAGTATTGGTCAGCATGATAGGCTACACCCTCCCTGTCTAACTGTTGTCAAGAAAAATGAGAGTCTTAAGGAGGAATATGAAAGAGGATAATTAACTAGTTATGCTGATGTTTACAGGGAGCTTCTCCAAAGTGTGAGGGACAGCATGGGCAAAAGCACAGATATCCTCCTTTGCAAATGTAACCAGTGGATGATACAGCCTGGCGTCAGGGGCTGGTTGGAGATGGGAGTTGTCATCTCGATAGATAGGGTGCGGATAGGCCATGAAGGGTTTGAAAGCACCCACATACTTATGAAAATACGCACACACAAACACACATATGTGCATGCAGATACATACCGCCACAAAGAGAAGCACACACACATGTTCGTGTACATGCTAACACATTCGGGCACGAACATTTTTGCAAATGTGCACATACATGCAGGCATATACACACATATGGAGAGCAAATGCAACGGTGATGGGTGTAATATAAAACCTGGATAGGCAGATGTGGGGATACGCAAACTTAATCACATACATGTAGGCACATGCTGGCATATGCAAACATGTAGATGCTCCATGCAGTTACACATCCAAACATATACTTACAGAGACCTACTCAAAGATATGCATGCACACACACAAACATGCATGTAGATACCATTAATATTAAAGTCAGTCAATACAACGATCACTATTGTCATCACGTAGCCTGGGCCTTAATGACTCACAAGGCCACTGAGAGAAACAAATTCAGCCACTCTTGGCAGGCCCAGGTAAAGTTGTTTTCGATGAGGAGTTTCTGTTTGTATATTCTGCTGGCATATTTGTACCTAGCACACAGGATGTGGTTTTCTTCAGTGTGTGCCCTTGTGGTTGGTGCCCTCCATTTAGCTCTGTTGCATGCAGGCTGGTCCCAGCATGCTGTCAGGCTATGTCACACTTCTAGATTGTCCTTCAAAGTGCCTTCAGAGCATTACTTCTGGCCTCTGTGGGTGCGCGAGCATGTCCCTTGACTCAGCAGACTAGAAAGAAATCTTTTAGGTAATCGCCAGTCAGACTGTCTAGTGCCAAAACCAGCACATTTCAGTTGTGCTTTCACGATCCTAGCTTCAGTGCCAGTGATTTGGGCTCACCCAGATGCCTTGTTATCCGGCCAGTTAATCTTAAGAATTGAGTAATAGGCAGCACTGATGAAATGCATCCAATGGCTAATGTGGTTTCAATACATTGTCCACATTTCACAGCCAGAAAGCAGATGACAGAGTATCAGTTGGCACGTAGGTGCATAAGACAAGCATTTACATGCTTAAGTGAAGACCCCAGGGCAGGATTTGGATATCTTAATTTGGACCTGGATCTTGGTTTGATGCCTTGTGCCACTGAAATTCCAAACTCTGTCGTTGAGCAAGCCCAAGTTGCTGCTAGCTATATGAATTCAGCAATTTACCATAGACCCATAACTGAAGGGATGTTACCTAGGACAACGATACAGGACACAATGTTCAGCAGAGTATAGTCAATCCAGACTTTTGGCTAAACTCTCCTACATACATACCAATAGAAAGCACCAGTGAAGAATATATATCTATATGCTATTGACTAGAGCTGAGGCTTATACTGAAGAAGTCTTGGCTCATGGATTGGGATCCCGACTTATACTGGAATATGTACCTTTGCAGGCTCACACTCAGAGCTTGGTATCTATATTACAATCTTTGTGAGGCACTGAGGCACAGACTCATGAAATCTATCCCATCCCTCATCCCACACATGCTTTTTGCTCCTTTCTCTTGTTGCACTAATGCCAGAGGGCAGACGCAGCTCCCATCAGTTTACCTGTATCTATCACAGCACTACTGTGAGACTGTAGAAGGCATCTGTCTATCCACCTGCCCATCTCCTATTCCCTACCCACCCCATCCCCAAAAATAAACTAACGTGGGGAACGGCCACTGTGGCAGCAGCTACTTTAACTCACTCTGTACTTTGATGGAGATCTTCTGGCAAGTACCAGTGTTCAGCTGGAACTGTAGGGACTTAAGAATTGCAATGCCAGATCAGACTGGTCATCCAGCTAGACCAGGAACCTGTTGCCAAGAATGCCCAGTATGAGGGCTGGTTGAAACTCTTTTTTTTTTTTAGCAGAAAAACTGTTTTTTGACTAAATGAAATTGTTCATGGAAAGTGTCTGATTTCCTTGGAATTTTATCTATCGTATTTATTATTTCATTGGAAACCCCAGAACCCTGAAGCAGGACATTTTTGGGGTTTCAGTTGAAAATTTTTCAGTTTTATGATGAAAATCCATGGAAAGACAGACATTTTCTGGCCAGCTCTAGCCAGTACTAGATATCTCAGAGGCAGGTGCAAAGATTTGTGTCATGGATGACTATGGAACATCCTTCCCCTAGCTGGTGGATGTTTTCATTATCCATATAAATATCTAATACAGCTTTTTCCACTAAATAATTTTGTGTCACCTGCAACGTTTGCCCCTTCTCTGCTCAGTCCCTTTTCCTGATCATTAGTAAATATATTAAACGGCCTCAGTCCTGGTATGGAACCTTGTGGCACCTAATGGTTAACATTTTTGCCCTGACGGAAATAGACTGATTATTCCTATTCTTTGTTTCCTGTCCCTTAGGCAGTTTCTGATCCATGATAAACTTTATTTTGCACCCCAGAGCTACTTAGTTTCTTGAATAACCTCTTGTAAGGGACTTTTTCAAAGACTTTCTGAAAGTCCAAATAATTATATCATGTAACTCTCCTTTCTCAGCTATTTTGTCAATATGCTCAGAGAATTCAAATAGATTAGAACAGATTTAGTGTTGGTATCTTGCCAACGTCCTGTGATGAAGACTGATAGCAATTCAGTAGGGGCATATCAACGTGCAAGGGGTACCAATAAAAGTAACCCTCACTTCAGTTTGGTAGCGCTGAAGTGGATAAGCAGAAAACTAATAGGAAATGTGAATTTCCTACCCAGCAAGTAAGGCCAGGGAGGGTGGTGGGGAGCAGGGATGTTGATTCTCTCCATTCTGCCACCTGCCCCTAAGATGTCCTATTCTTGTCTCCCTCTCCTTTTCCAAGAAGCTAACTAATGGATTCTCATGGCGGCATCTGTTCCTCTTATTTGCAGTGACAGGGACCAAATCCCTGTCAACTGAGCATAGCAGGACTTAGAAGCCTCCCAGCATGTTGAGCCACCTGCCTGGCCAGCCTTCTCTCAGTACCTTTCGAGTGTCCCTCTTCATTAAAAGGTGACATTTTTGGTTTCACTGTTACTCTCCTGGTGGCTCTGGTGTCACAATAGCTCACAATTCAGACCTAGGTATTTTGCTACTCAGAGCCCTGCAGTGCCAGAGAAGTCCAGGCTGTCTGTACTCTGGTCACACATCAGCCTTGACAATTTTTGTGCACTCCAGAATTACAGGAGCAGAGCTTGGTTTCCTTTTTCTGGGAGCCAATCCCCACCTTTTGCTTAATCTGTGGTTAACCCCAGAGTGCTACGCAGAGAACAGAGTTGGAGCTGTGAACAACTGCAGATGAGATACCACTTTAGATGATTCCATTTGATGTTGCATAAGCATGAGGATCATGCTTGGAAAATTACAATTCATGCGGGTAATTGAGAGCCCTACTTGGGACAATTCACTTCACAGCAGATTGGCGAAAGATTGAACTTCAGGAATAGTGGGTGAATGCTGATTTTGGACTATTTCACTTTACAGAGGGATGAGAATCCTTCATGGAAACTTCATGAAGAGTTGATTCCTGCAAGATATGTTTTCACAGCAATTTGAAACTCAGAATCCCTCTTAGAAGATTCTTCTTCATGGATAGTGGTTTTGGAACCATATTCCACCCTTCCTAGTGTAACTCACACACCTTCTGGGTGTGGTGTTCTGTCCCATCTAGTGGCACCGAGACCACTTAGAGAGAGAGATTAATGCATTTGCTCTACAGCCTTAGCTAACAGCCAGTTGGCTTTTAGCTCATGCGGTAGAGGCTCATGCACTAAGCTCCAGATGCCCCAGGTTCAATCCTGCCCGCCGATGACCAGGGTCTGTCAGTGTTGCACTAGCAAGTAGCAGGTGGGATGGCCGTGTCTCTTGCAGGGATCTGTTTAACAGTGGATAGGCCAAGCATGGAAGACTTCACTTCACCGAGGGAAGTTGTGGCCGAGAGTCATCATTGGAAGGTTCTGTTTCATGACCAGTGGATGGGAATAGCTCTGGGAAATTTAAATTTCTTTTTCCAAACTGTCCTCTGTACCCCATCAAAAATTTACCTTGTGGGATTATAATTTCACCCTGCAATATACTGGCCAAATTTGTTGCGGCAAGTCTTCCAATGAAGGGAATGGATCTGATTTTTCTCCCTTAAAGTCAGGGAGTTTTGCTATTGACTTTAATGGGAGCCGAATTAGGCCTAATGCAGTAACATTTCTGACTTGTTTAACTTGCTCAAGAACATGTTTAGTTCTTTATGCTGCTTTAAGGAAAGGGCACACTCCTGCTTCCAGTTTCATAGACACCTTCGTATGGAAAACCATTAACCCATAGGCACACAGAGAGCTCACTGCTACTGAAGCTCAGCCTCTTAAAGTTCCTCTGTCTTCTCAAGAGTTACAGTAGATTGCACAGAGATGCTAGCCTCTAGCAATTTGATGTGTGCTGTCACTGAGCTCCTTTCAGGTGCCGGTATGATCCTGACAGTGCTGCTCTCACTTCTTGTTGCTGCCAGTGACTATTATTGTTGTGCAAACCTGAGTCTCATCAAGACTCCACTGCTGCTTCCCTCCTTGCATCACTTTTCCTCTATGGACACCCTGCATGTAACCGTCCAAGGGTACCCTTTCTCTTTAGAGGCTCTCCAGGAATAGAAATTAGAAAACATTTAGGCCATGTCTACATGAGCACTTATGTGGGCAAAACTTCCATCGCTCAGGGGTGTGAAAAAACACCCCCCTGAGCGACATAAATTTTGCTGGCTTAAGCGTTTGTGTGCACAGCACTATGTCTCCCGCCGACACAACTACGGCCGCTCATTGAGCTGGTTTTATTATGTCAATGGGAGAGCTCTCTGCCATTGGCATAGTGTGGCTACACAAGCGCTCTTACAGCAGCGCAGCTGTGCCACCGTAAGTTAAAAGTGTAGACGTGGCCTTATGTTAGGGCCGGCCACACTACACTACACATTGGAGCAGCTGCATTGCTGTAGCGTGGATGGTGAAAACACTCTGTGCCGATGAGAGAGTGCTCTCCTGTAGGCATAATTACTCCACCTCTGTGAGAGGCGGAAGCTACATAGCGCTGGTGTGGACAGCGCTTAGGTCGCTGTAACTTGTATTGCTCGGTGGGGTGTCTTTTTCACACCCCTGAGCAACATAAGTTAGATCGACTGAAGCGGTCGTGTAGACCTGCCCTTAATATTGTTTACAGAATAAAATGTGGGGCCAATTCTGTGGTGAAGTAAGCAGTGATGAAAATGACACGGTGGGTTGGAAATGGATGCAATACACATTTTGCACAATGCCAGATGGGTATAAATTACATTATTAGTTCTACCCATTTTCTGATCTACTCTCATCCTGGGCCAAAGTCACTCTGGGGGCAACCTTCATTGATCTCAGTGGTGTTACACCAAGGAGAATGTTGGCTACTGATGTGTCACCTGCACAGTAGCATTTGGCACATGAGCTTCATATTACATAGAAAACACAAACATTATCGATATTAGATACTGGCCTGGGCTGCGAAGTTCAGATACCAATTACCAGACCCTAGAAAAAAGCAAGTGTTCAGATCTGGGGCTTTGGTTCAGCCTATTATACAAACAAGCCAACAAAATCAGCTCAGGGGGTCTGGGATCCAGGGTTTTGATTTAGACCCAGGCCAAATATAGCATCATGCAACAGCAAAATGAAGGCAAGTTCAGGAAATAGGAAAGCAAAGCTGCCCCTGGAAAAGGATTTGTATCAGAAAAGTTGTTCTTGCATATCTCGGACATGCCACCATGCTCGTCTGCACTCCAGCCAAACTCTCCTTCAGCTGATTGGATTCTCACTGGCCGTTACCTCTCTGCCTGGAATCAAACCAAGCAAACATCAAAGGCAATTTACCCTGGAGTTGTCGTGATGATTCTGTAGTTGCCAGGTGCCCCTTTCGGAATCTTAGGTTACTCTGGAGTTCCAAGCCTTAAAGGACCGTCTCCTTCTTGTTTCTGATACAGTGTTTGGTATTTTGCAAGTGATCGTGTGAAACATTTCGTACTAACAGGGTAGTTCTTGCAGCTTAATTAGCGGTATATGCAGAGGCCGGACATAAATAAGAAGGAAAACATTGTGTGTTAAATTCATCCCTAGGGTATTCTACTGGAGCTCTGGAGATTATACTAGGGATTAATTATTTTAGCTTTTTATACCTTCTATCTACTTCTTCATTTTATAACTGAAAATGGAATCCCCTGCCCTGCCCTCTCTGTCACAGTCTGGAAAAGGATATATTGAAGACATAGATTCATGTCTCCTGGGAATACAGCAGGAAGCAGAATTAATGCTACCTGCTTTGTCTGCCGTATCATGTGTTCATCTCATCTCACATCCTGCAAGGTTTAGGCAAGGGATACATAGGATTGCTATTATGGTGTAAAAGCTGAGCTTCTTTTAGTGGCTTCCTATAGTAACATGCTTGTCAGGCACCTAAAATACCCTAGACACTAATAACAATAACGACACACTTCAGGAGTGAGGTGCATTGGCTTAACTGTGTCATGACCAGTGACTGGTGTGAGAGCCCCAGATCAAAAAGCAGAGGGATGCTTTAGATGAGCATTGGTGTGTATTTGCAGAGGGGCAGAGGGATCCAGGACTGAACTGGCAGGGGATGTTACAGGTCACGACTAAAGTACATTAGCAGGTCCATGTGCAAGAAGGAAGCTACTGTCTGTGAAATCATGTTCTTGCTTCTGTGAACTATATTCACTCAGAAAGATGAAGATAATGCAATCCCCTGGCTTCCTGTTCTGTATTCTTGATGTTTCATTCATAGCTTTAGAGGCTTCTTCAAATATTCATGTATCATATCATATATCATAACTGAAGAAGAGAAAAACACTTCTTTTGCAGGCTCAAAAGCAAATGAAAAGTATAAACTCAAATCCCAGAGCACCAAAATATGATAACAGCTTTATGAAACATGAAAACTGGCAATGTTTTTATAATCATTGTCGCTTAGGGGGCGAGTAATATTTCACTATTAGATTAATTTTGAACACTGACTCTACACACCAAAATAATGTTTCTACTTGTGTGAAGAAATTGAATTACATTTGTCAGTGCTGTGCAGAGGTCCAGAACTGTACCAGAGCAGGGGTGCTGCGATTGGCATTGAAGTGCATTCAACTGAAGCTGTGTGGAGACTCAACGTTAGAAATGAACAGAGTGTTGCAGGTCAAGGTTGAGGAATAGTGCCAAGGCTGTGTGGCGGTCTCAATCCAGAAAGCAGGAGGTGCTGCGTATCAAAATGGAGATGAGTTTGCAGAGCTCAGGCCCCTGTTGTTAACTGGGGTTTCTGTACCCAAAGCTCTTGGTAACTTTTGCTCTTGGTGAGGCGGTGGCAGGAAATAAATCAATGGTGACAAGGCCGTCTGACTGATAGGTGGCTGGCATAAACAGCACAATACAAGAGCGCTTTCACTTAAAGCTTTACTTTATTTAGTCTCCAGCACTTACACACACCCACAACTGATTAGTAAAACACCCCCAAAAATCCCAAATTCATATTTACCAGGGATCTTGACGAGGTCTCGAGTAGATAACGGCAAATGTCCAGTGTCCAGCCTTCCATCTGCAGGGGAACTTGAGCGGTGTCCAAGCGTTCTAGTGTCCAAGTTGCTCAAGTGTCTGAGCTGAGATTTCTTCCTCTTTTTATACCCAATTTGTTAGTATTGCATAGTTTGTTCATCAAAAACAACTGCTGAGCAGAAGCTAAGTGAAGTGTGGAGATTTCCAGCCTATAGTTTCTATCAGTTAACCAGCTGTATAGCAATAGTTAACAGTTGGCAGACTTTCCATCTTGCAAAACTGCATGCTTTGGAAAAACAACTCAAGTCAGGAGGGCACAGGGTCATGTTTACTCCTCAAGGTCACTCACTTTCCCCTCCTCTCCTGGTCTGATAGTTGTGCTAAGGTCAGAAAGGCCTCCTTTTAGCTGCTTTCAGCAATAAGCATAACAAGTGGTTTTCCAGCTGCTGGCAATGGTTTAATCATGTTCCTGGGCTCTGGACTACTAAAAATCTGCTCCTACGCTGTGTTTCCCCACAATTCTGCAGCCATGAAATCTGTCACAGCATCCACTCTTGTTAGGGAATGAGAATCCAGAATCTAACCATTAGTTTTAAGAAAATTTGAAGTAATTGGAACTGCATCTGTTTATACCAGTTAAGGTTCAAGCCCTATATTTCTAATTCTTACGGTTTCAGAGAAAACTTCCAAACATGAACCAGCTTTAAGCAACATAATCTTGCCCACTTGAGACTGCAAACATCCTGAAACAGTAGCTCTAAAATATGTCCCTGTCTCCTATTAATCTCAATTAGAAGTTAGCTCTGAAACATAACAATAACAAAGTACATGTGGATATTGACATCCAGCTATTATGCATACCCCACAATCCCAAACAACCTCCCAGCATGCCAGAGATGCAAACTGTGCCCTACAAAATTTCCTAAACCTCTGACACCTTTTACAATCTGCAATTACTATCTGCAGACATGCAGTGGTTTTTGCAGCCGTGTTGGTCCCAGGATATTAGAGAGACAAGGTGGGTGAGGTAATATTTTTTGTTAGACCAATTTCTAAACAATCTGTTCCATCTTGCATTTAGCTGTGATGCTCAGAGTACATCTCCCAGACCTGAAGGAAGAGCTCTGTGTGGCTCAAAATTTTTGTTTGTCTCTGTTGGTCCAATAAAAGATATAACCTCACCCACCTTGTCTGTTGAATATCTGCAGATACACATTGTTAATACCAAAAAATCTGTGGCACACAGAAAATTTCAGAGTAGTGTAAAATAAATTGAATTTAATATTAAGCCAATAACATCAGGGTTACTGTACCAATTTTATTATTAATGTTCATATTTAATTCAGTTAAAATCTCCATTTCTGAATGTTCCTGAAGCTACTGCACAATTTCTAGTCCGTCTCCTTGAAATGTCATAGGAACTAGGAGGTCTTGCAGTAGAAGTTAGGTACAGTTTGCCAATTTACATGGGGCTTTGCCAGAGCTGTATATAGGCCCCAGGACTGGAACAGACAGGGGAGTTGCATTTTAGGAGTGAGTTGGAATGGGAGAGCAATAGGGTAAAGACCTCAAATTTCATATCTACACCATACTCAGCTTTGGCTAGTGGTATTAGTTTTTCCCTTTCCTGAGTGAATTCTCAAAAATATTTAATCATTCAAATAGTTATTTGGGGGCCCCAGGTAATCCTTCTCCTTTTAGGATCTAGTGAGACTAGACCAGGGGTCTCAAACTCAAATGACCCCGAGGGCCACATGAGGACTAGTGCATTGGCCCGAGGGCCGCATCACTGACACGCCCCCTTGCTGCCCCTGGCCCCACCTCCAATCCACCCCTTCCATGAGGCCCCGCCCCTGCCCTGTCTCTTCTCCACCTCCTCCCCTAAGCGCGTGCAGTTTTAATAAATATATACACTCAGTAATGCACCTCACTCAAAGGACAAAACACGCACTTAGATTTACTGCCTAAGGCTCTGGGAGGGAGTTTGGGTGGGGGAGGGTGCAGGCTTTGGGACGGAGTTTGGGGATAGGAGGGAGTGCAGGGGTGAGGGCTGTGGGGCTGAGGGCGAGGGGTACATGATGCAGGAGGGGGCTCAGGGCTAGGGAAGAGGTTTGGAGTGTGGGGTGAGGGCTGTGGATGAGGGGTTCATGATGCGAGGGGGCTCAGGGCTAGGGAAGAGGGTTGGGCTGTGGGGTGAGGGCTGTGGATGAGGGGTTCATGATGCGAGGGGGCTCAGGGCTAGGGAAGAGGTTTGGAGTGTGGGGTGAGGGCTGTGGATGAGGGGTTCATGATGTGGGGGCGCTCAGGGCTGGGGCAGAGGATTAGGGTGCAGGGGGATGAGGGGTTCATGATGTGGGGGCGCTCAGGGCTGGGGCAGAGGAATAGGGTGCGGGGGGATGAGGGGTTCTGGATGTGAGGGCGCTCAGGGCTGGGGCAGAGACTGGCTGGGGATTAGGGTGCAGGGTCTGGCTGGGGCAGAGGATTAGGGTGTGGGGGGATGAGGGCTCTGGCTGGGGCTGAGGATTAGGGTGCGGGGGGAATGAGGGCTCTGGCTGGGGCTGAGGGTTTGGGGTTGGAGAGGCTCAGGGTAAGGGAAGCCTGCCTTGCCAGTACTGGCGGAGGGCAGGCACTACCGCTTTTCTCTTGCAGCTCCGCGGGCCGCATGTTTGAGACCCCTGGACTAGACTCTGAAAACCCATAGAAGGCTTTAAATGTAGAGGCCTGAGTCTACTCAGACTCCTTTCACTGCTGATCTTCTGACACATCTGCTGTGTTGCTGACATTCCATGGGTGTTCCTTTGAAATCAGTGCAGTATTAGGACATACCTCATACATTACACCACATACCAGGTGTCTGGTACATTTAGGAGAACCGCAGATGCATTCTTACCTACTGTGTTCTGCTGGAAAGGCCCTGCTATTTTCAGTAGAAGCACATCAGAGAACACAAACACTTATAGACACAGAAGGACAATGAGCTACTGCCAGACCCCAGGCTGACTGTGTGGTCATGTATAGTGCCACTGATGTTTTCATGTTAGCACCAAATCATATGGCTGATACTTCCTTTTCCGACACTTCACTGAAACTTGAATCAAAAAAATGTGCTTGGGAGTATTGTCTAGTAGATGTAGTAAGGGATTGAGACTCAAAACTCATGGTTCTTTTTCCCAGCTTTGAAAATCAACCCACAATTTAGGTGGGTAAGTTCAAATGTTCACCGTAACCTTTCTTTGCCTCCGTTTCGCCATCTGTAAAATGGAGGTGCTAATACTGATTAGTTGTCTGTACAGTGTTGTGAGATTCTTGGACTGAAAGAGCTATAGTAATAGGTAATGAGAGCATTATCATTATTTAACCAAATCTTCATATCATCACAACCCAATCTTGAGAGGCCAGTTGCACAGTTTACTATTTGAAGGATGGGTGGAGGGCAAACTTCAGTGATGGAATGAGGGCTCAGTTCCTATTCAAAGGAGGTTTGCTATTTTCAGCCAATATAAAGAATTTTATCTAGATCTTGGTAAGATTAGTTTGGAGTTGGTTTGCTTGAGTATTGGCCACAGTTTTCTAGGGATAAAACCTAGAAGGGGTCCAGCTGAATCTTTCTTTGTGACAACTATGGAGACTAAGGAGATAGGGGAGGTGAAGGTGGTGTCAGGTAATCACAGTCAGTGACAACAGGAAGACCATACTGAGCATTTTTGGAACGGGGAAGTTACATTGTTCCTCACAAGGCTGTTCTCTCCTTTCTTATCGCCTCCTCCTACACTCTAGTATTTCAGCCTGTACTAATCTTGCAGGACCAAATAACTGCATTTGCAATGCATGGTTGCAATGCAGTTGCATCCTTGTGTGGTGGGGTAGACCGTGCGGCACATGTCAGTGCAATAGCATCATGCATAGGTGCAACTGGAAGCCAAGAGACCTGTGAAGACTCAACATGGTGGCTCATTGTGACATCTACAGCCCATCTGGGACTCTAAATCTCCGTGAGCTAAGCTTGTGGGGAAGTTCTGTGAAAATCAGAACTTCCCTATGAATTGTTGGGGATGATGCCTAGCAGCGTTACCCTTATCTCCATTGGTCCTAGGGTCAGTGCCCATTTTATAAACACTCTTTGCCCTGGCCAAGTTCTTCTTAGTGAACACCTCACCGCCGCTACTGCCTGCACTCACATCTGACATACAAGAGAAGATCTGTCAGTGCATCAGTGTATCAAGGCCTTCCTGTTTTTGGCAAGCCCACTCCACGTCTACATAGTGTGCCTCAAGCAGGGACACTTCCAACTCATTTTGGGACAGTTTGGCTCATCTCAGACCCTGATATTAGGAATGACAATCCCCACACGCTTTTCCTGTCCCTTACCCACTATCCCATCCCAAGTCCCATCCTTCTGCCTTCGCTCATGGGGGAGGGGGAATACTTCTGAACACAGAGCCCTTGGGACGCACTTGTTCTCTCCAGCCTCATTCTCATCCTGCTGCTACTGGGCATGCTCACAAATCTGCACCAAGCATGCGGCTACAGAGAGCTCACACGCTGCACTAAGCCATCTTCATCACTCATTTAAAACTGTCATCTGCAAATAGCCTTTGCGCCATCTCCAAATGGGAAATTAACTCTCTTCCTGTTTTCTTCTTTCCTTATTTGTTTTTCGTTTCATACAGCGCTGCTACTCACTCAAGGTAAGACTGCTTTCACTCCTTTGCTCTATCGGTGTGGCTTTGATTTCATTCTCTTCTTCAGTCAGAGACTTTTGTGCTCATGCTCATTGTATCACAGTTACTAGGCTGTGTACCCAAGGAGCAGATACATTAAGCATGCACCAGTTATTGACACATGAGGTGAAAAGTCAGGTTTTTTTGCCACAAATCTAGGGGAAATGACCTTTCCAATAACATACAGCTGAATCTACAACTCCTGATAGTTTAGGACATTGGACACCTCACCTCCCAGTCCCAATCACACATCTTCCTTTCTGCATCTATAGTGCTTACTAGCAATAAAACAGAGTGGGCCTAAGCAGGGGCAGCTCTAGGTATTTTGCCGCCCCAAGCACGGCAGGCAGGCTGCCTTCTGCGGCTTGCCTGCGGGAGGTCCCCGGTCCCGTGGATTTGGCGGCTCTTCTGCGGGAGGTCTGCCGAAGCTGCAGGACCAGCGGACCCTCCGCAGGCATGCCGCCAAAGGCAACCTGCCTGCCGCCCTTGCGGTGACCGGCAGAGCACCCCCGGTGGCTTGCCGCCCCAGGTATGCACTTGGCGTGCTGGTGCCTGGAGCCGCCCCTGGGCCTAAGTGTGGTATTACCCCCAGAATTCACAGTGGAAGGCAGCCCAAAGAAAACTCCTGGAAGTTTGGGTATAAGGTTGGGCATAAGTGCCTCCTAGAGAACAACAGATTTGCCACCAAGAAGAGAGTGCAGTGTAGACCTCCCCAACACCAAAAGAGGGGGAAATCAGGACACTATGCCCTGCCTTGCTAAGCTCACATTGTAGTATAGGTTATTCCTTCTGTATTTTTGTTATCCCTCCAGTTCCAGGTTTGATCATGGTTGAGTTTGCACTAAAGAAATATTTGGCACAAGAAGCAGGCACTCGAAGGTACAGAGAAGGGCTTGCATTTTTGTTTTTTTAAATAGAGTTGAACAAAAAAACTTCTGGAAATTATGAGTCCTGAACTGGACTACAACTATCAGGAAGTGTCACTGCTTGGAACTGACAGATGCTTAACTGCTGTGACAGAAGCAGCTCTACAGAACACCTGGAAGTGCTCTGCAAGCCACCAGTGCTCTGCAGACCACAGCCTGAGGAGCTTTTGTTCTAGGAAGAGTTTAAGGTGAACCATTCATACATGTTCATCATGCCCAAGTTATGGTGGCATTTGGATCAAAGACCATATCCAAGACTTCATTGCAAATCAAGAGGAAAATATCTTTATGCTACCACCTACAATTCCTAATACTCTAAGGCAGTTGTCCATAGAGCAGGGCCGGCTCTGGGTTTTTTGCCGCCCCAAGCAAAACAAACAAACAACAACAAAAAACAGAGTGCCACCACCAAAGAAGAAGAAAAAAAAAAGGCTGGAGTGCCGCTGCTGAAGCAAAGGTGCCGCCCCAAAGGGCCAGAATGCCTCCCCTTGAGAAGTGCCGCCCCAAGCACATGCTTGGGACGCTGGTGCCTAGAGCCGGCCCTGCCATAGAGTATGTCCAGAATCCCAAACAGGGCTAATTAGGACATAGCTAATGACAGCAAAGGTCACAGAATCACCAAAGTTCAGTTCAGGATACTTACGAAAAACTTTTCTGACCCGCTTGGGCTGGGAATCCTTTAAGAGGCCTTTTTCTCCTATGAATTTTGTCAGTTCTTCAACTTCAGCAGGATGGGAAATGAGTCAAGTGCAACCTTTCTCACAGCAATTTTGTTGCTTTAATTCACTAGCCACTTAATTTGATCAGAACCTTTGGAACCAAATAATTTGCATTAATATAATTTCCACTCTGTGATCAAATTTGATTGCTTTTGGCAGGTATTACTGGATAATTTGTCACCAGCTATGGAAAGTTGCTGTTCAGTTAATAAAAAAGGGCCAAATTTCTGACCTGGAGGAAGTAGAAGGGTCCTGAGGATAGGGTACCCTGTTTCCCTTCAGTCACACTGGCTAGAGTCCACCCGCGTTTCACCAGGCTGTCTAGAATGCTATGTTTATCTAATTCAAGTCTGTTGTGTGCAGCACATGAATTTTGTGCAGAGCTGGGCTGACATCACTTGTATCTTGTACGTGTTTAAAACTACAAACACCAAGATAGAAAATATCCAGACCAATATCAATAATACCCACACCCCCACATAGCAGAAACACACATTAGAGCACCACTCAGTACCAATCATGGCTAATAAGGAGAGATGGATGTGACATATACACTTAGTCCGTGTCATGTTAGATTTAGAAAAGGCAAGCATTCAGGAGTGTTTGTAAAAATTACATTGAAAACTACATTGGAGCTTGTCATCTACCCACCCCCGGCTTCTCATGTTACCTTTTCCTACCAAGCTCCTCATCTCCCTGCAGCTGCCCCACTGACCTGTCTTAGAGCCGGCGGGTTTGTCTACACTGTAATTAAACACCCGTAGCTGGCTCAGGCTCGGGAGGCTTGGGCTGTGGGGCTGTAAAATTGCGTGTAGATGTTCAGGCTCTGGGAACCCACGAGAGGGGAAGGGCCAGAGCCCAGGCGCCAGCCCAAGCCCAAATGTCTACACCGCAATTTTACCACCCCGCAAGCCCAAGTCAGCTGATGTGGGCCAGCCATGGGTGCTTAATTGCAGTATAAATGTACCGGAGTGACCTAATGGCTCTGTCACTTGGCCCCCTTTTGGACTCCCACTAGATGTCTCTCATTTCTCCTGGCGATTCTTGTTTCTCTTGTGTGTGTATTTCATGTCTTCCACCCACCATTGTTTGCTCTCCAGAAACCCAGCAGCTTTTAGGGTCAGGGCATCTGTTGCTCTGTCTCTTCACTCCTCCAGCACAGAGCACTGATGTCAGGCTTATGCCTACTGCTTGCCCCTTGGCTGGCTTGTGACTAGCGAGGAGGAAAGCTCAAGTGGTTAGATATTCACTTCTGTCTGTATACACATTAGAACTCTGGATACGTATCAGAGACACAGATGGCCCAAACCGAGACCCCTAGGTCCAAGCAGCCCCTGATTTGGGGGAAGTTCATATCTTTGCAGCTAGCCTATATGTGTTTGCAGCATGGGAGTGTGCTGAAATCACACAACAAGGAGCTGTCTCGCAAGATTTCCAATAATTTTGGTTTGAAAATCTCATGAGAACAACTTTCTGGGGCATTATTGGCACTGCTGCTCCCAAGCCTGAAAGTAAAGAACCACGTGAAAAATTGAAAATATATTTTTTTAAATGAGTTTGGATGAACTTCGCATTTGAACATGTGTCCGTGCTTATTTGAGCCAAACTCATTCTGCAATCCATACCTGTGACTCAATGAACTTTGAAAAGAACTATTTTAGGATGCACCTGATGGCTGCTAGACTAAAGTATCTGATTCTGACTGCATGAAATGAATGTGTTGGGTTGGCCTAGGACCAGGGGCGGCTCTAGGCACCAGCAAAACAAGCTGGTGCCTAGGGCGGCAAAATGTAGGGGGCGTTCCCTGCCGCCGTGGGGGGGGGCATGACTGCGGACGGTTCGCTGGTCCCGCGGCTCGGCTGGACCTCCCGCAGGCATGCCTGCGGCAGCTCAACCAGAGCCGCCGGACCAGCGAACCGCCCGCAGCTGCGGGAGGTCTAGCCAAGCCGCGCGACCAGCGGACCCTCCGCAGTCATGCCCGCAGGAGGTCCGCTGCTCCCGCGGCTCCGGGGCGCCTCCCGCGCATGACTGCTTGGGGCGGCCAAAAACGTAGAGCCGCCCCTGCCTAGGACCACAATTTAAGTTTTTAGAGATAAGGTTTTATCAAACCTCAGACCAACACAGATGTTTCTGTAAAATTTTAAAAATTTCAGTGCTCATATTTTGTTTTCATTTAAACATTCCCTGCAGTGTTTGCAATGGAAACAGTACAGCACAGTTAGTGTGTGAGATTTTGAAACTGAAATTGAATATAAACAAATGTGAAACTGACAAATATATTTTCATTGACAACATAAGAGAAATGCACAAGGCAAACAGAATAAATAATGAAAAGTAAGTGAGATGTTTAAAATCATTTCAGGTGTCAGTACACTTTTAACATGTTGATTTTTAAATATATGATTAATATTTCAATGGCATCGTTCATCCAAAAACCTCAAGTGTAAATTGAACCACAAAAACCTCCTGTAAGATGGATGAATATTAGCCCCATTCCACAGATGGAGAAACAGAGGCCAATGTGACTTCCCCAAGATCACCCAGCGAGTTAACAGCAGTGACAGAAATAGGACCTGGAACCTTTTGCTTTAACCACAAAACCATGTTTTCTCTACTTAAAGTAGCTATTTTTGCAACATGCTCATTTTCATCACTTTGGGGAATTCATTGTTCTTATTGGTCTTATTCTTATTGTTGTTAGTATTGGGAAATGACTACGCTGCATAATGTTAATATGGAGAAATGGTGACGGTATTTGATAAATTTACTAGTTATTCCTATAGGAATGTCTGACCATCCTCTTTTGTCGGTGAATATGGTAATTTTTACTTCTTCCAAAACTAGGGCTTGGTGAGCCAGTTCAGAGCGAGGGAAAAACCTGGACTTTTAACCTAAATCTCAAATTGAATCCAAACCTTTTCTGACATTAAAAAAAGTTAGGATAGCTTGTTTGCTTCATTAGCCTAGATTTTTGCAATTATCTCTGTCCTTTCTGGTGCTGTCTGGGTTCAGAAAGAGACATGTCAAATTGCCATGAGCATGATTGATTGTATGGTATTTGCAGCATGACCAAAAGCAGGAATTACTGGAAATCTTACCAGAGCCCGCTGTTCTTGTAAAATTTGCAGGTGAGGAGGTTAAGATAATTGATTAGAGGCTTGGGGAAGCATCCAAATGTTTGGGTGCTTATTAGAACTGAATATCCTAACCTCTATTCACTCATTACTAAGAAAATGTCTCAAAGTACATTTTTGCTATTAATGAATGAAGTCTCATGCTGCTAATCCCAGTGTGAAGTAGATAAGTATTCATATCCCCATTTTACAGAACAAGTGACTGAGGCACAAAGCAGACAGTTGATTTGCCCAAGGTCCCATTGCAAGTTTGTGACAGAGCCAAGAATGGAATAGTCTGCTGATGCCCTGTCTGGTGCTTCAGCAAAACAAAATCCTTCCTCTTGTAAGGGTGCAGATTCTCCTAGCTCAGATTTAACAAGCTGGTACATGTAATGCCAGTTGCATCACATCTCAAAATAACCTTCAGTGGCTATCTAAATTCACACTCCCCCTGTTGCTAGAAAGGCACATCGAATAATCAGTGCTCAGAGTGAGTGTGCATGTGTGTGTGTGTGTGTTCAGTTAACAGACATATCAATATGCTAATCTCAGAAACGAGATTCTCTTAGCCAACAGTCTTCCCCAAATCCAACTGATTGATAGACAGTTCTCAGGGGAGCTGAGCTCATTTGTGCCCAAGATTTATTTTACTTAGCTGGGATTTTATTATGCAGCTGCAAGAAAAAGCCCATTTAAATTATCATTTCAGTTTCTTCCTAACATTGCATTCCCCAAAAGGAGTGACCTCATCTGCAGAAAAACCCATTCCAGACATGGGCATTAGGTAGCTCATGGGGTGGTTAATGAGCTCTGTGAGAGCCCTTTACCTCTAGGTTGCTGGTTGGAATCCACTCTAGTTCAGAGAATGACTAGAAGCTGTTACCAGTTGATGGCTGTTTGCTGATGTTGGTGTATTTTCTAAGAGACAGACGTCCATGTTACAAGTGGCTTAAATGGCCACCTTGTCTTCCATCTCAGCAGAAAAGCCAAGGATTGAATGGACCATGGAGGCTGAACTGTCCTTTCCCCTCCTATGACTCTCCTGTCCTTCTCCCTTGTCACAGATGCAGAAATTTATCATCTGCTCCCCTCCATGTCCCCCAGTGATGCCATCCATCCCATTACCTGATGTCCCTGGGACCCAGTCGCATCCTCTCTCTTATTCTTCTCCTTAACCTTTCATTCTCCTTTGACTCTCTCCCCTCACGATATCAAAGTGCTGTAGTCTCTCCCTTCTGAAAAAAATGCCCTTTCCCCCACTTGCCTCTCCAACTACCACCTCTTTTCCATTTAATCTCTAAGGCAGGGGTCAGCAACCTTTCAGAAGTGCTGTGCCGAGTCTTCATTTATTCATTCTAATTTAAGGTTTCGCGTGCCAGTCATACATTTTAATGTTTTTAGAAGGTCTCTTTCAATAAGTCTATAATATAGAACTAAACTATTGTTGTATGTAAAGTAAATAAGGTTTTTAAAATGTTTAAGAAGCTTCATTTCAAATTAAATTAAAACGCAGAGCCCCCCGGACTGGTGACCAGGACCCAGGCAGTGTGAGGGCCACTGAAAATCAGCTCGCGTGCCGCCTTCGGCACCCGTGCCATAGGTTGCCTACCCCTGCTCTAAGGCCTGGTCTACACTGGGGGGGGGGCGGGGGGAGGGGAGGAACTATCTAAGTTACGCAACTTTTCCTGTCCATCCACACAGCTACAATGCTCATCCAGGCTCTCATCATCTCACATCTCAATCACAGCAACATCCTCGTCTCTGGCTTTGACAAAAGGCAATATTGCCCCACTCATGCCCATTGAGAATGCTTCTGCAAAGATCATTTTCCTAACCCATCGCTTTGCCCATGTTGCTCCTCTTCTGCATCCCTCCACTGGGTTCCCCTTCTCTACCCCCATCAAACATAAACTACTTGTTGTTACTTTCCAGGCCCTTCATGACCAATCCCCACTTGACCTATCATCTCTGATTCACTATCAAAAGGTCCACTCCTGCCTCCAGCCGGCCCATCATACCAGCCTCCAACACCCACTGGTTAAATTTTCCTTGTGCTTTCTCCCGGGCTCCACCCCCACCCCCCGTGCTTGGGAGGAGCTCCCCATACACATCTGCAAAGCTACCTCATTATCCACCTTCAGAACCCTCCATAAAACTCTCCTTGTAACTCTTCGGGCCTGTCCCTTTCTCAGTGTTTGGACAGCGGTGAGCCTAGTGAAGCCCTCACTTCAGCCTGTGGCCTCTAGCACATCTGCAGTACAAAGACATAAGCCCTGCTGTGCCCTGGACAGGGGCCAGTGGAGCCACAGCCCAGCAGCTAATCTGTGAAGTTAGGTGGAGGATTGTGTCCCCTCACCCTCCAGCATAGCTACACTAACCTGTGCTCCTGGGCCATAGGAAGGGCCCATGCCTGGGACACAGGAGGGTGGGGGAAGAATTTGGCTCTTAGAATAAAAACAGCAAAAGGAAAAGCCTCTTGGCAGTTCTGTTAAAGAGCTACGCTTGCTAGAAGGAAGTGAGTGCTGCTGGGACATGAGATGGAGGAGACTCCCTTGCATGCACAGGCTGATGCTGACCCAGCCAGGTTCTCTCAGGTTTCCCCTATAGGTGACAAACATTTTAGAGAGCAGGTTGGGGAAGGGCAGCTCTGAGTCTCCTGCTGGCATCTCCTGCAGTTCCTTGACACTAGCTGGTGCACAGCCAAGTGGGATACGCGTTGTGTTTCACACTGGCGACCGATACACGGAAAGCCTTAGAGCGCTGTCCTGCAGGACTGAGATTACTATGTCTCTGTTTGGTATCACCTCGTTGTCTTTGCACGACAGCTGCTCTGCCTCCCTGCCCCTCACCCAACGTGAACCGCACTCCTATTACCTCGATGTGTCCCCCAACTCCCTTGAGTCAAGTGCCTCATCCTCCCTGCCCAGGATGGGTTGGCCATGCACCCCATCTCTCTCTCTGAGCCATTGTTGCTTCTTCCTCACCCCTAGTTTGTGCACCCCACCTCCTTCCTACCCAGGGACGATGTTGAGAAGCGATGGCAAGGGCAGCTGGGTCACATTGTGAGGGTAGGTCAGGCAGGGGAGGGTGTTCTCAGCCAAAAGGAGACAAAGTGCCTTGGACTGCTGTTTCTAAGACTGGTCATTTGCATTTGTCTCACAGCAGCTGGAAATCTTCCTTCTTCCCCAGTTAGCATCCCCAACCCCTGAAATCCCTTTGAATTAGACAACTCCCAGGCGATGCCCATCTGATTAGCGAGGGGTAAACGTCATGAATGTAGCCCAGCTTCATCCAGCCTCTTTCCCCTGTGGGGGTCTCCACACATTTTAGAGAACATGTTTTTATTCTAAATTAGTGTTATTGGGACATCGGATTGGTAGGCACCTGAGGATCAATGAGTCCTGTCCCCTGCTATTGCAGGCAACCCCACAGATGTTTTCACAGATGTCTCTCTCCTTCCCAGTTCTGGCTGGTACTAGAAGTGCCCAGAAGGGGTGTGTTCCCAGTATTTCCAGCCTCAAACGCTGCAATCTCACACTCAGCATGCTTGACACTGCTATGGTGCTGTCCATGGACCGATCTCAAAGCACTTTCCAAATATCAGTGACTTAACACACATGATGCCCATGTCAGTAGACAAGTGCTATTTCCATGGTGCAGGTGGGGAAACTGAGGGCTGGAGCATTAAAGTGACAGAGCGAGGCAGTGGCAGAGCCAGGAAGAGGAGGCCTCAGAGAGTTGACTCCCTGCAACACGGTCCCGTCTTCCTCCGCAGAGAGAGCCTGACATTTCCAGACTGGTTTAGCAGACTGAATAATTCTGCATAAGGCTTTGGGGTGTTTAGTGAAACTCTTTGTCACTTACCATTGCAAAGCATTTTGTCCCGTGGTAAGGCCGTGTGGACAGATTGTGACCCTGAATCAGGAAACAGTCTATCCGTAAGTCTGCATTGCCATTCACGTGAGCTGTCATCACTAAAACTGACTGCCTGGGAATTGTTCACATCCCCATCACTTCCACCCTCCCCACCTGTTAGATCTTGTCTTATAGACTCTGAGCTCTTTGGGGCAAGGATTGTCATATGTTCGTACAGCACCTAGCACAACGGGGCCTAACCTGGTTGAGACCTATATGTGCTCCCACAGTCTGCATGTTAAATAATAGGAATAATGTTCGCATTTGCTTATGTTCAGACTAGAAGGAGTTAGGAGGAAGCCTTTCCTCCAGCCTTACCCATCTCTATGAGACAGAGAAGGGAACCCAGGAAGAACTGCCAGGCTCCTTTTCTTGCCTGGTGTCTCCCGACCTTATCAGGCTAATTGGAGTTGACAGCCAGGAGTCCAGGGTGCAATCCACATTGAAAGCTGAGTGTTGAGGCTGATACAAACAGAAATCAGGACTGGTTAATAATTAAGCTGCTGTTTGGCAGCGTTCACCTTGACAGACTTGACCTGCCAAATTAAAAATGGTCTTTCTTTAAAAAAACTATCATAGCCCTTGTTATTTTTCTGCTGAGGAGGGGAGGGGAGAGTTTTATACACTCAGATGCACTCAGATGTAGAGAGGCACATGAAGGTAGGAGCATTTGACCATATCCCTCCTCCTGAAGGCCTCCCAAATTTATCCAATGAGCCCTTGGACATTGCAGCTGGACATACACCCCCTGCAAGGAATACTCCTCTGGGTTCAAGGACCTGTATTTTAGGTCAACCCAGACTTAAATTTAACTTTAGTATTTCCTGCCAATATAGCACATACTGCTTAGAACAATGGACAGGGAGCCAGAACAACTGGGATCTATGCCCAGTTCTACTGTTTATTTGCTCTTTGGCCTTGAGAAATTCTCCTCCTTGCTCAGATCCCACATCTGTAATGTAGGGATAATAATAGTTCTCTGCCTCACAGTGAAGATACAGGTTGGGAGGCTTCATCAGAGCATCACTGAGATGGGAGAGACAGAGGGCTTGTCTTCACTACTGGGGTAAGTCGACCTAAGTTACGCTACTCCAGCTACGTGAATAATGTAGCTGGAATCGACGTAGCATAGGTCGACTTACCCCAGTGTCTTCTCTATGCTGAGTTGACAGGAGATGCTCTCCAGTTGACTTCCCTTACTCTTCTCGGAAAGCTGGAGTACCAGGGTCAACTGGAGAGCACTCTGCCATCGTTTTAGCGGGTCATCACTAGACCCGCTAAATCGACCCCTGCTGCATCGATTGCAGCAGCATTGATCTCCCCATAGAGGAGACAACTCCTGAGAAGGTGAGATGTGTGTTGGTTAAGTCCTTTATGTGTATATTAAGGACAATGGGCAAGATGGCCTCTTATCCATGAACAAATGGCATATTCATACCTCTGGATGTTGGCACGGCATTTGAGACTCCTAGTCTATGCCAATCACTTAACCTGGGTGGACAGGTATCACTGAGATGACACCAATCCTTCTTCTCAAACTGAACACTCAAGAATCAGGATAAGCAGCTACTCTCTGCCCTCATCTGTAGAGTCCCAAAAGTTTCAGTCTTCTCCTCCATCTGATTTGGCATGAAAGGTATATGAAGCTGCAGGAAGAGATCATGTAATAGCACAGTCTCAGGTGACAGCTATATGCAGATGATGCCTAGCTCTACATTTCTTTAATATCCAACACTATCAGCACCATCTCCCAGCTACCATGGAGTCATCAGCCCCTGGATGAAGAATAGTTGGCTGAAACTCAGCATGGAGAAGATGGAGGTTATGGTGATGGCTAGCAGGAAGCACAGTATAAGTGTCTTGTACTCATCAAGAAAGACCAGGCCTTTTTGGCCTCTTCTCTGCTTCTAGATGCCTAAGTGGTTGCAACTTATAACAATGCCCTCTTCCATCTACAGGTGGCCCACGCACTCAGCAACACAGTCCACTGAGTGCACAACACCCAGTGCTCCACTGTGTGCATTGCCTCTTGTGGAACACAGAATCAAAATCAAGGTTTTTAGTCCTGATTTCCAAAGCCCTCCAGGGGACTGGCCAAGGTTACCTGAGGATGTGGCTCTCTCCACATGACCATGACTGCCATTAACAATGATATTACAGCAGAACAATACAACTGTGAGCCACAAGGGTGAGACACATGAGTGTAGGAGACAGAATGTTCCTCCCAGCTGCCCGTCAATTATGGCTCTCACAGCAGAATGACCATGGCCCTCATCACCCACAGAACAAATCACAAAACTCGCTTAATTTACTTAGATTTTCCACAATAAATAAAACAAACAAATAAGAGGGAGAATGAAAAAACAAAGCAATAATTTGTTTTAAAAAATCTGAGACTTGAAGGTGGCTCAGCTACCATGGTGATGAGCATGCTATAACTCTTGGATTTAGTGCCTAGAAATGTTGTTTTTTCTGTCTTGCTACCAGACAGTGAATTGGTCGTGTAGGTGGCACCCACAGAGTATGTTTGGGTGTCACTTACAGACATATGGTGAATATGATACCATTCAGCTGACACATGTGGCTCATACTGTCAACATTATAGATATAAAATGTCCAGACATAAGATTGCCGCTTAAATTAGCATGGAGAACTGGTGGCAATACAGAGGCAGAGTTAAGATTGTTTGGGGTTCTCCAGCTCTGCACTTTCAATACTTTGGGGATTTTTTGAAGTTTAAACTTAACTTAGAATTTCACTGGCTTTCTAATGTTTAGTTGGTTTTTTAAATACATATTTGAGGCTTTCTTTTTCCCTTCACTTATTGAGACATATCGTGAATCATCTAGGAATTTCCTTTGATGCTTTCATTTCCAAACATTTTCTACTAATTGTTCTGTGACATGGGCCTCTTAATTTCCTAAAAACAAAATGTGCAATAGGACATGTAGCAAAGGGCCAAAAGGCAGGGCAATGTCCTCTGGTGCTGCTACCCTGACCTAACTGCACTCCTGCCTCTGCCACTCTGTGCCCTTTGGCATCCTCTCCCCTCGCTTGGTAACCTGTCCTGTGCCCATTGCCTCCCAGCTCCTTGTCTCTGAGCTCCACTGTGCCTTGTTACTTCTGGTTTTTTGCCAGTTGCTGCAGCCTCTGTTGTTCTGTGCAGTTTACCAACTTATTCTGATCAGCTGAAAAGAGGATTGCCAACTGTAGAGCTTGAGAGGTCTGCTGCGACATTTTGAAGTACATTATTGATTTCAAAAGATGGATGTATTTGTGTCTGCTTTTACGATGGATTAATGTAGTATCAACTGCCTTAGGATTCCTTGTGTATTTCATAAACTCTGCAGGCCTTGTAGGGTTTATAACATTTGCAATCAATCTGGCAGGGTTTGTGAGTCCAGGCAAGGTTTATAAAAAGAGTCCATGCTGAGTTTATAATCCCTATATGACTTCTTGTGAGGAATAGGCGATCTGCTGGAATCTGTACAGGATTCATAAACCCTCAGTGTCTCTGACATTACCTGGGGTGTTTATAAACTGTAGAAGAATCCCTGAGTAACTCCTGCCTCAGTGCTTGGCCAAAGCAAGACTCCTCTGTGTAATATCTTCCCACTTCTTAGAGCCCTCCCACTCAGGCTCAGAAAGTCAGCAGTCTGAAATTTGTGTGGTCAAAGTTGCCACTTGCAAGGACTCTTGAGTGACATCCTGATGCCCCTTGTTGATGAGATGAGGCTTGTCAGTGGGGATGACGCTGGTGTCAGCTGCACTGTTTTGTCAATCTCCAGATCTACTTGTTTGAGGGTGGTTGGTTGATTGATTGTTTTATGAAATTCCTTGAAACTTGTCAAATAATAACGGTGGGATGTGTCCATTAGTCAGATGTGTCCACCAGCCTCCAAAGTCTGGAGAAGGCTATCAGCTCCAGCCTGCAGATGAGAAGGATGCAACTCATTAGCAGCAGGAGATGTAGGAGTGTTCCCTCCAGCAGCCCCAACATCATCGGGAGACTCCTGTTGACTTGCACTAGTAGTCATCTCCGCAGCCAGGGCACCAGAGGGAGAATCTTACACTGGCTGTCAACAGGAGAAGCAACAGTACCCATTTCAGCAGCCCGATGAGCAGAAGGTGGTTGATGCTGCTGACCTAACTGCAGGGAGCAGCAGCAGTAGTATCCACCTGGCAGCAGCACTGGTACCTGTTGGCCGGCAGCAGCAGTGTCCACCTCACGAGCAGCTCAGGGACTCAGAGCAGGCACAGCCTCTGTGCTAGCATTCAGATAATCATTGCTAGCCTCTTACACTGGATGCCAATTCTGGTTGGCCTCCTCTGACTGTTCAGTCACTTGCTGCTGGTACATCTCCAGCTGCCTACACCACTGTCCCTCCTGCTTTGCTGTTGCTGTTCCTGCAGCATGTCTTGGCCTCTCTGCTGGTTTCACCCATCCTTCTGCAGGTTCCTGCTCTCTCCTATACAGGGCACATATCCACTCACCAAGAGCAGCTTTTCCACAGCAAACCACATCATGGGCATGTGCTATCCTAAGTTCAAATGCTGAAGTAGCAGCAAGGAACCCACCATCACCACCTTGCTGCTGCAGCTAGTTCCCCGACTCTGTCCTAGTCACTGGCCCAGCTGCTTGCTGGCTCTCCGTTCAGCCTGTCGATGGCAGTGGGCTTGATGGGTCTCCTGTCAGCAGCCATTCAGTGTCGTACCGTCAGGTGACCACATGGCTGCAGGAGCTTATAAATAAGCCTGTGGAATTGGTAGAGGTGGTTTCCCATGGGACTTGATCCTGAGAGCCTAGCCACACTGCAGACAGCTCCTGAAGATAGAACATGTGCCAAGTGCCTGCAGGCAAGGGACTGTTGTTATTCAAGCATCTCCATGCCTCTCCCCAGTTTTCCCTTTTCCGCATCATGCCAATATTGTATTATTTATATTTGAAAAAGTCAGTGGTTTTTCTTCTTCAAGTGCTTGTTTATGTCCATTCCGATCAGGTGTGCGCGCACACACAGGCACAGAAGCCGGAAGATTTTTCCCATATCAGTGTCCATCCGGTCAGTCTTGGGCGCCCCCTGGAGTCGCACTTTCATGGCGCTCAATAATAGAGCCCTGCCAACCCGCCAGCCCCTCAGTTCCTTCCTACCACCAGTAACGGTTAGCTGGGACGTCCCATAGTCCTTGCTTAGCAGGTGTCTTTATCTTCATTATTGTACATAGTTCTTAATCAGTTAGTATAGGATAATAGTTTTAGTTAGTTTAGAGTTAGTTGGGGTTTTCCCCCCCACCTTCTGACTCCCTGGAACTGGGGTATGCTGCAGTCCCCGGGGTTTAAAACCTGTGAGGTCTGCGCTAAGTGCATGCCAAAGAGTGACCCCCACGCTTTTTGTTTAAGGTGCCTAGGGGAAGGTCACCAAAAGGACCACTGTAGGATCTGCTGCGAATTCCATCCCAGAACTATTTAAAAAAGGGAAGAGTGGCTTAAGGTTCTCCTAATGGAGGCAGCTCTTCGCCCCCACTCAGACCCAGGGTCAGGGGACTCCACACCCAGCACATCCTCGTTGGCACAGAGCGCGTTGGCACAATCATCTTGGGAACCTATGCCAAGAAAGGTCTTCTCCCGAGATGCTCGGTACCTGCACGGTGCCTCCCGTGGCCAATCGGTGTCTAGGCACCAGTTTCAGTCACCGATGCCTCAGAAGAAGAAGAAACCGAAGAGGGAGCATTCTCCCCCGGGCAAATCTAAGGAGCGGACGGCTGCCACTCCCCTCAACACCAAAGGCATTTGAGGTGGCTCAAAACTTGCTGCGCCTCACGCCGCTGTGCTCACCCCCTAGGACAGAGGAGGCTCCGGCCCCGTCAGCACCACCGCGGCAGGTGCAGTCAAGAGGAAAGCCAGCGATGATGTCCTGGCGCTCCCCTTTTCCACGGCACTCCCAACATCAACACCTCCAGAGAGAGAACCCAGTCGGTCCCCGAGCGCCCAATATTCAGTGCCCCAAAGCACAGCTCCTCTGTGGTCTTTCTTTTTGGAGACTTCAGAGTCAGAATCAGACTCCTACCGCTCCGATAAGAGCAGAAGCAGGAGGTCCAGGTGAAGGCAGGAGAGACAGGCTTACCCGGTGCCATGGCCACTGCAGTGGCAAAACCCCTTGCAGTGGCCCTTCTGGACTCCTGGGGCCTTTCACCCGAGGCAGGGAAGGAATCAAGGGTCCCACTCAGAGCGACTTTGATGACTTCAGCCACCTTTATCCCACTGGCAGAACAACCAGCCACTGAACCACCGCCACCGGTGTCGACACCATCAGCTGCAGCACCATTGCTGGCACCAACTTCAGGACCAACTTCAGCAGCAGCTGCAGCTTCGCTGCCGACATTGGCTTAGGTGCCAGCATAAGCGGTGCCGCTGTTATCAGCACTGGCCTTAACAGCAGCTCCTGCGCCAGCAGTGGCACTGATAGCAGCCCCGGCCCCGACGGCAGCTCCAGCACCGACACTGCCACCAGCGGCAGCTCCGATGCTGACATTCGCACTGAGTTCAGTGCCAATAGCCCCAGCTCTAAGTACGGCACCGTCCGCATCAGCACCTGCCCAGGAGCTCCAAGAGTCATGGGATCCCTTGGGCGCCGATGGCAGGGAACAGCCACTGTTCTTTGTGGTTTCCCCCTAGTCATTGCCGGACAAGGTGCTGGCTGGCACCGCCATAGCCCCAGCGCTCGATGACAGTCGGGTATTGCAGCCATTGCTGCGCTGGGTTGCCCAGAGTCTGGGCATCAAGGCAGAGGAGGTAGTAGAGGACTCTGATCCCATGGTGGATATCCTCGTGCCCTCTGGACCTTCCCGTATTGTCCTGCTGCTCATAAAAACAATAGCAGACACCAACAAAACCCTGTGGCAGACCCCAGCCTCGTTCCCACTCACTTCCAAGCTCAATGAACGGCAATATTTTGTGCCTTCTAAAGGTTATGAACATCTTTATTCCCACCCGCAACCTGATTCCCTTGTTGTGGATGCTGCTTATCAGCATGAGCAGCAAGGTTTCCAAGGCCCCTCCCCCAAAAACAGAGAGGCTAAAAAACTTGACCTTTTCAGGAGGAAGGTCTATTCCACGGGTGGATTGCAGCTCCAAATTTCCAACAACAGGCCATTGTCAGCCAGTACTCTTATAATACCTCGGCGCAATGGCAAAATTTGCGGAACTGCTCCCCCTAGACTCCCGTGCTGAGTTTTCAGCCTTGGTTGAGGAGGGCAAGCTAATCTCCTGAGCTTCCCTCCAGTCTGTGCTGGACGGTACTGATGCAGCCACGACAGTAATGTCTACGGGGGTGGCCATGAGAAGGGGCTCCTGGTCTCTGGTCTCCTGTACGAGGTCCAGCAGACCATACAGGACCTCCCCTTTGAGGGTGTGACTCTGTTTTTGGAGAAGACAGATAAAAGGCTACACAGCCGAAAAGACTCTAGGGACACCCTCAAATCCTTGGGCCTACACACTCCTGCCATGCAACAGAAGCCTTTCAGTCCTCAGCCTCTTCTGTGGTTCTACCAACAGAACCGACAGGATGTTTCCCGGAGGAGGAATAGGAACAGCAGAAAAAGGCCGTACCTGTCCTCAGGACAGGGCTCTGGCCAACCCAAACCACCTTCCAGCCAACCTTTTGAAGGTGCGGTCGAGGATGGCACACCAGAACAAGAACTGGATCTGCCCTACCTTACCTTTTTGTCCCGACTGTCCCCTTTCTACTGGGCATGATCCCATATCACTTCAGACCACTGGGTGCTCCACATGGTAGAGAGGGGATACTCCATCAAATTCTGTGCCCTCCCACCCTTCCTCCCACCCTTCCCTGTCCCTCTTCAGGGACCCCTCTCACGAGCAACTCCTTATACAGGAGGAGCACTCACTCCTTTTGCTAGGGACAGTGGAAGAGGTTCCTCAGGAGCAGAAGGGCAAGAGTTTCTATCCTTGGTATTTACTAATTCTGAAAGCCAAAGGTGGGCTCAGGCCCATCCTAGACCTGTGAGAACTCAACAAGTTCGTGAAGAAGCTCAAGTTTCGCATGGTCTCTTTGGTCTCCATCATCCCTTCATTGGATCCAGGAGACTGGTATGCCACCCTTGACTTGAAGGACGTGTACTTTCACATAGCAATAATGCTGTCCCACAGAAAATACCTCAGGTTTGTGGTGAACAACACCCACTACCAGTTCACAGTCCTCCCCTTCAGCCTGTCAGCGGCTCCTTGAGTGTTCACCAAGTGCATTGCAGTTGTGGCTGCGTTCCTGCGCAGACGGCAGGTACAGGTGTTCCCGCACCTCGATGACTGGCTCATCAAGGGCCACTCCAGGTCTCAAGTGGAGACACAAGTCAACTTCATAAGATCGACGTTCAATGAACTGGGCCTTCTTCTGAACGAGGGGAAATCAGTGCTGTTCCTGGTTCAGAGGATAGAGTTTATAGGGGCAGTACTTGACTCGACACAAGCCAGGGCATACCTCCCAGAAGCAATGTTTCAGTCCCTGGGCGACATCATACGAGGTCTCAGGCAGTTCCCCACCACCACAGCAAGGAATTGCTGGAAACTTCTAGGACACATGGCAGCCTGTACCTGCGTGGTGCAGCATGCCAGACTCAGGCTTCGGCCTCTTCAGTTGTGGCTAGCTTTGGTGTATCGGCCAGCGTGGGACAATTTGGACAGGGTCATGACCCTGCCCCGCCAGGTTCTCGACTCCCTCCCCTTCTCCAGCCCTCAGCCGTCTCTCTCCCTAGTGACGGATGCATCATCACTGGATTGGGCTCCATCGCGGACGTGTTCCTCCTCCCATGGGGAGGCCATCTCCTCTACGTGTTTCCTCCTATCCCTCTTGTTCACAAGATGCTCGTCAAGATATGGAGGTAACAAGCTTCAGTGATATTGATAGCTCCAGCATCCGAACCTCGAGTCGCTGCACCTCACGGCGTGGAAGCTCCATGACTGAACCCTATGGCGCTCTCCTGCTCTGTCTCAGTTAGACAAGTCCTCCTGGGCAGTAGAAAACCCTCCACCAGAGCTACCTACCTTGCTAGGTGAAAGAGATTTTCAATCTGGCCCGCACAGCATTATTCATCCCCGACGCTCACCTCTGTGCCACTTATCTTCTCCATCTCAAGCAGCAGGGGCTGTCCATGTCGTCAATAAGGGTTCACTTGGCCGCCATCTCTGCCTTTCATCCAGGTGGAGAGGGCCACTCGGTCTTCGCTAACCCTATGGTCAGCCGTTTCCTTAAAGGTCTCAAAAGGCTATACCCGCATGTCCAACAGCCTGTCCCGGCTTGGGACCTCAATCTGGTCCTTTCCAGACTCATGGGATCGCCCATTGAACCTTTGGCAACATGCTCCCTGCTCTATCTCTCATACAAGGTGTCGTTTCTGGTAGCGATAACCTCAGCCAGGAGGGATTCTGAGCTCAAGGCCCTGACATCAGAGCCCCCTTACACTGTGTTCCATAAGGACAAGGTCCAGCTCAGGCCTCACCCAGCTTTCCTCCTGAAGGTTGTCTCCCAGTTTCACACCAACCAGGACATCTACCTCCCAGTGTTCTATCCTAAGCAGCACTCGAGCAGCAGGGAGCAGAGGCTTCACCCACTGGATGTCCGCAGAGCACTAGCCTTCTACATTGAGAGAATGAAACCATTCTGAAAGTCTGTCCAGTTATTCATGGCAGTGGTGGATAGAATGAAAGGTCTTCCTGTCTCTTCTCAACAGATTTCATCATGGATCACGTCCTGCATCTGTGAGTGCTACAACCTGGCAGGGGTGCCTGCTCCTCCGATCACTGCGCACTCCACCAGGGCTCAGGCCTCTTCAGTGGTGTTTCTGGCGCAGGTTCCCACCCAGGAAATCTGCAGAGCAGCGACGTGGTCCTCCATACACACTTTCACCATGCACTAGGCAATCACCCAGCAGGCCAGGGATGATGCAGTCTTTGGAAGAGCTGTGCTCCAATGAGTAGACAGCTCCGACACCACCTCCTGAACTTGGGCTTGTGAGTCACCTGATTGGTATGGACATGAACAAGCACTCTTAGAAGAAAAAAGGATTACTCACCTTCTCTTAACTGTTGTTCTTCGATATGTGTTGTTCAAGTCCATACCAATACCCACCCTCCAACCCCTCTGTCAGAGTAGCCAGCAAGAGGAAACTGAGGGGGTGGTGGGACGGCAGGGCTCTATATTGAGCGCCATAAAGATGCAACTCCAGGGGGCGCCCAGACCAACTTGACGGAGGCTGCTATGGGAAAAATCTTCCGGCTACCGTGCACATGCACACACCTGTTTGGAATGGACACAAACAACACACCTCGAAGAACAACAGTTACGAGAAGGTGCGTAACCGTTTTTTCACGAGGCTCTCCTACTCTATCCAGGCCTCCTTACACCCTTGCTCCCAAACATGTAAAGCCAGTATATAGAAATTGGCCAGGAAAACACTTCCATCTTGAATATGTACGTTTGCACATGAATCCTAAAAGTCACATGAAAGGAAGTTTCATCCCAAACAGCCATGTGAACAAAAACCTATGACATGGAAGTCAGTGGGAAAGCTAACAACCATGGCCAGGTCCAATCACAATGCAGAATTTGAAGATAAATTCATGAATAATCATCCTCACCTTCATCCTAGTTCCAGTCTCCACTTTCATTTTGGTAGCCCAGCAAGCTGGGGGGTGGGGTGGGGTGGAAACCATAGTTAGCACCATGGACAGCATCCACATCAATGGATTGGTTGATTCTGCATCGTTACCATGGACAATATCACATGGGGAGCCTTCAGGGTATCATCCAGGACCAGAGACGACAACACATGGGGCAACTTGTCTTAGTGGATTGCTCCTCACAGGCAGCACCGCATGGGGCACCTTGTTTCCCACCTTCAGAAGCTTGGGAACACTTTTTTCTCCATCAAGGATTAATCATCCAGTTTTATATGAAAAGAAAGCCCTCTTGGTCCCTGACCTATTTTTTCCTATACATTTTCCAGTGATAGGAATCCCCCAGGAAATGCACAATGTGACGTAAGCGTAATTACAGTGCAGAATGAAAGAATTAAGAGTGTGTGTGCCTGCCCCGTGAATATGTATCTGGGTGAGAGTTAAAGCAAGCCCTGAATGGAATAGACTGCTCAAAGCAATTTTCGAATCAAAGGGGAATAAAAAGATTCTATCTCTTGTTCAGTTCAAACTAGAAAACATGTCTGCACATTAACATTTTCTTAAAAGGGCTCTTTTGCTAAAGCGTAACAAGAATTGGTACTTCAATCCCACTAAAGCTGTGGTTGCTTAAGCAGGGGAAGGAATGGGGGAGGGGTGTGTGTCAGACTAATAAAGGGGTTCAAGACAGGGTAAAGGACCATTTTTATTTTTTTAAACAATTAGTTATGTCCCTTGGTATATACTGAAGTTTATGTCCCTTAGTATATACTGGCCTTTTCTCCCTGAGATCTTTTGTGTTTATAGTGAAATCTTGGCTTCTGCTCCTCAAAAACGTGGGTGTTTCTATTAAAAATCTTAATAGAAACAATGTATTTGCAGGCTGCCAGTGAAAATGAGGGCAGCCCTGCAGGAGCACACCCTTTCCCAGTCAAGACGTTTCTGGACTCGTGCTGCCAGTTCTCACTACGTTCCAACTGTAGGTGATGTCCCCCTCGGGGAAGGTAGGCCCCATTGCTATCTCCCACTGCTGTGAAATAACCTGGACACGTCACCCCCTCGACATTCTGTAAATGGCAATGAATTGTTCTGGCAAGCCAGAAGTGAGAGCGGGGACAGTTATGGGCCTGTTAACTGCTTCTTCCCTCTCCAGATTGACTGAGACCTTGTGCCCAGCAGCATATTCTTCACTCATTCCTCCTACAGAACTCCCATTGCCATCATTAGTTGTACCATGTGGATGAAGAGGGCAGAATATGCCCACATGTTCACAGTTTTACTAAAATCAGGTTTAGGGGTGCTCAGTACTGTAATAATAGGGATACCTAACCTAGCACTTTTCATCACTAGTGTCTTAGGGCTTGATCCTATTCCCATTAAAGGCTATGGGAAAACTCACATTAGCTCTAATGGCAAAGGATCAAGCCCTTAATGCACTAGTCTTTCACTTCTGGAGGCCTGGGTTGAAGCCCAGCATATGCCGCAAGGGCAATCAGCTTGATGTGCTCAGTCTAGGTTTACAGTAGAGAAGCCCAGGGTAGGAATAGCTGAGGGTGCTGCAGATCCAGAGTGAGGCACATGGGCAGTAGAGGGGAAAAGAAGGACTGGAATATTCAGGGTGAGGGGGTAGGTAAGGACTGAAGTGCATTACCATTACAGGGGATGCTTTCCCCAGTTTGTGCCTGGCTTGAGCTGGTGGGATAGTTTCCTCATTTTCAGGAGAAGTATAATTCATTGAAGGTACAACAGAAGCTCTTTAAAAAGCCCACTCACCTAATGTCCCACCATTAACTCTCATGAGGCTCATTGTGAACTCAGCAAAATGTGAGAGGTGTGTATTTGTGCCCAAGGCATTTCACGGCATCTACCAAGCACCCCTGCCTTGTGCTCAGCTTCAGCTGAGTGTTGATGCTGTTTTCACAGAAGTGGCAGAGAGGAAGCTGACCATCGAAGAGGAGGAAGCCAAGAGGATTGCAGAGATGGGGAAGCCGGTGTTGGGCGAGCATCCCAAACTAGAGGTCATCATTGAGGAGTCCTATGAATTCAAGGTCAGTGCTGGGTACCGGGGCTCTTCATGAGGAGATAATAGTGTCACTGGAGAGGAAGCAGCCGGAGGGAAGGGATATAGGTAGAGGCTTGAACAGAGAGGACAGCCATAAGAGAGAGAGGGAGTGGCGAAGGGGGGAGAGAGAGAATGAGAGCGTGCCTGAAGAAAGAGGCCTAGCAGAGAAAGATTAAGGGAGAACCCGGAGGAAAGAGACACGAGGGAGCAGCCTCAGGAGAGATGAAGGGAAGGTGTATGAGCACCTTGTGGAGAGAGCAGGTGAGTTACCCCATTGACAGAGGAGGAGCAAGTGTCCTGAGATGATGGGGGACAAAGCAACCCCTATGGAGAGAGCGCGTGAGGTGGAAATGCCTCGGGAGAGGAAGGATGGATGAGGGGCAGGGAGAAGCCTGAGGAGAATCTACACTGCACAAAGAGAAGAGCAGCTGCATGGTTCTAGCCACCAGCCCCATCTTTAGGGGCTTCATCTCCCTGGCAGGGGGAGTGTCTGTTCCAGCCCCTGTGGAAGGGCGAGAGTGCTCCTCTCAGCACAGTGCTGAGTACTGTGTTCTCTCAGAACAGCACGTGGTGTCAAAGCTGGTTTAACTGCTGTGCATTCTTGTCCCATTGACAGAGTACCGTGGACAAGCTGATTAAGAAGACAAACCTGGCTTTGGTTGTAGGGACACATTCCTGGAGGGACCAGTTCATGGAAGCCATTACTGTTAGTGCAGGTGAGGGGACCTGAGAGTGCCCAGCTACAACAAGGTCACCAACCCAAAGGGAATGTACTAGCAAGACTCGGGTCTCTGAGCGCCTGTGTAAGCCAGCCTGAAACTGCCTCTGCTTCCTCAGTGGTGTTCAGCTCTAATAACTCCATGTACTGCAAACGTGCATGGATCATGGGTATCAGCTAAACCACGGGCATGGGACAGCAGGGATAGAAACCAGGAGCTTCAATTCTAAAAAACATAGGCCTCCCGCACCTAAGGGCAGGTCTACATGAAGATATAGCGCACGGCAAGCCACAGCCAGGGCAGGAATGGATAGCGCACTCAGTCACTACGTGGACCTTGCTACTGCACACTACAAGTTCCATAGTGTGCTTTGACCTACTGCTCAAAACACAGTCACTGGCTCAGAGAATGACACTGCAGCCTGGTGGTGACGGCACCCACCTAGGCGGTGGGGGATCCAGGTGCCAGCCCTGCTCCAATACCTGTTTGTTTAGACACAGTGAAACAGCTTCAACAGGAGAGATTGGAAGAGACCCTTCCCCGCACCCCAAGACTATCCTATCTCTCAGATTAGAGCACCTTCCTGAGAGGTGGGAGACCTCCCTTTAAATCCTTTCTCCCCATCTGGCAAAGGAGGGAATTGAACCAGGTCTCCCACATCCCAGGTAAGTGTTCTAACCACTGGGCTAATATTCCTAAGATGGGCAGCGCCACCTCTTCTTCCTCTGGCTGTTTTGTGTGAAGTGAGGCAAGCGCCTGGCTCGTTCTCCCAGCCGTGGATCTCAAACAGAGCTAGGTGCCTCCCTGTATCCTAGATTTAGGAACCAAACTCTGTGAAGGGGCAGGGCTTAGGACAGGGTTTCCCAAACAGTGGGTTTCAGGGCTGGCGTGGAAGGAAACCCCAGTGCGGTCGGAGAGCAAGCCTGCCCTGCACTCACCTCACAGAGGTACGGTGATTCACAGTGATTTTCTAGACACCCCCCACCTCCCAACAAAAAGTGATGAACTGTGACCCTCAGCATTGCAACACCTGTGGATTCAGGCCTTAGTGCCCAGTTCGAGGAGCACTCTCATTGCAATTCAGGGTGCTCAGTAATTTGCAGGATTAGGTTCCTATTTTGCAGATTCCAGGAATGCTTTGCAAACAATAGAGACTAATACAGTGAAACACAAACTAAAAACTCTTAATGAACCAACAGCTGGTGGCCATGTCCCTTTCAAGCTGGCATCAGGGGAGTGACAGGATAGTATGTGGTGCAAGGTCAGAGTGCAGCTTGGCCATTTGGTGCCTTGGAGTCCTCTTGGAAAGGGGTTAATTCCCAGCCAGCTATGGGGATGGGTTGCTGCACAGGCAGTTAGTGAGCCCCAAAGGCAACTTGTGATTCATGCATCTGAGACTGATGAGAAATAAAGGGGGGTGGGGAAGAAGGGGCAAGAGATATCTGGGTTTCTTCTTGCCACTTTTTTCTATGCAGACTTTCTCGGCCTCACTCTCTCTATCCCTCACCCCCACCCCTTTTCTCTCCTTCCCTCCTCCTATATTTATTCTTTTTCTCCATCCCTGATAGAAAGACGGGATTGCTGCTCCACCCTGTGCCTCAGACTGTCTGCCCTTAAGAACTCAGAAGCTTGATTAAAGCCCTTGCTCAGTATTTCCTGCCAAGCATACATTAGGGTGCTCAACCTCTGGGGCACCAGCTACTAGAGTCAGTGCTCACACCATAGCAGAATGGTGCTGCACCCAGCTGGAAACAGATTCATACGAGTTCAATCCGGTGTTGTTAGTGCTTTGGTCATTGATTTTATTCTGGGAAGGAGAAGAGTAGTATGGAAAATCCTTATACAATAGGCATTTTATTCCATCCACTTTGCTCATTATTCAATGAGCAAAGCCAGGCTTTGACTCTACAAAGGAATTGTCACAGAGGGCGTTCACCCTAACACATTTATCCCTTTGGACATTTCAAGACACACATCCTCAAGTGCGGTATAAGGGTTAACAAAGCAGTCAGGCATCTGCAGAGATGCTAGTGCAGCTCCCTATAACCAGTGCACAGAGTGCCAACTCTGTCATGTACTGCTTGTACGCAGCAGGTGCAGGGCTGCTACTAGCAGACCAGACTTCTATACCAAACAGGCTACAGGGCTTCCATCATGGAGAGAGACAAGAAATGTGTTCCCTTTACGATACTTTAATGCACTGCCAGGTATCACTGTTACCAGCTCAGGCAAGATGTGTTACACATGGTGCCATCTTGTGGCTGAACGTTATAATATAGTTTAGCATTCCATCACATCTCTCCCTTTATGTTTTACATTCATATCATTTCTAAAATGTACACTATCTTTTAGTATGTATCAGTCTGTTAAGTGTCTCTGAATCATACTGGTTTTTTAATTACACCACCCAAATGCATAACAACTTGGTCATCTGGCTGCTCATTAGTTGCAACGACTGTCTCTGGTCAGTTTGGACTCTTGGCATCTTCTTGTTGTTCTGCATGCACTATCTGTAGGGTTTGCTCTGTCGATTGGTCCTTCTGAGGCACAAACTGTAGATGTTGACAGTTTCTGTTTAACTCTCCATTGTCAGTCTCAATCACATATCATCTGGGTGATTAATTCTTTTTCTTTAGGACAGCTGCAGTTCTTCATCCTTCTTCGCCATCCAGTTTGACACAAACACAGTCACCAGGTTCTAGACGTGGCGGTTCTCTAACTGAGTCTCATCTGTTGTAAAAGTGTTCATAAGGTCTTTTAGCCTTTTTATCCAATTGTCTGCTCTTTGTATCTGGCCACTTTTTGGAGATAGATTCTTTTCTGAAGTTGGAACAGTAGTTCTGAGTTGTCTTCCCATCAGGAGTTGTGCTGGACTATATCCACTAGCTTCTATGGATGTTGATGTGTATCTCAGTAGAGCAAGGAATGGATCTTCCTGCTGTAGGATTTTCTTGGTTGTCTGTACAGCTCTCTCAGCTTCTGCATTTGCTTGTGGGTAATGTGGGTTGCTGGTAATATGAAAAATCATATTTTGTTTGGAAAAACAAATTCTGCTACAGTGAATTGTAGCCTGTTGTCCACCGCTGGTTTGTTCTGACATACCAAAATGAGCAAAAATGCATTTGTTTCTCAATAATACTGTGACATGTTATGTCTTTCAAGTACATTCTTTCTATATACCTGGAAAAACAGTCCATTATGACCAGATAATGATATCTTCTGAATTCACATAAATCTGCAGCTAGTCTCTTCCAAGGTCTGTCTGGCAGAGGTGTTGTTATTAAAAGGGTTTTTCTGTGTGTGGTGTGTTGGTCTGTGAGATCTGCAATGTTCACGTGCAGATACTTTATTCTTTATGCCCTTGCTGATGCCTGGCCACTATTCAGACTGGTTGGCCTGTTCACAGCATTTAGTTAGCCCTTGATGTCCTTTCTGGATGAGGTTTAAGATTTCTCCTCTCATTGCATTTGGAATTATGATGCAGTCACCTTTAATTATGAGTCCATTTGTCCATGCACCAAAAAGTAGTCGCTTGTCACTTCCTTAGTGTCCTTTAGATACTTTGGCCGGTTAGTCCTCATGTAACTTAGAGCTTCTTGAAGTTGTATGTCTGTTGAGAGGTTGCTTTTTGTAGCAGGTATAGTCTGGTTTCTGACTCTGGTCAGTATGTGTCCATAGCATCCATGTATGCCTTTACATCATCTTCAAGCACATAGGTAATTGAGTGTGATGCTGGGCTCCATGACAGAGTGTCCATGTAACAGGGTTCACTCACCACTCTGGTGCCTCCTGCTGGTTGTCATGGGAATTAGCTCTGCATGGTAGTGTGCCCTCTACGGGTGGTGTCTCACCACCGTCACTCCTGCTTTAGGACCCACATCTCTCCAAGGACTGTGGCGTCCACTTCAGTGACACAGTCCTCCAGCTGTGCTACACTCTGTGCTCCCCCCCTTCTGGGGGACCTGCAGTCCACTGTTCAGCCACTTCCCTTAGTGGCAACTGCGGCAAATTGTCTGGCCACTTCCTTGTGGCCCCAGCATCCTCTTGCCCTTGCCTCAGGGCCTCAGCCTGCAAACCCCAGCAGCCAGCCAGGAGCTGTCCCTAACTCCCCCAGTCCCTGCTTGCAGCACTGCTCTGTCCAGGGTGCTGGCAGTTCTCTCAGCCCTCCAGAGACACAGTCCCTCCTCCGGGAGCTCCCAGCAGAGAACTGCCTTCCTCTGCCCTGCAGCTCCCTTTTTATATGGGCCTGCTTGGCCCTGATTGGCTGCTCCCTTCAGCCCTTCTCTGATTGGCTGCCTCCAGCACAGCCTCCCTAGGGCTGCTTTTAACCCCTTTTCTCCCAGTGAGGGGCAGCCGCCCCATCACAGTCTGCTACTACCAGATTTTTCCCCAAGAACATATTTAGCAATTGGGTTACGAACCCTGCAAGGTGTTTGTACAGTATATGGTTCAGCATTGTCTCATAGGGTTATTTGTACTGCATCTCCTTTCAAAAGTCCAATCTCACCAAAAACTTTGTCAAATTCTTCCACCTTTCTCTCTAAGCACATCATGGCTGCCTCGCTGCTGCTGGGAAGGCTACTGGTCTTTTATCTTTTGATAACATATACTCTGAATGCAAATCTTTTGTCTTTGTAAGTTGTTTCTGCGGTGAATTGGCCCATGCTGTTAGAATACCAGCAGGGCTAGTCAGGGCTGTATCAGGTGACTTCAGATCTGGGTGTTTTGAAGGTAAATATATGTACCTTCTGATATGACCATCATATCTGCTCCTGAGTCCGTTTTCAGGGCAATAGCATTTCCATTAACATTCAGTCTTGCTCTCCAAATGGCCTCTGTGTCATCACATTGATAGATCCCAGAAACAATGGCTCTTGGCTATCTGTAGCAGTCAGTTCCCTGACTGTCTTACTATGGCAAACAGCTGCAAGATGTCCATATTTTTTCATTGATTATATCTTGCATTTTTGGAGGGCCACACATCTGTTGGGCTATGGATATTTCCACATCTTGAGCGTTTAGTCTGAAAGGTTTTGTAGTTAGTCTGGATCTTGTCCAATACTGTCTCTGGTCTTATGGTAATTACTTTTAGAAGTCATGCTGTGTCTCTTTACTGCCTTATTTCCAGTTTGAAATTGTCTGGCTTCAGCATCCAGCCATTGGTTTCTGTTATGCCTTTCTCTGCTAGACTAAAGAGCCCTTTAGTACTTGGTATTTTCTCCCCATTAGGGTAGTTATACACTGTAATGAAGTCAAAAGAAGCAGCCCAGGACTAAGAAGGAATGGTTTTGATCCATTGACCTCTGGCTTATGGGCCTAGCATGCTTCCTCTATGTAGAAGAGCTTAGTTCCTAGTGCAATCACATGGTTCCTTAAGAAACAGGCAGCAGTCCTTAAACCCAGGAACCAGCTACGGTTCAAGTTCTGTCCTTGGGGCAATTCTGAGACTGCCTACACCAGACACATATTACTGGTTGGACAGCTTTTGGAAGTTTTGTCTTGAGTACCAGTAGCATTATATGGAGAAATGGTGACAACTTTTGTAGTTACAGTTGAGTAGCGCTTAATCTACTTACGTTTGGTCACTGGAGTTTAGCGCTCTCTTGCTTCAGAGTAAGAGGATATGTGGTCCTCAGCATTTGGCCCAGTCACAGTTATTAGATTTGTATGACTAGCTTTATTATGAGTAACAGTGAAGATACCATAACAATAGGAAGACACTGAACATAGGAAACATCATGCTGGAATAGCCCAGTTGTCCACCTAGTTTGGCATCTTGTGTCAGGAACTGGCCTGTGGCAGATTTTTCAGAACATATAAACCCCCTTATATAATGCACATAGATATGTTATACTGTAGAATGGATGGAAAACTTCCTGACCTCTGCTGGTAGTCAGCCCGTGCCCAGAAAGATGGGGATTAAGAGCCCTTGTAATTTTACCCAACCTTCTTGCAGATATTATTCTCAGTTTATCAGTTTCTACTTTTTTTCTTAATATTATTTAGCTTTGTGCCTCTGTAATGCCAATCAACAGTGAGTTCCACAGGCTAATTATGTGTTGCATAAGAAAGTATTTGCTTTTATCCCTGTAAAATGTGTTGCCGTTCAATTTCAAGTGCTCACTTATGCTTGTCATCTGAGAAAGGGTAAATAGGAATGCCTGACTGGCCTTCACTATTTTCATGATGCTGTCTGCGTTGCTATGGTGATAAATATGGTCAAATCCTCTGTGTACCGGTACAAGAACAACATTAAGGACATTAAGAGATGATTCTGTGATTGCTGATCCACTTTCAAATACCCTGATGCCATTTCAAGGCAATCCCGATATTATCCTCCCTCTATAAACCCAGGAAAGCAGAGAATAGGTGAAGCTGGTGGTGGAGTTTATTTGCTCCAAATAAACAAGCACTAAGGAAAACTTGTCTGTACTTACATGTTGTGGTATACAGAGAGATAGCCAGCAGTCAACTGCTGCTAACATTTCAAAAGCCACATCTGGACTGGTATCTCCTAGCATGCCAGTGTCCCAGGAACAGCCCCTCAGATGCTCCTGCTGTGCTGCTGACCCTATAGTTCCTATCATTCCATTGGTAGCATCAGAATGTTGACTGGCGGGGGTAACACTGCAGGCATGGTGGAGAACAGCTGGGACAGGGGAAAGCTGGTTAGGGTGTACACACTCTCTTATGCAGCAAATATTCAAGATCAGGAACATTAGCAGGCAAATCATTGGTTGCCCGTCACCTCCTGGGCAGCAGAAGACAGGTCCTTTGCTGCTGAGTTCTTAAGGTTGTCACAGAGAGCCCAGTGTCAACAGCTCATCCCTTCCCCTCAGGCAGTAGTTAGTATTCTCCCCTGATCCCTCACTGATTGAATCCTAGCTGTGGCCTAGATGATACTGTTAAAGGTAATACCACTGTTTCCTGGTTTGACCTCTTCTTTCTGAAATCCATTCAGACAGCAGCCAGGCCTCCATCCCCATTGGCCAAATATGTGATTTTCTTGTCTGTGTGATTTCAGTGAATTTTTGCTGTTGCAATAAGGATCAATAGAACATAATCCATGTGACTTCAGCTTATAAAATGCTGCAGTGTTTGGAAACCTGGGATTTCACAGAGCCCACTAGTGATCTGCTTTCTTGTCTTGCATTGCTTGCAGCGGGTGACGAAGATGAGGATGAGTCTGGTGAGGAGCGCCTGCCATCCTGCTTTGACTACGTCATGCACTTCCTGACCGTCTTCTGGAAGGTGCTCTTTGCTTGCGTGCCACCCACAGAGTACTGCAATGGCTGGGCCTGTTTCATGGTGTCCATCATGATAATTGGCATGCTCACTGCTGTCATTGGGGACCTCGCTTCCCACTTCGGCTGCACCATTGGCCTCAAGGACTCGGTGACTGCTGTTGTCTTTGTGGCCTTTGGCACCTCAGTACCAGGTGAGGAGGCCAAGGGCAAAAGTGTGGTAATAGGAGAAAATAATGGCTAGCACCTCTAACCTAGCCCATTGTTCAGGAGCAGCAAATCCAAGAGGGGCTCAGCCCCTCCATCCCACAATCCTTTGTGTGGGTAACTTTGGTGTTTCAGGAACCACTGGTTCTTGCGATGCTGTATGGGATGTGAAATCTGATTGGGAACTGGGGCTCGGGGAGGAATGAGAGTAGTCTCACACCCCCTTTCCCCAGGCAAAAGCTGTTGACCCCTGGGGTTTAGGATGCACTGGGTGAGAATCTCTGAGAACTGTGGTTTATTGATAGGTTTTTGGATTCTGTCTAGTTTTGGAGGGGTTGCAGGGGGCATGTGTTTTGAGGGGGTTTGTACTAGTGAATGTTAGGGGACTTGACAGTGATTGTACAGTAAACCAACATCCTCTACTCATAGCCACTGACCAGACACAGGGGGACACCTGCACCCTTGCTGTGCCAACAGGGACCTCGACATCATGTGTTTGTACAGAATCTACTATAACAGGGTCCTGGTCCATGACTGGGGCTCCTAGGAGCTCTAGCAATACACATAATTGGTAGTAATAATAATACTGATGATGACCAACAGGGACTCTGTTGCCACTGGCAGTGGTGTCTCTACAGCTATGTCTACACTGCCATAGGAGGTGGGATTGCACCTTGGGTAGGCATACCCACACTAGCTTAATTCTAGCTGCCGTGGCTAAAAATAGCAGTGCAGCCATGGCGACATGCACCCCAGCATGGACTAGCAATGCGAGTACGGACCAGGAAGGCTTGCACAGCCTGTGCTGAAGACCACACTGCCACGTCTTCATGGCTAGTTTTAGCCACACTAGGCAGAGTAACGACAGCCCTGGCTATGCCTGCCCCGGCTGCAGTCACACCTCCGATTGCAGTGTAGTCAGCCCCTGTATTAGCTTCAGTTCTGAGAGGCCACTGCTAGGCAAAGCTGCCAAAACAAATGGTAGCAAACAGCCACTGGGGACAGAGATGAGCCCTGTTTATATCTAGTCAAATAATCTACTATAGTTCTAGAGCACCAATTCCACTCAGAAATAAGTCCACCCCTTCATGTCTCTATCCCCATTGTGGGTATATGTTAATGGAAGTGCTATCCACTAGCCCCCCTCAATCCAATACATACACAGGTCTCCTTATTATGCTATCTCGGGCTCAGCTGGAATACTGCCTAGTTCATGGGCAGTATTTATAGTGCCAGCCTCCAGCACTTACTTCTGCTAGTGGCTGGAAGAGGAGCCATAAGCACCCTTCTGGCTGGAAGGTTGAGTGCCACAGCCTGTGTTATCAGCAAAAAAGAGTGGGGCACAGTGCACTGGGTGCAAAGAGCAAAACGAAGGTCAAGACAGGCCTATAAATGTCTGGCAACTTAGTGCACCAGTCTAAGGAGAAGGTGCTAAAAGTGGCATGAGACCATTAAGAGGACTCACTACCAGGGCCATTCTCAAACCGCTTCTCTGCAACTACAGAGATCTGGCCTCTGTCCCCCTCAGAAAAGGGTGTCCTTATTTCAATTCAGCTTCAGCAATCCATGCCTGCTCTCCTGCCTTAAAAACCGACAGGGTCCCCAGCTTTGGGCAGCACCATTTCATTATTACTGTTAATTCACGTCTCTCCCTTCTAGACACTTTTGCCAGCAAAGCAGCCGCCATCCAGGATGTGTATGCTGATGCTGCCATTGGCAACGTCACGGGCAGCAATGCCGTCAACGTCTTCTTGGGCATCGGACTGGCATGGTCCGTGGCTGCCATCTACTGGGCTTCCCAGGGACAAGAGTTCCATGTGTCAGCGGGCACTCTGGCCTTTTCCGTCACGCTTTTCACCATCTTTGCTTTTGTCTGCATCAGTGTCCTGCTGTACCGGAGACGGCCTCACCTCGGAGGGGAACTAGGAGGCCCCAAGGGGTGCAGACTTGCCACAACTTTGCTCTTTGCAAGCCTGTGGCTCCTGTACATTCTTTTTGCCACACTGGAGGCCTATTGTTATATCAAAGGATTCTAAGCCGCGGAGAGATGATGAAGTCGGGGGGGAGGGATCCCCCTCCTCTGTTACCTCATTGGACACCAGTCCTCCAAGTGTTGTTAAACCAGAAGTGACAGCTGTCTGATTCCACAGTTGCCCAGACAGGAGGACAACTGGGCTGCAAGAAGGGCAAAATTATCATGAAACAAAAACAAGTTAAAAAATACAAAATGAATTTAAGGTATTTAAATAAATCAAACAAAATAAACCCAGTCACTGACCCCAGTCAGTGATATTGAGACTCTTCAGCCACCTTCAAAGATCACATTTTCTTTATTTTATTGTTTTCTTTTTTCTCTCCTCCATTATGAAATGGTATCATGTATTTCTAAATAGGTTGAGAATTACAGAAATAAGTTGGATCAAGGTTTTGCGGGGGAGGGGAGGAAACGTTGCTTAAAGTTTTTTTTTCTTCCTTTAAATAGACAAAAAAATGTTAAAAATCAAAACCAAAAGCTTCAAGCTGCCATCAGTGCTGGAGTTGAACAATGCATTTTTTTGAAGCCACAAAAACAATGTCATAGTCAAATGACTCGCTGTTATCTGTTTCTCCCTTTAAGTATATCATGAGACTGATGTATTTCAAATGCAAATACAAACACACACGCAGGAAAATACAATGATGAAGGCTGGAGCATAGAGCAACCCACGCACCAGCCTGCGATTTAAAAAAAAAAAAAAAGACCTCTAACATAATATGTATCCTGTATATTTTGAGTGTGGCATCTCTCTTTGTGTAAAAAAAACTTAAAACCTGTGGTACTGCAGGGAGAGGAAAATATGTTCATTTAGAAAAGGTAAAGAAATGAACAGATACACAGACATAGCCTGCAATGTGGAAAAAAGGGAGCTAGGGAAACCAGGGCACGTCCCTTAGGATCATAATGGTATTGTGTTTGATTTGTGGGCGGGCAGCAGGGTGTTCCTTTTTGCTTTAAAGTGAAGGTGAATTCATGTAAATAATTTGCTGTTCTCACATTTTGGTGCATACGAGAAGCTTTGAGGCATAACATGCCACTCAAAGGTTTCTAAGCATCATCTTAAAGCAGGGGTGGGCAAACCACGGCCCACGGGCCGGATCCGGCCCCTCAGGGCTTTGGATCCGGCCCGTGGGATTGTCCCCCGTGGTGCTGCAGGCCCCACACCGGTCTCAGAAGCGGCCGGCACCACTTCTCTGCAGCCCCCCAGGGGCGGGGGGGCAGAGGGCTCCATGTGTTGCCCTTGCCGCCAGGCACTGCCTCCCGCAGCTCCCATTGGTTGGGAACGGGGAACCATGGCCAATGGGAGCTTTGGGGGAGGTACCTGGAGGCGCGGCAAGGGCAGCGCATGCGGAGCCCTCCACCCCCCCTTTCCCCAGGGGCCACAGTGCTTTCCGGAACGGCGCAGCGTGGGGCCAGGGCAGGCGTGCAGGGAGTGCGCACCGCTGCCACCCCAGAGCCACTTTAGGTAAGTGGCACGGGCTGGAGCCCGAACCCCTCCTGCACCCCGCCCCCCAACTCCCTGTCCTAAGCCCTCTGCCTGCACCTCCCACCCCTCCTGCACCCCTACCCCCTGCCCTGAGCCCCCTCTCGCACTCGGCACCCCTCCTGCATGCCAGCCCCCTTCCGAGCTCCCTCATATGCCCTGCACCCCTCCTGTGCCCCAATCCCTTGCCCTGAGCCCCTTCCAGCACACCACACCCCCTCCCACATCCCATACTCCCTCCTGCACCCCAACCCCCGCCCCGGCCCTGCATACAATTTCCCCACCCAGATGTGGCCCTCGACCCAAAAAGTTTGCCCACCCCTGTCTTAAAGGGTTTACTTTGTCCTTAAAAACACACATGCTTACCAAAGGGAAAAGGATCATGATGCCTCTTCATAACTCCTCTCTTGGCATCAGGGCCAGTTGATTTCCCTACATCTTTAAGGCCAAGTATGTCCTAATGGATGATGACCCACATCTGGTTACTGTAACTCACTGGGATCAGATATGCTGAGCAAAGATGACACCAGTCTCTTTTTCAGGGGGAAAACCAAAACCAAATCAAAACCATATGACAGTATTTTTCCAGTGCAAGGGTCATTTCCCATTTTGATTTCTATCATGTCTGCCAATTTGCTCCTTTAACACCCTGTTGTTACAAGGATCAGTGCTCCATTTGTGGTCTTTGCTAGGTTGAGAGGTACAGTATGGTCTTAAAAACTGCCACAGATCTTAGGACTTCTGTGTCATCTTAAGTACATTTTAGAAAAGCACCCTTTTAATTTTAAGTGCATTTTTTAAAGAAAAAATAAAAAGGGGGAATACAAGCAAGATCTCATATCATGAATTACATCAACAGCTGCGAATTGAAATGTTGGGTTGGTAAAAAAAAAGCTATACTTATATCTATATAAACATATTATCTATATACATATTTCTTAAGTGCAAGAACTGGAAGAGGGCATTGCAGCTTCATTCTTTTTAAAGTGTTTTTAAGATGAAGATGTTTTCTTCTGTCAAAAACTTAGGTACTGTAAAGGGAAATGTCTTCTTCGTAAATTTCACACTCATTAAACAAACCTGGAGCATTAGAGAGTAAACCAGGAAATGGAAAGAGGTCCTTCTCTACCTGTCTTTTCATATGAGTGAGCCAATGCGCTGATAATGCCTTAAAGACCGGGCAAAAGCACACAGAGGGAAAATAGAGATGGGACTGAGAATTGTGTTATTTTGTTATGGAAAAGAAGATGCAAAATGATCTCAGATGTACGGAAGAGCGTGAAAATTATCCTTAATTGACAAATGAAATATTTATTTTCGTACAGATGTGTATCAAGTATATATAAAAAGTGTGAGTGGGGAAGGAAAGATTCTTCTCTCTGATATGATACGAGCAGTGGGCGCTTTGTCTGTTGAAACTAGCGGTGGGCGAACAATAAAAGGTGTGAATCCAATAAGCACCCAAGTTTTCTGAATGCTTATCCTTACTTTATCAGAGCTTTTTGGGTCTGCAACATCAGGCAAGAAAACTTATGAGAACAGGTTGCCTACTGAGATTTTCAGTACATCTTGCTTCCAGAATGCCAAGAAATACAAGATCAGCTTTTGTTAACTTATTTCAACACTCATCCTGGCTCTGACCCAGCAAGCAGAAGTGCAAGAAATTGAAAACACAAAGGTTTGGAAAAAAAACCAAAAAACTTAGTTTGAATTTGGGGCAGAGGTTCAGATGGGTTCTTATTTTATCCAGACCGGTTCTCCCACTCCTAGTTGAAACCTGGCTTGGGTATTTGAAATGCCGTTATGTTGCTTGTGCTGTATCAAACACATGCTTTTCATCTGCTTCTTTATTAAGATCACTTTGTCGGGGGGTGAGGGAGGGTTAGCGGGAGGAGGGAGGACTACGCCAGTGCCAATCTCATAGTTACTTTGCTGCCCTTACATACACTGAGAAAAACTGCTCCAGGCCAATAACATCTGGGGAGTGTTTCTTTCTTTTATTTTATTTTTTACATCATTAAAAAAAATACAAGAAAATAAAAACAAAATCTTCGTTGCCTTTTTGTTTTGTTTTGTTTTTGTTCTGGAAATTTGCATGGAAGCATTTGTACTTTTCTTCCCCTCCCCCCTGCGCCTTCCTTTCCCCCCTGCCCCCTGTTTGTCTCAATTTGATTTTTCAGGAATAAGCCGCCTAAAGTTGCATCATGGATGTTTTGTACACAGGAGACCTCACTTCATTGCCATTTTTCCTTGCTCTTTGTTTTTCCTGCCAGCTTCACGTCTCAGTCTGGAATAAAAGCCGCTTTCCTCTTTCTGTTGCCTTGTTGCTTTTTAAATCACACTCTACAGTTCCTTACCCATTCATACAAGTTCCTTCTTTTCTCCTTCCCTGATTGCTGGATGAGACGTCTTCTCTGCTGCAGGTTGTATGGGACTGCAGCGTTCATATGGGCATCAGGAAGAGGTATGTGGGGAATCAGAACAGCTAGTCTGCTCCTACTGATCATCGATGACTCGGGAACACATTCTGAGCAGATCTGAAAGTTAAAGGGGTGGGGAACATTTGGAATTAATAATCGGGTGCGATTTTTTTTTTCCTCTTGGAGGTACTGCAGGAAAACTGGTAAATCCCTCTTACCTCTTTGCTGTAAGGACCCCAAAAGCATTTGAATTTCTTCATACAGCTGCTGAAACTATGCCTACTGCCAAACTGGATTTTGATTGGAGAATCAGGCTTGCTTGGTTTGATGGATGAATAAATACTAAGACCAGTGATAATATTTTTCATGCCAAGTAGATCAAAGTGCTTTGCAAAGCAACAGCTAGAGATTAAAACGGCATCACGCAATTGGACAGACCAAAATTTCAAGCCTCAAAAAGGGGCCTCAATGCTATACAAGAATGTCCCAGTGCTGTGACGGGTCTCACAAAAACCATCAGCACTCCCATTGACCCCTGAATGAGTGTAAGAAACTTGGCCTAGTCAGGTTCAATCTAGCCTTATTTTGAAAACAATTTTGTAACTAGGCTTTACTTTTTCCTACCCATAGGTGAGCTAGTGTGTCACTGCAATAGCACCCCGTTGCCCAGCAGAACGTTGCACCAGAGTTCGCCTGATCTGGGGGGGCAGTCAGGGCCTCCTGCCCGAGTCTCTATGGTAGCCCTTGTCTGGGCTGTGAAAGGTGTTAGCCTCAGTCCTCATGGGTTGTGTGGGTTTTCTCCTTATACTTGGCTGGTGTCAGCTGGTCCTGATGGTCGGGAGTCTCAAAATCCCTAAGTCTCCCAGGGGAACCCAGGCACGTCCACACCACTGGATTTCAGCTCAGGGCCCTTAAACCAGGCAAAGTCAAGGCTCAATAACTCCTGTTATGTCCTGAGCGCTAACCTACCTCCCTTGGTTTCTGTAGGCAGTTCCAGCCTGTAGGGCAGGCAACCTTTCGCCACGTGGCTTCTCAGCTGCTTGCTGGCTGGAGTTTCGTCTCCTGCCTGTTTGTTCCTCTGGCAGTCCTCCCATCCCTCTGCTGCCCTGCTCTTTTATTCTCCCAGCTGCTGTGAGGCTGCCAATCAGCATTGACTGGCAGTGCCGACACTAACCTGTTGGTTGCCAAGCTAGGATGAGATATATACACCCATGATACCATATAAACCCAAATGAACACTATAGTCATTTTACCACAGGCAGCAGTGGAGTAATTCAGTGCCTGAAGCACATGTCACTTGCATGCTTGCTACCTGCTATTTTGCTGCAAAACACATAAGTCAGGGTTTTTCCCAGTCATTGCCTCTTTTTTGATCCTCAGTACAGGAGCCTTTTTCAAATAAAAGGCAATGCCCAGGATTTTTCTAGAGCAGACCCGGCAGCTCAGAAAGTTGGTCTGCTTCCTGATTGGTCCTTGCCTGCATCTGCATCTGATTGGTCCGTTGCAGCTACTAGATCTTTCCCACTGAGGCCCAGGCTCCCAGCCCTGGGGAGGAGCGGGGGAGCCCCGCCGAGACGGACGGCTGTTGCTGTGTCCCAGGACTGCACCAACCACCCTGGTACTGTGATGGAGTGACACTGCCCGCCCCGCCCCCAACAGTGAGGCCCCAGGTACACATGCCAGCATCCCTCCCACACAGCCCAGGTACTGCCTCGCAGTACATACGCCCACCTCCAGCACCCACCCAGGTACCGCTCCCACCATAAACCCCTCCCAGTGCCCGCACACATACCCAGCAACCCTCCCAGTACACAGACCCACTGCCACAACCTCCAGGTACCCTGCCCAGTGTGTGTGCGCCTGCACACACACACACATATACCGATACCCCCTTCCACATACACCTCCAGGTAGGCCTCCCAGTACATATACACCCCTTCCAGCACCACCCAGGTACCCCTCCCAGTACACACACACAGCTCCAACACTCCCCCAGGTACCCCTCCCACTACAGACACAGCCCTTCCAGCACCCCCACAAATACCCCACTCAGTGTGGGCGCACATACACACCAGCACCCCTCTCAGTACACACAAACCCTTCCAACACCCACCTCCAGATACTCGTCACAGTCTACACACATCCTCCAGCACACACACACCCCTTCCAGCACACACACTGCTGGTACCCTTCCCAGTACACAAACACCCCCCCACACTCAAGGACCCCCCTCCTAGTGTGCCCGCGTGTGTACACACACACACACACAGGTAATCCTCTCTCCGCACATGCCCGCCTCCAGTACCCTGCCAGGTAACCCCTCCCATTACATATAGACCCCCCTTCAAGCCCCACCCAGATATGCCTCCCAGTACACATAGCCAAAGATACCCCACCTCAGTACACACACCCTTCCAGCACCCCCTCAAGTACACCTCTCAGGGTGTGTGCACGCATACACTAACAGAGCACCTCTTCCAGTACACATAACCCCCTCTTCAAAAGCCCCCCCCAGGTACTATCCCACACCCATTACACAAACACCCTCCAGCACCCCGCCTAGTACATAGAGGTGCCATCCAGGACCATCCAGGTACCCCTCACAGTACACATAGACCTCGTCCAGAACCCCACCCCAGGCAACCCTCTCAGTGTGTGTGCACACAGACATCCCCTTCCAGTACCCCTTCCTTTACATACAGACTCCTCCCAGGCCCATCCAGGTACCCCTCCCAGTACACAACGACCCCACCACCATCCCCTAAATACTCCTCACAGTACACGTTCATCTCCTCCAGCACCCCTCAGGTGTACGTGTGTGTGTGTGTGTGTGTGTGTGTGTGCACAAAACCTCCCTGCAGTATTCTCACCCTCCCCCAATACTCCTCACAGTATATATGCATATAGCCCTCCAGCACCCCACCAGGTTACACCCCCCCCCCAGTACATATACACCCCCCCACCAGCACACCCCCAATACCCCTCACAGTATATATACACCGCTACCCCAATATAACGTGACCCGTTATAACACGAATGCGGATATAATATGGTAAAGCAGCGCTCGGGGGGGGGGGGCGGCTGTGCACGCCAGCGGATCAAAGCAAGTTCACTATAACGCGGTTTCACCTATAACGCGGTAAGCTTTTTTTGGCTCCCGAGCACAGCATTGTATCAGGGTAGAGGTGCGCGCACACGCGCACACACACCTCCAGTACCCCTCCCAGTCCACACCCCTTCCAGCACCCACCAGGTACCTCTCCCAGTACCAACACGCCCTCTCCAGCACACACACACCTCAGTACAAAAACACCCCTCTAACATCCGTCCCCCCAATGTAATCCTCACAGAACACATAGATGCCTTCCAGCCCCCACTAGGCAGCCTTCACAGTGTATATATGACACACCAACAGACCCCGGCTGTCAACAGGTGGGATTGAACCTGGGCCTCCGGCGCTTAGCTGCTACCGCATGAGCTAAAAGCAAGGCTGTAGCACAAACTCAATCTCGCTAAGTGTTCTCAGTGCCACTAGACAGGACAGAACACCACACCCAGAAAGTGTGTGTGACAAAAACACCCCCTCCAGTACCCCACCAAATACCCACGCGCACACTCACACATATACTGCCCAAATTCCCTCACTTGCCCCCCCCCACAGTGCGCACGCACACACACACACACACACTCTCTCTTTTTGGGCACTTAAAACATGGTAACCTTAGCTCTTTGGCATGTAAAATGGCCAGCGTGCATCTTCGGGTAGGGATGCGGAAGGCAGACATTGGAAATGCATCTAATTTCATTTTCAGCAGCACTCAAATGTTGCCGTGTGTTTGTTCACTATGGTCTGCACTTTGCACAATGTAATCCTGGCTAGTGTGCACTAGAACCAGATCCCTGAGCAGCAGCATTACCCAGTATTTTAGGACAGCTGGACGCTCGTGTAGGTGATGAGACTTCATGGCCAACTCTAAGCTATGGTAGCAAAATGCTGCAAAGCCTTCAGCCACAAGGTAAAGCCAGGCTAAACGTGGCTGGGGAGGGCTAGATGGCTAGCCTCAGGGCTAAGCATAGTCTTGGGCAGCAGGAAAGGGAGGTCTTATCTGTAGCTATACCTTGGCTGACAATGAGAGTGTCGGGTGCTCAGCACCTCTGCAAATAGCAGCTGGAGCAGAAGTGGTATGTGTCATGCTCAGGAGAATTCCACCTGCTGAGGTCTAAGCCAGATAGCCAGGGCAGTGTAGTGATTAGGGCAAGTCCTAGTGTTTAAAGCCAGAAGGGACCACTAGCTCAGCTAGACTAATCCCCTGTGTATCACAACCCATTACCACCACCCCTGCACGTACACACTAAACCCAGCAATGGCCAGGAGACCAGACTACTATATGCCACAGGCTGAGAATAGGAGTGACCCAGGTGCACCAGGGTGTGAGGTCTCTCGCAATGGCAGGGAAATAATTAACCGAGCAATACAAGATAATCCTTGCAAGTGACCCACACGCCGTGCAGCAGAGGAAAGCAAAATACTGCAAGGGTCACTGCCAATCTGAGCCAGGGGTTGACGTCTATCCCAACGCCACATATAGTGATCTGCTGGAAACTTGGCTTTCAGTCCTGAGTGCACCATTATCTAGCATCACTGTGGCCTGTGAACACTTACCTCAGGCTCCCATCAGTAAAATGGTGTATAATAGTACTTAACCACTTTCATAAAGTGCTTTATTAAGTTGCCGCAGGGCAGCCACAACTCTTGTAGCTAAGATTTGAGGGCATGGGTGAAATGTACTAAGAGCAAAGAAGAGGTGATTATTGTCAGTGTTTAAAGGCCCAAAAGCTGGACACGACACAGCTCGTAGCATTAGAATAATATCAAGCTACAGGCTCCATCACACAAGGTGCTGATGAGCTGCCACAGCCACTGGGTGTTGAGGGCCCTTTAGCATTTTGCAGACGGTACAGTACTCAGAAGCTTATGGGCTTTGCCTGATGAGCTGCACCATAGATTTCACTTAAGAGCTGCATATACGGTGAACCTGAACTAGGCGCTGCCTCACGTGCCACCAGCCAAAGCCAGGCGCTAGCTTATGCTGTTTTCGGTTTGTTGGGTGGTTTTAGCAGGAAGCGTTGCTCACCTGCAACAGTTTTGCCCTTTCTTCCAGGACAAAAGGGACTTAGCTGAGTTCATTTAATTAGCAAATGGGCTTGTTCAGCTCATGCTGACAGCATTAACCTTTGTGGAGTAGGTAGTGCGTTTAAAGGGAAGTTGCAGCCATCCTGGCCAGCCCAGCAGTAGGCATGGTCACACGCTGCGATGCCCTTGTTGCTATGAATAAACTTGGCAATGTAACTTTTTTAATGACAGTCGTCATGTCTGCACACAGTGCCAGAGGGGCTGCTCTGTGTGACAATGGCAAGTAAAGCCCAGCAGAGGAGCCTATGGCTGTTTCTAGCTTGCTGTACTGGGGCTAAAGGAGCGCTTCAGTAAAGTTAACACAATTTTTAATTTCTAGGTAATGAATATTATGGGCAAAACTGTGCCCTGACACGGCAGCTGTGTGCTGGGAAGGCTCTGCTTCCTCACCAGTGAGGGGAGGAAGTGCTGCAGGACACTGCTGGATATCCCTTTGAAATGGAGCTAACACTCCCCGATGCCTGCCTAACAGACACCACCTCCTGAGATCAGTAGAACAGTCAGTGGCGGAAGCGCCACCCCTCCCCCCGCCCACACCAAAAAATCTGCAGTCAAATTACATCTGTCCTTGGTGTGGGTGTGCGAGTGGCGTTGGGAGAGGAAGGGCTCTTTGCCTGCTTTCCCAGTCTATCACTTGACCCTAAATAGTCTCTGATTTTTCACACAGGCAGTCACTTCCCAGCAATTCGATATGTGGCGCTGAAAAGACAGCCAGCCTAACAAACTACGTGCGCTCTGTGACAAGCTACATTATGGAGGCACCAGCTGTGGCACCTCTGTTACTGTTAGATTTTGCACCTACAGCAGGGCGTCTTCAGCCCCTTTGTTATTAATGACACAGCCAAAATTTCATTGGCAGCATAATGTTTCAGAAAATTAACAAGTACAATTGTCAATTAGTTGGAACTAATTAAATGGTGTGTCCTTTAAGAAATTTCACACCCTGTGATTGTTTTAACATACATAAGCCCAGAACAGGTAACCATCTAGTGATCCATCCCTTGTTGTCCACGCCCAGAGGTGAGGGACATTTCAGAGCATGGGATTGCATCCCTGACCAGCCAGGCTAATAGCCATTGATGGACTTATCCTTCATGAACTTTGGCCTTCACACCATCCTCTGGCAAAGAGTTCTACATGCTATGCGTTGTGTGATGAGGTACTTCCTTTTGTTTGCTTTAAACTTGCTGCCTATTAATTTCATTGGGTGATCCCCTAATGCATGTGTTATGTGAAGGAGTAAATAACATGTCCCTATTCACTTTCTCCACCACAGTCATGATTTTATAGCCCTCTATCATAACCCCCTTAGTCATCTCGTTTCCAAGCTGAAAAGTCCCAATCTTTTTAATCTCTTCTTATAATGAAGCTGTTCCATTGGCCTAATCATTTTAGTTGCCCCTTTCTGTACCTTTTCCAATCCCAATATATCTTTTTTGAGATGGGGGAGTCCAGATCTGCACACAGTATTCTACATATGGGCATACCAGGGATTTATATAGAAGCATTATGGTATTTTCTTTCTTGTTACCTATCCCTCTCTCATGGGTCCTAAAATAGTTAGCATTTGTGACTGCAGATGTTTTCAGAGAACTAACCACAAAGACTCTACAAGCTCTTTCCTGAGTGGTAACAGCTAATTTAGACCCCATAATTTTGTATGTATAGTGGGATGATGTTTCCCAATTTGCATTTATCAACATTGAATTTCATCTGCCATGTAGTTGCCCAGTCACCCAGTTTTGCGAGATCCCTTTGTAACTGTTTGCAGTCTGCTTTGGACTTAACTATCTTGAATAAGTTTGTATTGTCTGCAAATGTTGCCACCTCACTGTTTACTCAATTTTTCCAGATCATTTATGAATATGTTGAACAGTACTGGTCTTAGTACGAATGCCTGGGGAACACCACTATTTACCTCTTGCCATTCTGAAAACTGAGCATTTATTCCTATCTTTCATAAGCAGACTTTTGCTCTTATCCCATGACTGCTTACTTTGGTTAAATGCCTTTGGTGATGGACCTTGTCAAAGGCTTTGTGAAAGTCTAAGTAAACTGTATCCACTGGATCACGTTTGTCCACATGGCACATGCTTGTTGACCCCCTCAAAGAATTCTAATAGATTGGTGAGGCATGATTTCTCTTTCTAAAAACCATGTTGATGCTTCCTCCAACAAGTCGTGGTCTGAGATGTGTCTGACAATTATGTTCTTTACTGTAGTTTCAAGCAATTTGCCTGGTACTGAAATTAGGCTTATTGGCCTATAATTGCTGGGATCGCCTCTGGAGCCTTTTTTTTTTTAAATTGTGTTACCTTAGCTATCCTTCAGTCATCTGGTACAGAAGGTGATTTAAATGATAGGTTACATACCACACTTAGTAGCTCTGAATTTTTCTGCCCTTTTCAGAGCCTGGATGTAGTAAAACAAAGTCTCTCAAAAAGGTCTAGCTGTTGTTAGAGTCACTCATACCAAGAGTTTTAAAATAATAAATAAAGGTGAATCTTATGACAAAAGGCCCCTTTTTCCTGAGCAAACTAGAAAAGTCCCCTGCATAGCACCAGCCGTTTTGGAAAACCTCTTCTAAAACGGTTCCAAATTTAAACATGGATTTACTAACTATGGATATGTCTACACTGGAAATTTTTATTGTTTTAAATATGTTATTCTGTACTCTTCCCTCCCACCATCTAGCTTTTTGCATCTTAACTCTGCAATGTCCTATCTTATGATCAATGTAGATTAGGGTAATGATTACGCCATTAGCACACATTAACAATCTACTGACAGGAATTCCTTTAAAGCATTAATAATTTAAACTAATTTAATTGGAATAAGTTGACAGATTTTTCCAACAAGATTTTTTGTTTTTACATGAAAATCTTCAAGTTCTCTAATAAAGAAACCTAGTGTAGTGTTCATAGGTTGTGTATGGAGATTCAATTAGGACTTTAGAAGATCAGAATATATTGTTGTGACATACCAGGGTACAATCCAGACTAATGAGCAGCTATGTCACACCTGCCTTGCAACCTTGGGTGCCTTAGGATGCCTTGCTGAAGGAGTTCCCACTCACAAACAGCCTTCCAGTAGGCAAGCCACACCCTGAGTGTATGTGTGGTAACTGCGGCCTGCCAGCCACAATTGGATTATACTCTGGCTCTCACCACCCTAGGTTATACTGCAGGATGGCCCCAACACACACTCAGTCTTAGATTCTCCCCCTTCCCCACCCCAAAATATGTGTCCTGTACTGCCCCCTGGACAATACAAATGATATAAAGTCTGTTATTTCTTTATTAGAAATAATATGCACATAACTTGCCACCCCAAATAGACTTTCCCAGGCACTTCAGTTTAAACACAGTGGATTAGATAAAAAGTTTATTAACTACAAAGAGAGAGATTTTAAATGAGTACAAGTAATAAGGCATCAAGTCAGAAATGGTTACAAGAAAAATAAAGATAAAATGCAACTAGTGGCTAATTTAACAAACTGTTATATTCAAAGCAAAGTTCTCTCACCATATGCTTTCAGCTGTCTTGTGGACCAAACTTCTTAGGTCAGGACCCCTTCTCACAGAATCTAAATAACGCTTCTTTTGTCGCTTCAACTGCTGTGAATGTGCTGGGCATGGTGGGGAGAGAGGTGCCCCTTGGGGTCAGGGCCGGCTCTAGGTTTAAAAAGAGGGCTGGAATGCCGCCCCTTGAAAAGGGACGCCCCAACCACATGCTTGGAATGCTGGTGCCTAGAGCCAGCTCTGCTTGGGGTGTTTGTCCTTACTTTTTATAGTTTCAGCCCCCCCCCTTGAAAAACATTTTCAGCTGGGTACCAGGAGACAAAGTCTATGCGGAGGGATGTTCCCTGCTGCTTTTTCCTCATCTGTTTGAGCTTCCTTTGTCTCCCTTCCTGCTTGATGAGTGTTTTACTGCTTTAAATGCAAATCAAGCATAGCTCACATTCCTTTGTTTGAGACAGACCTGTTTGCCAACCTCGGTTTGGAACTTGAGTTAATAACACCATATAGTGGACTCTCATAATTGTTGCATACAATGTTGCAACACACATTTTATCAAGACAATAATGACCAGCAAATTATGAGTTTTCAAATGATACCTCACAAGGCATTCCTTGTACAGAGATTATTACAATAGTGTGTAGGGTGTGGACACAGTGGTACAGTTTGTCACAATCATTTGTTAGAGATTCAGCTCAGGAACTCAGAGTCTGGGGTCATTGCTCAGGGGGCTGTGTCAGAACTGCTCGCACTTCCCCCTAATATATTTATTCAGCTAAGCTAGATACAGTCCTTAAAGGGACAAGCTCACATCTCTCCTTTTCCAATTAAAGAACTTATTCAGCTTAAATCAAAACTACGTCTGTCAATCTATATACACTTAAGCTTGGCCTGTTACAGCTTTAACTATTCCCAATTAGTCTCTGAGGTTTTCTATGCAGGCTGGTTATCTGCGTGACAACAGTGCTGTCTCTGCTTCAGTTGGTCCAGCCGTCTGCTGTTTTGTCACATGCTCCACTTCCCTTTCTGTTTCAGTCACTGAAGTTTCCTCCTTATCCTCCCTCTCTTCTGGCACATATTGCTGATGTCTTCTGTTTCAGCACTAACTGGTGGCCCATAAATCAATACTTGAAATTTCCTGCAAACATGCACCAAAGCTGAAGTCTCCTTCTCAATTTGTGCACATTGACACAGTTTTAGTGAGTGCTCTGGAAGCATATACCACTGGTCTCCAGTGTTCATCATACTTTTGTACTAAAGTTGCCCCCTATGCTTTAACTTTGAGGCATCTGTGGATACCTTAGTCTGTCTCTTGCACTCATCAGATCGAAGGACAGGAGTCTTAATTAGCTTTTCAAGTTTTCAAATTCCATGTCTAGATTGGCATCCCATGTCCATTGATTAGTTTTGTGCAAGATTTTAGCATCCCAATTAGGTACATACTTTCCCACAAACTTGAACACCCCTAAGAATCTTTGCACTCCTTCTTTGTCTATTGGAGATTATATGTTTTTAATTGCCTGAACTCTGTTAGATCTATTTGGACTCCATGTTCTGTGAGACTTTCTCCCAGGTGTGTGATTTCTCGAAGATGAAATTTACATTTCTGCTTGTTTCATTTTTAATCCTACTGCCCTAGCCCTTTCCAGTGCTCTCTGTAACCTATGGGCATGTTCTTCCCCATTAGAATATCATCTTCTTTATCTTCAAATATTTGTTGCACTGTTTGCTGAAATGGATCTGGTGCAGATCTTAAATCAAATTGCAATCTGCAAAAGCAGTGTCTTTCATATGGTGTATTCAAAGTACATAAATACATGCAACTGTCATCTAAGGGGATTTGCCAAAATCCTGCTGATGCATCCTACCTGGGGAAATATTTAGCACCAGCCATTTCTCTAAAACTCACTTCCCTAGGGGGCATGTGCTCTTTTAAGTTCTCTAGGGTCTAAGCGCACCGTAAGGGTTCTGTCTTTTTTTTCTACAATTACTAAGGAATGAACCTATTCTGTAGGTTCTTCTACTTTCTTGATGATCTCTAGTGCCACTAAATCAATCTAGTTCCTCTGAGCTTTTTCTCTCAGGGCTAGAGGAACACTCCTAAGGGAATGTATGATGGGACAATTGGGCTCTGCCAATTCAATTTGATATTCTGTTGGCAGTTTTTCTATGCCCTTAAAGACATCCTGAAACTGCTCCTCAATACCTGAGTTCCCTTGCCCCTCTAACGAGTATAGTCTCTGTACTAGCCCTAGAACTTGACATGTTCTCAACCCCAGCACAGGCATTTTTTTTCTTGGCACAATTACACATTTTTTCAGTCTTATTTTTCAGCCTTCCCTCTAGTTCATGCGTCGAGTAGGACTGAGCTCTCCTCTGTAAACCCTTGACTTCAGTGGTCTATTGTCAATGTACTCACTTTTTTTCTTTAAGCCCTATAAAACATATTGTTACCACATTTGCTTGAGCACCAGTGTCTAGTCTGAAAGTCACAAAAGTTCCAATCATTTGGTGCAAGGACTTTATTCAAAGCTCCTAAAGAAAACTTTTCTTCTGTGCTACCAGCACTATCCTTCTCCTGGCGCACAGCATGCATACATTGTTTCTTTTTTGTGCATCTGCTGTTCCTGCTTGCATAGTCTTGCAAAAGGATTGAATTTGTTTTACTTGTTGCCACATTGTCCAAAGGCAGGAGATTGCTGAGGTCTGTGTTTGCTTCCACCAATTGTGCAATGTTGTCCTCAATAATCTCCTTTCTTGCAGGCTTGTACATTTCTGCTCTGCACTGCCTTTGGGCTTTTCAATTCCATCCATCAAAGCAGTGTCTTGTTTTCCCTCCAAAAGTAGTCTTACTGCTTCATCCAGGTTCAAATCTGGCTCTTCCAATCATAGGTGCCGGCTCTGTGGGTTCTCCTGGGTTGGAGCACCCACAGGAAAAAAATGGTGGGTGCTCAGCACCCACCAGCAGACCCTCTAACAGAACCTCCCCTCCCCACAGTGTCTCCTGCCAGCCGTCAGGCCCCACCAATCAGCACCTTCCCTCCTTCCCAGTGCCTATTGCATGCCCTGGATCAGCTGTTTTGCAGCATCAGGAGGCACTGGGGGGGAGGAGCGAGGGCGCAGCATGCTCAGGGGAGAGGGAGGAACTGGGCAGGGAAGGGGTGGGGAAGAGGCGAGGCAGAGGTGGAACGGGGGTGGGAAGAAGCAGGGTGGGGGTGGGGCCCTGGACAGAGCCAGGGGGAAGCCCCCCCCCCAGCAGATTAGAAACTTGGCGCCTATGCTTCCAATGGTCTTTTTCTAATCTTTGGGTCTTAAATAGCCATCTCTATCTGATCTCTGGTTACTGACTCTGTGAGCTGTCCTTAATTACATGTTTGGCTCAACAGTTTGAAGAATTTATATTGGATGTCAAATGACTCTCCTCCTCTCTGAGTTCTCATGTGACATTTGTGTCTTTCAAAAGTTTAATTTATCTTGGGGGTGCAGTAGTCTTCAGGCTTGTGAAGTACCATCTGATAGCATGCTTGCATTGCCTGACTTAAGTGCACACAGTTATAAACATCTAGCACTTCGGGCCGCACAATATTTTTAAAAAGAGCTCCTTTCTGCTTATCTTCTTTTTCAACAAAGCTGCTTACTTGCATATACAGGCTGAACCGCTGATGAATCTTCTTCCCGTTACCTGCTGCGCTGGCAGATAGCTTCAGCTCCGGTGGAATTACTCTCTTCTCCAATCACTCTTCTCCATAAATATGTAATAAGACATGTGACATGTGAATCCACTACTACTACCATGTAGTGTTTGTGGGTTCTGCGTAAAGGGGATTCAGGCAGGATTTTAGGAAGATCAGAATATGTTGTTTATTACAGATTCAGCCCAGCCATTCAGTCTGGTGTTACTCCCTGAGCAGCTATATCAGAACTGCTGGCAGCTCCCCCTCAGATGTCTGTTCAGCTAAGCTGGGTAAGAAGTGAGCAAACCAGGGCTGTAGGTACAGTCATTTGTAAGAATGAGGCCCATAGTAACTGTATTTTTGCATATAAACCACCTAAACCCCGAACATTATATTATGGGATTTGCCTGGTAATGGGGCTTAAAGATCACTCTTACTACTGAGAACATTATAGTAAGTGCAGTAGCACCACGGTAGTTAAGATTGCATCTAGTCAACTGTTTAAAGGTCAACCTTTCTAAGTCCTCTACAATCAACCTGCACAGTTTGATTTCTTTGAAATATGGTATGCCGCAGGAGGGTGCAGGGTAGGATTAGAGACCCAAATCTGGAGTCATTTGAGCCAGGGGTTCTGGAGATACAAGCTTTGTAAAAATAATCATTTAAAAAAAATTCCAGTTTGGAGGAAGCAGGGGTTGTACAAAGCTAGAGATCAAATGACTGATGTGATCTGGGTCCAAATGGTCTCAATTGGTTATGTTTATCCAAGATAGTACATGGCACCCATTAAATCTTTATAGAATCATAGAATATCAGGGTTGGAAGGGACCTCAGGAGGTCATCTAGTCCAACCCCCTGCTCAAAGCAGGACCAATCCCCAACTAAATCATCCCAGCCAAGGCTTTGTCAAGCCTGACCTTAAAAACCTCTAAGGAAGGAGATTTCACCACCTCCCTCGGTAACCCATTCCAGTGCTTCACCACTCTCCTAGTGAAAAAGTTTTTCCTAAGACCCAACCTAAAACTCCCCCACTGCAACTTGAGACCATTACTCCTTGTTCTGTCATCTGCTACCACTAAGAACAGTCTAGATCCATCCTCTTTGGAGCCCCCTTTCAGGTAGCTGAAAGCAGCTATCAAATTCCCCCTCATTCTTCTCTTCTGCAGACGAAACAGTTCCCTCAGCCTCTCCTCATAAGTCATGTGCTCCAGCCCCCTAATAATTTTTGTTGCCTTCTGCTGGACTTTTTCCAATTTTTCCACATCCTTCTTGTAGTGTGGGGCCCAAAACTGGACACAGTACTCCAGATGAGGCCTCACCAATATCAAATAGAGGGGAATGATCACATCCCTCCATCTGCTGGCAATACCCCTACTTATACAGCCCAAAATACCGTTAGCCTTCTTGACAACAAGGGCACACTGACTCATATCCAGCTTCTCGTCCACTTTAACCCCTAGGTCCTTTTCTGCAGAACTGCTACCTAGCCATATTGAGAGTGTGTCCATTTTTACACTGTGCATGCACCAATACAAATAGCTAGAGAGTTTCCATTCCTGTCATTTTATATGCATTAAAGCTTGCCCTTTGGAAGTGCTCTAAAATCTGTACAGTTAACCAGATTGCTGTGAAATCTGGTGTGCCTCATGGGGATGTGGGGTAGTGTTCGTGATTCAAATTTGGTGTCATTTGACCAAAGGCTTCCTGAGTTATAGGTGCCCTAAACAAACCACTTTCCTTCTGCCGCCCTGTATGGTTAAACTAAGAAGTACTAATGACTGGATGAATCACAGATCTCTTTGAGAATGATGGGTGTGAAGTCACCCTTCAATTAACCTAGCTAAAGATAAATGTATCACAGCCCCTAAGACAAAAAGCATTTTAGATTAAGTGGCTGGAGGTTGCTACGATTTGTGAGTCATGGGTGGCAATTTCATTTTGATGGGGATGTAATCAAAATATGTGGGAGTGGGGCATTAGATGCATGAATGCTTCTTGGGAAGAGAGGCATATTAGGGGGCGAAGGAGTGGGGGAATAGGGAGCGGGGGATTGGGGCTGCAGTGAGGAGGGATGGGATGGTAAAGGAAGAAAGAGAGATTGGGTGGTAAGGTGAGGGAGGCATGGCACCCTTGAGTTCTGCCAGCTCACCCCAACCCCCTGCACACCAGCCCATTGCGCTCTCCAGCTCTGCCAGTGAACCCTAACAATCCTGCATGACAATCTGCAGCTCGGCTAGTGCACTCAACACCCCCTACAGCTCCACAACTCTGCCAGTGACCAGTGGATCTCAACCATCCTGCACCTGAACACTATGCCACTGTAACATGACTGTCCTTCACGCCAGGAACTGGAGGTGACTGATTACAGGAATGGGAGGTAACTGCAATAGAAACATTTGTAGACCAGGGCGTGAAAGCTTTGGGGAAATTGCTTCCCTGCTTGCAATGGGGAGGGGACAGGTTGGGGGTGTGCAGTGAATGGGTCAGGGGCATAGCTGGAGAGATGTCCTGAAGCAGGGCTGGTAAGGCACAGTTGATGGGTTTGGAGGGGTGGGCGAGGCATGCTGGCTCAGGGCTAGTCTACACTGGCAGCACTTTAATAGGGCTCGTGTAGTCATAGCAGCTCTCCCAGCGCTCTTACAAAATAAAAAAAATAAAAATAAAGCCTCCATGAGGCGTGGCTCCCAGCACTAGTGCACTGTCTACACGGGTGCTTTACAATGCTGAAACTTGCTGCGCTCGGGGGGGGGGGGGGTTCCACACTCCAGAGCGAGAAAGTTGCAGTGCTGTAAAATTGTCAGCGTAGACAAGCCCTAAGTACACTACTTGCAGGACAAGACAAGTACAACTGCCTAAAAAACTGCTAACTCTGAACAACATCATTATTGTCTCCTGGTTTCTTTTAAAAGCAGCAAAGAGTCCTGTGGCACCTTATAGACTAACAGACGTTTTGGAGCATGAGCTTTCCTGGGTGAATACCCACTTCGTCGGATGCATCCCATGAAAGCTCATGCTCCCAAACGTCTGTTAGTCTATAAGGTGCCACAGGACTCTCTGCTGCTTTTACAGATCCAGACTAACACGGCTACCCCTCTGATACTTGTTTTTTTTAAACCCTACAAAATTAAATTGCAAGAAACTACATTAACACAGAGTTAAGGTTGCTTGGTGGTCTGTCGTCCCCTTGAAGAACACTGAGTTGAGCAAAACACAAACTTCTGAAAACCAGGAAATGCAGAGTTAAAGTGGCCCAGGCACCCTTAACTCTGTCCTCTTTCAGCAATGCCCCAATAGGCCCTGTTAACACACATACCTTAACTCTGCCAACCCCATCATTGCTGAAATGTACAAGCTTTTCCCCTCCTTCTACAGACCATTCACACTCACCCACGGGATTCCAGCCAATACTACTAAAGAACTAAAAGTGTTTGGGAAGGAAAATTGCCCATGTCACCTTCCCTCTATCCTCTCTGAGCAGTGCCTTGATATGCACACAGGCACTACTCACACCGGCTCTTGGCACCATAAGATTCAGGAGGGTCCAGAACTTGGCGAACACTCACATTCATAGCCAACTCCCCAGAAAGCATACTACATATGTACAGCTTAAGAACCACTTCCCAGCCTTTTTCAGCTCCCATACACTTACACGATACCATCTCCACCTACACTTCCACTTAACCATTGGAATGCTCAGAGTCCATCTCACTGCTGACAATATCCTTGGTAATAAAAGCCCTATGCCTTGCTATCAGCATAGCCTCCACAATTCTGCACTGAAATGACACATGCTGCGTCCGGAACATGCATCTCTTCCTTTTCCTCCCACACAAGAGGGGAAAACATAGATCTCCTCACATCACAGGCACAGCTCTGTCACACACCTCAAAGGAATCTACAGATCGACCATTCAGTACAGCTACACCTAACACTGACCACACTCACGCTACCTGAAGTACAGGCAGATAGTAAATGCTCAGACTACTGTCATATCCCAGCTCACTACAGATAATACCCTTTGTAATAACCCTCCTGGGCCCTCCTTATTCTGTGATGTACACAATTCTGCATACTGGATCTTGAAGGTACACATGCAGCTCTTCCCTTTGCTCACACATACTGGAGGATGCAAAACAGAGTTCTTCATATAATCATAGCTGTCACACATCTCGATGCAACCCACATGTCCTCATATTGCAAACATACCTTTACCAAGCAGGCCCAGCTATTGCCTCCACCATTTAGTGCAGATACTCCTACTACACTGATTGCACCTGGAGTGTATCCAAATAATTCCTATTGGCTACTGTCAGCTCCAGAGGAACACAGGGGAGGTGGGATAGACAACCTACTAGAGTGAGCTGGGATCCTGTGGGTGAGAGTGAATGGGCTGTAAAAGGAGGTGAAGAGCTTGTACATTTCAGCAGCTGTGGGGTTGGCACAGTAAAGGTACATATGCTAATGGGGTGTACTGGGCCCTTGCTGACAGAGGGAAATGCTGGGCACATCCTGGTTTGCAGAAGTTTTGCTCAACTCAACATGCTGCAAGCGGACAACATACCACCAAGCAACCTGACCTCAGCGTCAACCTAGTTTTTTGCTGCTGGCTCTGTATATACTTGTGCTGTAATACACACTTACTGCTAACTGTATATCCAAACTCTTCAAATCCCAAGGCTTTTCTGAACTAAAGCTAGCCACAGCCTATTGGCATGGATGGCTTAACCCCCTTTAAAATGAAAATGTTCTTTAAAATAATTCATTCAAAAGAAGAACATAAGAAACCATCACAGCTTACAAAACAGGTGACACGGGCCTGCTACGAACGTTGCTAGTGGAGCCAGGCAAAGTTAAGGTTCCATGAACAGCTTAGCTGTGCATAACCATGCAGTCCAGTGCCTGTTAGGTGGAATATAATTTTTGGACTTCTACAAGAGTTTTTTTTTTTAATTAAAGGAAATGTTGTTGTAAGGTATTTTCCAAAGTAATTTGTGAGACTTCTGCTGATCCATCTCTCTTGTTTAACACAGGCTTTTGGAGTTCGTCCAGGGTTTTTGTCTGTTTTTTTGCACCTGGGAATTGATTACAGGGCCTAGGCTTTGAGAGGCCAAGAGGTCAATGATGTATTTTTTTTTATTTCAAAATTCAGAAAAATTAAATTTGAATGAAAGGGCTCCTGGAAATGTCACTGCTGGGAAGAGTACTGTAAGTGGCCTATTTTTATTCCTGTTTGCTCTGCAGACCCACAGCAGCCCTGACAGACAGAGCTGGATTCTAGTCTGATTCTTGGAGCATCAGCTAAACTGTCAACTAAATTTGGACTTTGGCAGTCGTAATTACAGGTAGTGATGTCAGAGGCAGAACTAACACAGCTGCACTTTCAGATCCCAGGGGGGAGTTTCTAGAGCTGACAGTTAGAAAAATCATCCTTTTCACTGATAAATTGAGCATATTTGCTTTGGACTCATTGAAAGATTGCTCCCCACGATGTCCACTTTGTAGTTACTTTTCTGTCTATAACTAGAGAGAGACTGAGTGGGGTTGCAACTAGAGTGAAAGAAAAATACATTTGTCATTACATAATATTGGCACTTGAGCACGTCAGGTTCTGCAGATTTACATTACGTATATTTTTTAATTTAAGTTGCTAACTTTGGTTGTGAGTAAAAGCTTCCCAACTTGATCCTACTTCAGGGCTGTCTGAGACTGCAGAGATAGAATCAGTAGCTTTATGATAGGCATGGACTATGCCATTGATCTCATTATGGTAACTAGAGGGACATGCTGTCAAGCCTACGGCCAAGATTTACAAAAGTGACACATGATTTGAGTGCCTCCATTTCTGGGTGCCCAAAATGAGACACTTTAGAGGGGCCTGATTTTCCAAAAGTGCCGACCACCCACACTCCGAAAAATCAGGACCCTTTAAAAGGCACCCAAAACTAGAGGCTCGCAAAATTATTAGTCAGTTTTGAACATTTTCATTCCTTCCTTAATATGCAGATAAAGAACGTAGGTCAGATCCACAATGATATTTCAGCTCCTAACAGCTATGGAAATCAATGTGGTTGCTCGCTCGCTCTCATACCACTTCAGCAAATTCTCACAGCTCTTATAGTCATTAGTGCTCTGCTTTGAATCTGTAACAGAACTGCCATTGCCACACACCTACTGCTTCAATAGTAATTCTCTCTTCGGGACTGCCAATGGTGTTCAGGGACCCCAGCCTCAATACAAGTCTTGCCTTCATACCGTACCTGGGAAACAATGGCCTGCTTTTAAAAGCAGAATACGCCTGGGCTTGAATCTCCACCTGATTAAATCCCTGTCTGAGAGTGTGGAATGAAAACTGAGGCCAGGTGACTCCTAGGGTTTGGGATTTCACAGCCAATGTTCTACTGAGCCCTTCTAAAAACTAGAGATGGTTGCAAACAGAAATGTGGGGTTTGATTCATCCTCTGTTCCACCCTGAACTTAGGAAAATTCAGATCCCAGCTTCACAACTGTGATCTGTCTCTGTACTGGAGCCTGCAGCAGAGACTTTGCTAAGGACATGGTCTGAATCCACCTGCCCTGAATATTCTGTTTGGGGTGCCGAGGTGATGGGGATTCTCTGGTCCTAACAAGAGGATAGCCAGGAAGTTACTACTAGTCACAATCACAACATGCTTTCCGGGAAGTGAGAGAACGTGCAGCCATTTCATAAGGCAGGAGAAAGCATGCGTGAACAACACCTTAAAGACCACTAGCATTTTTCGTTGGTAACTGTTGAAAATGCCCATGACCTGTAGGTGGCAGTATTTGCTCTGCTGTTCAGTTCACTAGGGAAACATTCTTACATAGTGCCTTGCCTAAAGTATTTTATTAAAGCTAATGTTAAAATTATATAATACACAGGCTGAGAAAAGTGTGCCTGTACATCTGGGTATAGTGCTTGGATTGTCCACAAATAGAAAGGGTTTGTTTTTTTTTATGTCATATGGTACATAAAGTACCAAATCAGCAATAACCCAAATTTCAGTGAATAGATCTTAGAATACAGTTTAGATATTCGCATCCATGTGTTCGGGTACATCACTCATGAAAAGTTGTACAGAGTTTTTGCAAACCACACAGCCAGTACAGCTGAAATGCCGGCATCTCGGGGTGAAATGCAGCAAAGCTCAACCCAGCTTCCTCCTTGAGGCTTCACTGCCTTTGCGTGATCCTGGGCTGATTCAAGGGGCTGCTTTTGTCCAAGTTTCACTTTGAGCTCTTGGGTGTGTTTCACTCTTCTCATGAAAGGGACGTGTGGAGCTCACCCCATGTGGACCAGAATAAACTAAGGATTGGCATGGACCACTGTGAACAGAAACTGCCCATTTCCCAGGGCTCTGCTTAGGCAACTCTCAGGGTGAGATGCGGAGGAAGGGGATGAACTCTGGAAATTAAAGCTCCACAAGACTCCAAAGCAACGTTTATCTATTTTATTACAAAACCAAAACCAACCAGCTGCCTTTCAGTCTAATGAACAATGCTGTCAACAGAACCCCACTGTGGGAGACAATACCAAATTTACTTCACTGGTGATCAGTGAACAAGGAAGTACGGTATCTCCCCCTCCAACAGGACCAGTGCTGGATGTAGACTTACTCTGTAGGGCCCTTGGCCTCCTCTTCTTTGTCCTGGCTGTTTTCACCACTCACTCAGAACAGCCATGAACATATTCAGAAGGATTCACAAAGGTGGGTGAGACATGCACAAAGTTCTGCTTTCGTGTACACCGGTGTGACCGATGGACTTCAGTGCCATAAATGAGAACAGCATTTGGCCTGCTCCTGCTGGTAAAGGATGTGCTCGGCTCTACCTCCCAACAGACAGGGTGGCACTCAGTTCTCTGGTGGGAACTGTAGCGCTGCTGCAGGAGGACTTGCTGCTAACATTTCTAGTTTTAGTTCTGGGAGAACTGTCAGAGAGCTGCAGCCACTGTGCAGTTTTAATATGGACAACTGAATGACTGATTTATGCCACAGGGCCAGGATAGTCTGTGTGACTGTCCAACACACAAAAAGCTAGACTACATTTATGCTGTAATTATGGTCCAGCAGCACAGAATCACTTGGAGCCTCATGCACAAACAGTAATGTGAGGCACAAGCCATGGGAGAAACTGCTCGGGACCCTATGTAAACCCAGTAACTCCTTCTCCAGCAGGAATGGAAGGGGAGGCAGTGTACTGCTCGATTCCCATTCCATCAGCAGACCCAGGCTGGAAGGCAACCCCCTGGCAGATTTCACCTAGGACCCCACAGGTTCTGAGGCTGGCCCTACAAGCAAACAATAGCTTGGCTTTCTTGAAGAGGCGCCCAGACTATTAACTTGCAGACAGTAGGTGTGGTATGTTTCTTAAGCATCCTTTAGAGAGACGGGAGGCAGGGCGGACAGCAGGACAAAGGTTGCAGAAGGGTTTACATGGCAATAGGCAATGTGAGCTCACTGGCTTAAAGTTTCCAGCAGAAAAGATGCAATGAGTCTTAGAGTGTCAGCCACCATGGCTGGATTTAGGGGTTTTTACTGCCCTGAGCCAACAGGTGGAGACCACCTCTACCAGCCTACTTCTGCTGCTGAAGATTTGCTGCTCTCAGAGACCATATGAGAGAGCCCACCCTGGCATCCAACCTTTTGCTTGTGCTGGCTGTGACTATAAGTGAAAACAGCAGCCAGTGCTTATCATTCCTAAAACTAGTATACAAAGAAAAGGAGTTTTTACAAAGTTGGGTTTATTCTTCACTCCTACAACAGGATTAGTGGAGGAAACTGACATTTCTCATTATACACTAAATCAAATCGTTTCAATGTACACATACCACCTGCCCCAAAGTATAAAAAGGAAAAGCCAGAAGAGCACATACAATGTATGTAATTTACAATGAGAAGCCGGCAGTGGGTGCTGCTGTTCACTAAAGACAATGGTTCTTCTTTATGGTGGGTTTGTGAGATTTGTGCTTCAGGGAGACACTTGTCATGAGTTTCCTGTTGTTGATTTTTTTAATCCAGACCAAACATTTTAATCCAGCTTCAAACCTGCTCTCATTCAGAAGGTCCCATGCTCTGGAATCCAATTAGCAATTTATTTTTGCAGTCGAGCCCTGCCCCCTCTGAATATTTAATTAGCGAACAGTGTGGCGTGAACTTGCTGTGTTGTGATGCAAGTTCAGCACACACACTGCTGTCACCAAGCGATGTCACAGCAGCACCCTGTGAGTGTGCTACGTCACAACACCATGTCGCAAAGCCACGCAGCCCAGCGTGATGCAAGGCCTCTCTGCCACGATGCAATGCTGCAATGTTCTGGGGTCACCCTACAACAGCCTGGCACAATGTCTGGCACTAGGAGCAGTATCCATTTCAAGACACTTCAGGGGTATTGCACGTATAGTTTTGCCACCGTCCAAATAAGGACTAGTTTCAAACCCAGAGCACACGAACACTGTACAAAATGGTGCCTGTCTACCAATTCTCATTAGTCTGAGAGTAGATTATACATTGCGTGTGTACAGGTGAGAGGCGAGAAATCCCATTCATCACATTATATGCAATAACACAGCAGCCCCATTGCGAGCAAAGCAGCCAAAGTACATGGATAACAATGTCACCAGAGAGCTGCTCCCCCTACTGCAGCAGAATGCAGACAGCAGGTAGTAGAGAGTTGCCAGTTTCGGTTGGATGAATTCCTGGAGGTTTCATCACATGACAATCTTTAATTAAAGATCAATCTTTTAATTCCTGGAGACTCCAGGACAATCCTGGAGGGTTGGCAACCCTAGTTTAGATAGAGAATGTGTGTAAGAAAGTGGAGTACAAAGGTTGCAGTCCAAATCCGAGTGGCAGGAGAGCGTGATGTGTCTGACATCTGAGAGCTGGCTGTAAATAATGCCCCCCCTAACGTGCACATGGTCAAACAGGCTAAAGATGCACAAAGCAGGAATGTGCTGCTGCTTCCCATCATGTTCCACGTACCCCCCCGCTGTCTAATGCACAGACCTGGCTGATTTTGTCCCTCCACAGATTTCACAAGTGTGTCTAACTGAGACGAACAAGACACTAACTTTGGCCAAGGCACCACCAGCTGAAACGGTCACTGTGATCTCTGAACGCAGCAGCCTGTTCAAGCTGGGCCATTGCCACGACTTTCATAGTGTGCGTCATTACGGCTTGCACTAGAGACATCAGAACACAGAGATTCCTGGGAGGTGGGAACTGTGATAGATCAGACTACTGCATGGGAAGATAGTCACACACAGCAAGCACGGGAACCCATGGCATGAGCAGCTATTGTTCAGGTTGTAATGAACAACGCCTTCCTAATGAGCCTGGGCTAAAATGACAGATGAAACTAGACTCCTAGAGACAGGCCTCTTGCTGTATCTTTCTCTGTTGACATATGTGCTCTCATCTCTCCCCTGTAGCACTAAGCAGGCTGCAGGGGGCTTCAGGAGCATAGCAGAGCTACATCATGCTTTCTCCTTTGTATTATTCTAATATATGAATAGAGGATATTTCTATAATCAGTTTGTGATACGTGAAGATGCAGGACTTCTGTGCCTTCCCTGTACTCCACTGGCACTACTGGGGCCTATACTGAGCCTCCCTACTCTTGGTACTCCTCCTTGTGCTCTTGGTGCCACTAGATTTCCAAGATATGGCATCTGCTCTGCATGTCTTCCTTGTCTGGATGGCAACAGGTGTGTTGTTCACCACTACCCAATCTGCAGCTGCTTCTGGAGCTATCTTTGTGCCTCCCGTGGTTCAGGTTTGAACTTTGCACCCATTCCTGCTTGTTTATCTGCGGTTCGTTGATGGAAAGAAGCGCTGCTTTCCCAAAGGCCCAATCCCGCACACTGCAGCAGGCCCTCAACTCCAGTGGCAGACGGGTGTATTCAGTAACTCCCAAGAAGCATCTGGCCTACTGCATGACTGAGACCCCGAGTGCACATCTGTGAGCACAAGCAGTGGCAATACACTTGCTTTTATGCACACGGAGGTGCTAGAGAGAGAGCGAGAGAGTGCACAATTTGTGGCCAGAGGATGGATCAGTTGCAGACATCACCGCATTACTGGATTCCAGAAGTCAAGGTGTCCCTTTAACCCTAACAGCCTATGAAATTGAGGGGAGGGACCAAACAGTGACTCCAACCCCTGTACAAGACAACTGTACAATTTACATATATATTTATATACAGTATATAAAAATCTCTTTCTTCTCGAGTCCCCGTGAACTCAGAAACTTAAGTTGTCAGTAGCTGTCCAAATTGTATTTTTTTTTAAGTCATGCTCTCATTCCCCCTCCCACAAAGTATTAGATAATGGCATTAAAAGAAAACAAAAAAACAAACCAATCATTAAAAAAAGTGCAAACGTTCTGGGTGCCACTTCTGCTACGCTGGATTTTGCCAATGCCACACGGCAGTAGGGTGTCCATCTGTCCATCCTTTGGGTGGCCTTCTGTCTTCTATTCATGTCTGCTCCTAGACCAGGCGTCCTACTGAAGGTGGTGGGTCAGGAAGAATATTGGTTGAGGGAGGTGAGAGAGGAAAACCAAAATTAAAACCAAAATTGAAGCCAGCCAGCGTAAGTGTGCTGTACAGCCTCTCTGTGACAGAACAAGGCTTCTGGAGAGCAACCATTTCATAGTAAGCTGCAAGGCTGACAAGGACTAGGACTTAAACAATAGCCTTGTGGAAGAGGCAGCGTTGGATGAGTCACACATCCAGCCTTAGGCATGGATGTATTTTTAAACACAAACCATGGCTGCTCATTCCCTCCTGGGGAATGGGTGAATGGTCTGGGCAAAACCCTACACCCTCTCTTCTACCTAAGGCCCAATCTTGTCCCCACTAAAGAGCAGAACTCCTACTGATTCTGGAGAGAGTCGGATGAAGCTCTCACTGCACTACCAGTGTGAATCATCTTGAAGGGTGGCCAGCTGGGTTCCTACCCCATCAAGCAGGCAGGTCTGCGAAGAATTCAATCGCAAGTCAAAGCAGCCTTTCCCCAACCCTCCAGCAGCAGGACCCAGAAACCTCTCTGCTAACCCCTCGTAGCAGCATTCCTGGACAACATGCTCCAAAGCCCACTGTCCTGCTAAAGCCCCGGCTCCAAAGCTCATGCTGGGGTTTTAGGAAACCCAGCAAACTTGGGGTGTGGATTCACTGGAAGTTGAGGGATGTTAATACTTGAAAATCCCCAGAGCTCTTTTAAGATCTGGGGGAGCCACGGCAGTGAGGGAGCAATGGGGTTGCTTAGCCGGTTGTATTGAGGTTTGCATCCACTGCTGTTATGAAAAGCCTGAGGCTACAAACTGCTGCCACATGGTTCCAGTAGTAACCCTTCTGAGATTAGAAATCCCACACAGAGTAGCACAAAGCAAGGCCGAGAGCTACTGGAAGCAAAGCTGCAAGTTTCACTAATGCACTGGCCTTCACTTCACTGGAAATGAGCGAGAGACAATGTATCCTTGTACTTTAATGGAGTTACACATTTTTCCCTGCAGTACATCTCCTCTGTCTGTTAGCCAAGACTGGCATACAGATGGTGTTCACATTACTGGCCCTTGGTAGCCCACTGGACCAGATTGTGGCTGGCCCTTGCATGGATACAGAAAAGATTTATAGCAGGAAGGAGGCAGAACTCTCCAATAATGGTGGCTTAATAGCCATGTTCCACATATACAACATGGAGCTCAGGGAGGACTGAAAATTGCCATTTTTACCTGAAGGCAAAGGGGAATGTTCCTGCAAAGTCTGAACTAAATTAATTTGATACTCTGAGCTATAGTTCATTAGAAAACTGCTCTGGTTTGAAATTTTGACTTGCCTAATGCTTTGTCAAATATGGGATCTAGTCTAAAATAAAATAGTTAAAATGTTTTAACAAAAATTCTTCTGTCAATTGATCGATGTTCTAAGGGCTACAGTTACATGGGAAGTATTAAGATACAAGAGTCAAGATAACACCACATAAGAAATGCAATTATTCATGGGTGAGAGTTACAGGTTGTTCCATTATTTTCATAGATTCTGTGATTTTAAAGCCAGAAGGGACCATTTCATCCCCTACTTAGACCTCCTGTATATCACAGGCCATTACATATCACCCAGTACCCCGTATTGAGCCCAATAAGTTGGCTAAAGAATGTCTTCCCAAAAGGCACCCAATTCTTGACTTGAAGACATCAAGAGCCAGAGAATCTACCATTTCCCTTGGTAGTTTGTTCCAAGGGTTAATCCCCCTCATTGTTCAAAATGTGAGCCTAATTTTTGAGTTTGTCTGGCTTCAGCTTCCAGCCATTGGTTCTTGTTATGCTTTTCTCCACTTGATTAAAGAGCCCTTTAGTACTCACTATTTTTGCCCCGTGAAAGTACCTGTACACTGTGATCAAGTCACCTCTGAATCTTTTTGCAAAGCTAAACAGAGAGCGCTCTAAGTCTCTCATTGGAAGGCATTTTCTCCAGCCCTCAAATCATTTTTGTGGCTCTTTTCTACAACCTCTCCATTTTTTCACCATCCTTTTTTAAATGTTGTGCAGTATTTCAGTCTTGGTCTCACCAATGCTGCAAACAAAGGTAAAATCACCTCCATACCGCTAATCACTACTCCCCTGTTTATACATGTAAGGATCACGTTAGCCCTTTTTTGTCACAGTTTATGTTGAGTTGTTTATTCTCTCTGATCCCTAAATCCTTTTCAGGATGAGTGCCTTCCAGTGAACAGTTCCCCATTCTGTAGCTATGGCCTACATTCCTTGTTACTAGAAGTATGATCTTGCAGATGTATTAAAAAGAATTTTGTTTGAATGGGCCCAGCTTCCTAAGCAATCCAGATTGCTCTGTATGACTGTCCTGTCCTCATCATTATTGGCCACTCTGCCAATCTTTATTTAAATCAAAAGCAATTTACTTCCAGGTCATTGATAAATGTTGAATAGCATCAGTCCTACTGATCCTTATGGAACCCCACTAGAAACAGCTCTAGTCCACATTAACAGATCTCAGAAAGTAGTCAGTTAGGTAGCTCTTAATTCATCTACCTAGTTACCTTTACCAACCAAATTTGTGAGAAATTTGCATTTCTTAATTCTTTAAAAGAATCATGTGCTTGTTTGTTATGTGGGTAACATAAGATTTACCGTGTCCTTCAACGGGCTTTTGAAATGCAGTATGTGGCATTTGGAAATTTTAAATATATTTGAATAGGAAGCACCGCAGAGTAAGGCCTGAAGTAAAATCAAGGTTCTTTAATAACCTACTTTATAAGCAGTGGATATTATTACCCTGTTTGGAAAACTGACGTTCAAGTTACAAAATTACCCAAACTCTCACATGTTGACTGGGAGGGTGGGGAATGAAACTCTCAGTCCCCTGATTCCAAATTCCATGTCTGTCAGCTCGTTGGACAGATGCGAGGCAAGAAAATGGGGAGGGACCCATGAATTTTGAGGTATGTGCGTGCTACAGAAGAAAAAGGAAACAAAAATAAGAGATAAAATACTTACTGAAAGGGTTAATGCCTTGTCTTTTTCCATGGGGGAAACTGCTAGCACTACCTGCAAAATCCAAGAACATTATTTGCTTAGTACTGTGAGCAGTTTTTGATTCTTCTGAATTTTGGGGATAATTTTAGGAAAAAGCAATGATTGCTCTGCTAATGACAATGAAGGACGATTGCTGACTGCAGCTGGGTGCAGTAATATAGGCAGGTTCTGTGCAAAACTCCCTTATATTTACACACACCTATCTCCACCAGTGCATCTCAGTCCTGGCCTGCATCATCTCTTAGAGTTAAACTGGATTAAAATGTAGATGTTAAAAGTCTAAGATCTTGGATTGTGATGTGGGAATCTCATGAAATCCAAAGGTTCAGTTTGGGTAAGAATTAAACTTCTCTGCCTGCTCCTGAGTAGAGGCAAGAGGAATAAGAACTGAAAGATATTTAGTGGTATGAGGTTCCTGAGACTTCTTCCTACTACCGGAAAACCGGACAGAAGAAAAATACTTAGGTTTCTCTAAAGGCCACTAAGAGGAATGGACAGTTTTATAAGGTGCTCAGAGAGACTGGATGGTCCAAACTTATCTGAATGTCTGGTGTCTACAAAGTTAGGCCAAAATGTTCACACTTGGATACCTATATCCATACCCAGGCACCTAGAGAGGAGTGGCCTGATTTTCAAAGGTGCTGAACATTGCAACTCTCAGGGGGAATTCAGTGGGACCTGCAGGAGCACAGCACGCCTGAAAGTGAGCCCATTTCCATATAGGTGCCTACATGTGGCTTTTAGGTGCTGATTTTAGGCACCCATATTTGATAATTTTGGTCACTGTCTGGAAATCTGAGGAAAACCATTCCCACCAGAATCAGCAAGTTAGCTTCCCATTTCCATGCTGGGCTGGAGACAGACACATTCAAGGACTTTGACGTCTATGTGATTTAAACTGGAGGTGCAAAAAACTGTATGCTTTGATTATTTGCACACACACAAATGGATGCCAGCATTTGAAAATCTGGTCCTGACTGTGCAGGAGAAGGATGAGGGGACACTTAGAAAGAAGGAGGGAGGGAGCCACAGGAGATCTGTGGAGACAGAGGGTACGTCTACACTACGGGACTATTCCGAATTTGCATAAACCGGTTTTGTAAAACAGATTTTATAAAATCGAGTGCGCGCGGCCACACTAAACACATTAAGTCGGTGGTGTGCGTCCGCGGTCCGAGGCTAGCGTCGGATTCTGGAGCGTTGCACTGTGGGTAGCTATTCCCTAGCTATCCCATAGTTCCCGCAGCCTCCCCCGCCCCTTGGAACTTCCGGGTTGAGATCCCAGTGCCTGATGGGGCAAAAATCATTGTCGCGGGTGGTTCTGGGTAAATGTCGTTAGTCACTCCTTCCTCTGGGAAAGCAACGGCAGACAAGCATTTCGCGCCTTTTTCCCCTGGATTGCCCTGGCAGATGCCATAGCATGGCAATCATGGAGCTTGTTTTGCCTTTTGTTGTGACTCTCACCGTATGTGTACTAGATGCCACTCACAGAGGCGATTCAGCAGCGCTACACAGAAGCATGCTTTTGCTTTTGCATGACAGCAGAGATGGTTACCAGTCATACTGCACCATCCAAACCCTTCCATAAATTGGAACTGGTGAGGATGATTATGGCTACCAGTCCTTTTGTACCATTTGCTGCTGTCATAAGTGCCCCTGGCTGCTCTTAGCCAGGGGCGCAAAAGCCAAAATTGGGAATGACTCCCTGAGTCAATCCCTCCTTTTTGGTATCTAAAAATAGAATCAGTCCTGCCTAGAATATAGGCAAGTGTACTAGATAACCACTGTATCATAGAACCAGAGAGCACAGCTGCTCTGTGTCAGATCCTGCAGAAACTATGATCTGTATGCTATTCACAGGGGGTGCTCCTGTAACAAGCCCACCTGTTGATTCCGTTCTTCCCCCAGCCTTTCTGGGCTACCGTAGCATTGTCCCCCCACTTGTGTGATGAAGTAATAAAGAATGAAGGAATAAAAAGACATGGTGACTTGTTAGTGAGAAATGAGTGGAAGGCAGCCTCCAGCTGCTATGATAGTCCAGACAGGACATTAAGCAGTGTGTAGGAGAGAAGCTGCTAGTCCAGGGGCAACTTAATCTGTTCTTTACACATGAAGGGTGGGGGCTGATGGAGCTCAGCCCCCTGTTGCTATGATGACGATGGTTACCAGCCATACTGCACCATCCACCATCCACCATAAAAAATTAGGGCCAGGAGCCCTTGATCGACCTGACGGATGCTAGTCAGCATGGTTACTGCCCCATGTGCCAATAGGCTGATGATGAGGACGGTTACCAGTCCTTTTGTACCATCAACCACCCATGGCAGGGGGGGAGTGAGGATGTTGGTGTTGACGGCTGCAGCATCGTGTCTATCTGCAGCATTCAGTAAAGATAGGGTGACATGTAAAAGAGTCAGAGGATTGTTTTCCCTTTCGCTTCTGGGGGTGGGTGGGGGGGGTGAGTAGATTGCCAAGCTATGCCCTGACCCACCGCGGACACTGTGTTTGACCCTAGAAGCATTTGGAGCTCAGCCAAGAATGCAAATACTTTTCGGAGGCTGCAGGAACTGTGGGATAGCTTCAGTCCTCCAGTCCACGAGCGTCCATTTGATTCTTTGGCTTTCCGTTACGCTTGTCACGCTGCAGTGCGCTGAGTCCCTGCTATGGCGTCTGTCTGGAGATTTTTAAAAAAGGATTCTTTCATCTTCTGTAACGGAGCGCTGATAGAACGGATTTGCCTGCCCTTACAGCGATCACATCCGCATGGTCCGTGCTGGAGCTCTTTTTTTATTTTGATTTCGGACTGCATCGTCACCCGTGCTGATCGGAGCTCCACGCTGGGCAAACAGGAAATATTCAAAAGTTCGCGGGGCTTTTCCTGTCTACCTGAGCACTGCATCCGAGTTCAGATTGCGGTCCAGAGCGGTCACTGCTGCACTGTGGGATAGCTCCCGGAGGCCAATACCGTCGATCAGCGTCCACACTAACCCTAATCCGATATGTTAATACCGATACTAGCGTTACTCCTCTCGTTAGGGAGGAGTACAGAAACCGGTTTAAAGAGCCATTAAAATCGATATATGGTGCCTCCTAGTGTGGACGGTTGTGGCGTTAAATCGGTTTTACGCTCCTAAAACCGGTTTAAACGCCTAGTGTAGACCAGGCTAGAGGCACAAGCAGTAGAATGCAGAAGAGAATGGAGACAGAGAGAGATCGAAGTCAGGGAGATAGTGGAGTTTAAATTAGAACCCACAATACAAACCTGTTGGATTATTTAAATCATTAATAAGAGGAACTGAATAAATGTGTCAAAGGGGTAGCCGTGTTAGTCTGGATCTGTAAAAGCAGCAAAGAGTCCTGTGGCACCTTATAGACTAACAGACGTTTTGGAGCATGAGCTTTCGTGGGTGAATACCCACTTGCATCCGACGAAGTGGGTATTCACCCATGAAAGCTCATGCTCCAAAACGTCTGTTAGTCTATAAGGTGCCACAGGACTCTTTGCTGCTTTTGAATAAATGTGGTAAGTTATTTAAAGCCCCTCAGAATGCCAGTTTCGTGCCAGCCACCTGTCCTAGCAAAGTCAGAGAAGTTCTAGCTAACCTATTTCATTGCCTGTGGGTCAGGGTGTAGAAGAAAAAAAAAAAAAAAAAAGCACAGCTCTGTTGTCAAAAGGTAGATTCTTCCATAGCTAACTGGGACTCTACTCAGGATCCTGGCAATAAAAATTCAGGATCTCTATGAGCTTCTCCTTCTTTTAGCTTAGAGACACATACATCTGCATCTGAAGAAGCGGTTTCTTTTTTTTTTAACCCACGAAAGCTTATGTCCAAATAAATCTGTTAGTCTTTAAGGTGCCACCAGATTCCTTGTTGTTTTTATACAGCTCTGGGTGTCACCAACTGGCTGACGCCTCCTGCAGAGGCCTGTAGAGGGTATTGCTCAGCACTGCTTGACACCACAATTAACTGCAGTGGGTTTGGCTCTCTGAAGTGCTATCTTTTTTCCTCTGAATATTTTGGGTGTCCTACAGAAGCAAGCACCCTTCCTATGCCTCTCATCATCAAACACATGAATTTAAAGCATTGTCATACACCTGCTTACCCCTGAACTCTCACTAGTGGAAATCACACAACAGAATAGCTTTTCAGACCCACCAAGGCACTGTTCATTCTATAATCTAGTAAGGCACCTTGTGCACCCCAAAGCAACGCCTCCACCATTGCATCTGAGTCTGATGAGCAAGAACACAGAAGCCAAGCCTGCTCTCCCATGGCAGTTTGACCTTCCGTGGGAATTTCAAAAATTTCTCTGTGAGTCTGTGTTATTGCGACTGTACTGTTTGAATATGGTTGAAAACAAACTGAAGGCTACACTTCAGTAACTCTCAAAGGTTTTATTTCCCCTCCTGATCTTAAACAGGTAAGTGCTTTTACAGAGATTGTTTACTCCTCCTCTTAGGTCAGGCAGAATTTGCACATGGACAAGGAGATGCTAGAGAACGCCCTTTGCATTCAAACTTGGTATTGCAGAGCCAGACTGCTGATAGTGACATTCATTTAAACCTGCTTATCTTTAAAAAACACAAGTGGGAAAACTCCGGGTAAATTGACACTGAAGACCTAATATGGCAGGCAGACAACTCCACTCCTCAGACCCAAGCGATCTTTCTACCGTAAGTGCGTGAGAGGCAGGGGCGGCTCCGGGCACCAGCACACCAAGCGTGTGCTTGGGGCGGAAAGCCGCGGGGGGCGCTTTTCCAGTCGCCGCGAGGGCGGCAGGCAGGCTGCCTTCAGTGGCATGCCTGCGGAGGGTCCGCTGGCCCCACAGCTTCGGCAGACCTCCCGCAGGCTGCTGCCGAATTCGCAGGACAGGGGACCTCCCGCAGGCAAGCCGCCAAAGGCAGCCTGCCTGCCATGCTTGGGGTGGCAAAATGCCTAGAGCTGCCCCTGGTGAGAGGCTAGCAGCCCTGAGTACGATCCTGTCTGAGCCCATAGGTATGTACTCAGGGTGGCAAGCTCCTGGTGCCATGGAGGTGACACTTCTAATTTTAGTGGACTAGCTCAGTCAGAGCTAGTGTGGGTATGTCTCCTCAAGCTGGGATTTATACTTTCCAGCTCGAGTGCAGACACAGTGGCAGGGAAAGGTGGAGTGGGGTGGGGGACAAGCTACTGGCTATTTTTGAAGTGGGAAGACTACAAAGGAGAGAGGCAGAGCCAACCTGCCCTTCAATCCTTCAGACTCTTTGCTTCTTTAATTGGTTGTTTAATGCCATCTCTTTAACCACACAGAAGAGAAGAAATGGCAAAGGAAGATTCTGTGTCCCAGGATCCCCCCGCTCTATAATACCCTCCGCGTCACTCTCAAATGTTCAGTATTGTGCCTCCACCCCTTTCCCCCCAAAAAACTCCTCCACCCTACTTGTGCATGCCAACAGAATGCTAGGAACCATTAGGAAAGGGATAGATACATCAGGAAATATCATATTGCCTCTATATAAGTCCATGGTACACCCACATCCTGAATACTGTATTCATATCTGGACGCGTTATCTCAGAAAAAGATATATTGGAATTGGAAAACGTTCAGAAAAGGGCAACAGAAATGATCAGGGGTATGGAACAGCTTCCATATAAGAGATTAATAAGACTGGGACTTTTCAACTTGGACAAAGAGACGATTAAGGGAGGGATATGATAGAGGTAAAATCATGACTGGCGTGGAGAAAATAAATAATGAAGTGTTATTTACTCCTTCTCATAACACAAGAACTAGGGGTCACCCAATGAAATTAATAGGTAGCAGGCAACAAAACAAAGGATGTATTTCTTCACACAATGCACAGTCATCCTGTGGAACTCTTTGAAACATTCTAAAGCCAGATAGCACTAATACTGATTTTTCACATTAATCTTAGTGGAAGAAGGTAATAAAATTAAGGAATACAGTTACTATTGTTGTATATTATTCCACAGCAAATTATTGGGGAGTAGGGAAAAGCTTCCACTAAACTAGGGAAGCCGGTTGCTTTAGCACTGTGGACCAGTGATGTTACAGGCTTGCATTAATTAAAGTTTGTAATGCACATAAAAGATATAACAGTAATATTAAGGTGCTAACAACCAAATGCAACCATCCAGTGCTAATCTGGTGCAAATGAGTTTTGCATGTAGCATCAAAGACCGGGCTGACTGGGAGAAAGGCATGAGCACATGCACACACATCCCAATGGGTTGGCCCAGGAGCTGTAATTGTAGCCAAGGGGCACGTATGCCCCTAGACAGCATGTCAGACCTACAGAATTTCCTGTGGTGAACCCCACTGGCTGTGCCCCTTTCTTTCCCTTAAGCGCCATCACAAAACAAATAATAAAACAACAAGAATTAAGGGCGTTTGCAGGACTGGCTGCTAGATGCGCCCATCTTTTTGCCTGTAAGCTGAGCAGCTCAAACATTCAATGCCATGTCGCTGATTTTGTTTTTAACTCGGCACAGCTGGCTGCCTTGCTGCTCCAGTTCTGAAAGGAAAATGGCTCACCTCCTTCCTTGCTGACTCCCAAGCACCCCTTCAGCTCCTGCAGTGAGATAGACTTGTCCTTGTTGAGGTCGCAGTAGTCGGCGAAGCGTCGAGCACATTTCTTGGGCTTGGCTTTCTTCTTCACGTACCGCTTAAAGGGTTTCATCTCCCGCTTGTTGATGTCACTGCTGCTATTGTTGTCCAGCTGGCTGAAGTACCAATGTACCACCCGCTCCTCCAGTGTGTGGCTGGGATCCGGCTCAGAGAACCTAGAAAACAAAATACACAGGCCCCCAAACCACCGGGATGCTCTTGTTAATGACTAAGTGCCTTTTGCCCAGCCACATCTCTTGCTCTGTGACAACCTGTATTGTATTTTGCCTCCTATGACCAGGAGAAGCAGATTCCTGGTCTGGGAGGCTGTTATTTCTAGAGTAGGCTAGGTACCCTGGGTAAATGATCCTCTGTGATCACAGGTTTCAAAACTCCTCCCTCTATAATTAAGTTTCATGGACTAGCACTGGTTTGGGAGAGGCATAAACAGACAAAGAATGGATTTGTGTACCACTGAAAGGTAGCAGATGGACAGCCCTAATGACCGTCATCCTTTCTGTATCCACCGAGCAGGGACAACCCGGGCAGCAGCAATACAAACTTCCCTACCACTTTCTCCCAAGCACTGTGCCTCAGCCTTCTCCCAGAGGGATCTCTTCTCGAGTGAGACTACAGTTCAGTCTTCAGGCCCATTTAGTCCTTGGTCTCTCAGCTGAGACTGCCAGAGAAGGGATAAATTAGTGCCAAGTGTGACAGTGGTTTATATGATGTGGACCCCAATCGCTAGGAACAAGATCCAGCTCTTCGAATTGATTGAATGCAAGATGCATTTATTTATTTGAAAAAAAGTCTTTCGACAATTTTGCCGTGTCTGTTTATGTGATCTTGTCTCACGTATTTTATTCACTGCATTTTTTAAAACTGTTTTCACATTGTTTTAAGGCACTATTCAATACTGCAGCGGGCAAACGCCACAAATCCATTAAGAAGGAATAAGAAGGAATTGGCAAACTCCTTTTTCCTTCATTTCAAACCCCAACATTGCAGGTTTGATGCAACACTAGTGGGTTCACATTCTGCAGAGTGAGGGAGAAAGAAAAACTGTGATGAAAAATCAAGGGGTCAGGACCAGCAGCGTTCAGTTTCAAATCATCATTTCACCAGAGAAGAATGGTGGGGAAAATAGCCACTGTTTCTGTGGAGCTATTAAAAAAAAAACCCAAACAATGTCTTGTGCACCACATGCTGCCTATCTAACAGCAGCAAATAAACAGTTCTCAATGAGGAGGAAACAAAACGTGTTTGAGGGAATGACGCTATAAAAGCTGAATGGCTTCCAGAGGTGGCCTCCGCTTTCTTTCCTCTGCAAGTGGGGGTAGAGAAGGGGCCAAGACAGATTAAGACTAAACCAGGACAAAGACGTTAGCCTCTTTCCCAAGAGTGAAGTAGCTCAGCCAGCCCTCCCCAGAAAGTAGCTGGTAGGCAGTAATTCGATGGCTGCACTGCCGCCTGGTGCTCTACCTCTGTAAGACGACCTCCAGGAGTGCAGCCCAGATTCCAAGCATGCTGTTTTACTCCACCCCAATGGTGATAGGAAGGTTGGGTGAATTATAAATTCAGATTCCTGTGTGGGTCTCAGGCTCTATGCTTGTGGGTGCAGTATAAATACCTAGGTTCAATCCCATTATAGGTGAAGCCTCTGAACACATTGAAACAAGCCTGGTGATAGTTTTAGAGACTAGTGGTCTCTTCTGTATCAAGGATCCATTTGAAAAGGGCAAGGATGACATCTTCTCTGTTGCGCAGCTGGGGGGCAGAAAGGGCTGCCATACTTTGGGCCCTCCAGCCTTCTCAGCATCCTTCTACAAAGCAGATACTGTTGTTTAGGTAAGTGAAAAACCAACCACCTCATCAATCTGCACTTTAATTCAGAAAAGTAAGGAGAGGACGTCTACAGCATGGCATGGAAGGTTGTGATCAGAGTCTGGGGGAAGATGGTGATCACTGACAAGCTTCTCAAGCAACTTTACAAGTGATAAAAATAGATTATTGAAGGGAAGGCCCTGCCCCAAGGCCTTGGGAAGCCTGAGATAATAAATACAAACGAACCTTAAAAACCAGGGAGAATAAAATAAACTATAAAACCTATTTTTAAAGATTTTATTTGATAATTTCTTTTGCATAATTCACTTCTGGGCTGTTACAAATTCCTCTGTATTAGAATTGATCAGGAAATTTTCAATGAAACAGTTTTTCCTTGGAAAATGCCAATTCCCTGAAACCAAAACTTTTTGAGGGAACATACCAGTTTTCATGTAGCTACCATTGGGAAAAGTTTCTCAGGTCTAAGATGGAGAGAGGACCCCACCCTCCGAATAGCCAACAGCCCAGTAGTCAGGGTACTCACCTGGGATGTAGGAAATCAAGATTCACATCCTTGGTCTGAATCAGGCAGAGTTGGGACTTGAACCTGGGTCTCCCGAATCCCATGGAAGTGCCCTAACCATTGGGCTATTAGCTATTCCAAAACAGGTCTTTTGGCTTTCTGTCTCTTTTTACATCAAAAAACTTCAAAAGGTCTTGATTTAGTCCTGATACCCTCATAAACCTCATGCTCATGTACCAGTCTCCCAATCTTTGTGTCATCCAGAAATGTTATCAGAAATTATTTTACATTTGCTTCAGACCACTGCCTATTTTTGCTCAAACTTAAAAAAATAGAAGTGGGGTGGCAGTGACAGCCTATTTGGGCAGGCAGCAAGCAGTGGAAATTTCAGCCTGAAAGATGAAAGTGTTGTAAAGTTACGAGAAAGCAGAAAAGGGTGTTAGAATGGAAACTGTTATGCAAGCTTAGTTGGAGTGATTCTGGCTGCAATAGTTATAATATAGGTGGTGATGGCCACAAAGTAAATGCAATTTGTCTCACAGCTTTGATCACCTCAGCTGACATTAAAAAATAAACAAACAGACCCACCATATTTTTCTTCTTTCCTCTCAGATGTGTCCTGCCTGGTCAGAGAAGTGCAAACTTAACATTTATTATGGGCACAGTGGCAAGGTTTTGGTCCAATATCTCATAAACCAAACATGTCACAAATTGTCAAGGCTAATAACGAGTTTTTTAGCCTTTTCGAGAGTTAGGAACACCTCTTTCTACTGTGACAAACATTTAGTTTCTAGCACTGGTGAGAAGTTGGACCTTGTAGATAAAATATTAGAGAATAAAAGAACAATTTGAGGTCATTTTTAGAAATTTCTGAAGTGTACTAGAATTCTCCCCCTCACCCCCACCCCAGGAGGACTGTACAGTGGGACTTGCAGCACTAACTCTGCAGACTCAGAGATCCAAAATAAAAATTGTACCAATACATTATTTATTTCAAAGTCTCTGATTCCTAAGATGCTTTTTCTGCAAGATATATGGCACCAGAATGGTGTGGTACAATGGAAAAGCTGGACACACGCCCTTTGGAGATGGCCTGGTGCATGTGGAAGTTTACGTCAGAGGAGTTTCTTGCATTGAATTATGGCTGCAGGTATGCAAAATATTTGGGTGGTGGAGCAATCTGCCTCACTTGGAGTGGGCTGTTGAACGGTTTCTTTTTCTCCTCGCGCAATGGCTGTTGACACTGTAGCTTGAAATAAATCAACATGAAGATTGTGAAAAGCAAGATAGTGAAGGATGCTGCCAGAAAGGGCCCCATTAAAAGGTTAGAAATACACAACGCTTTGAGGACTTAGGAAGTAAGCATTCAAGGTTTTTAGAAAGGTAGTTGGTCCTTATGGACATCTCTCCTCCCTACAATACTGCTTTGTGGTCAACTTTATTTGCAAGAGTGCTGACCGAGAAATCCAAAAGGGATGCTAAATAAATATGATATATTCTCAAGGGCTTTCCTTTACCCATATCCACTGTTTTTGTACCATGCAAATTTCCCCAAATTGGCATTTGGAGTGCTAGGAAGGGAACAATGTGTTTCCACACTAGCATATTTAAACTTATACTACTGTACAAACATTTGTCATTCTGTTTGTATGCATTCGGATATGCCAGGCATATTGGTACCTGATGGACTGTCCAGTATTCAGTTCATAGGCTCTCGGCCACCACGGCGATTCGGTGATGCACAACTACCAATAATGAGAATAACTGGGCATAAGGTGAAACCCTCAGAAACAAATATTTATGTCAGGCAATTAGAGACCATTCTGCTCCCTTCAGTATCTTCAAAGACGAAAGTCGGGGACATTTGCACATTGACCCTCCAACATCAAACACATGCATGGCTCTCACTTTCTCTGGAGCAATAGGGTATGCCAGCGTGACTGCCCTAAATAAAACATACACATACATGCATGTCTGTCCTGCGTACCTCTAAATACTTCAATGTGCACTTTCTGCTGGCATTAAACACTTCAGTGTTATCCAGCAGACCATACATAAACCAGAATAATAATCCTTTGCCTTTTGATACCAGTCAGCTCTGTGTTCTTGGGGAACCAGGGCGCAGTATCCAGCCTGTCTGACTCATGAAAGGTACCCCCCCACACACCAGCCTCTGCTTAAACCAAAACCCATCAGAGAAAAGGCTTGCAGAGAGCAATGAAGGGTGGATGGGAGACACACCTAGACCCCTCCTGACAAGGGTGACAAGATTAAGACATCACCATTAGCATACAAAATGGAGAGCAGAGACAACTCCCCTAGCCTCATCTGCATGGGGGATGGGACAGGGAGACATCTCAATTTGCATACAGAATGGATAACAGAGAACCACACTAAACTCTGGGACCAGAAAAAGCAGGGAAGCACTGCATCATGGGAATCTCTGCTCCAGATGCTAATGAACCTATGCCTGCACATACCCAGCTCAACAATTATCAGACCAATTCTAGTAATGAATCCTTGATTGATATCCAACATACTGAAGCAGACTAGTTGCATTGTGAGCTCCCTGGAAGAAAACACCACCCATAGCCAAGAGTGATCAGCTCCTATTGTCTAGCCTAAAGAAAATCCTTGAGTCATTAGCTTACCTATAAACAAATCTAGTGCTCTTCCTTGAACCATTGTTGTTTCTCTACAAAAATCCCTACTCACTCTCCAGTCAGTGTTCGGATGCTTAGATCCAAACTATGCATCAATTCCACTGGGACTCCATATTCTCCTGACTGATCGTGCTGGGGACTCTGCTTGTCTCCTGCCCACAGGACCCTGAGCTACCACCATCACCTGGGAACCCCGACCAGTTCAAGCTTCAGGGAGCGGTGAGATCCCCCTCTCTCTCTCTCTCTCTCTGTTTTCCTTTCTACCTTAGGTATTAACCTTTAATAATGTATGTTATGTTGGCTTAGGCTCTCCTTGTGTAGTTATCACTATTATTCAATAAATAACTTTTATGGTTAAGCTGGTTGCTTCTCTCTCTCTTGCTGAACTTTACTCTTTTGTGTTTTTAGCTTCCCCCATTCATTCTACAGCAACGCTTCTTTTACCTAAGCTAAAGATCCCTGCAGCACCCAAAATACTGTGGGGTTTGCTCATCATAATTGTACTGGCAGTAACCTACTTGATGTGAGAGTGGGGATAGGGATGTGCTAAATCTGGGACGCATAAAGGTAACAGCTTGAAAGTGCTGCTTGACCCAGTCCATGGAGCCCGGGGGCATATAAGGAGAGGCAGCTTGAAAGTGCTGCTTCCTCCAGCCCAGTGAGTCCAAAGACATATAAGGGACCAGCTTGACAGTGCTGATTGACCCGGTCCGCTCTGTTAATGTATGTGTGGGTGTGTTCATCCGGTTCTGGGGCTGGAGAAACCCAGCCCTAGAGAACCAAGGTCTGCATGATAGCTCAGAACACCCCCCCTCCCCGCCCTGGAAGAAATGAGCATACCCCAAAGTAACGGGCAATTTTGGTAACACTTTCTATATACAAGACTTCACCAACACCAACATATTAATCCTCACAACATTCCTGTGCAGTAGGACTTTACAGATGGGCAACCAGAGGCATGAAGAAGTTGAATGGCTGCCTGATATCTCTCACACCATCCGTGGAAGAGCTGGAAACAGAACCCCATGATGCCAACCCCTGCAGCTCTAGGGATTCTTCAACCCGCTCTCTCAGGCCTGGGGAGGTGGGCTACAGTAAGGTCCCTTCTCCCCCTTCCAGAGAGAGAGAGGAGCTAAGAGCAGAATGGCTCATTGTTCATGGGGGGGAGGGGGCAGCAGAGCTGCTGGGATGTTTCTGCTCCCTCCTCTCCTTCCCCTCCTGTGAGAATGGTGTCGGCTGCTCCGTCTCACCCCTCCCCCACCCAAGAATTCCTCATGTCTCCAAAGGGAAGGGGGAGAACTCTGCTTACCTCCCACAGCAGCTTGATTGGCTGCTCTTCCCCAGAAACTGGGGACATGGGGAAGGCAGTCAATCAGAAGGGTTTTCCCCATAGGTGCTGGAACTAGGGGTGCTGGTGGGGCTGCCACACCCCCTAGCTTAAAGTTGTTTCCATTATATACAAGGTTTACAGTTTAGCTCAATGGATCTCAGAACCCCCACTATAAAAATTGTTCCAGCGCCTCTGGGCATGGCTGAAATTTGCAAGAGGGCTGGAGCTTCTCACATCACAGCCAGAGGGCCTCTAGCCCCAGCTGAAATTGCAAGAGTTGGCAACACAAGAATTCTGATTCTCAGTCCCGTTATAGCCACTAGTCCACAGAACCTCCATAAACAGATCTGAATTTTATTAGGCCTCTCTTTATGCACCAGAGGATGAAAGACAAAGTGACTTCCTCCTACTGAGCTCTCATTAAACACTGTAAATGGGATATGCTGACCTTGATGGTAGAACAGTTTTGCAGGGGCAGGTGGTCGGGGTTACAGTGACAGAACAGAGTTTGGCACTGTGGCATTAGTTCTCCTGTATCCAGCAGAATTAGAATGATCTCGAGTTCAGAGCAAGAAACCCCCACCCCACTTGACACATGTCCAGAGAGCTGTAGCTGTCTTGTTCACGTTTGAATGCTCTCCAGACTCACCTCCCACCTCCAGCAGGTGCAGCTGAGTTAATGGCCTGTACCATGTCCGTAGTCAGAGCATCTAGTAAGCTGGTAATAAATTCTACTTTCTTCCCTTCTGGGCAGCCTGCAAAACATGAAGAGGAAGAGTATCTTGAGAACCCAGAAAGTGAGTCTCCTACCCTGAATCAACCTCCTTCTATGGGGAGATAGCATAGTCTCTGTATCTGTAAGGTTCAACATGGCACCTTTAATAAGTCTCTAACCAAAGGTAGAAGAATCCTTGAGCAGCTTTTAGCCTCTCACATGTACTCAGCTAATTCCAGCCACCTCCAGATCTGACTGTTTTGCATGAATACTACTGTTCACTTCTTTCCTGGTTGGTGCCCCCAGTTGTCTGCCTTCTTCCTCACGTCACTGGGTGACTCCTCTGGGGTCTAGTAATGGCCTCAGATCACCAGCTTCCCCTGCTGAGCAGAATCAGCGTTCACTGCTCATTCCTGGCATGCTCCCGGTAACCCCTGCCAGGAGGGCAGCCTCCCACCAACACAGAGCGCCATTGTCAACATTTTCTGCGTTCCCATACACGCACACACACGACCCATGACAAAGATCTAGAAACTTACCACAATCGCTTTGACAGCTGAAAGTGACTTGCAAATTATTATAACTAAATTCCTCCTTTGCAGTAACGCAGGCTCAATTTTCTGCCATACCCAAACTAAGAAAAACAGTCACTTGCATCTCTCCATATCATGTATATTACACACACTCACCCGCCCCTTAGCACTCATTTGGCAGGCAGTCCAGAAAATGTCAGCAATGTAAAGGGTAAGCTGCTATGCCAGCAGGAGTAGACCACTCACTTAAAAGAGCTTTTTGTTGCAGAAATGAGAAGGTTGAAAAAACATTTGCTAGAAGTCATCTCCCAGGGGTCTCAGCATCTCACCCTCTGCTGGGACTAGCAGAGTTGCTTGCAGACAGCAAATGACAAATTCTCCTTCCTTCTTTCTTCTGGTTCTTGTGGACGCAGCCATGACATGATTTGTATAGCACAGTATTTGTGCGTGTACACACGTGTGTGGGTGTGGGTGTGTAAGTTTCTCTCCCCTTGGTATCTGCAGGATTTTTTATGAGGAGGCAATTAATGTAGTGGCAGCAGTAATGTAGGTTTCAAAGAATGGGGTGACCCTTTGGACAACCTCACCAAGTCCTCCAATAAAGGCGTCACTCTCAGGGCTTGGCTGCACTTGAGAGTTGCAGCGCTGGGAGTTACAGCGCTGGTCGTACAGCTGTGTAGGGAAAGCGCTGGTGTGTGGCCACATTTGCAGCATTTGCAGCGCTGTTGGGAGTGATGCATTATGGGCAGCTATCCCAGCGTTCAAGTGGCAGCAACGTGCTTTTCAAAAGAGGGGGGTGGGGTGTAGTGTGACAGGGAGCGGGGGAGAGAGAGAGAGTGGATTTTTGGAGCCGACACTGTGTATCAGCTCCCTGCCTTGCAAAATCAGAAAATTTTCCTGACCCCTTACTCTTAATTGCAAACAGCCTGCAGGCCAGATAAGCAGCTGCTCCAATGGACTCCCTTTCTCCGCCCCACCCCCGCTGTTTTTCTCATCAAAAGCAAACACTCAACCCCTGTGGATGAGGCAGGCAGGGGGATATCTCATTTGATTGTTCACAGTCAGTTACAGATTGATCACAGCAAACAGGAGCTGTGTTTGTTTTTTAGATAAGCAGCTCCCGGAGCCCCGAGTTCACAACAAAACAAAGAGAGGCTGCATAACAAAACAAAGAGAGTAATTTAGTTAAAAGCATTCTGGGATATCTCCTAATACCCTGGAGGCCAATAACAGCGCTGGTGTGTGGCCACACCTGACGAGCAGCGCTGCATCACCAGCGCTGCACTCGTTACACCTCAAGCAGACCAGGTGTACAGCCAGCGCTGCAGCCAGGGAGTTGCCTTGCAGGTGTGGACAGTTACTAAGTTGCAGCGCTGGAAAGCCTCCACCAGCGCTGCAACTCTCAAGTGTAGCCAAGCCCTCAGACAATTAAGACTAATTGGGAAGATCTCACTCATGTCTAGCTTGGGAGTATTACTCAGCAGGGGGAGCAAATAGGAATGCGAAAGTAACAGAACATCCTATAGCTCTCCTCCCCTTCCCTCACTCCTTTGATGTGACTGTGTGGATCACTAATGGCTCATCATACCTAAGCCCAGTTAATACACTGACGATGTGATAGAAATCTCCAGCCTGAATCAAATGGGATGGCATGGTGAGACTGCCTACAGTGTCACCTAACCCATCTCTGTTGGTTTGTAGCAAAATATCCCCAATGGCTGGAGATAGGACATTAGATGGGGAGGGCTCTGAGTTACTACAGAAAATTTTTTTCCCAGGTGTCTGGCGCATGGAGCATGGGTCATTTGCAGGTTTAAATTAGTGTAAATGGTGGATTCTCTGTAACTTGAAGTCTTTAAATCAGGATGTGAGGACTTCAGTAACTCAGCCAGAGGTTATGGGTCTATTACAGGAGTGGGTGGGTGAGGTTCTGTGGCCTGCGTTTTGCAGGAGGTCAGACTAGATGGTCATGATGGTTTCTTCTGGCCACAAAGTCTATGAGTCTATAAATGGAGTCACAAATGAACAAGAACCACAGCAGTTCTCAGACAGTTTGCAGCTGGGATCAGCAACCCTCTGTGGGGTTCCTGAGCAGCAATGACAGTAACCATAGTGCAAGTGAATACACCCAAGCATCTAGCTGAAGGAGTTGCCCAATACATCCGAGGAGGAAGAAAGGGGAAGCTGCAGGGGATTCACATTAGCAGAATCTGCCATTGAGACCACACCGCATCTGTGCCACAGTACGCAGTCCCCTCCCCATTACTGTGGTTTCTGCCACCTGTCTTGCTGCACTGCATTCTCAAGCAGTGTCCCAAAGGACAGAGAGCAGTAGCTGCAGTTGCTGGGGCTGGGGCAAAGGAAGAAGAGATGATCTTTTCTGGAAGCTCTAGACCCCTCCCCTTCCCCAAGGAGCAGAGAGAAGGTTCCAGGGAAGGAGCCCAGGAGCAAAAAGGATGGAGAGGAAGAAGTGAAGCAGGCCCTGAGCTACTGGGCTCTTTATAGGCCGGAAGGCTCCACTCCCTCCTCCCAACCTCTCTCCTTCCCTTTTGGGAAAATAAGGTTGGTCTCTGAGCAACTGGGCACCTTCTTTCTGTTCCTTAGAAGGGTGTGAGAGGAGCAGGAGGCAGAGTAACAGCAGCTGGGAGGACAGCTCTGCAGGACCGCCCGGGGGTGGGGGGCAAGAGGGGCAATTTGCCCCAGGCCCCACAGGGGCCCCCACGAGAGTTTTTCGGGGCCCCTGGAGTGGGTCCTTCACTTGCTCCAGGGGCCCCGTAGCTTCTTCCTCTCCTGGTCTTCGCCGGCAGGGGGTCCTTCTGGAGCGGAAGGACCCCCCACTGGCAAATTACCGCCGAAGTGGGACCCACTGCCAAAGTGCAGCCGGGTCTTCAGCGGTAATTCGGCGGCAGGGGGCCCTTCCGTTCCGGGACCCGCCGCCGAAGTGCCCCGAAGACCCGCGGCGGGGGCCCCCGCCGCCGAAGTGCCCCGAAGACCCGCGGCGGGGGCCCCCGCCGCCGAAGTGCCCCCCGCCGCCGAATTACCGCCGAAGACCCAGCTGCACTTCGGCGGCGGGTCCCACTTCAGCGGTAATTTGCCGGCGGGGGGTCCCCGCCGCGGGTCTTTGGGGCACTTCGTTGTCGGGTCCCGGAACGGAAGGACCCCCACAGCCGAAGCGGGGGGCCCCTGCCGCCGAAGACCCCAGGCCCCCAGAATCCTCTGGGCAGCCCTGCAGCTCTGTGGGGAGAGGACACAGCAGGGTGCCCGGGAGACAGTGAGTGGATAGCAGTCAAAATCCTACGGGGAGGACAAGCAGCCCAAATTAATTGTACCTGGGAGTCTGAGGGATGGGGGGCACAACAAGTGGCCACCTACATTAATTGAGGGTGGGGCTTAGGCAGGGATCATCCGTCCCTCCCCAAGCCCCCTTTCCTTGATGCTCCATGAAAAGCCCAGGCAGGGACTCTCTCCTTAAGCCCCACTGAGTATCTCAGGCAGAGATCCTCTACCTCACCCCTTCATTAACAGATTGCAGAACTGATTCATTCGCTTCCCTCATTGAGGAAACATCCTTGAAAATAGGTTCTATGCTTCAGAACCATAATAACCTGTCAGGACCGGCTCTAGGCACCAGCAAAGCAAGCATGTGCTTGGGGAGGCACAATTCCAGGGGCGGCATTCTGGCCACTCTTTTTTTTGTTGGGTGGCATTCCAGCCACCTGTTTTTTGGGGTTTTTTGGTTGTTTTTTTTGCTTGGGCAGTTGCGCTCTCAGAGCTTGGGGCGGCAAAAAACCTAGAGCCGGCCCTGGGACCTGTTACTTATGAGGCAAGGATTCTTCTTCAAGCCCATGACATCTTGAGATGCCACTTCCATACAGCGTGTCCCTTGAAACGTGCTGGTGAGGAGGACCTCTTTCTGTAATGCCGAGGGTGGGAAAAGGTCCTTTTCCAGATTACCCGGGATATACTGGGTGATGGGAGACTGGACCCTGGATGCTCTCCTGCCGACATAGATACTGCCACTCATTGGGATTGGTTTAATTATGCAGCCGGGAGAGGTCTTTCCCATCAGCATAGAACAGTTACATGGGAGACCTTACAGAGGTGCAGCTGTAGCGGTAGGGCTGTGCCACTGTAAGGTCTGTAATGTAGACATAGCCTTACTCCAGCATACTGCCCAATGTGTGTGGATGTATTTAGGCATTACACTTCTGATAAACTGATTTTAAAAAGTGACTATGCCTCCCTTACATTTATCCTGCCTTAGCTTTTCCATCACTCCACTTTTCTCTTCCCTTCTACTGAATCTTAAATCTTTTCTTTTCTTTTCCAGCATTAATTTCTTTATTCTAGTTCTCCAACAAGGTTAATGAGCAAGTTGTTCTTTTATTTCCTTTTGGCCTCTATCTCCTAGTGCTCTATGTTTTGTTCTCTCCTTTCTTAATTGTGTTATTTCAATTTCTCCTTCTCCCTTTCCCAGTTTCTCTCTGCCTCCTCCTATTCTATGAACATTTCCCTCTCAGCTCATTACTTCTACTTGCTTCTCTCCCTCCCCTGCCACCTGCGGTCTCTGCACCAATCATTCTTATAATATAATATAATTGGAGATATACCAATCTCCTAGAACTGGAAGGGACCTTGAAAGGTCATTGAGTCCAGCCCCCTGCCTTCACTAGCAGGACCAATTTTTGCCCCAGATCCCTAAGTAGCCCCCTCAAGGATTGAACTCACAACCCTGGGTTTAGCAGGCCAATACTCAAACCACTGAGCTATCCCTCCTCCCCTTCTTCTGTTCTCAGACAGCTGTATTTTCCTATGTGCACAGCCATACACCTTTTTTCTTGCATACACACACACACACTAAGTTGGGGCAACCCTGCAGTTTCTGCCCCACGTCCAAGCTCCATACAAATGAAGGGAAGGGACCAATTTTTACCCTCTCCGTCCAAAGGGCAGGGAAGGAGGCAGCAACTAGAGCACACAAAGGCGGATGAGAAAGCCATTTTCATCCTCTGCCCTCAAATGGAGGGGAATCACCACACACAGACACAATCCCCTGGGGGGTGCATGTAATTTTCACCTTCTACTCCAGGGAGGGGACCATTCTGAGTTGTAAGGAAAGAGGTGAGATTCTGGGATTGGTTGGCCAGGAGCAGCTACCAACCAAGCTGAGCCCTGGAGCAGGCAGGGATAAGGGAAGAACTGGACAGGAGGGATTCAGCCCAGCTTAACTGAGCAGCCAGCATTGGTCAAAGCATCAGCATACACCAGGAGCACTACTGTCCTGTGTCTGCATTAGTAGCAAGGGATTGGCTGGTCAGCCAGTCATTGCCAACTATGTCACCTGATACCTGCGGTGGCTGCCAGAGGTAGGTGCTGAAGCTGTGAAAGTGTCACTGATTAGAGAAAAGTGGCCCTGTCCAGACAGAGGTTCAAAGATGACCTCTCTCAAGCTTGAACCTGCTGGTTCCCACAGTCTCACTGAGCAAGAGATGGAGACCATTTTTCTTTCCGAGATACTGCTTTGCTGTGTCGGTATTTTGTTTTCAAATGGCAGACATACAACAGGAAGGGGAGGGAAGGCAGGCGAGAAGCCAGCCCATAGGAAAATTGTAGGATTTTCCATCCCCCTCTGTGAGGGTGACCAGATGTCCCGATTTTATAGGGACAGTCCCGATTTTTGGGTCTTTTTCTTATATAGGCTCCTATTACTCCCCACTCCCGTCCTGATTTTCACACTTGCTGTCTGGTCACCTTACCCTCTGTAAACCAGTAGTGCCTCTAGTACATTGCCTGAAATGGATGCCAAAAGGTGAAGAGACCATAACACACACAAACACACACACACACACAAAATCAGCACGAAAACCCATGCTAAAACATATACATACAGTAAATCCCCATTCTCCTAAACAACGCATGGACTTTCCCCTTCTCTCACGTAACCAGCATTAATGACAGATGGATGTCTGCTCCACTCTAACCTGGAAGCTCTCGGTCCTTGAATGGATCGTCAATCTCTGTGCTCTTCGATCTGGCGTCACTTTCACACACCGGGGTCTCATAGCTGGAAAAGGAAGAGGGGAAGGAGGTTCAATTATTTGATATAGTTTCAGACACATCAGGTTGTCATTAAGACGTTGGCGAACATTGCAGTCTTGCCTCATCGGCTCAGTGCAGAGGAAAAAACAAAACAGGAATCCAGGTGAGAAATAAATTGGCTCAGACTCAATCTGCATATGACCAGGGTGATGCTTGTAGGAAAAGGGAAGCACTTAGAGGAATCAGCATGAAGGTAATTTTGCCTTCTATCCCAGGCCTTTTCTCTTTGCTTGTCAGAGAGCGGTCAACCCTTGGGGTCCTCAAGAACTGTTCACTATCAGTGGTTGCCTAGATGGCCAAGAAAATCTTTTGAACTTCAGCTAGCCAGGAGGTCATGCTCACTTCTCTTAGATGCGAGCTTAAGCACAGCAAGCCAGGAATTCTGCAACCTTGAGGTAGGGGGAGGGCAATGCATTGTGCCTTGCCTTGATTCAGATGACCACCTGCAGAGTGCACATTTCAACATGCAGCAGCCTGTCTATTAAATAGAGCAGACCAGTAAGAGCATCTCCAGGAGCTATACTAGCTGCCAGTTCAAACAATTCAAGTTTGGTTCCTTCTCTTCAAAAAGTCTCAAATAGCCCAGGATTGAGCTACCTCAAGGGTGCCCCTCTCTCTGCCCTTCTCTACAGCAGCTGTGTCCACAGACTCACTACTGCTGACAGAGCCAGGTTCAAACTCACAGAGGCTAGTTATCAGAGCTTGCTAACCCCACAATTTGTTCCTGTGGAGCTTTCAAGTTGTGCGGCACCCAGGATCCCGCCTGGAGAGCTTTACGATGCACAGAAACGTAAAGATTTCAATAAAGAATCAGTTTCGGTATTGAAATCTGACTACACATGCAGTTCTCCAAGAGCTTTCTAGATCAGTACTAGCCATGACAATGTGGGGTCAGACTATTCCTGGCCACTACGTGGATACACAAGAGTGGGGTTAATGCAAGCCACTTTCTTCCCTGTTGTACCACCCAGTCAGTGGCCAGGGACAACAGGCCTGTGGCTTGTGTGCCTCTGAACACAGGAACTGTTTTCTTCTAACGCTACAGGTCTGCAAGCCAGCTCAAAGAGAGCAGGTATGGGGAGGATGCAGGGCCGTTCCTCCTCTGCATTGGCCATCTTTGCTGGCTGGGCAGAAAAGAGAAGCATGCTGTACTGCCCTGAAGGATGGGCAGCAGTAACGCTCCCCCATGGCAGTAAAGGGCTCCTAAATTTCCTCCCGTGGGGGCTCTGCTCCTCCATGATGCAGACATGTGTCTATCCAATGCAACTGAGTCCTTAGTGTGATAGTTAGTATCAGTGCTGCTAACCTCAACCTAAGCCACTGCTACCATCAATCAGGAAAACCAAGTTTCCAAGTGCCTAGAACTCATTGGTGGTGTTCTTTTCTTTGCAGATAAAAACCAGGCCCAGTCCTCAGAGAGGATCAGCCATTCTGAGCATTTCAAGTTGTAAAGTTCAGCTGTATTTGAGCTGTGTGTGAGCAAAAAAGAGTCTTCAAGTATAGTTTATATGGGAAGTGGCTATTTACTTCACATTTACATTAACTCTCACATAGGTTACTGGATTCTGCAAAAAAAGAACTTAGAGTGAACATGGCACATTTCAGCCAGAAGGCTGCATTTGTCAGAACATTAAGAGCATGTGAAAACAGTGAGTGATAACAAAAGCCTTGACAAATCCCTAAGTTTGATGGGTGCTACTATATATGCTACAATACAGGTCCTTTCCTCTCTGCTTCACTGAGTCCAGTGCACACAACTGACGTGAAAGATGCATTCTTCTCCACTTCCAGTACCTATCAGTGGGATTTAAAAAGTGTGCATTCATACACTCACATTCTGTAGGTGTGTTTCCTCTTCCTCTGCCCCTCACCCTGAAAGTAATAAAACTTAGCACTCCTATAACACTTTCCATCCCTAAGTCTCCCAGAGCTTTTCAGCTCTCACTAACCCCATTTTACAGATGAAGAAATTGAAGCAGAGAGAGGTGAAGTGACTTGACAGTTAGTCAGTGGCACATCCAGGAACAGAACTAAGGTTTCCCCAATTTCCATCTCCATGCTTCATTCACTAATCTAAAGGTGTTCCCTGTGTTGAACTAATGGTAAAGACCAGAAAAGCACAGTGTCTGATAGAGGTAGGGAGATCCTTCATAGTGTAGCTGTACTTCTGAGTTTAATTACGTGTTCTGTTGGAACTGTCCTTTCACCTTGCCCTATAGTTAAGCCCTGACAAGTTCAGTGCACATAACAGAAATACGTGACACTAATTAGTCTATTCGGCTGTAGAAGGGACTGGGTCCCGGGAGAGGGGAAAATATTAAGAAAATATGAACAGTCATGTAGACAAGGAGGCTTAAGCACCCAACTCAGGCCCAGTTGCACTGGTTGCTGATTGGAGCATTATCTACAGTTGTAAACAGGAACCTAGACTGCATAACTCTGGTATGGCAATTCCCGGGTTCTTTGGTTCCCTTGTTTTCTCTGAACTGGTGTTCTCTCTTTCATAGTTATTTCATGCTCCACCTTACAAGCCAGGTTCAAAGCAAGTTGCTCTCACCGGGTAGAAGTACCAGGCAAGGGGCGCCCTGTGTCCACCAGGACGCACCAGCAGTACCCCGTGGACTGATGACATTGCACTGGTTTGTACAGCCCGCCAGGAGCACACTCTGGGATGACAATACCCTCACGGGGGTTCTGCCTGGCCTCCTCCAAGGCACTCTGTCTCTCCTGGTCACACGAGTGAACTTTCTCTGGAAAAGAAGGAAAAACAGAAACATCACCCTTTGCAACAAAACATGGCTTTGGGGCAACTCTCAGACCTCAGCGTTCAGGATGCTAGTCAGACCTGAGAATGCTAGATCTCTCTTCCTTCCCTAAGAAATTCCAATATTCAAAAGGAGTTTCCCAGCATGCACAGGGATCAGTGTTACATTCCGGACCTGAAATCCTCCTACTAATGACGACAGTCAGCCACTTGTGAAGGGGTGCACCGAACACATTTTCCACTCTGGCCATCAAAATGGATAGGCTGCTCCTGCTTTCAGTATGTCCTAGACAGAGTGCATCTACTGCATACCCTGGGGGAACAGAGAGGAGGGCCAACCCCATCACCCCTGGGGCATGGAAAGAGCATGCTATTTCTTCCTTATTCCCCAGTATGTCCTGGGGAACGGAGAGGGCACCTAGGCTTCCCTTTCCCCACACAGTATACCCTGGGAGACCGGAGAAAGGGCCGTGTCCCTCTCCATCCTACTATACAGAAAGAGGGCCTCCTTGTTAACATCATCCATGAGGGAACAGATAAAACAGGTGATATGCACTAGGGAACAGACGATTTAGAAATGTCCCCTAGAGTCATCCAGGAATCTGGAACCTTCTGCTCCAAAGATCAGGCTTCTATCACATGAGTTAGAGGACAAACTCATTTAGCTGGCAGATGTAGTAGGCTGCTGTCCTCTATATGGACCAGCCACTAGAGGGGGACGAGAGACACGCTTTACAAACCTATAACGTTAACAACTATTTAACTGAAACAGTTGAGAGAAAAATTCTGTTTGTTGGAAGACCTCAGATACGTCCATCTGGCCTTTGACCTGAGGGCTGAGAAAATTGTTGCTTCAAGTTCTCAAGTCACCTAAGGAATCTAGAAAAAAGTGGAAGACAAGACTTGACATTCTTAAGGTTAAAAAAAAAAGTAAAGTAGAGAACAACCCAATAAACTCTGGATTTTCTTAAAATATGTATCATGATAAAAAGTGAGGGGGACAAATGCTCCCCTCTTCTATACCCCCTTTTGCAGGACACTTTAATAAGCCATATTGCTCAAAATCCTTTCCCATGCCCAGGGGGCACTTCAAGTTTTCAGTAAAGAAACTAACTCAGAACCCTGAGAGGAAGTGTCTCAACCTGGACTTGCAGACATTTTGATGGTCAGTTGGGACACAGTGCATTACACAACTGTCTGCTCTTTCTGGGGGCCGGGGGGTGCCACCCACAGAATTAGTCTGGCAGTTCTGAATGGAGTTATTTGGGCACAGATTGCTTCGGTTACCAGCGGCCAACTGGCCATGATTTATAATTGTAACATAGCAGCCAATGAAAGAGGTTCCATGAGACCATAGATGTCCTCCGTCCCAAGCATTTCAGACCCTCCTTAGGACTGTGAACAAAAGACACGAACTTTGTCACACACGAATCCACACAAATTAGGTTTAATATAAGAGCCTTAACTATGTGCAAGTCTGACTTAACCAGAAAGAAACTTGATTGGTAAGGAGTGGGGGTGGGGTGGGGGGAATAAAATCAACACAACTGAAAGGGCTCAAGTCTCAGCTGATATTTAAGCTGACTTCACTTTGCTGACAGATTTCACATCTTAAAAAAACCCTGACTGTTCCTAAGCTGTATGCGGACAGAGGAGTCATTCAGTAAGAGGCCTGTGGGCTTCTTAACAAATCAATTACATCACAAGGGGCCAGCTTACTCAAGGTCCCTGCCTGACAGCAATTTACACCTGGGCCGTCGGGTGAGAGGGTAATTCATTTAGTTCGATGAAGCAAACAAGAGAGCCAGAATTTCATGCCTATGATCACCTCATTTTTGATTAATTCACTTTATTTAATAACCAAAAGAAAAAACTCCATTGAAGAGAAGTGCATTCCAGACATTTTTCTGTCCAAATCCCCAAAGCTTCCTCAGTGCACAAATTCTCTGGAGTCCTTTGAGTATTGCAAAACTGGCACTAAAAGTGTCCTTTGAAAAAAAAATAAATACCAATGCTTTTTTTGGCTCTTCACAACAACTTGTTATAAAATTAATCACTTTTCTTTTAATCAGCCATAGCCTTAGTTGACATATATACAGTACTGTGTGAGTATACATCACTGTGCATGTATATGCAGTGCACAAATGTACATTCATATACACATACCTATGCTTGCATTATACCAGTGGCATTTAAAAACATTTTCTCTTTGCCCAGTATACTAACAAGAGAAATGTGGGGGAATGGATGGCCCAGGGAACTCCTAATAGAAAACAGAGCTGATTGATAATCACTACCATCTGATGGGTGTTTAATGGGTTATGGGTACATCTACACAGTGAAAAAAACCCTCACAGCAGCAACTCTCAGAGCCCTGGTCAACCAACCTGGACTCATGCTGGGGGGCTAAAAATAGCAGCGTAGCTGTTTAGGCCTGGACTGGAGCCTGGACTCTGAAACCTGGTGACATGGGAGGGTCTCAGAGCCTGGGCTCCAACCTGAGCCTGAACAGTCTCTCAGCTATTTTTAGCCCTGTGAGACCAAGTCAATTGACCTGGGCTCTGAGACTTGCTTCCACAAGGTTTTTGTGGGGGGGGGGGGGGTTGGTTTTGCTTTGTAGACCTACCCAGTGAAATGAATTTGGCAGCCTTTGTTTAGTTCATGGCACATAGGCATCCATGTCACAACAAACACCATCATAATTGGCACTGATTGGCTCCCTGTTGTCTTTCTACTGAGACTTCCAAGGACTGAACGGACCATGGAGACTCTCACCCAAGGCTGTTTAAACTAGCAAATTGTGTAGCCATCACTCTCCACTGTTGGCGAAAGCCGAGATGTAGGCAGGACTACAGTATTAATTTTACCACCATGTCTTCTAGAGCAGTGTTTCTCAGTGACCAGTCTGTGGACCAGCACCGGTCCCCGAGATCTCCCTGACACAGTTGAGTAAGGCAGCAAGCCGGTCCCTGAGAAACAAACACTGTGATGAAAACACCAGAATCCTAGCTATACTTCAGCATTCATCATGGCATCACTAATAGTGAATTCTAACTATGAAGTTTGCTAATGTAGAAGAGGCCTTCTAGGAGTTTCCCTGAGACAAGTTGGAGGTGCTGCTCACTGGACGGAGGACCCCAGGGTCACTCTTTGGAATGACTTCCTTCTCCAGGGGTCACTCTGGCACCTTTGTGAATTAACATTTAGAGTACGTCCAGACTACACACTGGATCGGCGGGTAGCGATTGATTTAAGATGCGATATATCGATCCCCGAACGCGCCCCCGTCAACTCCGGAACTCCGCCAGGGTGAGCGGCAGAAGTGGAGTTGACAGGGGAGCTGCGGCCGTCGATCCCACGCCGTGAAGATGGGAGGTAAGTCGAAATAAGATACGTTGACTTCAGCTATGCTATTCCCATAACTGAAGTTGCGTATCTTACATCGACCCCTCCCCCAGTGTAGACCAGGCCTTAGGGCCTGATCCAACACCCACTGAAACCAACGGGAAGATTCCCAGTGACTTCACTGCAACTGGATCAGGCCCTCACTGTGCAGATTGTTTTTCTGGGAAAACATCTCACTGGCACCTTATAATCTATGTGCAACATGTGACAGTGGGCAGGGCATCTAGAATGTATGGATAGAGGCTTTTTATCGTTCGTACCAATCCATGAATAAAGATGGCATGCAAAACTCCATTCATGGCCAAACATCACTCTCTCTCATATACCATTGTATATTATATAGATATGTGCACATACACAAGTTTAGGTGCTCACCCAGGTTTTAGTCAGTTTTCTTCTGTTGTGTTGGATATATTTGAAGGGTATCACAAGATTTTTAATATGGAAAAAATGTTTCCATAAAAATCATATGTGGCAAAGTCATGCTGACCTGAGCCCTCCTGTATAATTATTTTTGGAAGTTTCAATTTGTTAGAAAATTACAAGATATATATAATATTTAAATTGCAAAGTATATTTCAAAACAGTTTTTAATTGTGATATGGGGATGTGAGAGTAGCTGGCTCAACTTCAGAGGCAAATTAACCAATTTGCAAGGAGCTGACGTTGGTTTAGTTGTGGGAGAGGAGAATGGGACAGTTGCAGGATAGCTGCTTCCTACTGGGGGAGAATGTTTATCTAAATGCACGTAGTGATAATAGTTTGTGTACAGGAAACCTACAAGTTTTTTCGTCTCTTGACATTTAAACACTAGGATCTCACACCTGTGTACTGTAACCTCCCCATTATACCACAGCTGTGAAACAGAACTTATTTACTAGCAGGTGGTGGCATTTTTGCTATATCTGTTAAATAAATATGTCCTCAGGTTTCATCTTTAATACTTTCGTTAGCCGTGAACAAAATTTGCATGTGATACAAAATTGTGAAGAGTCATCAACACCTGCAAAAACAGATAAAACAAAAAATACTCAGTGCCCATATCTAGACACTCATGCAGTCACAACAGTGGCTGATGGTTAGATAAATAAGAATGGGTACATTTAAAAAAATAAATTAAATTTAACTTGGATAAATATATGATGGGAAAACAATCTGAAACATTTTATAGGAAGAAGTATCTTGAAAAGCAGAATTGTAATAGAGAATTAGGGCTGATTGTGGACAGCAAACTTTGTGCAGTGCAATGTGTTAGCAAAAAAAAAAGTCAATGTTATTTGGAGTTAGATACATGGATGCATCGTGTCACAGAGCAGGAAGGGACTTAAGCACTTGTGAGACTGCTCCTTAGCTAGCGTAAATTGGCGTAGCTCAGTTGACTTCATTGGTTTATACCAACTGATGATCTGACCTCCTGTGCTAACTTACAGGCACTTTATTACAAGAGACATAAGGAATTCAGAAAGTGACAGTGATTAAGGGGTTAGGTGGATTGATTTATGAGGAAAGATTGAGAGAACTAACTGTGGTATTTTCAGAAGCACTCAGCATTGTCCAAACTCCATTCTTATTTATATCAATGGGAGTTTTACGGTTGACTTCAACAGGGACAGAATTAGATGGAAGCTGAGGGTTCTGAAAATCCTATTCTAAATGTGTGCAACTTCCACAAATGGTAATGACTAGGGGCTATGACAACCAATTATAAGAGCATTAACACCACTAATGGAAAGGAATTGTTTAGACTGGTCCAAACCCTTAACACAGCGTAATGGAAAATTATTACAACAATAATTTATACTTCTACAGCACTTTCCACCCAAGGATTTCAAAGAGCTTTACAGATGTTAAATGAATTAGCCTCAGACCTCCCTGAAGTAGCAAGCAGAACTATTCCTATTTTATAGCAGAGGAAACTGAGGCACAGAGAGTGTAAGTGATATGCCCGTGGTTTGTTGGGGACAAAGCCCAGGTTAAAATTCAGATCTCCTGCGTTCCAGTCCTGCACTTTAACCATAAGGCTAAGCTTGCTCTGATCAGGACTAGAGAACGTAGGCTGGAGGAGTTCCCTTTTGGCCAGTTCTGTTAGAGTAAGGAACAGTTCCATTGAGGGAAATGGTGGCCTCTCCGTTGCTTGAGACATTTAGAAGTAGACTGGAGAAAAGCACTTGTGACTGTGCTGTAGCCACCAAGCCTACACTGACAGTGAAGGTAAGATGTCCAAACAGATCTCCTGTATCTCTCAGATTTTTGATTTGGTGAACCTCCAACGACGTCATCTAGATCTAGTATCAGAGAGGTAGCCGTGTTAGTCTGGATCTGTAAAAAGCAACAGAGTCCTGTGGCACCTTATAGACTAACAGATGTATTGGAGCTTTCATGGGTGAATACTCACTTCGTCAGACGCATGTCTAGATCTAGGACAGTGGAAACTTTGGAATGCCAAATAAGCTGTAAGCCAGACACTAGCTATAAAATTCATCTGCAGCCCAAAAAAGAAGCTCGTCTTCTCAATGAAGTGCAGGGTGTCTACAACCTTGACTCCCTACTTGAGTTAGCAGGAGTTATAGGCACCAAGAGGCAAAAAGGGAAAAAAAGAAGAAAACCTTAAAACGTGCATAGATCTACATCTAGTGAGAGAGGAGCATCTACTGAGTCGATGGGAGTGTGGTGAGTGAGAGGCTACCCAGGATCAACAATACTACTGTAACCATTTTAAAAAGAAAGACATTATCATCATGTTGTCCTATTTTCTGCTGTGACTTGTGACAGCCATCAGCAAAACAAAGCCCACTAGCTCAGCCAAACTACTGCTGCTGCTAGGGAACAAAACCTTTGGGAGTCAGCAAATCAAGATTGCATTACCCACTGCCAGCAAGCATGAGAGAGAGAGAGAGAGAGAGAGAGAGAGTAAGTGTGTGTGTATTAGAGCAGGGGTCCCCAACCTTTTTAGGTCCAGGGACCGGTTTCGTTTGCCGGACCCTCCGCAGGCGTGCCTGCGGAAGCTCCAGCTGAGCCCCGGGAGCAGCGGACCTCCCGCAGGCACGACTGCGGAGGGAGCGCTCGTCCCGCGGCTCAGCTGGACCTCCCGCAGGCATGCCTGCGGAAGCTCCACTGGGTCGGTTCGCGGCCCGGTTTCTAAGAGGCCGCGGACCGGTACCGGGCCGCGGACCGGGGGTTGGGGACCCCTGTATTAGAGGAAAGTTAGTGGCAGAAATATCCATTTTAGCTGTAGTTGCTCAGCTCTAAAATGCTAACTACTTGTTGTTTTTCACTCTCGGCTACTTTTAACACTCTTTAGAGCATTTTAAAAACTGGCATCTTCCGAAGCGATGAGCTACAGCAGGAGAGATGGGGACAGGACATCTCTTGTGGCTTTTTTATTAAACAAATTTTCCCTGGCAATGATCTTCTGAGAGATGCATCATCACATTCCTAAAAGGTCTCTTGCTCTCTCACACATTGAGAAATGCACTGTCTGACACATACCTCTACCATCTCCACACAGAAACAGAAGTGGACTGATGAGGTAAGGGACTCATCCACTGTCTAATTAGCCAGCTGATTATTAAAGATCTGGGGAATTTAGTGATGCAAGGCAGTGCTAGAGAAGAGCAAATGCCAAGGAGCACTAGAAGAATACATTACTGTTTAGACTCCTGCTTGAGGGGTAGATACTGTTTCACTAATGGTCAGTAATTAAAACACCCTCCAAAGACTTTCCCAAAATCTTGCTAAATCATATAATCTCAGCAAGAACTGCTTCTCCCTCTTGCTTGAGAGGGAGCAGGTGAGCTTTGGAAAGCAAGCAGTCACTGAGGCCCAGTGGCTAAAGCACAGGCCTGAAAAAAATTCAGGGTTCTATTCCCAGCTGCATGGAATGTGCATATGATAATAATCACCTGAAGGAGATATTTAGGGTTTTATTCCTAGTTCTGCCACAGACTTGCTGTGTGCAGGTAAGTCACTGAAGATATCCATGCCTCAATTTCTCCAGTGCTTACAGGCTTTTTTAGGCTAAGTCTATCAATTAAATTGCTTTGAGATCCTTGAATGGAAGGTGCTAATATTAAGTCCTGCATTATTAGCTGTAATGGTAGCTCTGGTGCTAGTTAGCCAGCCAGCCATATTATCCAGACCCATCAGTTCCTATTAAAACAGATGAGAGGCCACAAGGAATGGGAGTAGACTGGTCACACAGTGCAGGTCACCATGTGTTATCTGAAAGGCAAATCATTTGAGACAGGCTGATTCAAAGCATAGCACTAGCTACCCAGATTCATGACTACAGAACTGCTTCTTCTGGAGTGTTTTTGCTCTGCCTTGTAAGGTGCTTTTCTCCAGAGCCAGACACATGTGTGGTAAGAGCAACATGCACCATCTTCTCTCTGGCTTGGGCACTAGGATTTCCTCATGAGTGGTTTCCCCTGCGTTCTGCCTGCAGTCCAGCTCGAACCTGAAGGTTAAAATGCAAACAGAACCTGGAGGACCAGCTACGGAATCACTTTGCAGAGCTGATATTTGACACTCAGCCTACTTCTAGCCCATGGACAGAGGGACAAAACTCTGATCTTTTGCCTGGTAGCACATTATCGAAAATGCTGAACTATGGGGCCAGCCCAGTTAGCAATAGCATTTTTTTTTAATTAAAAAACACCTCGCTTCAAGCTCTGCTACAAGATAGGGAGCTAAAAAGGAATACAGCAGCGGCTGGTGGATGGGCTGAACAGCAGAAACATCACAGATTTGGAGCGAAGATTCCTCACTTCTGTTTCTAGCTCTGCCATTGATCCACTGGCCTTCAGCAAGTAAGGGCCTCTGTGCCTCAGTTTCCCTCTCTGTGAAATTGGAATAACATTTGCTCCTCTCAAAGAGATTAATCCATTGAGCCTGATTCTCATTTACACTTAGGCCCCTTTACACTGTTGTGGTAGAATCAAGAGGCCTTAAAGCGTAACGTGATGTAATTTACACTAACTCAGGGCTCTTTTACAATGTCAGAGCAGTGCTAAGGAGATTTTGTGTAAGTGAGAAACAGATCCATTGTGGTGTATAGAGCACTGAACTTGTGGAGGAATAGGTGCCTTTCTGTCCAACTAGGACGCTCAGAAGCAATGGACCAGAGAAACGGAAAATTCCATCCAGGAAGCAGTTTCAACACAAGTTGCTGCAGGTTTGCATCCCTTCTACCTCAAAGGCAAAGAATGGTTTTAAATAACCCGGGGTGCTGGCACACAAGGGCTGGCAGTCCTGCTAAACAGCATGATGAACAGGTACTAGACACCACTCTGCAAAGCAGGGACGTGGGTGGAGGAGCAGAAACAACCCCTTCTGTTTTCTCTAAAAGCACAATACCAGCTGAGCAAATATAGGCCCTGGGTATAGTATAAATCTCTCCCCACCTCTTACTCATCAGCAGCACCACCACTGCAGCCTGTCTCAATCTTGGACCATCAGCCTGGAAGAACACTCGGGGTTTATTTTATTTTTTATAGTAAAAAGAAATATTCTCTGCAGTTGTCCGCAGTGCACACATTCAACTGTCTTTGCTTTGACAGTTAATCTCTCAGCAGATAACATGGGAAAAAGTTACTGTATATACTGCACGCTGCAGAATTTTATCTGTTGATTTATTATGTTCAAAGTGCCTTGCAGCAGGTGGCACGTTAGACCTAAATTATTCAGCAACCCCACTTCCCTGCCCCCCCTACACGCTGCCCCCTATTGAGATGGCAGAGCTGCATTGAGTTAGATTGCATTGTTAATCAATTCTAACACTATTCAATATACTGCATAGCCCCTTAGACAGAAAACAGGGGTCAGCAGAAGGGGTGAAGCACTGTCTTGGGGATCAGGGTAGACTTGCAGAAGGAGGTAGCTGCTACTCAGGCCTCTTAAACTGCAAAGGAGTAGTGTGCTATTCTTGTGGGAATTAGCTGCTGCACAGCCAGGGTAGGGTCCTGCTATGCAGTACTCCTAAATCCTGCAGGAGCAAAATTCTGCTCTACTTGGATGGTAGTCACCTATTCCTGCAAGCCTATCCCACCTGCCTTCCAGACAGTGCTCAACCCCCATCTGCTGCCCCAGGCACCCAGGCAAGCAGTCACACAGCCATTGCAAACCTTCTAAAACAGTGGCCAGACAAGTTATGGAGCTAGAGGAGAGCAGAAAAATGACCACATTATTTTTAGCATGCCGTGCATCATCTTGGCAAAAAGGTAAATTACAGCAACTATTTTGCCTGGCCACATAATCCATTTACATACAGGTTACCTATTACCCTGATTAAATCACAGCTCATTAGAACACTTTGGAAATTGTCTGTGTCATCTTGTTGACTTGATTAGATTAGATTAGTGGTTCATGGTACATAGAGATTGAGACACTCTCTTGGATCCTAGACCACTGAAGTCCCACCAATTATACAGCCTAAAATCCCCAATGGCAGTGGTAGGCCTGAATCAAAACCCCTGAGCTGCTAAAGTTCCCAAGCTTTGTAGAAGTTTGGAAATGAGCTTCACAGCCAGCCTGGTTTTCATTTAGCACCTAGTGTGGTTGTATCTAAGCATTATCTCCACAATGGCCAAATGACAACCCTGAATTTGAACACCTCTGAACTGAGAAAACTTGGATCCAAATCCAGCTATGAACAATGCTTCAGGCCAGCTCTACTCAGAAGATGGGTCAGACAGGAGATGGAAACAATTGATCTTAGATGTTCTTGTTTTGGGAGGGAGTCAGAAGATTACTCCACTCCCTTTTGTCTATGAAATTCCTCGCCACCAAGTGGCAGCTTGTGGCATAGTTAACTCCTGATTGCCTTCTGGGCTACAGCTGAACCCGTTTCTTCACTCCCATTGCTTTCACTATTTGATCTCAGCTCCCTTTGCACAACTGAGGAATACGTAACAACTCCTACCAGGACCGGCTCTACCATTTTTGCTGCCCCAAGCAAAAAAAAAAAAAAAAAAAAAAAAAGCCGCCCGGACTGTGCCACCCTAGGCACGTGCTTCCTCTACTGGTGCCTGAAGCCGGCCCTGACTCCTACTTGACTATAATGAGAAGTTGTATGTGTTTCCACCCCAGTCTTTCAATACCCTTGGGAGAATTCCCCATCCCTACTCCTCCTGCTCCCACACTTTTTGTTAGCAGCAGGAACTATTGTTGAAGAAAGTCACCTCCCTCTGCTGGCTGCACTGTGTAAGAACAGCATTTCCCCAACAGTATTGGCGATACGGGACATAGCTGTAAGGTGTCATGTAGGAGACTGTTAACTGATTCAGGCTAATTTGCGTGAAACACGGTTTGGCTGCCCACTGCAATGGCCACCTTTTGCACCTAGGGGTGCTTGTGTACGCACATGTCTATGCACAGGCCAGGGTGTGCATGCATGAACGTGGGGGGCAGATTAGTGTGTGCGTGCCATGCAGGTTTGTGGTGCATGTGCAGCACACCATAGGCATATGTATGTGCGTGCACATCACGACTAAGGGACTTCTCCCTGCAGGTTCACAGACCTCCTTCAATCGGGCAGAGCCTTTGTAAAACCAAATTCAGTTCTCTCCAGCCTCCCCTTCTCTCTATGGTCCAAAAAGATCCCTGATCTAATCCCCTGGCCTCAGTAGAAGCTCCTCAAGAGAAGAATTTGACCCTCTTGTTTTAACCCTAAATGGAAATCTGTGGGGGTTTAGCAAAGAGCTTTGCTCCAACTCCGTGTACCTCTCTGCTGCCCATCCCCCTCCCCTCTCTCCAGGCCATTTTCCTTAACAGGCAGCTGTGGAGGTAGCAGTTATGACTGTGCCTAGAGTAATTTGTTTTCTTTCTTTGGGGGTAGAGGAGACGGAATTCTTTGGGAATGATTTATCACATGGCACTAAGGGGGAGCTTCATTTATTTGCCTAGCTGCATATGGTTTAGCACCTAGGATTGCAAACTGATTATTATACATTGTTATTTTTCCCACTTGTATACTTTGCACCTTTTCATAGAGCGGATTAACTGCTCCCCAATGGCACATTATTTATGACTGTTTGCTCACAGACTGGCTAGGAAGGGTCCTGGCTCTAGACTCTTCCAGTGTGCCCCCCCCCTCCCGCCACTTCAGGTCTGCTGGAGGATCACACTTGCTAGTGATATATCACTCCAGTTCTAACTTTAAATAGCATGTAGGTAAGAGACTCCGTGATGGAGTCTGGATCCCTTTGGCAGCAGCCAAGAAAGGAACGCGTGACTGGACTGCAGCTGCAATGAGAGAGAGAGTATGCACAGCCAGAAGAGCAGCTGCCTATGCATGCACATACACAAACATGCAAGATTAGGGCTTGTCCACACTGGCAATTTATAGCGCAGCAACTTTCTTGCTCAGGGATGTGAAAAAACACCCCCGAGTGCAGCAAGTTTTAGCGCTGTAAAGCGCCAGTGTAGCTACGCCCCTCATGGAGGTGGGTTTTTTAGAGCACTGGGAGAGCTCTCTCCCAGCGCTCTGCCACGACCACACAAGCCACCTTAAAGCCCTGCAGTAATGCTTTAGCGTTGCCAGTGTAGATTAGCCCTTAGTGAAGGATCATCACTAGGACAACTGATTATCTGGCTTCCAAGGCAGGAACTCAGCAGGAAACATCATTGATTCATCATGAAAATTAAAGCAGTCTGGATAAAAATAAAATCAAGGATTTTTTAAAAAAATATTTACTTACATTATTTTTATTTAAATTAAATACAGGTTTATTTTTACAAAATAAACCCATTTAAAATTAAATTTGAAATAGGCAACCTATGCTTAGGCCTAGATGTACTATAATCTATTAAAATAATTTAAATTAAATACAAAAAATAATATTAAGCTGTACATGTTTGCTGCCAAGTTTTAAACAAGTCAGACCACTGAACTGGTGGAAGTAACTGGCTAAGTACCTGGAACCAGAGTTTGCTGAAGTGCTAACCCATTCCTCCTCCTCCCCCCCCCCCGCCCCCATAGTAGCCTCTTCTGCAAGTGCAGAGAGAATATTTTCTTCATTTAAATTTATTCAACTAGTTTAGTTCAATCACTAGGTCATTCAAAGTTAAGAAACCAGTTTGGAGTTGAAAAAGCAGGAGAGCTTGTTTTCCCTAGCTTTTATTCATGGAGAAAAAGAAGCGTGAGAGAATGAGATCGACTAGTTCTAAAATCTTGAAGGGCCTGGTGACCAGAACTATCAGTTCAATTGATTAACTACAGAGAATTCCTTTGTTTAATAAATCAGAAGAGATTAAAATACTGGGACTGTTCAAGTTGGCGGAGAGATGGGCGGGAGGGGGAGAAGATGATCAGTGTTCCCTCTAATTTTTCCCACCCATGTGCAGAATGAATTTTGTTATGTGCACCAATATGGAGGTGATGTGTCACACATCACCTCCATATTGGTGCACATAAAATTAATGCAGTGGGGTGGGGCTGAGGGGTTTGGAATGTGGGAGGGGGCTCAGGGCTCAGGCAGAGGGTTAGGGTGCAGGGGTGTAAGGGTTTTGGCTGGGGGTGCAGGCTCTGGGGTGGAGCCGGGGTGCAGAAGGGTGCTCCGGGGCTACAGTGGGGAGAGAGGACTCCCCACCGCTTTCTCTCCCCACAGCAGCACCTGGGCTGGGTGAGGAGAGGCACCTCTCCCTGCTGCTGCAGCTCCAGAGCTGGGGCTGCAGGATAGGCACCCCTTCCCCAGCCCCAGCATGTCCAGGCTGGGGCGGGCAGAGGGGCATTCTGGCCACAGCAGGGCCAGGCCGCCTTGGTCGCAGTAGGTTGGGGCCGGGCTAAGTTTGGGCAGGGGGAGGGGCACCTCTCCCCCAGCTGAGTTTCCTGAGCAGTGCTAAATAGGCTTACAGGGAACTTAGAATATGACAGAGGTCTACAAAATCATGAATGGTGTAGAGAAAGTAAGGAAGGAAGTGTTATTTACTGCTTCACATAACACAAGACAATGAAATTAATAAGCAGCAAGTTTAAAACAAATATGAGGAAGTACTTCTTCACACAGTGCACAGTCAACCTGCGGAACTCATTGCAAGGGGATGTTATGAAGGCCCAAAGTACAACTTGGTTCAAAAAAGAATTAGATAAGTTCCTGGAGGATAGGCCCATCAGTGGCTATTAGCCAGGATGGGCAGGGATGCAACTCTATGGTCTGGGCATCCCTAAGCCTCTGACTGCCAGAAGCAGGGAGTGGATCACTCAATTATTGCCCTGTTCTGTTCGTGCCTCTGAAGTATCTGGCATTGGCCACGGTTGGAAGACGGGTTACTGGTCTAGATGGATTATTGGTCTGACCCAGTATGACCATTCCTATCTTCTTAAAAAATGTTTTGATAAAAAACAAAATAAATGTGCTGGATACATACTTACGGGTGTTCTATTCAACTAATACAAAAATGAAAATGCTGTTTTTGTACATTCTAATTTCCATTCAAATGCAGCTTGATGCAAATCATGAGTAGAAAATTAATCTAGTGAATAAGAAATGCTTCATTCACCATTTTCTAATGTAATGAAAATGTAAAAATTAAAAATATGAATAAATATGAGTTTAGCTATATAATTGCTTAAATAAAGTATATCGATATAATGTATCCTCCTGGTTAACAACCAGAAGCACTGCATTTAGTATAAAGGCTGTATTTAGTTGTAAAGCAACATGTTTTTACAGTAACCAGCCAGTGGCGGGGGGGGGGGGGGGGAAGAAATCAATATTTCTTTAGGAAAATAACTAAAAAGTAAATATGCAAAACCATAAATAAACCAATTATTTAAATCATGATTAAAATAAGTGATTTAAATCAATCCTGTCTGTAACTGAGTGACTTGACAGTGGTGAGTTTTTATACCAATGAAGGTTTCTCCTCAGTGGGGGGCTGCTTAGGACAGTTGCTGGCTTGACACCTACCAAAGGCCAAATGGCTATAGAAGAAAAAAAAAGAATAGGACAAATAACTAAACTTGGAGGGCACCCAAGGGGTAGGAGGGTGATAAGGGGACTTTAGTGTTGTACTTCAACACTTCCGACATATCGGGGAAATACTGCATAGGGAGGCATGAATCCAAGACATGGGACTGGAGCCAGGAAAGACATCTGATGGATGCACAATAGCTATGGCTACAAGCTTTCCGACCATCTGTTCCCTTCTATCAATCAGAGCCCTTTCCTGGTGTGAGAGCGGAGCTTCGTTCTCCCTCCCTTTTACACTCACAGGGACCAGTCATGTTTGAACAGTCCCATACACATGCCAAGAAGAGACAGAGGCTTGGAAACGTAAGACAAAAAGGACTGGGCGCAGAGTGAGCAGGTCTCCGATGTTTACGTAGATTCTCTTCGTTCTAGCCAATCTTGTTTTGGTTTCACTGAAACTAGCTTTCTGCCTAGTTAAATTGTCTACATCTCTGGCTGCTGCCCTCTCCCTTGTTTGTGTGAGGTCCAGCTATGCTTGCGCTAGGCTCGAATGTGCTGTCTCTCCTCCCACCCCACTGACAGCCCATTGACTTTGTGCCACCTACCAGCCAAAAACTATGAAGGCACAAGTCTGCAATGCCCTATAATCCACTGTACGGTGATGTGGTAAATTCACTGTGACTGGCAGAGAAGGGCAACATGTCTGGATGAAAACAGCCACAGCCAGTCTAACAGCAGCAGGGAGTGGGAGCGAAAGTCATGGGTGGCAGCAAAAACTGGGCCCAACAGAAGCAGCGGGACTCAGAAGTTCTCTAAGACAGTGGGATGGGGGAAAGGTGGGAAGTTCCATGAGTCCTGTGGGGAGCAGGATGTTGGCTGGGGAACGATTAAAAATAAAAAGCTAAGGAGAAAGCCAGGCTACACCTTCCCCACTCTGCCCCCAGCCACAGGTCTTTGTTGTGCTTTTCAAAAACCTGAACACCTTTACTGAAGTTCACCAATACCACCAAAAACTGTGGAGGATATGCCCATCTACTCCCAGGAGGTGCACCCTGCAACCTTCAAATGCCCAGCCACCAGGACACGAAGGAATTTTCTTCTGACTGCAAATGATAGTTAGTTCAACCCACAAATATGAATGGGTTCAGTGCCTCCCCGTCCTTAACAGAGCATACAGACCCTGAGTTAGAGTCCAGGCCTACCCCATTCCTGGGGGTTGGTTTTATTGGTAAAGACACCCAAACAAAACAAACCTCAGTCTAAACTTTCTCCCTAATCTTGATAGTTCCTAGCATTTCCCTCCAGAGCCTCCTCTGTCCCACCCCTTTCATATTCTGATTGGACTCGCCTGCCACTACAGCTCAGCAGTAATTATACTAATTCTTAATGCACAGCTATAGTATCAGTGGTCCAGGTGACTCAACAGAAGAGTCCTGTGTTTGCATACAGGGACTGAGAGTTTGCCATCCTGTTACAGTGAGCAAGAATCACCCTGGTTAAGCCAATACATGAGTGTATCTGTATCTACCTCTTGAGAATTCTCACTGTCCCGTGTCCTCAAGCAAGGCATGTGACAAGGTGATGGACAAGTGAAGAAGGCTGTTAGCTCATAGGGTATGTCTACGCAGCATCTGGGAGGTGTAATTCCCAGCTTGGGTAGACCTACACATGCTAGCTAGCACCTAAAAATAGCAATGTGGATGCCATGGCATTGGTGGTGTCAGACTAGCTGCTTGGTACATACCCGGGGCCGTACTTGAGTCACTAGCCCAAGCAGCTACCCATGTCACTGTGGCCACTCTGCCTTTTTATTTTGCGCTAGTTTGAACGTAACTAGTGTATGTTTGTCTACCCAAGCTAGGAATTACACCTCTCCACTGCCATGTAGACATACCCTCTGTTGTAACAAGCAGGGTGCACACAGCCTAGCTAAGGGCACAAACAAAGCCAGCGGAAAAGGGTTACAGTGTGTGTACAGGGGGTGGGACTGAGGAAACTGAATCCTTACCCCAAGGACTAGCAGATATGGCTCCCTGTTCCCGCCTTAAGCAGGTTTCTGGCCATTTGGAGCTGAACTTCGTAAAACAACCCAACCTCCAGCATGATGCAGCCACATTCTACCTCACCATGAAGATCTGTGGAGACCAACTTGGAACATCTCCAGGTTGCCCATGGGGGCGCACTATCCCCCTGCAGGGCCTCTACTGCTTTTGCTCCCTTGCACATAAGACACCCAGATTTCACGTTGCTCCTAGCCCTTATGCCTCCGCGCAAGACTCTCTGAGCCTGATCCTTAAGGTAAATTAATTTTTAAAACTAACATATGAACAATACTATCCTAGTTTCTGTACACTTGTTTTTCACAGCTCATTTATAGCTTTGCTCTGTGTTGGAAGAGCTTCAAAAAGCAAAAAGTTGTATCAGTAGAAAGCAGTAGTAAAGGATGCCCAGAGGGACTCTTCTGCTCTGGCACCCAAAGAAAAACCCACATGGAACTGGCACCCATCCAAGGAGCAGGATTTAGAAATAAACAGCAAGATTCAAAACACACACCTGTCTTCAGCAGCTAACCTTAATATATTACTCATTCTTCCTTTCAAGTAACGTCATGTTCAAGACTCTGGTGATTGCAGAGTATTTACTTGAGACTACTACTGCTGGTTTTCCTAGAGCTGTTTATCTTTCCATGCATGAGCTCATTACATCACCCTGTGGTTTTCTTAAGGGTTGCCAGGATGGGTTGGCTACATGGTTAGAATCTCTCTCTAACCAAAATCAAGTCACTTATTAGCATGAATGGATTTGGAGAAGGCCCAGCAAGGAGCAGCCTTGGTGGAGAGGAACACTCCCAAAAGGACAATTTCTGGATTTATTTTCTTGAAAATAAGAGGAGTTTTCAGGAATCGTCCCAGAACCAAATTTGTAACAAACAGCAACAGTATCCACATAACACTTCAGGGGTTATAAAGCTGTGGGGGGAGAGGGGAAGAAGAGAGGCAGGTGCACAATGCAAGAACTGCTGCCACCCATCTATGTTTTAAAATCACAGCCATTCTCCACATTTTGCTGCGGTGGTAGTGAGAGAGACAGAACTGGCATGTATATTGGCGCATGTAACTGAGAGGCAGTGGGGTCTGGTAGCCCAAGTCTGGAGCTAGGAGCCAGATAGCAGTCCCAAATCCTAATCCAGCCACTGACTCTTTATTTTACCTCTGGCCACACACATCTTTCTGTACCTAGGTTTCCACTTCTGTAGAAGTGAGGTAATACCTACTTCACTTGGTTTGGGTAAGGGGAGGATTAGCTAGTGATTACTATAAAGTGCTACATATAATACTTTCATATAATGATGTGTAGTATACGAGGAAGTTGAGAGAAGCAGAAAGTAGGTGGCTGTCAACTACTCAGTTACAGGTCCAGAAGCAGAACAAGACTTGAGGCCAGACTACTGCATCTGGAGATTTGTTACCAAGTCAGAAGGTGGGAAGATGCTAATGAAGGTGGTTTTGCTTGGGATTTGTTTGTAACGGGAAAAGCATTAACTGAATTTCTATTGCTTTTATATGAGTTCCCAGCTTCGCAGTTCATCCCTGAGCGCGATCCTTTCACTCGTATATTTTATTTATGGGACATCATAATCACCAACTCATGGGAGTTAAAAAGAAAGTCAGCAAGTTATTGAAGATTCTAACACCTTATCTGAAGCATCTGACATTGGCCAGCCAGAGAAAGGACACCACTATACGGACCACTTATATGATCTGATATGGCAATTCCTATGTTCCTACCATGATGAACATGGCCACAACACTACGCTTCCAGGACGTCCAATGCCAATGTAGCCTGGAATGACACTCACATCCTGTGAAAGTGATATTTACTTGAACCCTGTTCACTACTGAACACGTGGCTAAATGATTATTATGGCGGACATACAAACTAAAGGCATTTGAAGAACGTGAAGGAATGAAAGGCTGATTTAGGCTGGTACAAGGAGGGAGAACCTGGAATAATGAGAAGAAACAGAGATAAGAAATTTAGGCTAGATATCAGGAAAAACACATGGAGCAGGGGTTGGCAACCTCTGGCACGTGGCTCGCCAGGGTAAGCATCCTGGCGGGCCGGGCCAGTTTGTTTATCTGCTGCGTCAGCAGGTTTGGCGGACCGCCGCCCCCATTGGCCTGGGACGGCGAACCACGGCCAGTGGGAGCCGTGGTCCACCGAACCTGCCAATGCGCAGATAAACAAACTGGCCCGGACCGCCAGGGTGCTTACTCTGGCGAGCCGCGTGCCAGAGGTTGCCAACCCCTGATCTGGAGGGTGAATTCTATTAGAAGCCATGTCTACCCTACGAGCCAGGGGTGTGATTTCCAGCTCACTTACACTAGCTCAGATGAGAGCTAGCATGAATGTGTAACACCAAAGAATCCTGGTCGTCAGCAGGTGGGATTGAACCTGGGACCTCTGAAGCTAAACGTATGAGCCTCTAATGCATGAGCTAAAAGCCAAATGCCTTAGCTAAGGCTGTAGCAGACTCATTAATCACTAAGTGGTCTAGGTGCCACTAGAGGGAGACATGGGTTACACTAGCATGCTAAAAATAGCAGGGAAGACAGTAGCGTGGGAGGCAGCAGAAGCACAAGCATTGCGCAGTGTAGACGTAGCCAGAGAATGGAAGTGTCTCCTACAGGAAGTGGTGGAAGCTTTATTGCTGGAGGTATTTAAACTCCAGTAGAAAACATTACCTACCGTAGAGAAGAAATATTCACTGGCCTGGGGGGCAGGGAGTAGATAACTTAGTAGACCTTTTCCACCTCCAACTTCAATGAGTCCATTAAAATACAGCAAGACAATATAAGAATTTACCTAATTTGAGGAGCTTTAGGCTCAGAGGCAATACAGCCCAGCCAATGCAGAAAAACTGGCAGCAAAACTTACCTTAATCTGTTAAAAATACAATGAGAGAAAACAAAAACATACTGTGCAATAAGATCTAACACTGCTGTAAGCTAAAGTTACCAAAAGCATCCACTAATTTTGGATGCCCAGTTTAAGACACAAGTATCTCATCCTGGGCATCCAAAATACATAAGCAATACATCGTATTTTCAAAAGTTTTCCTTATTAAGACGTAGCTCATATATAATGCTTTCCTTCCACAGCTTCCAAATGCATCCCCCTATCCTTCAACAAAAAATCCAGAATAAAAAACACCATAAAAAACAGTAGAAAGGGAGCTGAGAGTTATGTGTTAAATGTGTCAGCTGTTCCATAACCGCTTTCATGATCTGGCCTTTCCCCGATGTCAGTAATTCATTGTAGCAAACAGAGACGACTGCAGGTTTGCGTGGCACAGTGTGAAAGATTGAGTCTAGAATTAGCAACTTTCCATAATACCTTGTTACTGATGTAAGAGGGGAAAGTACATCATATGAGGGCAATCAATTATGTGCAATGAGATTTTTTAACAGCTCGTTTTACCTTGCTATGGTAGTTGTACTTTTTTTGTACTCATTTGAAATTCTCCAGCTGAGAGTTTATTTTTGGATTAGTAATGTGTGCCCAATACAATCTCTGGGTTCATTTACAGTCATTTAAAAAAAAATCACCAATTAAGAACAAAATGGACCAAGTTCACAAAAGGAACTCCTTCTCAAGCAACAGGCAGTTTCCTGAGGGAAAGCTTGAACAGACAGTGCTTGCAGCATGCTGGGAAGGTCAAAAGATCTATGGGGCTAAGCAAATTCTAGAGTCAAAGACCTTCCTCTTCCCTACTGAGGATACCTTTTTTTCAGCCCCCCCTTCCCAAATTCAGATCCGGGAACTGGAAGCAAGAGTCTCTCATTTGAGTCTCAGCTACCAGGAGTGTTTCATAAGGAGGCAGGTGGTTGCTAAGATAGCCAGGACCAAAATCATATATGGCTTTACAGAGCAAAACTGCCACTTTGGATGACACCAGGAATAAATCGGTAGCCAGTGAAGTTCATGGAGCACAGGTATGGTTTGCTCTGCATTTGAAACACCACTAAGCCAGCTGGCCAACACTTCTACACCAGCTGAAATTTCTGGGTGGCCTTCTGGGGTAACTCCATGTCGACCATGCTGCTGTAATCCAATCTGGAGGTCATGAAGGATCTAGCTTACTTTATATCCACATTAGCTAATTAAGCCTACTTTATTTCTGCCATTTAGCTCCAGATCACCTTCAGTTTGTGACTGGGAAAAAACAGAGACAGATTAAGTGAATTACTGAAGATCAGAGTCCTAGGCTAAGCTTGGAATAAAAACAAGAGACTGGCACTAACAACTAGTTTAAACTGCCTCCACAAGTTACCTGGGGCGCGCGCACGCTTACAGAACCTGTTCCAGGTCTATTTCTTGTCTCTTTACAAAAGTGTGTGGATGGTGATAGCTATTTATCAAATCTTAAATCAATATCTTGGTCATCTCCTAGCAGCTTCCTCCTGTCTGGCTTCCCAATTCCCATACCATTTCCCTCCAGTCTACCCAAAACATTCAGATGATCAAATCATCAGCTTCACCCACTGCTCAGATCTCACTCCCCTCTTCAAATTTCTCTCATTCTCTGCCTCAAGTTCTAGCTCTCCATTCTCACATCTCTGCACAGGAGTACACAAGTGGTGCGTAAGGATTTACAAGGATCCCCTGGGTCTGATGTCTCCATCATAGTGTGCCAAAGGGTGGCATGCAAGATCTCTACCAGCAGTCATTAATCCACTGGTTGTCCTAATCATTAGGAGAGACGTGTATGGATTATATTGACAGAGTTAAGTATCTATATTTAAAACTACGTTCTTAAGATATGTAAGTTAAGACTGATCACCTGAAGGTGATAAACAGACTCTGTTCCGGCATGGGGTAGACGACACTTATCTCCCTGGCTGACCATTGTGTCTTACAATGTACATACATTTGCCTAGGGAACTAACAGCTAATCAAGACTGACTTTGACAAGAGTTCATAAAATCTACAGGAAGGAACACACAGTCATAAACAGGACATCCTCCCTACTAAGATCAAAGAATTAGCCTGGCACAGGAGAAGAATGCAGCGGGACACCAGCTATCCTTCAACTAGAGGACAAGCTGCCTGTGTGCTTGGGAGGCTCACAGCCAGGCTTCTGATTGAATGCTGGGAGAAGACTTTGGGTGAGCTCAACTTCATTAGATAGGACAATGTCTTGTTAGTTAAGCATTAAGATCTAGAAAGAGCACTGTGATTTTATTTTACATGTATTCGATTGCTTCCAATACTTTTATCTAGCTGCTATTATTTGAATCTTTGTTCTTTGTTAAATAAACTTAGATTTGCTTATAGTGAAAACACTTACAGGTGCTGAGAGTTAAGCGGAGTGGTGAAACTGGTAAGATGAGGTGCACTGTTCTTTTGTGAATAACAGATCTGGGAATTCTGCGAGTGTCCAGTAGATCAGAGGCTGGACTAGGGTGACCAGATGTCCCGATTTTAAAGGGACAGTCCCGATTTTTGGGACTGTGTCTTATATAGGCGCCTATTACCCCTCACCCTCTGTCCTGATTTTTCATACTTGCTGTCTGGTCAGCCTAGGCTGGACGCTCCAGAGGGATGCTTGGAGTGTGCCTGTCACTAACCTGCAGAGGGACAGCATGGCCTGCGTAGGCTGAGAGGGGAGTGCTTGTGCTGCCCGGGGCAGTGAGAGTGCTGACAACCAGTAGGTACCAACAAGGCTTCCTCACACGAAGGGCAGATGGTAGCAAGGTGCCTCACAGCCCTGGGTACCACCAGGAAGCATCACACACCCCGCCTACATCTCTCTTCTCATTTCTGCCTGTTCCACCTTTTGTTCTTTGTTCACCTGAGCCTCTCAGCTCCCTGATCCCAGTGACCTGCTCATTCCTCTCACCATCGTTATTTTTTCTGGGCTGTCTTTCACATGTGGAACTTCTTCCCACCCTGCTATGCAAAGCAATAATTCTCTCTTCACCCATTTACAGCTCACGTTTATTGCAAAGCCCACCAAGGATAACCCACCTCAGAGTCACTGTCACCCATTTATCCAAAATACCACTACAGTTGCCTTGGGTGATCATAGCTACTTAGATTGGAACCCAAGTTTAGCAACAACCTCAGTTCCTTGGGAACCACACACACAGTGCAATAAGGATGCTCTCAGGAAAGTGTTCGTTCATGGAGATATGACACAGGGTTAATGAGAGGGAACATGGGAGTGGAATGAAGACGCACTCTGGTATGAAGCCGTGGGTGAACAACCCCAAAGTTTTCTTCAGTATCCCGAGTTCCTGTTTTAGAAAACAAACTCTCCTCAGCATATACCTGGTACACAGTGAAGAGACCCTCTCTCATTTGTTGCCTGGGTTTCCCCACACTGCAGTGATGAGAGAGAGCAGCATTGTAGCTGCAAGAGGAAGAATGAAATGAGGAGTCCTGGGAAAAGGATCATGCTGCTTAGTTAATTGCCTTTTATTTTTTTAAAGCAGGCATTCGTTACCTGAATTTCTCATACTGGAGCTGTTCAGTTTGGAATCTTTGATGACCAAGTGTTTGATCCAAAGTGTGGGAGCTGTGATTTCTGAAAGACAACGAAAAACACTTAACAAAACCATGTTAGTTCCACTAGTGGGGATGGGGAGGCATGATGGAGGTGGAGGTGTCCTGACTGGTCCATCCTAGTTCTTGGGTTTTGACATGTCCTCCGGGATTCCTTTGTGCATTGTGTGTAGTGTGAGCCTTTAATTATCTCCCACCACAAGCATACACCACCTCTTCCTCTTTCCATATATTACATCTCTGTTTCCTGCTTTCCCTAGCCCACAGTATCTTGCCTCATACCCTTCAGCCCTGACTCAGAAGAGGTACGGACTATGTTGTGTGGTACTGCATGTCACATTTTCCACTAAGAGTTGCATGAAATTCAGTAAAATACTTTAAAATCAGGAATGTAAACATTACCCTAGACCCCAGAGAGCAGCTGATCACCCAATTCCATTTGTCAATTCTCTTTTTAAAAAATCAAAAGCAAATAGATAAATGCAGAGCACTGCTGGGAACACTTAAAAGAAAGCAGGTAAAAGAAACAGATCTAGTTAAAGGACATGTATCTGATGCACGAAACCAAAACACACACAGATATCGACTTTCAGAAAGTGCTTAGAAATCCTTGGATTAAACATGTTATACTGTTCAAGTTCAAAACACAGCAAACCCTGCCTTACGCAACCCCTCAAGGGACGATAAAAACTGGTTGCTTAACAGAGAGATATTCAAATAGAGGTTGAGCAGGGTACTGGATACCCTAAGTGGTCTCTAAAAGGGACTTTTTAAAACTAACAAAAGCATCCTCTATTGAAAACTGGAATATTTTTTAATTTAGTAGGGCCTGATTTATTTATTTAATATAAAAAAATGTCACAAGGGTTTATCTGTTTGCCTATTGACATTTATATAGCTCTGTTCAACAAGGAAGAAGCTGACTGACTATAAAGGAGAAATAAATAATACAAAGATTGCATCAAATGCACAAAGTAAACAAACTGAAAGGTTAGGAGGAGAAACATTTTTTTTCTCTCTCTCTCTCAGCTATAGCAATCATAGGAGTGTTTGCTTGTGAAAGGAGAATCAAGCAATTTAGTCATCTGCCCCAACCCTCCCACACCAGTCCAGGGTCTCATGTCATGGAGCTGCTGAACTGCAACCCAGAGTCAGAAGCTACACCTCCCTGACCTGTTTGCTATTCTTTTCGAGAGTCACAGATAGAGTGTGTGTGTATGGGGTGGGGGGGGGCGTGGGGAGTGTCAGGCCTGATCTAAACTACGAGTTTATCTCAAATTTAGCAGCGTTAAATTGAATTAACCCTGCACTTGTCCACACAACAAAGCCCTTTACTTCGATATAAAGGGCTCTTAAAATCAATTTCTGTACTTCTCCCTGACTAAGGGAGTAGCGCTGAAATTGACAATGCCATTTCAAATTAGGGTTAGCGTGGCCGCAATTCAACGGTATTGTCCTCTGAGAGCTATCCCACAGTGCACCATTGTGACCGCTCTGGACAGCAATCTGAACTTGGATGCACTGGCCAGGTAGACAGGAAAAGCCCCGCAAACTTTTGAATTGTATTTCCTGTTTGCCCAGTGTGGAGCTCTGATCAGCACAGGTGACCATGCAGTCCCAGAATCAAAGAAGAGCTCCAGCATGGACCGTACGGGAGATACTGAATCTGTTCTATCAGAACTCCATTCCAAAAGACGAAATGCCAAAATATTTGAAAAAAATCTCCAAGGCCATGATGGACAGAGGCCACAACAGGGACTCAACAAGTGCTGCATGAAACTTAAGGAGCTGAGACAAGCGTACCAGAAAGCCAAAGAATCAAATGGATGCTCACGGACAGAGGGACGACTGTAGCTATCCCACAGTTCCCTCACTCTCTGAAAACCATTTGAATTCTGGGCTGAGCTCCCAAAGCCTGAAGGGTCAAAAACATTGTCGCGGGTGGTTCAGAGTATACGTCATCAGCCCCCCCGTGAAAGCAAAGGGGAAAAAATCGTTTCTCGCCTTTTGTCAATGTCACCGTATGTCTACTGGATGCTGCTGGCAGATGCGGTGCTGCTGGCAGATGCGGTGCTGCAGCGCTACACAGCAGCATCCCCTTGCCTTGCTTTGCAGACGGTACAGTAGGACTGGTATCCGTCATCATCATCCCGTGGGTGCTCCTGGCTGGCCTTGGTGAGGTCGGCCAGGGGTGCCTGGGCAAAAATGGGAATGACTCCAGGTCATTCTCTTCTTTAAGTTTTCTCTAATGGAGATTCAGTCCTGCCTGGAATATCACGCCAGCTGGAGGCTTCTGCCTCAGGCTGCTCTCCCAGTCAGCAGCATTCCTTGCTATCAGGGCTCACAATCAGATACTTAGACCTCTACATTTTGCTGCAAATAAAAAAATTAAGCTGCTGTTTAGAACTGACCCCCAATATACATATCCTGGGACATTTTGTATTTTACCAGTGTCAACCAAAGGCCCACATACAAATGGAGATTCAGTCCTGCCTGTGCTTCTATCCTAGTGCTTATCACAGATTCCCATTTTCAGCTATAGGCTGAGCAAGTGCAGAATGGTGGTTCACTCTACTTCGCTGTAAGCCAACCGCCCTCCCCTCCCCACTTTGATCTCTGCTTGCAGAGACAATAAAGTTAGTGTTGTTTCTTATTCCTGCATTCTTTATTACTTCATCACACAAATGGGGGGATAACTACCACGGTAGCCCAGGAGGGGTGGGGGAGGAGGGAAGTAACGAGTGGAGTTGTTGCAGGGGCACCCCCTAGAATGGCATGCAGCTCATCATTTCTGCGGGATGTCTGGGGCTCTGACACGGAGCGGTTTGCCTCTCTGGTTCTTTAGTAGGCTTGCCTGATATTCTAGGCAGGACTGACTCTCCATTAGACAAAATTTAAAGAAGAGAATGACCTGGAGAATCATTCCCATTTTTGTCCAGGCGCCCCCGACTGACCTCACCAAGGCGCCAGGAGCACCTATGACAGCAGCAGATGGTACAGTATGACTGGTAACCTTCTTTGTCAACTTGCAAAGCAGCAGACAGTACAGTATGACTAGTAACGTCTTTGCTAACTTGCAAAGGGGGATATTGCTGTGTAGCGCTGCAGTACCGTGTCTGTCAGCAGCATCCAGTAGACATACGGTGACAGTGAAAAAAGGCTCCATGGTTGCCGTGCTATGGTGTCTGCCCGGGCAATCCAGGGAAAGGGGCACAAAATGATTGTCTGCCGTTGCTTTCATGGAGGGAAGATTGACGACATTTACCCATAAACACCTGTGACAATTTTTGGCCCCATCAGGCATTGGGATCTCAACCCAGAATTCCAATGGGCGGGGGAGACTGCGGGAACTATGGGATAGCTACCCACAGTGCAATGCTCCGGAAGTTGACGCTAGCCTCGGTACATGGACGCACACCGCCGAATTAATGTGCTTAGTGTGGCTGCGTGCACTCGACTTTATACAATCTGTTTCCAAAAATCGATTTCTGTAAAATCGGAATAATCCTGTAGTGTAGACATATCCTCAGATTTAAGGGCAAAGTTTCAAGGAGTGCTCTACTCCCACAACTGGTGCCTGCTTTTCAAAAAAGCTATGCTCTCATTCAGACACCTATATAAATGGCCAGACTTCCTAACCAGCCCAGCACATTGAGTTATAACCACATTTGAAAAATCTGGCCTCAGACAATGTAACCCAAGAGCTACCATCTAAAGCTGACCTCTCCCTTTTCCCTAACAAAGATAACTGATGCCATTTAAGGGACTTCTTTCAAGCAATAATTTTTTCCCCTTTCAAGGATATGTGGAAATACGTTAGTTTAACAAAAGTTTATTGTAACAGTAATTTAACTTCAGGGTTTTGCTGCCAGGTTTTGCTTTTTGTATCTAGCTAAAGAAGAAATTGTTTTCAAACACACATTTCAGGGGGAAAACAGAGCATTTAAAACTCTAAACATCGTCAGTTTTCATTTTAACAATCTGACATCCCCAAACCCTATGTGATGGTCAAAGCAGTTTTCCTTTTTGCTCGTCACATGAGTAATAAAGATTCTGAAGGCAACATTAACCCCTTTTCCTTCCACCCCTTCAACCACAATGCCTTCAAATTAAGCTCCAGTGCCACTTTTGCAGCCCCAGTGCCTCCATGGCAGTAGCACAGGTGTAACCGATTGTTTACTAAAATCCCATTACTGGGCCAGAGTTGTTTACTAATTCTGTGCCCATAGGGTGAGATTTTCAAAAAAGAGCCTAAAGGAGTTAAGCATACAAATCCTACTGAAATTCAATGGGATTTGTACATTTAACTCTCACCTTTGAGAACTCCAGCCATAATGGGTAACAGAACAATGCTTTGGCCTTCTCTGTCGTCTCCCATTAAAGGGTCTCAAACCAATGAAGTGATCATCACAACCCCCCAGCGCAGTAGTAAGTTTACTTATCCCTATTTTAGAAGTGGGAAAACTGACAGAGAGAGCGCGATAAAGTGATGTATTCAAGGTCACACAGTGTGTCAGTGTTAGAAGTTGGATAGCTCCCAGTCTCATGCTGCCTCTCCTCCATTGGGTCAAAAGGAATGCTGCCCAAGTTAACAGAAGGCCTAAAATCTGACCTTTCCTGTTACGACATGCGTGATGCAAGAGGAAAGAAGTGTTTGCATGATGTATTGCAAGATTCACAGTAACACACACAAAATAAACAAAGCGGGTGCATGGTCCTTCATTACGCTGTACAAGCTAGCTATGGTCCATCTCCCCCTTGGTCTCACCTACAATCTCAGTGCAGAATGATGGGTCCTTTGAATGAGCAAAGATTGGGGACTTTAAAATGTCTTGCACAGAAGAGAGGCACACAAGAGCTATTAGGCTCTACATGTCCTCTTGGTGGCCAGGGCAGGACTGTCTCTGCAGTGTACTCTCTAGTGCTTTGTCTGAATGACCGAGGATTGGGGACTTTCACCATTCCCTAAGGGCTTTCACAGACTAATCTAGTGCACTGTTTGGTAATTTTTCCTGTAGTTAAGTCCCACCTTTTCTTTGTGAATGCACAATGGAGGGAATGCACTACCACTATCTTGGGGGTAAACTGAAAGCCCAGCAGCATGCTGTTATTACAAACAGCAATTTAATACAATACCAGATGGCTGCTAGAAGGAACAGGGTTTTTTTTTCTGTAAACAGGAGACTGACAACTAGGGTTTTGTTTCCTCTGTTTATTTATGTGAGAATACAATATTTTGGCTTAGGTATCTTATGTTTTTTTTAAAGCGGATACAATTTTTTTTTTATAAAAACTAGGTCCATGCAAATGGAAATGATGGAACTGCAGTTGCTTGCTATTAAATATGCTTATTTTAGCCCCTCAAACCTCCCAAAACCCATCATAACCACCTATTCATGTGAGGTGAAGGGAGGAGATACTGGCGGCACCACCTGGTCCTGCCAAATCCCTTCTATTTTTGGTTTCAACTCCGTCTTAATATCAGAGGGGTAGCCATGTTAGTCTGGATCCGTAAAAAGCAGCAAAGAGTCCTGTGGCACCTTACAGACTAACAGGAGCATAAGCTTTCGTGGGTGAATACCCACTGCGTCTGACAAAGTGGGTATTCACCCACAAAAGCTTATGCTCCAATACGTCTGTTAGTCTAGAAGGTGCCACAGGACTCTGTCGCTTTTTACAACTCCATCTTAAAATCTAAGGTTCAGCATTAAAATCTGCAGCTCTCCCCTGGCCAGGACATCTGAAGGGGTTCATAGCAGAGGTTCAGGTTTTGGCTCACATCTAATTATAACTGATCACAGCAGTGTCGCTCTAATTTAAGGATTCCCATGAACTGAGGCACAACAATTCCTGAGTCGGCACATCTGAAAGAGGAAACTGCCTTGGTGGACCATGGATCAGGACGCTGACTTCATTTACTTAATGGAAAGTGCATCACTGAAGGGAAGTGGTGAAGAAATCTCCCAACATTTTTCCTCCAAGTCAACATTCACAGACTGCAGTTTAGCCTTTTCCTCCCTTTGGGGGAAGCTGCTGTGTTTCAGCAGAGGTTATGAAACTCCTTGTACCAATACCACAGGGGGGAGGAAGGATGGAATATATGAAACTCAGGGAGCATTTTTTAGCCATGACGCCTTCCTCTCTGAGGTTATCCAAAGGATCCGTCCAACTGGTGTTATTGTTGGATACCAGGGAAGAAGGGAGGATGGGAAAGGATTTGGAAAAATACCTCAGGTCCCAAGGGTACTCTGAACTGTAGACAACTTATAAGATTCAGGGCATTACTGCATTGCAGGTTAAAGCCAGGGTTTGAACAACAAATGTGAGGGAGAGAAAAAAAATGTGTTTAAAATGGAGGCTCTTACCTTCACCATCAAAAATAGGCTGGGTCTCCATGGTGGGCGTGGGCTTCGAACCATCATCTGAATTGAGGGTTAAAAAGAACCGAAAAGAAACTACCATTATTGAGGTAAATACTATCTACTCTCCAGTACTGTTGAATGATTGGGATTTGTACATGGCCCGGCCAAGTCCAAGAGAGAGAAGGAAGATAGACAGAAAGACAGAAAGTCAAGACATAATACATTTTCAGAGTTTACTTGGACAGTAGTGGTATGTCACAGTACACATGCACTGATCACTACCTTTAGATTTAAGAGAGAATTTCCCCCACATAACACTGACATGAACCATGGGTGTCTTCCCCTTCTCCCTGATGCATTGATTAGAGATCATCTTTTAGGATCAGGTGGGGCTATCCCCCCGTTTGATATCCTGTGACACCAGGGAGCTGGGAATTAATGGACCAAAGTCCTTCTAATTATCTTCTTTGTTTAAAGAACATCTTCTGAAACTTACCAACATGGAGCCTGGCATCACCATTCATTGAAGCGCTGTTAGAAAAGGTCTGTCAATAGGAAAACTTATTTCTTACAGTGGTAACGTCAAGCTGCCCTCTAGCTCCAACATGATTATGAGAGATGGGGAGAAAAACTTTTCTTAGATTAGCTTTCCCCAATACATTATGCTCCAGTGCCTTCTGGCAACAAGCGTGGAGTCTTTCCCTCTTAAAAGCTTATACCAAACAGTCAAATCCACAAGAAAAAACAAAAATCACAGGGCCGCAGAAGCAAAAGATTATATGCTGGTTTTACATTATGCAGACAGCCATTGATTGTTAAATTTGTGCTCGGGTTTGGGTCCGCCCTCTGAAAGTTACGGGGTGTTTGAATTTGTTGTCCCTTTCTGGGCCCATCTCTACATGGCCTTAAAATATAGTATGTGTGGTGATAGTAGAAGTAACTGAAAGGGAAAACACTGAGTTACACTGAAAATAATTGGGAGAGTCAATTTAACTCCTCAGTTCAGTCTTGCTGTACAGTGTGGTGGTGCTGTATAAAAAGTGAGGGTGAGGGGAAAACCTGGATATTTCTTGCATGTTATGCTTTTAGAGAACTTACAACATGCCTTTGTTGCATGACCTCACATCAGACACATTATGGGAAAGGGAGGGAGCTCACAGTTACAAAGCCCCTAACAGAATATTTGATGCTGGGGTGGGGGCAGAATCGATGGAAAACAAGACTGTCATGAGAATGTTGCCTGAATAATGTTTTTTTTTTAAATTGACTTGAGCTTAAATACCTTTTCATCAGAGCATTGATTATTTATTTCTAGGTATATTAATCAGAAAGGGAACCCAAACTGAAAAAAGTACGGTTCAAATTTCATTTCACCTGTGCAATTCCATGAAAGTAAAAGAGATGGGAGACAGCAACAGAGGACCTCTATACCTTTGCCCCTTTGATTCACACATTGTCTGTATGTTCAACAAGTGTAGTTAGAATACATTTGAACACACGGAACGCATACAATTTTTACCATATAAATGTATAAAACAGTGCTATATCCATGGGCCAAATTCTCCGCTGAAATGGCCAATGCTGCAGGAGTAAGTAAAGAGACTAGTAACTGCTCGTATTTAGCAGCTCATGGGATCTGGGCTGGGCAAGGCTCCCATTTAATGATGGTTTTGCCTGAATAAAAACCAAGTAACATCTAAGTAGGAAAAAAGAATTACGGTTTAGCCCAATAAATTTAATATTTATACACTGGCTGCATCTTTTAATCATTCTTTGTATTTTAAAGAGTTTGCATCAGTGATCAGGCCAAAGAGAAGGCAGCAGGATTCCACTCAATCTCCTCCCATGATCCACAGGTCTGCCTGCATGCCAACAATAGCTGGATGTTTCTACTAAAATGACAAGAAGTTAAATAGCTAATGTTGACACTTCCATCATTAGGCTTCAGAGTTAGCATGTCCTTATGATAAAATGGGGTCAGTGTATTCCTCCTTTACAGCTGTCGTTCCACGCTGGCTGTTCACAGGTTCAGGTAAACAGCATACCAATGAGGCACATCCTAAATGTCTTCTTTACACCTAGAAGGGCTAGAAATGTGTTTTCACTTTTAACAAAGGAAGCTAACTGGGTAGACACCAATAGAGTGCTAGTAGGGTGTCTTGCTGAGTAACAGCCAAGTTCAACCTCTATTTTGCATAGCTATTTATATTAAGTAAATATGCAAATGCATTTTATTTCCCTGTAGAATAAGGAAATGATTGGTCTAAGAGTAGGGGATTTCTCACACCAGCTCAGACCATTGATCCTGCCAGCCCAGTACCCTATATTCTGACAGTGATCAATATATTAGGCTTCAGAGAAAAGTGGAAACACCCATAATGGATCTAGTCTTGTTCTAACAGCTTACATGAACATAAGAACAGCCGTACTGGGTCAGACCAAAGGTCCGTCCAGCCCAGTATCCTGTCTACTGACAGTGGCCAATGCCAGGTGCCCCTGAGGGAGTGAACCTAATAGGTAATGATCAAGTGATCTCTCTCTGGTCATCCATCTCCACCCTCTGACAGAGTCTAGGGACACTATTCTTTACTCATCCTGGCTAATAGCCATTAATGGACTTAACCTCCATGAATTTATCCAGTTCTCTTTTAAATGCCTTCTCAGGTAAGGAGTTCCACAAGTTGACTGTACACTTAGTGAAGAAGAACTTCCTTTTATTTGTTTTAAACCTGCTGCCTATTAATTTCATTTGGTGATCCCTAGTTCTTGTATTATGGGAATAAGTAAATAACTTTTCCTTATCTACTTTCTCCACATCACTCGTGATTTTATATACCTCTATCATATCCCCTCTTAGTCTCCTCTTTTCCAAGCTGAAAAGTCCTAGCCTCTTTAATCTCTCCTCGTATGGGACCCGTTCCAAACCCCATTCATTTTAGTTGCCCTTTTCTGAACCTTTTCTAGTGCCAGTATATCTTTTTTGAGATGAGGAGACCACATCTGTATGCAGTATTCAAGAAGTGGGCATACCATCGATTTATATAAGGGCAATAATATATTCTCCCTCTTATTCTCTATCCCCTTTTTAATGATTCCTAACATCCTCTTTGCTTTTTAGACCGCCTCTGCACACTGTGTGGACATCTTCAGAGAACTATCCACAATGACTCCAACATCTTTTTCCTGATTTGTTGTAGCTAAATTAGCCCCCCATCATATTGTATGTATAGTTGGGGTTATTTTTTCCAATGTGTATTACATTTATCCACATTAAATTTCATTTGCCCTTTTGTTGCCCAATCACTTAGTTTTGTGCGATCTTTTTTAAGTTCTTCACTGTCTGCTTTGGTCTTAACTATCTTGAGCAGTTTAGTATCATCTGCAAACTTTGCCACCTCACCTTTTACCCCTTTCTCCAGATCATTTATGAATAAGTTGAATAGGAGAAGTTGAAGGGGAAATTCCTTCCTGACCCCTGCAGGAAATCAACTTATTACCTGAAGCATGAGATTTGATGTCATTTTTAATAAGTAAAACTACAAATGTTACCAATCAAAGTTATTCAGCTTTTAAAAAAAAAATCTAGCTTCAGTACTGGACTTCCTCCGTAGGAGATGGTATGGGGATGAATAAAAAGGGTGCAGGAGTGGCTTCACATGATGCATCCGTCTCTTGTCTGATTAAGCAATGTCATGCATCAGGGGAGATGTTGTCTAGCCAGGGAGCCCAGTTCATAGGAGAGAAAGAGAGCATCAAGCAACAACTCCCATGAGGCAATGAGGCACCAATGAGAAACACTTTAATGTTAAACTGAATCCAAATGAAATGTTTCTGGTTAGTGCAACACACTGAAATGAAACATTACCTTACATATTTAGTTTCCGTTTTCTTGACAGAAATATCGAAAAGTTTTGGAAAAGTTGAAATTTTCTCAACATTCAATTGTGCAGAAATTGCATTTTGCCAAAAAGCCTTAATGGAAAATTCCTGACCAGCTCTATACACAAACAATGGGTGAAATCCTGATCCTATTGAAGTCAAATTGAAAATTTTGCCTTTGGCTTCAGTGGGGTCAGGCTTTAACGTAATATGAATAAAAATGTCAAGGAATGGTTTTGCTTTCAATTTAAGTTTAAAATTTCCATATAGTGTCAGAAACACACACACACACACCAGGAAATAAAACAAGAAAATGAAAGTGAAATAGACCAGTAACTGACCAAGCTGAGGGAAGTGAAAGAAGTTCGCAGACAGCAACAATGATGAAAAGTAAAATGAAGAGTTCTTAGAAGAAGTGATAACATTTTTGGTTTAGAGAATTTCCCAACCAAAAATGCCCCCTTTATGGGTGATGTGGAAATTTTCATGGAAAAAACTTTTCTTTTGAAATTTTCCAGTGTTTCCAACAAAAAACTCAAAACATTTTGGCTTTCAAAACGGAGAACAGTGGAAAACCAAAAACCACACACTGAGGAACATTTTTTTTTGGTCAAAATAGAAAAATTCCAGTTAATTCCTCACTACCACCATTTTTACCCCTGTGAAAAATTTTGAACTTAGTTTTACAACCACCTCCTACTTTTAATATTATTGAATATTATCCTTCGTAACAGAGATAAGAAAATTTTTAGGTCTACAGGAAAAAAGCGATCCTAGTGTAACTCTTTTGGCTTTGTAGGAATTAGAAGACAATTTGGCCCTTGATTTTATCTTGACGTTATCCCTTAAAAATGAGGCTGTCTAATGAAAAGTAAGTTAACCTTCATTCTTTGTCATAACAGGGTGCTGGGCTTCAACATGACTCATGAAACTACAGCAACTACTTTTTAAAAAAAAATAAAATGATAGTTCTTGGGTGATATTCTGCCACTCCATTGAAGCAGTAAACATATCAACAGTTTAGCTGGAGCCTAAGGATTTAGAAGTCAACATGACATACGGCAGTCTGAAAAAGTTATATAATTAGGAAAGGACTGGGCACAATGAACTGCCAGTATGGTGGTAAGCTTATTTACAATATTACCATGAATGCTTATCCACTGAGTAACTCAAGAATTGCTTTTCAAGTTTAAAAACAGTGACTCAAATCAACAGGGCGAGGGAGGGGCTAGAAATAGATCTGAGCCACAAATTTTGTATTCAAAGCTAGATCTGAACTTCGGCGAAGTTCAGTATGATTTAATCAGGGAGGTTGTTTTAGGCCTCTCTCAAGAACAAACAAAAAACAAAACATTTTTGGTAAATACTGACTCCTTCTTAAGAACTGAGGCCTTCCTTTTAGCGTTATCCAGAAATAGCCATTTAATGATCAGTTTGGTTTGATTTTCAGGATAATGCACCAATTGAAAATAAACCTCAAAACACAAGCCTATGAACGGTGTGTTTTTATTTTATATAAATATAAAGATAAATAAAAATATAATAAAATATTCTATATAGAAATATAAACATATAAAAATCTATAAATATAAAATTAAATAAAAATCTTCCTAAAAACTAAGTATCTTAATATTACAAATAAAACCTCACACAACACTTTCCCCCATTTAACTGCCAAAGCTGAATTTGCAATTATTAACTCCATCATGGTAGCACCAAAAATTATGCTTTCCAGACACAAGACAACACAGTACCTGTCCTGTTTAAGAAACACGATTCCTCCTCACATTTACGATTAAATAAATAAAAATACAGCAACACAGGTGAACTTACTTAAAAATAAAAAACCAGGGACTCATGGTATTTTGTTTTGGTTTGTTTAGGGGTCATGTAATAGTCACGAGACAAGAAGTACATTTTATTTGACAAAGTACACACTGGTGTTGCTGCTGCCAGCTGCACGTCTATTTCTCGGACCAGAGGATTTTTTCAACAACTCAGTGTTCCCAACAAGTTTTAGTGAAACTTGTTCTGTGTCTCACAATGCTTTCAACTTGGAGCAGAACAGCAGCTATGATAGTGTCTATTCTCCTTTGACTTTTCTTTTCACTCCAGCCATTGCTCGTCACACTGAACTCTCATTCCACTGGGCTGTTTGTTCCTGGTAAAACACTGAGAAAATTCTACTTGGCATAGCAGTAAGTTATAAACAAACATTTTGTAGTCATTAAAAAAATAGCGTTCTGATAAAATGAAAAACCAGGGCATTTCAGATTTCCCAGAAGTTCCTAGAATACAATATCATAGGGGGAAAAGCAGGATATGTAGTCCCTTTAAAATGCCAAGAAAATGTTTCATCATTATTAATTACAATCTATTGCCTCCTGCAAGGAACTAAAAAACCCTATAGCTTTAAGAAAGCTGTGCAAGTGTAGCAGCTGCCCATATAGAATATGGGCAGAGGGACAGAAATAGGTGAATCATGTACCCTAGCACCACTAGATGGCAATGTTTCCAGATCAGGATTGATGTGCACCTATAGAATCATCAAGAGGACTTCGCTCTTAGCTGCAGTTTCCCAAAACTCGGGGCAAAGAAAGAGCATCTCTGTCCTATCCTCACATCCATAGCAGCCCAGCATGGACGATGGGATCATATATTTCATTTCTCATGGAGTTCTTTGGATGGCTAGAAAAAAAAAACACATTACCTACCTCTCGTAACTGTTGTTCTTTGAGATGCGTTGCTCATGTCCATTCCATTCTAGGCGTGTGTGTGCCCCGCGTGGATTCGAGGACTGCTCCTATAAACTATTTGTTGCACTGGTATAAGGATCGATTTCTTTTTGTTTACTAACAGTCCCAGGTCACGACAGGTGGAACGCACCAGATTGAGACTGCTCTGTCCTTGATCCCATGACCTGTCCTTGCTGAGCCAACTGTCGAGATAAGGATAGACCTGGACTCAGGTAAGCTGCTACCAGGGCCATACATTTTGTAAATACATGCAGGGCCAAGGACAAGCCAAAGGGGAGCACTGTGAATTGGAAGGGACGCGGGCCCACCATAAAAGGGAGGAAACATCTGCGTCCTTGGAAGATGGAAATATGAAAAAAGTGTCTTTAAGTCAAGAGTGGTATACCAGTCTCCTGGATCCAGGGAGGGGATGGAGGAGGCCTCACATGCATCTGCTCTGCAAAGAGCCCAGGTCCGATCAAACAGGAGATCCTGGATCGAGGACTGCATCTCCTCGGATTGGCCTGCAGTCTGAAGCCAGGAACTGCATCTCATGACCGCTGCTGAGGCAACCACCCTGGTCGCCGAACCGGCAGCATCCCATGCCATTTGAAGGGAACATCGAGCCGCTACAGTACCATCCTCAACAAGGGCCCCAAATTCTTGGGCCACATCGTGGGGCATGGAATCCTTGAATTTATGGAGGGAAGAGTCCCATACGTTGAAGTGATATCTCCCCAAAAGAGCCTGGTGGTTCGCAACCCTGAATAGCCATAGAATAAATTTGCCTTCCGAAAAGGTTAGTCTCTTGGCCTCCTTATTGTTGGGGGTGGAACTAAACTGTCCTTGCTTGTCTCTCTCATTGGCTGCAGAAACCACCAACGAACCCGGGGGTAGGTGGGTGTACAAGTATTCAAACCCCTTGGCTCAGACAAAATACTTTCAACCCTCTTGGAGGTGGGTGGGATTGAGGACAGGGTTTGCCAGAGGGCTCTGGCAATCTTTAAGATCCCTTCATGCACCAGAAGTATAACATGGGCAGGGGTTTATGAGGAAAGCACATTATTATCATTATTATCATTATAAGTCTGATTGCTCCGCCATCTCCTCCACCTCTAGGCGTAAGTTAGTGGCCACCCTTTGGAGCAAGGCTTGGTGCTCCTTAAAAAATTGTCTGGTGGGCTAGCATGAGAGGGCCCCACCACAGCCTCATCTGGAGAGGATGAGGAGACTGGACCACCAGGGGAGGGCCCGGGGGGCAACATCCTCTGTGGGGGAAGGGGAGTAGGTCTCTGAGTGGGCACCTGCCCTTCCTCCGCAGCATCCGATTGCACTTCGCACACCAAGCCCGGTGCCGCCAAATGCTTGTCTGAAGCCGCGACTGACGATTGGTGCGAAGGGGGCATCGGCATAACCAGCATACCCCAGGCATTCCAATAGGGCCATTGCGCTGGCCACTGGCCCTGCTGCCAGGACGGCATCACAGAGGTGGGCGCAGCCTCAAGAGCCCAGTTGCCACAGTGCTGTCTCAGTGAGGGGCTGAACTCCCTCCCCATGCTGGAAGAATCCTCTCCTGATGACCACAGGGACTAACCGTCGCTGTGGGGGAACAGTGCCTTGAATAGGGGGATCTGCGCTGGGAGTAGGGGGAGCAGCACTGTGTTGGGGAATGTTCCTGTGGTGTAGGTGACTGATCGACGTCATGGAGAGGGTCAGCGGGAGAACAACTGATGCCGACCATATGGTGACCGGCGCCTCCCTCTGGGTGAGTCTTGATGAGAGGGTAGAGACCAGGAGCACGGGGCCGGCGATCTGAAGTGGTGAACTGGTGACCTGGGCTGATACAGAGACCAGGGGCACGGCAACAAAGAGCTCTGCCTTGGCTCCAGAGACCAGCAGTGTTTACTCACCTTGAGAGGAGACTTTCATGGCTGGCTTGCCCTCATAGGGAGCCTTTGCCGGTTCCATCGCAGCACGCAGTGCCGGCTGTGCTGGGAGAGCCCTTTACTCTCTGGTTGCCGGGAGGGGCTGGGAAGGCGTTGACTCCGCCATGAGCATGGGTTCCCTTCCGCCCCTTGAGGTCGGTGGAGGATCTCTTGCGGGGACAGGAGGTCCCCTAGGGGATGTATCCCCATGTGGCTCCAGGGGGGTGAGCAGCCCGAACAGCGTCCTTTACCCGATGCCCCTTGGTCCTTCTTACTCAGTGCCGAGTCCCACTTTCAACTTCTTCTTGGGGTGCACTGCGCAACGAGGCCAAGTACTAGGAGTCGAGTCCAGCTGGGATGGCTCTGAGGCCGGGCAGAGAGCAGCCTCCATGAGGAGGGCTCTCAAACAGATGTCATGCTCTTGTGTGTCCTGAGATGAAAGTTCTTAACAGTGCTACACTTCTTTTACATGAGATTACAGTCAGTGCAGGGCTTAAAACCCAGAAAAGTCCCCACTGGGACCCTAACTACCAGTGTTTAACAGCTACTTACTAACTAACTAACTAACTACAGTAAACAAAACTATTTACAGCTCTAATACACGAAGTGAAGAAGGAAACCGCTGATCACTTGCAAGGCAAGGGACAGAGACGCTCCAACCAACCACCATGTGCAGTAAGAAGGAACTGAGAGGGTGTAGAGCCAGTGGAGCCTGATATACTGACATGTGAGCACAGCACTCCAGAGGGCGCCACAGCTGACCCTATGGATACCGCGAAGGAAAAAAAAATCTCTGAGAACGGTGCACGTGAGCGTGCACACACCTAGAATGGAATTGACATAAGCAAGCACTCAAAGAAGAAACAGACATGGCTAATAGGGCAGAGAAGACAGTGTGGTGGAATCCTGAAACCATGTCTTCATCACAAGTCCCCCTTCCTCTGTTGCACACTTGCACCACCTGCTGGGAGGAGGGAGAGAATAATAAATCTCTGCAAGTGGAGCTGGAAAATATAACCATTGGAAGGTATGACACCGATAGATGCAAACACTTTTCTCCCCCTGCCATCTTCTCAGGAGGACACTGGCTATGAGCCAGAAGGCCACCTAGCTTCCACTATCATGGGACTCTCCTGAGGACAGAAGACAATTATTCCTTCATTTTAGTGTGGCAATGGCATCACTAAGTACCCAGATGACCGTTTGCCTGCACTGACTAGCAGGGCAAGGACTCTTCATAGGGAGAATTTCCCCTGTAGTTACCCTTACTGTCAACCTCCCTATGGAGCATTCTGCATGCATCCAAATACAGAACTCACACTGAATATGCAGGGGAGAGCCACACTTCACATAAGAGGCCTTATCCACAATGCAGGCAAAATAATTTTGCTCTAACAAAGCAATCTTTATTCTCCAAGCCACAGACTAGCTGCTTGCAAACTATATGTTTATGTCAGGAGTAAAATGAGTTGCGATTATCAAGGAAAGAGGCACAGTTATTGGATGTTAACATTAACAAACAATCTTGCCAGAGGCATAGACCATATGGGGAGAAGTTGGGGAAGGAGGAGACAAGGGCTAAAACTGGTCTAGCACACTGCGTCGCCTGCCTAGTAGAGATGCCCCTTGCGCCAAAGTGAGATGTATGCATTTGTGGTGCGTGCAGACAAGACAAATAAATGAACCTGCCATTTCTGCAGTGTGATCTGAAAAAAACAAAACTCTATTTGCATTGCCATAAAGCAGCACTAGAATCTGTATTCTGTCTTAAGGCAACCTCCAGTAATTCCCCAACCTGAGCCATTCTTTTCAGGTGACAAATCTGAGGAACTGACCCACACTGAGGTGTCATTAGAAGTGGTTTTGGAACAAAACTGATTAAACAGTAAGAAGTCACCATGACCAGATGGTATTCACCCAAGAGTTCTGAAGGAACTCAAATGTGAAATTGCAGAACTACTAACTGTGGTATGTAACCTATCATTTAAATCAACTTCTGTACCAAATGACTGGAGAGTAGCTAATGTGATGCCAATTTTAAAAAAAGGCTCCAGAGGTGACCCTGGCAATTACAGGCCGGTAAGCCTGACTTCAGTACTGGACAAACTGGTTGAAACTATAGTAAAGAACAGAATTATCGAACACATAGATGAACATGATTTCTTGGGGAAGAGACAACATGGCTTTTGTAAAGGGAAATCATGCCTCAATCTACTAGAATTCTTTGAGGTGGTCAACAAGCATATTGACAAGGGTGATGCAGTGGACATAGTATACTTAAATTTTCAGAAAGTTTTTGACAAGGTCCCCCACTAAAGGCTCTTAAGAAAAGTAAGCTGTCATGGGAAAAGAGGGAAGGTCCTCTCCTGGATCAGTAACTAGTTAAAAAGACAGGAAACAAAGGGTAGAAATAAATTATCAGTTTTCAGAATGGAGAGAAGTAAATAGTGGTGTCCTCCAGGGGGTCTGTACTGGGACCAGTACTGTTTAACATATTCATAAAAGATCTGGAAAAAGGAGTAAACAGTGAGGTAGCGAAAATTGCAGGTGATACAGAACTCAAGATAGTTAAAGAAAACTCTGAAGAGTTACAAAGGGATCTCACAAAACTGGGTGACTGGGCTACAAAATGGCAGATTAAATTCAATATTGATAAATGCAAAGTAATGCACATTAGAAAACAATCCCAACTATACATTGATGGGGACTAAATTAGCTGTTACCACTCAAGAAAAATCTTGGAGTCATGTGGATAGTTCTCTGAAAACAACCATTCAACATGCAGCAGCAATCAAAAAAGCCAACAGAATGTGGGGAATCGTTTGGAAAGGGATAGATAATACAGAAAATATCAGATTGCCTCTGTATAAATTCATGGTATGCCCACATCTTGAATACTGGCTGCAGATCTTGTCGCCCCACCTCAAAAAAAGATAATTGGAATTGGAAAAGGTATAGAAAAGGACAACAAAAGCTAGGGATATAGAACAGCTTCCATATGAGGAGAGATTAGAAAGACGGACTTTTCATTTTGGAAAAGAGAGACAGCTAAGGGGGGGAATATGATAGAGGCCTATAAAATCTTGACCAAGGCTACATTTTAGTCATGGGTATTTTTAGCAAAAGTCATGGGCAGGTCATGGGCAGTAAACAAAAATTCACGGCCCATGACCTGTCCATGACTTATAGTATATACCCCTGACTAAATCTGGGGGGGTAGTACGAGGAGCACCGCAGGTGCTGGGGGGAGCAGTGCATGGTCCAGGACCCCAGCTGGTGGGGGGGGGTTGGTGGGGCTGGCAGGCTCCCTTCCCAGCTCCTCGCGGGTCCCCGGAAGCGACAACATGTCCCTCCCTCTGCTCCTAGTTTCGCGTGCTCCCCTGCCCCAAGTGCCAGCTCTGCAGCTCCCATTGGCCAAGAACCACGGCCGATGGAAGCTGTGGGGGCAGTGCCTGCAGGGGGAGGCAGCACGCGAAGCTAGGAGCTGAGGGAGGGACATGTTGCCACTTCCAGGGAGCTTCCCCTCACCTCCTCCTGCTCCCCAACCCACAGCCCTGGGTCACCACCCATACCCAAACTCCTGCTGCTGCTGTGGGAGGGGGGTGGCCCGAAACTGCCCCTGCAGCAGCTGGTGCAGCTGGCCCAGGTGCTGCCTAAGTTGCTCAGGTGGCCCCGGGCCAACCGCATCGGCCACTGAAGAAGTCATGGAGGTCCCAAAAAAAAATCACAGAATCTGTGACCTCCGCGACAAACTTGCAGCCTTAATCATGACTGGTGTGGAGAAAGTAAATAACACTTCCTTATTTATTCCTTCTCATAACACAAGAATTAGGGGTCACCAAATGAAATTAATAGGCAGCAGGTTTAAAAACAAACAAAAGGAAGTATTTCTCCACACAATGCAGAGTCAACCTGTGGAACTCTTTGTCAGAGGATGTTATTAAGGCCAAGACGATAACAGGGTTCAAAAAAGAACTAGGTAAGTTCCTGGAGGACAGATCCATCAATGGCAATTGGCTAGGATGGGAAGGGGATGCAAAACCATGCTCTGAAGTGTCCCTAACCTCTGTTTGCCAGATGCTAGGAATGGGCAACACTTGATGATTACCTGTTCTATTCATTCCCTCTGAAGCACCTGGCATTGGCCACAGTTGGAAGACAGGATACTAGGTTAGAAGGACCATTGATCTGACACAGTATGGCCGTTCTTATGCCTAACCCAATGAAGAACCTCTCCTTTGGAATTCCTGGGAGATTAATACTGCTCATTTCTGCTCTTTTTTAAAGGGTACAACAAAAAATGGATTTTTAAAGCATGCTACCATCCAGGCATCATGTTTAACCGTGTGAAATAGACAGCTTGAAGTATGGAGAGCCCAAGGGCTTGTAGACTTCATTCAACCTGCTGGCATTCAGAGATTCAAACTAACTGGGTAGCTGTGCCCAAGGAAGATACCTGCTTCCAAAAAAAAAAAAAAAGTAGCATTTGCCCGGCTATGTTCCACAATGGGAGGACATCGGAGGCTGGAGTAGAATTGCATGTGTACTTTCTAGGTGAGCCTAGGGATATGATCCCTGAGGGTGAGCAGAGTGAGGCCAGACTCAACACCTTCCATACGATCTCTATTCACATGTATATCCAATTTGCATTCGCTGTTCAACACCACATTGCAAACTAAGTAAACAGGGCCTCATTTCAGCTGCTCAGTGTTCTACAACTGTCTAGCAAACAGTTTTTTAAAATCTAGGCAAGTCCATATAAATATCTTTGTTGAAAGAACACTAAAAATGCAAAGTGAACCACTAACTGATAAAGTTAACATTATCCATCCAACCTTAGCTCTGCCCTTTTTGGTGCACGTATTACCATAAAGCAGGAATTCTCAAACTTTTTCCACAGCATGGATGACATCACAGATTGCCCTGTGAGTTACCTTAATACAGGAGAACCGTAGTTTTATTATTTCCTGAATTTTGAATAATTGATTTTGCAAGCTTACATGTTTTCTTTTAAGCAGTTTGACTGAGCTTCTGGACTTCTATTAAAAATTCTATATTACAGATTCTATAAATTTACCATATGGTAAAAATAAATCACCAGATTGCATTAGAACATTGCTTTATGCACAAGATGCATATTTCAAGGTCACAGCAATAGAGCTTTGCCTCATTCAATATGCATCTCCACACCGGAGGAAACAGATTTTTACAAGTTCTTAGTAGGATCTAAAATTCCATGCAACTGCTGTACACAGATGCACGTTGCCAAAAACAATAGTGAAAAATTAGTGCTCATGCAGAAAGTAGAAATTTTTAAACCCTTATAACTTGGCCAGATCAAGACAGCTTTTCCATCAGGCAACCAAAATTGAAAAGCACATGTCCAGCCTGATCTCCCTACCAGCTTTCTATACCTCTCCCCACCATGAGCCACTGAGCTTCTACAGCTATTAAGGAAAACAGCTTAGAAACACAAACACAAATGAGTATATTTTCCCCTACATTGTCTTTATTCTCAGAAACGTTTTCCCCCCCCCCCCCCTTACCCTTAGTAATAAACAAACACCACACCCTTGCACAGAGACCAGATCTGGAAAATTTTAACTTTATAAAACGTTTGCCTTTTGGGCTAACATGAAAAGGCTCTTTAGAACAGAAATGCTTAGGGAGTTTCTGCTATAGGGGCTGCTGTGCACTCCAGCAATAACTGATCTGTATGCGTCCTAAATTAACCGTACCTTATGTTGTACAAATGCTCCTGGCATTTACTGCAATGATATGTTCTGAGAATCAACCAAGTAGAAAGAGTAGTATCCACTGGGCCTTCTGGAAGGCATTCACTTTTCCCTTTCATGCTCCCTCCCCTTTTCACATCTCCTTGCAGGTGCGCCAATGTGGGGAAAAAAAAAAAACCACCCTCAGGCCCTGAGGACTTTGTGGTCCAATACAGTCAGTGAATTTGTGACAGCACAATTCTTTGCCCTGAGAGAAAGCCTGTCCCACGCACAGTCCATTGGAAGTCGCTTCGACCCCTGATGACACGATTCAAAGCCTCTTCTGTTTGGCTTTTTGATTCCTGATTGACACATTCACTGCCAGGCGGAGATAAATGCTGCTTGGAGGACAATGTTGATCCGCTCCGACTATTCTTGTGAAGGACTTTCAGAATAATAAACAAAAAACATTGGTGTGCTTATGTGTCTGAATAGAACTTGAGATAGACAGAGAGGGACTGGAGTGCTTTAAAGAGGCTGGCAAGTCGATTGAAGAGTTAATTGTCTGGGTGTACAATGAGTTTATTCTGACTGCAAACAAAGAGCTCTCTCTTCCTGGTCCTGGTCCTTCAAAAGCAATGTGTCAAAAGGGCCTGAAGCAGCACTCTCTGTATTAATGGCATCACTCTGGTCTCTCGGATTCAGAGACTTTAGAAAAAGAAAAGTCCTGAATCTTGACATTCAGATGGTATCTCTCTAAAATCCAAAGTCCTTATTTACTGGCCAAGTTCTCAAACTTCAACAGTAATTAGAGTAATTAGCCAAAACAAACCTATCTATATTCCCACCAGCCTCTTTGTAGCCATCAATTACAACAGCCCTCTTTTGAAAAATAAAGACCTATCAAGCTATTACCCACAAAACCAATTTTACTGGATAACTTCTCCTAAATTTGATACTATTTTAGATCTTGATTATACATTTTCACTAGAGGTGGGTTCAGACAAAAGCCCTGAATCTGAATAGCTCAAAATTTGGAGTGCATTCAGATTCCAAATCCTCTGGATCTGAAATTCAGAGCTGTCACGATAATAGGTCAAACCAAACCAGGTGCTAACCTCCCCAAGCTGTGGGAAAGTTTAGATCCAGATTTGAACTCCGCAGGTCAAACCTATCTCTGTGGTAATTACCACTTAAATACCGGGTTTACACTTGCATGAGTTGTGCAAAGTCAGCAGAAAAGCCCTTCCTGATACTGTTGCATGAAAGGCAATACAACCAAACCAACCACTGTATCGTGTAGTTTCGGTAACAACTCTTCTAGAATTTTGTTTTGGTGTGGGGAAAACTCATTATACTAGTAATGAGTGAAATTCAAAATGTTCTGAGGGACAGTCAGAAAAGCAAAGCACTCTTAAGTATACACACTTACTCCAGTTTATCCCATTTTGCAGCCTTGAGTTTTGGATAAGAAATGTCAACCTCTCGCAGCCAGAACATGAAGTAATGAAGAACTTGGATATGATAGAGGTATATAAAATCATGAGTGATGTTGAGAAAGTGGATAAGGAAAAGTTATTTACTTATTCCCATAATACAAGAACTAGCGGTCACCAAATGAAATTAATAGGCAGCAGGTTTAAAACAAATAAAAGGAAGTTCTTCTTCATGCAGCGCACAATCAACTTGTGGAACTCCTTACCTGAGGATGTTGTGAAGGCTAGGACTATAACAATGTTTAAAAGGGAACTGGATAAATTCATGGTGGCTAAGTCCATAAATGGCTATTAGCAAGGATGGGTAAGAATGGTGTCCCTAGCCTCTGTTCGTCAGAGGATGGAGATGGATGGCAAGAGAGAGATCACTTGATCATTACCTGTTATGTTCACTCCCTCTGGGGCACCTGGCATTGGCCACTGTCGGTAGACAGATACTGGGCTAGATGGACCTTTGGTCTGACCCGGTACGGCCGTTCTTATGTTCTTATGGATTGAGATATAAAACATTAACTGTTTTGAAATTTGTAAGAGGGTCAGTTTGACATCTTGGAGAAAAAAGTTCAGATTGGATATATTAGAACCAATGTATTTGACCATCTCTCATCCCATCTCCTTTATACCAGAGATGGGCATAGGAGCAAACGATCAGATTTGGATTTAGTTTACTTAGGGGTTTGCATCTAAGGTCAAAATCAAGGGAAGGGTTCTGCACAGAGTTCAGATTCAACACGGCTGAAATCTCCTGATCTGTTTTCATGAGATTTAAGCCGTAAATGGATAAGATCTGTCACTAGATTGCTGCTTATCTCTTGATACTTCCACTATCTTGGGCCTTCACAGCCATATTCACACCAGAACTGCAAAACTGGCCCCTTCAGAGTTTTAGAAGTGACAGGGAAATAAACCCACAAGGCCAGGTTTGAATCATGCTCCCTGAAATACAAGAGGGCTCATAATTGAGGCTGCAGTTTTGAGCCATCTCTAGTTTACACAGAAAATTGCACAAAATTCCTTATTTTCATTCAAATAGAGACTAAAGCCATGTCTACACTACTGAAGCAGCTGTGCCTCTGTAAGATTGCTCATTTAGCCGCTCTATGCTGATGGGAGAGAGCTCTCCCATCGACATAATTAAACCATCTCCAAATGAGTGGTGGTAGCTACATCAGCGGGAGAGCGTCTTCTGCCAACTTAGCGCTACCCATACCTGTGCTTCTGTAGGTGTAACTTATGTTGCTCTGGGGTGGAGTGGGGTTCCCCCCACCCCAAAGATCCCTGATCGACATAAGTTATACCAACAAAAGTGCTAAAGTAGACAGCCTAAAATCATTCTCATAGCATGAAGGAATTGTTCCTTGTACATTGTCATCAATGTATTGTATGTAACTCCCTCATATAGCAGTCTCATCAATCATGTGATGTCAGATGACCTAGCCATGGCTATGATATCATAAGCCTTGATTCTATAAGTCAGGACTAACCTCATTCGTCTGTACCTCTGCCATGAAATGAGGGATAGCCATCTTAATTGTCTTTTGATTTATTAAGACCATTTCACCAAGTCAAAATTCTTCCGTTCCCCCTCAGCGTAGTTATGATTATCAGAAGAACCTTAGAAGAACGTGCTCATCATCTGTCACTCAAGATACAGGAAGGCTCCAAATGGATTTTGCCAAGATGCAAGTTAATGGATATTCTTAAATTCTAGCTTTCAACTAAGCCACTTCTCCATATTAACACCTCCCACCCTCTCCCCTACAGACAAAGTGGTCACAAGACCATCCTGTTACTGTAAAGCTAGGAATTTCCCCCCCAAAATGTCCTAGCCTCCTCTTTCTGGTCCCTCAGTTGCTCACTACCCAATTAGGCAGCAGGAGAAAGGGGAGAGGATCATATAAACAAGGCACTCTTCTCACTTTCAGAAGTCAAGCATATCCCCCTGTACATAGGGCCAAACTCTACTCTCATTTATACCCTAGTCAACCCTACTGAAAGCAGGGGGGCTGTGGAGGGTGTAAGTTGTCAGACTTTGGCCTACGGTCCAGTAAGACTTGCCATCACAGAGGTTAGTAGGTTCCACATAACTGAGCTTAACCATTAGGTCTAAAGCATATTTTCCAGCCCTAGCTATAGCAGATCATTTAAAACATAACAATATTACAGCTGGTATGTTGCGCACAAGTTGTGAGTTCATTCTTGACAGTGATGTGGCTCTTACCACTGGTTCAATCAGGCAAGTCTAAATCCTATAAGTGAATCAGGGCAAAGAAAGCGCAGCAGTTCCAGGGGCTCTGCAGATTTGCTTCCAGCACACAGTACGTTTTTGAACAGATGATATCTGCTCATTGTAGCCTAGTCCAGGTTTTGCCGCTTCCAGAAGTGATTTCAGCCAGTTAAACTAACAAAACCCATAAGTCTTCTTTGCAGACTTTGCACCTGTGTGGATGCTTCATATATTTACTAGGGTGTTTCTCTGGTGTAACCTCTACCATGATCAGGGCCGGCTCTACAGTTTTCGCTGCCCCAAGCAGTGCGCCGAATTGCCACCGCGGGCAGCGGGGGCAGTCCGTGTGCCCTTAGGGCAGCAGGCGCGTTTCCACAGCGGCAGCAATTTAGCGGCAGCTTCTATGTTTAGCTGAAGCTGCTGCGGACAGCTAAACACAGAAGCTGCCGCCGAATTGCTGCCACCGCGGAAACGCGTCTGCCGCCCTAAAGACGCACGGACTGCCCCTGCTGTCCACGGCGGCAATTCAGTGTGCTGCTTGGGGGCAAAACAACAGGGGCAGCCGCCCCTTGCAGAATGCCACCCCAAGCACCAGCTTGGAATGCTGGTGCCTGGAGCTGGCCCTGACCATGGATTACATTTGGGAAGCATAACAAATTGGAGGGATAGCAAATAGATATAGGAGGTCTGAACCAGACAGCAAAGTGACCTGGAAAGGTCAGAGCCATGTGATCTGAAGGCGATGAGAGGAGATTAAGGGCAAATCTACACTACAAAATTAAGTCAGTCTAAGTTATGTCCACATACAGCCACCACACTGATTGAATTGGGTTTTACACGTCCACACTACACTCCTTGTGTTGGCAGTGCACATCCTCACCAGGAGTGCATGCACCAATTTAACTGCCAGCATGGGACATTGTGGGATGGTTTCTGAAAGGCAGCAACAGTCAGCGTAAACAACACAGTCTCTACACCGACACTGCATCGGCCTAACTGCATAGACTTAAGTGCTACGCCTCTTGCAGAGCTGGAGTTATTAAGTTGGTGTAGTGGGTGACTTACATCAGTGGAAGCTACATTTTAGTGTAGACACTTAGAGTTAGGTTGACGTATGCTGCTATACATCGACCTAACTCTGTAACGTACACCGGGCCTAAATACCAGTATAGATTTCTACATGCCATAGGAGGAAATAGTCACATGGTATGAAAAAGGAATGTTACCACATAGCAACACCATCCTCCCATTTGAGTGAATTTATTTTCATTTTATCTCCTTAATATTGTCCTAATATTAATTTCTCATGACTAAGCACCTTAGTTGCCACAAGTAAGGTCCAGCATAGGGATTAAGAGGGGATCTCTGACATGAGAAGTGCTCCACCACATGAAAAAGTTGGAGAACTATTAAGTTCCTCAGCCCTCTGTAAAGACAATCCTCCAGTGACAGGAGGATTTAAGGAGGATGTGAACAATATTTAAAAGGATGGAGAGACTGGATGGTTTAGGGGATTGGGTAAAGATAAAAGGACAGTGGTTTTACAAAATTCATTACCATCTGATGGTTGTTTGGTGGTCTGAGTCATGGATCTCAACCCAGTTTCTGGTGGACAGCTGCCCATAGCACAATTGCCAGATCTCAAAAGCCAAGGACTGAATGGGCCATGTAGACAACTCCCTTCCCCATCTCAGGTTTGAAGCACACCGACAGCAGGGTCTGCTAAAAACCTTCGTCACTGCCATCTATGCTTCTCTCCAGTCACTGTCAATCCAGCACCTTTTCCCAGGATTAAATTTCATTAGAGAGGATTAAGACGAGTGGAGAAGGAACCAATAAAACAGGGGGAAAGATTTTTAAAAGGGAAAGAAGTAGTGAAAAAGCCAGCAGAAATAATAAAATAAATCATGTGCAAAACAAATGGACCAAGTCCTACTTATTTAAAAGGGCTGCACCGAGTACAGGTCATTGCAGATTTTGGCCCATTGACAAAGGGGAATATGAGCCACTTTCCGCTAGAAAATAAGTGCTCATCCTGCCCCCCAAGTAAAGGGGGGCTGAGGGGGAAGAGTTCTGCTCCAGAAAACCCTTTTAAACTCTAGATTTTGGGGAGGGGGGAGAAGCAGCACAGGCAGAACTGTGATGCTGTCAGTGCCAGGTAAGTCATACACTTGCTAGCAACAGGAATCACAGAATACACTTTTTATTAGAGTTGTCATTCTTCCCAGAACAGGAACACCTCCAGAGTGCTAGCATTATTTAAACTGAAGTGAGTGATGAGGTTTAGAAACTGGCACAAGCCAGTGCTCTCTCTCAGTACACAGTGCAATGACAAGTTCTAAAAATAGACTGGAGATGGGAAGAAGAGGAGAGAGACTCACTTTTTATCGCTTCCCACATGGTTGGAGAGAACATTTTATCTGATCCTGTAAGTATTGCTAATATGATAATAAGACTGAGAATTGCAGGTCTCTCTTCAAACCAAAGTATATGAATTTAGAATGATAACCCCAACTCTGGTTTTGCTGCAGGCAGGGGCGGCTCTAGCCATTTGGCCGCCACAATCACGGCAGCACGCCACGGGGGGCACTCTGCCGGTCGCCGGTCCCGCAGCTCCGGTGGACCTCCCGCAGGCGTGCCTGCGGATGCTCCACCAAAGCCGTGGATCAGCGGACCCTCCGCAGGCACGACTGTGGGAGGTCCACCGGAGCCGCCTGCCGCCCTCCCGGCGACCGGCAGAGCGCCCCCCGCAGCATGCCACCCCAAGCACGCGCTTGGCGTGCTGGGGCCTGGAGCCGCCCCTGGCTGCAGGTGGACTAGAAGAACTTTTATATGGGCTGAAAAACAAAACCAAAACCTGCACAGACCTTATTTGAGACACCATAATTTTTAGCATCCAGGCTCTTTGTAACTTTTCCTTTCCACTCCCCACCACACAGCTTGCGGAAGAGCTTCGTGCATTCTCAATAGCAGCGTTATGGCTCATAGCATAGGCAACACCAACCACCACACTACTGGATTAAGTTCTGTATCAAACTAAAGATTCAATCTATGTTGCCCAAAATGCTTTCTTGCATGGTCCCCAGCTTTTGTAGAAAATATTTTCCTCATCTCCTCCTTCCACACAAGCCCATCACATCAATGGCTGCTCAGGAATCTGCAGAAATAACCAATCTGACACCGCCAGAAGGTGCAGGAGAGCTAACACCTGTGGGTGTGCAAGGAAGGAGCATGTGTTTAAAAAGCAGGCAACATCTGCTTTTGAAGGGGGTCTCCCTATAAAATACTGCCTTTAAATTGCTTCAGTGGAGTCAGAATAAAGAAAACTAGTGGGCCTGCTTTTGCATTGAGCTCCATAATGAGCTTTGCCTGTCAGTAAGGACTAGGCCCATAATTGGTAAAGAATCTGAAAACTACTAATTTCTCAGAACATAAAAAGGGTTATCCACCCACAAACACACACATACACACACACTGCCCTTCCCTCCTCCCCTCCAGCCCTGGTGTCTCTGAGGGAAAGTCTGTACAATCTCCTCACATCTTCAAGGCATAGGGCCTGGAAGTGGGGGTGGGGATGGCAGTAAGTTTCCTGGATCAATGGCCATTTGAAATTCAGACATATGGCTGAAGCCCTACGGCTGCATGTGTTAATTACCACACGTGTCCCCTGTGAAGCAGTCTGTTAAATACAAAAAGAAAACAGAAGAGAAAGGGCTGTTCCAAGGGATTAAGTAAATAGTCTAAATTTTTGACCCCACTCCCCCAGACACATACACGTGTGTAAGAGCACAAGCTCCCTTCCTTACTGCCCCCGACACCTGCATGTTTAAGAACCAGGACACCCCTTTACACCTCTACCCATGGGCACTGAACCTAGGCAAAAATTATCTCTACATGTACTTTCACCCCTCTGCCCACCCAGGCCTCTTCTCTCTCCCCCACCCCTCTCCTTTAGAGGACTAATTCCTGGCTGACAACCAGACTAGTCTTGGGCTTACAATACGGCTTTTCATTTCCTTGCAGGCAAAGAGAATGGATACCTCACTGGCTATGTCTGCAGCGCATGTGTGCAAGTGAGGGGAAGGGGGAAAAAAATTATCCCCCCCCCCCCGAAATTTTTCTTCAGGACCACAAAGGGCAGAATTCAGAGCTGATGGGAGCAAGTGTAACTCCACTGATTTCAACTGGAGTTGCAGCACCTTGCCCCAGGTCTGCATTTGTCCAAAGGAGTTTAATAATTCCATAAATAGATATATCTTATATAAAAACAGTCTTTGCATGCTTTGGGGAGGAGGGGTAGAGGGGAAAGCAGTCCAGGACCTCAAAAGAATCTAGCATGTCAGAAAAGAGATCTGGATGTACAAAAGATGTGGGGCTCATAAGGGTTTCAAGAAAAAAGGGGTCTAGAAGAGCAGAAGTAACTCTTCAATCCCCAGCTCAGTTAAAAAAAAAAAAACTCACCACTCCACCCTACATATTAGTGCAGGGGCAGGTTCTGGGGGTCAGTTCAATCCCTGGCACAGTCTAGGCCTATGATTTGTATTTGCTTGCATTGTTGTAGCACATAAAGGCTCAGTCAGCATCAGGGCCACATTGAGCTAGGCACTATAGATTGTAAGCTCTTTGGGGCAAAGTCTATGGCTTCTATGGAGTTCTAGGGGACAAGTGCCCCCATCAGTCACCACTGCAGTCTGCACTAAGCTGCCCATTTATTGGCAGTATAAACTATTGAGGGGAAGGACCAGATGGCCATGTGGTGGGGGAAATTTCGATGACCCCTGGCTGTATCTGTTCAGTGGATACTTTAACCCCCATAGCTGTCAATTCACAAGTATAACATTTGCCCCCGAGCTCTCCTGTAATCTGTTTACAGGCACAGGTGCTCAGTATGCATAGAAACTTCCATGTAAAACATAAAATATCTCTCCCCTGTATAATCAACCCCATGGGGCCAATGGGGTAGGGAGCAGAAAGGCAGAAGAGCACTTCCTGGTGCTTTCCATGGGCCCCTGTGGCCAACACCTGCTCCATTACACTAGTTTTACAGAACAGAATGAAAACTAAGCTAAAATGTCTAGTGTGTACATGAGGTCCTGCTATAGGAAGCAAGTAGCCAAAGCAACAGTACGAGGGGTCAGACTAAGCTCATGAAGGGCAACGTCCTGTTCTTGTCCTTACCTAGTGACCTCATTTGTTTTCTCCAGACTTTATCTTCTAATTTCTAAAAATTTAATGTTTTGATTGAAAGGAAACTTTCTGAATGGCATCGGATGTGGGGTTATCTGAATCGCCAGTTACACAATAGCAAAAACTTGCGTCTGTCACCATTACTTTCAGTTGAGGTTAACTCAGAAGCTGAGGGTGATGTAGTATAGGGTCAATGTTGAATTATTTCACTGTTGAGCATCTTAGCAAACACACCCAGCAACTCTAAGAGTGCAGGCAGAGCTTGAGTAACATCTTTAAAGATTTTAAAGGTGGAGGAGTGGGTCTTGGGGGGGCAGGGATGATGTGTGTGTTGGGACACTAAGGAGTGGGGGGAATTGTGTGGGGCGCTGGGCAAAGGTGCGCTGGGCAGGGGTGGTGATGTGCATTGGTGGGGGTCCTGGGCTCTGGCCATAGGCAGTCAGAGGTGTTGCCGAGGTGCCGACTTTCTGATTTCCCTGAGGGCCAGGCCCTACCTTCACTCCACCCCACCTCACCTCTTCCTGCCCCTGCTCCTCTCCCTCTCCTCCTGCCCACCACTGAACAGTTGATCAGCAGCTAGCAGGAGGCGCTGGGGGAGAGGGGGAGGAGCTGATCGGCAGGGCCAGCACACACTTTTTTTTTTCTGGTGCACCCATGGAATCAGCACCTATGGAGTGTTGGGAGGGAGTGGGGGCTGTGTGGCATGGCATGGGCCCGCCCCCAGGGGAAGGGGCATGCTGGCAGCACAAGACTGAGCAGGCCACTGTGCGTCTGGCAACTGCCAATGTGTAAATAGTGCCCTCATACTTGGCTGAGCGGAGTGGGGCCACCCCTGCCATGCCATGCCCATTGCCCTTGGCTGGCCCCTCGCTCTAGGGCCTGACCTCCCCAGACCATGCTCCATTGCCCCCAGGGGCTGTACAAATATGGTTGGCACTAAACCCACAAAAGGTTAATCTGGCCCTCTTTCTGATGCTTGTTTTTGATACTTGTACTTTACTTGTAAATTTTTTGGATTGACTTTTTTTCCCCATAAAAGTGTTTTAATATTAATCATTAAAGGGTGGTTCTAGTGTGAAAAGTGACCAGTAACAATGTAAGGGTACATGCTACTGTCTCTGCAAACTCAGCTGGGATTCTGAGGGTCAAAGCTGCATTCATTTTCTCCACCCCAAGCCCCTCCACTCATTACCAGTACTAAAGGTTCTGAAAAGCTAAATTATGCTCTCAGGGACACCTGGGTAAACCACTGACTTTCCACAGGTATAACAGATTGGAATTTAATGAACAATTCTGTTGAGAATGCACAAGAAAAAGGATCCTTCCCCCCCCCTCTCTCTCAGCATGATTGCTCTTTGCAGGACTAGACAGAATAAGGAGGTGGTCTCAGGCTCCTTTGAAAGTCCCCAGCCTTTGGCATTAGTGTGTGGATAGGACTGAATTTCTACAGTAAGCAGATCTGCAGCTTAAGGAGATATCACTCCACCAGAGCCACTTTTCAGAGGAGAGCCATATAAGTATACATTGGAGCTGCTCAAATCTTTCAAGCTAGTTTTTGCTAAAAGATGAACTTTCACCTAAGGTATTTTGAAAAAACAAATCAATTTCAATTAAGTTTGATTTCCAAAAAAAAAAATTTTTTTTAATCCATGTTCATATTTCATTGCAAAGTAAAGGTGGGTGAGGTAATCTCTTTTTTATTGGACCAACTTTTTTTTTTTTTTTTTTGCTGAAAGAGGCAAGCTTTTGAGCTACACAGCGCTCTTCTTCAGGTCTCTCTCACCAACAGAAATTGGTCCAATAAAAGTTATTACTTCACCCACTTTGTCTCTCTAATATCCTGGGACCAACACAGCTACAACACTACAAGCATTGACAAGTTTAAAGTTTCTGCAATAAAATTAAAATGAAATATGTTCCAATTTAATTACTGTGAAAAACTGATGTTTTAACCTGCTCTGATTATAAAGGGGGAGGGTCACACCACCTATTAAGGTTGCCCAACATTTCCCATTATAAGATTCTGGTTTTAGTTATTTATAACTTTGTCAAACAAAGTTTACCATGTCAGGTGTCTGCCTGAGGCTGAATTTATTTATTTAATTTAAATTTCAGCCAAAACAGTTCAGCTGTTTCCAAGAACAAGGCTAGTGAAAAAATGTTTTGCACAAGCAACCTGAATTCTGGCATTTCCTAACTATATAACTCAACTTTTATATTTTTAACAGTATTTTGTTATGTGATGCATATACCCACATGTACAAAGAGACTAACAAATTACATTTTGTACTGATGTCAAAGCTAAATTTGATTGAATATTTAGATTAATATGACCCCTTTGAGTGATAGCACATTGAGTCATTCAGTGGGTCCAGGGTCAGTTTACCCCTTGAAAAGAAACTCAAGGTATTTTTCTAGTGTTTTTTTAAGTTTACAAGTTGTACCCAAGGCATGTTTATCTTGAACAAAAAGGGCTAAGAGCGCATAGACAATTTCACTTGCACAAATCCACTTAAGTCACGCTGGAATCGAGCTCTGTTGCCAAGAAACCATTCCTCTCTCTCCCCTTCTTTGTCCCAGTCACTATCTGTTCCTCTTTGCCTATGTCCTGTACTTTTCACATAGGACACCCTTCTCCCTAAATTACTAGCCATAAGGTTCTTGTGTTGCACTGATTTCCCCCAGCTGCTTCTCAATCTGCCTTACCACCTGATTAGCCTGGGAGTGTTTTAAGAGACATGGTTGAGCAGCTCATTTCATCAAGAGATGCTGGAGGAGGAGGAGCGTGTTAAGATGCTGCCGTGTGTTTTCTTCTCCCCCAAGACAGCCCAATGGGCTGGGACCCTACATGATTCAGAAGGCCAAAATGAGGAAGGATTCCAGATAAAGTGGGTGGCAGTAGTGAGTCAGCATCCAGGGACATTCTGCAAGAAAGTCTCCACAGGGTTGTCCAGGCAAGTAAAACAGTCCACGCTTTGTAAGATCAATTACCAGACATCCTACTACTACGAAGTAGTTGTACCATCTCCCCTGTCATCACAGGACAGAAGATATTTACTCCCTGCACCTCCTCCCCACACTGCAGCTGCCACAAGCTGTTAAGGAGTTTGCAACAAAAGGACTTCCCATACTTGGTTAGCTTTGGTAGCCAGGAAATAACTTTGAGGCAGTGGACACCTAGGCTGGGCTTCTGTAACTTCAGGGAACAGTTCAAATTTGGATTTCCACATTATGGAACCCAGAAGGGACCAGTGAATGTGTACATCAGCAGGGAATCACCACATTTCAGCTTATTAACCCCCTTCCATTGTGTGGGACTCTCCACCTGAGTCTAAATGTTATTAAGCCTGGTCTACACTCAAAATTTAGGACTATCTAGCTGTGCTGCTCAGGAGAAGGAAGAATTCACATTAAGTTAATCCAACCTAAACCCCAACCAGCATAGACCCCGCCAGGTTGATGGAAGAATTCTTCCTCCCAAAGGGGTGGATTTACTAGAGTGATGGAAAAACTCTTCTGTTGCTGTAGCAAATGTCTACAGCACCGTCGTATAGACATCAGCTAGTTCATCTAGGACTTACACTCCTCAGGCAAACCCAAGGGAGGATAGTTTTAGATTACTTTAAATAAATGGAACTCTCCAAACAGAAGCTTAGCATACTGACGGTAAACCCCTGAGTACAGTGGCACTAATTCACCTGCTATCTGTTTAGAAGGACTCTAGGTGTGAGTGGTTGTGGAGTGTGTTCTCCCCTTATTCCTCTGCCTCTTCCAAGATAGGTTGTGCAGCTAACATAAGAGACTTCGGGAGGCAGCACTCATGGGGGAACCACCCTCAAGAGGGGGAGTGACAGTCCCTGTCAAGAACGCAGATTTGCCTTCCTATGTCCAAGTCCTTTAAGCCTCACTTCTTCCATGGAGCCAATGCAAAGGGAGCCAGGTCAAAACATTTAAAGAATAAAAACACCTCCAAGTGACTCCTGGCTTCCCCAGCATGCCGTGTCTTCCCCATTCTGATCTGGGAGGCTGTTTGCCCAAAGAGTATAGTTTTGTGCATCTTGTACAAGGCTCAGCACTTTTCATTGTTTCCACTTAGTAGAGCTAGAAATCTTAGTGATCTCATCGCAGGATAAGCCTCTTCTGGTGTTACCAGGGGTTACATTTCACTAACATCATAGGACCTTTCCCAACTTGGAGGAATCTCAAATACTGTCTCCAGCTTTTGCAAAGGGAAACAAAACAGCTCTTGAATATTATACTCCATGGTAATGTAGCTTATAAAAGTGAAACAGGAATTTAAATTGCTAAACACTATTCATGTTGATATGGCAGACAGCTCATCCAGAACATATTTACCCTTGCTTTGCATTATTCTGCTGAGCCTTAATTATAAATCAAGCCTAGTTTCCTTTATCCAGGTGAGTAAAAGAATGACCTAAACATAACAGTATCCAGGAGAAACAGTGTCAGCTTACATTTTCATCTTCATTTGAAAGCCGTATCTCTTCTAGCTTCCCTCCCCACTCTTAACTGAACCAAAACACAGTGAAACATCTTTTTTTAAAAACAAAACAAAAACAAAACAGTGAAACATCTCCCCCCGCCTCAAGACTCACTCATGGGTCTTACAACTTAGCTAGTGATGCTATAGAACTATGTACAAGCCTTTGCTTACTAACATGGAGAAAAGGGAGAAGTTGGTTGCATGACTGCATAAGTAGACAGGAACAGAGGTATGTTTAGAGAGGTTGGGGTATTTATATTGGGTCTATGGAATGTTGGGCTGGAGAGAACTGGACTTTCCCCCTAAACTGTCAGCTACAGCTCAAAATGGTTCTGCGGCCACATGACTGGGTACAGCATATTCTTGCAATGGTGCTCTGCAGAGCACCAATGACAAGGAGAAGCAATATGTGATTCTAACAGACAGGGTCTCTGAAAAAATGCGACTTAAAACGAAATGATGTTAAGTTAATCCAATTTCCCCATAAGAATTAATGTAAATGGTGGGGGGCGGGTTAGGTTCCAGGGAAACTTTTTTTTCCAACACACACACACACACACACACTTTTATACATACATATATACATATACACACACGTGTATGTGTGTGTGTGTGTGTGTGCACGCGTGCGTGTATATACAGTGTAAGTTTTAAACAAACAATTTAATACTGTACACAGCAATGATGATTACTGCTAAATGATGAACTAGCTTTTGGCTGAGTCCTCAAGGGTTAACCCATTGTTGTTAATGTAGCATCACACTCTAGAAGACAGCACGAATGGAGGGAGGGGAGACAGCGACACATACCCTGTGTGTGTGAGAGAGATGCGCATTTCCCCTTTAAGTACCCTGACCCTACTCTAAGTACACTGCCTTGTTAAGTAGATCAGCAAGTTGAGACAGCAGCTGCTCCCAGGAAGCTCCCTCCGTCCTGAGTCTTGTCGTGTCGTTCCCCACCCATGGAGATGGGGTAGGTGGGGTGCAGGGGGAGAGGGAGACCCTGACATTAGCCCCTCTTCTTTCCCCCCCCCCCACGCACAGCAAGCAGGAGGCTCCTGGAAGCAGCTCCAAGGCAGAGGGCAGGAGCAGCACATGGGAGTGGGGGGGTGGGACAGCTGAACTGCCAGCAATTGATAGCCTGCTGGGCAGCTTCCGCACAGGGAATTTAGGGGAGCAGAGAGCTGATGGTGGGATGTCGGTCCACCCTGGTTCCAAGCCGCCACCAGCTAGCTGCAACGGGCTGCTCTTCCTGCAAGCCGGGGACAAAGCAGGCAGCTGCCAAACGACATTATAAGGGAGCATTGCGCAACTTTAATCAAACATGTTCCCCAGCTGATCAGCAAGATAACAACGAAATAACGTTAACTGGGAGGGGACTACTCTCAGTGAGGAGTTACTGTACCTCCTCGCTCATTCCCTCCTGCCCCAAAGTTGCTATATAATGGGATGAACGGAGAAGAAAGAGCACAGGTTTTCTTCCCATTGCTCCTTCTGCCCAGTGGAAATTAGAGTGATACGAACTGCCTCACACTCTAGCCCTGTGGTCAGCAGATGAGACTAGGACAGAATTGCAAGTTTCCAAGGGGTCTATGATAATCCATGCCCCAAACAGCAACTTGATTTGCCTGTACTTAAGGCTAGACCTACAAGGCACCTGAACATACATTATTAATATTTCATATTATACAGGGCTTCAGATTTAACACAATTACAGGTTTACAGAGATATGTCTTTGCCTAAAATAAGAAGCAGGTTGACCAGTATTATTCTGCGTTGTTTTATCTGAGAAAAGCCAAATATTTTCCATGCACTTCTTTTTTCCCCTGCCTCAAGCTGAGCCACATAATATCTTGCTAAGAAATGCCCTACATGTGCAATATATGATGCGGAATGTACATGGAGAGAGAAGAAATGCATTCTTGAAATTTATATTGATTTGACTAAAAATACAATGTCCCCCTTTCTCCAAAACCTCGTCAAATAAAGGTCAACAATTTAAAGGCAAATGTCTACCATTTTAAGTGGTTTTAGAGACTAGTTTGACAGCCTTCCATGGAAAAAAAAAATCTTCTCTGACTTTTTAACCTCCTTGAGGCAGGCATTTTCTTGGGAATCAAAGCATCAAAGGTTATTGGTTTAGAAAAGAAAAAAATAAGAATGCTGCTTCAGCTATCATAGCAGGAGCTTTTTCCAAGGAAGTGGCCTTCATCCCCACCACCAGCCATTTTCTTGAAGGAGAAACTGAGAAGATGACATTGAACTGGGGGCTGGGATGTATGGCAGGGATGGATGGGACTCAATGATTTCCCATTAACACCTACTGTTCCCCCATCCCGTCAGCATTTATTATCCTGTTCAAGATTTTTCAAACTGGTTTTTACAAGGCAAGGAATGCGTATAACAATTTAGGAGTAGGTGACATTTCTAGTCTTTAGCTCAGGGAGGATGTGGTGTGGAAAAGAAGGGAGCTATTAGGGGGATGAAGGGGTGGCAGAGAAGTCTTCTGTTTAATGCTTTCCACAAAAGAATTCATGTAGCAGCAAAGGGCTTGGGGTACCATTTTCACAAGCATTCAGCCGAAATCTGTTTCCACTGAACTCAGTGGAAGTTTTACCTGGCAGACACTTTTGAAAAATCTCACCTTATTTGACTTGCCACAAGTATCACATCATTGCTCGTGGCTCCTAGTCCTCTGCGCTCACCACTAGACTGCATCTGTTTCTGGGTGAGCTTAATAAATAAGTGTCAAAAATAAAAGCAAAAGCAAACAAATGAATCTGTTGCCCCTCCAGGGGACTCTACAAACCCTGTCCTCCTCATAAAAACAGAGTTCTATCCCATGAGGGCAGTGTACTGGATTTGATGCCACCTTATTCCACATGCTTTTGGAATACGCGCAAGACTCTCTCTTGGGCTTTGTTTTAAAACAGAAGTTTTATCAGGTCTCAAGAGGTTTGGCTGGGCAACCCTAATCCAACACACACTTTATTGAAGCACAGAACTTCACTCACCTTTCCTTCCCGAGTTACCCTGGTTCGATGGCTTATCAGTTACTGAACCTTAAAGGTAGAGAAACAAAAACAAAACAAAACAAAAAGATATCAAGACATGGTTTGTTTAGAGGCAGCATGACCAAACAGCACATACACAGTCACACAAATATACTTCAGTAGCCTAATCCCCAGGGGTTGTTTTTACCTTCCAGCAACCCCATCTAGGGTTCTAAGACTCCACTGTAGGAGTCCATGGCAAACACTTATGGCAGCACAAGGAACAGTTTTACGCATTAAGGCGGTCAAATCAGGGTCACATTAAACAAGTGATCCTTATGCCTTGTCTACAGTACATAGTTTTGTCGACAAAAAAGCAGAGGTGTACACACTACAATGTTCCTTCTGCCAACAAAACTCTCCTGCTTTGCCGGCAAAATAAAGCCACCTTGACAAGAGGTGTAGAGCTTTTTGCAGCAAAGTTAATATTGACAAAGTGTTAGTGTAGACACTACGCTCATTTATGTCACCGTAAACGGCCTCCAGGAGGTGTCCCACAATGCCCATCCCGAGCACTCTGGTCAGCACTTTGAACTCCACTGCCCTGCACCCAGGTACACAGGCATCTGTCCCATCCCCTGTCCTTTAAAGACCTGGGAATTTTTGAAATTCCACTTCCTGTTTGCTCGGCGTGGACAGTTTACATCCCATCTTCCCAGCTGACCATGTCTGTTCCATGGGGCAAATGTTCTCCCGCTTGGAGTAGATCTCCCGCTGAGTTGTTGGATCTACTGGCTCTGGGGGGGAGGAAGCTGTGCAGTCCCAGCTCCGCTCCAGCCATAGGAATTTTGATACCTATGGTTAGATTTCTCATGGTGTGGGGGATAAGGGCTATGAACAGAACGTGCAGTAGTGCCATACAAAGATAAAGGAGCTGAGACAAGCCTACTAGAAGGCAAGGGAGGCAAACCATAGCTTTGGTGCTGAAGATCTGCTGCTTCTATAAGAAACTGGATACCTTCCTTGGTGGTGACCCCACCTCTACTGCCAAGAGCCCCGTGGATACTTCCGCGGGGCTGGTGGTGGCAGACAGCAGACTCAACCTCAAGGATGAAGTTGTAGACTAGAAGGTTGAGTTGGAGGACGATGTAGAGCACGCTGCAGGGTTGTCCAGTGGCGTGGTGAGTCAGGACTTCTTTTCCTCTTTTGGAAGGGCATAATGAGTGGGGTTCTGCAGGGATCAGTTCTGGGTCTGGTGCTGTTCAATATCTTCATCAGTGATTTAGATAATGGCATACAGAGTACACAAAGTTTGTGGACGATACCAAACTGGGAAGGGTTGCAAGTGCTTCGGAGGATAGGATTATAAATTCAAAATGATCTGGACAAACTAGAGAAATGGTCTGAAGTAAATAGGATGAAATTCAATAAGGACAGATGCAAAGTACTCCACTTAGGAACGAAGCACACATACAGTAGCACACATACAAAATTGAAAATGACTGCCTAGGAAGGAGCACTGCAGAAAGGGATCAGGAGGTCATAGTGGACCACAAGTTAAATATGAGTCAACAGTGTAACACTGTTGCAAAAAAAAAAAAAAAAAAAAAGTGAACATCATTCTAGGACGGGGTGGGCAAACTTTTTGGGCCGAGGGCAACATCTGGGTGGAGAAATTGTATGTGGGGCAGGGGGTTGGGGTGCAGGAGGGGTGCGGTGTGTATGAAGGGACTCAGGGCAAGGGACTCAGGGCAAGGGATTGGGGCAGAGGAGGGATGTATGAGGGGGCTCAGGGTAAGGGGCTGGGGTGCAGGAGGGGTATGAGGTGCAGGCAGGGGGGTTAGGGCAGGGAGTTGGGGAGTGTGCAGGAGGGGTTTGGGCTCCGGCCTGGCACTGCTCACCTCAAGCGACTCCAGGGGTGGCAGCAGCGCACACCGGGGCCAGGGCAGGCTCCCTGCATGCCTGCCCTGTCCCTGGTCCCGGCCCTGAGCCGCTCCCAGAAGCGCTGCAGCCCCTGGGAGAGGGGGGGGTGGAGGGCTCCACGTGTGCTGCCCTTGCCGCGCCTCCAGGTAACTCCCCTGAAGCTCCCATTGGTTGTGGTTCCCTGTTCCCAGCCAATGGGAGCTGCGGGGGGCAGTGCCTGGAGGCAACCCATGGAGCCCTCTTCCCCCCTGCCCGGGAGCCGCCTCCAATCCTCATAGGTGGGGGCGCGGGGGCAGAAAAGAGCACAGGGAGTGGAAGAAAGAGACTCTGAAGGAAAAATTTAAAATAGAAAGGCAGGACAGAAAGGAGAGTGATGAGTGAATTGTAAAGGGCCAGGAGTGGATGATAAAAGTGATGGAGGTGCAAACAGATGTTGAAGTCCCTAATCACATTCCAGGCAGAACACATGCATGCTTGCCTCTCCCCCTCCCCTCCCCACCTCGCAGCCGATACAAAAAACTGCTTTCTGTGCCCTCCAAAAACTACTCCCACACATTCCCTGCAACTTCCTGGACCGTCTCAGTACCCTGTTCACTCCACACCTTCAGACAGCTTCCAAATGATAGCTGGACTTATGCACAGTTCTGAGAGCCTACACTGCTCCGCCCAACAAGCCTTGTGTGTGTTAATTGGTATTTAATAAAAACAAACTCTGAAAGATAACCAATCTTCATTTGTCTTCTACACACAGTGGTTGCTGCCAATAGTGGCAGTTTGATCATCTGGCTGACTACAAATCCTAGTCAGGAATCACCATAATTTTCATACAAGACATCAACTTAAGCATGGCAGAGTGCCATATAGAGCACCAGCAACGTGTCTTTCATTATCAAAACATTGCCTCAGAGCTTCCCTGATTCGAATAGCCCCCCATTGTGTCCCTCTAATAGCTCTAGTATCTGGCTTCTCAAATTCAGAAGACAGATGATCTGCCTCCGTGCTCCATTCTGGGAAAACTTTTCACCCTTAGCTTCACAAATATTATGGAGCACGCATCAGGCTGCTATGACCATGGGAATGTTTTCCTCAGTTAGGTCTAATCTGCCATAAAGGCAGCATCAGCACGCTTTTAAATCGGCCAAAGGCACATTCCGTGGTCATTCTGTACCTGCTCAAGCTATTGTTGAATTGTTCCTTGTAAGGCTTCATGAGCCATGGGAGTAAGGGGTACTCTGGGTCTCCCAGGATCACTCTGAGCATTTCAACATCCCCCACTGGAATCTTCTGGTCTGGAAAGGAAGTCCCTGCTTGGAGCTTTCTGTGCAAGCCAGTGTTCCTTAAGATGCCAGCGTCATGCACCTTCCCGGACCACCTCACACTGAGGTCTTGAAACGGCCACAGTGATCCACAAGCACCTGCAATACCACAGAGAAGTACCCCTTTCTATTGACATACGCCATCGCAAGATGGTCCATGGCCAAAATTGGAATATGCATGCCATCTATCGTCGCTCCAGTGGTAGGGAATCCCATTGCTGCAAAGCCATCTGCTATTTCATGCACATTGCCAAGAGTCACAATCCTTTGTAGCAGGATGTGATTAATTGTCTTGCATTAACACAGCCCTAACGGTTGACTTCCTGACTGCTACTGGTCGGTTGCAAATCAGTTTGGAATTTGGAGTCGCCAACTTCCACACAGTGAACGCCATGCACTTCTCCACCGACAGGGCAGCTCTCATTTTGATATCCTTGTGCTGTTGGGCTGGGGCAAACTCTGCACACAGTTCCAGGAAGGTGGCTTTCCACATCTGAAAGTTCTGCGGCCACTGCTTGCCATCCCAGACCTGCATAATGATGCGATCCCACCACTCAGTGCTTGTTTCCTAAGCCCAAAAGTGATGCTCCACCATGTTCAGCTGCTCTGTGAAAGCCCAAAGTAATCTGGTGTTATTTCTTTTCAAGGCACACAGCAGGCCAGGCACCTCAGATTCCTGTTCAGATTGGGAGCTCATGATATACTGCATGACCAGCCGCAACGTGTCCATAACAGTGACCACAACAGTAGAGAGCAATGCAGGATCCAACCTTTCAGACAGAGATGGTGGGCGCAGAGTAAACAGGGGGCTGTTGGAAAATGCTGCCAAATGCAGTCAGAAGCCCATGAAATGTTGGGATGGAAAGAACTGCATCATGGAACACTGAGCCCACACCCATGATGCACTGTGATCCATTCTGCCTTCCCACAACTCTTAGCTGCAGAAGGTGGCGAGTAGCACAGTGGGACAGCTACCCACAGTACACGGCTCTCACTGTCAACACCAAGAGTGGATGCACTCTGCCAACAGAAGGAGTGTTGTGTGAACATGCACAAAATGATGTAATTATACCGTTTTTTGATTGTTGGCTTAAACTTGCATCGACCAAACTCCATAGTGCTGACAAGGCCTTAGTATCTGGACTCAGTGGTTTGAAGGGGCTTAACGTAGCAGCAAGTCAGTAAGAAACCATGAGTAAATCCAAGGGGGTTCTGGGGCATGATCAGTAAGTCACTGTGAACAGGGGATATGAGAGGAGGAGTCAATTTGTAAGTGTCAGGGAGGAAGAGTCAGGTGGCTGGGAAAGACAATCTGAGCAGAGACAGTACGTTTGGGGAGGAGAGCTCTAAATGGGGCCTGGATTTACCCAGTCTCAGTCCACCCCTGAATGTCACCAGCTGTCATTGAGGAAACAGGACCCTGAACTACTGACAGGATTTAATTTTAAAGTGGTGGGGTTTTAAAAAAAACAACAAAAAAACCCCACCACCTAATCTTCATGTGAAAGATAACGTCCTGTATTTATTTCTTTAGTTTGAAAGAGGCACTCTCAAACAAACAATTTCACATTAAAAAAGTAATCAGAGACAATGGCTATTTGGGCAATTCTCTCAGAAGTGTGAAAGTTAAAAGGAAAAGCTCTGTTTTCAAATACAAAAGGATCAAATCAAGAGCACAGTGCTCCCTGTACCTAAACCCCTTCAATAGCCAAACTGAAGATATGCAGCTTGGCCATTTCTGTTTCTTTCACTGGCTTGCATATGTGAGACCAAAAAATATAAATTAAAAAATAAAAAAAAGTAACTGAGCTCTATGGGTAAAGTTTATCCTAGAGCAAAGGGCTTGTGCAGGACCTACATAAGCCTCATGGTCAGATCTTAAGTAGTATATGGGCTCTTCTTAAGGGAGAATCCCATCCTTCTGAATAAATGTGTCAGTAATCTGCTGTTCTAGAATTAGCAGTGGGAAACACAAATACAACAGGGTCTAGGGGCTTTTAAGTGTCCTACAAAAAACAGACCAAGTTTCCTGGTGACAACAAAGTGAATCTTATGGGGGGGGGGGGGAAAACACTATCAGAAAGACCCAATCTACCAAATTATACAGTGAAAATGTAAAGGAAGATCATATTCTGAGGCAAGCCGATTTGCTGTAGCATTTTATTTTCTATAGAAAATCATTCAAAACTTATAATTTCCCACCAAGTATGAAAACATGCCTGTGAAACATCTAATATCTCAAGTTACAGCATTCTTAGCCAGGTATCTATGTAACTCCTGGTTGGGCAGAAACGTGACCTCCCCAATTTTATAGCATGATGCACCAAGCTCCCTCATTACCATATGCCATCTGTTGACATCATGCCAAATAAGAGAAGAAAAAAAATTGTTTAAATTTCTGTTCTATTCTGAATAAGGGACAAACAATAAGGTGAGTGTGAAGAATACATTCAAGATAAACACCTTGGGTGTGCACATCAACAGGCACAAGTCCATAGATGTATGAGGAGTGTATATAGGTCACTTCTGAACATAGCACAACATCGATCATAAACAGTATTTCCAAATCCACTTTTTAGTGAGGAGATGTCATGGGGACTCAATGTTTTTCAAAATCAGAGTTGGGTGCTAATGAACTACACAAAGCAGTCACCCATCCCAGGGTGCTGTATGTGCTAACTGCCAGCTCATGGAGCCAGAGATTAGGATGGGAAAAACCAAGGCCAAATGGTAATAATAAGGTAATAACTGGAGATATACCAATGTCCTAGAACTGGAAGGGACCTTGAAAGGTCATCAAGTCCAGCCCCCTGCCTTCACTAGCAGGACCAAGTACTGATTTTGCCCCAGATCCCTAAGTGGCCCCCTCAAGGATTGAACTCACAACCCTGGGTTTAAGCAGGCCAATGCTCAAACCACTGAGCTATCCCTCCCCCGCTAACGTACAACCCCATCATCAAGTCACCTTACCAGCCTCCAAAAATCTTTTTTTAAAAGATTTAAAGTATTTGGCTTTAGAGGGTCTGCTATCATCTGTAATCAGTTTTAAATGTAAAAGATTAAAATTCTGTGTGTTCAAGTACAAGACTCTCACCCTACAGTGCGCCATCTAGCTACAGTAACCAATAGCAGAAACTGGAGCACGGTCTCCCTAGTACTCTAACAGCAGCAAACTAATAGAACTGCTGCCTTCGTGCTCTACCTCTAGTTATCTCACATCTGACCCAATGGTTGGAGTTTGATGCCATTAAATCACCCAGTTTGCCAGCTTTCAATAGTATAGCCATGATACAAAGGAGAGTAGCACTAGTTCAGTGGCATGGGCAGGAAATTCTCTCCTCCATCTTCTCCAGACTCCACCATCACCTGTGTATACTCACACACTGTTCATTCTGCTGGACATTCACTGACGCTCCAAGACACCCTCACCTCTAAAGGGATCATCTCCCCAGAGACAAGGGTAGAGCCAATGGTGCTTTGAATAGCTGGGATGAAGCTCGTTTTATAGTGTTTCCAGGCATTGCTGCAAGCCACTCACTTTTTTTCTCCTTGGAGTAAGAGAAGTAGTGCTAAACCTTGACATCTAGCAGCCCTCTCTTGCATGGAACTGGAACAGCAGCCATGTACACCGAAAGGGGTCAGCATGTCAGTAAACTGGAGTGAAAGTAGTTCACTTGAAAGTTGTGTCCATTGTGTTAGGAGGCAATGGTGAAACTCTCGAGAGAGGCTCTAACTATCTTGTCCTTCTGCATGAACTGAATAGTAGCTGAGCTTTACTTCCCACAAAGAACTTACCATGTCTACCATAGTTAAACCTGTATTGCCCCATTCTTTAAACATGCCCATAAATCCTCTGAAGTACAGTTTAGTAAAAAAATAGCCCATCCCTGTTTTCCAGGCTGCGGTTCCACTTCCCTACCTTAACTATCTTCTGTAAGTCTCTCATTGCATGTCTGCACTCCAATCAACAATGGAGCTGCCACAACCATGAGAGAGAGATTGAGAACACAAGCTGCCATATGGCTAGGGAGGGTGCACACAACTGATTAGGAGTAGTGGGCACAGCTGCAACTTAAGTTTGGCAAGTTGGTAAAGTCGCTCACAAATACTGAACTAGTGGCACTAGGAACAGAACAGCTCCCCCTCTCCCTCCCTTTCTCTTCCACCAATATTTTAAATAATCAAATAAATGCTTATTTAATCCCACGCTACAGTACCTGAACATACAGGAGTTTTATTCTGTACAGACGAGCCACTGATGGGTTTGCCATCGGGAGTGACACACCAACAGTATCCGGTGTAGGTATGGCATTGCACCTGTTCAGGAAAGGAAAGAGCAATAACTGACACTTCATTTCTCAAAGTATCCTCCATAATGCCTTCCTAACCTTAGCTCTTGTGTATCCTTGCTTACCCAGCACCTATGCCTCTTTTACCCCCCCCCTCACACATGGGGCTCAGACAACTGCCCAGGAAATTGAGAACAGAGACCTTTTAGAAACCTCAAGCTTACCTAAACCACAATGTTGGGAGATTAAGGTCCAGGACACTAGACTTGACCACAGAATGTTTAGGAGTCGGAACAATGCTGGTCCAGCACCCAAAGAGTGCAAATTATGAGCCTGGAAGAATGTAACCCATCTCATTCTCACTTTATATTTCTATGTTCAGTATTTGTAGGGAAGGTAGGAAAGCAGATGGTCTAGCACCATTTCTAATGGCAGGTAATTGGAAAAAGGTCAGCTTCCCCCCCCAATCAAACCAGGTGATAGTTAGAAATCTTTACCTAGCTCCTGCATCTCAGGAATTTTGAGAGTTCTTGATGCTTTCCAAACAGTTGTGTACTTTCCAATTGATATCTGAATTTTTTATGCTTATTTAAATCTAATCCACAACTTTGTGCAGGGTGAGAGATAGTTATGGGTGAATCACAATGGCCAGACTACACAACATGGTCAGTCAGAAAAAGCATTAACATGTTATGGTAACTTTGCCTTAATAAAAAGTTTCCCAGAAAAAGACTGACCTTATGCCACAGATTGGCTTCTTGTGGAAATGCAGAATCAAATTTGGGTGTTATCTTCCTATAAATGTTCAGTATCATCCACTTTTATTGGAAACATTTAAAGTTCAGCTCCCCTCAGCCTTGAAAATCAACAGTTATTGGGGACAGCACTGGATCCTGTTCTGTCTCATGCATTGTCAACAAAATTGTTAGTTAAGTTCCAGCCAGAATCTTCATTACTGGTGAAGATGTAGGAGTCAAAGATATAGCTGGACTTTCAGAACCCACTGTGAATCTGTCTGGCTGACAGTTGAATATTTTAAGCCCAAGCAGATATGATGATATGGAATGACTGAGGGGGAAGAGATTGAACCCAACAAGGCGTTTACTGAGGGGGAAGAGATTGAACCCAACAAGGCGTTTACAGATTTTCAGAACTATGCTATGTACTACAAATTAACTTTAAAAAAGGAAGCCTGCTCCTACCTGACTTAGTAATTAGGCAAGAGGACGCAATTTCTATTCTTCAGGAGTAAGGGATATGCCATTTCCATTATGCCTTGATTGAAGAATGAAAAGCAGGAAGGATGCACCCAACAAAAATTGCTTTATCGCTGTTACCCACATTAATTAAAAATTGCTACAGTGGCTCCCTCTATCCTCCACCCTACCCCCGCCCAGTACAATGTGTGAAATCAAACAGAAGCTAACACTCCAGCCACTGGCCCCATGAATAAATTCCTGCCCTTGTCAAATTCATTAGAATATGAAAACATTAAAACTGTAGTCACTGGCAGGCTCCTCTGCCTCTTAATTCTTGCCCAGAGAATGAAGCTATTGTTGGGATCTCTTCAATACCACATTGGAGTTGCCAGAATGAGATTCTGAACCATTCTAAAAATCTTTTAACAAGCTGGCTGGATCACCCCTTCACAATGGATTTGACAAAAGAGAATCAAGGGGTTGTTTGCCACAAAATAAACTGGAAATGGGAGAGGAGTTAGTCACATGTGCATGTGTGAAGTAGATATTAGGGGGCTGAACAGTAGTTTTGAGTTAGCTTCAACCAGTCTTTTTGGAGTTAGGGAAAACTAGGAGCACTAGGGTGCCTGATGTGGAGTTGGAACAGCTCAGAGCAACATTGCACTAAAAACAAACACACACACAACAATGTTCAGACGACACAGTGACTGCTGTTCAGACAGGGCGTTTGATAACTGCTTCATATCCAATAGCAGATTAGAAACAAAAAACAAACATTTCCTGGCTCATTCAATAATAAAAGAGAAGCAGGGGGAGAGAGGCAAGAAAAACATTCCTTTTACATTCAGAACAACATTTCACAAGAAAAGAAAACAATTGCAGTCTTCAGAGCACATTGCAGAGGCAGAGAACGTACAGTGGAGCTACTCTATACATGTGGTGTACATGCCTGCACGCACACATGGTGCCAGTTCCAGTTTTATTCAGATGCAGCTAACAGATACTGTAAAACCAGCTATAAAGATGGTCTACAGTGATTCATGGATTACTAAGGCCAGAAAGGAGCATAGATCTAGTCAAACCTCCTGTATAACGCAGGCCTCATCCAAAAATTTCTGCATCAAGACCATAACTTCTGTTTGAGCTATAGCATTCCTTTTAGAAAGGCATCCAGTCTCTATTTAAAGCCTTCGAGTGATGGAAAATCCACTGCATCCTAGGTAAGTGCTGCCAATTGTTAATTACTCACTTTAAAAACCTTGCACCTGATTTCTGGTCTGAATATTACCTAGCTTCAGTTTCCCATCACTGGATCTCATTATGCCTTTTTCTGCTAGTTTAGAGAGCTACCTATCATTAGAAATCCTCCCCCATGTAGGTACTTGAAGACAGATACCAAAATCACCTTTAACCTTCTCTTGGGTGAACTGAATAGATTGAACTCAAGTCTTTCACTAGGAGGCATGTGTGACATTACACCCCATATTCTTCATAGTAATATTATGTATGATAGGATTATGGCATAACTTATGTATTTTATAGAAGTTAGGTCATGTAAGATATTATTGAAAAGGTTATAATTCACTGAATAGGATTATCCTATTTGTATGCATATATCATTTTGGTATCTGAAGTTAGATGCATAGATAATATTTTCTATTTCAAATGTGTTTATACCTGGGGAATGCCCACTAGACAGAATGCAACCAGTCAAGATGGTTGGCTGGGAAGGGCCATTAGGAAGAACAATAGGTCTAATAAAATGCTTATCTCCAACTGGGGAGCTTTCCTGAGGATGCTACAAACAGCCTCCAAGTCATGGCTGCTATGGCCCTACAGAGACATGTGACCAAGTCCCCTGGTACTGGACTCCATCACAGAATACCAGTGTTTTTCCATTGAAAGGGGCGAGAACTAAAACTGGGAGACAAAGGATTCCCGCCATATGCAAAAGCTACTTAAGGCAGGGGAGTGACATCATCATGGTTCTTCTTCACTGATTCCAAGCATCTCCTTTGGTCAGGGAAACACGTGAGAAACAAGGACTGAACTGTGGGAGAAGGGTTGAACCCAGACTAGAGGGATTCCTAGCCTGTGGAAGGAATATCTGGAGTTTTAATCTGCAAGCAAGTGCAGCTTGCCTTCAAGAATCTCTGCAATCTGCCTAAAAACATTTAGGATGAGAATTTGCTACACATATCCAATTTCTTTGGTATATTACGCTTAGCTTGTATTTGTTTTATTTGCTAGGTAATCTGCTTTGATCTGTTTGCTATACCTTATAATAGCTTAAAATCTCTCTTTTGTAGTTAATGTGTTTTTATTGTGTCTAAAAACCAGTGTGTGGAAATCCTGAGGACACAAAGCTGTTGCATATATTCCTCCACATTGAGAGAGGGGGCGAATTTCATGAGCTTACACTGTACAGTTCCCTGCGCAGCGCAAGAGGATATAAATTTTGGGTTTACCCTTCAAAGGGGGTGTGCACTTGAGTAACTAGGCAGTTCCTTAGCTGAGTCTTCCCATTCAGAGCTGATCTCAGCATCTGTGTGAAGCTGCAGCTGAGTGTGTCCCTACCTCTGTGTGTGCTGGAAGAGGCTTGAGAGCCTGTCACAGCAGTATAGTGTAAAGGGAACCCAGGCTAGTGGGTCAGGTGGGCTCAGTGGTACCCCAGTTCTAGGTGGCACCCGGACGGGGGGAGGAGAACCCATCACAGCATGTTTTTCAGACTTCAAATCATTCTTGTAACTCTTTTCCACATCCTCTTCAGATTTTTCCAACATCCTTTTTGAAGCCACACCACACCTCACTGGTAACAAAACCACTGCAATCTTTCTGACACAATGCATACCAAACAGAAGTAAGGAATACTCAACATGTGACCACAGTGAAATCTATAGTCTTTGGTTTGCTTCAGGAAACTCCTCTTGAGTGTGGGATGCTCTACTGTTGGGGATTCTAAAGAAGCAATCTATCAGAAATGCTACAAAATTGGGGCTCAGTCCCTGTGAGGTGCTGAACATTCTTTGCTCCCACAGAAGTCATTGGGAGCAGAGGATACTCATTCAGTACTTTGCATGAGTTGATCAGTATCTTGCAGAATTGGGCTCCAATATTTTGACATCCCTAGGGAAAAGGAATCAGAGAGATGGTACCCCCTTTTTGTAATACAACACCCTTTTAAGGAACAAGCAATATGCAGAAGTCCTGTCTGAATGGCTAGTTTGGTAAGGAATAAAGTTACTGTGCGGGAACCCCTGGTATAAAACAGTGTTCTATCAAATCAGCCTTCTATAGGAGGATGTTAAAATGTGAGCTTGCTGAACATGTCAGGAATGTCTTTTGCTCAATCAGTATCAGCTTAACTCCCAAGCCTCAGGTCACCTTAAGAAAAGCATAAGTGAAGCACTAGATTTAAGAGCACACTCTGTACCACAGCAGGGCTGATAGACCACTGTGCCAGCAGTTGCTTCTTGGAATGGAGAAACTCCAAGTAAAGTAATGCACTGAAAAAAAATGCTGCTTTTCTGGGATTGCTGTCAACCACATGAATGCCAGCTTGCCAAGTAAAGGGGTCCAATTTTGACAGTGGACACAGAAGGGACAAAACGAGACATGCCATGAAAAGCCACACCAAGCCATGCACCCAAAGCAGCAATGCGATTAGTAACACTCACTTTAGTTTGTCTGTAATTGATTTTGTTTAAACCTCAACCACCTTTTCTGAAAACCTGCTTGGGGAAAACTATGAAGAATGTAATTCTCCCTGAGCCCATGGCAACAAGCCCTATGGCACTAAGCAGCAAAACAGTACAGATTACCCAGTACAGTCTGTGTTATTTAGGAAGATCAGATCACAGCAGGTTCAATGCAGCTTGAAAAGGAATTACCACCAAAAACAGAAAACAGAAAGAAAAAAAACACACCACCACACTGGAAATAGAAACCACTTTAAAGTAACCTACAACTTTGCCCAACATGAATTAATTCTTAATTGCATGCAATTAAATCAAATCAAACATTGTGTTGTGAATAAAACTTACTTTTCATCAGCCTGGTTGTACTACACTGGGTTAAGTGTTGACAATTATTGTGATGGGAAATAATTTACCCACATGGAAGGGTTGAAATGGTAGTAGTGTGGACTTTTCTTGATCACAGCAGGCAAGTAGAGGAGAGGCACTACCTGATGCCCTCTTGATTACCACTGAGTCTAACTGGACCCCAGAAGGAAAAAGTGATAGACATTGGTTTTGTTCAAAGCAACTCCACTTTCTGACCTTGTGTGTTACACCTTCCCTTGTGATTAGAGATGGGTGAAACAATTAGAACTAAGAGCTAGAATGACCTTAGTTAATTTTTGAGTTTCAGATGAATTTTCCACTTTCCTGACCACTCATTTTCCATTTTTAGTCTCTCTGCATTTTGGGTTCCAAATGGGCCCAGGACCTTAAGTACTGAAATGCTATGAGAGACTTTTCCTGTGGTATTTCTGGGCTCTCTGGAAGCACTCAACTTTCAGATTGCTCTCAGACACGTGTCTAAAAATCTGGATAGCTTGTGACTGAACCTCAATGTTAAGGTGGGTTCATTCACCTCTGGTTGTAATGCCCTGGACTCTGGAGAGGAAACAAATGGTTTTTATCTGAAAGATGAGCCCAGAACATCAGAGAAGGGTTTTCTGAAGCTCTTTGTGGCAACAGTAATGAATGCAAGTCATCTGAGCCCACTCTGTCCTTCTTGTAACAGTGCTTCAGGGAACAACAGAAGAAATCACTCTTTTGGTCTCAATTGCCTCCTTACCAGCAAATCACACTTATCTCAGACATGAGTAAGGAGGATTGCCCAGTGGCTAGGGCACTAGCCCAGGACTTTGGAGAAGTAGGAAAATATAGTAATGGCTTAAGCAAGCAAGGGATAGAGCAGCTGTTTCCTGTGTGTGATCTTCCCTCACAGAACTCTGAAAAGGCAGCTCAATCCTGGTCTACAGCAGCCTCTACTATTTCAATTTCAATCCTGGGTCCCTCCTGCAGCTCTACCAATATACCCCTGTATTCCATAACATCACTGCGACCGAAGGACCTTTTGATGCCAGAGGGCACAAGGATATATCAGAGTTAGAGATCCCCTGGTTCTGGCATTTATCTACTAGTCTGCCAGAGAAAGGCTTTCATTAGACACTTATGTGACAAAGTCACACTAACCATCATAATCCTTATGAGACGTCTATAGGAACATGTGAAGAGTTATGTATATATACTAAAAAGTGTTATCTAGATCTGTGAGTTAAAGCAAGTCACCAAAAGGTGAACCACATCTCCCTGGCAGGCATGGGAGAAGAGAGACTTATTTCACTCTGGCTGGTCATACGCAAATTGAGTATTGTATTGTTCACAATGGACCCCCATTTACAGTCTGAGCAAAGTGCTAATCAGAAGATTGCAGGGGCAGGATACCAGCAGGGGTTATCCTGTTTGGAGTAAGAATGAACTTTGAAAATACAGCTGAGGTGCAGATGAACTCCCAGGTATTCCTTCAATGTGTGAGGACAAGCCACCAGCAGGCTTATTTTAAAAGAAGGGATCTAACAGGACCGCTTGGAAATAGTGACCATAATATAACAACATTAAACATCATTGTGGTGGGAAGAACATCTCAACAGCCCAACACTATGGCATTTAATTTCAAAAAGGGGAACTATGCAAAAATGAGGGGGTTAGTTAAACAGAAATTAAAGGTACAGTGACTAAAGTGAAAACCCTGCAAGCTGCATGGACACTTTTTAAAAGACACCATAACAGAGGCCCAACTTAAATGTATACCCCAAATTAAGAAACACAGTAAAAACTAAAAAAGAGCCACCATGGCTCAACAACCATGTAAAAGAAGCAGAGAGAGATAAAAAGGCATCTTTTAAAAAGTGGAAGTCAAATCCTAGTGAGGTAAATAGAAAGGAGCATAAACACTGCCAAATTAAGTGTAAAAACGTAATAAGAAAAGCCAAAGAGGAGTTTGAAGAACGGCTAGCCGAAAATTCAAAAGGTAACAACAAAATGTTTTTTAAGTACATCAGAAGTAGGAAGCCTGCTAAACAACCAGTGGGGCCCCTGGATGATTGAGATACAAAAGGAGTGCTTAAAGATGATAAAGTCATTGCGGAGAAACTAAAATTCTTTGTTTCAGTCTTCACGGCTGAGGATGTTAGGGAGACTAGGTGTAGGTCACCTCAGGACGGGATACCAAGAGAGTTTCTAGACACCATTAATGATTGCTTCTTAGAGCAGCTACTCCTGGCACCCTCAAGAGGAGAGGGAATTCCTGATTTAATCTAAGTGGAGCACAGCATCTGAATATAGCTGAACCACCCAGTAATAGTGACAATACTGTATTACACTTAACATCCTTGTAGAGGGGAAAATACCAAGTACATCAGAGGAGGAATCCTGCCAGACAATCAGTTGGGTCACTGGATGATTAAGGTGGTGAAAGAGCACTCCAGGAAGATAAGACCATTGCTGAGAAGCTCAGTGAATTCTTTGCATCTGTCTTCACTGCAGAGAATGTGCGGGACATTCTCATACCTGAGTCATTCTTGTTAGGTTACAAATCTGAGGAACTGTTCCAGATTGAGGTCTCCGTAGAAGCAGTTTTGGAATAAACTGATTAAGCAAACAGTAATAAATCATCAGGACCAGATGATATTCGCCCAAAAGTTCTGAAGAATTTAAATATGAAAATGCAGAACTATTAAGTGTGGTATATAAACTACCACTTAAATCAGCTTCTGTACTAGATGACTGGAGAATAGCTAATGTGATGCCAATTTTTAAAAAACGCTCCAGAAGCAATCCTGGTAATTACAGGCTGGTAAGCCTAACTTCAGTACCAGGGAAATTGTCTGAAGCTATAATAAAGAACAGAATTATCAGACAAATGAATGAATGATTTGTTGGGGAAGAGTCAAAATGGCTTTTATAACAGGAAATCATGCCTCGCCAATCTACTAGAATTATTTGAAAGGGTCAACAAACACGTGGACAAGGGTGATCCAGTGGATGTAGCATACTTGGATTTTCAGAAAGCTTTTGACAACCTCCCTCACCAAAGGCTCTTAAGCAAAGTAAGCAGTCATGGAATAAGAGGGAAGGCCCTCTCCTGGATCAGTAACTGGATAAAAGACAGGAAACAAAAGGTAGGAATAAGTGGTCAGTTTTCAGAACCAAGAGAGGTAAATAGTGGTGTCCTTCAGGGATCTGTACTGAGACAAGTCCTGTTCAACATTTTCATAAGTGATCTGGGAAAAGGGGTAAACAATGAGGTGGTGTAATTTGCAGATGATAACTGCTGTATCTTGAGTAGTTTTGTAAGTCCAAAGCAGACTGAAGAGTTAAAGGGATCTCACAAAACTGGGTGACCAGGCAACAAAATGGCAGATGAATTTCAATGTTGATAAATAGAATCATAGACTATCAGGGTTGGAAGGGACCTCAGGAGGTCATCTAGTCCAATCCCCTGCTCAAAACAGGACTGATCCCCAGACAGATTTTTGCCCCAGATCCCTAAATGGCCCCCTCAAGGATTGAACTCAACCCTGGGTTTAAGCAGGCCAATGCTCAAACCACTGAGCTACCCCCCCAGTGGGATGCACAGGGGAAAACAATCCCAACTCTACATATAAAATGGAGTCTAAGTTAGCTGTTACCATTCAAGAAAGATCTTCGAGTCATTGTGGATAGTTCTCTGAAAACATCTGGTCAAAGTGCAGCAGCAGTCAAAAGAGTTTTAACAAGGTTAGAAACCATTAGGAAAGGGATAGACAAGATGGCCGTAAATATAATGCCAGTATATAAATCCATGGTACACTCACACCTTGAATATGCTGTGCAGTTCTGGTCATCCTATCTCCAAAAAAACAAAAAACAAAAACAAAAAGAGCAATGCTGCAAATGAAAAAGATACAGAGAAGGGCAACAAAAATGATTAGGGGGATGGAACAGCTTCCATGTGAGGAGAGATTAAAAAGACGGATTGCTCAGCTTGGAAAAGAAACTACTAAAGCAGGATATGCTAGAGGTCTATAAAAATCATGAATGGTGTGGAGAAAGTGAATAAGGCAGTGTTACTTACCCCTTCACACAACACAAGAACCAGGAGTCATCCAATGAAATTAATAGCAGGTTTAAAACAAACATAAGGAAGTACTTCTTCACACAATTAAGTCATCCTGTGGAACTCATTGCCAGGGGATGTTATGAAGGCCAAAGTTTAACTGGGTTCAAAAAAAAAATTAAGTAAGTTCATGAAGGATAGGTCCATCCATGTCTATTAGCCAAGATGGTCAGGGACAGGGATCCAACCCCATGCTCTGGGTGTCCTAAGCCTCCAGAAGCTGGGAGTGGACCAAAGGAGATAGATCACTCAGTAATTGCCCTGTTCTGTTCATTCCCTCTGAAAGATCTGGCACTGTTGGAAGACAGGATACTGGACTAGCCAGACCATTGGTCTGTCCCAGTATGGCCATTCTTATGTTTGGGACCAAGTGCTGTACAATGAATGCTGAAGCGGCTCACCCAAGAACTCTCCAGCTACCATCACCAACATACACAACAAAACCATCACTAGGTCTCTAATTCCCGATGTTGAAGCACAATTTATGGGGGACATGCTGAAATTCAGCTCCAGGGAAAAAAAAGGTGGGGGGGGGACGTGCAAACAGACTTCACCATGGCCCAGTTAATTAGCCCACTATGTTATGTTCACTAAACATAGCTATGTTCCACACCAACATCAATATAATTCACATACCCCTGCACAAGACCAAATCTTAATGATTGTCTGCAAGAGTGATGAGATGGGAAAAAACACCTGCCATTTCACCCCCCATCCACCATTTCCTACCTTTCCCAGAAATAAAGCGCACACACAAATAGGAGGTTGCCTCTGCAAACTGTTCAGGAAAAGAGGATGAAAAAATAAAAAATAAAACATTCATGCCAGGAAGTTGGCAGGATGAATAAGACTGCACCCACTTTAAGGTAGAAAAATGCAACAGACAGAGGCAGGTGAGGATGGGGGAAAAATAAAGTTAGGGGGGAAAAACTAACTTTTGATGATATCCTTAAACATACTTGTGGTGGGGGAGGGGAATGGAGGTTGCAAGGAGAATCCTCTCTTTCCCCTTCCCCAAGGCATCCCAGATTGTTTGAACTGGTCCCCAAACTCTCCATCTCATCATTTTGAAGCCAACATTAAATAGTACTTAGACTTTTCATGTACAGAAGCATTTTACACACAGGGATTTGAGGAGTGATTCACTATGTAGCAGGGAAATTCTATCCCAATTTTACCCATGAGGAAACTAATGCAGAGGGCTTGTGCAACTTGGGCAAGGTCACAAAAACAGGATTAGAGCCTCCAATGGCTGGCTTAGAGCCCTGTGCCAAGTCCAATAGACTATTCCCCTCTCCCATTTACCCAGCTTTGGGAGAAAACTGCACACAACTCCCTTTTATGTCCCTAGTCACTAGTGCGCGACAGCTCCCATGAGTGGCCACTGCAACAACCACTCCAGGCACTGGCATGCAAGAGAGCTGAGCATCAAGACTAAATTTCTTTTACCCTTGGAGTCTCCCCAGACCACTTTTTCTCTGAAAATCCACACTATGGCAGCCTTCCCTCTGGTTAAGGGCAATTGTTTGGAATGGCAATGGAAGTTGGTAGCAACACTCCCTGCTCAACCATTTAGGAAGGTCACTCTTTGAAACTGTGAATGAGTCGTTACCAAACTCATTTCACATAAGCCTGGAGGTTGTCAAGCTTTAAGTAGTAAGAAGCAGGTGCTTTCCCAAGCCGGCTTCTTAAATTAAGGCATCTCCCTTTTGCCTATTAGACAATCTGCAATTCTAGCACACTCAGGTCTAGCAAGAGGAGACTATCCCATATTTGGATACTCGAGGCACCATTACTGGATGGGCCTGTTCCCTCATCACCTACCGGAAGACAACATTGGAAATCCCACCACCATTCACTGCCACATGATCTAGGATTTTAAAGCAATAAGCAGGGGTTAGTCCTCCTTACAAGTGAGTTTTTCAAGTAAATATAGTGCCAGTGAAAGATGCTGAGTTGACAGCTCTGGAGACTAGCCCTCTTTAGCCAGAACAGGCACAGTATGACCAGCAGCAGAGGAAGCTTGTCCCACACTGTCTTGTCAACAAGCCTCAACCCTGACCTGGAGGAATGACCATGGAGCTCAACTTCATAGCACATTAAGTCCCAGCACAGACAGAGGACTTAACAAGGGAGCTAATTAACACAAGTCATGGTGAAGGTGGATGCTGATGTATAGGCTTGTCCTTTAGGTACAGGAGTGACCAACACCATGTTTTCTGCAGGCCAAACAGCTATCAACTGGCAAAGGACTTTTGATCTCCAAGTCACTGGGGGTGATTGCCCACCATTGTATATTTTTGCCACCTTTGTCATCATTTCCCTTTGGTCAGATACTAGTAGATAATTCCTTCCAGGCAGAGGCCACAGGAACAGACATAGGCTGACTGAAGTCTTACTTGTGTGAATGATCCATCCTCATTGCATTCTGGAATGAAGACCGCTTCCTGGGGCTTCTTTGCCTGTTCCAGCGCCTGAGCCCTCTCTAATCGACACTTACTTTGTCCAGCATCTGCAAAGGGAACCAAAAATCCACTCTGATTTTAAGTATCAACTCGCTTTCCAGAAGATGGCTAGAGGCTACACTCAGCTGTGCAAAGATACAATGGGAAGCCATGCGATAAGACTTGTTTTCCTACTATCTTTATCGATACATTAGAAATACAATCATTAGGCAATTTAACATCTCCTGGAAGGAGGATCCAGGAGCTCAAAGTAACTTTTATAAGCAGTGGCAAATTTTATGAGCAACAACATTTGGGTACATTCACCCCTGGGGGACATTGGTCTCTACTAACAAGGTCTGCAGTGGTTGAAGGTCCATCAGAGGTGGCAGAGGAGTGTAAGACACTCCTAACCCCTTCTCTCTCTGGACTGTCTCGAGCTAGCCAGCACGGCCCAGTATCAGGCAATGCTGGCAGCAGAAGGGGTGTAACCAAAGCTGCAGAGGGGATGTTCCAATTGAGCGCATCCCCCAGGCAGCTTCTACCAGAAAGACCAACACAGCACTAGCAGCCAACTGAAGTTGCCCTCCTTCATAAGAGCCCCTCAGGCAAGGATGTGCTATCACTAGCTTCCTTTCCTAAGAGGGGACTCCTGCATGGAGTACTATCTAGCTGGAGAGTGGAGTGCAATGCAATGTGTCCCTCCTGCATCAGGTGTAAGTCAGTCAACCTGTTGCTAAGGAAAGTGTCACAGGGTGACACTGCATCAGGTGTAAGTCAGTCAACTCTGGCTGGTACTTGAATCAGGTGATAGCAGCATTTGGAACCTCAACCCCTCATAGGCCCATCTTATCCTGTGACAAAGGGCAAACAAATATTTTACTTGATAAGCTTTACGCTGATCACCTGCAGGGTCAGAAAGAACACTTCCCTCTACCCTGCAAAGGCACAGTATTAAATTAGTGTTTACATTTATTTAAAAACTGCTCTTACAGCGCTGCTGGTAGGGTTTGGAAGGACTGAAAACTGCAACTTCTTACTCAACATATCTGTTCTGCAGAGCCAGATCCGGCCACCCTTATGTATATGGAGTAGCACTGCCCCAACCCTGGATCCCCATTTCCAGGATGCTTCTCAGGGAAAGGATAGCAGGATCTGATCCTCTACTTGATATTTGTATTACAAAAGTGCTGCAAAGCCAGTGATCAGGATTGGGGCTCCATTGTACTAGACACTGTAAATGTACAGAAGAGAATCTCCACAGCAATGAGTTTACAATTCAAATCTAAGACCCCACTAAACAAATGGGTATAGCATACATACATACAGAAAGAAGTGCAATTGGATGGGTGGGATAACAGTTATACGAATACTGTTTGCAAACATAGAATGTAGAATAGAATCTCAGGAGGTCATCTAGTCCAACCCCCTTCTCAAAGCAGGACGAATCCCCAGACAGATTTTTTTTGCCTCAGATCCCTAAACAACCCCATCAAGGATTGAATTCACAACCCTGGGTTTAGTAGGCCAGTGCTCAAACCAATGAGCTATCCCTTCTAGCTAGTCTATGTAGTGATATTAAGATGCACAACATGGGATAGCCATGCCACTATCCAGAAAAGAAGACTAACCATCCCTGGCCAGAATGACATTTGGGCAGGGTGGATAAAAATCAATTGGATTTTTTTTTTATATTTAAATTAGATTTTTGATAAAATGCTTTTTGAGGAAAAAGCAATCTTAATTAAAACTATAGCTCAAAGATATCTCATCGTGGAATAGGGATTATAAATTCTAATTCTATTGTATGAGAATATATTCATGTAATGTTTAAGAAAGTTTTGTAAATGAGTTCCAATAGTTCATGGATTAGGGACCCAATCGTATGGTGTTCCAAGGGCTTCTGTATAGATTATTTAGGTTTATTTTTCTATCTACCCACTGGGGCTCAGTCTAGAAGATACCATCAAAGATTATTAGTTTTGCAGTTCTCAAACTGTGGATTTGTCTCTCCAGAGGTAACGTTTGTTAACAGCAAAAATGTTTTTAAATAAACAAATATATAGAGGTGAGAAACAACAACCACCAACCCTATTGTCCCCCTGCAAATTTGTGCACACAGAGTCAATCCCTTACCTCTCTCTAAAAGTGCAAAGTTTCAAAAAGTTCAATGAATAGAAGATTGGTGGGGGTGGAATGGATCTGGACAAGGAGAAGTCTGGAGATAAATGTGAGAAGGGAGGGACAGGCAGTAGTAACAAAGGTAGAAACAAAAGCTAAATTGTTTGAGCAGCATATTCCAGAAGTTTTGAGGTCTGAGTGTAGCCTTCACCGATTTGAGATCTACCATACCATTCTCTCACTAGAAGGGAAAACCTATAATGGCTGCAGGCCATAAAAAAAGAGACCCAGTTTGGGAATATTTTAATGAAGTTCCTCTACCTGTGGGTAAGACAGGCATGTGTGCAAAATGCAAAAACAGTGCAACAAAGAAATGCAAGGTCTGGTTGCCCAAATGAAAGGGTTCCTTCTCATGAGGAAGCTGCATTGAAGATGATGAAAGGAACATGTCTTAACATGCAGGATCTTCAGGTTGGTAAACTTTTTCACACACACACACACACACACACACACACACTTACTTACTCACTCACTCTATGGTACTATCATTTTAGATGCAGTTGTGATAAAAAATAAATAGTTGAAATAAGCAGATCTTCCTTTTACAATTTCACCTTTAAAGTAGTACTAAGCATCAGTATTACTCATTGCATTCACTAAGGGTACGTCTATACTACCCACCGGATCAGTGGGTAGTGTTCGATGTATCGGGGATTGATTTATCGCGTCTCATCTGGACACGATAAATCGATCCCCAAATAGACACCCGTATTCCACCTTGGCAGGAGAAGTAAGCATAGTCAACAGGGGAGCCGTGGCGGTTGACTCGCGGCTGAGAGGATGGCCAGGTAAGTCGAACTAAGATACTTCGAGTTGCGTATCTTAGTTCAAACCGCCCCCACTAGTGCAGCCCAGGCCTAAGTGAGCAGTATGGTAATAATAATTAAATAACTGCATTGACTTATTTTGTTAAGGAGAATCCATCCTCAACATACAGGATTCTGAAGACTATCCACCTTCAAGATCACCATCATTTTCTATGGTTTCAGAACTATCTGCCAATGATAGTGTTTCAGTCACATAGCCATAGCATATCACCTGTAGCAAAAAGAAAAAAACCCTCCATCATCCAGAAACAGCCATAGATAAGTTTGTGATAAGAACCAGCAGATTACAAAAAAAAGGTAACTGATGAAAAAAATTGCCTGGTTTGTTTATGCAACAAACTTTCCTTTCTGTATTATTGAGAACCCACACTTCATTAACATGGTTCAGTCATTAAGACCAGGATACAGTCCACCCAACAGAGCAGATGTTGCAGGCAAATTGCTGGGTAAAGTTTATGAAAGAGAACGAGCAATGTGCAAAAGGTCTAGAGGGTGAAATTGTTAACCTAAGTCTTGATGTTTGGAGCAAATGTCCACAATGATCCTGTTGTACGTGCTTGTGTGACAACAGAAGAAGGGAATGTCTTCCTTACAGAAACAAATGATACATCAGGAAATTCACACACAGCAGAATACTTACAAGAAGTAGCAGTAAAAGCTATAACAAACTGGAAAAAACCTCAAATGTCTAGTATGAAGCTTGGTCACAGACCATGCTGCAAATGTATCCAAAGATGAGAAGAAATTTAAAAGAAAGTGAAGAGTGCCTGTCTAAAAGTCTAAACCACCATGGAACACGGGGGGGTCTGCAGACTAGGCCTAAGGGGTCTGTGAAAGGTTGTCGTTAGCATAGAACAGTGGTATTCAACCTGTGGTTCACAGACCCTTGGAGGTCTGCAGACTAGGTCTAAGATTTCCAAAGGGGTCCGCACCTCCATTTGAAAAAAAAAATTTTAGAGGTTCTCAAGTGAAAAATGGTTGAAAACCACTGGTCTAGACTCTTATCTTTGTATCTATAAAGAATGCATAAGTTTCATCTGTGGCCTGCAACATGATAGGCTGTGCAGTTAGCTATGGAACAGTTTTCCATTGGAATATGCCAATTAAATTGAAATGTTTCACAGGAACATATGGATTTTGTAAAAATCTATGGGAAGTCATCACACTTCCTTTCTAGAAGATAGAAAATTAAAGTTGAAATGAAATGTTTCAACTATATTTAGAAAAATAGAACAAATCAACATATTTCAACTTTATCAAAAACCATTTTCAGAATATTGTGTTTCATGAAAACTCCTGTGATTGACTTTTCATCCAGACCTTTGGGGGGCTGTGGGGAGGAAAAGAACAACAACAAAAGTTTCAAGATCTTGGAATTGCCTGTGGGATGAAAATTCTAAATAGTTCTATTATAAACTGTGTCAAACTGAAGCTGTTTGGGATAAAATTTTCCATGCTGAATGTCCGCCTCTAGCTACTTTTTTGGGGGGCGGGGGGAAGGAGGGGCACACAGGGGTGAAGTTTCAGCAAAAACTTTTCAGACAATTCTGAGAAGGAGACTGAGGGGAAAATAACTTTCGCTCATGTTATTACCTAATCATTTAATTGACAATCTCTAGCACCTTTATGCTTTGGACCAGGCTTGTGAAAAAAGCTGTTGTGCATAGGACCCTTGCCTCAGTTGTTGCAGAACTGGCAGATGAATAGTGAATGAGGGAGGGGATTGCAGGAAGAGAAAGGATGCTTCCCATAGGCGTGCGCAGCACATTTCATTAGGGTGTGCACCCAGGGAATTTTTTTTTTAAAAAGGCGAACATCATAAAGGTTGGGGTGCAGGAGGAAGTGCAGGGTGTGTGGGGGGGTGCGGTGTGCAGGAAGGGGCTCAGGGCAAGGGATTGGGGCAGAGGAGGGGTGCGGGGTGTATGGGAGGCTCAGGACAGGGGGTTGGGGTGCAGGGTGTGGCTGGGGGTTCAGGGTGCATCAGGGGGTTGGGGTGTGAGGTGCAGGCAGGGGGCTCAGGGCAGGGAGTTGGTGCAGGAGGGGTGCGGGGTGTGAGGTACAGGCAGGGGGTGTGAGGTGCAGGCAGGGGGCTTAGGGCAGGGAGTTGGTGCAGGAGGGGTGCGGGGTGTGAGGTGCAGGCAGGGGGCTCAGGGCAAGGAGTTAGGGTGCAGGAGGGGTGCGGGGTGTGAGGTGCAGGCAGGGGGCTCAGGGCAAGGAGTTAGGGTGGAGGAGGGGTGCAGGGTGCGACGGGAGCTCAGGGCAGGGCGTTGGGATGCAGGAGGGGTACGGGGTGCAGGCAGGGGGCTCAGGGCAGAGAGTTGGAGCAGGGTGCAGGAGGGGTTTGGGCTCTGGCCCAGTGCCGCTTACCTGTGGCGGCGCACTCCCTGCCTGCCTGCCCTGGCCCCACGCCACTCACCACGTCCCTGCGCAGCCCCTGGGGGGCGGGGTGCACAGGGATCTGTGTTCTGCCCTTGCCACGCCTCCAGGTACCTCCCCTGAAGCTCCCATTGGCCGCGGTTCCCCGTTCCCGGCCAATGAGAGCTGAGGGGGGCAGTGCCTGGAGCAATGAACAGAGCCCTCTGCTCCTCCCCACCCAGGCCCCAGGGACGTGGTGCCATGCCGGCCGCTTCTGAGAGTGGTGCGGGGCCTGCAGCACCACAGGGGGCAAATCCCGCGGGCTGGATCCAAAGCCCTGAGGGACTGGATCCAGCCCACGGGCATTAGGGTGTGCCTGGGCACACCCCGTGCACACACCTATGATGCTTTCATGGTTAAGGTAACTGAACGTTGTCCTGAAGAACTGGATTCTATCCCTGCCTCTACCACAGGAGTTCCTGTGTGATGCTGGCCAAGTCACAAATCAGGATCTTCAGGTGGCCAATAATTGTATTACTTGTGTTCTGGATGCCCAACCTGAGACACCCAATGTCTGATTTGCAGAAGTACTGAGCACTCACAGCTGCAACTGAAGTCAAAGGGAGCTGCACTTAGTATTATGTAAATAGCACTTCATATGTTCAAAGTATTCTGAAAAATCAAGTTCTAGACATCTCAAATTGGACACTCAAAATTAGTTTAAGCCTTTGACATTAGTGTCTCTGTATCACCTCCCCATCTGTAAAATCAAGATAATAGCAGTCCCTCCTCTCACAGTGGTGTTGTGAAGAATGTTTGAAGAACTGAAATACAAGAACCACAGAAATTCCTCCCCCCCTCTTGCACATTAATAAGGAAATTAATTCTGAAATCAGGTGCAGCATTTGGATAGTAAGTAATGAGATCACTCTCAGGATATGACCAGAGGGAAATTCAGAGTTTCCATCCCACAGGAAATTCCAATATTTGTTTTCTGAATGTTAAGGGAAAAACAAAGCTTTAAAATATTTGCAGTTCATCTTTTGATGTGACGGGTTGTAGTCTCCCAGCTCTGTGGATGGCAAGGAGGACCCAATAAGTTCTTATTCATAGCGGGAAGTGGCTGCACAAGGATCTCATCTACAGTTTCTTCATGTCTAAAAAAAAAATTACCATTGTGCTCAAATGTCCCCACACTATTGCAGGCTGTGTCCCCTAAGTCAAAGACTGGCTGAATTGTTAGCCAATTCTTGGTCATACTAGCAAACCCAAACTAACCTCTGTTCCAGTGACCAAAAAAATTGACAGTGCTCCCAGTTGAATGCCTCTGACAGTAGATGACCCAAAAAAAGTTACCAGTCTTTCAGCTGAAAGACTGGTATCTGATCAGGCATCTCCATAGTCCATGGAACCATCTAAAGTGGAAGAAATAATTCCAGAAAGTTTTACATTATAGACTTTAAAGAGGGATTTTTAGGATAGGGAAAAACTTTCAAAACAAAAAAAGTTTGGCTTAAACATAATTCATTTGCCCGTCACATGGCTTTTTATAGGTTTTTCTTGTCACTTTAACTAGATTGCCAAAGATATTTATGCTCAAATAAGTGTTCTCCCTTACAGCCCATCTTCCTCCGATTAGGGCAGCATAGACACAGCTCTATTATTTCAACTTCACCGCAGGACTAATCATTTCTAGGACAAAAGATTGATTTCCATGAATGAGAAATTGTGACTGCACTGCATGATCAAACTGAAGGAAGAAAGAAGCTGGGTTGTGAAGTAGAGAAATTCCTCCCCCCCCTCTTGCACAGAGCTGCAACAGTGGCAGAGAGAACAAAAAAAAAAAAGGTTGTGTACAATTTTTACAAAGCATTATGTCGCTAATTCAGTGCAAAGAGACTTCCAAGTCCTTTGCTGTACTTACACATCTTTGCGTACACATACGCATGCCAAAAAGTACACCTACTGCAGAAATCAAACAGGAGGGCAAACCCACTTGCGGGGGGTGGGGGGTGTTAATGGGGGACTGATCCTGTGTTTTGTGTACCCAAACTCTCACAGCTCAATGGACACTTATTGGTCCCTTGATCAGCAATATTCCCTCCTTCCTCTGTAGTTGTCAGCAATCATTCCATCCTCCATCCACTTATGGGCCAGATTCAGATACCCATGCTCAGCTGAGCATGGGTATTTCAATGGATTACTCGTGGAGTAAGGTACTATTTAACATAAGCATGCCAGAATCCATCCTTAGAGGAAACAGGACTCCTGCCCCCATTTCAAAATAACCAATTTGTGATTCACTTACCTTTGCATCTGCCTCGATGCACCACACTCAGACTTGAGTCCCTGCATTTGGCTCTCTGGTAGTCACACATTGACTCATACGTCCGGCCATCTGAAGCGCAGAGGGGTTTGGACTGGGACCTGGAGCAGTGGAGGTTACATTGTGGGTCTCTGTCACGGTCGCTTATTAAAAACTGAAGGAGGTGAAAAAAGTGGGGGAGGAGGGAGACAAAAATATTTGATTTGATTTTTTAAGTCAGCCCAGACACTTTTTGAAGACCGCAGAGATGAATGATGCAATTTAAATTGTTGACCTCCATCTAGATTTTCACCAGAAGAGCGATTTGATTTAAAATGTATTTTATTTTGAAAGGAACCACCATTCACCAATTTTCTTTGAACAATACCACCACTCAGTGTGCAGCCTCTGAAAGAGTGGGTCTAAAGGTGCAAAGCCAACAACAAACCCAACATAGGAAATGCTGTACTGAATGGGCCTGTGATCAGTCTAGTCAGTGTCCTGTTGCTAACAGTGGCCAACACCACATGCTCCATCCAAAGGTGTAACAAACACTGCAAGTGGCAAAGATGGGCTAATCTGTGTAGATATTGGTTTAATACCTGAAACAGAAATCATAGAATTATGGAAAAAGTAGGGCTGGAAGGGACCTCAAGTCCACTCCCCTGCACTGAGGCATGACCGAGTATTCCTAGACCATCCCTGACAGCTGTTTAACCTGTCCTTAAAAACCTCCAATTGCAGGGATTCCACAACCTCCCTTGAAGCCTATTCTAGTGCTTAACTATCCTTATCATTAGCAAGTTTTTCCCCCAATTTCTAACTCAAGTCTCCCTTGAAGCAGATTAAACCAATTACTTCTTGTCCTACCTTCAGTGGACACTGAGAACAATTGATCACAGACCACTTTAACAGCCCTTAACATTTGAAGATCATTTTATATCCCTTCCAAAAACATTTTAAAATATGCATATATTATAACAACTCTGGTTATTCTTGCTATGCGTATAGATGTACCATACGTCCTGAAACCTTAAGTGCTCAGCCTCAGTAACATCCTATGGTGGAGGTAGTTGTTGCCTCCAAAGTTCCATCCACTAATTGTATATTCTGTGAAATAGTATTTCCTTTTTATCAGTTCTGAAGTGGTCATTTTTAACTGTCATTGACTATCCACTTGTTCTTGTGCTACAAGATAAAACAGAAGTCCCCCCTCTACCATTTTATGTTCTTTTATCATGTCCCCTCTTATTCTTCTTTCCAAAGGTAAACAATCCCGATCTTTTCATACGAGAATTTTTTAAGGTCCCTAATTATTCTCATTGTCCTGCTTTGAAACCCCTCTAATTCTGCAATATCCTTTCAGATATCACAACAAGTATTGCACACCAGTAAGGCTACGCCATTGATTTGCAGAATGGCATTATATTTTCCATATTTTTCTCCATCACAAAACCAGGATTTGCTTTTTCGACCACAGCTGCACATTGAACAGGGGTCTTTATTAACCTGTCCACAATGATACCAAGGTCCTTTTCCTGAATTGATATGAACCAAGAAACCTTGATTGCCAGTCCCCTACTATAACCACTAGATTACAGTTTCAGCAGGTTCTGTTTTTCTAATAGCCCCTTTTACTTTTCCAGTTCCCTCTTGGCCCCTCTTACATACTCCCTTGTTTATCGGTAGATATTGTCAAGCTTCAATTTCTACATAAAAATCAGAGCAACTATTTGCAACAAAATTTCAATGGAGCTCCTGTAATGAGTCTTATAAGGACCAAGCAGGGCTGGCTCTCTAGCCCTCTCCCATATTATACTTCATTTCACCCTTCCTTCTCAAAACCCCTTTCCTCTGCTGCCAACTCTCAAGCCTGGGAATCCAAGTCCCTTTCTCAAGCACCAGTATCCCAGCCTGCTGCCAAAGCACTTATGAGCTCAGCAGTCCAGAGCTGGCTGGCAAGTGGGCACTGACTGACACTCTCCTTGCATATACAAAGGCACAGCTCTTCAAGTGCACTGATAGCTGGATACCGTACAGGGAAATGTGAGTCATCACCATAATCACCTTGGAGTTACAATTGTCTACAAAGCTGCCTGACTGTTCTTTGAGGTTAAAGCTATTGGGGAGAGGAGGGGGACCATTGCCCAACATTCTAGTTTGGATTGGTTTTTTACCACTCCAAAAAAAAGAGATGCTTCTCTGAAGTTTCATTTTAAATTACATCTATCGTTCAATCAGTTCAATAAGCTGTAAAGGGATCGAGAAGGCTAATATCAAATCTATCAAATTCATTCTGTATGCTGGCGAATCTTTGGGTACAAGTGCGTGATTAGAAATCTCATTTAAACAGCTGACAAAAGTGGGCTCTGCACTGGATTTAATTTGGATAGTGCAAGCCAATTTTATTCTAAATGCTCACTTGCCTGGGATTTGAGGAGTGGTAAGAGTACAGGAGTCCTTGAAGTTTGTTAATTCCTTTCCTGCATTACTCATCACAATTGGGAATTTCTGATCTTTTTATTATTATTTTTAAATGTTGGTCCAGGTCTTCATAACAACATAATAGGATTGGACCCAATTTCTGTCTATTTGTCAGTGTATAATAGGTTAGTTAGTTAGTTTAAATTTGGTCTGGAGCAATGGAGTGCTAAACTCTTTTCCAATGACAATCCAGTCAGGTATGCTGAGGTCCAGAGACAAAGCTATAGATGGGAGAAGTTGAGGCTCTCTACCAGTTTGCGATATCAGAGGCAGTTAAGGCTGCTGTGGGGTTTTCCAGCAGCCCAAATGTACACATTTTAAGAAGGAGTTTTAAGATTGCAGGGTACATCTACAATTAGTACAACAAAGGTAATAAAAACATTCATTTGAAAACAGAAGCCATTCCCAGCAGAAAAAACAGGAGGTTTCTCACACAATCCATTCTGATCCAAAAGATCCAGGAGGCAGCCTAAAACAGAGTCAGTGTCTACCACCACACAGTACTGCTTCTAAGTTACAGAAACTCAGCTTGCAACCTGAAAGTTTACTGACACTTTTGTTTCAGTGAACTCTAATGAGCCAATTTACAAAATCAAAAGCCTTTTCAACATTGGTTGTTTGGATTACAGTAGCACCTGCATGGCATACAAGTGGTTTCCTTACACCTAAAATGCCAATCCTGCCAAAAAGAGTTTGCAGTCTAAGAAGTTACACAAGCTGGTGCTTGTTTTATTGAAAAGTAGATTATGTTGAAAAAAGTCTGCATTAAATTCCACAAGGATATACAATTCTGTATAAAGCCTGTCTAATCAGGCCTGGGAAGTCATCTAATTTAATAATCCAATAGCACGGCCAAAAGGGCTAGATGGCTTTGAGATGTTGCTAAAGGGCTGTGGAATCTTTTACTTGTAGAATACAAGTTCCAATCTAGCCCAGATCATGGGTAGAGAACTAGAAGCGATTTCCTTCAGACAGATCTGTTAGCTTACAAGAAAGCAGATGGTTCTCAAATCTCAGTCTAGTTGGTGATTGTCAGTCCAGTTTTGAGTTGTAGGGTGAACACCTCTCAGCAGCTTTTGCCACAGACAATAATGATGAAAAGACCATTTGTTAGTATTTAGTGAACCCATCACTTTAGTCTGTATACGCTAGATCTATAAGTCCACCTCACCATACATGCAGTGCAGGACTGTTCCTTATCGTATACGTGCTAATGCTTTGCCCCATTCCAAATTTAAACATCATTATTGTCTTCCTTGTTGGTGGTCTCTACAGAAAAGCCAGGGAGGGAATGTGCCATGGATGCAGAGCTACATTTCAGGCCATTTAAGTTTGTGTGAGGCACTGTACAAAAGCACATAAGAGGCATCCCTCCCCCCTCAAATGTTTACAATTTGTAAATCAGAATCTCACAATATGTGAGGGGAACCGTATGAAAGCATTTATGTACCAGAACCTTAACCTCTCCCGTCTGCAAATGCATTTACACAGGTGCTCACTCAATCACTTCCCAAACTAGTTTCAGCTTCTTCAGACTTGAAAGAGAGAGAGAGATAAAAGGTCAGAATAGAGCTACATTTGCCAGCAAAGCTATCTGCTTTTTTTCCCCACACCTCAACACCACTGCTGACAAACAACAAACACTGATTAAAGGGCTTTTAATGACTGAAGGAAAGCAGACTCCCTGCAGCTGCACAGCAGCTGGAACCACTTGTGTTATTTAGCAGAGAAAGGTCTGACCCCACAAGTGAAAATGAGTTTAGTGGTCACTTGTTCTAGTCCCCACCGTAAGCACACCAAACAATTTAGCCTGGCTCTTTCTGAAATGGTAGGCTCTACTGAAGCAGCTGCCCTGAAACAGGAATAGCAAGTTTGGATTGAGGAACACTAACTTTGTGGAAGTAACTGATTGTGGCAGTAGCCACAAGGAATGGAAGAGGCAGGATGTGGCAGTTCTGGATTAAGGTGTATTGGCAGAACTGCATTTTAGGAAAGAGGTGCAGAAGATGCAGAATGTGACAAGTTGGCAGAACTTTGTGGGGACACAGACTGAAAAAGATGGAGACATGAGATGTGATGAGGTCAGAAGTAAGGTGCCTTGGTAGAATTGAGTAAATGATGCCCCTACTAACAGCAGGGATTGCTGCATAATAAGATGGGGGAACTTGGGGAAAGAAGCCTGCACACAGCATGGCTCAAGCCAGCATTACATGCCCGACTGTCATGGGCATTAAGCTTCACAGTTGGGGCGGGGAGGAGGGCAGGTGTAGTTTTTAATTATTTTATTTAAAAGAGAGGTGCACATTCCTCAGTCACTGCTCAGAGAGGAGAGGTTTTTGAGCTTTTTTTTTTTTTTTTGGTAATCCAAAAAAGGGGGATTTGCCTTATCCATACACATGGGCTTCTCTTATGGAAACCTTGTGTTCTGGGCTTTAAAAAAGCCCCTAGTTTTGTGCTACCACTAAACATGGACAGTCATGAATACATATTCCTTTAATGTACTTTAAATGTTATATCCAGGATATACCAAACACACTGATATATAAGCAAGGGAAGACTACACAGAATGGAGTGTTTCTGAAGAGATCTATTAGAATGATGCAATCAGCATTGCCAACCCCAAGTGGTCAAATATCATGCTTTTTTAAAAAAAAAAATCATCTCATTTTAGCTGGTAACTTAGGTTCTTTTTATTTGCCTTCTGGTTTTTAATAGAGCTGAGCAACACTTTTTCAGTGAATAAGTTGTTTGCCTTATATGGAGAAGGGATTTGCCAAAAATTATTATTATTTTTTTTATTTTACATGCACAATTTTTGGATGTGGTTCAACCCAAACTGAATTTTCCCCCTTCCCCCAAGCCCAATTTTTCAAGACTGCCAGCAAACCAAACAAAGTAAGTTATTCATGTAGCTTCAGTTTTTAAGTCTCTAGGGTTCATGTTTTCAAACTTTCATCGGTAACCATGAGGGCTAGAAACTTTTTTTAAATGAAAAATTGTTGTGTAATCTCAATGAGGAGTCCTTGTGGCACCTTAGAGACTAACAAAGATATTTGGGCATAAGCTTTCGTGGGCTAGAACCCATTTCATCAGATGCATGGAGTGGAAAATACAGGAGTAGGTATAAATACATGAAAGGATGGGGGTTGCCTTACCAAGTATGAGGTCAGTCTAACCAGACAATTCAATGAACAGCAGGATACCAAGGGAGGAAAAATAACTTTTGAAGTGGTAATGAGAGTTGCCCATTTCAGACACTTGACAAGAAAATGAGAGTTGCCCATTTCAGACACTTGACAAGAAGGTGTGAGTACTCATTAGACTGACCTCACACTTGGTAAGGCAACTCCACCCTTTCATGTATTTATACCTGCTCCTGAATTTTCCACTCCATGCATCTAATGAAGTGGGTTCTAGCCTACAAAAGCTTATGCCTAAATACATTTGTTAGTCTCTAAGATGGCACAAGGACTCCTCATTGTTTTTGCTGATACAGAGTAACACGGCTACCACACTGAATCATGTAATCTCATCACTTCAGGAAGTAGAACTTTAAGAAAACACACCCCAAATATCATGAGACTCGCAATCAAGTCACACAAGCTGGCCACAATAGGTCTGCTTCTGCAAGGATGTTAGTGGGAGCCCTACTGCTTGGCCATATAATATTGCAGTGTCCCATTTTTAAGAAAAATAGGGCACTCACCTAGTATGTGGGAGAAAAGCCCCTACTCCAGTGACTATTTATCTTATACAAAGTAGAAGATAGAGTGAGAGTCTCATACCAGAATATCCCATAGCCTAGTGGCTAGGGCACTCTCCTGTAATGTGGGAGACAAGTTCAAATCCCTTTACTTCAGGCAGAGATGAGATTTAGGATACATCTACACTAGAAACACTACAGTGAGAGAAGGGGCTCTTCCGTGCCTGTAGAAAATTCGCCTCCCTAAGAGTCAGTAGCTAAGTTGATGGAAGAAGTCTTCTGTCCACCTAGCACTGTCAATGTTTGGATTTAGATCAGTTTAACTGCATATTCCAGGGGTGAGAGTCACAAGCTAGGTCGGCCTAACTTTCTAGTGTAGACCAGCCCTTAAACCCAGGTCTCCACCCCACTCCTTGAACATTTTGTGAATCTAAGTCCTCCGATTTTGTCAAAAATGAAATTTCTCATTTTGATTTTGGACAAATCTGATCAAGACAGGTTTTTTGACTCTACACAAAAACTTGATTTTTTTTAAATTCACTAAAAGTTTCAGTTCTGGTTCAACCTCTGATTTCTTTTTCCTGGCATTGCCACAAGCCAAAAAGCTACTGACCTGAGCAGTATTTGAACTGGTGACCTAGAAGTGAGTCATAACCCAATACAAGTACCAGAGTCAAAGATGTTATGGGGACTGGGTCTTTCTGAAGGGTATGTATTTACCAGAATCATGCTCAGGTCTATCTTCACAAAGAGTGACAGAATTCAAGAGAAATTCTTAGAATCTGATCTTACTTCCACAAGCTCTGCTATTGGTTTAGAGGAGATGAGAACCAGACCCTTACATAGATTAGGAATTATTGTAATATCTAAATTCCAATGCTGATTTTTTAATTATCCAGTACCTTGACATCTTCCGTCTTCTTCCATATGGATTGTGATGAAGGAATTGTGTAAATAGACTATTAGACGTCCAATTTAAACTAAACTAGAAATTGTGAAGTTTCATAGGCTAGAATACAATTTTTAAAACACTTCAATATCTGGCAGTTACAACACCTGTCTATTTTTATAAGTCATTTCAGTTTTGTACAGCTAATCAAATGGTTTGACTAAACATCCCTTAAAATCATAAGACTAGAATAGACGGTATACTATTGAACTGCAACTATGAAGAACATAATATTAAATGTTGAAATAGATAGCTCTGCTTAGCTTGTATTGTATGTCAGTTAATATAAAAACACTTCCAGGTCCTCTGCCCTAGCAATCAGCAACTTCAAGGCTGAAACTGGCATCACTAGTGTTGAATAGCTATGGTGGTGAGAGAGTAGCTGGGGAGAAGATATTTGAATATTAACTCATGCAGAAGGGAAAACATGCATTAAAAATGCTCCTGAAAGGAAGATTTTGGCTGTACTAACTTTAGCCGAGGTCATATGGGTAGTCTGGGAAGCAGTCATGCAACCCCCCACAACCCCAGGATTTAATTTCACTCATTTATTTAAATTAGAAGTATTTTAGCGTTACTTGAATGAAAGTGCAACAGATATTCAGGCCATCAGAAGTTTGCACTGACATCTGAATACAAGAAATGCAAGTCTAACCCACAAATAAAGAAAGGTTACACACACTAAGGGGTGTTTACGGTGTGGGTTTTTCCCCCAGTATTAAATTTTCCTATTTTAAATGCTGGAGGAAAATAGGAAATCCAGATGCTCACCTACTGTCAAGGCATGAAATTCTGGTCCCACTGAAGTCCATAGAAAAACTCCTATTGACTTCAATGAGACCAGGACAGCATCCTGAAAGTTTTCCTGTTTTTAATAAAATAATTCAATCTGTTTGGTTTAGAGGGAGTCCTCTGCTTGTTCAGCATAATTCAAGAATTAAGCCATACACATGAAATGTCATATGATCTGTGTTATGCAAGTTAGTCTTCTCAATGTAGTTGTATCCCATATTATAATAAGCTATATTGGTACCTGGGTTGTCCCTCCGGCCAACAAAGCAATCACAGCCTTCTTGCCATTAGATGGTTAAAAGTCAGCTATTGTACTATAATGGGATGTATCTTCTCCTTAAACAGCAGGATTTCAGGGATTTAAAGCCCATAGGATGGGATAAGCAGTACAAGGTACCTCCAGCTGGAAGAGATCTTGGACAACAATGTCACAAATGTGTACACGGATTCTCATGTTTATGAGAATGCTTAAATCAGAGGTTGTTCCTTATATTCTATGCAATCTGTAAGGCATCCTAATGCTAGTGCTAGAGGTTATAGTTTTCTTGAACGCTGATATATCAATTAAAGGGCACCTCTGACCATTAAAAAGTTCTATCTACGTTCCATATGCAACAAATTTAGTCCTAAACAAAGCCAAAGTAGCACAGTGTCTTGGAGCTATTTTTCCAGAGCCAGCTCGCAGTTGGTAGACCTAGACAAACATAGATGATATGTTTACAAATAGGGAGATGCTTAAGTAGTGTTGACAAAATGGGCAAGATGAACATATTGAAGTGCCTTTAATGCCAAAGAATAACTAATTTTAATTTCCTGAAGTGTTAGAAGATGCAAGTGAACATAACTGAATCCAACTATTTAATCCAGGTGTCTTTCCTCCTTTCTTCACTCTCCCTCCCCTCCCCCCAAAATATATTCTGTGGGCCCCCATGAAAATTGTTATGGTTATTGTTATTGCTGGAGAAAGAAAAGCCATAAAACCCCACCAGCATTTATTCTCTACCATCCTTTCCCATAAGCAGTGTCATTTTGCCAACATTCTACTAATGCTTTTAATTGTGCTGTCTCAGTCTATTGAGAACTGCAAGACCTTCTTTTTGCCTTCATTGTGTTAGTGAGTTAGGAGTATAGAAATAGCTTAATTTCAAAATCAAATAGAGGTTGTCATCTTGGAAACGTGCATGCGATACATACGCCACATGGCACAATTTGGAAAAAACATTACCCAAATTTGGGTAAGGCATTCCTTTGAGTCCACTCATCCCATATCCAAGAGGGATAGGTTTTCACCAGTTATTCTGATCTGTAATTTTTAAAATAATTATGTTCTATTATTTAAGTGATATGCTAGAAATAAGAGAGTTATTCTCTTAATGTCTGTAGGTTCCTATGGTTTGGTTAACTCCATAGCCTGAAGTTATTTGATACCATCATCTCCCACATACTTTATGAGGTTACCCTCTTTCCAAGAGCTGTAGAAGTTGTGCACCTAGGGAAGGCACAAATGTGCCAATTGTGGCGTGCCTGTAACTCCAGAGGCAAGCTCTGCTACAATATAGATTAGGTGTTCCACAGAAGAAGCACCTATCCCTAGTGGAGCTACTTTGCAGTACTCTGAGCAGGTCAGAGCTATGAAGGCTTAGAAGCCCTAAAGAGACATTAAAATTATTGCGTTTATGTAATAAAGCTTTCAGTGCCTTATTATATGGCAAATAAAATGTTGGCTGCATTAACTCTCTGGCCTTGTCCCGGTTAGAAGATTTAGACATACAACATTGTACATTCTAGCATGCCTTGTGTCTCAACACAAGAGAGTTGCATCTGGATCATGCCACAAGTCATGCTAGGCACTCTGGGGCACCCCAAGAATTAACCATCACTGACAGACTGAATCACATCAACTCAATCACATCCCTGCCCATGAAGTTCAATGTTGTGATACAGAAAGCAAGGCAAATCCATGGAAAGCTGTTCTTAAAGAGAACTCTCCATTCTGCAAAGAGGAGAGCCATACCAAAGGAGGAGATCAATAGAACTATTAGGTAAAGTTGGTTGCCATGGAAGACTTTCCTAATGAAGACTAGGTGTTTTGAGAGTTAGACCTGTCCTCCTACAATCCCCTATGCATCAGCAAAGTATGCCAGAAGGCCAAGCAGAATCATCCTGGAAGCACTGTAATTTGGGGCAGTGTTGAACTCTGGGACGCATGCCCACAAAGCACTACCAGTAACATAATGGAGTACAGCGCTAGGGTGAACGCAAGGTGTAACAGCAAGCCCACTAAGCGTGTGTGTTTGAATACTTTGTTTGGATGCATCAACTCATGCCAGCGACAGCTAAATAGAGGTAGGTACAACTGAGCTATCTAGGATCTCCTCAAGAGTTCTTACTGCACAGTTCCAGCAGTAGCCATAATGCCACAACAGGGCACCAGTGGAGCAAATGGAGGGACAACTGTTGCCATGTCACTCCACATAACTAAGGAATATTTTTCCTAGAGCTTCTAGACTCATGGACATTGCAGGCCATAGAACCTCACCCACACCTGAGATAGACCCTTACCTCTGGCTCAGTTACTGAAGTTCTCAACTCATGGTTTAAAGACTTCAAGTTACAGAGAATCCACCATTTACACTAGTTTTAACCTGCAAGTGACCTCTGTCCCATGCTGCCAAGGAAAGCGAAAAAAATCCCAGTTTCTGCCAATCTGACCTGGTGGGAAATTCCTTCCCAACCCCAGATTGGAAGATCCCACCCACTCCAAACTCCAGAGCCGTCCGAGTTCCATTCTCCTTAAGAAGGCTATTCTCTGTAAATGCCATCAGGTTCATGAGCAACTGTGAAAGAAGTATTCCAATGGAAACTGGAACACAGCCTTCATAAGTCACTACTGCCAACAAAAGAAATAAGGCTACAACAAGATTTAAATCCAGGAAGGTTCATGCTGCCCATCTGCATTCAGTTTACAGGTCTCCAAAGGCTGACTGTCTCCTCTGAGAGACCACTGCACAACAAAAAGCCCAGTCTGCTCTTTGTGAGCATTAAAGAGTCTGTTGCACTTTCCATCAAAGTGTATATTTACCTCTCTGTCATTCTTAACCCAAGTTTCTTCTTGGGTTCCCCCCAACCATCCTCCAGCCCAGAGTTCGCTGTCTTTCAATGATTCTTTATGGATATAAATGTTTGAAATTAGAGATTTTTACAGGGTGAGAGCAATTTTACACCACCCACACATACCTCTCGATCTGTCCTCCCTCCCTCAAGCCTTAAAATTCCATTTGTTCTTCCAAGTTTTTTTGGTTGTGTTTCTTGTGTTTTTTTAAAGAGGAACTTAATGTTCTTTATAGGGAATACAAGAATCTCCATATTAAATTAGACCAGCAACCCATCCAGTCTAGTATCCTGGCTCTCACTAAGCATCCAGATCTAGCCACTAACGAAAATGCAAGAAATTCTACAGTGAGTAGTTCTGAAGCAACCAGTCCACAGGAAAAGTTTCTTCATAACCTCTTAGACCAGTGGTCCCCAACCTTTTTGTGGCCAGTAGCACATTCATGTTTTCAGAAGAGTGTGGCGGGTGCCAACAATTTTGCAAGGCTTATTTTGTATTTGTACATTAAATAATACAAAAAACATCATATTTAATATTACATAATATATGAATCCAGAGAGAAGCCGCGAGGACAGAGAACACCGGCGCCCGCAGCCCCGGAGTACTCTGTCCCCAGCAGGCATGGGGCCCTGGCTTCTTTCCCCTGTTGGGCACTAGGCGGGCCCCACACCTGCCTGGGACCGAGAACACCGGCGCCTGCAACCCGCAGCCCTGGAGTTCTCTGTCCCCAGCAGGCATGGGGCCCTGGCTTCTCTCCCCTGCTAGGCACTAAGCAGGCCCCGCACCTGCCTGGGACCAAGAACACTGGCGCCCGCAGCCCTGGAGTTCTGTCCCTGGCAGGCGTGGGGCTGTGGCTTCTCTCCCCTGCTGGGCACTAGGCAGGTGCACATAAATGCCCTGGCGGGCACCATGGCACCCGCGAGCACCGCGTTGGGGAGCACTGTCTTAGACCTTGTCTTATATCTTGACACATTTTTCAACCTTTATTATTGTAACTCTGGATGTTAGCGGTATAAACATTTTTTTTAAAGTTTGCTAAGCAGCTCTTGGCTTTAATGTACTGTGGCAGTGAGATGCACAACCGAATCATGTATTGTATGGACAGGTATTTCCTTTTATGCATTTTAAAATTTGACCTGCATGACAGGTAGATCTTTCAAGACTACAGTCTTTGTTTTAAGAAGTGTAATAAGAGTGTAAGTTGTCAGAATGACATCCTAAAATGTTAAGATAAGGTGCACAGTTTAAAAAAAAGTCTTACAGTTAACTATATGGGTAAATAAATACACTTATTCTTCTTTTATATACACAGGACATGCCCATGAACAGAGGTACACTCTGACAGATCTTTAAAGAGCTCCTTCCAATATATCAGATGGAGCCAGGTTCTAGATGTTAAGTGGATTTTGGACTTGAAGCAATCAACACATCTCCTTTAGCAGGGCTGGTTACACTGACCCAGAGATACTTGTATTATTTTAACTAAATGTATAAGGCATGGTTTAAATAAGGAACAAAAATAATCCTGTTAGCCAAAGAAAGAAAGGCAGCCTGGAATTTAGAGCAAGAGGAAGAAAAATCAGGACATGTGAAAGAACGAACTCCTATTTCCACTCAAAGCAGGATTGATTTTCAAATCCCCAAGGGACACCTTGCTTTAATACTCCTACTTTATTTGGTTTTTGTGTTAGGTTTATTTTATCTTCTTTCCCTCATACCTATTTAAGCCAAATGGTTACACCCCCTGGAAGTGATAGGAGCAAGCATAGTTTGGGCCCTTTTTGTGTGAATTTAATGTTGATGAAAGGTGCCAGACTGAGAGTCCTGGAGAGCGAAGTCTTGTTCTCAGAAGTGGGACAGCATGGGCAGCAACAGAGAAAGTTTTCCTACCACCTAGCCAGTCCTCTTCAAACAGTAGCTGGAGGACCCCAACTCTCTTAGAACAGAGTCTGCAGTCTGCCAGTAAAGGGAACTATAAGGTGTTAGTTGTGATGTGGGACCATCATAGGAGTCACTGTTAAGCTTTCTGTTAACTGATCAGTAAGGCTACGATTTTGTCAGATATATTTAGTAAAAGTCACGGACAGGTCATGGGCAATAAAAAAAATTCACAGAAGCCCATAAACTGTCCCTGACTTTTACTAAAAATATCCATCACAAAATGGGGAGCCACTAGGCAGCTGTGGGGGTCCCCCCACAGCAGCCCAGAGGCCCTGCTGCCTTGGGTAGCGGGGGTACCCCTGCAGCTCCCAGCCACCTGCAGGCTGAGGTCATGGTGGTCTTTGGGAGTCATGGATTCTGTGACTTCTGCAACCTCTGTGATAAAATCATAGCTTTACTGATCAAATATCGGTACAAGCTGCTTCAGGAGAAGCAGCAGGAAACTTCATAGTAAGCAGTTCTAGAATAACTTGACTATTAGGAAGTTCCTTCCTAACCCATCTCAGATTTGTTTACATCCTGAAACATGGGAGTTAGATCCCATCAACAGTTTAAGTCTATGTAACTGTTCTCATCTGCCATAAGCATCCAGGACTTTCTGAATCTGATTACAAAACATTGCTTAGCTAGGAATAAGTAATTTAGAAACAATAAATTTTAGTTAACTTTGTTATAAACAAATTAAAGGGATTTTGGCTGGGGAATGGCAGGAAATAAAGTTCTCAGTTACTGGGCATGAACTCCACAATTCTGAGATTTTTGGGGGGTGGAGAAAGGGAGGGGAGGAGAGAGGAAAAAACAGAAACCAAGCCCAGGGTTGCACTTACTTCCAAAGTAGCACAAGGTCTGTAGTCTCAATATGTTACTCCTAGCGGGTTACACTAGTGTGTGAAGTTGTTCTGACATATGCAAACCCAATCCTTTTATGGTTCAGAAGCAAAACCTTGAATTTAGTCAACCAATTTACTAAAAATTGGAGGGTGGAGGGGAGGCATGGGGATAATTATCTTTAATAGATTTTAGTGTCTACTAATGTTACTGCAACAAACTGCTTTCATTTAAGTTAAAGTGAAAATACCACTGTACTGTCAGTTTCTCTTTTCTCCTTTTCTTTTTTTAAGGGCTCTTTTTTGCAAAAAGATTCAGGGTCTTGTTAAGCAAATAGCATGGCAGAACAAGCCAAAGGAAGCCTGACAACAGATTGAAGGTTAGTTCTATAACATGAAAAGTCTTGTTTCACCAATGAAGTGACAAGATATTTCCAGAACTTAAGTGAAAGGAAAATCTTGCATGTAAACATGCTACATGGAATGCCAGCAAGCCGTTAACATGGCCACTGCAGTAAGCCCATCAGAAGAGGGAAAAAAAACCTATAGCTATTAAATAATTGTGGGGAAGGGGTAGAAATGTTCCCCCAAAAAGAAGATCCATACTACCTATAGAGACATTAGAAGAAAATCCTCTCAGTTCTTGGTACTTATTCCCCCAATCCAAGGCAAAATTCACTTTTGCCACACATGTTTAATGCCTATATCCCTGCAAAGACTAAACAGAGTTTTAAAAAAAAAGTGATTTAAATGTTAACATGAACAATTTATCTGTACACTTGTGTATTTCTGTCAAAGTCTAAAAGTTATGGACTAGATTTTTGCTTAAGCGGACAGATTTTTCACAATAATTTTGTACTGCAGAACTGTTTGTTTTAGTGCTTGTTTATTTTAACCACAAGGGAGGCTGACCGCACAGTTACAATGAACTATTTTCACACTCCTGGCTAGGAACTGCAGGCAACTGATGCAGACTACCTGCTGCTAGAAACATGCACTGCAATTTACATTTTTCATTCTTGGGGGAAGTCAAATTTGCAGACATTTATTTCCAGCTGTACACTACATTTCACCTCCAATGCACAAAATGAAGCTGCTTGCAGATTCCCACTGGAACACTGAACTGTTTTCAATATCAGCCCCAAACACCACCACATCAGTAACAGAATTAAACATGTGCACCTCCTTTCACATTGCTGACTACCTCTGGTCCAAATTCTGTCTTCCAACACGTATATAAAGGTCTCCAGATCAACTTTCCTCCAGTTGCGCTCACAGGTTTCAGAAGCATTTTGCAAACATCAAGGTACAATCCACATGCATGTCCCTTCTGGCTATTAATCTAGTATGCACATACAAGATCTATTTTTTTGTACTCTGTCTTCCTGAATTGGGGTAGGGTATCAGAGTCTCTTAAAATGAGAATGAGACCTTTGCACAATACATTCTTGACACAGAATTGGCAAGATTATTGGGCTCCCTCCCTCTCTCATCTTCCTTTTTTGGGGAATGTTATTGAGAAAGCAATGGCAAAACAGCTGTGGCTTTATCTAGATTCCTCAGATTTTCTGGATCTCATTAGTCAGCACCTTTCTTCTGGCAATGGACACAGATCAAACATCCATTTTTAAAAGGACTATCAGCAGTCTGATACCAGCTCTTGAGTTTAATGTTTTCATGAGACATTTGCAGACTGTGCAATTGGAGTTATATGTGAGCAGCTGTTTTCTCAGAGAGACACACCAGGAGGGCTAAGTTGAATTGTTCTGTTCAGGGTACATGTTCCTGTTGTGTGTGTTCGGTGTGCATGTGAGGATGCTGGGCCAGCGTGAAGTTATTTGGTGAATATGGAGATAAGAGGTCACATGATATTTCCTTTCTTGCCAATGGGCAGTGTATTGTCTGCACTGGCAGGTCCTGAAATGAGGACATGGATGAAGCTCCATCCAGAACGCAGGCTGGTGGGAAATATCCAGAAGAGATGACAAGGTTTACCATCTCTGTTGCAGGCATGGTGGTGAGGAAAGAGATGGATGGATTGCTTAGTGATCTGGGGCAGGTGTCCTGTTAGATGCAGGACCGGCTCCAGGCACCAGTGCAGGAAACAGGTGCTTGGGGCGGCTAATGGAAAGGAGCGGCACATCTAGGTCTTCGGTGGCAATTCGGCGGTGGGTCCCTCAGTCCCTCTCCGAGGGAAGGATGGGCCGCCAAATTGCCACCGAAGAATGAAGCAGCACGGTAGAGCAGCCGCCAAAGTGCCACCGATCACGGCTGTCTTTTTTTTTTCTCCCCCTCTCTCTTTGCCGCTTGGGGTGGCAAAAAAGCTGGAGCCAGCCCTGGTTAGATGCATGGCTGCTTTTAGATGAAGTAGCAGCAGTGGCCAAACTTTTTTCTGTCTACAACCGAGTAGAAGAATGCACCCTCTCCTTTCAAGATACAGGCTTCTCTAGTCATGGATGTCTGTGGATTCTTATAATTTCCTGAAATGGTGCCACAGCCGATGACTATTTGGCAACTGAATCTACTGCAGAACATGGTGGCCCACTTGCTTAGTGGTGCTTCTACGGTCTTTTCTGGCTTTCATTTAGTTCCCTGTGGTTAAAAAAAACCCAAAACCCTATACTGATGGTGACTTACAGTATAAAAGCACCATGTGATTTGGAGTTCCCACTATCTCAGGTGATTGTGCCAACACTCTCCAGATTTAAAAAGGGGAGGTACCCTTCGCTCTAGAACTCACTCCTTGCCAATCCAGTACAGCTCCCATCTGACAGCCCTCAAGGGATTTGCCTGAGGGGGTATTGAGAAAAGAGCATCTAACTTATTTCCTTTGGGGCAGGGTGTGCAGTTTAAGTAGGTTGATACTAAATCAAAATGCTTTCATACTGTATAGATACTTAAAAATGTGCAAACAATGCATTTAAAACTCAAGTAGATAAAAATTGACATTGACTAGATAAAAAAAGCTGCACATAGAGGCCTTGTCTACACTAGGCAATTTGAAAGGAAATGTCCTACCATTACCACCACTGATTTGGCCCCATCCATGGTGGCACTAGTGTAAACAAGGTATTAGCAGACCGAGAAGGATTAAACTGCGCAGGGCTTAAACAGGACAGTGTTTCAAATGCCTGGTGTAATACAACAGGCTACTTGGAGCCTTGTTTAGATTAGTGCTCACACCGTTACTATCATCTACAGAGCTCGGCCACTGCTAAAAAGAGTGGCAAATTTTATAACAAGAACCCTAGTGCAGATGCAGTCCAACTTTAACAAAACTACAGCAGCACTCAGTATGTCCTCAACCACAAATTCTGTCTGGGGCTGATAAAACACTGCCTAGAAGTCAGTGTGATCAGGAGTCACACTTGTGTAAACTAGCCATCCCATCTCAAGATGGTAAGATCTATAGAAGACAGGAAATGAAAAGGATTGCCTTGTGGCTAACATATGGGTTTATGTGACAGAAGGTCTAAGAGCTGCATCACGGCTATGATGCCAACATGCTGTATGACCTTGAAGTAGTAACTAAATTTTATGCCTGAAATTTTCTATTTGTAAGCTAGGAATAAACACTTATCTAGGGGCAGTGCGGAGTAGACCTCTGCATGGGACTAGTGTAGCGGAGAGCCCTGCAGTGGGACTGGGATCCTGTGGGTCCCACAGGACCTGCTGCCATAACAGCAGGAACGGGATTAAGGAATAGTCAAGCTCTACTTGAAGCTTAAAGAACTGCACAGTGAGTGGAGAGATCCTCATCTGCAAAACACTACAGAAGTGCAAACTATAGTAAAGTTTGTATATGGCAATATGTACTTGCAGTCATAATTTTCTATACATTTTAAAATTCCACTCCTATACTACCAAATACAGAACACCACAAGTGCCAGAAAGTGAGATGAATTATCTTAGAACATCAACCTCCCTCTCTATTTTTACAATGGGGGAATCTCCAGAGAACAAAGCACATTACTGAACTCCTACATAAAGCTGTCAATCTCCATCTCTGATGAGATTCCAAGGGCTGAAAAAGCCTGCCCCATGTTCCACATGCACCCATATTACACACTGAAAGCTCATTATTGGTCGATAACAGTATGCAGAGGGTGACGTCACTAAGGGTTAAAGTCACTATTCAGCTTTGAGTAACTGTTTTTGCTTGATAGCTTCCTGGTATGCAACACTTGGCAAACTAAAAGGTACTGCGTGGACAGATGCACAGAAATGCACATAGGGCACGTGAAGTGTAACCATACTGTTTGCTTTATGACTAGAGAACTGCAGTAATTGATTTTTTTGGTTCACTAGCAGTTCCAAACAAATGATTTGAGAGAACTTTTTTGTTTGGTTCAAACCAAAAACAGATTCCAGAATTTTTGGCAAATCAGAAGCGCTGGGGAAAAACATTTTTTTTTGTTTGACCTAAAACAAAAGGTAACAGAGTGAAGGAAATGAAAGGCTAGATTCCTGGAGAAGGTGACAACACTGCCACCCTTCTTATACCCAATAGCCCAATGGTTAGGACACTCACCTGCAATGTCAAGCCCTGCTGCAGGGACTGGAACCCAGATGTTCCTCTTCCAGCTGAGTGCCCTAACCACCAGTTATACAGTCACTTTCTCTAACCCAATGATTATTCAAGCATTTCATACACAGTGGAACAGCTTTAACAAAAGAGACTGAGGTAGACCCATGCCAGAATAGCCAACAGCATACTGATTAGGACACCTCACAGGGGGGAAAGAAACAGGACATTGGGTCAAGTCCTTGCTGCAGAGTGGGTCTCCCACATCCCGAGTGAATGCCCTAACCCACTGGCTAAAGGTTATAAGGGGGCACCGGCACCACTTTTGTGAATGGTGCCTAAATCTCCTTGTGAATTTAGCTTGCAAAAAAACAGGTCAAAAGGTTCATTTAAACATTTGAGTTCTCTGTGTATATTTTGGCCAAAACAATTGGACAAAAGTCTACACGAGTTGGCCAAATATTTGTCAATCTGAATCTGCATTTTTAAACAAAGCAGTTTAGCCAGAAAGGTTTCACCGAGCTCTAATTATGACCACTGTGAGATAAATCCAATATAAGACGGACGAGTCAGTCAGATTAGCACTTTTTTACATTAAGAAAGCACTTTAAAACTGAATGACTCCTTTCATTGGCTCCAGTCCCTGACTGCTCTCCACCCAAGATCTTACAAGTTAAGCACATCCAATATGGCTGACACTAATAAATGGGAGATCTCCAATGAAGTCAAGTGCTGCTGTGCTCAGAACAGCAGCAGCAGCCCTGATGGTTTATGGCCATTAAAAGAATGCTGTGGCCTTTTACACAAGAGAGTTGGGGGTTGTTGGCACTAGCGTCTTTGCCAGATTGCAAAGGTATGATATTATTTTTGCATACCTACATTTCTCCCAGCAGGTTCAGTTGGATACAGTGTTTTTTCACACTTCCATGTCCTAAACTTCTGCAAGGTATTGCTCTTCACTGTTCAACAGCTATCATGTCCCACCCCAGAAGAGTTGGTTTTCAGGTGTGAGTAAAGAGCTTCCTGTGCAGAGTGCATTCGGATAAAAGGTAGAGTATATAGTTAAGCAATTCTTCACCATTGAAGCAGATGTAGAGAACATAAGTGTGAAGAAAGTGCATCAGTAGGAGACAGCTTACCATTATTCAAGTAACTATTGTCTTTAGCCTCCCCCTCATAATTCTCCCCTCCTGGTATTTGCATTCAAAATGAGCCAAATTCATCCCTGGAGTAACTCCACTAGTTTCAGTGGATACATTTGCTCCAATGTCTCCTTGAGCAGAATACTGTACCTGACCACTTCCTGGAAAGCTCAGCAATACCTGCTTCAGTTGCACAGAGTATGGAAGAATTAATGATTGACATTAATTTAAAAATCTTTGAAAAATATACAAAGGAACCTCAGCTCTAGACTTAAACACCACACACGAACGTGTTGAAAGAGATCCTACTCCAGGTGGTTTAAGTTGGCTAACACATCTGGAAGGATAAAACTAAGTAGAGTAGGGGTTTAAAAAAGAAAAGAAAAAAGTCTAGAGAGATTAACCAGGAAGCAACTTTTCAACATTACAAAGAGATCTTTTTTAAAAAGACTGGCTAAAGATCAGACAATTAAGACCAACCTTCCAAAAAAAACAAAACAAAACAAAAAAAAAAAAAAACACACACACACCACCATTTTGTCAGCTGGAATATTTTGGTCTCATTTTGGTTTGGGGGTTTAATGTGCAGGCGTGAAGTGCTGTTGGTGGCCTGTGGTCAGACTAAGTGATCTGGTGGTCCCTTCTAACCTTAACCTCTGTTTTCCCTCTCCCCTCCTTCTTCCTATGCTCTTTGTCTTTTAAAGTCCAGATCTTAAAACAGAATCCAGGTGCAGAGTTCAATCCACACTGGACATGGAGTCTCAAGTCAGTGGAGTTCCGCTTGTAAAGATCAGGCACAGGATTGAGACTTTAGATTGTAGGCTGCAGGGTAAAACTGTGCCTTCATCTGGGTCCAGTGCTTAGCAAACTGGAAATTATAAAAAAAATTACCAGCAGAGGCACACAATCTCCTCCTCTATTCCTCTCCACAGAAATAGGAAAAACTAGTGATATTTTATTTGACCACCCAAAAAAACCTTCACCCTGAGCAAATATAACCATAAGGGGCTGATCTAGACTTGGCGAGTTATACAAGTAGTGGTACATCTCCCATGCTGCTTGGATCAAGATGGACAATTTTATCCACAAAAGACTCCATGGGCCACAGATCTTTATTAAAACGGGAGGGCAGTTGCAATCTTCTCCATCCTATGCAAACAATGTGCAGTCCAAGTTCCTGGCTACTTGCCAATGCAGCTTTTGCTTGGGCCAGGTTTGCATAGGCCCTCTGGTGCTCTTTATCCAGGCCTGCTGTGCTATCACCCACTAACATGCCATTGAAAAAACATTGGGCTGTTCAGAGTGTACCTGGCATGTTCCACTGCACAACAGGTCTGTTTGACCTGTAACATTTAGCAGTGGTCAAGTGCTTAATTGTATGCCAAGAAGTTCAGAGTCCTAGGCTTTTCCTGCAAAAGCAAGTGATCATAGGTTGCCTAAGCCCATTTAGTTCTGATCTCACCAATTTTTACTCTGGTGACTCCATCAGCGGAAGTAGAAATTACACTGATGTAACTGTGTAAAGAATCTGGTCCAGCCTACTGCTCAGGAACATCTGAACAGTTCACTCTGGAAAGTATTCACGTTAGGGTTGCCAACTTTGCACAAAACCGAACACCTTAGGCCTGCCCCTTCCCTCAGGCTCCACCCCCGGCTCACTACATTTCTCCCTCCCTCAGTGGCTCGCTCTCCCCCACCCTCACTCATTTTCACTGGACTCGGGCAGGAGAAGGTGAGGGCTCTATGGGTGCAGCCAGAAATGAGGGGTTCTGGGTGTGGGAGGGGGCTCCAAACTGGGGGTTGAGGCTGAGGGATTCAGAATGTGGGAGGGGGCTATGGGTTGAGGCAGGGGGTTGGAGTGCAGGCTCCATCTAGAGATGCAGGGTCTGGAGTGGGGTTGGGGGGGATGAGGGGCTTGGGGTGCAGGAGGGTGCTCCAGGTTGGGGCATGGGGTTGGGGTTCGGGCTTGCCTCTGGCAGCTCCCAGTCAGTGGTGCAGCAAGGCTAAGGCAGGCTCCTGGCACTGCGCTGTGCCCTGGAAGTGACCAACTGATCTGGCGCCTAGGCAGGGGGGCCAGAAGGCTCCGAGCGCTGCTCTCACCTGCAAGCACTGTCCCCCCCCACCCCCCCAGCTCCCATTGGCCGGGAGCATCAATGTCTTTTGAATATTCATGAGTCAATGCCAACTCCAGTTTTTATATAAAATTCCTTATCTGTTTTGCTGTTTCCTTTTGCAAGCTGTGGATATCATCTAGAAAGCCAAATACTGACTCTAGCTGCTGCATCTGTTGAAATCTTTCGTCAACCAAGTGACTAGCAGTATCAAGGACTGCGAAGTAGAAATTCACTTTGAACCTTTGTTTTGGGTTCTGAATGGGTGTCTCGTCCTTCATACAGAAACTGCGGTTTCTGACAGAATTTGAACCAGAGCCAGTTCGCATTCGGCAAAAGAAAGTCTATTTCTTCAGCAAGCTCGAGAGAATTGACCAGTGTTCTTTCAAACCCTTCATCACTTCTGAATTCCTCCAGAATATTTTTATAGTTTGCTGCAGTTTTTGAATAGCAGAATGTATGTTCAAGTTCCTTTTCTGAAGCTGCTTACTAGTGAGGTTAATCTCGAAAAGGATATTGTATCACAAAATGAGTGAAGTCCCAAATTTGAAATTGGAAGGCCATTTGCAAGAGCTTCTGCATCTGAACGTGCCGTATTGCCACATGATCCAATAAAGGTAGTATCAGAAATTTCAATTAGGGCATCATAAATGTTTCCAAGTTCATAGCGAAGAGGCTTCAAAGCATCAATGTGACCCTCCCATCTTGTCTGACTAAGTTGTTTCACAGTTAGAGAATTCACATGGTGAGTCAGAATCTCCCAATGGTGTGTTGAGCCTGAGAAAAAACACACAAACACACTTTGCACCAGGTCAAAGAAACCGCTTGCCTCCAAACAGCATCTAGCAGCATCATTGACAACCAAATTCAGAGAGTGCGCACTGCAGGGAACGAAAAATGCCCTCGGATTGATTTCCATCATTCTTCTTTGCACACCACTGTCTTTACCCTTCAGATTACTTCCATTATCATAGCCTTGGCCACAAGTTTTCAAACAGATGACAACGTTTCAAGCTCTCGTAGAATAGTTTCAGTCACAAATGCTCCAGTCGTCTCCTTCAGTGGTACGAAACCCAAAAAAAAAAAAACGTTTGAGCACTTCAACATTATCTTCATCTGCAGACTTTTCCATATCCACAAGACGAATGATCATTGTAATTTGTTCAACATGACTTACATCTGGTGTACAGTCCAGTGTTATTGAAAAGAATGGGCAGCTTCTACAATTTTCTTTTTAATGGCATTTGCTAGGATTTGAATCAGTTCATTGTGCATATTTTTTCCTACGTATGAATCTGTGTTTCATTATCAGTTATTTTACGTAGATGCTCCTTCATGACTGGATCAAAGCAAGCTAGTTATTCAACAAATTTTTTTAAAAAGTTTCCGTTACCTGCAGTGTATAATTTTTCATTTCTACCGCGGCCGTGGAATGCTAAGTTTTGCCTACCAAGAACTCACTAAAGCAATCAGACACTAATATTTGTTGCCAGTATTCTTTTTTCCTTGATCACATGAAGAAAATTTACATCGATATTTTCCTTTTTTCCAATTGTAATTCAAGTTTTCCAATTTTGAAAACATTCCAAATGTTCTGTACTTTTCATGTGAAGAGAGAATTGAAGATATGTTTTTCCAGTCCTTTGAACCATTTTCAGTGATATACCAATTGGATTTCTAAACAACTTGCAGCAAAAGCAAAACAGAGTCCTTTGACACTGAAGAATATTGGAACCAGTTTTGATGAATTTCTTCCCCATTAATGAGTTTCCTCTTGTAATGCTGAGCAGAGAATTTTCTTTTATTTCCATCCTTAGGGAAGGGAAATTCAGGAACTTGTTTGGGTCCACGTTCCATGAGAATTTGCCACACACTGTCATCACATCTGGGCCATGAAGCTGGGTCCCCATACTGTAACTTGTTTGTAACTTCCTCATCCTTTCTTCCTTCTACTTCATTTACTTCAATTTCTGCATGTCTCTCCGAAGGTGAATAAATTGTCTCCACTTCCATACCAGTCTGATGCTGTGACCTGCCTTCATCTAGAAGTAAATTTCCATCATCTTGAGTTTCCAAACTGCTTTTTTGTGGATATGAGCTACCCTCATCTCCAGGTAAAATTCCTTCATCTGGATGCTGTGAACTACTTCCATCTTTATTTGGATTAAAGAGAAGATATTTCAGGAAGGATCCCTTCTGTTTTGCTTAATCCTTTTTCTTCTCAGCCTTTCATTAATGATACTCAACTCCTGAGGGTTTTCTTTTTCCTCTTTCTTCCATGGGGCATTTGAATATTATGTACTGTGCTCCTGATTGCAAGCATTATAGCATTAAGGATGGCTGACACCCACCACATGGTTGGCGATTTAAACCACATAGCAGCCATCCCAACACATCTTTTCACTGCCTAAAGGTTCAATGATTAGTAACATACACTCACTTACCTATTAAAACTGTTAGTTACAGCGTTTACAAGAAAACAAAATGATCTTTTTTTGAAATTATAACCCGACACCAGTTGTTTGGAAAGTAATCCCCTTCCTCACAGTTACCCACTTGGAGTGTGATGTCATCACTTTCCAAGTCTATTAAGCATTAACGCTGTTACTTTTCTTTTGTGGACCTTATTTATTACATGTGAACCAGTTATAACAAAGAAAAGTTCATATTTATACAGCCCGATAACACTAAGGTTTAATAATGCTTAAAGATATAAATCCAAAATGAGTAATGCTGAAAGACAGTCTTTATTCTTTGGCACCAAGAAACAATTTTCTCCCATATTTGCTAGATTCTGCGACGTGTTAAAATGACTGTTTGACATGTATCAATTCGCGATATCTCCACTCTACATGAATTTCCAGCTATGCGACCTTGATGTATATTCTAGTTAGGTGCCACTAACATTGCAGCTCTTGCCACTGGCAGATGTGTTTCTTTGTGGCTGAGTTATTGCTTATCAAAATTGCAGAGTGGTCATCTTGACCCTATGTCGCAAATTGAAAAAAAAAATTGCTAAGATATTTATTTTTGCAGTAAATAAAAGATTTGACATTAATAAATTCAGAAATGTAGAGAAATCAATTATAATTCATATTCCCTCCATACACACATGGGAATTGAAATGACAACATCTGTTATTTTATTTGTATTTTTTTCCCTTTTTCATTTTTTTTTTTAATTTGAATTTTTTCCCCTGAATTTGGCTCCTCATTTAACTTAGCACCCTAAGCGACCGCCTAGTTCACCTATATTGACGGGCCGCCCCGATTGTGCACCTTCATTTTAGGGAGCAGCCGGCTTTCTCAGATTTTCCTCTTTATTATAATCCATCCTCCTTGCCAGTTCTCCCTGGTATATTCACAGCATATTCACAAAGAAGTTTACAAGCTTCCATCTAGAGAAGACTTGAATAAAAACAATGTAACACTACTTTATTTCTTAGAATTCAGAACAAGAACTATAGAGACAGGGGCGGCTCTAGGAATTTGGCCGCCCCAAGCACGCCGGCACGCCGCGGGGGGCGCGCTGCCGGTTGCTGGTCCCGCGGCTCCAGGGGACCTCTTGCAGACGTACCTGCAGAGGGTGCGCTGGTCCCGCGGCTCCGGTGGAGCATCCGCAGGCATGCCTGCGGGAGGTCCACCCGAGCCGCGGGACCAGCGAACCCTCCGCAGTCATGCCTGCGGGAAGTCCACCGGAGCCGCGAGACCAGCGGACCCTCCGCAGTCATGACTGCGGAGGGTCCGCCGGAGCCGCCTGCTGCCCTGCCGGCAAAATGCCGCCCCAAGCGCGCGCTTGGCGCGCTGGGGTCTGGAGCCGGCCCTGTATAGAGAGAAACAACCAGGACCAAGAAATCCCACACCACAACCAGCTCACCACGCACTGCTATTCTTTCCAAACGCTTTCAATAAGCTACCACATTGCTATCTCTCTCCCGTTTGTGTTTTTCCCCCTTTTAACCCATATCACAAGCACACATGCTCCAGCTCCCATTCCCCCCTTCTGTCTATCCTGATCTGGCCTGACGTCCAGCCCCTGGTTTTCCTTTCATCTCAATATCACATACAAGCCCATAAGGCTGGTGGATCTGTCCCATTCTCACTTTCCTCCCATCTGAATTAAAAACCCACTAACTAGACATTTAACTGCCCTGCATTTGCACCCCAATTTCTAGCTCCATTGTCAGATGAGGCTAATTCAGTCACCCCATCCTCTTCTTTTACAATACAACAGTCTAACACTGCTGTGTTCCTTTGTTTTTGCAAAAACAGAGTACAGGGTTTTAGGACTAGTTGTTTTAAGCTTTTATTCAAAAACACCATCCTCCAAAAATTGCTAATTTTTTTGATCCAGCAAATCAGATGCTGGATTACTACACTTTGATTTAGACATTATTCTATTACTTTTTTTTAAATGGCAGGACTAATATGTAGTTTTATTTCCTCCTTCCAGATGAAGGCCTCAATTTCACCCAGTTGTAGACGGAAATATAACTTCCCCGTCAAACGATTTCTTGAAGACTATTGCACCAAACAATGTTGTCACATTTCAAAGTGCAGCAGAGCAGGACTTTAACAAAAAAGCACCAAAAAATTACTTAGCTAAAATAAGACAATGAAAATAAACCACGCAACTATAAAGCAAACCCATAAAAAAAATCTCCAAGGGAAAAAAGTTAGTGTTTTCAAACATTCAGAGGCTGTCCAAGCAAACAGACCACTTCGGGTTCAGTTTCCCAAAGTAGGCTGCAGAGAGGAAAAAACTGATTGTATGGTTTACATATAGGATTGAGAATCACCACCAAGTTCTATTACCGGAGCTGCAACACAGTCTCTGATAAGGAACTTCCCTTAGGTTAGGTTTTACAGATGAGGAAACAGACTCAGAGCAGTCTGAAGGCTAGATTCATTATCTTTAACCCCTAGATACTAGACAGAAGGGTACTTTGGAAAAAAAAGAGGACGGGGGGAGGGAAATGATAAGAGCCAACTCCAGATTATGAAAATATCTGCTGCCCAAGCACAGGGACACCATGGACCCTGGCGTGTTTGGGTGCAAAATTTGGCTCCAGATGCAGGTTTACATCCCAAACATCCACGTTGCTTAGGGGAGTTCCTACCTAGGATTCTGGTTCAAGCCTAAAAGCCAGTTATGATTAAGTTCACAAATGGAGAGTGTAACCTAAGTATCAGGGAACATCACCTAACTTTCAGGTTTGTTGGGCTATGAAAGTCTCCTATTACTGGAGTCATTTAAAAACAGGGCTAGTCAGTAGCTAGTGGCCAATCTTGCAATAACCTTCAGCAGATGGAGTAGTTTTACTCAAGAGCTCTTTTCCACTTCAATTATTGTGTTTGACATTTGTGCCTCTATAGCAGCAATCCTATTCCCTTGTGATCCATATGGGGGAAGAAACATTCTGTAGTTGTTCGACATGCAGAGGAACACCTTTGTGTGCAAGCCTGGGTCCCTGACTCTACAGTGAAATCTGCTAATGAATGATTAGCCAAGGAGTGGAGGCTAAGCTGGCTAATTTCCCACATTGAAAACAGGGATAAAAGAGTGTCACCTGTATTAATAATGTTCTTCCCAAACCCCTATTCCCCCTTTGTTGTTTTACCCATTGTGGGTTTTTATGGTGGTATGAAGCTTTCAGAGCTGTGGTGACTGTTGCAGTGCACCTTTAAGGGCTGGAACATTTTTCATGTGGTATATATCTCTACAAAAAGGTCAGCTGGAAGTTGCTGCAGGTACAACAGGTTGAAAAGGAACCAAAGAACCAGGGGATTTGTAAATGAGGGACCCTAACAAAGCTGACTCAAGTGAGCTTATCATTCAGTTCAAGGCATGATTAGCTTATTTTGACCTGAAGACAGTTTCTTCTGCATTCTCAGGTGTTGCTCCTTGAGGGAGTTGAGAGAAAGAGAGAGACAGACAGAGGGCACACACATTTGAGTGCAAGACTGCAGTATAGCAAGAGATCAGAGGTTTTTTTGTTTTGTTTTTTTTTAACTTGGCACAACTGTTTAACAGTGGTGTGCTGGTGCAGGAAGACAAGGAGGAAGACTGAGTTCTACACACAATGCCCTGCAGGCAGAGGAATATCTGTGGAGATTCAGAGAGGTATGTTGTGTGTAGGAAGTTACAAAACAGCATTTCAGCACAGGATACCAAGAACATAAGTACTAGAGCACAATATGGCCACCTTTCAATCCATTTAGCCAAACCCTTGCAGCTCCAATTACAAGCCAGGCTGTATGTAGAAGTATCTAATAAGGAAGGGAAGTTACTCTGCATATAGAGCAAATTAAGAATCACCACCAGCTTCTTGACTTCCACTGACAAGTTGGCTTTCTACTTTCACTTCCCTTACCTCTGCCTGGATGAAACACACACAGCTCTAGAGCAGATGAAAGCTGCAGCTAAGTATAGCTTCTAGGAGACAGGAGTTTCATAGCCAATATCCCATTCTTCCTGCAGAGTGGGATATTTTACACAGAAGAAAAAATACTTCTACTACTCAAAAGCAGAGCTGTCCCAACTAAGCGAGATTGGGAAGCAGGTGAGCCCAGATACATTCTAACATTGCAGCTGGTCCTCATCTCTATTAGAATTAAAACCATGTTCCTCCTGAATAGCCCCTCCCATGGGAAAGTTCTAGTCTGAACTTTGCAGCTTTGGCCCATCACTATCTAGGAGCCATCCTGCCAGCACTGTGGAGCGGGGGTCAAAGTCAACATGTTCTGTAGCAACTCCTACTCCAAAAAGGAATAGTATGCACCTATCCTAGTGTCTGGGCTGGCCACAACCTCAAACTGACTGGGTCCTTCTGGGGCACAGCACAACAGGCTTTGAGGAGACCCGACTAGTGTGCCAAAGAGCACTAGGCCCCAACAATCCAGTAAATCTATTCCTGAATAGGGCTAGTCAGAAAACCAGAATTTTGTGCAAGACTGAAAAGACATATTAGCCTCATTCTGTTACAGAGTGACAGGAAGGCAAGGGGGAAGAGGAGGGACCACAAGACCTACCTCAACAGCCAGTAACTTAGGGGTCAGGATGCTCACCTGGGATATGGAAGACCTTGTTCAAGTCCCTGCTCTGAATCAGGTTGGTCTGTGTGTACATACGCTCCCTGGAAACATACCTGTTGCAGATCCAACCAGTCTACATTTTCTGACAAAAGCCATTTTAACTGAAGAATTGGAGCCAGCTTGGTTGCTGAACTCAGGACAACCCACACATTCCCTTATCCCGTCCTTACTCCATCATGGGCTTGGGTTTTCTGACATCAGTATCACCCTTTCGCAGTGGTGGATTTAGAGTTAGCGGGGCCCTGTGCGCAGCTTCATTTTCGGGCCCCCCTCCTCGGGACCCAGCCAAGAAAAAGAAGGAACGTTCTCTTATTCTCCCCACCCCCATTTTTCCATTTTTTTCCTTCCTCCTCCTCCTCTAAGTAATGGGAAGTAAATGAAAATAAAAGCGAGGTACCTTGACTGGGGCAGAGGGTGGGGTATAGGAGGGGGGTGAGCTCTGGGCTGGGTAGGGGGGGGTTGGTGAGTGGGAGGTGGGTGAGGGGTGTGGGCTCTGGGAGGAAGTTTGGCTGCAGGCTCTAGGCTGGGAGTTGGGGTGCAGGAGGGAGTCAGCGCAGCTCCCAAAGCAACTGGCACACGCACCCCTCCAGCAGTGGCTCCTAGGTGGGTGGGGAGGGTAAGGACTAGAGGGTCTCGGCCACACAGTTTCCAGCCAGTGGGAGCTGTGGAGTTGGTGCTTGGGGGGCAGGGACAGCGTGCAGACACACACACCCTGCAGTGACATGCCAGTCACTTCTGGGAGCAAAGTGGTGCAGAGCAGGCAAGGAGCTGCCTTGGCCCTGCTGTTGGCACATCTCTGCATGCCTCTTGGGGGAAGGAGGCCAGTGGGTCTCCATGTGCTGCCCGGGGCGGGGGCAGAACGCAAAGCTGCTTTCCTTCCCTACCCCCACCAGGAGCACGCAGAGATATGCCAGTAGATGGCTACTTCCAGGAGTGGTGTGGGGCTACTGGCCACAGCATGCAGGCAGCCTGCCTGAGCCCCGCTGTGCCGCTGACAGGGACTCAGGGGCAGGTTGTCAGATATTTGTCCTGCATTTTAAGGGGCCCCCCGTCGCTGGGGGCCACGTGCCACCACACAGTTTGTTTCATAGTAAATCCACTCCTGCCCTTTCGCTGTATCCGAGTTCCTCACTCGGACTGGGGATTGATTTTTCAGCATCAAAAACACTGCAGTCTTTTTATTAAAGCCAAACTTTTGAAAGCAGTTTGGATTCCCTTAAACAATGTGTCTAAACAGGCTGACCACCACCTCGTAAACCTGCCAAAAAAGTCCCTCAGAGGAGCCCACTAATAACTGACTCCGTTTCATGTATTTCAAATAAATGCTTGGAGGGAGGGTTTTTTGTTTGTTTTGTTTTTGCGCAGTGACAGAACATAATGTAGTTGTCAGGTAAGAGGCTGATGGATTGCTGCTGCTTGCCCCGAGTTGGTATTCCAGGCAGTTAATAAAACCAGTCTATTAAAAAAAAAAAAAAAAAAAAAAAGAGTGTTTTATACCCAAGTGCAAACATAAATTGTGAAAAGCAATGCAAGTTAAAAAATACAAATCAGGAGCCCAGCATTGCAGAGAGTTTGAGGTTGTCAGGGACAAAGTGAATACACAGGGCAGTAGGAAGGAACATGGAAACCCCATAAGATATTTCATGACACAGCAATATGTTGCTGCCAGAGATTTCCCCAGCACCTTGCTTCTGGAAGGGCCTGCTGTTATCCACACTCTTCAGTGTTGCAGTACTCCAAGAACTTTCAGCTTCACTAAGGCACGGACTTTTCAGAATGTCATGAGAGTTAAAATTCCATTTGCCCCAGTCCTACAATAGGACAAATCTGGGAGCTGAATTCCTGGGTTCTCCTTTTGAACAGGCCACTGACCTGCTCAGCAAGTCACTAAACCGGGGCTGTTTTCCCCACAGGCAAATATCTTTCCCACTTTACCAATCTCAAAAGGCATGTAATTAGTCTGTGGTGAAATGTTTAAACACACACTTAGTCTGGGATGAAAAGCACGCCAAGGGCTTCATTATTACTGCTTCAGGTGCTTTGGTCTGTGTAGTAGCTCTTCATTGATGTGACTAGGGATTTGCAGCAACCACATCCTCTGTGACCATGTATTGCAGCAACATGGTAGCAATTTTATTGTGGTGCTACTCCATTTCCATAGCCCCTCTGATAGCTTATAAAACGTATCAGCTAGCCTGCACACCACCTTGTGCTTCCGATCACTAACCAACCAACATAGTCTGAAAAAAGTGCTCACTTACATCAAAAGTCTGTATAGAGAAAACAAAGACAAACAAAACCAAAAAACAAAACAAAGCAAAAAAGCCTTGTACACCAGGAACAGGGCTAGAAGGAGCCTGTGGAAGGGCAGCAGGCAGAAGGAAGTGGGGGTATGGCTGAAGAGTGGAGGGCCACAGATCAACTTGAACAACGGAAGTCTGACTTCATATTTGAAAGTAGCTTCATATAGCCAAGTTCCGAGTTGGCCTGGCCAATTCAAACCCAGTTTATACATTACAAAGCTACTCTGGGTGCTCTCTATCGTAAGTGTTCCATCTACATATCAAGCCTTACTGTGCATAAACAGATTAGACAGATGTAGATTGCAAGCAGACTTAGTTCTTTGCACAAGAGCACATGTGAAAACCACATGCAATGGTGATATGGGCAGTTCAAACACATCAGAAGAAGTGTCAACTTTTAAAAAAGAAACGACAGCTATCAAGGCAATGTAGACTTTTGCTATAAATCCATGCAGAAATTAGTATAAAGCAGTTGTTTTGTTATAGTCAAGGCCCACAAAATAAGAGATCAAGCTAGCCAAGTTAAGATTTAAGATCACAAATGTTAGATAACAGAACTGAAAAGGGAACAAGACAGACAGATAATATTTGGAATGTAGCAACTTATAGGGTAGAATCCTCTTTTACAAGGCACTCATGGACAAGTAACCTAAACTGTGCCTCACTTTAGCCACCTGTAAAATGAGTGCAGTATCACCTCTTCTTAATGCACTTGGAGATCCTTGTTGAAAGATGCTACACAAATGTTATAGCCTGAAGTGGATGAAATAAAATCCTGTACTAAAAATGAAAGCAGTTGGTTCAATTTTTTCTCCCCCAGGGACAGTTCCTGAGCATCAATGAGGTTGTTAGCAGGGCAACACAGACACTGAATTGAGAGCTGAGAACTTTCAGAGCATGGCAGCAGGACCCACACCGGCCAGTTAGTGTGCAACACATTGGTGTGCATTTGAATGTGCTACCCACTGATGTGCACTACTGTACAGGCGAGTCTCATCTTACACTGGGGTTACGTTCTGCTGTCAGCACGTAAAGCGAAAATTGCATATAGTCAAAATTACATTGAGTGTAATGGCGCGCGGAATCGCCCGCACTACAGGTACAGTATTTAAATTATTATTTTTCTTTTTGTTTGCTGGGGTTTTTTTTGTTTTTGCCAACCGCTCAAAGCTGAATTTGCGCATGTTAAATGCGCGTAAGAGGAGACTCGCCTTGTACCATGTACACAAGCCCTTAATAGCTATCTGTTCTGCAGAATCCCATCTGTACAATGATAATCAACTTCCTTATCTCCTCCCAGACTTTCCTGTCTGTTTTGACTGTACACTCTTTAGAGCAGGGACTCTTACTACAGTGTTTGCAAAGCACTTAATGCATTAGGGGGCCCTCAATTTCTATATGTGCTTTTAGGACCAATAAGTAATAGCAAGATTCCCATTGATTTCAGTAGGAAACACATTTTGCATCTTCTTTATTACAAAATCAGAACTCATCATACCTATTTAAAACATTTGGTTAAGCCACCACTTACCCTCCTTGGCAGGGGTCAAAACCATCCCTCAAGTGTAAATTGAGCTAATACTGTCCCCATTAAACAGCTGTTTAATATAATGAACTGCTATGCCTCTTCAGAAGCTACTTTGTACTTCTGTAACTCTTCATCTGTGGAATTCAACAGGCTGTATTAGGTACTAAACCTCACAACCAGTGGCAGATTAATGTATGGACCCACGGCCTCCTGCAGGAGCACTGGAATCTGGGTAGAAGATGCCCCCCCCCCATGGGCACCAGAACTATGGCCCTACTCCTCCTTGCCCCCCAACCCAGGCACCACCCCCGGCCAGGCTGGAAGCCAGAGCCAGGCAGTGGCAAGCACTACTACACAGGGAGCCCGGCCCACTGTGGGAAACCCGGGACCCTTCACCTGCCCTGGGCCCAGGCCAGAGTGCCCAAGAGCAGCCCCTGGCCCATGTCCAGGGCATGGCACTGCCGGTGGGACCCAGGGGCGGTGGCTCTGGTTGGGTCTCCTGCCCCCTTCCTCAGGCCTGCAAACATTGTGTGGAGAGGAGGCAGCCCTGCCCTGGCTGGGAGGCAGCAGGAAGCCCCAAGAAGGTCAAAAGCACAGTGGGCTCCTCCAACACAGCTCCTGCTGCTACTGGCCAGACCTCAGCAGTTGCCACACTCCACCCAGACTCTCTTGGTGCCTGCCCGCCACCTGCCCTGCTCCCACCCACCCCCACCGCATCCTCTACTCCCAGTGACAAATTGCCCCCACTGCCACCAGGGCTTTGTGCCTGAGGCAGCAGCCATGTGCAACACCGCTCCTGTCACCTCTGGCCCAAGGCTTGCAGTTTGGGGGAGCAATGACCCCCTGTGCCTCCAAACTACACCCAGGTCACAACCACTCCATGCCCGCTCAAGGCTACTACACCCATGTTAAAAAGTGGGCAGGCCTGGCCCCCCAGTTCTGGAACCCCTGGGTCCCCAGGGTGTGGGAGGCCCAAGTGTTCTGTGCCGAGGGACCCAATAAATCTTAATCTGCCTCTGCTCACAACACACCTATAAGGCAGGCATTATCCCATTTTAGAGAAAAGCTTTCGAGATAAAGACATAGAAAGATTAAGTGACACTCAAGTTCACACAGCAAGCCTACAGAAGAGCTGGAAATAGAACACAGGTTTCTATCATCTCCCAGGCACAGGCTTTAAATTCAAAGCCATTCTTTACCAACCCATTGTCACCCACCAGTGCCTCCAGACAGCCTGAAAGGCATCTGAAGTGGAAGGTACAATAGCATGTTTTCTTGCTAAGATATAGGACTTTGCTCATTTGAAAAGGCTCTTTAACTGAGTCTAGTTACCATAGTGGTTCATCCTTTTTGACCAGTTTGTGAAATTGTTCTTTCCTGTATACTAAGTTAGTGTCTTGGAATTAAATGCCTATTAATCCTATTTTTAACAAATGACAAGTCAGAGTCCTATGGGGATGTTCTTTACCATTCTTCAGCAGGTAAAATAAACTAGGGTATGCTTATGTACTAAGGTTAGACAGTAACTGCTAAAGTGATGGAGTACACTAGGTAATTCAGCCAAAAATCACTCCACAACAAGTACGAATAAAGGAGTCTGTTCCAGCCTCAGAGTAGCTCACAACTCACTTTCCCAGCTGGATTTTGATTTACTTCTCAGAGCTTCCTCAAGTCCACAGCTGGAGCTAACACCACAACAGTTTGCCAGCACTGGTTCTTTCAAGTCAGTCTGTCCATTCTAGCAGAGAGAGCTAGGCAACATACTGGTGAGGCATATTTGCTTATGGATAGGAAATAAAATCCTATTAAATCACAATGTGTCTGGTGGGATCATCACAAAGTCTCTACTCCATGGAGAATTTTTCCTGTATTGTCAAACCATCATCATCATGTGTGTGACCAAGAAAGCTATTGACCTGAAGTTGAACTAATAAGCCTAATTCAGTCTGCTATCCCCAACTTGCTTGGACATGATCACTTTCCCAACATATAGAGTGGATTAACAAGCCACTATTACTATTTTACAGCAGAGGACCTTCTTGCAGTGCTGAGTTTAAAAGTTAACACAGAACTCCACGGCTAGAATACTCACCAGCCCCTAGCCTTCACACCGCTCTGATCAGTGTTAACTAGTGAAATCTCATTTCAAGATTATTTTTTTTAAAACATCCAGTGAACTGCACATTAGGAAGTCCTTTAAACTTTGTCCTCTAGAATGCCAAAACTCTCAAAGCATTACAATCCATACAATCTCAAGCCTGTCCTTTAATGGTGGCATTGTTCTAGCCACCCTTTGGTCCATCTACTGTACTCTTGCTAAACATCTCTCTCAACCCCCAGGCTCTGAAGTGAGGGACAGTGACCCTGAAAATGAGGGACATCAATTTTTTTTTAATTGTTTATATATATTTTATATAATTACACACACACACTTTTTAAATAAAAATCAGTATTCAATCAGTGTATACATTCACACACACAGTACAAATATGCAAATAGCCTAGAACTATTTATAATAAAACTATTAGCAGATTGGCTTCTTCAGCACTAATTGTAATCCAAGACATGCAGCTCGCAACCACGAAAGCTTGCCAAGCAGCAACAAGCACCACCTGTCCCCTACCAGCCCCTCACACATGCAGATCTGTCACCCCAATCCCTAGACACCTGCCCCCTGCAGTTCCCAGCCCCTTCATCCACAAGCATCCCAAGCCCACCTTCCCCCCTCCATCACTCCAACCCTCCAGATCTACCCCGACACCTGCCCCCAGCCCCTCAAGCTCCCCCCTAAAAATCTCTCACCAGGCATACCCCCCGAGCCTGTGTGTGTCAGGGAGGGGGGGGGTTCTCTCACCTGCTTGGTGCCTGGGGGCCCCCTAATTCCTGCCTCTGCCCAGTGGTGACTGACAGGCCCCATGCCCTGACCAGATGCTCAGCCAGGCCACAAAAGGAAGGGACAGCCCCCCTCCTGCCTCCTGTGGCTCCTTCGAGACTTTACAGTAGCAATGTGGCCATGCAGGACAACAGTTAACAAAAAAAAAAAGTCATGGCCAGATGCAAGATGGCCCACATAAAGCAGGACACTTAGCTATGAATGGCTCTGCTAATTTTCAGGTTCAGGTTTTGACATGACATTCCCAGCTCCACTCCCTGAAAAAGAGGACATTTGAAGATGCTTTTGATAATGGTATAGACTATTTGATTAAGTATCAGTTCTCCCCACCACCACCACCATTGCCTTCAGTACTGCAACTATCCTAATTAACAAGCTCCTCTTACTCTAGGTGGAGTTCTTGGCAACATTTTTGTCGCTACTTCTAAAACTGCTAGAAACCCTTAATGCTGAAAGCCACAAAGTACTAATGGGAAGTTTAAAGCACTTGCTTGGAATATCTAGTACAGTTATTAGTTACATCTCCGCCCCCAAAGCCTTTACTGAATCGTGTCTACTAGAAATTCAGGTTGACACAGGTGAATTTTTAAATATTTGTTGATATTATTTTGGTTTTTATTAGAATGGTAAGAGGATAATTAACTGTTTCATCTCCTTTGTAAGAGGGTTTTTTGTTTTAAAATCTCCTACGGCTGCACCAGATGGAAGGCAGCAGACCAGCAAGAGCAGGGAACGATCAACCCCCCTGCCCTCCAAACCTCACTGCAGGAAGATCCTGCAGCTGACAAGTGGGAAGAACATCTGGCACCTCCTACATAAAGAGTCACTCACCTACACATCTACCTGCCCTTTCCTGTTCCTGAAGTGACCTCCAAAGCAGCCACTCACAAGAGCACCACACCTGGGAAGGCAGCAGTGACCTCTTGCTAACCACTAGCTTAAAGGGGCAGACACTAGAAGGGGTAAGAATAGGGGCAGATCAGATTAACCAGTTACTTTATGAGCTATTTCCATCCTCTGGCAGACTTGAAGCCTTTAAGAAAATAAAAATCCAAAGAACCATAAGGAGGTTTCTAAAGAATTCCCCACCACCATCCCTGTGTAGTTTGTGGTGAAAAAGAGTACAAGTTATGTGACAAATAGAAGAGAAAGTGGTCCAACAGATGCTAGTTAGAGTTCTTTAGGTTAGGAAGGGCTACTTGGCTTCATACCATGGAAGAGTTGTTGGGTCAGGCCTATCTGCTCCTGTGGTAGATTGTCCCGTAGTAGGAGTCTTGGTTTGACAGCTACATCCAACCCACTTAATGCTTGACAGAGTTGTAGAAATTCACAAGGAGATGAGTCCCACTATGGCATGGAGTTAACTTAATTCCTAATTAAGATGAGGATCATTCATCCCTGCCCAACACTTGGAAAGTTTAGGGTTAAGGAGCAGACTTTCACAGGGATGACAAGAGTAATTCAGCAACTGCAACTGAATTGAGTGCTCAGTGAAATCTAAGACCACAGACATTGGTCCTGGTTTGGCATTTAGTTACCAATTCAGATCAAATCCACTGAGATTTGCCAAAGTTTGCTAACCTGTCAATGAAGAGGCTGCTGCTTTTTCTGATCTTGGGTAGAAGCCAGGCAAGTTTGTGGGTCTATACATTTCTTAGAGAGAACTCCATACTACTGGACTAAACCAGATAGAAATCCAACATCAAGTTTTACCAGCATAAATAGACAGAGGGATTATGTTACTACATACTGTTGTTTAAATCATTACATTTAAGCAGTCTGCAATTTGAGTGGGCAAGAGGGAAAAACCTGTGTACACCAACAGCTCCTGTTTAATGGCTCAGTCCAGCTCCCACTGAAGCTAATAGAAGTTTTGCCACAGACTTCAATGGGAGAAGGACCAGGCCCTTATTTGGGAAATGGAAGCCAGCTACAACTAAGAACAGAAGAGAAGTGTCCTCAAGCAAAATTATTTACTAATATGCTTACCCTGTAATTTAGCAAAGCAAGATCATTAGGATCTAAAGAAGCTTGCTTGATGAGAATGAAGGTTTTTCCTCAATACAAATTTTAGACCAAAGTCTGGAAAGAAGATACAGCATTTCATGGTTATAGAACAGACCACTTTCTTGGCAGCAGTTAATATTCTCTCCTAGTCTGGGGTGGGGAGAAAAGATGTAGGAATTCTTGCATTTTTCATAACCCCTGCCACCCAACAGAGTTAGACAGGAATCCTGTAGTCTCTTTCAATGTAGAGAGGGTTACCTTCTTTTGCAGGACGCTTGTAGCCATTTTAGATTTCTTGAACACAAAATCTCAACTCTGGGATTTCAGAGGAACAGATAACCTTGATTTATCCCAGGTTTACTGGCAGCTCCATACCATAGTAGTCCATTTATTTATCTTCTCTTTGAAGCAGTATGCACCAAGTGGGTGAGGTTCTTAACTCCAGTTTAAGAAAAAAAGTGTTACCTTTGAGTATTCACAACTCCTACCAACAAATTGATAGAGTGCATAATTGATCAAGTTTAAAGCACCCAGAGCCCATCTGAACACATCCATAGTAGTTAATTTTCTCCACAATCGAAGAGATGGGAGCTGTCCGAACACAGCCAGCATTAGAATTAGTCTACAATCTTTGGCAACCTATGGGGTTAGGGAAGTGAAGGTCCCTCAAGCCCCTTGATCTGATCTGTAATGGAAGGAGCTTGTGGCAATTTGGGCTTCCTAGGCACTTTAAGACCAACCCCAGCCTTTCCCTTCTTGCAATAGCTGGAATCAGAACAGTAGACTGTGCTTCAACTCACAGCTGGTTGAAGGAAGAGATCATCACTGGTTTTTTGTACCCAGAGGTTTTGCCTTGAACACATGCAGCTTTTATTCTTTATTTAGGGAACCTAGCATGCTCAGTACTACATGCAACACTTAATGTACTGATCAAGGTCCTCGTATTTTCAGACTGAAGCTGATACTACGGTGATTACGTAACTTAAATCTAAAGCAGGAGCTCAGGATTTCAGCCCCCAACTTTGCACTGTTTACAAAGCCAAGGGAAATTTGACAGACTTGCTTTGAGTTCTGGAGTTTATACACATACTCCACCCATAAACGTACAAGCCCATGGGAAAGGAAATCAAACAATGGTTCATGCTGACCACTTGCAAACCAAAACCACCCAGCTCCACATACAATTAGTGCTTGACTGAATCCTATGCAATTCTGAAAGTTAGAGCTGGTCACCATGAGTTTTACAATACCTAGTGTTAAAAACCTCAGCCAGAGTTACAATATGTACAAATCTCAGCTCATTTAAAAAATGAAAAGCTACTTTCTAACCCTTGATTATGGACAGAAGCTTGAACGCATGCCTTCTAAAGGCTCAGAAATCAGAAAGTATACACCCAAAATGTATTTTAAACCAGTCTCATGATTTGAGTATTTGGGATTGACAATACTGTAAGACTCAAATAACATGCCAATATTTCCTGAATACCTTCCATTAGTCATCTGCTCAGTTTACCATGAGGACTATGATATATTACCATTAAGCCATACTGCCTGTTAAGGATTCTGGGTAGCATAGCCCAATGAGCATTTCTTGAACAAACAAAGCTGCTCCAGGGCATTCAAAACTTGCCTTCTAAACCAGGCTAATAACCTACGAGCCACAGATGCAGGGCCGGCTCCAGACCCCAGCGCGCCAAGCGCACACGTGGGGCGGCATTTTCCCGGTAGGGCGGCAGGCGGCTTCGGCGGACCTTCCGCAGTCATGCCTGCGGGAGGTCCAGTGGAGCCGCGGGACCAGCGGACCTCCCGCAGGTATGACTGCAGACGGTTCGCTGGTCCCACGGCTCGGGTGGACCTCCCGCAGGCATGACTGCAGATGCTCCACCGGCGCCGCGGGACCAGCGAACCCTCCGCAGCTGCGGGAGGTCCACTGGAGCCGCGGGACCAGCGAACCCTCTGCAGCTGCGGGAGGTCCACTGGAGCCGCGGGACCAGCAGACCCTCCGCAGTCATGCCTGCGGGAGTCCGTTGGTCCCGCGGCTCCAGTGCACCTCCCGCAGGCATGACTGCTTGGAGCGGCCAAATTCCTAGAGCCGCCCCTGCACAGATGGGCCTTGTCCTGGGCTTTAAAAGAAGAGATCTTGCTTTGACTATTAGAGGAAACAAGTTCAGACTTGAGGTCCCTTGCCCAAATAAGACAACCCACCCCCAAGTACACATTCCAATCTAAGGAACACATGTAAGAACTCCTTGGTTGACCTCAACTGTGACAACAGCACATGCCAAGTTCGCAGACACCACGAGCGTGGCACAAAAAGTTCTTTACAATGAATTATTTGAGCTTTTTGCAACTGGCGGCCTATTAAGATCAACAACAGCCAACATGTGTGGCCTGACGGGAAACATGAATCATATCAATCCAAGCCTTTTTCCCTGGCACATCAGTATGTGTTACGTCATCTCGGAACTTACCATCTACCACCCCATTGTGATTTGTTTAGGTTTGAGAAGCAGAAAGGAGTCCTGAGCATCCCCTCTCCCCTATTTGGGGACAGCAATGTTGTTAGATTCCCCTTTGAGTTAAATATCAGAAATTCTATTTGTTCCAGATCTACTACTCCCATCAACCCAGTAAGTACCTTGATCCTAGTTGTGAAGGGAATGCCTTGACATACTGTATATATACATGACAAATTCTCACTTTCATGGACTGCAAATCTAAACAAGGAGAACTGAAGGCCAACTGACAACCCAGGTTTTAGCTATAACAAGCAACAGATGAGTTTGAGAAGCCCAGCATGCATATGATCATCTCACTGTTCAGTTTCAAGCAAGTCCTTGTGAATTTGACAACAGAGAATAAGCAGCAGCTGTCAGGAATGTAGCAGATTGGCAGTGGGATTGGTTTTAATAGTCAAGCTCCTTTTTGCTACTAAGTCCACAGTGCCCCCTTATTAGATTAATTCATCTGGCCTTTTACCCACATCTCCAGAATCCAAAGAGTTCTCAAACTGTAAAACAGGAACTTTATTTTCCACCCCAATCCAAAGTGATTGTGACAGAGGGCAAGAATTTGATTTTAAAAGTTGAAGTCTGAAGAGTGACTCTAAGCTTAGATCTTGCTTTTCCTCCAGCCTTCACTGCCAGATCAAATAAGATTCATTTTTCAACTGTCTACACTTCAAGTTCAGACTCTGAAAAAAGTCAAGTACCTCCTCCTGCTTCATACAGAGCTATTTAGTTTCTAGAATCAGAATTCAGCTGGTGACTGAAGCTGTGCAAGGCAGAGTACAATTCTCTTCCAAACCTGCCTCTGCCCTTCAAGGCAGATCTCTGACAAACTGGTGTGTCGAAGTCAATATATTGACCTGTAATACAGAGCAAATACATTCCACAGGAAAAGGTGCTCTTCATATACAGTTCTTGAGACATAAACCACCACTTCAGATTTCCCGAGAGCAACTGCCAGGCCAAATTTACCCAAGGGATAAGCAATTAAGATTACAAGAACCAAAACATGGTAGTTTCTTTTCCAACAGCCCATGTAAGTATGAATTTAGTAAGTACACTCACTTATAGGCTGGTCTTATATTGTCATGATTAGTCTGCAACCAGGTGCTCTAAGGACATTCACAGTATTGGAACAGGCACCGTGCAAACACCTGGATGTATATCAAACTATCAGAGCCACTCTGGCTGTGAAGGAAGTTTGAGCCCTTCCCCTCTGCCCTGAGAAGATGGAGAGCACTCATTCCCCACACCCCAGAGTAGTATTCCCTTCCTGTTTACTGTTCTCACCACACTCCGGTACCCACCATGGTCTTATTTACTAGTTTATTCTTGCTCTTTCCTAGTGCAGAGATCTTGCACTTACTTCAGTGGAATTGCATTATGCACAAAAGTTATTCTGCATAAATGTGTATAGTTCAGCTTGGAAAGTTTCTCCCCAAAGTATTTTAAGCCAAGTTATATCCCTTATGGGTTATAGTTAATGAAGGAAACAAGCATCATTAGAAATTAAGGAGTGTGGTTCTACTAAGTTTGGATTGGACAAATTTATGAAGAGACACTGAACCAAATACCCTCTTCAGTGGACCAAGTTATGTATTTGATTGCCAGCAAAATAGTGTCAAAAAAACCAACACCCACAAAGTAGGGAAAGCAATTGTTTAGTCTATAACAAGGGTATAACTAGGCCTAATACAATGAAGTGGAAAGGGAGCTGTACTAGCTTTTCAAGGCAAAGCCATACCACTGCTTAGCTTCTTACTGCAGCACAGTATAGAAGCATAAGGGAACATGGGCTTATCTTTTAAAGTTTCATTAAATTAGTAACAAAAGAGACCCCAGCCCCCCAAAGAGAACACCATGCTGCCAGCCTTTTGGTAGTTGGGCACAAAGCAGGACCGTGTTACAGTTGCATATTCAGCTCTTCGGCACTGGCAGTTTATTACTTGGCTACAAGTCCTTGCACTTCTAAATATAAAACTTTGGGATTTAATATATGTTGCTTTCAGGTACCTCACTTCAGCTCTCAAAGGTGCCTTACAAGCATCAGCTATTGTGCCTTTTAGACAAGTGCACAATACTGTACCACACAAGAATGTGTGCGCCATTGCTCTCCAATGGCTAGAAACAGAATTACTCCACTTTTGCTAAAGCAGGTAAGGAGCCTGTCTCTGAAGCAAGAGGATCAGAGATCTGGCTGCCGTGCTATGAAGTTCTGAATAGCCATCCCTGCAACAGTGACAACTGCTAAGTCCCAAGTGGCAGCTGATTTTACGTTCCTGCATTTTTCAGAGTTGCCTCATAAGTCTTTCTTCCACATGACGGGCTAATTAATTTAGAAGGGTCAAAAGCAGCTTAAGTCACTTCAAAATGCTAACTGTTAGCTTCTGACCACTGTGCTGTTATGAATTGTGTAAGTAAGGAATGGAAGAGACCTATTAAATCAGCTTGTCCACCCCCTCACTCAATGCTGGCATGTTCCCGATAGCATATGCTCCAGTGCTATTTTCTAGTACACCCTCCCCCATTTTATTTTATTAAGTGTAACAGCTTTTATACAAACTGTACCACGCCACAGTTCAGATAGTCACATCCATGTTATGAGTAAAGAAAGAGGATAGAAAAAACCCCAACTGTTTAACTGAACTTCCAAGATCTACACATGCCTAAACTGAGTAACTAGATCAGGGGTCGGCAATCTTTCAGAAGCAGAGTGCCGAATCTTCATTTATTCACTCTAAGTTAAGGTTTCGTGTGCCAGTAATACATTAACGTTTTTAGAAGGTCTCTTTCTATAAGTCTATAATATATAACTAAACTATTGTTGTATGTAAACTAAACAAGGTTTATAAAATGTTTAAGAAGCTTCATTTAAAAGTAAATTAAAATGCAGAGCCCTCCCCCGGACCGGTGGCCAAGACTGTGAGTGCCACTAATGATCAGCTCACATGCTACCTTCGGCACGCGTGCCATAGGTTGCCTACCCCTGAACTAGATGATCTCATTTCTTCTTTAGCCCTTCCTCTCCTTACTGTGTGTTACCATTCACTGAGGCATGCCTAGAGTAAGATCTCTGGGAAGGGTGCCTTGTCTTCATTTAACAGCTAGAAAGTACCCAGCACAGCACACCTTTGGTTACTGTAAAAGTACCACCACAATATTAGCATCTCAGGCAATGGGATTTCCAGAAGCTAATAAAGGTCACTATTCTTGATATTCAGCCTACATCTTTTGCACCTCTCCCCCAACTAGAGAAACCTGTACTTTGAGCAGAGTGCTGCAGAAAGGCATAGCCAGCAGTGGAAGATCCCCATATAACAAATGAAAGCAAGTATTGCACTTTAAAGCCAAAGTGTAACAATAAATGCAAGGCCAGGTTAAGGCTTGGAAACCACTGACGTGGAAAATGAATCCTTCATGAGGCATTGGGGAATGGGGTTGTAAAGGCCTCAGCCATCTGAGAGACTCATTTGTTGCAGGAAAACAAATGGATCCTGGAGTGTTTGAAAGTTTAAAAAAAAACAAAACTTCAGCTTTCACCAAACTGGTCAGTTTCACTTCTCTTGGGAGATCACTTGTGGCTGTGAAATCGTTAGCCTTTTTATTGTCCCAACAAAAGGTCAAAATTTAAAACAAATATTGGAACCCTTCCTGTTGCTTCAACCTCAGAAAGGGAGAAAAATAAACTCTCTGCAAGCAACAGATAGACCAAGATTCATGGTTTTATCTCTGGTTGTCATACTGGATGTCTAACAGATACCTACAGGGGAGGTTCTGAACACTGGCTTTTCTAAAACAATTGAAATACACTGACTATAAACCCTGAACTCTGATGAAGTTTCCTCTCAAATAGCCTCTCTGAAAATCAGCAATATGCTCCCCAGTATCACTTCTGTAATTGTAGTTTGCATTTATATCAATATGCTGCATTCATAAACTGTTTTCATTCACTGTGGGATCACAAGTGATCCCACAAGCCACATGATTACAATCAGACTTTAGTATGCAGTGACAACTCAGCAGCTCTAGTTTTTCTTCCCTCTCAGACCAGGTCAATGTTTTTGGTATCACTGGCAGCCCCACTAGCCTTTGAACCTGGGGTCACGTCTGCTGTGATACTCATCTCCAGCAAGCTGAAAGAGAGGAAGAAGTCCAGAACTGAGATGTCTTAACTTTATACAAGCTTTTAAAAGACATGTTGAAGTTGGTCATTGATTAAGAGGGGATTTTCTTTCAGATTGTCCATGATTTTTTTAGCAGAAGAGAAGCATCACCTCTGCTCCCCCACAAGATTGCCCACATAGTGCAAAGTATTCCACCTTCCCCTGGAACCAGTGGAGAAGCCAACACTATCAGGGCTTGCTTAGGTCAAGAACTAGGAGCTTGAGACTTAGATTGGGGGAGGGATCGCTCAGTGGTTTGAGCATTGGCCTGCTAAACCCAGGGTTGTAAGTTCAATCCTTGAGGGGGCCACTTAGGGATCAGGGCAAAAAATTGGTCCTGCTAGTGAAGGCAGGGGACTGGACTTGATGACCTTTCAAGGTCCCTTCCAGTTCTAGGAGATAGTAATAACTGGAGATATACCAATTACTTATTACTATTGTCAAATGAGTTTAAGGGAATCTGAGTGCCCGGCTCTTGTTGTAAATCAAATAGGATTTGGGTGCTTAACTCCTTGAGGTTTGGAATTCCCACCCCATATGGACTAATGTTTGAGAACCCACCCAGCCCTACTACCATGGCTTAGACCACCACTCCACAACCTGAAGCCTCAAGAGCAGTGGTTCTCAAACTTTTTTACTGGTGACCCCTTTCACATAGCAAGCCTCTGAGTGCAACCCCACTTATAAATTAAAGCCACTTTTTTAATATATTAAACACCATTATAAATGCTGGAGGCAAATTGGGGTTTGGAGTGGAGGTTGACAGCTTGCAACCCTCCCATGTAATAACCTTGCTACCCCCAGAGGGTAGCCAACCCCCAGTTTGAGAACCCCTGGTCAAGAGCTTCCTGGGAGCCAAAAATCTCTTCACACCTTTCCAGATGTCAAAAGGCATAAACTTTGCACTACCCAACTGTCAAAACCTCCAGGTCCCCTCCTCAACTCATCCAGCCCCAAACATCTACAGAGCAGCTATCCACCATCAGTGCAAGACTCTGTGGCACACTGAAAATCTAGGAGCCAGTATAAAGAATTCTAGAACTACTTATTTTAGTACAAGGAACACTGTACTATATCCATAGTTCAATAAAAGCCTGAAGATACAACTGAATTCAGGCTCATGCCCCACAGACTTTACCTAAAGCTTGGAGCAGAGCACATAGGGTCTTGCCATATTGTTTTTGTAAAACAAAAAACACTGCCTACAAAAGGATCTTGCCATTTTCATCTATAAATCTCAAAAGTTCATTACACAAGAAGGGAGTAAGTTCACCTTCTTCAAAAGCAGTTAAGAGGCACAGAAACATTAAGTAATTTGCCCAGGATTACAGAGGAAGTCTGTGGCAGAGATCAGACTAGATCACTAATGTCCCTACTTCATCCCATGCTACAGTCACAGAAGCACATCAGCGTTCCCAGCTGTCATAAGTCTTGCAATATTTGGGGTGGGTTTTTTTGGTAAAGCTCCAGCTCCTGGAGTCTCCATGAGAACATCAGCTCTCATGGGGGGGGGGGGAAAGGGGGAGAAATGTCTCAAGCCCTGACTGTTGCAGAGAAGAGCTTAGAAAGATGACAAGTGCACCATGAAGGCTGAGAAACCAGAACTGCCTTAAGTCTCATGACTTCAGTTTCATGACTGAGGCCCAATTGGGGCAGGTATACTACACACTGCCATGCTGTTAACATACACGTTCGGACCAGATTCTGGCTTTGGAAATGACATCCTGTCTCCCTAAATTCAAGTGGCTGTGTTGTTGTATGCAGCATTAAGTAGATTTTGCATGTGAAGTAGACAGATGCAGTCAAGTGGTGGCTGAAACAGTCTCTCTTTAGGGCCCAATCCAGCCTCTGTTGGAATGTGAACACCCCTTCTTTCCTCATAGTTTGCAGCAATTTAGTATTTCAGAAGAGGGGGCACATTCATGTTGTCTCACAGGTGCTAGAATTAAGGGTGCTGGGGGGGGCTGCCGCACCCCCTGGCTTGGAGCCGATATCATATACAGGGTTTACAGATCAGTTCAATGGCTCTCAGCACTCCCACTATACCAATTGTTCCAGTACCCCTGGTTATCTGTATTGCTGGCTATACTGCAGATTATTTCAGAAGCAGCTGTATTTGTTTTTGGAGCCCACAGATTAGTGGTAAAAGAGGAAAATATAGGCAGGAAATAGCTCAACTCATCCTAATACCCTTCCCACTAACATTTTGAGCCTCCATTCCCAAAAGTGCTCTACATTGACAATGCCAGTTCCACCCATCCACCACTGTCTTTTCTCTATCTTGTGCTACCATCTTACACTCAACTTACCTTTAAAAAGCTTTCATCGTACTGTGGTTAAAATACAAACAAAACTGATAGTTTGATGCAAAGCAGGAAGAGAGAATTCCCTTCCCAGGTCTAAATGAATGTCCCAGTAATTAACCAAGAAGGAGGGGGAATTAAATGAATGCAAGTGAGATTAATTGCTTTGCATTTTAATCTTGTCATGTTGATTGACAAAGTCAGAGGTGCTTTGCTCTCCCTTCTTTCCAGGAGAACTGTTGACCTTTCAGACTGATAAAGAAACATCTGCTTTTTTTGCTTGTTTTTCTTTTCCAGTTTAACAGTTTATATTGCAATTACCAGGGTGGATTCCAGGCTTCAGCTAGAAAGGACACTTGCCAGTTATTTATTCAGCCCCCTGTAATAGCCTCTTCAACAGCTTGAAACATTTCTGAAGCATTGCCATTTAAAGTAAGTTTCAGGGGATGGCAAGATCTGCGCCGCAGTCTTCACAAACCAAACAGTTCTCCAGAAAAGAATCACTCTGAAAAAGGAAGATTTTTCTTTTGTTATCAGAATGCTGCTCTGCAAAAGCCGCTTCCATCAGAAAACAAACTGTTTTGCAGACAAAGGATTCAGCCTTGGCACCATTGTGAGCTAAGAGGGCAATAGCTTAATTTTATATAATTAGAGAGACCTGACCAACACTCCCACAGAACTCAAACAGCAGGAATAAAGACTTGGTCTCCCAAAGGCCAGGCCTGCATTTTAACCATTGAACAGTCTTGCCACCTCTGTTTCTTTGATGCAGCCCATCTCACGTTAATTTTCTATGGGGTTGAGGGAATGCCTTCTTCGAGCCATGCATGGAGAGTCCCCTCCTGTGAGAGGAGGTCAGCAACCTCTGTGATACTGCCTCCTGGTGTAGCACCCTTCTTTGGGCCAGGCCCCCCATGTGCATGGTCTTCTCCCTGATGCTCCTGCCATATCATTTTGGCTTTCATCCCCCACCCCCTCCCGAGGAGGCAAGCCAACTCCATTAAAAGTTGGTGGCATCCCCACGCTGTGTCACCTGTTCTGCACTCCTTGCCCACTTCCAGTCAGAGGAAATCCCCTCCCCCCACACACCCTTTTATGAGGCGGAGGGATTGTGATGCTTCCTGGCAGTATCTAGGCTAGCAAGGCACATCACTGCCACCTACCCTTGCAGAAGAAAGCCCTGTCCGTGCCTACCATGGGTCAGTTCTCTGACTCCACTGGCCGGGGTAATACAAGCACTCCCCTCAAGGACTGTGCAGGTCCCACTCTTTCTACTGAGAGCAACAAGCACTCTCTAACCCTCAAGCCCCATGGGACACTCCGGTTAGATGCTAACTCCTGCTCCACTGAACAATCACTAGTCACAGATTCACACTATTCCAAAGAAGCCATAAGCTCCAGCTTACTAGTTACACCTCAGATCACCACTCCACTTAACACACAGCACTGGATGTTGTTATAGTTATAGAAAACAAGCACAGAGTTTATTTAACAAATTATAGAGATTCCAGTGATGGAAAGTTGGAAACACATGGCTACATATCAAATACAATCATAGCATGCATTCTAGAGCCTAGACTTGCTTAACTAGATACTTTCATGTCTTCTAGAGCAATGCACCCAAAGTCCTCCCTGTGTTTTAAAGCCAGGTTTGGCTAAGGCCCCTCCGTTCATAAAACAAAACACCCATAGCTATACCCCAATAGTTCACTGTCTTTACTCAAAGAGGATCCCCTCCTGCTGTTCATTTTTCCCTGAAAGGGAAATTTACAGATTTCCTAATCTCCAATTGCATTTGGCTCAGTAGGCAAGCAGGCATCCATTGAGAAATATAAAATGCCTAATACACATAGCCAGACAGCAAGATAAGTGTAATTTGCCTCCTATTTGAAAGAAAACGGGTAACCAGAAGTTGACCTATCTTAATATATTTTCAGTATAAACATAACTCCTTAAATATTATCTGTACATAAATTTTGCAATCATTATGACCACTGGTGGGATACTGGCTCTCAGAGACCTCACATCTTACTTTTTAGTGAATTATTTAGGTATATAGCCAACACAGAGAAGGCCTATAAAAAACTCTATGCACCCTCTGCCAGTGACATCAAGAGGTCCCTAGGTCATAGGGATTTTGGTACAACAGTTGACAAAAGCCACAATACTCCAGTGAGTGTGGAATGGCAGTGGACTCCAGAAACAGAAATGGTAGTGTTGTCCGACCAGTGGATACACAAAGTTTGGGGCTAGACTCATGCTCTTTCCATTGGGGTGTGGGTAAACCCCACCATCTAGGAGCATTTAGAAGGTGAGAGACTGACAATATTCTGTAAATTTTCTGAACAAACCTTATGGAATTAAGAAAGTAATTTATACCTTATTGAATTAGTATTAAAAATGCAACTGTGTATTAGGGTTGCCAACTTTCTAATTTCTGAAAACCAGATCCCACCACTCTACCTCTTCACCCCAGGCCCTGCTCCCCTCCCCCCACTCACTCTTCTCTCCCCTCTCCCTTCCCCATCACTCGATCCTCTCCATCTCCCTCACCCAATCAGCTGGGCTCCCTCTGCTCCAGGACTGGTACAGGAGCTATAGCCTCACATGGAGATGCCTGCCTGCCTGCCTGCCTATGAGATGCAGATAGGAGGCAGCCCTGGTTGTGCAGGGGCTGGTGTGGGTTGATGACCCAGTGCCTCCCCAAGCCACGGTGAGTGGACTTTTGGTGTCTGATCAGTACATCTGACCAGACACTGCCAGGTCCCCTTTTTGACTGGAAAGTCCAGACTAAAACAGGACACTTGACACAGTAGGGTTGCATGAGTGACTGTGGAATTGTAAGTTTTTCCATGGGAAGGATAAATAGAACAGGGGGTGATTAGGCAAATTCACTCTGGTCCTAACAGTCTCCAGAGAAGTCACCTCCCTGGAGAGGTTTGCCTAAACCAGTTCAAACTGGATTCTCCAGGGACCAACAGACAAAAATGAGTTATGGCTAAATAGCCTGGTTTTAAACAGATTTAGGTCCTTCTTCTTGATCCAGTAAGTGGACAGACCCCCTGGTCCACAGCCCCCACCCCAAATCCTTAGGGTTGGATTGGAAGGACTAGGTTCTTGTTCTAAGCTGAAGTTGTGATGAATTGGTAACCACAAGGAATCCCCCTCCCCCCTTTTTTTTTGGGAGGGGGGGGAAGCTGAAGGACTGTTCCTGCCAGAATCCATGTTAGGATTGGGGTTAATTCTGGTAATCTTATTAACATACCTGTAGGTTTTTATTATGGTTTGCTCTGTAATGCTTTTTACCTTAAGAATAAACTAGGCTTGCATAGGATGTGCTGTGCGGTACCTTAACTGTAGCATTACACCTATTAATCATCTCCGAAGAGCAAGCAAGCAGGTGTCCTTGGGCAACCTATCTGTGCTGAGACCACTACACTGTGGGCATGGAACTGTTCAGCCTGGAAATATCCCGGTGACAAAGGAAGAGAAATGTGTATCTCCACTTGAGAGGCAACAGTGAGGGGAAATACAGGTGCAGTTGCCCTCAGGGGCGGCTCTAGGTATTTTGCCGCCGCAAGCACAGCAGGCAGGCTGCCTTTGGCGGCTTGCCTGCGGGAGGTCCCCGGTACCGCAGATTCGGCAGCATGCCTGCGGGAGGTCCGCCAAAGCCACGGGACCAGTGGACCCTCCGCAGGCGTACCACCGAAGGCAACCAGCCTGCCACCCTCACGGCAATCGGCAGAGCGCCCCCAGTGGCTTGCTGCCCCAGGCATGCGCTTGGCGTGCTGGTGCCTGGAGCCGCCTCTGGTTGCCCTGAACTGGACAGAAGGAAACCACAGATATGTCCTCTCTCAGATTTCCACCATAATACATAGAGCCAAATTGTGCTTAACTAAGCAGTGGGTTCCCCAGACTCAGCTCTATTTGAAAGAGGGTCATCTACATCACTAGACAGTTCCTCCTATTGTTGGCTCCTGCAGGAATTCAGAATCCGCTTGACATCTATTACACAGAAGCAGCTGATGTAATAATGTTGACTTTGGTTACTTCACTGCAGGATTAATACACAAATAAAGTCCCTGGGTTTTAATGTTCAACATTAACAAGTGAAATCCTGGTTTGCTCTCAAGCAACAAGTCAGAAGGGAATTACTCCCATGTTTAAATCTACCTTTAAGCATCAGTTATTCTAAATAGCACTTGGTGTGTCAACGACCATTAGTGGTGACAAAGTCAAGTTAAAAGGAAAGATTACTACTTTGAACGCTTTTAGCCAGACAGTAATACTCACACTCCTGAACAGGGATTTCTTAAGTCTCTCCTGAATAAAAAAAACAAGTGGAAATGAATGTGCAATTCTAACATACAAAAAAGTACATCCAGGTATTTCAGAAGGTGAATAAGAACTGACTGGAAGAGGGGATCTGAAGGTTAGTCTTCACCATCCAGCTATCAAAGATTCATTGTCTGTATTTCCTAGTTATCAGATTTGGCTTCCTCAAACCTTTCCCAAATAATCTGGGGCAAGTATAGATTTACCACAAACAGAACTAAAGTGAACATTCCATTTGGGATGTGCATGCTATCATCCACACACAAAGTGCCAGACATTTTAAGGAGTTCTCTTCTCCCCTTGTTGGGTTCTTGCTGCTGCAAGAGCCTTCTGATCTAGGACACTGATCAGTTAGAGCATAAAGGACTTGCCAGAAGCCTTCCATATACAGGTATCCCCCAAAGCCAATGCCATTGGATGGGTGACCCAGACCCAGTGTTGAGAGAATTCAGGGCACTCCTTTCCCTCTTTAAGATGAGGCCATTTCTGCTTGTATGGGGATAAGTATTGTGGAACAACTAAGAACACATTACGTTTTGCTAGAGAAATGGTCACTGTAAATAGAAAAATATGGCAAAGTACTTCAAGGTAGGCAAAGTATCTGCCCCCACCCCCCGGAAATGGAATACAACAGTATCCCCAGTTGAATAAAGAATCACTTCCTAAACCACACATTTGCCAGCTCACGTCAGACTTCCCATTTGGGAATGTCACTCACTCCACAGCAAAAGGTTGTTCTTTTTTTGTTTGTTTGTTTGTTTAAGTTTTGATCAGAACCAAATCCTGCTTTACAAGCCATGTAGCATTTGCCTATTCAAGTTTTCCCAACCCAGGGATTTTTCTCACAAAATAGGCCTGGTCTACACTAGGGTGGGGGGGGTCGAACTAAGGTACACGACTTCAGCTACGCTATTCGCGTAGCTGAAGTCGAACTGCCTTAGTTCGAACTTCTTACCTGTCCAGACGCCACGGGATCGAAGTCCGCAGCTCCCCCGTCAACTCCGCCACCGCCGTTCGCGGTGGTGGAGTTCCGGAGTCGACGGGAGCACGTTCGGAGTTCGAACTATCGCGTCTAAATTAGACGCGATAGTTCGAACTCCGAGAAGTCGAATGCTACGCGTCAACCCGGCAAGTAAGTATAGACCTACCCATAGGGGAGTATGAAAACCCCACTTGTGTTTGTTTTGATGCCAGCAGTGATGTACTAGAGGCAGCTGCTGGGAGTGCCCAGCTTCAAGCATCTGCAAATCAGAACAAAGACAAACTTTTGAAATACCTCCATTCTCTGTGAAATGGAATTATCTTTTTTCCATCTTACTCTAGTGTGCAACTCTTTGAAAAGTCAGGCCCCTTTAAGGAAACAAGTAGGGTATTCAACAATTGAAGCACACAAGATCACTAGTCACTCTCAGACTCTTGGCCTACGGGCTCAGATGACATTAATATGCCACCACCACCGGTTACATTTCTTGCACCTCTAGAAGAGAATACGCTACCACCTCAGTGTCAGTAGAAACTGGATCTAGGATGAAAAGCAGCCACCTCAAGTTTAACCTGCGTGACACTGAGGTGATTAGCAGGAGAGAGATGTCAGAAACCAAACATTACTTGTCTTCTCTCCTTGTAAACCTACACATGAGCCCTCCTGGAGCAATTCAGTCACCACAGGCATCAATACCTGCAACATGCCAGTGCTATGCTATCGCATGCTGCCTTTTTAGCAGTCATCACCACGCCATCTGGATGAGAGATAACTAGTTCAAGGTCCTCTCAGGAAAGGTAGAAATGATGCTGACAGGAAGAAAACCATTACTGTTAGTTGTGACGTTGGTCACATCCTCACCTCACCACCTAGAGGGCTACTCGGAGGGCTGATGCAAGACAATGCGAAATCTCATCATTGCCTTAAGTTATTCAGATAGCAAGAAATTCCTTCTTTCACCACTAGCTCGCTAAGACTTCACCTATTCTTCTAATCTACATACAGACTTAGCATGTAGTATCCACATGATTGCCACTTCTAGATGAGACTACTGCAAGTCAATACCTTGGGCTGAAGGAGACCACCTCATGAAAGCTCCAGTGTCTATAATATGCAGCAGTCCTCATCTTAAGCAACATACCATGTCAAGGCACATCCCACCAACGCTCTGAAGTCTCCATGGCCTCCTCATTCCTTTCTCAATCCAATTCAGGGTGTTGGTTCTAGTCTTCAGAGAAGTATAGAAAAGTAGCTTGAACCCTAAACACAAGAGCATCTCCCAAAGCAGACTTACAGGCTGCCATAGGAGCAAGATACAGGAACACACACACACACACACACACCTTCTCTAGTGGCCCCTTTCCCCCAGGCTGGGGGCGGGGAACCACTCTGTCCACTAAGCATGCCCTGTCAGCTAGTTTGGGAAACCCTAAACTGAGCTATATTTGGTGCCGCTAGTCTGGTAGGGCTCCATCCCCTTTTGGATATCACCACTGTCCTTACACCCTTTGCCACATCAGCATAATACCTGTGCTATTCATAGTACTGCCCTAATGGCACCAGCTAGGACAGAATGAAGCCATCTACAACACACAGCACTGGGAAGCAAAACTGAAGGACTGCAAGGGACAAAGCAAACTTTTGTGGCAAAAACTTGGAGGGAATTGTCCTCCTATATGAATAGTTCACAGGTAATATGAAAATGCAGGGGAGGCAGATAAAGGAGTATTGGACTGTTCTGATCTCATGCCAGCCATAAACCTTTAAACAAGTTGGTAGTGTCCTTTTAAAGAGAGGAACTTTCCGTAATCCAAAAGGGGGGAAAGTCAGGGAAAGGATGACAAAGCCTTTGAGAGAAGAGGATGTTGCATGAGTGCATAAAGTCAAGAAGGTACTACTGGCTATTATTTTATTGCAGCCACATGCCAGGCTCTCAATCAGGGTCAGAATGCTGCTGTGGTCAGCAGCGTACAAGAGGGGAGACATACAAGGTACCTGCCCTGAACAGCTTACAATCCAGTCAAATACACACCCAAATCAACCCCCTCTCAGGCACTGCAAACCTCAACATTAGGCTGAAGTTCATTGATCTTACTGAGCAATTAAGAATGTTGCATACTGTAACAGAGCAGTTGCCAAGTAGCTCACATCAACTGCTTTTGAGAGAGACAAGTCTCCACTCTGAAATGGCCCAGACGGAGTTGTGAATAAGTGCCCTAGGTTCTTCCCACCTCCATTTTGTTTCCTAGCTTAAACACATCCAATGTATTTTTACATGGAAGAGGCCAGACTCCTTCACATTGCATGCAAGGATCTGCAAGTCTCTTAATGAAAGACCTTTACACACATGCATGCGTTTCACTACCAGTTTCAATACAACCTGACTTTCTAGTAAATAGATCGGCCCTGACCAAAAGGGAAACAGAACCTTGCAACTGCAGCACAGCAGAGTTTGAACGAGGCTCTTACTAGCTGGGTTCCAAAGCACAGTTCATCTGTTAACGAGTGCCACATACTACAGACCTAGGAAGCCTGCAATAGTACATCACAGCCAAAGCAGATACAGATGCAGTTGTCACACTGCTTAGTTCTAGAGAATGCTGACTGCGGGCACAGCAATCCATGAGCATGTTGACAGGTTTCAGAGTAGCAGATGTATTAGTCTGTATCCGCAAAAAGAACAGGAGTACTTGTGGCACCTTAGAGACTAACAAATTTATTTCAGCATAAGCTTTCGTGGGCTACAGCTCACTTCTTCGGATGCATAGAATGGAACACACATGAGCACGTTGTCACCTTTACTGCCTCCACCAAGAAGCATGAGCTTCTTCTGCCTCCTTCATATTTTAAGCAGTAGCAAGTTTGGGTTTCAATCAGGCCTGACGAGGCTCACAAGTCATAGTCCTGGTGATATTCCATGTGCCCCAGAGACAAGCACTGGTGTTCAGCTAGACAGCACATGTGGCATCAGGGATAGAACCAGGACCTTTCCATCCAAAAAGTAAATAAAAACGAGCAAATAGACCAATCCAGAGAATTTCTATGGCTGAGCTAAGGAGACTTCATTGGCAGTAGTAGGGCTTTTTTGCTATGTGAGCCAGCCACTAGATGGAGACATGACCACACAATGCACTCATTAGCCTTTCCCTAATTTCCCTATCTATAGCAGAATGTTTGGATCATGTCTGTAGCTTCACATTGCCCAATATATACCTAGTTCTGAAGTGACACCATTGCCAATAGTGATGGCAGCCTCTGCCACGCCACTTGCCAAAATCCCCGGGCTGAGGGATGCAAGACAAAGGGCAGCAAGCTGTAAGTGATGTAGAATTCAATTCCATAGCCTTAGTTTTTATTGTAAATGTATAGTCCAAATAAAAACTAAGATACTAGGTTTGTGAGGGGGCAAGAGCTACCATCCCCATTCGTTTAAATGGGGAGTTTGCAGCCCTCTCGGCTATTGATTCAGACTGCCTATAAATTCAGGAAGTCACAGCATCAGTTTTACACTAGATTCACTTTAAGGTCATCTTCACAACCACACGTGCTAAAATGCTTTGTTTAAACAACAACTGGAGCAAGGGATGACTTCCATAGCACAGTGGTTTTCAACCTGTGGTTTGGCAGACCCCTGGGGTGGGGGAGGCTGCAGACTATGTAAGATTTTTTTCAAAGGGGTCTGCACCGCCATTCAAAACAAATTTTTAACAGGGGTCTGCAAATGAAAAAGGTTGAAAAAAAAAAAAAACGACTACCATAGCAAGTTCTGTAGCTACATAATACATGGAGTCATGAACTTTACCTGTGACTGCAAGTTACACAGAGTCAGGGATTGTATCCTCAGTACAGTGTCAGTACAGTTAACTGAGAGTCTTCATGTGTTTTACCTACCCACTTTTATACATTACCATCCTTCATGGAAGCAAAACGCCAAATTCATCCCTTGCAAGAGACAGCTATTTAAAAGTAGAAATTCGGCCAAAACCCCTCTGTTCCCCAAAATGACAGGGTTATAAGGGAGGTCCTGAAATGCAGACCAGTTGCTGAAAAAGCTGCAGTAGTTGGCTAATCAAACATTTGTATAATGGATTATTTTTCAAGTCACACAGAATGAGGAAAGCTAACCAAATATTGTACAATACTAGCAAATTGTTAGTCCAAGGGCCAGCAACCTTTCAGAAGTGCTGTGCCGAGTCTTTCGTTATTCACTCTAATTTAAGGTTTCGTGTGCCAGTAATACATTTTAATGTTTTTAGAAGGCCTCTTTCTATAAGTCTCTAATATATAACTAAACTATTGTTGTATGTAAATAAGATTTCTAAAATGTTTAAGAAGCTTCAATTAAATTAAAATGCAGAGCCCCCCGGACCGGTGGCAGGGACCCAGGCAGCATGAGTGCAACTGAAAATCGGCACACGTGCCATAGGTTGCCTACCCGTGTTAGTCCTTGGGTGCTATGCTAAACAGATCTCAGAAGTAAAGTCAACTCTTATCCTACCACACTTGTGCATAACCAACAATGCAAGTCAGATCAGCATGTTGAGCTTCTTAGGTGCATAAGAGGAAAAAAAAAAAACAACCACCCACCTACCAGCTGTTTAACATTAACCTTTACATAATCCAAATAGTAAAGGGGCCCCATAGCAGTCAACCTACTAAGAGTCCCCCCTTCTCTCCCCCCAACAGAAAATAGACACGTAGACCCAAAGGGCAAAAAGAAAAAGAGCTGGAACTGTTCTAGGTAGAACTAGACTCACTTAAATGAAGATCTTATGCAGTCATAATTTAAACATTTGAGACCAGATGCATAATACTATAGCAATTCTGCTGTGATAGAGGTAGTATTATGCTTGGAGGAATCTGACCTAGAGTGTTCCCTTTTGTTACCTATTTACAATTTTCCACTACTGTAGTCCCTCCAAAATAAACTCTGCGCCATTACAACTTTTTAGTCAGTCATTTTCTATCCAAAAAAGCTAAGAATATTTAATTTAATAAGACTGAAAGGAAAGCTTATAGATGAGCCCAAACCAAGCACCAAACATCAGGGCAGTTTTAATCCAGATCTGAACTATACAGTGTGGGCCCAGATCTTCTCTGTGTAAGATATTAAACAGAACTTCAGGCTCACACAGACTGCACTCTCTTATGGTGGTGCAATGGAGAGAACACAGAGGGAATCTGCTTTTTGGAACAAGTAGGACCATCTCCCTTGCAGGAGGTTACAAAATTCATGGACATTACTACAACACAGGCTTCCTCATACAGGTTTTATCATTTCAAATTCCTTCAGGTGTGGTCCATGCCCCTTATTTAGGGGGTGGGGATTGCTGTAGTCCATTTCAGTTCCTCATTATCTGAGGTTGTGATTTGGGGTCCTTACTTGTGGACACGGTAGGGAAACAGTTACCATTAGTCCACATAGTAAACCACCGCCATGGTGAGCGCAATCTCATGACTGATTTCTCTGATCCCTGTTTTACGCTGGTTTATGGCTTTGGCACCCATTGTTCTGTTCCATGACTTTACTAGTAGCACCTCCTCTAGCTGTTGTGTTCTCTCCAGGTAGGTATTCCCATCATGCACTCTCTTTCAGAATCAATGTCCAGGTAACTAGGGGTCAGGAGGACCCATGTAAACGTTCTGCTTCCCATCCTTCCTTAATGGTTGTTTTTATTTTCTCTACAGAGGAGGGAAAGATCCTCATAACCTGTCCCCAGCTCATGACCAGTTCTACAGGGATGCTGGGGGTTCAGCTGCCAAAGTCTCATCAATCATATGCTTTTCAGGGAAAGGGAGGATGACTTTTCAAGACTGGGCCACTATCTCACAGTCTCTTCTTGCTTATGGGGATTTCTGAAGCACTGCAACCCACATTTTATCCCTCTTACATAAACCAACTGCTTTCACAACCCTAGGGCACCACAATAATGCCACTACCCTCTGCTGTGACATACAGAATTGGAGGTTGTTCTAGTGCTCCCCACTCAGGTATTAGTCTCAAAGAGAAGGAAATGGATCTGCAGGAGACCATGGTAGCTTGCTGGGGGGGGGAGGAGGGGATGAAGGTTCCTGGACCACTCCTCTCCAGCCCCAAGTGAGAAAAGCAGGGCTTGGGGGCACAACCCATCTGGTCTGCTATTGGATGAACAAATGCTGCTAACAGTCTGCATTTTTTAAGAGAGACAGCCAAGTGTTCTCCTCAGGCTTCAGGTACAGACTCCTGAACCTGGTCTGTGGACTACTGGTGCTCTGAAGACCAATTGCTGGCAGGGTGAGCAAAACTGGTGCCAGAATGACATGGCTCTGGCTCTTCCATTGAGAGAGACAGGAGAAGAGGAAAGACACCAATTAACTTTTTAATGAGAACACTTTACAGGCAGCTAAAAGATATTCTTATTACTTTTCCATATGATCAATTGCTGCAGTTGCATAGGGATGTTAGACTGCACAGGAAGAGCATGGTAATGTGATCACAAAAGAGAGCAGAAGAGGTTCAAGAGAAAAGTCTCTGTTAAGACATTGGCCATGTTATGAAATATTAGATCAGGAATTCCAAGTTATTTCTAGGGAACCCTAGGTTCTAAAGGTTCCTATAGACCATCTCAGTATGTTTAATTATTACGAGTCTGAAAGATGGTCAGATTGTACATACTAAATGAGGTGTTTTCTGCATAGCAAGTCACTGGGAAACCTAGAATAGCCTCAAATAGATTCAAGCTGCTGCCATAATTTTATTAGGCCAGGAGACAAAGATAGCAGGTACGAGTATTAGTAAGCCCCTTTTGAGGGGCTCATCAAGCCATAGTGAAGCAACAGACCCATACACCAGAACTCCAGTAGGTACAGGCAGCCACCCACAGCATACTGTGACTGAGGCCTGGTCTACACTACGATTTTAGGTTGAATTGGGCAGCATTACCTCAATTTAACCCTGTACCCATCCACAGGACGAAGCCCTTTCTCCCCGCCCCCGACTTAAAGGGCTCTTAAAATTGATTTCTTTACTCCACCCCAACAAGGGGATTAGCACTGAAATCGGCCTTGCTGGGTTGAATTTGGTGTAGTGTGGATGCAATTCGACAGTATTGGCCTCTGGGAGCTATCCCAGAATGCTCCATTGTGACCACTCTGGACAGCGCTCTCAACTCAAATGCACTGGCCAGGTAGACAGGAAAAGTCCCACAAACTTCTGAATTTCATTTCCTGTTTGGCCAGTGTGGCGAGCTGATCACCACAGGTGACCATGCAGAGCTCATCAGCAGAGGTGACCACGATGGAGTCCCAGAATCGCAAAAGAGCTCCAGCATGGACTGAACGAGAGGTACGGGATCTGATCGCTGTATGGGGAGACGAATCTGTACTAGCTGAACTCCGTTCCAGTAAATGAAATGCCAAAACATTTGAAAAAAATCTCCAAGGGCATGAAGGACAGAGGCTATAACAGGGACTCGCAGCAGTGCCATGTGAAAATTAAGGAGCTCAAGCAAGCCTACCAAAAAAACCAGAGAGGCAAACGGCCGCTCCGGGTCACAGGCCCAAATATGCTGCTTCTATGATGAGCTGTATGCCATTCTAGGGGGTGCAGCCACCAGTACCCCAACCCTGTGCTTTGACTCCGTCAATGGAGTAGGATGCAACACAGAAGCGGGTTTTGGGGATGAGGAAGATGAGGAGGAGGAGGTTGAAGATAGCTCGCAGCAAGGAAGCGGAGAAACCGATTTCCCCAACAGCCAGGATCTGTTTCTCACCATGGACCTGAAGCCAGTACCCCCCAAACCCACCCAAGACGGGCTCCTGGACCCCAAAGGCAGAGAAGGGACCACTGGTGAGTGTACCTTTGTAAATATTATACATGGTTTAAAAGCAAGCGTGTTTAATGATTAATTTGCCCTGGCATTCAAGGCCAGTACAGCTACTGGAAAAGTCTGTTAACATGTCTGGGGATAGAGCAGAAATCCTCCAGGGACATCTCCATAAAGCTCTTCTGGATGTACTCCCAAAGCCTTTGCAAAAGGTTTCTGGGGAGGGCAGCCTTATTCTGCCCTCCATGGTAGGACACTTTACCATGCCAAGCCAGTAGCATGTAGTCAGGAATCACTGCAGAACAAAGCATGGCAGCATATGGTCTTGGTGTTTGCTGGCATTCAAACAACATCCGTTCTTTATGGGTTATCCTCAGAAGAGTAATATTCATGGTCACCTGGTTGAAATAGGGTGGTTTTATTAAGTGGACATTCAGAGGTTCCCGTTCCTGCTAGGCTGTTTGCCTGTGGCTGAACAGAAATGTTCCCCCCTGTTAGCCACACGGTGGTGGGAGGGGTGAAGCCATCATCCCAGAGAATTGAGGGGGAGGGGAGTTAGTTGGGCTTGTGCTGCACATTAACCTGGAAACCGCAGCCCCTCCTTTTAAACTGCCAACCCATTTTAAATGGCCAGCCCAATGGCTGGTTGGTATGGGAAATGAGAGTGCTGCTGTTTGAAACCATTCCCACATGTTATGAAGGTTAAAGAAGCCAAAAGACTGTGGCTTATCATGGCTGCCTGCAAGCCAAATTCTGTTGCCAGGCCACACATGAGTGATCTCTCACACCAAACCGGCATACCCACAATAAGAGGCAAAATGTGACCTTGTAACAAAAGCACATGTGCTATGTAATGTTAACAGCAAGCTTTACCATGAAAGAGTGTACCCATGGTTCTATAAAGTGTGTCTAACTACCATTCTCCCCTCCCCCCCCCACCAGCTGCGTATGTTTCTCCTTCCCAGAGGCCACCGAAGATTAGAAGTCAAAAAAAAAAAAAACAAAAACACAAAAAAACCCCACACATTCGGCATGAAATGTTCTGAGCTCATGCTGTCCTCCCACACTGACAAAGCACAGCAGAATGTGTGGAGGCTGTCCGGGTGCAGGAAAGCACAATATGAACACGAGGAGAGGTGGTGGGCTGAAGATGATCGGTGGCGTCAGCTTGCTGACAGAAGGCAGGAGTCAAGGATCAAACTCATATGCTCCAGTGTATGGTTGAGCTGCAGGAAAGGCAGCAGGAGCACAGATCACTGCTACAGCCCCTGTGTAACCAACCGCCCTCCTCCCCCAGTTCCATAACCTCCTCACCCAGACACCCAAGAACATGGGGGGCGGGCCCTCCAGCCACTCCACCCCAGAGAATTGCCCAAGCAACAGAAGGCTGGCCTTCAATAAGTTTTAAAGTGCAGTGTGGCCTTGTCCTTCCCTCCTCCCCCACCCCATCCTGGCTACCTTGGCAGTTATCCCCCATTTGTGTGATGAATTAATAAAGAATGCATGAATGAAGGAACAATCACTTTATTGCCTCTGCAAGCAGTGATTGAAGGGAGAGGGGAGGATGCAGGAGGGCGTGCTTACAGGGAAGTAGAATGAACCAATTAATAAAGAATACATGATTTTTAAACAATAGTGACTTTATTTCCCGGATTGGACTCTTCCAGTTGGTTTGTGTACTTCCACCTTTTCATGTTCTCTGTATGTATAAATATCTTCTGTCTGTGTGTTCCATTCTATGCATCCGAAGAAGTGAGCTGTAGCCCACGAAAGCTCATGCTGAAATAAATTTGTTAGTCTCTAAGGTGCCACAAGTACTCCTGTTCTTTTTATTTCCTTAGAAAGCAAGCTGTGATCGAAGGGGGAGTGTAGGTTGCTTACAGGGAATGAGTCAATCAAAGAGAAACAAACAGAACTTTCACACCGTAGCCTGGCCAGTCACAAAACTGGTTTTCAAAGCTTCTTTGACGCGCAGCACGCCCTCCTGTACTCTAACCGCCCTGGTGTCTGGCTGTGTGTAATCAGCAGCCAGGCAATTTGCCTCAACCTCCCACCCCTCCATAAACATCTCCCCTTTACTCTCTCAGATATTGTGGAGCGCACAGCAAGCAGTAATAACAATGGGAATATTGGTTTCGCTGAGGTCTATCCGAGTCAGTAAACTGCACCAGCACACTTTTAAATGTCCAAATGCACATTCTACCACCATTCTGCACTTGCTCAGCCTATAGTTGAACAGCTCCTGACTACTCTCCAGGCTGCCTGTCTATGGCTTCATGAGCCATGGCATTAAGGGGTAGGCTGGGTCCCCAAGGATAACGATAGGCATTTCAACATCCCCACTGGTTATTGTCTGGTCTGGAAAGAAAATCCCTTCCTGCAGCTTTTGAAACAGACCAGAGTTCCTGAAGACGCAAGCGTCATGTACCTTTCCTGGCCATCCCACATTGATGTTGGTGAAACGTCTCTTGTGATCCACCGGTGCTTGCAGCACCATTGAAAAGTACCCCTTTTGATTTATGTACTCGCTGGCTTGGTGCTCTGGTGCCAAGATAGGGATATGGGTACCGTCGATTGCCCCACCACAGTTAGGGAATCCCATTGCAGCAAAGCCATCCACTATGACCTGCACATTTCCCAGAGTCACTACCTTTGATATCAGCAGCTCTTTGATTGAGCTGGCTACTTGGATCACAGCAGCCCCCACAGTAGATTTGCCCACTCCAAACTGATGACTGACTGGCAGCTGTCTGGCATTGCAAGCTTCCACAGGGCTATCGCCACTTGCTTCTCAACTGTGAGGGTTGCTCTCGTCTTGGCATCCTGGTGCTTCAAAGCAGGGGAAAGCAAGTCAATGTTCCATGAAAGTGCCCTTATGCATGCGAAAGTTTCGCAGCCACTGGGAATCATCCCAGACCTGCAACACTGTGGTCTCACCAGTCTGTGCTTGTTTCCTGGGCCCAGAATTGGCGTTTCACGGCATGAACCTGCCCAATTAACACCATGATGTGCACATTGCTGGGGCCCATACTTTATGAGATGTCTATGTCCATATCCTCATCACTCTTGTCACCACACTGCCATCGCCTCCTCATCTGGTTTCGCTTTTGCAGGTTCTGGATCTGCATATCCTGCTGGATAATGCATGTGGTGTTTACAGTGCTCATAATTGCCGTGGTGATCTGAGCGGGCTCCATGTTCCCAGTGCTATGGCATCTGTGCTGAAAAAGGCGCAAAACGATTGTCTGCCGTTGCTCTGATGGAGGGAGGGGCAACTGATGACATGGCTTACAGGGTTGGCTTACAGGGAATTAAAATCAACAAAGGGGGTGTCTTTGCATCAAGGAGAAACACAAACAACTGTCACACAGAATGGCCCCCTCAAGGACTGAACTCAAAACCCTGGGTTTAGCAGGCCATTGATTTCACAGAGGGAAGGAGAGGGGGCAGAAAATGAATACAAATGAATACAAAACAAATCTGGTCTATTTCTTGTTTTGATCCACTCCATCTATCTTATACATCTTAGGCTGGCAGCAGACGGTGCAGTACAACTGCTAGCCATCGTCATCTCCTGGGTGCTTGCCAGAAAACAGTGCAGTACGTCTGCCAGCAGGACTGAGTCTCCAGGAGACAAAACTAAAAAGGGAATGACCTGGCTGAGTCACTCCCATGTCTGCCCAGGAGCCCCTGACCGACCTCACTGAGGTCAGCTAAAAGAGCACCCAGGAGTACAACGACGGCTACCAATCGTAATGCACCATCTGCTGCCAAAAGGTAATGAGATGCTGCTGTGTAGCAATGCAGTCCCACATCTGCCAGCAACCAGGAGATGTATGGTGACAGTGAGTTGAGCAGGCTCCATGCTTGCCATGGTATGGCATCTGCACAGGTAACCCAGGAAAAAAGGGTGTGAAACAATTGTCTGCTGTTGCTTTCCCGGAGGGGGGTGGGGCGGCTGACATGTACCCAGAACCATGCGTGACACTGTTTTTGCCCTATCAGGCATTCATTGGAATCTCAACCCAGAATTCCAATGGGCAGTGGAGACTGCAGGAACTGTGGGATAGCTACCCACAGTGCAACGCTCCGGAAGTCGACGCTAACCTCGGTACCGTGGACACAGTTCGCCAACTTAATGCACTTTAGCATTTTGGGGGGGAGGGGGGGACACGCAATCGATTGTATAAAAACGATTTCTAAAAAACTGGATTTCTATAAATTCAACCTAATTTCATAGTGTAGACATACCCTTAGTGGCAGTCAATTTGTACAAAAAAAAGACTTGTGAAAAATATTTGATCTATTGTTACAAGAAACATCAAGATTACTCTAACTGAAAAGTTACTTTGTTTTTAGTTTTACTTTGTCTATTCAACAATATTTTCTGTACTCACCTGCTCTTCTTACCCTTATATATTCACACCATTTACCAGGGCTTTCACTCAGCAATAGGAGAAAAACTTTCTAGAGTAGGAAAATGGGATTGTAAAAATCAGACTTTGTATGGAGGACTCAGGCACAGGAGTAATACTTGGTACTCTAGTCATTTGAAAATGACTAGCCTAAGTTAAACAAGGTAGGTGAGGGAATATCTTTTACTGGACCAACTTCTGTTGGTGGCAGGTACAAGCTTTTGAACTCACACAGAGCTCTTCTTCAGGTCTGGGGAAGGAAGCAGAGCATTGGCGCTGGAACAATTTTTATAGTGGGGGTGCTGAAGGCAGGGGGTGTGGCAGCACCTCCAGTTCCAGCACCTATGAAGCAGAGAGTGTCTCAGCTAAATAAAAGTTTAAACGGTTTATTAAAATAGAAGAGGCAATACAAATGCCTCCAACATGTGTCACCCCTCCAACATGTGTCACCCCTTCTACTTAACTATCTGTCCCAACTTTTATTTAGCTCAGACACTCTGCTTCCTTTCCCAGCCTTGAAGAGCTCTGTGTAAGCTTGAGCCTTCCACCAAAAGAAGTTGGTCCAATAAAAGGTATTATGTCACATACTTTGGGTCTCTCCTATCCTAGGACCAACACAACTACAACAATATTGCAAATTGAGTAAGTCAGTAGTGAAGCTTTAAGTGTTAAAGCCTACAAACACTACAAGATATAGTGCCTAGTACCCTAAAGTAACCTGACTTCATTGTGATAAGCATTGCACCCAAAACCAAGTGTCTGCAGAATCAAATCCTAACATTGCAATCCTCCCCACTTCCAAAGAGGCAGGGGTTCTGAAGGGGATATGGTTTAACAAGCCAGATGTTTCTCTTCACTCTTATCACAGATCTATTCTCAGGATCAGAGAAACAGTGAGTGGTGTAGCTTAGTGGCCATCATAAAAAACACAATGAATAATTCAAATAACTTTTTTGTAATGTAGATGGGAATCTAAAACATGGCACCTTTAGACCAGTGACAGCTTTATTGGGAGCGCCTAATCATCAGGTGAGTGTAATAGATAGGATCTGAATTTCAACATGCTAGTGGAACAAGTTGTGGGGAGGAGAGCACACCACTACACAACTCCACTCTTTTCAACAAGCCTCTTGAAGAGGGTGGAGAGGATTTACTAGTTAAATACACATAAAATCCACGATTTTATACTGAAGAGCCCATAAGCTAAACTTTTAAAGGCACAGGTCTTTCCAATAAAGAAAAAGCTATGATGTCAGATTAGCTGACTTTTCCCCACTGATTGTGGAAAATTCTTTGGAGGAAAAAAAGTTAGTTCATTGAATTCATGGGGTGAGAACACAGACTCAACAGCTGTTTGTGTTTGGGTTTTAGATTCTCTTGAAGTAACTTGTATTTCAAAAAAGATACAGTCTAGGGTGCAGTTACACTGGCTTGTAAAATACAGTATATAAAAAAGTCTACAAGGAATCTGTTTGACAGACAGGCTTGTTGTGCAATTATGCAGGCTGGCATCAGGATGTTTGTTTTATTCTTCATCTCAGCTGTTCCTAATTAAGGCTCTCAACTACTTCACTGATGAGGGGCCACATAAGTACCTAGATAATTTTTTTCTTTGAAAGAAGCATTGGGCTGTTGAAAAGAATCTAACTGCCCAGACCTTTGGGATTTTGAAAGCAAGTGCTTTACTATCAAACAATACAACTTCATTTAGAAGAACACTTACGCGTATCTCAAAACCTTGTGTTTCCTCCAACATTCCTGTCTCCAAGGATTTATGATATGCACTGGATCCAATCTGCCACATTCTAACTGCTGCTGTTACACATCTGGTCATAAAAGGCTACAAGGTGCAGCTGAACACAAGGACACACTTTTTTTTAAAATGTGGCAGCTACAGTTTTTCCACAGTATTGAGAGGGTTTTTTTAAGTGTGTGTATATTATTCAGATAGTAATCTGGTTTAGTACAACACTTCATTTTTTTTAAAGTCTCCTATTGCTATATTCAAAGCAGAGATTCCTACATAAAGATTTCTAGGTCTTACCCCAATTTACGATGGTAGTTAGATTAAGTACTAAATTAAATACATTTCAGACCAATCAGCAAAGAGTGTATGTGGACAGTGCACCCAACATACTTACACAGGTAAGTTTTTCCACTTACCCAGAATTGTGTTTTTATTGCAACATTGATGAGAACAGCTTCTGTTTTAGGGCCTTAGAATTCAGAGTCATTACCCCAATCTAGAGGCTGCAGTGGTAGGTAACATGTCAGCAGGAAGACCATACTTAGAAAAGAGCTGTTCTCCCCCAGAACAGTTTAATACTTTTGTAAGTAAAATTAACAACCCCAATAAGAGCCAACCATAGATTAAGACAAAACTAGATTCCTAGAGGGAGAAGTTTGGGCTGAAGGCATCTAGCTTTATTGCAGGGATTCATTTAATCCCTACTTGGAAGCATAATAAGAAAAGTCTTAAAGCTATATTCTGGGAACCAAGGGGTCCTATTAAACGCAAGACTGGCAATATAAAAATACAGCATATTAACTTGCTCCTCTCTTTTGCACTAACCCCTGACAAATACATGCCCCAGTGTTTTGGGTACTCAGCTTGTACCTGAGCTTGATTTTTTAGGGATCTTCTGAACAGTTATCACTGATCACACAGCAGGCGTCTCCCCGCGGCGTGTGTAGCAGCACTCCAGAGGTGGTGATGGGTCAAGCCTCAGGGATCCGTCAGAGCAGAGTGGGGAGCCCCTCTGGGGTGCGAGGCAGACAGCAGCTCACCGGGCACGTCTTAACTGGGGGGGGGGGGGAGATCCGCGGTGCATCCCAGAAACAAGGAGCGATGCAGGACCGCAGCTGAAGTTCCCAGGCACCCGAACGCACAAAAGCCCGTAGTGTACCTGACAAGTATGACAGGGTCGGTGCGGGGCAGGAGGGGATTTTCCAAGCGGGAATGAGAGGAGCACCTGGCTGTGACCTGACAATGATTCCCTTGTGCTGAGCGAGCGCGCGCGCGCGCTGGGAGAAGGGGGCGCGAGAGAGATCCCGGGGAAAAGCAAGACGCTCGCACTTACCCGGGGCCCAGTGGCCCTGTGGCTCTGAACCTGAGGAAGATGCAGGGGCAGCAGCAGCACCAGGAGCAGCTGGGGAGTCACCACGCTGCACCAGGGTCTGGAGAGCATCGTCACTTGGGGCTGGGGGCTACAGGCACGAGACAAACCCCCTTCCTTCCCTTCTCCGCTGGACGGAGTTTAACTTGCAGCTGGAGCCCTACCCCTGCCCTTAGCCCGAGGGACAATAACCGCCCTGAAAAGCCAGGGGCAGTTTCTTGCCCTAGCCGGGGCGTGCGGGGCACTTGAGCAGCCCAGCTCTGCCCCCTCCAGCGGCACCAGGTTAAACGCCTGAGCCCTAGCCATTGGGATCCCCGTTATAAAGACCCTGCCTGGGCGGGGCCAGCAGGACTGACTGAGGGAGGCACCCATAACGGCGGAGCTGCTGCTGGGCAAGAGCCAATGACAGGGAGCGAGGGGTGGGCCCCCTCCCCTTCACTTCGGCTCCCCCCGTGCGGGAGGGGACAGCGGGCTTCTCAGGTTGCCCCCTGAGGCTGCATGTTTGGGTTCCAGCGGCGGAGATCCAGAGTGAGGAGCAGCAGGAATCACGCGGGGGGGACAGGGAGGGAGATACAGGCGAGTTCAAAGCACCGTGCACTTCAATCGCTTCACCTCTGGCACTAGCAACACCTGGAATTAGCTAAACTAGCAGTGCCCTAAAGAGCTCTTTCCCTGTGTCCCCGCAGTGCTGTGCACCCCTCTCCCAGCTCCCGCAAGAAAAAGGGAGAGGCCAGACCGTTTCTTTGGTTTACAATCAGTTTCACTTTCCAGCTGTCCTGTGCTGACACAATGCTGCAAGACTTACAGGAGTGTGGTGAAGCATGGGAATGGGTTACCTAGGGAAGAGGTAGAATCTCCATCCTTCTAGGTTTTTAAGGCCCAGCTTGACAAAGCCTTTCTGGGATGATTTAGTTGGTGTTGGTCTTGCTTTGAGCAGGGGATTGGACTAGAGGACCAGGGACCTCCTGAGGTCTCTTCCAACCCTGATAGTCTATGAAGGGTGATGACGCAGCGAGGAGCTTACATTTCCATTTCACTTACTTGTGATGGCCTAGAAACCTCCATATGGGGTTTAGGAGCTAGTGGAAGTGTCAGGTGGTATAGCAATCAAAAGTGCAATTGATCCACACACACACACATTTTCCCCCTCCCCCCATATCTTCCTCAAATCCTAAATCTTTATGAAGTCCAGTCTTTGCAGGAAGAAAATTTAAAACAATAAATTCTTACAGGAGCTAACAACCAAGGGGAAACCAGCCATGCCTTCCCCAAAGCAGTTTCTTCATCTGCCTGGTTTTATAGTGTGTCCTTTCTTCTATCTGAAAATCTGATTCCACCTTCAGTCCTCAGCCCTGCTTCTTCCCCCTTACACCTAGGGGAGGTCTGAGCTGGGAGTTAAATCCCTACTGCTAGAAACCATGAGACATCTACTCCCCAGGCACCGTTTAGTAAAAGTTGGGCTTTACAAAGCTCATCTTTTCTGTCATATTAGACCTGACATCTTCTCTTACTCTCAGTGCTAGTCAGGGTCACTCATGTGTCCTCCTTCTGGGGGAACAGAAAGCAGAATCCACTCCAGCAGTTTCAGAATGGACAGTCTCTCATCACCAACCTATTCTGTTCAGTAGAGGTTGGATACATCTGTAAGCAGATAGGCAAATCTGGTTTACAAAGTTATGCTCAAAGCCAGCATATCATTTCAATTGTCAAGTATTAGTGGTGCACTGAGTGCTGTATAAATATAAAACAGGGTCCCTGCCCTCAAGGAGCTCACAATCTAAATCTAATTACAGGATCAGGTAAAGGTCAAAGTACTTCTGCTGACCTGCAAAGGCAGCCATTCATCCCAGTGCCATATCAGGGAACGAGTAGGAGCCTCCAGCTCTGCAGGGGCTGGTAGTGCTCAGGGACATCAAAGAAGCGATGTGCTTGGTGACTCTGAGGGGGGTAGTGTACCAACTGCATCACTTTCCACTACTCCCTACAGGACTATTAACTGCACAGCATGAATGCCAGATTCTGTGCACTTCACCAGCTAGCCAAAGGGAGAGGTGATTGTAGGGGGCCCAGGGTGTCAGTCAGTACAGGGGAGCTGCAGTCAGAAAAGATTAACCAATGGAAGTGTATGGCAATATCTGCACTCTTGTTGACAGCTTGCTTGGGACATCCCATGAATTAGGCTTTCCTGTGTTGGTTCCTTCCTCTAATCTTTATGAGTTTTAAAACTCAGTTTTAAATTGTCTGTCCAAGTTTGATGTACATTCATGATGCCCCACACACTGCTGGTGCTATACCAATATATAATAACCACTGTTCTTGAAATTATAATCAGAAAGCCCTTTGCACCAAGCAGGTTCTTGGGATTGGATGGAAATGCACAAGACATGAATGAACATTTCAGTAGACTGTTTTAGCTTTGGCTTATTCAGTGATCTTTTAAGAACCACCCAAAAAGGTTCACTAGTTTGACATGGAAAGACGCAGGTACCACCCACATGAGAAAACCCTGCTATCTGGTTGAGATCCTGTAAGTGTGGCATCTCACTGGAAGCTATGCAGACTAGGGTGTTTAGCTGAGTGGTTACTTCAATTTTTTTTAAAGAAGCATTATTTTAAAAAACCCTAATACAGAGAAATATTACTTTAGCCTAGACTGGGTAAGCAGTATGGCATTCACAGAGAACTTTACTCGTACTCGTTTTTATTCCAGCCCAGGGACCCCACCCAGCTCTGCCAATATACCTTTATCCTAACCTGCACCACTCTCTCCTACTCCATTACTAGGCTTTGGCACAGCTCTGCCAGTTCTGGTTAATCCTGACCTACAACATCCCCTCTGCTATTCCAGTCCAGAGCCTTTCCTGTCTAGAGCGCAATTTATGCCATACCATGCAGTAGTTGTGTGCTGTGAACAAAGACCTAACGGGCAAGGTTTGAGTTTAACACTTCTCTCACTTTACACTTGTGTAAATCAAGAGTGATTCCATTGAAGCCAGTGAAGTTACACCAGTGGAAATACGGTATAAGCAAAAGGGAGACAGGACCTATTATTGTTTCATTGAGCAGGGGAAGGGGGACCAATAATGTATTCCTTCTCTATACTGGTATCCATTTAGATCGCATGACACTAGAGTATGACACTGGGGGGAGGGATAGCTCAGTGGTTTGAGCATTGGTCTGCTAAACCCAAGGTTGTGAGTTCAATCCTTGAGGGGACCACCTACGGATCTGAGGCAAAAATTGGTCCTGCTAGTGAAGGCAGGGGGCTGGACTCAATGACCTTTCAAGGTCCCTTCTAGTTCTAGGAGATTGGTATATCTCCAATTATTAAATTTTAAATTAAAGTAGTAGCATTAAAAATCATGGCTAAATTCCAGTGTGGGTAGCTACATCTGCCTGCCTGACATTCCTCCTTCAATTTTAGTTGAATATGGGGTGGTATTCTTTGCTTCTGGGCTAAACTGTTGCATAGTTTCTTGGGTACTCTTAAACACTTGTTTTGTTCCACCTTAGACATGGCTGCATCTCACTAGGGGGTAAAGTGTTTCCTATATATCCCATTGGCAAAGCACGATGGGATTCTCCTGCTAGATAAATATAATTATTTATATTATATTGAATAACATCACTGTGGAGAGATGGTAACTTTTTAAATCCCCCATAAAGAATTATAACAACCCTGGTGGCACTGAGGGTGGTGATACCCTGGTAAAACTCCTTAGAGGGTCAAAATCTCTCCACCATAATCTCAAAAGGATCAAATTCTTTTGTGTTTAAAATTTTTTCTGATCATACTGGCATGTTATGTACAACTTCTTCCAAAGTCAATATTCCCTATCACTGATGATCATCTGCTGTTTCTCCCTGATGATGTACACCTTCTTTGCAGGTATTGGAGAAGGCTGTGTACAGCAGGTTTTAATATATTCATAGAGCTTAAGGCTAGAAGGGACCACTAAATCATCTAGTCTGAACTCTTGTCTATCACAGGCCATTAAATTTCACACACTTACCCCTGTACTGAGCCCAATCACTTATTTGTCTAAAGCATGTCTTCCAGAAAGGCACCCAGTCTTGATTTGAAGACATCAAGAGAGAGAATCTATCACTTCCCTTAGTGGTTTGTTCAAGTGGTTAATCGCTCTCACTCTTAAACATTTGTCTCTAATTTGAATTTGTGTAACAGAATTTGATGTGCATATATTATACCGCTGTGTCAGCTGAAAAAAATCCCCAAGGAAACAAGTTAGACTAATGGAATGATTCTTGCCGTTTAATTGTCCACTAGTTCCCCAAGGATGCCTGGCAAATGCGAAGAGGAGTTGGGACATCAGGGAGTTCCATATGCACTAATGAGCCTAAGGGAGTTGAGTGCCTACCTCCTTCCTATAGGCTCTTTTGAAAATCCCAGCCATCACTTTTAAGGATGTGGGGCCAAATTCTCTGCTAACACAGATCCACTTCAGTCAATGGTGTTACACCAGCAGAGAGCTTAGCCCAGGTAGTTAACTGAAAACTTCTAAGAAAGAGAGGTCTGAAATAATAAAGGAAGATAGACGAATGGTTGGATCCTGTATAACAAGTTCTAGCAAGCCCAGTATCTTGATGCTTCACAAGGAATTCATAAACCCCATCCCAACTACAGTGTTGTTGGAGGTGGGATTCTAAATCAGTACAATTTGGGCTATTTGGCACATTACACCCAATATGCACCCTACATTATTAAATAATCTCAAAACATGCATATTTGCGTTGAGGATTATTATGGTAACAGTCTGCATACAATGTGTACAGGGTTTTAAAATTCTTGTACAGTACAAGATAGTTATTAGTTGTTTTAATGACAGTTGTTTGGGGAAAATGTTAAACTGGACATATGTCGGTGTTACATGCCACAAAAATTACTATTGTGATTTGAATTTCATTGGAATAGACTGCAGAACTTTCACAGGACTTGTCTATTGACCTATGTCTAGTGAAAGCCAAAGCCACATTTGCTTGTGTTTAATGGAAGTGATTGTTCTGACTTACGATCAACAGGAATTTGCTGACTTCTAGGAAGTATTACTTTAATAAAAGGGAAAATTAAGTCCTGGATTAAGGTGTACAGCTGCCTTTGAAGTCAGTGGGTGTTGCAACCATTTCCAGCACAGCTAAATTTGGCCCACTTTGCATAAGAAAAGAGAAGATTTTGGTTACAAGAAGGAAGCAGGAAATATAATAGAAAGAAGAGATGCAAATTTGGGGAAATCTTTTGAAGTCTGAGATTCTTGAATGCTCTGGATAATTATCTCTTCAGTAGCACATCCAACTACCCCAAACAAAGTAGTATTGGGAAAAGAAAGTTATCTGGCCTCATCTTATAGAAAGATGGTCAAGCCTTTCCACTCTCATAGCAGATTGCTCTGCTAGTGGAAGTCTGGGTTTAGAGTGAAACCTGTCTCTAGTGAGGAGAATGAGCACAAAGCCCTCCACTGTCTAGGGGCTGCAGGAGGGGACGAAGGGCTTGCCAGCTCAGCAGTCACACAGCAATCCATGCCAGAATATGCAGGAGTGATGCAAGAGAGCAATTTGAGGGTGGGCGGGGAAAGGCTGCAGATCCACTTTTTCACAGGTCCACTGGCCTGAGTAGCCCCCACACAGGCTGAAGTGGCAGCTGTGGAGTGGAGGAGGTTATGCAGCCATCTTAAGATGGGGATGAATTTTACCTTCCCAGCTTCCATGTACAGAGCCTAAATACTTGGGCTTTATGGGGGTGAAGTGAATTTTACCCTTATTAAGCCTAAAGCATAAAAATCACTGGTATCTGAAAGGACTGAAATCATCGTGTATGACAACGTAACATTGCTATGTCTCTGCAGGCATGGCTGCTGCTGTGTGGGGTACTAGGGGAATTTGCACTGGGAGAATGGTAATGATTGTTGGAATCCCTATAGACATGGTATTGCTAGTAACAGTCATGGTGTTTCTATAAGGAATTATATCAGTACAGAAGGGGTGTAGATTACTTTTTAGAAAAAAAATTATATGCCTGAATAAAGCAGGAAACTTGTAAACATCAAGCCTCGTATACATTTATCCAACCTTAATAATAATTGTACTCAGTACCTTCATAGGGACTTTCATCTTTAAGATGGTGTACAAAATGTTAACTCAGGGTATGTCTACACTACAGCAGCACAGCTATGGTGTTGCAGTTGTGCTGGTGTAGTGGAGATGCTTCCTACATCAATAGAAGGGTTTTCTCATCAATATAGTTAATCCACCTCTCTGAGCGGTGGTAACTAGGTTGACAGAATAATTCTTCTGTCAACCTAGCTACATCTACACAGGGGATTAGGTCAATCTAACTACAGTGATCAAGGTGAAACATTTTCAACCTTAAAAACCTTTACCAAGAAGTGGTTTGGGAATTTCTCCGTTTTTTGAATGAACTACACAGTTTAAGTTGGGTTGGACTCCAAACGAATCCCAGAAGAGAGGATCTTGGTTCCAATTGATTTTATCTGGCTTGTTAATGCAGGGTTTCCTTCTGCCTATCCTACCTACCTGGGAAGAGAATGAATAGAGACAAGTGTTGAGAGTCAGATTCTCTGGGCTGCCAAGGCCAGAAAGAGCAGGTGGAGAATCCCCCCTGCGTAGGGGACCTCCCTGCTAGCAGAAAGCCGCTCTGACACCTCCTGTGCAAGGGAAGGGAGGGGTTGCGTCAGGGGCATTCCACTGGCAGGGTGTGACCAACAGACCTCCACTATGTCTGATTTTCCACAGGCATAATAAGAGCTGAAAGGCTAACCAGAACAAAAAAGTTTTAAAGTCATTTTTGTCACTACGCTAAGCAGATGTGACTCTAAATACACACAGCGAGCAGATCTGTGGAGTAAGAATGTCTGATTCTCCCTTCTCCCTCCCAGTCAATTTTCTCACCATACCTGCCTTTTAAAGATACAATGCAACTACTCGCCCTTGGGAAATTTCCCCCTCAGACTACAATGATATGAACTGCACGAGTCAATGGTCCTAATTCTCCACTGCCTGGCACCTTGTGCAAAGTGTGTGTAAAACATTACCAAATTGGAGTGCTCAACTAGGCACATTACCCCACCTGCTTTACAAAGGTGTAACTGAATACAAAGGAAGGACCAAGGCTGTGGAGAATTGGGCACAGGGAGCACATAGGCTCTCTTTTATTTAAATGTCTGTATTTGGATTATTTTCTTCACTTGAATCTGTTTAACAAGCCTAAATATAGACATACATAAATAAATGCATTGAAAGATTTAATGTCACACATTGGTCTTCCAGGAACAGATCTGATTCTGGATTGTCCCATGTTTTGAGACATTAAAACACTCAGAAATATCTTCCATACAGAGGACCCTTGGTTTTGGCTTGGGCTTCTCTTATCTTCAGGGCTGGTGGAGAGAAAGGTGACACAATAGCAAGATACAAATTTAAGATGCCGTAGTCTAACAGTTTTGTATCAGAGTCTAAAAAGTGACACCTTTTCTACAGTGGCTAACGTGGTAGGGACTTGTCTTTTCCTTCTTGAATGAGGGGAAAGACACCAGTGTCTTAAGACTGTTATTCACAGTGACACCATCCAATCCTGCATTTAAATTGCAGCCCTGAGAACCAGCTCCATGTATCTAAAGTTGAGCAAAGCTCAAACTTCTGTAAACTGATAGAGTTTTTTAAAACAAATTATTTATAATTTCCCACCCATTCGGTATTCCAGCTGCTGAGCCACATGTTCAAAGACCACACACAAGGTGCAATAGCAGAAGAAGCCTGTTGAAGATTAAAGTGAAGGGACTAGGTTCCAACGTTGCCGCAAAGGAAATGGGAGCGGGAGATGAGGACAGAGAGGCTGATTGCTTTCAGCCTGGATCTCCCCATCTTCCAAACAGCACATGGGAATCTAGGTTGGAGCAGGTTTTATGGAAATTTCCTTCCCATACCCAGAAAGCTGCAGCGATACGAGGCTTCATAGGCTAGATCAGGGATAGGCAGCCTATGGCACGCGTGCCGAAGGCGGCACGTGAGGTGATTTTCAGTGGCACTCCGCTGCCCAGGTCCTGGCCACCGGTCCAGGGGGCTCTGCATTTTAATTTAATTTTAAATGAAGCTTCTTAAACATTTTAAAAACATTATTTACTTTACATACAATAGTTTAGTTATATATTATAGACTTATAGAAAGAGACCTTCTAAAAACGTTAAAATGTATTACTGGCACAGGACACCTTAAATCAGAGTGAATAAATGAAGACTCAGCACATCACTTCTGAAAGGTTGCCAACCCCTGGGCTAGATGGATAGAAGGTGGAGCTCAGAAAAGGAGGTAGTGTTATCTAGTGGTTAGAGCAGGTGACAGCTAGTCAGGACTCCTGGGATTTGTTCCCAACTCAGCCACTGACTTGCTGGGTGACCTTGAGCAAGTCATATAAGCTCTCTGTGCTGCATTTCCCCATATGGTCTAAGACTCAGTTGATAAGATTTGTAAAGTGCTTTGAGATCCTCTCATGAAATGCTCCCCTATGTGAATGCAATGTATTATCAAAGACATTCAACATGATTCTCCAATTTACAAAACCAGTTACAATGAAAAACTTATTTCTTTCCCCTTTCTATTCACCATCCCCACTGGGCATATTGATCTGAGGAAAGGTAACTGGGCTGCTAGGCAGGATTACTACCACCTATTCTGGTTAATCTTGCAGCAAGACCAAATAATTGCATTGTGACACTGCTTCATGATGATGTCAAGACATAAATAGCATGAGGTTGTGTCAAATCACTTACTGACCCAGATGTATCATGTCACAACACAACAGCTCTCTTTCTGGGGAAAAAAATTATGGATCCTTTCCACTGTTTTATGAGCCAGATTTGCAGGGCCTTGGACAGACCGCTGAAAATCAGAACTATCCTGTGGATTTCAGTTCAGGTGGCCACCGTGTTAATATTCTGCACTAATCCAATACTGTTTATCTACAAGATCTCAAAATGCTTTAAAAACATGCCACAATCCATTGCTATGTGATACAGAATGGATGCGTGTATATTGTATGGAGCTGCTAGTCATGGCTGAGTTGAATGTTACGGTAAATGTGGATTATTTTACCCATCACTGAAATGATGTTGCCTTTAGAGCAGAATGCTGCAGCTCTCTAACAGCATGCAATAACACTATCCAACACTTTAGAACAAGACGTGATGAGGCAATTTCCAAATGAGGTTGCAGAGGGAATTTAGGGAGGCCAAATGCAGTTTCTAGAGTTTGAATTTGGCCCAGACACCAAAGCTACCACCCTACTCCTATGAGAATTGCCGCAGAATCTTCAGTCAGCATAGGCAGTTGTGGCCTCACCTGGAAGAGGTCGGTTCTAACAATAGCTCCCCATAACACCATGTTGGGGGATTGGTTCAGAATAGATTAGAAGGGAGATGCTCCATATACTAGATCATGAACCTTCCTGCTCCACCAGCAAGTCCCAGCTAGCAAGTGTAATCAAACTAAGAATATGCTGGAAGCAAATGCTAGCTCAAAGTACCCCAAATTAAAACCCCAGAGCTAAACATTGGGGTAGTTTGGACCCAGAGCCAAATGTTGTGCCTGGCACCTCTCTCAATAATGGACTGAACCAAAGCCATAAATCTGAACACTCAAAGTGTTTGGGGACTTTTGCATCTGGATCAAGATCTGGAGTTCAGAGAACAAGCTCATCTCTTAAATAAAACAGACACAGACAGGAATTTGTGCTAGCCAATCCAATCATTCCCTTAATTTTGCTGCTTCTACACCTTTTTTTATGTGTTTATATTTTTATATATATAAATTATCCTCTCCCTCTGACTCCTGCCAGAAACTTCATACAGAGAAAAGCCATTCAGTACATAATTGCCTGCAACCATCTTTTTGGAATATCCCACTGAGGTACATATAACCCTTTTTCTTTTGATTGATAGACATTGCTGGGGAAACTTAACAGAACAGATGTGTGTGCATGGGTGCCATCAAAGGAATTTTAATGCTGTTCCCCCCCCCCCACACACACACACACTTATAAAGCTATTCTAAAAGACATGTGAATCCAAAATGATGGGGGGTGGGGGAAGAGAGTTTGGAGATTAAGGGAGATCTGAGGAAAGCAGTATAAAATAGCACTAAAAGCAAAAATCCTCCCAACCAACCCACCTCCCCATCCACCCCAGTGTCAACAAATATGCAACCAATTAATGCAATTGCAGAGTTATTTATGGTGCACAGGAAAGTGTAGTCAGGGACCTTGAGAAACAAAGCTGTAGGGATAGGAAAGGGTCTCCCCCTTCCTTCCCCCCCATCCCCATTTGTGGATGTTTAAATTGACTTGTGGTATCCATGTGTCTGGTAACCAAGAGCTTGTCTACTCTGCTTGCAGGTGTTATTTGCCGCATGGGGGTGGGCACGAGAGTGGATGGTGGGAGTAGAAAAGAGAGTTAAGGGTCTTCTGATTTCAAACTGTGACCAAAAGACATGGGTTGTTTTTAGATAGCCTCCTTTGCAGCCCACAATAGCCCCCCACTTAATCCTCTTCTGATGACCCTTTTGACAGCAGCAACAAAATTTGCACACCCCACTAAAAAAAATTCTTAATTCCAATTTGATTGTTCAGGGTGACAGTTTTGTTACTGTTCAATGCCCTGCACAAGAGAGGTTTTAATTAGAGCTATTGAGTGGTTCGAATTGGCACAATTAGGGTCAGCATTAATGATTGCTGCATGTGTTCTTTTGAACAGTAAGGCCCTTTTTTTTGTCCAACGACAGGAGGGGGTAGCAGCTAATGAACCAGGAGAGTACAAATGATCTCTGCAAAGCAGGGGAAAGTGTAACACATACTAGGATGAAGCAAGGAGAAGTGAAAAAATGCTTCTTGTGGGCCAGATCCTGAGTACCTCTCAAGAGGTGCTGAGCACTTTCAGCTCCCATTTGCCTTCTTAGGGGAGTACAGCACCTTGACAGGGAGACAATGGCTGGCAGAGAAAGGCCTTCCTCTGCCAAGTACATGCAATATTTGTAAGACACACACATTATATATATGTATTACAAATATTGCATGTACTTGGCATACTTTATATGTACTTTTAATATAGAGATAAATAAAAGAAAGGCAGAAGATGCCAGGGAAAGAGCTCCCCTCTGTTGGGAACAGAAACAAGTTTGAAAATAAGAGGCCAGACCATGTGAACCCTTACTCATAGGAGTAAACCTTACTCACGCAACAGGTGCCTTCCATGGGATTACTGGAATACTCCGAGTAAGGATTTGTAGGATCTGACCCACGTAATATATATTTGTGTACAAGCCGCACCATAACCCACTGCACTCTCAATTTACATGTGAAAACTCCTTCAAGTGAATAGACCTGCCTATCTGTACAGAAGATTTATACAGGAGTACAGTCCCCATGGGAGGTATTGTGAGCTGTCTCAGACCCAAGAAGACAGTGAGAAGACAAGAACCATCACAGCACCTATAGCTTTAATGTACAGAACAGGTCTTCTTAGAGAATGCTTTCAAAGCTCTGCCCTGGCAGATCTTATGTGATCTACACATGCAGAGCCTGTAACATCTGTATTCAACTCCATGAGTGGCCCCAGCTGAGCCATTTTGCTGGCCAAGACAGAAAACTTTTGGTGCCCCTTTTGGGCAAGCAAAAAAGGAGCCAGCCAATCGAGGAAGCAAAAAATGGCCCGCCAATCAGAATGAAGAAAAAACCCAGCAGCCTGCCAAGCAGCACAACAGCAGTCCAGCACTCCCTAGGGAAAGCCAACCAGGGCAACTGCCCCACCTGCTGACCCCTAAGGGTGGCCCTGGTCAACCCTCCCCAGGACAGATGAGATGTGCAGTGGGGAATCTCCTCAGAGGTTAAGAGGAATTTTTCCCCAGCCCACAGCCATTACTCCAGTTTCAGGGCTGATCTGGTTGGGTCCTGTGATGGTGTCGCTGGTGTAGATATGCTGAAAACCTACCGACCGCTATGCCTACCTTCATGCCTCCAGCTCATCCCGGCCACACCACACGATCCATTGTCTACAGCCAAGCACTGAGGTACAACCACATCTGCTCCAACCACTCAGACAGAGACCAACACCTACAAAATCTTCACCAAGCATTCACATACAGTCCCCAGCTAAAATCCCTCCAATGCACCATCGGGGATCTACAACCCATCCTATACAATGATCCCACACTTTCACAGGCCTTGGGTGGCAGGCCAGTCCTCGCCCACAGACAACTTGCCAACCTGAAGCATAGTCTCACCAGTAACTGCACACTGCACCATAGTAACTCTAGCTCAGAAAGCAATCCATGCAACAAACCTCGATGCCAACTCTGCCCACATATCTACACCAGCAACACCATCACAGGACCTAACCAGATCAGCCACACCATCACCAGTTCATTCACCTGCATGTCCACCAATGTAATATACGCCATCATATACCAGCAATGCCCCTCTGCTATGTACATCAGCCAAACTGGATAGTCCCTACAGAAAAGGATGAATGGACATAAATCAGATATTAGGAATGGCAATATACAAAAACCTGTAAGTGAACACTTCAATCTCCCTGGACACACAATAGCAGATTTAAAGGTAGCCATCCTGCAGCAAAAAAACTTCAGGGCCAGACTCCAAAGAGAGACTGCTGAGCTTCAGTTCATCTGCAAATTTGACACCATAAGCTCAGGATTACACAAAGACTGTGAATGTTTTGCCAACTACAAAAGCAGTTTTTCCTCCCTCGGTTTTCACACCTCAACTGCTAGAAGAGGGCCTCATCCTCCCTGATTGAACTAACCTCGTTATCTCTAGCCTGCTTCTTGCTTGTATATATATATATATATATATATATATATATTACAGTCGAACCCATTTATCTCGACCTCGGTTAACTTGCCAATCCTATTAACTCGAGGTTTTACAAGTGGAACCGCCAAACTCCCTCTTTATCTTATGGGTTTCTCATCCCTTATGTCGATTTGCCCAACCCTAATATCTCGAGCCCGGCTCCCCGCATCCCCAGCCGCCCGCTCCCTGGCTCTCCAGCCGCGCGGTTCCCCAGCCGCCCGCTCCCCGCGTCCCCAGCCGCCCGCCCGGCCCCGCATACCCGGTCCCTGCCCGTCCCCGCCCGCCCGTCCCCGCATACCCGGTCCCTGCCCGGCCCCGCCCGGCCCGCATACCTGGTCCCCGCTTTGCCGGGCGGGCGGGCGGGGATGGGCAGGGACCGGGTATGCGGGGGCGGGCGGGCGGCGAAGCGAAGCCGGGCGGAGGGGTGGGCGGCAAAGCGGGGACCGGCGAAGCGGAGCCGGGCGGGCAGGCAGCAGGCAAAGCGGGGACCAGGTCTGCGGGGCCGGGCGGGGCCGGGCAGGGACCCGGTATGCGGGGCCGGGCTGGCGGGGACGGGTATGCGGGGCCGGGCGGGCGGCGAAGCGAAGCCGGGCGAAGGGGCGGGCGGCAAAGCGGGGACCGGCTCCACTTCGCCGGTCCCCGCTTTGCCGCCCGCCCCTCCGCCCGGGTTCGCTTCGCCGCCCGCCCGGCCCCGCATACCCGGTCCCTGCCCGTCCCCGCCAGCCCGTCCCCGCATACCCGGTCCCTGCCCGTCCCCGCCAGCCCGTCCCCGCATACCTGGTCCCTGCCCGTCCCCGCCCGTCCCCGCATACGTGGTCCCCGCTTTGCCTGCCGCCTGCCCGCCCGGCTCCGCTTCGCCAGTCCCCGCTTTGCCGCCCGCCCCTCCGCCCGGCTCCGCTTCGCCGCCCGCCCGGCCCCGCTTACCCGGTCCCGCTTCGCCTGCCGCCCGGCCTGCTTACCGGGTCCCGCTTCTTTGGCTGCCCGGCTCCGGGTCCCCGTCCACAGCCGCCCGGCCCGCTTCCCCGTCCGGCTTCGCCGGATCCAGCCACGTGCAGGCACCGCGGTAAGAGGGCAGGGAGGGGGTGTTGGAGAGAGGGCAGGGGAGTTCAGGGGTGGGGGGGTGGATAGGGGTTTATCTCGATCATCGGTTATCTGGACTATTTTTGGCAAACCCCTAGGCCGGCGACATAACAGGGTTCAACTGTATATATATATATATATACACACACACACACACCTGCCCCTGGAAATTTCCACTACATGCATCTGACGAAGTGGGTATTCACCCACAAAAGCTCATGCTCCTATACGTCTGTTAGTCTATAAGGTGCCACAGGACTCTTTTCTGCTTTTACATTATTTTTAAGACATTCTTGCTTGCATAACTCATCTATACAACAATTTATTACACATGTACATAGTGTAGCAATTGAAATGTAAATCTGTAATGTAAAAAATTGATACTGTTGCCCTCTAGTGGCCAGCTGCAGCCTAAAGAGGATAAAAGCCCTACTACTGCTGACAGCTAATATTGATTTTTCAGGTACATCAAGTTGAGGAAGGATGTACCTGAGTCTTGTCCTAGGCACTGTACCCTTCCTGCTCAATAGTTGCACAAGCCACTACTGTGTTGTAGGGGGTTGATCCAACTCTGAATTGGGAAGATATCTGTTATCTGGCAATTAGAACAAGTTTGCCTCCGCATTCTAAAATCCTCTCTTCTGAAATATTAGTCATAAGCATAGCTTTGGATGTGCTATCAGAATCTTTCTGATGTAAAACAATTTTATGCCCTCTTTCCTATTACTGTTTAATTTGGGGTATACCTAAAACAAGGTGCCTTAGTGAATTTTAATAGTCTGGGCAACAAAAGTGAGGCTTCCTGTTTGAACAAGACCAATCTCAGAGGGGTAAGATATGTATAGCATAATACATTCCAGTGTAAAAAATAGTATTGAGACTATACCTGCCCTGTATATTAGTTGTAACAGGTTATAGTAGGTCATTCATAATGTAATGTGATAGTTAAGTTGCAAGTTTCTATGACTACCACTGATCTTCAGTCTTCTGTGTATGTATGTACACACCCTATATCTTCTATACTGACATCTCTTGCCCACTCACCTTAAATTTTCTCTAGTTAGCTGTCTGGCCTATTATTCACAGATATGATTTTCTTTACAAGAGATATCAGACCTTAACATTGGTGTTGTAGAGAAAATTACACTAATTAACAGCAGTACAGCCAACTTTGTGTTAAGGATTTTAGATAGTGGAGTCTAACAATCATTTCCTGTACAAATAATGACTATACTCAGGATTACCTGTAGATGACAGTCAAAATACATGCACATTACATTACACGGTGGCTGCCATGTTACACAAGGCTGCATATTCCCTAGAAAGTGGTTTGCTGACATAGGCATGCACTCTGCAGTTATTGGTTTTGATTTGCATGAGCTCCCCTCCTGAGCTGTGGGTTCAAGCAACTCAAAACACAAAGTAAATATCATTCAAAAACCATCCAGATCCCCATACTTTCAACCTGAAGTCCTATAAAACTGAGTGTCAGATGTTTTCAGTATCAATCCATAAATTGGCTGAGGTTTGCTGAAAACTAAGCCTTGGGTCACTCTCCTAAAGTGAAACTTGGGCTGAGTTGAATGCAAAACTAGGTACATTTGCATGAGTTCAGGTTCCATGATGAAAGCTCAGCACTGCTACAATAAAGCATAGTAAAAAAAAAAAAAAACAGGACTACTTGTGGCACCTTAAAGACTAACAAATTTATTTTAGCATGAGCTTTCGTGAGCTAAAGCTTACATAGGGTGGTCCTTTGGGAGGAGCCCTTCTGTGTTAGCAATGAAGCAGTTATTTCCAAGATAATGACAGGGATAGGACTCTATATGGTGCATGCCAGAGCCTTTAATTGCCCTGAACTCATTATGCAATGAATTCTCATAGAAATAAGTGATTTTTAATAATAAAACCCTGCCTGAGGGCTCTCTCTGCCAAGCCTATAGATAATTGGCGTAAAAAGAGCCAAGAAACTGAAAAGGTTTCCATTAGGAGAACATTCACAAGAAAGTGGGGATTGCTCCTGTGCAGGTGATAGGGACCAGGGTGCAGGTGGTCATGCCTAGTGGCCAGAGACAGTTCAGTAGCCAGCTACCAGCACCAAGAATCACAGACAGAGTTAGGAACCAGGAGTTGGAACCCAGGGTCAGAGGCCAGATACCAGAGATGAAATTTGATCCAAGAGTCAGAACCAGGTTACCTAGAGCAAGGCTAGGAACAAGCAGGTACAAGAACTATCACAGCCATGAACAAATGCTTGGCACAGCTGGCAAACCACTACTACTGCTGCTGGGCTTAATAGCAAACCTGCTAGCTTCCTCAGCCAATCAGGCAGGGCATTCCATCAGGCAGTCTAGCTGATGCAGCCCAGCTGTGCTCATTATGCTGTCAAGGAGACTGAGCAGGCACAGCTGTAGGGCCTTGTTCCTGACAGCAGGTGACAGTGAGGAATCAAATGGGGTGAGTGAGGAAGCTTTTCTTTACTGCTTTCCATAGCACAAGGTGAGCCAAAAGTTTCAGCAAAGGCACAGGACCAGAGAAGGAACTGGAGCAAAGTAGATCAACGTCCCAGCAATCTACCATCTTGCTTCTCTAAGTGTGTTCCTTCAAAGAGCTTCACTGGGACCCAGTTTAGCTCTTTTTGTTTTGTTTTAAAGTCATGTCAGTTTAGAATTCTGATCTTAAGTCCTCTAGCAATAAAACAGGGTATAGCATGGACAGCTGTGTTGCCAGCTTCCCCGCATGAATGTGCCTCAGTCCTGACCTGGAAGGACTATTTCCAGGGCAAAGAGAGGAGATCAGATGGCACAGTTTGTTCAGTCCTTAACCTCGGCTGAGATGGCCAACAAGTGATCACTTCAGAATGTGTTTCCACTAGGTAATGGACTGAGACCCCTTACTCAAAGCACCAAGCAGCTTGTCAGATAATTTTTGGTCCCTGCCTACCTGGACTGGATTTCAGCAAGTGATCTAGAAGTGAAAGGAACTGAGCTGCATGTGTTTTGAATGTTGGAAACCGACTGTGGCAAAGTTTTACCAAAACTGGAACCCCCACTTCCAGCCAGCAGTACTCTGTACTCTAGCCTAACTAGCACCAGGACTGTAACAGGCATCATCTGAGCCTGGCAAATGCAACCTACCACTCTGGGCCCAAGTGGTACGAAAACTAGCACAGATGAGAAGCAAAGTGTTTGTGGAAGAGAGAGAGGAAAAAACAGCAAAGCATCTTGCAAGCATTCTCAAAACATGCCTTCATTTACCCTTCTGCCATTGGTCTTTCACCCACCCACACTTTCACCCCCTTCCTTCTCCCCAGAGTCTCTTTCATTAGAATTTGATCTGTCATCAGGTCAAGCCAATGCTTCAATTTGGGCAAAAATTTTGGCAGACCCAAGATGACACCTCACACTATTCTTTAAGATGTGAAAGAAACCACCAGCATGAGTATCTTTGCCACCCTTATGACATTGGAGGGGACATTCTCCCTCCACCAAGAAACATGTAAGAGCATCCACTATCATTTCATCACCACTTTCTCCGTTATTAAACTAGTACACCTCTAGCTGGACATAACGCTGTCCTCAGGAGCCAAAAAATCTTACCATATTATAGGTAAAACCGCGCTATATCAAACTTGCTTTGATCCACCAGAGTGCACAGCCCCCCCCCCCCCAGAGCGCTGCTTTACCGTGTTATATCGGGTCACGTTATATTGAGGTAGAGGTGTAATCTGCTCAGCAGGGATGCTGAATGTGTGAACATGTTCAGATATGGGCTCCCCCTGCTCTGTTAGGAGTTGACTTTTACACCATATGTCATTAGAAAGGCAAATTTCCTATAAATTTTCAATAGAGTCTCAGACTTTACTCACATTGTTAATGCACGTTATTAATGATCTTCATATAGATATTGTACAAGAAAATAGATGCAGGTTTTGTTCGTTTTGTTTCACTTTTATTTATTAATTGGGATAAACTCAGTGAGCTAAATTGTCTACAACAGCAGAAGCTGACACAGAGTCAAGCAAAGGATCTCTGAGGTGGCAGGTGACATCCTTTCTAGGAAACACCGTGGTGGAAAGTTGCTGTAACCTCCCATCCATCACAAGCCAAGCACTGACTGGGAAGGCAGCATGGTTAGAATGGTTGGTATGGGATGGGGAGAGATGTACTGAATCAATATATTGTCAGTTTCTGCCATCATTTACACCTCCCTGCACCATTTTCTGAATCTACCCTAATTAGTGGAACTCAGAGAAATGCAAGATAAGATTTAATAATAGTGAATTAATAACTAAGGAACCTGCCTCTGTTGTGGACTCCCGGCTGGAATTAGAAGTGCAAATGCCTAAAAACATGTCAGGAAAAACAAGTCACTCAAATTTCTCTTACCCCACCCAGAGAAATAGTGCTCAGCCTGAGTTTTGGGGGAAGGTTTGGTTTGGTCTGGTCAGGTTCTACTTTATTAGAGCTAGTTGATCCATCTCTACTCAATGAAAGGAAATATTCTCACTTTGAGCCCACAGGCCTCACTGGCTTGTGCCTCAGATTCAGTATAAAGCAGCTGAGACTCTTGCACTCCAAGTGCCTCAATCATTCATACTATATTTTAACACCCAAGCTGGAGAGTGTTAGTGGTTACTGATATGTCCTCATCATTAAGACTCCGTGTTGGAGCCAAACCACCTCAGCTTCAGATCTCACAAACTAAGCCAAAGGGATAGGTGAACTATTGAAGTGTCAATTCTGGTATAGCACCCAGAAGTCTGGATGTTGGTCCATACCTTATGACATTTTCCTCACAACCCTTCCTCCATATTCCTAGAGCCCACAGCAACTTCCTCAAGCAGGTTCTGAATTCCTCCTACCTCGTATTTTGGATAGGGAAGCTAAATGGCTTACAGTCTCCTCTAGTGTTAATTCCCCTCTTTGGCAAAAGATTGTCCCTCCAAATGATTCCAAAGTTCCAGTTCCCCCAATCTACTGGTGTAGTCTTCTGGGCGAAGCCTGTTTTCCTGCCCTAGTACAAGAGAAATCAGAAACTCCAATTCAGGGTCAAGTGCACTGCAAAAACTCTGGTCTCACAGAGATGCTGGCCAGGAGGCAGGGAGAAGCAAGATACTTGGTTGAACCCTCTCTTGCAGAATAGAAATGGTTTTGATGTCAGAACCTGAGTTTGTCAAGTGCATCTAATTACAAATGTCAAAGGTGTTTATGAGGAAACAGAGAAAGGTGGCCAACTGTAGCATCTTTAATTGAGGGCCGGGGGGAAGCCAACAAGTGCAGAGGCGCACACAGTTCAGACAGAGACGTCCCATAGGGAAGGATTTATTAAAGGGGATACTCTATATCCTATTAAAGAAGAGAAGTTGATAAAGCACAGATAGGAACTGGAGATAAACAGTCAAACAAAAGAAAGACCCATTCAATTACATCACATGAAGGCAGACGACTAAATATTGACAAATTTTATAAGTGCCTGTTTACACATGCTAGAGGTCTAAATACTAAGATGTGTGAACTTGAGTGCCTGGCATTAAATGAGGATATTGATATAACAGGCATCACAGAAACTTGGTGGAACAATGATAATCAATGTGACACAGTAATACCAGGGTATAAATAGGAATGACAAAGTAGGTTGCTCTGGTGGAGGAGTGGCACTATATGTGAAATAAAACAGAGCTGAATATTTTAAAAATCTGAAATGAAGCACATTGTACCATAGAATCTCTATGGACAGAAATTCTATGCTCGACTAATAAAAATATAGCTGTACACTATAGGGATACAATAACGACCACCTGACTGGGATGGTGATAGTGACTGTGAAATGCTCAGCGAGATTAGAGAAGCTACAAAAACAGAAAACCCAACAATAATGGGGGATTTCAGCTATCCCCATACTGATTTGGAACATGTTACCTCAGGACAGGATGTAGAGATAAAGTTTCTAGACACCACTAATGATTGCTTTTTTGGAGCAGCTAGTCCTGGAACTCACAAGAGGAGAGGCAATTCTTGATTTAGTTCTTAGTGAAGCACAGGATCTGTTCCAAGAGGCAAATGTAACTGAACCACTCAGTAATAGTGACCATAATGTTGTTCTGGTTGTTATGGAGAACTTCTAATGTCTTTCGCCTTTAAGTCTCTCCCCCTCTCACAATCACATACACACCTAAAAGGTGAGATGGGGAATGTCAGTGCATTGGCAAAATCATTTTAAATCAAGACTGTGCATGTCTACTGGTGTCTTGGACTTTCAGACCAGACCTCTTGATATGGTCAGCCAGTTGGGTCCTAGAGAAACATCCCTGAGTGAGGAACATGTGTTGTATGTGTGTCTGATTCCAGTTAATTGGCTTGACTTGGTAGAAGAGCATCAAATATTGATGGTTACTATAAATCAGCATAAAGAGGGTCAATACAAATGGGAAGGTAATTTAGAAAAACTACTTGTTCCTTCTTATGTAAATGTTCAGATTTTGGGGTCAATCTTTCCCCAAATCCACAGCCCAAATACAAGGGGCTCTATAGGGGCGAGGCAAAGGAATCCTTCCCACTCCCACCACTCCGTAGTCACCACCACCACTAAAGCCACCCTGCCTTCTATGAAATCACTCCACAGGGACAGAGGCTGGAGGATTCACCAGCCTCTACTATTACCTCTACCTTTCAAAGCCCCATGTGCAACAGTGGATCTGTACCCTGCAGTGAAGAAGGGGTGTGCATCCCTGGGTAGGTTCCCCATATCCTGAACTCTCCACTCTCCCTCCCCATGCACCAGAACTGTACTGGCTCCATGGTGTCTGAGAACCTCCAGGATTACTGAGGAGGCTGCAAGGAAGCAGAGTTTGCCCCCATGTAAGTATTCTGTTCACAGAGGTCTTTTTGATAGGGTTGAAATGTGGATTCTGTAAAAATTAGGGATAGGATTGTGGTCTTGTGTTTATCAGGAGCTGGGGATCAGCATCCTCCCTTTTCTTAGCCCTTCTATTGATTTTCTGTGGAGCCTTGGATATGGCACTTACCTCTTCTGTACCCGTTTCCTCATCTCTTAAACTGAGCCAATACTCACCCAGCTTACCATAATGCTGCAATAGTCAGTGTCTGTAAAGTAATCCTCACAGGAAAGATGCCCCATCTGTGCAGAATGACATTTATGGGCTAGATCCTCAGCTGGTGTCAATTAGCTGTGCTCTAGTGGAGCTCTGCCAATTTACACCAGCTGAGGACCTAGCTCAGGTGACCATACACAAGAGTTGTCGCTGTTACAAAGCACTAATTAATTCAGTTTTCTAGGGTCTCTGCATTTTGACAGAGGTGTTCTTCCATAGAAACTTTTCTGCAGGGAATAAGTTGTGGCAGGTGGGAGTAGGGCAGAGAAAGGGGAACATCAGGCATTACCTGGGAAAAGACACAGGAATACAGTTGTAGGCACTGATAAAGTGTCTGGTGGTTAAGTATGAGCTATCCCTTTGATCAGATTTTATAGCTTTTTCAAGGCTCAGGTCTTCCAAATATAGCACACCGAGTTTCCAAAACATTAAAGGTGGTAAAAATGAAAGGTAGTAAAGACATACCTGGCAAGAGTCCTGGTTTAGCTGAAATGGTCCTGGAATTGGGTCATCCATCCTAGGGAGCCGGTGTCCCAGCCAGTGCTAAGGGACTGTCAGCAAGGACGTTCCTTGCTCACTGCAGCCCCTGCCCAGCCAAGAAAAGAATTTGCAGCTCAGGCCCAGCGGGGCAGTAGGAGGGCAGGAGCAGAGCTGCTTGAACCAGCAAGGAAGGAGCTAGGATAAGGAGCAATGAAGGAACCATTGAGGAGGTGGACTTGGCTGCACCCTTCCATCCTATGACACTTGGGTTAGAGCTGCTGGTTGCTTTACTGGAAAGGAGGGGAACAAAAAGTGAGGAGCCAGTGGCCTTGTATGTGTGTGGATGGGGTATCAGATTCTAACAAACAGTAAATTGGATGACTTGGTAGAATAGCATCAAATATTGATGATCACTAATGTCCCATTATACTAAAATAAGAGTGATAAATGCAATATTTAAAAACTTTTTGGAGTCACATTTCAGAAAACAGGTGCCTGAATTCTGCTTGAAAAGTATTCATGCATGAGCGCCAGCTGACAATTCTGCATGCAAAAAAAGTAAATGCCGAAAGCCAAGTTCTCTTCAAGAGCTCTTAAGTGATGCTCTGAGGGCTAGTCTGACACAAACTTGCATTGCAAGAATTAAATCTGTTTTAATTTACATCTTTGATTATTTCAGTGCAAGCTCTGTGAGTAGATACTATTATTAGTTTAGTTTAGTTCAAGTTTGTGGGGTAAAAATTCCGACAACTTGGGTTACGTTGATAAGAAACTGTGATAACAACATCTCAAGTTTGTACACTGTAAAGTAGGGATCCAAAACATCTTTTTATTTATTTATTTTGCTCAAGTGTTTGCTCTCTGCTCTATAATAATCATAGAATCATAGATTATTAGGGTTGAAAGGGACCTCAAGAGATCATCTAGTCCAACCACCTGCTCAAAGCAGGACCAATCCCCAAATGGCCCCCTCAACAACAACACAAGCATAGCACCTGGAAAAGGTTCTATGATCTACTATGGCATCTGGAACAATACTATTCAAATCTAAATTATTGCATTTAACCATTTGGTACTATGGTGATGAACACTTTAGAAATACCTAGAATTGATAGTCTAGAGGTAAAAGTTGCAAGATCAGATCCCTGGGCTGTAAGATCCATGAGGAATGCATGTCTTTTTATTTCTATCTTGTACAGCACCTAGCACACTGTTATTGCTTAGCAAATAATAAGCAAAAACTATAACAGCCCTTCATCTCATAGCTACAGTTCAGTGGAGTTATATCAGGGATGAGTTTTGGCACCTATACAGCACCTTTCATGCACGAAGGTCAATGTGATTTACTATACAAACATCACAACCTGGCACTGCTGCCATTGAAGTCAGTGGCAAGACTCCCATTGACTGCAGCATGAGCAGGATAATGCGCTGTGACTTAAGCCTCACAACAGTACTCAAATGTAATCAGTATTATCCCCAGCCAAGATTCACAAACAGGTGCTTAAAATTAGGCTACCAAGTCTATAGTTAGGCATTTAAATAAAATAAGAAGCCTGAATTTCAGAAGCGTTCAGCAAAGTTTACTTTGAATTTTGGCCAGCGGTTCTGGTGATTTGACTGACATATATTTTTAGTACTGACACTTAACTTCTGTTAACCCTCCATTACTAACACAGCCATGGGTGACTAAGACGGAGTCTATTCTGCCTAATGCATCACCATCTGAATTATTAATCAAGTGCCAGTTGCAAGATCTTTCTGGCTTACAGATTATAAAGGGACAAGGGGGAATGAGGTAATATCTTTTATTGGACCCACTTCTGTTGGTGAGAGCGACAAGCTTTCAAGCTATACAGAGCTCTTCTTCAGGTCTGGGAAAGGTACTTGGGTCATGTCTACACTACAGAGTTATGTTGACCTAACTTTCATCAGCATACAGCCAACGCAGTTATTACATCAGTTGTGTGAGTGCACACGTGGTTCCTCAGGACCACTTGTATTGATTGTATTGTCACTGTGGGGCATTGTAGAAGGGCTCCTGAAAGCCAGTAACAGTCAATGTAAGCAACACACAGTGTCTACACTGACACTGCGTCAACCTAATTACATTGTCTGTGACACTACGTCACTTGGGAGGTGGTGTTACTAAATTGGCATAGAGAGGCACTTAAGTCGGCAGGAGCCAAATTTAAGTGAAGACACTTCCACAGTTAGATCAATGCAAGCTTACATCGACCTAACCCTGTAGTGTAGACCAGGCCTCAGAGTGTCACAGCTACATACAAGATGGAACAGATTGTTAAACAAAGGAATTAACCATGTTGCAAGAAACCATTCAAGGTGAAGTGGGCAGTTCAGACCTTTGCAAGTCATAGGACAAAGGAGGATCACTGAGTTACAGACTGTTGTAACAAGCCATAAATCCACGATTTTTAGTGTCTAAGGGCTTGGCTACACTTACAAATTTGCAGCGCTGCAGCAGGGTGTGAAAACACACCCTCTCCAGCGCTGCAAATTGCGGCGCTGCAAAGCGCCAGTGTGGTCAAAGCCCCAGCGCTGGGAGCGCGTGCGCTCCCAGCGCTGTACGTTATTCCCCACAGGGAGGTGGAGTATGGACAGTGCTGGGAGAGCTTTCTCCCAGTGCTGGCGCTTTGACTACACTTAGTGCTTCAAAGCGCTGCCGCGGCAGCGCTTTGAAGTGTAAGTGTAGCCAAAGCCTAGCAAAGCTATGAAGTCTCTCACCAACAGAAGCTGGTTCAATAAAAGCTGCTACCTCACCCACCTTGTGTCTCTAATATCCTGAGACCAACACAGCTACAACAACATTGCAAAGATCATAAAGGGTAGCAAAGAACTCAGCATAACTGTCAGATTCTAGGGTGAGTTTGTGTTGCTGGCAGTTAGAAGAATCATCTTGTTACTTGTAAACTGAGCACATCCGACATGGGGTCATGACAGACACAAAGATCCAGATCCACAAAGATATTTAGGTTCCCATCTTTCATTGATTTCAATAGAAGTTAGGAGCCTAAATACTTTTGAGGAACTAGGCCTAGCTCTGGAACTTCACAATGCATTGTTACAGAGCCACTTCTCAGTGCACTGCAAGGTCAGATTCCACCAGTGACAATCCTACTCACTGAAGTGGTCGGGGGGTTGTGGAAGGCTCCTTTCAGGGGGATGGAGTGCTGTAAGGTTCAGGAGATGCATTGATCCAGCCCATCCCCTCAAGAGTCTCCACCAGCAGGGCTCCTAGGTCCTATGAAGTCCTGTCCATCACTCAGCGCTGTTGACACTAGTGGAAAAACCACAAGCAACACCACCTGTCCTCTCCGCATGAATTCCCCATTTGGCTGCAAGAGGCCAGGGTGTATAATTTAGATTTCTCCAGCCTGTCTTCTGTAAATCAGGCCCATTATCCAAATCTCCCATCTGTATGTATCTCCTTATGTATACCAGTGTGTTGGCAAAGGGGGATTTTTATATATTGAATAGTGGCCACGCTACTGAGGAGAATTTTCCTGTTTTCAGTGCAGCTGTGTTATTAATTTCCTGTTTTGACTGCTTATCTCTCAAGATGAAGAATCTAGAGCTACGCAGCCACAGCAAAGAAGAAAGTCAGTAACATAAATATAATGAATATTTATCACAGACACGCACAGCAAGTGTTCTGCGATGCAATGTCTTGTTTTCGACACAGCTTGGGGAACATTAAATGCTTCTCAACTTCAGCTCTCTTGGATTTTCTTTAGAGTGCATCTCAGAGCAACAAGGATGCTTTGGCCCTTTAACAATCTCCTCTTGTCCGCCAGACTTCCTCCTTTCATAGCCCCCAAAGTTCTCCCTCCCCTTGCCCCAGAGCTAGTTAATATGTGCCAAGTCCTGACACCCTGAATGGTTTCTCAACGCCGATACTAATCATGTTTTAGGGAGCAGGTCAGCAGTGCAGGAGCTGAAATTCGTGTGAAAAAGTCCCTGGGATGGCCCCGGTGGCTCACACCTGCACGCCCTATTCATCTGCACTGTTTACACATTGTCATCCACAATTAATTCTTTCCAGGGACGCTCCACTGATTGCCCTCCCGTTGCACAGGGACCCCATTCTGAGCCGTTGTGTCTGTTAAATTGAGCATGGGGTGCTGTGATTAAATTAAGTTTTGTGGCTCTCTCTCCCACCTCTCCCTCCCCTTCTCTTTTCTCTCTGTTAATAACACTGCCTGATTGAGGACTGCTGGCACTGGAGTAAAGAGGTAATTATAGGCGCTAAATGTGTGGGGAAGAAAGGTTTATATTTGGAAGTGTGAACCAGGACGGCAAGGGGAAATCTTTTTCCAGATGGCTAAAGTTGGCATGAATGTACGGAGGGAGCAACAGTGCCATGCATGTGGCAGGCAATGAAGGAAACTTCCCAAGAGGGCTGGGTGAGACATCAAGAAGGAAATTTGAATCAGAGTGCTGCATTAAACATGAATGTGAATTTTCTTCAACAGACAATGTTACTGCTTTACAGTGCCACAGGATACCAAGTAGGATCAGGCACCCATTGTGTAGACATTGTGCAAACATAGTAAGAGACTGCCCCAATCCAAACTGCTATAGAGTTGTTGTGTCACCACACTGTTGGGTGAAATTTTGTAATTAAAGGGGTTTTCTGAGTTAGTTTTTTATTTTGTTGGGGTGGCGACAGGGCCGCCCAGAGGGGGGGCAAGAGGGGCAATTTGCCCCAGGCCCCGAGCCCCACGGGGACCCCACCAGAGTTTTTCGGGGGCCCTGGAGCGGGGTCCTTCACTCGCTCCGGGGTGCCCGGCAAACTCTTGCGGGGCCGGGCGCAGGAGCTTCTGCCGCTCCGGTCTTCGCCGGCGGGGGGGTCCTTCCGCTCCAGAAGACAGGGCTGCGCTTCGGCGGCGGGTCCCGCTTCGGCGGTAATTCGGCGGCGGGGGGGCCCCCGCCGCGGGTCTGCGGGGCACTTCGGCGGCAGGTCCAGGAACGGAAGGGCCCCGCGCCGCCGAAGACCCCGGGCCCCCGGAATCCTCTGGGCGGCCCTGGGTGGCGAGAGGGGAGCAGCGAGGAGGAAGAGGAGGAGAATCTGACAAAATGTGTCAGTTTCAAGTTTACAGACTGTCCGGGAAGTTGCAGAACTCAGACGCTCCTGCTCCAAAAACACAGGCCCATCCACTTGAGCTAAAGGAGAATCTGCAGCCACAGCTTGCAGTATCAGTCCATGATACACAAGACAGCCTGAAAACTGCACCAATGTTTAAGTCCTCATCATTAAGATGTTTATATTAAGAAAAAAAAAAAGTTCACCAGGTACATATACAACCTTTCAGTGGCTGCAGGCATAGCAGCCTCTTCTCTAAAGAATTGTCCCAGAGAAATAAAATCTTTATGTTGGCTACTAAAACAAGTCTCCATATAAAGTGGTTTTTGCAAACTCTCATCTCAGATTTGACAAACTCACTACACTTAAATACGTTGCTTACATTTACAGGGTAAGTTTACAGGGTGGTCCGCTGGGGATTGTGTGTTTGGGGACTGTGGCTAGAGTCCTAGGCCTTGTCTACACTACAAGACTATTTCGAATCAACTTAGTTCGAATTTGTGGATTCGACCTTATGAAGTCGAATTTGTGTATCCATACTAAATACGCTAATTCGAATTTCTGAGTTCACATTCACGGGGCCAGCATCAACTTTGGAAGCGGTGCACTGTGGGAAGCTATCCCACAGTTCCCGCACTCCCCGCTGCCCATTGGAATGCTGGGTAGAGCCCCCAATGCCTGCTGGGGGAAAAAATGTGTCGAGGGTGGTTTTGGGTAAGTGTCGTCATTGAACCGTCAATCACAACCTACCTCCCTCCCTCCGGGAAAGCGCCTGCGGGCAATCTGTTCGTGCACTTTTCTGGTCGGTGACAGCGCGGACGCCACAGCACTGCAAGCACGGAGCCCGCTGCGATCATCGCCGTTTTCTCCTCCTCGCACTTTATCGTCCACGTCTTCCACAGTCAGCTGCTGAGAAATTGGGCTACTTTTCAATGGTGCTGCAAGCACTGGGGGACCATGGGGGACGTTTTACAAACATCAACGTCGGGTGGCCGGGCAAGGTTCATGATGCGTGTGTTTTCAGGAACTGTGGGCTGCTCAGACGCCTGCAGGAAGGTAGTTTCTTCCCGGACCACGAAATAACTGTTGTGGATGTGCAGATGCCTATAGTCATCCTCGGGGACCCAGCATGCCCACTAATGCACTTGCTCATGAAGCCCTATACAGGCGCCTGGGACAGCGACAAGGAACTCTTCAAATACCAGCGAGCAGCGTGACCTGTGACTGTTCAGTTTCTTTACAGAGAAGCTGAACCTGCCCCTGTTTCTTTACCCAGTTACTGTTGACTCTCCTCTTCGGTTACATACCCCGTTCACCCCGTTACCCCCACTTCCAGCACACGTGTAAAAATAAAATACATGTCCCATTATTACTTAACAAAGGTTTCTTTATTCATGACTTTTCGTGAAAGGGTTGAAACTGGGACGCAGGCTGTGCTGGGTAGGGTGTGCGGTGATGTAAAGACCGCCTCTAAACTTAAGGAATGACAGGCTCCTGCTCCTAGAGCGGTCCGCAGTGCCGGAAGGCTTCTTTCAACGGAGCCTGCCATCCCTCTTTATGGAATTCTGTGTGCGGGCGGATATGTGACCTTGTGGTGGAGGAGGACGGATACAGATTCCTCAGCTGCGTGACTCAGCGGTCCAGGACAAGGACCGCTGTATAAGATCTGTAACCGCCCTCCCCCGCTGCAAAGTCACATCTCCCCCGCCCACACAGATCCTGGAAACCACCTCCAAAAACCGACCAGGGTGCCTACTGACTGCACCGTGTGTGTGACCCGCTGCTGATCCTGCCCCCGTGTCTGTACCCTGGGAAAGGTGACTGTCCTATGCAATTAACCACCCCCTTCCCCACGCCCCCCATTCAAACACAGTCTTCTTTGAAAAAACATAACGGAAACAGTAATTAACAGCAAAGCATTTTTATTAATTAAGTAGACAGTTAGGGGATGGGACTGGGATTGGGACTACTGTGAGTCTGGAAGTGAAGGACTTCGGCAAATGTAGGGTATGATAGCTTTTGGGTACTTGAGCACTGTGCTGTGGTGCAGTGACTGTATTCACGTCCCCGGCCGCCCCTCCTCCTGATTATTTTCGGTGAGGGGGGTATGGGACTTTGTGGCGGGGGAGTGCGGTTGCAGATACACTGCAGGGTGTCTCTGTCCTCCTGCGGTCCTGCAGAACATCCACAAGGCGCCTGAGCGTGTCCGTTTGCTCCCTCACTAGTCCAAGCATTGTTTCAGTCGCCTGCTTGTCTTCCTCACGCCACCTCTCCTCCCGTTCGCTGTGTGAGCGCTGGCACAGAGAGACGGTCTCCCTTCACTGGCTCTGCTGGTCCGCCTCTGCTAGGTAGCAGCCCATACATTCCTCGAACATCTTGTCCCTTGTCTTTTTCTTTCGCCGCCTAATCTTTGCCAGCCTCTGCGAGGGGGATGCTGTGGCAGGTCTGGAGACAGTGGAAGCTGTGAGATGGGAAACAGGGAGTGAATTCCTTGCAAAGATACATTTTTGCGAACAATTAACTGAGTCTAGGCTGTCTCTGTGAATTCTGGGTTGAGACCCCTGTGCCTGCTGGGGCAGAAATCATTTTCGCGGTGGATTCTGGGTAAATGTCGCCAGTCATTCCTTCCTCCGGGAAAGCAACGGCAGACAATCATTTCAAGCCCGTTTTCCCAGAATTGCCCTGGCATACGCCATAGCGTGGCAACCATGGACACTGTTTTGCCTTTTGTGTATGTCACCATATGTGTACTAGATGCCGCTGACAGAGGCGGGCCAGCAGCGCTACACAGCAGCATGCTTTTGCTTTTGCATGACAGCAGAGATGGTTACCAGCCATATTGCACCATCCAAACCCTTCCATAAATTGGAAGTAAGATGATCATGGCTACCAGTCCTTTTGTACCATTTGCTGCTGTCATAAGTGCCCCTGGCTGCTCTTAGCCAGGGGCGCAAAAGCCAAAATTGGGAATGACTCCCTGAGTCAATCCCTCCTTTTTGGTACCTAAAAATAGAATCAGTCCTGCCTAGATTATGGGCAAGTGTACTAGAGAACCACTGTATCATAGAACCAGAGAGCACAGCTGCTCTGTGTCCGATCCTGCATAAATTATGAGCTGTATGCTATTCACAGGGGGTGCTCCTGCAACAACACCACCTGTTCATTCTGTTCTTACCCCAGCCTTCCTGGGCTACCATACCATTGTCCCCCCACTTGTGTGATGAAGTAATAAAGAATGCAGGAATAAGACACAGTGACTTGTTTGTGAGAAATGAGTGGAAGGAAGCCTCCAGCTGCAATGATAGTCCAGGCAGGACATTAAGGAGTGTGGATGAAGGAGCCCATCATCCCTATGCTAGTCCAGGGGCAATTGAATCTTTTATTTACAATGAAGGGTGGGGGCTGATGGACCTCAGCCCCCTGTTGCAATGATGAGGACGGTTACCAGCCATATTGTACCATCAGCCATCAAAAATTAGGGACAGGCGCCCTTGATCGACCTTACTGATACTAGTCGGCATGGTTACCAGCCCTTTTGCAGTGCCCCATGTGCCAATAGGCTGATGATGAGGATGGATTTCCATCTTATTGTACCATCAGCCATCCATAGCGTGGGGGGAGCAAGGATGTTGGTGTTGAGTGCTGCACCATCGCGTCTATCTGCAGCATTCAGTAAAGATAGGGTGACATGTAAAAGAGTCAACAGAGGATTGTTTTCACTTCTGGTGGTGGGTGGGGTGTGTGCGCAAATTGCCGAACTATGCCCTGACCCACCGCAGACACTGTGTTTGACCCTAGAAGCATTTGGAGCTCATCCAAGAATGCAAATACTTTTCGGAGACAGCAGGAACTGTGGGATACCTTGCGTCCTCATTCCCCCCTCCTTCCATGAGCGTCCATTATATTCTTTGGCTTTCCATTACGGTCGTCACGCAGCTGCGTGCTGAGTCTGTGCTATGCCGTCTGTCCTTAGATTTTTTAAAAATACTTTGGACCAAGCGTAAAATTACAGTAATTAACCTAATTAGATGCAGGAGTCTCCGAGCGAGATCACCCTGAGGAGGGTCACTGAAGGAGATAGAGAGCGCATGCTGCGTGAAAGCTAGCACAAACCAGGGCCCGATGCAGCCGTGCAAGGGGAGGCAATGCTCCCTGAATACTGCATGAAAGCCTCGTGCGGAAAACAGTGCTATCACGGAGCACCCAATAAGGCAGCTCTCCTCAGGAACCTCCTGCTGATGCTTATCGATTAACGGAAGGAGAGCTTCGTGGAGATCTCCCAGGAGGATTTCTGTTCTATCACCATATATAGAGAGACCTCCTTCTCACACACTTCAGATTCCTGTTATATTAAGAATAAAAGTTAACATGGTTACAGCACTTACCGACTGCTCCTTCCCCTGATTCAGGGTCCGGGTTAATGGCCGGGGAGGGTTGTTGGGGGATCTCCGTGACGGTGATGAATAGATCCTGGCTGTCGGGGAAACCATCGTTGTAAGCGCTCTCGCCTGCCTCGTCCTCCACAAACCCTTCCTCATCTTCCCCGTCCGCGAACATCACCGAGGAACTGGCCGTCAACACTGTCCCATCGTCAGAGTCCATGGTCACTGGTGGGGCAGTGGTGGCAGGCTCCGTAGCGTCCGTTTGCCGCTTTGATTTTTTGGTAGCCTTGTCTGGGGTCCTTGATTTTCACGCGGCGCTGCGTTGCATCCCGCCTGTATCCTCTGTCTCTCATGGCTTTGGAGACCTTCTCGTAGGTCTTCGCATTCCCTGTTTTGGAGCGCAGCTCCGAAAGCACAGACTCTTCGCCCCACACACCGATCAGATCGAAGAGTTCCCAGTCAGTCTATGCTGGGTCCCTCTTTCTATTCACAGATAACATGAACTCCTCTGCTGGAGAGCTCTGCATCGTTGCAGGTGCTGCGGAGCTCGCCCCGATGTCCAGCCAGGACGTCAGATTCAAAGTGCCCAGACAGGAAAATGAATTCAAATTTTCCCGGGTCATTTCCTGTGTGGCTGGTCAGAGAATCCAAGCTCGGACTGCTGTCCAGAGCGTCAACAGAGTGGTGCACTGTGGGATAGCTCCCGGAGCTACTAAGTTCGATTTGCATCCACACCTAGCCTAATTCGAGCTAGCCATGTCGAATTTAGCGTTACTCCACCTGTCGGGGTGGAGTACCAAATTCGAACTAACGAGCCCTCTAGTTCGAATTAAATGGCTTCCTGGTGTGGACGGTTGAGTGGTTAGTTCGAATTAACGCTGCTAAATTCGAATTAAAGTCCTAGTGTAGACCAGGCCCTACTAACTGCTAGTTGTGTGGGAGCTCTCAAGGCACAAGCTGCCTATCTTTGATTCTTGATCACCCTATGCATGTTTTCAATGAATTCCTCCTGTGCACAGATGCTCCTCAGCATACCCACCTCCTCCTGCAGCTCTCCCACCTGCCGCCTCAGAGATTCTAGCAGTAGGCACCTCTCACACTGATGGTCTCCCCAGCCTGGTTTTCTGTGATGGCTGACCTAGGAGAGAAGGGTTTAAAAGCCAGATGCTAAGCGACTAAGGGGAGCTAGCGAACATGAGAGGATGAGAGGGAGTTTTTAGGAAGGAGAAAGAATAAAATAACCATGGTTCGGAAAGACCTTATCACCAATGCCAGCACTGCTCCTGGCTCCTCCACTGGCGCCTGTGTCCAGAGAGCCTAACCATAGATGCCTCTATCCAGGCCCCAGTGTGGATTTGCAGAGACTGTGGCCTGCATTTCCCCATCACAGAAAACCAGGCTGGGGAGAGCTACAGGAGGAGGTGGGTATGCTGAGGAACATCTGTGCACAGGAGGAATTCATTGAAAACATGCATATGGAGACCTCCAAGTTTGAGGAAGAAATCCAGCTGGAGAAGAATGGAGTAGCACCATCAGGGGAGGAGAAAAACTGCTCCTTCACAGGGAGGTACCGGGCTACTGGTTACTTCTGGCAGCAGGCAGTGCTCCACCCCAGATCCAACCCACCATCCACAGAAAAAAAACATTATGCTGCTCTGGCAACAAGGGAAAAGGCATCTCCCACACAGGTGGAAGAGGAGAAGCCATATACCCCTAAGGCTGGGAGGATCACAGCCACCACTCCCAAGAGGAAACGAAGGGTAGTGGTGGCCAGTGACTCTCTTCTAAGAGGGACAGAGGCATCTATCTGCCAGCCTGACCTGGCATCCCAGGAGGTGTGCTGCCTGCCCGGGGCCCACATCAGAGACATTACAGAAGGATTTCTCAGGATCATCCGGCCCTCTGATTACTGCCCCATGCTGCTCATCCATGTGGGCACTAATGATACTGCTAGGTATGAGCTTCAGCAGATCAGAAGTGACTACAGGGGTCTGGAAGTGGGCGCAAATGAGTTGGGGTGCAAGTGATGTTCTAATTAATCCTTCCAGTCAAGAGTAGGGGCCCAGGCAGAGACAGACACACCCTGGAGGTAAATACATGGCTGCGTGGATGGTGTTGGCAGGTGGGCTTTAGATTCCTCCACCATAGCATGCTGTTCCAAGAAGGAGGACTGCTGAGCAGAGATGGGGTCCACCTATCGAGGAAGGAGAAGAATATCTTCAGATATAGACTGGCTAGCCTAGTGAAGCAGGCTTTAAACTAGGATCAACATGGACAGGAGACAAAAAACATAGGTAAGTCCAAAACATGGAAACCTGGGTGAAGGGTTGGAATCTGGGGGGAACGTGGGCAATCACAGCAGGAACAAAAGAGAAACAAGAGGGACTATAGAGGGGAAATCTAACAAATAGCTTGTCTGTATCCTAATGCAAGAAGTATGGGGAATAAACGAAGAATGAGAAATACTAGTGAATAATCAAAATTGAGACATAATTGGCAACACAGATAATTTAGAGGGATATTCACATGACTGGAACATTGGAATAGAAGGATACAGCTTGTTCAGAAAGGACAGGCAGGGAAAAAAGGGAAGAGGTGTTGCACTTGCACTGGGGTTGAGATAGAAGGGGAAGACTAGATGATCATAATGGTCCCTTCTGACCTTAAAGTCTATGAGTCAGACCTGTTGAAAGTCTCTGGGTGACGTCATGTTAGACCACCTAACCAGGAAGAAAAGATGGAAGAGGCTTTTTTTAAAAACAACTAACAAAGTTTTGCCATTGAGTGCACCAGGGGTAGGACTGGGCTCTATATAACCCCATGCTCTGCGGATGTTCCAGGAGGCACAGTAGGAGCCACAGGGTAATCACTAGCATATCTTGTACATTGAAATATAAAGGGTGTTTTCCCTTGCTTTGCCATTTTCCATCGACCTCTGTGTTCCTTCAAAGCTCTTTGGTATGTGAATTACCCTGGAGGGTTTTATTTAGTAAATAATCCAGGTCAGTTATGCACTAACACCCCCTCACAATTGCTGCCAACAGCTAATAATACATTTTAATTGTTTCTTGGCTCTTGATGCCTGAAGCCTTCTGGACAACGCTATCATTGTTATTTATATACCACTGCAGGTGTACCACAGCGTTGTACCATAGATCAGATGTGCCAAGCACAAACTATAATTGTCTGTATCTGAAATAGATTGGGAGCTCCTAAGAACTGTGTTGCCTTTGTTCTAAAAGCACCAAGCGCACTGTTGGGCTCAGCATCCTTGACTCAAAGCTCTTACTTTCTAAAAGGTCTGAGCAGATAGACTAGAGAACAGCACAAAACAGAACATATTCATACATGTCACTCTAGACAGACACATCAATGGAAGAAAGAGCCTTTGGAAGATTTTGAGAGGGAGGGCACTAGGTGAACATTAACAGGCAGCCAATTCCCTGTGTACATAAGGCACTGTAAATCAAAACATTATTATAGCTGGTACACTAGCTAGCACTATAGTTAAGGTCACATGAAGCACGCCATTAAAACAACCTCATGTTTTCAGTTATTCATAACTTTCCAGTATTTTCACCCACTGGGCTGATATTTCTCAAATCTGGTTCCTGCCCTATAGGTGAATTTTTCTGGGAAGTTTGAGCTAAAATGGTTCAAGTATTTGTGCATGAGAAGGGAGAGGCTAGAACACATTTTCCCTGTTATAAAAGCATCATTGGGAAGTTTGGTTAAGTTCGGTTTTTATAAGCAGCTGTAGCGCTGAAATGGGTTAAGCACATATGAATGGCCATACAGGGTCAGACGAGTGGTGCTAGCCCTCTATCCTGTCTTCCGACAGTGACCAGTGTCAGATGCTTGGAGAGAATGAACAGAGCCGGACAAGTATTGAGTGATCCATCCCCTGTCGGCCAGTCCCAACTTCTGGCAGTCAGAGGTTATGGGGCACTCAGAGCACGAGGTTGTGTCACTGACCATCTTGGCTAATAACCACCGATGGACCTATCCTCCATGAACATATGTTATTTGGTTTTGATTCCAGTTATACTTTTGGCCCTCACAATATGGTAATGAGTTCTCCCGGTTGGCTGTGCGCTGTGTGAAGAAATACTTCCTTTTATTTTAAAGCTACTGCCTGTTAATTTTATTGGGTGACCCTTGGTTCTTTTGTTATGTGAAGGGGTAAATAGCATTCCCTATTCACTTTCTCTACAGTACACCATTCATGATTTTATAGACCTGTAGCATATCCCCCCTCTTCTCTAAACTGAACAATCTCAGTCTTTTTAATTTCTCCTCATACAGAAGCTGTTCCATCGCCCTAATTCTTTGTGTTGCCTTTCTCTGTACTTTTTCCAGTTCTAATATATATTCTTTCAGATGGGACAACCAGAACTGCATGCAATATTCAAGGTGTGGGAGTCTCATGGATTTATATAGTTGCATTATGATATTTTCTCTTTTATTATCTATCCCTTTCTTAAGGGTCCTAACATAGTTAGCTTTTTTGACTGCTGCTGCTGCTGCACATTGTTTTCAGAGAATTATCCATAATCCAAGATCGCTTTTTTGAGTGCTAACTGCTTATTTAGACCCCATCATTTTATATGTATAGTTGGGATTATGTTTTCCCATGTGCATTACTTTGCACTTAACAACACTGAATTTCATCTGCCGTTTTGTTGCCCTGTCACCCAGTTTTGTGAGATCCCTTTGTATCATCAGCACATTTTGCCACCTCACTGTTCACCCGCTTCTCCAGATCATTTATGAATTTATGTCCCGGTACAGATCCTTGGGGGACCCCGCTATTTACCTCTCTCGATTGTGAAAACTGACCATTTATTCCTACCCTTCGTTTCCTGTCTTTGAACCAGTTACTGATCCATGAGAGCACCTTCCCTCTTATCCCATGACAGCTTACTTTGCTTAAGAGCCTCTGTTGAGGGACCTTGTCAAAGGCTTACTGGAAGATTGAGGTTGAAAGCTGAAATTGGGCAGAGAAATTGCTTTAGTTGAAGAGAAGCACCCGAGTGCCCTGGTGAAAATTGATTTCTATTTGACTGAGTTAAAAAGGGCTTGGAAATTGCACTTTCCATACGTGCAGTAGTTTCTATGGGATTCTGCAGCCTGTGTTGACATTATATGGGAAGGGAGGAGGCTGCACTGTGAGTGGGACCATCTGCAAAAGTGTGCACAGGGGCCCCAATTCTGCAAAGCACTTAAGCTTGTGAGTAGCTCTATGTACATTGCAGTCAGCGAAGTCAGGCAAGTGCTTAAGGACCTTGCTGAACCAGGGCCTAAAAGAGGCAGGGCTCCTACTTCATTTACATTTAAAACTAGGGAGGACAGAGCACCACAGACTGTAGTATATACTTTAGAGAACAGTTGTTAAATGACCAGCAGGTGAGGAGCAAATGACCTAGTACTGTCACTCTTTTCTTTTTCTGTAATGATACAGAAGGGCAATGGGTCCCACAGAGGAATGAAAAAAGCAAACAACCCTCCCCAGGACATAATAAATATACACAACATATCCAGACCATGCACACACAGATATACCCTGAAAGGACCCCACAAATGTATCCTGGTGTACACAGAAGAGAAGAGACTTCTAGAACCATGTGCCCCCTGTAAAAATAGCCGTGCCCTCACCTCTACTTCTTGAGACGATTATACCTTGGCTCAGTCAGCAGTTCCAGCCACAGTCTGTTCCTATATCATTCAAGGCTTTAACAGTGTAACCCTTCTGTCAGGTGCTGATGTTAGCCAGAAGTAGGAGTACAGGCTATGGGGAATTAAAATATAACCTCCCTGGTCACATTTGTAGGTGGTTTTCCCCCTCTTGCAAGCACGCTGGAGCCCTTAGGAAAATGGAATCACAACACTTTATTTGGAGACAAGGGCAGAGACAAAAGAAACATGATAACCCGACAGAATTTACATGCAATAAAATGAGCAAAACCACTGGCATGGCCAACCCTACAATTGCAAATATTCATTGCCTGGCTTGGTCCAGAACCCTTAGTCATACAGCAATCCTCACCTCCTAAAACCTCATTCAAAGGTCCAGCTAGACTCAATGAAAAGCAGGGGGGATCAGATGTGACTTCTCTAAGCTGGGGCAGACAGGCAGAGGAAAGTCTAAACCACCAGGTCCTGCTCTGATGTGCAGCTATCTGGTTCAGTTCTGTGACAATTCCTCTCCCACCACTGGTCTGGGAAAGGTACTCTTTGACCTGAAGAAGAGCTCTGTGGGCCTCGAAAGCTTGTTTCTATCACCAACTGAAGGTGGTCCAATAAAAGATATTACCTCACCCACCTTGTCTCTCTAACATCCTGAGACCAACGTGGCTACAACCACACTGCATACCACAGGTCTGGTCAGTCTTGCAGCAAAGTCAGCTCTGTGCTGCCACCACCTGTCAGGGTGCTGTGAAGTTGGCCCTAGGCCACTGCCATTTGTTCAGTCAGGCCTCACTGCAAAGTCAGCTATGGAGCAGCAGCACCACCATGAGTTCAGCTTGATCCAAGACAGTCCAGTCCCCCAGAATCACTCCCCACAGGATTCAGAGTCTCCTGGGGGAAGGGAGAACCCACAGCAAACCAGAATCCTTGGACACAGCCCCTGCTCTCTAGAACAGAGTCTTCTGCACTTTCCTGTTGAACTTGAAGCCTGTTCCCAAGCCACAGTCCACCACTTGTAATTCAGGATGGACCCACTCAGTCCAGGGCACATCTTGCACAATTCTTATGCCCTTTCATGCGTAGAGCCACAGTAACAATCCATTGTCATGTATATAATCACAACATAGATACATTCCAACTAAGACAAAACACAGTATGTGGAACTATGAGTAAAAGTCAAAGGCCACCCTGAGCCACATTTGGCTGATGTGCTTGAGGCACATCAATTTCCATAGCCAATGGTACACAAGGGAGAGAGGTGGCTAGCACTGGATCTGACCACCTTTGACTCCCCTAACCCAATGGATCAGGTACCCATTTGTAGCTGGGTAGACTGGCGGTGGCTCTTCTGGGCGAAATCAAGCGAGACTCAAACCCACAACTTCTGGGATTGCAGCCAACCACATAGTACCTCACTTTAGATAAGTAACATTATAATTCATGTACACGAGGCTGGCCAGGACTGGATTTACCCCTACAGAGGAAGTAGAGTTCATCCCTTTAAGCCTTCTAGCTCCCAGCTAACTTCAAGTATCATCTTGAAGCATACAGTCTGAACAACAGCCAGCCATCTGAAAGCAGCTAGAAACCATGGAGCTTTTTTCACCTGTAGTGACAATGTGGTATAAACACAAAATCTGGCGGGGCAGCCCTTGCTTCCAGAGTAAATAGGCCTGGAGAATTCATTGTGAAGAAGCTGCTGACATTCAAAGCCTTGCTCTAACACTGCTCTCTAATCATACAAATACACATTCTGTGAGAGAGCATTGCCTAGTGGCTAGAGCAGGGGACAGACAGTCAAGAGCCCTCAGTTCCATTCCTGGCTCTGCCACCAAATAGCTGCGTGACCGTAAGCAGGTCACTTAACCGCTCTTTGCCTCCATTTCCCCAGGGAACTATGGGGCTTAACGTATGAAAAGTACTTCATGAGCCTCAGGGAAAAAAGATGCTATAGAGGCCCCAGGCATCACTATTATGGAGCAACCAGTGCATGAAAAAAGCTTTAATAGAAAATAGTAACTTCTCTGTAGCTTTATTTTTAATTAAGCACCCTAGAGAACTCTCTCATTGCAACAGAATTCTAGATGGTGAAAATATCTAGAGAAAGGAGATAATTCTTTATACACCGTAACAGGTTTTTAGAGTGATTGCTATAAATCCTGTTTACATTTCAACACAGCCCTACTGATTTCATCCCAGTTAAATTCCACAGGATTTTTCTTAAGTAGGCTTTAGGGCCCTGGGAAGGTTCTGTTGCTGCCCCAAGAGCTTGGGAGGTCTGGAGCGCACAGCCAGGTGCATTTGCACTTACCAGCCTTTCAAACTAATATTGTCATCTCCACTGCCCCTCCAAATCACAGGTCTGTGGAATTCCTTGCAGCAGACTGCTGCAGAAGAAATCAGCCAGGAAAGACAGGTGGTCCTAGACCACAGCAGCTCTTGCTTTTGAACTCTGTGGCAACTGAGGTCTCTTCTCCCTTTGCCTGTTCTGAGAGGCCCACCACAAAGGAGTAGCTCTCACCTCACAGAGCAGCCCTGTTTCTTTGATGGTGCTGGGTCTTCAGTGCACTAGAGAGAAATGGAGGACCATTTCTGGTGAATTCCTCAGGCCACGTGACACAGGGATGGGAATAAACAAGGGAAGCTGGTGTAAGTTGTTTCTGTTGTCATTCTCAGCCAGCTTGGAACTATTGCTGCACTGAGCTAGTCTTCTGGCAATCCTAGCAGCCAATCAAACTTACCTCAAGCTCATACTTCAGCCCACATATGCCATGGGATCATACCATTATTCAAAGAACTGCTATTGGTTTCCACAGGGCAGAGATGAAGTGTGGAAAAAAGTATCTAGTGGCAAGGTCCATCCATAGACAAATAAATGGTTAAAATTCACAGGCAAGAATGATTTCCAGCTGAAATACATGGCTTGGGCAGAAGAAAGCATCTTCTCCAATCCTGCCAATCCCAAGCATTTGAAAATCATGAGTCAGGCACCCAAAATCATGAGATTGGCTTAAGAAATATTTTTTTAAAAATGTTAAGGGTTCTTCTTATTTACCTTCCGGTTTCTGAGCCTTTAGGGAGCACTTAGGTCACATTTTCAAGCTTTTCGCCACAGCCATGTGAGCTAGAAACTTTTTTTTTTAAATGAAAGCTGAGATTCTCACCTTATCACTTGACTCCAGGAGCTGGAGATTTAAGTAAAAACACCAAGTATCACTAGACTCATGACAAAATCATGAGAGCTGGCAACCTCTGTAGAGGTACAGGGATATATATGTTGTGGGTCTCTTACCCACCATTTTCCCCTTGCTGTGTGCAAAAAAGCATTGAAAGATTTTTGCAACTTTGAAAACAGCTCATTATTTGGAATACAGGGAAACCCCTAGATCAAATGACCTCAGATTTGCCCCAAAGAGTCTCCCTCTGGACCAGACCTGGCCTACCAGTCTTCATCCTAATCCTTTCAGCCTTTGCGGAACAAAAATTTAATGCAAATGTAACTACAGAGCAGCTAGACACCACCCGTAATACCTTCTTCACTTCCTGTCCTAAACTGTTGAAATAGTTGCCATGTTTCACTCCAGAGGTATCTGCATCACAGTGTTGGATGGAGTGATTCCTGCCTAGGAAGTATATCAGTTTTAAAGCATATAGTGATCCACCCCACTAAAAGGCCGCCATACATGTAAGCTCATTATCATTACAATTCAAAGGCTCTAATAGGTTAACAATCCTTATAATTGATTACTGCCTGTAACAGAATGGGCCACTCTCATTTGCACTAATCTTGTTAGGCTGGTTTACATTAAAACTTCCTGAAGCACCATCGATTGGAGATAATGACTTCCTTTGTGCTATTCCGTCTTTTGTTTGCTGTCAGAATGAGCAGATGGAAACTAAAGCATATTCCCAACAACTGTGTCCTTCTTGCGTAATTAAAACAAGACAAAAACTGCTGCTCTTTGAGGCTAGAACTGTGTTTTGAGGGTGCTTGGACAAAAGTTAGCACAGTGGGCTTGCTACTGGAACACAAATAATAAAAAGATCCCCAAGCATACTTCATCTGTGGAACTCCTTGCTTCAAGCTGCCATTGAGCCCAAGAACGTAATATGATTTTTAAAGATTAGAAATGTATATGGATAGTGAGAACATCCATAATTACATTAGACTAGACCTAAACCAGAGCTATAAATTTCTTGCTTCAGGACTTAAGCCAACAACTAACTGATAGGAATTAGGAAAAAATGTCCTCTATGGAAGATTATTTCATAATCATCAGCTATGGGGGGTTTTGTTTCTTCCTCCAAAGTGTCTGGTGCTGGCAGTGCCAAAGACCGGATAGTGGGCTAGATGCACCCTACTGATCTAATCTAGTATGGCAATTCCCATGCTGCTACAGTGAGCTCTGCCATTTGTTTATGGGTAAATAAAGATCGGACTTCACTGGAGCCTTGGCTGCCTTTGAATTCTTCAGCTGGTAAAAGTGGTAAGTGTAACATACTGAGTTCTGCGTCATGCCATTGCCTCCAACACTGCACTACATGGAACAGGACTGTCTCTGCACCTGCTAGAGATGCCTCACATAGCTGACAGGGGAAGCACCCCAGTCTCACACACATAGGGGTTTCTTAAGCACGCTGTGCACTCTGGTCAAGCCCTGGGAACAGGACATGACTTTTCTGCACTACAGGTTCTGTTGGTATAAGTTATGTCGCTCAGGGGTGGGAATAAGCCACTCCTCTCACCGAGCAATGTAAGTTACACTGACAGAAGCACCAGTGCGGACGGCGCTATGTCAGCAGGAGAGCTTCTCACAGAGGAGGTTTTATTATGCCAATGGGAAAACGCTCTCCTGTCAGCATAAAGCATCTTCACCAGACACACCGCTGAACTTTCTGTGGCTTGTCCACACTGAATGGAGCTGCCCATATTGGTGATTGACCTACCAACCATTCAATTGAAGTAGGATACAGCTGGGCAAGACGGCTTCCTAGGACACCCCAGACCTCTGGAACAAGGTGATCCAGCTCATGGACAGACATCACGATGGGACAGAGAAGACCCTGGCTCACCCTCAGCTGAAAGGACCCATCTCTAACCATGTGTCAATACACTCTCAGCATGCTATTGCTAGAGGGTCCCTAGACAGAACATTCTGGATCCAGAGCCAAACTGCCCATTTGTCCAGGGCCACCCAGAGGATTCAGGGGCCCCTTCCATAAAAAAAAGTTGCGATACTATAGAATACTATATTCTTGTGGGGGCCCCTGTGGGGCTCAGGGCCTGGGGCAAATTGCCTCACTTCTCCCCCCGGGGCAGCCCTGCATTTGTCTGAGGTATTTATATGCCCCCCCCCTTACTCTATTATCTGAGCACCTCATAAGCATTTCTCCTCACAACACCCTATGAGGTGGGGCTATTCCCCCTCCCCCGTGTCACAGATGGGAACTGAGCTCCTGAGAGATGAAATCTCTTGCCAAGGTCACACAGGGTGTCTGTGGGTTACAAAGTAGGGATCTGAACCAAGGTCACTGGCTCACATCCTAACCGCTGGACCATCCTTCCTCTCCAGCTTCAGTGTGGCTCCCACTATTTATTAGAGTAAAAAAAAAAGTATTAGAGTTGGGGTGAAAATTGACAGTAAATTCCAAAATGAAAAGAAACTCAAGGGATTGGCTGCCAGCCCCTTCCCTGCTGTTCTCTTTCTGGGCAACGGGAGATTACCTATCTTCCAGCCAGCAGTTCACTGCTGCCATCTAGTGGAGCTCTCCTTGAATGCAACTGGTGCTTTGCAAAATTAAGGTCTGACGGAATAAAATTAGGCTTGACAGAATTTGATTTTCATTATTTTGATGGATAATATCAATGTTTATTTTAAGCAGTTTTAATTTTTATTGATTAAAATGTGTATAGTTTTGGGAAATCTGGGGGGCAGAGGTCCAATTTATTTAAAGACATTAGAACTGAGATTCAAAAAAAGTTAAAACTTGATAACCGTTAAAACACAAATTCTCAACATCACATGTCAAAATACACAAAGTCAATATCCTCAAGCTCTCAAGCAACATTTTTTATTACTTTGCCTGTCTGTAAATTTCTATTAGTAGTGATGGAAATATTTTTTTCATGGGTTTGTGTGTGCACAGTGAAATCAATGTCTACTGACATTTACCAATAAAAATCAAATCCTTCCAAGCCTAAATAAAATCCATTCTACAACATTCAACCCCCTCTCCTTTTCCTTTTGCAAAATCTCTATTTAGTCTCTTATTTGTTGATGAATAACTTGCAGGCAGTTCCCACTATTTACTATTGTACCTCCTTTGATTAGTATAGACTCAAACTGCTCTGAGGTCCAACTCAAGCCCTGGAGCACTCCTTAGGGCAAAGCCACTGCCAGCAATACTCTTTTAAATGTTGTGCCTGGGAGCATGCCCCCTTAGGGTAGGTTTTCACACTAAAACACTGCCAATGTGTCTCTTCACTAATATGCAGATAATCTAAGATAGCGGTCTTCAATTGATGGTAGTCTCTAGCCTGCTCTGGGTCAAGGTTATGGTAGACCAGCTGTGCCTGTACCTCAGAAAGGGGGCTGTCATGTGGTGCACTCACTGATAGTCTGGCACCTCCTCCTGGTCACCTTGGGGATTAGCTACTGAGGTTAACACCCCTGTCCACAACTTACATGCCATCATTTATCTCTCTGACAGGTCTGCAGCTCTTTTCATCCCAGGAACCACAGCATCCTCTTCGTGACTCACCCCTCCAGCCAGGTCACTCAGTATTCCCCCCCTTCCAGGGTAGCAAAGTTCCTTCTTCCTAGCAGTCCTAGGCAGTCTTCCCTCTCACTGCCCCAAGGTGCCACTCCCTTAGTAGCTGGTAGGGGACCCTGGACCCACCCTCTACTCCAGGTTCCAGTGCAGGGACTCTCAGCTCAGCAGTTCTGGGCCTGCCTCTCTCAGCCCTCACTGCTCTTTCCTTGGACTACTTCCTACCACACCTGGTTCCCCTTCGCCTGCTGGGTGTCACAGCTCCAAAACCCTCCTCTCTCTTCCAAGGGACAGACTGCTACCTGCCTTCCAACAGCCTCCCCTATGTCTGTTGCTAGCTACCCGGCTTTATATAGGCCCCACCTGTTCCTCCATGGCTGAGCCTGCTCTCAATTATTTCCCTGCTTGTTGGCTCCTCCTCCAGCTGCAGCCTGTGGAGTTAATTGGCCTGCATGGCCATCTTCCCTTCCAATCTTGTATGGGGTGGACACCCCATCACAGAGGCTAAAACTAACTCTCACTGCTTCAGAGGCTATTGAGAGGCTAACACTACCCTCTCAAAATGGCGAGGAATGCCTCCAGATCATCATTGGGGCCCATCTTAGTTAACTTCACTAGCACAGGTGGCATAGCTGCCCTGGTATATTGGGCCCTGCCAGGCCTCCCTGAGCAGAGGTCAGGGTTTTTAACTGCTGCAAAAAGTCTCTCTCAAGTTCTTTCTGCTGGGTCACAATCTCCTCCAGCAGCTGCTGTTGCTGTGCTGACTGGGCCATCACTGCTGCAACATCTGCTGCTGGAATTGCTGTTGCTGGTTGGCTTGCTGCTGTTGCCATTCTGCCATTCATTTACACCAGTGCTCCGGGTCCATCTCAACTCATGCCCCCTCTCCAAGGACTGGTGCAGAACCTGTTTCTGTCTCAAGGCCTTGTATTATGCACAGGGCATCATGCTCACATTCTCTACCACTTGTAGTAGGCCAGCTCTCAGCCTGGGCTCCGCCATCATCTCTTTATGCCTCTTGCCCATAGATCCCCACCAGAACTCCCACTCCTGGGCAAGCCCACTGTTCTCTACAGGAGCTACGGTCACTCATGGGGTCCTTTCTGAGTCTAATTATCTCCAGTCCCTGATGCTGGTCCTCAGCTCCAACTACAGAGCACTGACAGAGAGCAGACACCCAGAGCCCCTCCCAGGACTACGGTGTCTGTCTGCCCTAAACCAACGGGGAGAAAAAGGTAAGGATGGTTACTGCCTGGGGCTGGGCACTCCTGGCTACCAGGCTCTCTAGAAGCCTCTCTTCTTTCTCAGGAAAATTTCCCCCCCTTGCTTTGTGGCCAGCCTCACCTCTTTAAGCTCCCCTTCTCTAGGCAATACATGTGCTGTAGGTGTGCCTACTTAGCACTGCCTGAGTGCAGGGATGCTCGTTAGGCTTGCTGTCAGTGGGCTGGGCATGTGTCTCATCACAGGCGGACAAAGAAGTGCCCCTGGTACTTGGAGCAGAAGGTTCCTGAAGGAGTTTGTTCCACAGATTTGGAGTGCCCTCCCCCCACAACAAAACTCTGTCTCCTGCACAGATGAGCTTTTTTACCCCCTTATACAAAGGGGATTTGGGGAAAAAAACTGCTTGGTCCGCTTACTCTCTGGCTAAGCAATGACTGAAATCTAAGCCGGTGGAGGGAAAAACAGATTTCCTAACAGTGTAAGTGCAAATCAGAACTGCTCCACTGTGTCACCCACACTGTGTTTGCAGCACAGGTGCAGACTATGGTGTAAGCTATACAGTAGATCGCACTTGTTCTCTGAGTCAGGGTGCCACCCACTGTGTATGCAGCCAGAGCTAGCAGTACCACACAGTAACACCATCAAGGGATGATGCTGAATCCAGTTGCCAGTGAATAGATGAAGCTACAAACTGGTCATACCTCCCTAACCTAAGGACCCAGTGCCCTCAAACATTTTGGCTCATGCCAACTAGTAGAACAGGCAGAGGCGTATTAAGATTTATTGGGGCCCTGGGCACAAAGAACATTTGGGCCCCCCACATCCCATAAAAAACATGAATGTATCAAAATGCATTAATACAAAGACTCCATTGAGTGTGTAACCCTTCTGCCTGCCTGAGCTGGCAGCAACAAGGGCCGGATTCAGTATCTAGGGGGTCCGCGTCAATAACGCAATGCAAAACCGGCTCGAGCCTCCACCCAGTGACCTGGGACAATTACATACCACCCTGGGAACCTCTAAGAGGCAATACTTCCCCTCTCACAAGCACAGAGTCTGAGTGTAGCAAAATCCTTTTAATAAAGGAGGGAAACAATGCTGCATAATGTTGGGGAAACACACAAACAGGATTCATAACACAAACCATGAGCAAAAGACCCACCCCTAATTAAGTTTGGCAGTATCCTTTTTCCCTTAGGGTCTTAAGTCCAACACCCAAAAAGATCATCCCACAATGAAATTTCTCCTGAAATTTCCATTTCTGCCTTCATTGGTTAAAATAAAATCTGAGAATAGTCAGGTTTTCTGATCATTTCAAGTACACAAAAAAGGTCAAATTGCATATTCCAAAGTACACACAGATAATAAGAGAAACCTTATCTGAGTAGAAAACTGGGATCTGGGTTCTACTATGTTCTAATTCTGGGTCAGATACTGACTTACTGCAAAGCCTTGGGCTGATCAATTAACCTGTGTTAACATTTCTATTGCGGAAACGCATAAAGGCCACAACCGAGTTTGGCCCCCTTGTGCTAGGTACTGTACAAGCTTAAAATAAATGCCAGTCCCTGTCCCCAAGAGGTGTGCCTCATTTTCCCCATCTGTAAAATGGCAAAGAATTTACCTATCTTACAGGGGGACATGAGCGTTAATCAGTTAATATTTGTGCAGTTCTTTGAAGGTGTAAAGTGCGCGCTCATTATATATCCAGCAAACTACAATTTGAGGGGATTTTCTTAAAAAAACAAACAAACACAAATCATACTGTTTCACCTTTCATCGAAAAGTCCATAAATCTCTAGTATTTTTTAAATACATTTTTAATGCATAGAGGGTGGTAAGCATTCTGTGTGCAGCACCACTTATTTGGTTACTTTTTACTAAAGAGATTTAGGGCAAGAAGCTAAACAGTTTCCGTTAATTTTTGCTGCCCAACTTGCGGCACCAAGATCAAAACTGTGGCACATAAATTTAGTCCATGTTGTTTAAAACTGAGGCCTTAACATCCATTAAAGGATCTCACTTGCCTCAAGTTTTAGGACTGACTATTGTTGTGCTATTAGTGACCACTAGTGGTGCTAGTGTGCATTATATCTTGCCAAGCTATTTAGCTTTATATAACATTATAAGAATAAGGTCCTTTGTACTGTGGGACAATATACTTGCGCTTATTTCTACTATGGGGGAAAAAACAAAGGGTTCATTGTGCTAAGAACTTAGTCCAGAAATTGTCCAGAGTAGAAAAAAAAATTGTATCAATTACTGTTCCCAGGGCAATCTCTGCACTGGAAATTAAACTGTCTTAGTTGAATGGGTTTAAAATGGTTATGCCCACTGGCCTAGCAGTGAGGGCGCAGTTGTGTCCTCACTTACAACCATGCAACCTGCTTTGATATCTCAGTCGGCTTCTGCATAGGGTGAGGGCAGAATGCAGCTACCCATTGTTAAACTGTGTGGCGGGAACTTGGTTGAAAACAGTTCAAAGTAATATAGCTCAGTCCCCAGTGTGGATGGTCCCCACCCAAGGCCTGGTCTGCACTAGCCTTTTTCCTTTTAAAGCTTTCCACCATTGCTAACAGCAGTCCAGGTCCACCACTGGGAGTCCAAGTGACGACAAGGTCCCACTGATTCTTTAGTCAACATGCCACCCTGTGCCTGCCCTGCTCAGGGTTAGACAGCGTGGAAGTCACTGGCTAACAGCAGTTAGCTTCACTGGCCGCTGTCCAAGCACTAATTTATAGACACAGACCAAGATTAAATTTTCTGACTACTGCTCCACTGACATCCTGAAGGGCATGCAAGCCTGTTTATATTCCACCTGCAGCATGTCTTGATATTGCCCAGTTCATGTCAATGGTCTGCTGATTTTAATGGCTAAGGATGATATTTATTATCCTTTTCACGAGTGACCTCAAACATCCAGCTCCTGTGCTGATGTAAGAGGGCTGGACATCCCTGGCATGTTTCCACATTCCATTCACTAGAAAGGACGTTCCACAGAGACAAAGCTGCTGTATTTTATTACAGTGGCTGCATTTAGAATGGTTCTTCCAGTTTGAGAGACAACACTGGTTCCAGCGGTGTTTTCCATTTTAACTATAGAGAATTGCTTTCCAGCTGGTAGAAACTTTTTAAGCACAAGCCCCTATAAGTATTTTTTAATTGTTACTATTTAGGACAGTTCACACAGTTGCTACACTCCTGAAGATGTAGATGGAGAGAAATATTTACACTGTTGTCAATTTTTAAATGTTGAGCTCCTGCAGCTGCGCTTGGGATATTCTTTGGGCAGCAAACACAGTGACACTGAATAAGTGACCAAATGCTTTTATTTGACCCTTCATGCATCTTATGACATTATTCAGTATTAAAATAGAAGAGCAGAGACAAATACAATAGAAAGCAAACAACTACCCAGAAATTCTGTGAATATTTGGAGAAAAGGAAGTGGGGGAAAGGAAGAGAAATTGCTGTGGATTTTACCCCCAAATTCCCTATAGATTTCTAATGCCCTTGCACATGTGCTACCTTGATTGTGTTTATTTATTACTCATACAGACCTTCAAACCATGCCCTTCCTCCCCCACCCCCGATAAAAATACATCCAAAATGCACAACTTTGCATAGCACCTTTTCCTTCTTGCTTAGCTATGGCCCTGGAGACAAAGATCTACCTTCATATTCTATCACACCATTCACCCGCAGGTCTCAAAGCACTTCATAAAAATGAAGCTTTGCAATGCCCTCTGCAGGGCGGATAGTATTATCTCCATTTTACCCGGGTGGGGATTATCCATGAGTGTAAGAAGTGCTGCAACAAAAAGGTCAATTAACTTTCTTGAGGCCACATTGCAAGTCAGTGGACAAGGCAGGGAAAGAACCCAGGCGTCCCTATGCCAACCATTAGTGAATATTCTCATTAAATACTACCTTAGCTATAGCTCCTTCCCCTAACCTGATGGGGGATGCCTATGCAACACTCAAAAGTTGTTGCTGCTCCAGCTACTCCTTCCTACCCTTGTGACATCCTGCCTATTAGAGGCATTTTCAAATCAACACTAGAGAGAGAAACAGGAAAGAAAGGCTCCGACATTCCTTCCAGCTTTCAATCACGTTTCCACAGCAATTGGGCTGGAAAGGTTGCTCACTGGTGAGCTCTGCTATGAATAGAAGCAATGAATAAATTACTGCAGCTGACAAATTAGAGCTGTAGAGCTTCTCCAGCAAGAGGGAAGGGTTCACAGAGAAAGCAGTGCAGTGAAAATCCATTCCCCAACCCTGTACCCAGGAGAAAAAGAGCCAGCCTGCACAGGCTGCCTCTGGAACACATCCCCATGCAGAAGATTCCGGTCTTGCTCTTCTAGGAGCTACTACCACACTCTGCAAGAACAGGACCAGGCTTTGCCAGATGGGGATGGGATTTTCTTGAATCATAATGGCTAAATGGCCTTCTGAGTTTTATTGCTTGGAGAACTCAGCCAGGAATGGATCATCAAGTAGCATGTAAACCCTCCGAAAAGTGCAAAGACAATATCCACCTTCTGAAGCAGCAGTCTAAGGGCTAACGGTAAATTAATTAATTTCCACTCTGTACTTTAATGTGTCTAGGAATGGTGTGTTTTTGCAGACACCGGGTCTGATCCTAATGGGAGTCTCCAGATGGCTTGCTCCATATTTATTTTTGTGTGGGTGGGTGGGTGGGTGGACAGGGCCGGCGCTACAGTTTTCGCTGCCCCAAGCAGCGCGCCAAATTGCCACCGCGGGCGGCAGGGGCAGTCCATGTGCCCTTAGGGCAGCAGGCGCATTTCCGCGGCGGCGGCAATTTGGCGGCAGCTTCTATGTTTAGCTGAAGCGGCTGCGGACAGCTAAACACAGAAGCTGCCACCAAATTGCCGCCGCCGCGGAAATGCGCCTGCCGCCCTAAAGGCCCACGGACTGGCCCCGCCGCCCGCGGCGGCAATTCGGCGCGCTGCTTGGGGGCAAAACAACAGGGACTGCCACCCCTTGCAGATTGCCGCCCCAAGCACCAGCTTGGAATGCTGGTGCCTGGAGCCAGCCCTGGACTTGGAGAACAGGGAGCACAGAAGGTTGGGCACTGGTTCCTAAGTCTGGCATATGGAATGAAACGTGTCCTCCTGATACATGGGGGATCAGAGGAGTCATTTCAACTTGTGAAATAGTTTCTTTAAAGAACACCACGCTCGTCCCACTTCCTCCTTATGTCCCCCTGTGCAGCTCCCATTGACGTGTGCTGCTGGCAGCTGCAGGTATGACAGGAAACATGGCTGTCTGTCCCATGCTTTAACAAGGCCAAGAAACCTGGGGTTTTTCCCTGCTCTGCCACTGACTCAGTGGGTGTCCTTCGATGAATCAGGTAGCCTCTCTGTGTCTGTTTCCCCATCTCTAAGATAGGAATGCTATTTTGTAACATTGTGAAGCTCAATTTATTTGTGGTTGTAAACCTTAACAGAGGAACTGCCCTACCAGATCAGAGTCTACCTAGTCCAGTATCCTGCTCTGACTGTGATCAGCAACAGGTGCTTCAGAGTAAGGCACAAGACAGCCCCTTCTGAAATAACCTGTCCACAGGAAAAGCTTCTTCCAAACTCCCATGAGTCAGAGGAGGGCTTAGCCCTGAAGAATGAGGGTTTATAACCCTTCTTAGGCTTTGTCTATACTGTGCAGTAGAGGGTACGAGTCCCCTGCTCATGTACACGTGCTCAAGCTAGATTGATGAGAGCTAGTGTGAGTACAACTAGCAGTGTAGCCACTGTAGTATGGGTAGCAGCAGCAGCAGAGGTACAGCTTAGCTATGCGAGTACAAATGCACCAGACCCCTGTGGATATGCACATGGCATGGCTAAGCTGTGCCTATGCTACGCAGTTACGCAGCTATTTATACTCACGCTAGTTCAATGAGAGCTAGCATGTGTACGTGAGCAGAGGAATCACACCTCTAGCTCATAGCGTAGATGTAGCCCTAGAGCAAAAAAATGAATTCTTTCTAACATCACTGGAGATGTTCTCACTGGGTATATAAACGCCTAACTATTTTGAATCCTGCTAAGCTCTTGGCCTCAGTAGCATCTTGTGGCAATGAGTTCTACAGGCTATTTCATTTTATCAGTTTTAAATTAGCTGCCTTTCATTTTCATTGACTGTGCCTTTGTTCTCATAGTGTGGGAAAGGCTAAGGAAGCTAGAGAGGAGTCAAGGCATCCAGTTGAAAGTTTTGGAAAGCTAGAAAATAGTGGAAGGTTTTTATTCCTGAAATCAATTGGCTCTGTTTCATGGCTATTCATTGATAGCCATGAGACAGAGGTTGATATTGTGTTGTGCAAGAAATATTAGCCAGCCATCAATGTGGATATTAGAGGGGTTATTTTAGTCCTAAAAATAAGGAGAGTGCTTTGAATTCCTTGGGCAGAAAGGTGCAAACTATTAAAAATATGATCCTTGACAAAATAGCCTTCAGCTGCACTCAGTACTAGATGGTAAGAGCTCTGGCCTGAAGAAGAGAAGGGGAGTGTTGGATGTGATGTTTACTTGCACTGGATTTGCATTGTTTCAGGCTTTTGAACTGTCTTCCTTCCTCACTTTGCCAACCACACCAGGAAGAAGGGATGGCTAAGCTCATAGCAACAATTAATACCACCAGTGGAGCCTATGGGAGCCCAGAATCCTGGAACCCAGAGCACACTGAGAATGCCTCCTTGCCTAACTTTACACTGACTTTCACGTTTCACCAACGGGCCACTGACCAAGCGCTGAATGGAATCCTCATTGCTGTCCTCTGCATTGTCATGGTGTCACTGGGGTGCACCATGCAGCTCTCCAAGATCAAGACTCACTTCTGGAAACCTAAAGGGGTGGCCGTTGCTGTTATGGCTCAGTATGGCATAATGCCTCTGACAGCGTTTGCCCTGGGAAAGCTCTTCCATTTGGGACCTATTGAGTCTCTGGCTGTGCTCATCTGTGGCTGCTGTCCGGGTGGAAACCTCTCAAACATTTTTAGTCTGGCATCAAAAGGAGATATGAACCTGAGGTAAGGAGAGCTCAGTACAACCTGACTATTGTCACTGGCCAGGCCATTTCAGTTGGGAGACTGGTCTATAGTCTAACTTATTAGCTCTCTCAATTCTAATGCTTCAGGCAGGAAGAAATTTGGTATTGTACCCAAAGTATTTTTAGAGTATTCATCAGCTTGGAGCTAAATGCTGCTTAATCACTATTGGTCCAGAACAGCGCTCTGGCACCTAAAATCTAGAATAGAGCTGCACTCCAGCACTTGGGGTCACATCACCACTAAGATTTTACCTGGCTACCCCTCCATAATGCCAGCCAGAGCAGGGGCCAAGACAAATTTCAGTGGTGGTGTGACCTGACCTGCCAGGTTGAAACACCGCTCAAATTTAGCCCGGCCACCAATGTTCCCTCACGTGCACCAGTAAACAACCTCATGTGGCTGGGAGTGTGACCGATACCTGGGTTGGGCTCTCCTGCCAGAACCCACTGCAGCTACTCTTGGCACTGGGGAAGCCTCAAACCAGCAGGGAGGAGGGAGAGAAGGAGCAAAGTAGGGTGGAAGGGAGCCCAGCCAGCAGCTGGGTCCTGTTCTGCCTGCTGAGCCCTCCTGCCAGAATGCATAGCAGCTACTCTTGGTGCTGCTACTCTGGAAACCAGCAGGAAGCTGAGAGCCAGCCAGCAGGGAGGAGTGAAGTGGGCAGAGGATGAAACACCCTCTCAGGAAACCAGGGTGCAGACTTAAGCCAGCATGGAAGGTAAGGAGCAATGTGGTGGTAGACAGAGAACTAGGAGAGTTTCCACTGGTCTTGCAGTTAAGACCCAGGAATTAGAAACCTGCACAGATTATAGCTTTAGGAGGAAAGAAACACTCAACAGAGGAAGACAAATAAGACGGTTACTCACCTGTAGTAACTGTTGTTCTTCGAGATGTGTTGCTCCAATCCATTCCAGTTAGGTGTGCGCGCCGCGCGTGCACAGCATCTCGGAACCTTTTTCCCTAGCAACCCCGGCGGGCCGGCTGGGCGCCCCCTGGAGTGGCGCCGCTATTGCGCTAAATATATACCCCAGCCGGCCCGTCCGCTCCTCAGTTCCTTCTTGCCGGCTACTCCGACAGTGGGGAAGGAGGGCGGGTCTGGAATGGATTGGAGCAACACATCTCGAAGAACAACAGTTACTACAGGTGAGTAACCGTCTTTTCTTCTTCGAGTGATTGCTCCAATGCATTCCAGTTAGGTGATTCCCAAGCCTTACCTAGGCGGTGGGGTCGGAGTGAGACGTGGCGGAGTGTAATACCACAGAGCCGAAGGCTGCGTCGTCTCGAGACTGCTGCACCAACGCGTAGTGGGAGGCGAAGGTGTGCACCGAAGACCAGGTGGCCGCTCGACAGATGTCCTGGATTGGGACTTGGCCAGGAAGGCCAGAGATGAGGCGCGTGCCCTCGTCGAGTGTGCAGTGACACGGCCTGGTGGTACACGAGCCAGCTCGTAGCAGGTCCGGATACACGCAGTGACCCAGGAGGAAATCCGCTGGGAGGATATCGCATCTCCCTTCATGCGGTCAGCCACCGCGACGAACAGCTGGGGCGAACGCCGGAAGGACTTAGTCCGCTCAATGTAGAAGGCGAGCGCCCTACGGACGTCGAGCGTATGTAGCTGCTGTTCCCGAGGCGAGGCATGCGGCTTCGGGAAGAATACCGGGAGGAAGATCTCCTGACTGAGATGGAATGCTGACACCACCTTTGGGAGAAAGGCCGGATGAGGGCGCAGCTGCACCTTGTCTGTATGGAAGACCGTGTACGGCGGATTCGCCGTTAGGGCGCGAAGCTCTGAAACTCGCCTCGCTGAAGTAATGGCCACGAGGAAAGCCGTTTTCCACGAGAGGTAGAGCAGGGAGCATGTGGCCAAGGGCTCGAACGGAGGACCCATCAGCTTGGTCAACACGAGGTTCAAGTCCCAGGTCGGGGCAGGGCGCCGCACCGGCGGGTACAAGCGGTCCAAGCCCTTGAGGAAACGGGAAACCATCTGGTTCGAGAAGATGAACCGACCTTCCACGGAGGGACGAAAGGCGGATACCGCTGCCAGATGGACTCTCAAGGAGGAGACCGCCAGACCTTGCTCCTTAAGGTTCCAGAGGTAGTCCAGAATGGTAGGGACCGGTACCAGGAAGGGATTAAGACCTCGGTGATCACACCAGAGAGCAAACCTCTTCCACTTCGCCAGGTAAGTGGAGCGAGTGGAAGGCTTTCTGCTCTCGAGCAGGACCTGTTGAACCGCTGCAGAGCAGTCCCTCTCCGTGTGGGTCAGCCACTCAGGTACCAAGCTGTAAGATGGAGGGACTGCAGGTTCGGATGGTGGAGTCTGCCGAAATCCTGGGTGATGAGGTCCGGCCACAACGGAAGAGGGATGGGCTCCCGAACGGAGAGCTCGAGCAGCAGGGTGTACCAATGCTGCCTCGGCCAGGCCGGCGCGATCAGAATGACGTGGGCCCGGTCTCTCCGAAGCTTCAGGAGCACTCGGTGCACGAGCGGAAAGGGAGGGAAGGCGTAGAGGAGGCGATCCCTCCAGTGATAAAGGAAGGCGTCCGACAGGGAGCCTGGCGAGCGACCCTGGAATGAGCAAAACCGGTGGCACTTCCTGTTGTCTTTGGAGGCGAAGAGGTCTACTTGGGGAAACCCCCACCTCCGGAAGATTGTGTGGACGACATCTGGACGGAGAGACCACTCGTGGGAGAGGAACGACCTGCTGAGATGATCGGCCAGCGCGTTCTGCACTCCCGGAAGAAAGGATGCTTCCAGGTGAATTGAGTGGGTCACGCAGAAGTCCCACAGGAGCATCGCTTCCTTGCAGAGGGGGGAGGAGCGGGCTCCGCCTTGCTTGTTCACATAGAACATCGCGGTGGTGTTGTCCGTGAATACTGTCACACAACGACCTTGGAGGCGGGCGCAGAAGGTGCGACAGGCCAGGCGGATGGCGCGTAGCTCGCGAACGTTGATGTGCAGGGCGAGCTCCTGGACCGACCACAGGCCCTGCGTGTGAAGATCGCCCAGGTGGGCCCCCCAACCGAGCGCTGAGGCGTCCGTGGTCAAAGTAGCGGACGGCCGAGGAGGGTGAAATGGGACTCCCGCACACACGACGTCCGGGTCGAGCCACCAGCGGAGGGACTCGAGGGTCGTCCTGGTGACCGTGACCACCATGTCGATGGGGTCTCGATGAGGGCGGTACACCGACGCGAGCCAAGACTGGAACGGGCGGAGGTGGAGCCGCGCGTATGCTGTGACATACGTGCACGAAGCCATGTGGCCCAGGAGGCGGAGGCAGGAGCGCACCATCGTGGTTGGGAAGGCGACGAGGTCCCGGATGATGGAGACCATCGTGTGGTGCCGAGCGCGAGGGAGGCAGGCTCTGGCCATCGTGGAGTCGAGGACCGCTCCGATGAACTCCACCCGCTGCGTTGGAATCAAAGTGGACTTCTCTGTGTTGATGAGAAGACCGAGCCGCTGAAAGAGAGACAGGATCTCTGCCACGTTGCCCATCACAAGTTGCCGGGACTGGCCTCGAACCAGCCAGTCGTCGAGATACGGATAAACGTGCATCTGACGACGTCGGAGGGCTGCGGCGACCACCGCCATGCATTTGGTAAACACCCTCGGGGCTGTGGACAGTCCGAACGGTAACACCGTGAACTGGTAGTGGGTGTCGTTGAGCACAAACCGAAGGTAACGACGATGCGGAGGATAGATCGCGACATGGAAGTAGGCGTCCTTCATGTCGAGGGCGGCAAACCAGTCTCCCGGATCCAGAGAGGGAATGATGGTCCCCAGAGTGACCATGCGAAACTTGGGCTTGAGCAGGTACTTGTTCAGCTCTCGAAGGTCCAGAATAGGACGTAGCCCGCCTTTCGCTTTGGGGATGAGAAAATAACGGGAGTAGAATCCCCTGCCCCTTCTGTCCTGAGGCACTGCCTCTATGGCACCCACGCTCAACAGAGTCTGGACCTCCTGTAGGAGGAATTGCTCGTGAGAGGGGTCCCTGAAGAGGGACAGGGAGGGTGGGTGGGAAGGCGGGGGCAAAACAAATTGCAGGCGGTATCCCGACTGGACTGTCTGGAGCACCCAGTTGTCCGACGTTAACCGGGACCACGCCGAAAAGAAATGGGAAAGGCGATTGTGAAACAGAGGGGAAGGATCCGGTTGGGAGAGTGATGGGCCGTCCTCGAGCGTCCCATCAAAAGGCCTGCTTGGCGCCCTGAGGGGCCTTTGAAGCGGCCTGGCCCTGGTTGCGGCGGTTGCCGGACGGTCGACGGCGATTTTGGGCCGGACGTCGGCTGTTGTAGGGCCGATACCGGGACTGGTAGGCCGGTCGGGAGGGCTGTGGTCTGAAGGGCCTACGCTGCGTCGCCGGCGTATGCATGCCTAACGTGCGTATCGCGATACGGCCGTCCTTTAAAGTTTGGATCCTAGAATCCGTCTTCTCAGAGAACAGCCCTTTAGTGTCAAGGGGAGGTCCTGCAACGTGTATTGGACCTCCGGCGGCAGGGTGGAAGACTGCAGCCAGGCGATACGCCGCATCGTGACCCCGGAAGCCAAGGTCCTCGCCCCCGAGTCTGCAGCGTCGAGTGCAGCCGAAATAGAGGATCTGGACGATCTTCGTCCCTCCTCCAACATGGCCGCGAACTCCTGTCGGGAGGCTGACGGCAGGAGCTCGGTGAACTTCGCCAGGGACGTCAGGATGTCAAAGACGTACCTGGCGAGGAGGACCATCTGGTTGGCAATCCTCATTTGCAGGCCTCCTGCAGAATAGACCTTTCGGCCCAGCAGGTCCATACGCTTCGCGTCCTTCGACTTGGGCGCGGAAGCCGGTTGACCGTGCCGCTCCCTGTCATTAACCGACTGGACTACCAGGGAGTCCGGGGTCGGATGCATGTACAAGTATTCATAGCCCGTGGGAGGGACAGAGTACTTTCGCTCAACCCCACGGGCTGTAGGGGGCACGGATGCTGGTGTCTGCCAGATAGTGGTGGCGTTCTTTTGCACCGTCCGTACAAACGGAAGTGCAACCCTCACCGGCGTGTCGGCCTCAACCACATTGGTGATAGGGTCCTCGTCCTCGTGCACCTCCTCTATGGGCAAGGCCATTGCCGTCGCCACACGACGAAGGAGGTCCTGGTGAGCTCTTACGTCAATTGGCGGAGGCTCCTTAGTTGTTGCACCGGCCACCGCCTCATCAGGCGAGGACGAGGAGGACAACCCTTGGACGACCGGTTCGTCAGAGGGGTTCACCACCTGCCCACCTCAGGGTGCGGGCTGTGTCTGATCCTGGGATTCCGACGCCACAGCATCCGCTGCCTGTGGCGAAGGGGCCGGTCTGGAAATCGTCGCCTCTGGGGCTCTGCGCTCCGCCGTGGGGGGCCTAGGTGGAAAAGGCACCCCCTGGGCCTCGTACTGGGCCCATGGCACCCAAAAGCCCCACGGTTGTGCCCCTTGAGGATTGTCCCGTGGGGTGGGCGGCAGGAGTCCGTAGCCATGCGTGCCCGAAGCGACCGACTCGGGTCGAGAAGGCCAGGGCGGTGCCGAAGCACTCGCAGAGTGCGCTGCCGAATGGGGCAGTCTGTCCCCGGGAGGCAGAGAAGCGCGAGGTTGCTCCGGCCGGTACCGGGTAGGGGACCTGCAGTAGCGTCCGCCACGGTGCCGGGAGCTCGACCGGTGCCGGGAGCTCGACCGGTGCCGGGAGCTCGACCGGGATTGAGATCGACGGTGCCACGAACGTGCGCGCGAATCACGGTGCCGGGAGCGGTGCCGGGACGGCGATCTCTGATGGCGCCGACGCGATGGCGACCTGGATCTCGTGCGGCGTCGGGAGTACGACCGGTACCGCGACGACGAGCGGTACCGGGACTGCGACCGGCGTTTTGATGGCGACCGGTACCGCGAAGGTGAGCGGTGCCGAGATCGCGAGCGCCTGGATGGAGACCTGCCGCGGGACCGGGAACGAGACCGGGACCGGGAGTGACGTCCATGCTGCCTGTTCCCCGACACGACAGCCCGCACCGGCGGTGCCGGGGGCCGGAGGCCTGGTGCCTCTATCAGGTCTCTTGCAGAGGCGAATGTCTCCGGCGTTGATGGTAGCCGGGGCTCAACCGCGGACGGTACCGGGGAGCGTGGCGGTGCCGGACTCGACGGGCCTTGCGGCGCCGGAGTCAAGGGTCCGGTGCACGGTCCGTGCACTGGCACCGCAGGTGCCGCCGACTGCGCAACCTTTCTTGCAGAGTCCTCAGAGCGGGCCTGCGCTACTGCTTTCGACTGCCTGTGCTTCTTCTTCGGCGAAAGCGAGCGGTGCCGCGACTGCTTAGCCGCCTTCTGTATTGGCGGCGCCGCGGAGGTGGAGCGGCTCGGTGCCGCCGGTGCGCTCTGCACCGAGGCAGTTCGCGGTGCCGGCGCAGACGGTGCCGGTGGTCGAAGCGACGCTTCCATTAAGATCTGCTTTAGACGGATGTCCCGCTCCTTTCGGGTCCGCGGTTTAAAAGTCAGGCAGATTGAACACTTGTCCGTTCTATGCCCTTCTCCCAGGCAACGGAGACAGGCGTCGTGCGGGTCTCCGATGGGCATGGGCTTCTGGCACGCCGCGCAGGGCTTAAAGCCCGGTGCCTTGGGCATGAGCCCGCACCGGGTGAGGTAAAAATGGGAAACCCCCCTTTTTCACCTTATCTATACTAACCAACTATCTAAACTGTTAAACTAACTACAAAAACTAACTATATACAAGAGATACAAACGCTAGGGATCGTGGAGAACGAAGAGCACTCCACAGTTCCAACTGGCCGTCACGGGCGGTAAGAAGGAACTGAGGAGCGGACGGGCCGGCTGGGGTATATATTTAGCGCAATAGCGGCGCCACTCCAGGGGGCGCCCAGCCGGCCCGCCGGGGTTGCTAGGGAAAAAAGTTCCGAGATGCTGTGCACGCGCGGCGCGCACACCTAACTGGAATGCATTGGATCAATCACTCGAAGAAGAATGTATACTTTTGTTAGTGCCATAAGAAGAATTGATTTCAATACCTTACCTGCGGCATGCTCATCAGTCTTGTTACTCAGCACAGTATTGGACTACAAGCTACATTTCAAAGAACTCAATGCGAGTTTAAATCTCTTCAACCCAAAATTCAGCCAAATGGAAGATGTTGTGACCAATTACAAATTGACTGGGTAATTAAATGAATAGATTAGGGAGACAAGGTCTATCTAAGGATGATGAAAATATAATGATAAATTAAAGCCAAATAGGAGCGGTCCCTATTCTTTCAGCCTTTCATTAACAAATTCAACTAGTTGACATAAAATAAGGGTCTACCATGGGACGTTTGATTAGTTAGTTGGTTGTTTTAATAGTGCTTTTTATTGTGGTGGATTTTATTTTTATTGCATGGAAATATGGATCCTTGTGTTTGGTCCTGTGACACAGAGACCACATTTTCAAGAGCGGGCTGCATATTTGTGACAGCCTTGTTTGCATTTGGTGCCCAGACATGTAATTTGTGAACGCAAAAAAGCAAAAGCTCTATGTGCTCAAAAATTGCAAGTTTGTCCATGGGCAAAACTGTAGGTTCAGATATAAAGATTTGGAGCTTGATTCCCCCATTGCATTAACTCCCCTTTTATAGTGGTGTAACTCCATTCATTTAGTTCAAGTAGAGTTACACCAACTTGAATCTGGAGTAACACAATGGTGACTCAGGGCCATGGCTGAGACCCTTTTGAAAATTCAGCCAATTCAGCATAAATTCACATGCCACAGAGGCTTATGAGCAATTGCTGAAATTAACTAAGGAAAAGTGGCACTTCTCCCTATTAGCTCTCTGCCATTAAGCAAAGTGTCCCATAGTGCATCTTTATCAATGAACTCATCAAAATGACAAGATTTTCTAGCAGACCCTTTTGTGCACCATGATTTAGAATCCACTCAGCATAGATTTTCCCATGCAAGACCACCAAATGGAAAAATACTGATCAAATATTGCATGATACTTTTCCTAAGGAGATGATTTAGAAGCAAGAATAAGAGAGGGTCAGAAATTCAGGAGGCAAGTTACCAATGGGGAATATGTCCTGTGAAGGTCTTATGAAAACAGTGAAACGCTTCATAGAATAAGCAGAAAAATACTACAAATTAAGGAGAGGCCATAGATGGCTCTTCTCTCCTCAGCTTTTTTGTTTATTTTTAAGATAGCATATAGTCTGAATCCCCTTAAAACACACCAAGTTTTCAAGTTGAGAGTCACACTTCTTTCCAAGCTACCATCATATGCAGTAGATCCAATCTACCTTTCTTCTAAAAGGTTATGCGATAAATTTAATAAGTGGATGTGAAATCTGAGTAAAATTCAAGACCAATGTAAAATGTTCTTCTGGCATCTTAAATGCTTTATTTGAATTTTGCAGAGAACGTTTTACAAAAGGAGTATTTTACATGTTCTGCCGATGAGCTCTTTGACTAATTACCAATTGCCTTCCCTGTGCCTTGCTACTTAGTTTAAAGTTTGCCATAGAGGAGCTGAGCTACATGTGTTTTATATTAGAACAATATGTGTATTTATTACTAATGTGTGAAGTCTCACAATTACTGTTGCACCGATTTTCAATTAGATAAAATTTACCCGTAAAATGTTAGGTTTAAAAAATGGCTGCTTTATCTTACGGTGACATCACATGCAAGATAGTCTCCAAAATCCATCTCACACGTAATAGAATGACCAACTTGAGGGAATTTCTGCAGGGTTCCTGCACTGTACAGTTTAGCACTACATCCCTGCTGTTGCATCATCAGGTGCATAATGGGGTTTTATACCTTTTTTTGAAGTGACCAACCTAAGCCACTGTTGAGGGCAGAATACTGGCGTAAATGGACCATTGTTTTGTTCCAGAGTGGCAATGCCTACATTTCTCACCCCTTCACCATTCCAGTTATTAGTATTCTTAAGAGACCTCCTGCCATTCCATGTAAATCAAGAGAGTCTTAAGGGGCTACCCCCAATAGAAAAGATAAGCTCCCCCAAAAAATTAGATTAGCATTGCCTCAGTCCACTGGCCCTTGTCCAAGATAAAAGAGTGGAAATAACAGCAAGGGAAAGACAGCTGAACTTAGCTTTCTCTGCATAGCTTCTGAACTTTTGCACTTTATGTACATGGATAACAAGAACATCCAGAGTTATAACAGGAAGTATTTAGAAACAAACCAACCCAAGAGCTTTGAAGATATAAACCCTTATGTTTCAGGGAAAAGCCAGCTTCTAACTAATGGGAGTTGAGAAGAAATTTTCCCTATGGGCAGGTTATTCCATAACTGTCTGTGGTGCCGTTTCTTGCACTTTCCTTTAAAGCAACTGGTACCAGCCACTGCTGGAGATAGGATACTAGATTAGCTGGACCACAGGTCTGATGCAGTACGGCAATTTCTATGAACCAAGATGCATACTTATGACTACTTTTTGAGCCTAAAATAAAACTGTCCTTTAACTACTCAGTCTTCCCTTACTTCCATTCCTGTAGGTCCTTTCACCACCTGGTAATGCTGAAACCTCTGTGAGGGAAAAGGGAGAAATGGGAAAAGTGAGCTGAAATTGTAGATGGATGGATGTGTCCAAGTTAGATAAAGAGATGACTATTCCAACAAAGAATTTTATTCCACTGCTATTACTTTCTCCCTTCATCTCAGCATTGTGATGACCACATGCTCAACGCTCCTGGCACTTGGGCTGATGCCTCTTCTACTGTATCTTTACTCAAGAGGGATGTACCAGGGCAACCTAGAGGGCAAAGTACCTTACAAGGGAATAGTCATCTCCTTGGCCATGATGCTCATTCCCTGCACCATTGGCATCTTCCTGAATGAGAAGAAGCCACAGTATGCTCGCCTCATCATCAAGGTAAGAAATGGCATTATCCTGTGGTAATCACCTTTCCCTAAGGGCCTCGAAGCAATTTACAAACATTTCATCTCATGTTGCCTATGAGATAATTAGTATCTGTACCCCTGATTTACAGATGGGAAAACTGAAGCACAGAAGGGTTAAGTAGCTTCTTCTAAGTCCTGGGTAGGCAACCTATGGCACGTGTGCCAAAGGCAGCATGCAGGTTGATTTTCCGTGGCACTCACACTGCCCAGGTCTTGGCCACTAGTCTGGGGGTCTCTGCATTTTAATTTAATTTTAAATGAAGCTTCTTAAACATTTTAAAAACCTTATTTACTTTACATACAACAATAGTTTAGTTCTATATTATAGACTTATAGAAAGAGACCTTTTAAAAACGTTAAAATGTATTACTGGCACGCGAAACCTTAAATTAGAGTGAATAAATGAAGACTTGGCACACCACTTCTGAAAGGTTGCCAACCCCTGTTCTAAGTCATGTCACAAACCACTGAAAGAGCTGAGGACAGGACCCAAGAATACTTACTCCCAGTTCCCTGCTCTAACCACTGGACAACACTCTCTAACCAATCCATAGCCTTGCACAAAATTTTCTCCTACTGTGCGGAGAGCTCAGATGCCTGCCAACACAGGACAAGAGGAAAGCCTCAAAGCCACTAACTAGGGCTTTGTGGCAATCATCCAGAAGCACTTGGGACAGATCACCAGCATCTTCTTATGCCTAGAAAAAACAGCAACATATTCCATCTCGGCAGTGCCTGTGTTCTAACTGAGTAAAGGCTTTCCAACAGAGTCTGTTAAGTGCTTTGAGATAAAGGCGCTATATTATTACAAGTAGGAAGGTGTCATTCTCACAGACAATAGGACAGCTACTTACAAACATCTTGGCTAATTTTCATGGGGATTTTTGTCTTGTCTTTCCCAACTCCTGATCCACTTTTATTTCAGGCAGGGATGATTGTGTTGCTTGTATCATCTGTTCCAATAATCGCTCTGTTTGTGACAAGTGTTGGAAACAGTTTTTTGATCATCTTCTCGCCACCCCTACTGGGAATGTCTGCCTTGATGCCTTTTATTGGTTTCCTGCTTGGCTACATGCTATCTTCATTTTTCAAGCTCAATGACAGGTAGGTCCCTCTACATCTCTGTAGCAGTGCAATTACACCCCGTCCCCCTTTGGGGAGAGGGGCAAAGCCATCACGGCCCTGCAGGAAGTCTGCCTGCCTGCCCTTAGCCTCAGGGCAGTATGGCCCAATGGCCAGATTCAATATGCTCACTCTTATCATTGGGTCAGTATGGCTTAGTAGCCAAAGTCAATATAGTTGTCCTTGATGTAAGGGCAATATGTCCTAATGGCCAGAGTCAATGGAACCCCCTCCTCAGTGTGGTCGTGTGGCCCAATGGCCAGAATCAATATGGTTGCCCTCATCAGCAGGGCTGAGTGGTCTAGTGGCCAGTTGGGGGAATAGGCAGCCACCTAGGGGTGGGTGGCAGCCGGGATAGGGGGACTTAGGACCTCCAGGCTCCACCGGGTCCCAGCCCAGGGCCCTGACAGTGGCAAGTGTGATTGCCACAGAGTCAGCAGGGATCTGACCGAAACACACTGGCTCAAGATCCAGTTTGGTAAGCAGTCCACTGTCTAGTTCCCCTGGGCTACTTCCTACCATATTCCCCGATGCTGTGGTCTAGACATCTTTCAGGTCTGCCAGTTCCTCAGCGTGCAGTTTCCAGAAGCTCCGGCCTCCCTTGGGCATCCGCAGGTATCCAGGCATCTGCCTGGATCTCAGTGCCTCTGGCTTCTATGGTCTGGGGTTCCAGCTGCTCCCGGGCTGGAGCCTGCGAGATGCGTCCTTCCTTTCCGGCAGTCAGCCTAGAATGAGCTGGGTTGCTCCATTTTAGACTGCAGCAGCTGTTGGAGCCAAGGCCCAGAGTGGGGCCCCCACTGCCGAATTACTGCTGAAAACCCAGCTCTTCGGCGGTGGGTCCTGGGGCGGAAGGACCCCCCGCCGCGGGTCTTCGTGGCACTTCAGCGGCGGGTCCCGGGGCGGAAGGACCCCCCCGCTGCCAAATTACCGGCAAAGACCCAGAGCGGAAGAAGCTCCGGGGGCCCCGGGCCGCGCAAGAGTTTTCCGGGGGCCCCGGAGCGAGTGAAGGACCCTGCTCCAGGGGCCCCAAAAAAACTCTCATGGGGGCCTGGGTCAAATTGCCCCACTTGCCCCCCCCCCCCGGGCAGCCCTGGTTGGAGCATGCCCAACAGGGCCAAAGGGGCATAGTTTCCTCTGCCCAGAGTGTGGGGTTAACTCCTTCTTGTCCAGCGCAGGGCAAGTACACCCCATCACAATCCCTTATCAGTTATCACACACTCACTCCTAGGAAAGGGGACTGAGTACAAAAGAATGACACTGGACTCTTGAGAGGTGCTGAATGAGTTGCTTTCAGCATGGAGGCTCTGACGCACTCTGATAACTGAACTTTGAACATGATCTCCCAGCGCTGATGCTAGAAGTCTGAGCACAAATGAGAGAAGCTGTCTACACAGATCCCCACACTCACCCCCCCAAAAATATGATTTTGTAGTGATAAAATGGTGCCAGCAGCAACCCTGGAGATTGACAGTTGTTGTTTAACTACAGGACACACATGAATACAGGCAGTGATAGTGCAAGCTACCTCTGTACCAAGTTCCCGCAGCAGGCTATCAAGGGCCACGCAGGCAGGGAGAGGTGCCTCTCCCCCAGCCCTGGAGTTGCCCCGGCAGGGAGAGGCAGTGTCCGGCAGCGCCAGGCTGCTGCAGCAAGACAGGGCTGGGGGGAGTCCTCTCACCCCGCCGCAGCCCCAGGACAGCCTGAACCCCAAACCCCTCATCCCCAGCCCCACTCAGAACCCGCACCACCAGCCAGAGCCCTCACCCCCCGTACCCCAACCCTCTGCCCCAGCCCTGGGACCTCTCCCACACTCCAAACCCCTCGGCCCCACCTCCACCACACGTCACCTCCATATTGGTGCACATAACAAAATTAATTCTACACATGGATGTAAAAAATTAGAAGGAACATTGCCTCTGTATCGTCCCTAGCCTACATGCCTCAATCCTTACTGGGATGAGAGATGAGTAGAGTCTCATGGACCAAATCATTCTTGGCCGTCTTGGGTCTGACAAAAGTTGGACCAATGGCAGAGGCAATTCTGTCAAATGGACATCTGAAGACCCACCAAGTTGTTTCACACAGGCCTCTGAACAAGTAGATAAATGGTTTCACTTTTGGTCACTACAGACCTGTTCATTTCAGAATTCTCAGTTACTGACAATGAAATACGAAAGAGCAAAGTCAGAACTCCCAGGTAGAAAGTGATGGAGAAAAGGGTTAGTGAGTGCTGACAGGACTGACAAAACTCAAACAATTATTCCTATTTTGATAACTGCCTCACACCACAAAGGGCATAACAATATTCAGCTGAAGACACCAGCACAGATTCAAAGTTGGGACCCCACTACACAACTGAATCATCCCTTATCATGCCTTGAGCCCATGGGTAACCCAGCCAAGATAACCCTCCTAACATACACAAACCTCCCCTTACCTTTCCCTGGCAACTCTCTCTCTGTCCTCACTTTTGAACCAGATTTTTTTCCCCTTGTGGTGGCAGCAGCTCCTGGAGAACCCCAGATTCATGACCACCAATCATTACTAGGCAGGATTTTCACCCATGCACACCACCTCTGTCACTACCTACCGTTGCACACTCCCAAAGGAGTGCTGGACAAAGCACCTCATTCGAATTCTCAGCACTGCTCCGACTGCAGTTTTTTTACCAGGGTCAAATGCATAAACAGCTGGGCACCGTGTCTGCAGTTCTGCAATTCACGCCTGTGTTTAACTCTTTCCTGTACAGGTGCAGGCGGACAGTCTGCATGGAGACTGGTTGCCAGAATGTGCAGCTCTGCTCTACCATCCTCAGAATGGCCTTTGCCCCTGATGTCATTGGACCTCTTTTCTTCTTCCCGTACCTATACATGGTATTCCAGCTTGGAGAGGGCTTTCTCCTGATACTGGCCTTCAGGGTTCATGAAAAGCTAAAGAAACCAAACGGCAAGTGTAGTATAACTAAAACCTCTCTCCTCTTCCTACAGGCTTTTCATCTCAAAGTAGTGTATAAACTATACACTGATATCACTGCCCCCATCACTGAACTGCTGCTATCTCTGGGGTGGAACTCAGTTATAGACTCAGACTTTAAGGTCAGAAGGGACCATTATGATCATCTAGTCTGACCTCCTGCACAATGCAGGCCACAGAATCTCACCCATCCACTTCAATAACAAACCCCTAACCTATGTCTGAGTTACTGAAGTCCTCAAACTGTGGTTTGAAGACCTCAAGCTGCAGAGAATCCTCCAGCAAGTGACCCGTGCCCCATGCTGCAGAGAAAGGCGAAAAACCTCCAGGGCCTCTGCCCTGGAGGAAAATTCCTTCCCAACCCCAAATATGGCAATCAATTAAACCCTGAGCATGTGGGCAAGACTCACCAGCCAGCACCCAGGAAAGAATTCTCTGTAGTAACTCAGATCCCATCCCATCTAACATCCCTTCACAGACCACTGGGCATACTTACCTGCTGATAATCAAAGATCAATTGCCAAATTGCCAAAATTAGGCTATACCATCCCCTCCATAAATTTATCAAGCTGTCTTAAAGCCAGATATGTCTTTTGCCCCCCTACTCCCCTTGGAAGGCTGTTCCAGAACTTCACGGTTAGAAACCTTCGTCTAATTTCAAGTCAAAACTTCCTAGTGTCCAGTTTATATCCATTTGTTCTTGTGTCCCCATTGGTACTAAGTTTAAATAATTCCTCTCCCTCCCTAATATTTATCCCTCTGATATATTTATAAAGAGCAATCATATACCCCCTCAGCCTTCTTTTGGTTAGGCTAAACAAGCCAAGCTCTTTGAGTCTCCTTTCATAAGACAGGTTTTCCATTCCTCAGATCATCCTAGTAGCCCGTCTCTGAACTTGTTCCAGTTTGAATTCATCCTTCTTGAACATGGGAGACCAGAACTGCACACAGTATTCCAGATGAGGTCTCACCAGTGCCTTGTATAACGGTACTAACACCTCCTTATCTTTGCTGGAAATACCTCGCCTGATGCATCCTAAAACTCCATTAGCTTTTTTAACGGCCACATCACATTGGCGGCTCATAGTCATTCTGTGATCAATCAATACTCCGAGGTCCTTCTCCTCCTCCATTACTTCCAGCTGATGTGTCCCCAATTTATAACTAAAATTCTTGTTATTACTCCCTAAATGCATGACCTTGCACTTTTCACTATTAAATTTCATCCTATTACTATTACTCCAGTTTACAAGGTCATCCAGATCTTCCTGTAGGATATCCCGGTCCTTCTCTGTGTTAGCAATACCTCCCAGCTTTGTGTCATCTGCAAACTTTATTAGCACATTCCCACTTTTTGTGCCAAGGTCAGTAATAAAAAGATTAAATAAGATTGGTCCCAAAACTGATCCCTGAGGAACTCCACTAGTAACCTCCTTCGAGCCTGACAGTTCACCTTTCAGTACGACCCGTTGTAGTCTCCCCTTTAACTAACCAGTTCCTTATCCACCTTTCAATTTTCATATTGATCCCCATCTTTTCCCATTTAACTAATAATTCCCCATGTGGAACTGTATCAAATGCCTTACTGAAATCTAGGTAAATTAGATCCATTGCGTTTCCTTTGTCTCAAAGAAGGAGATCAGGTTGGTTTGGCACTATCTACCTTCTGTAAAACCATTTTGTATTTTGTCCCAATTACCATTGACCTCAATGTCCTTAACTACTTTCTCCTTCAAAATTTTTTCCAAGACCTTACATACTACAGATCTCAAACTAATAGGCCTATAGTTACTCGGATTACTTTTTTCCCCGTTTCTTAAAAATAGGAATTATGTTAGCAATTCTCCAGTCGTACGGTACAACCCCTGAGTTTACTGATTCATTAAAAATTCTTGCTAATGGGCTTGCAATTTCATGTACCAGTTCCTTTAATATTCTTGGATGAAGATTATCTGGGCCCTCCGATTTTGTCCCATTAAGCTGTTCGAGTTTGGCTTCTCCCTCGGATGTGGTAATATCTACACCTCCATATCCTCATTCCCATTTGTCATCCTACCATTATCCCTAAGCTCCTCATTAGCCTCATTAAAGACTAAGGCAAAGTATTTGTTTAGATATTGGGCCATGCCTAGATTATCCTTAACCTCCATTCCATCCTCATTGTTTAGCGGTCCCACTTCTTGTTTTCTTCTTATTTATATGGCTATAGAGCCTTTTACTATTGGTTTTAATTCCCTTTGCAAGGTCCAACTCTACATAGCTTTTGGCCTCTCTCACTTTATCCCTACATGATCTGACCTCAATAAGGTAGCTTCCCTTGCTAATCCTACCCATCTTCCACTCCTTGTAGGCTTTCTGCTTTTTCTTAATCATCTCTCCGAGATGCTTGCTCATCCAGCTTGGTCTACAACTCCTGCCTATGATTTTTTTCCCCTTTCTTGGGATGCAGGCTTCTGATAGTTTCTGCAACTTTGACTTTGAAGTAATTCCAGGCCTCCTCCACCTTTAGATCCACAAGTTCTTCAGTCCAATCCACTTCCCTAACTAATTTCCTTAATTCTTTAAAGTTAGCCCTTTTGAAATAAAAAACCCTAGTCCCAGATCTATTTTGTTTATCCTTCCATCTAGTTTGAACTGAATTAACTCATGATCACTCAAACCAAGGTTGTCCCCTACAACCATTTCTTCTATGAGGTCCTGACTACTCACCAAAACCAAATCTAAAATGGCATCCCCTCTTGTTGGTTCTTCAACTACTTGGTGAAGAAATCCATCAGCTATCACATCCAGAAAAATCTGAGCCCTATTATTATTACTAGCACTTGTCCTCAAATCTATATCTGGGAAGTTAAAGTCTCCCATGATCACACAATCCCCATTAGTGTTTACTTCATTAAAAACATTAAAGAGGTCTCTATCCATATCCAAATCAGATCCCAGCTGTCTGTAGCGCACCCCAAGCACTATCTCTGGCCAGGCTCTAGTAGCTTTCTTTCCCAATGTGATTTTTGCCCAGACAGAGCCTGCATCATTTTATAAGGTGATGTGCCAGTGGGTGGAATACTTGAGAAAAGAGCTGTGCGAGTTCTGGCTTAAATCTTTTCCTGTGTTCTTTAAGCTGATGGAAATCATTGGGACTGGAGTTGTAGGAGCAGCTTTAGTTTTAGGAATCTTAAAAATGCTTTTCCCTTCCTGTGAACACAAAGGAGTCCTGCACCTGGAGAATATCAACACTACACCTGGGCTTGTGATAAACGTCTCTTCAGATATTCCAGAGAAGACAGACAATTTAGTGGAGAACTGATGTACTCAATACCCTGTTTGCATCTGAATCTTCGTACAAATCTTCAGTGGACCTAAAATTTGGCACTTGAACTTTAATACATTATCCATTACATCACTTATTTCTTTACAGTTAACCTCATCATTGATATACAATGCTACTCCACCACCTTTGCCTTTATTTCTGTCTTTCCTAAACAGCACATAGCCTTCAATACCTGTACTCCAGTCATGACTACTATTCCACCATGTTTCCGTTATCCCTATAATATCCGGTTTCACTTCCTGCACCAGTAGCTCTAATTCCTCCATTTTGTTACCTAGACTCCTCCCATTAGTGTACAGAAATCTTAATTTTTGCCGTTTGGCTTCACTGACATTCTTTAGCCGGTTAGGCACAGACATTCTACCACCACTATCACCTATTAGATTGGTATCTACACTACCCTTCCTCCCCCTGTCCATTCTTCTGCCCATGGCTGTATCTTTTCTTACTTTGTTTTCTTCCCTCTCAATGTTGAATTCTGGCGTGGAGATTACCTGGACATCTCCCCCACACACAGCAAAACTAAACAACAGCTAGAAGTGAAGAATAGACTCTCCAGATGATACTGCATAGGGAATTGAGGATACTAGGCACCACAACTTTTGATATCAAAAGTTTAGTAGTGAGGTACAGTCTGTGCAACCCACCAATAGTCACAGCTTTCCAGAGAGTCCTGTGCTTCAGTGCACAGGCCCATCCCAAAAGCAGGGAATCTGTATTGATACAACTCAAAGGAGACGAGTATCATGTCCATTTGAAACAGAGGAATACGAGGTAGACAACAGCTGACGCACCTTGGGTATCGCTAAATGTTTTTGAGTGAGGGGCGAGAAAGGAATAGGTCACCCCATATGCAAGTCACATAAGTCATGTCATTAGAAGGTAAATGGTAGGTGAAATTTCTGCAGAGAATAGAAATTAGAGGCTCTATGACTGGAAGCTCTGTAGCATGAGAAGCTTTTCACCTTTATATTTTGTTACCCAGTTCTGGCCAGTAACATCATGCTTATTACCATCTGACAACTGTCAGGTCACTGTGACAGCATGCAACTCTTTGTGACACAACATGGTCCTAGGACTGCTCTGCCTCAGTTTACCCCATACATACTATGGGCTATTCCAGCCATAGTATCAGCCAGCCAAGGGACCTAAACACATCCAGCCCCTTCCAGGAAAAGGAATCTTTCAAAAACAAAGTCTCAAAAGATACAGAACAAAGGAATCATCTGCCCAGCCAGGCTCTACCAGTGTTGAAATTGCCAGCCATTGCACGCTGGCTCTGCATCTCTCCAATAGTTTAGTTTTGTAGGAGCAGCAAGTGTGGCTACCTGAGTCCAAGTCTGGCCTTTAACCCTTTCTAGCACAGGACGGGACCATCTTACCCCATCACAGTGGCCTACAAAAATAAGTTGTGTCATTGAAGTTCTTAATTAACATGAATTCACTTACCTGTGCCAGCTGGTGCTCTTCTGGACCAATATACAAGTTTAGGACAGGAAGTGAAGAATGCTTAATCCAAATGAGTGGACTGCTTTTTGGTGAGGTTGCAGAAAAGTATTGCAGCTGAGAGGGGAGACTGGTTGGAGTGTGTAAGCAAATTCAGCAGCTGCCTTTATGATTTAAAAATATAAATGCTGTAGGCCAGTTTCATGGCAATAAGGACAGCTGTTCCAGTACTGTACCACTGCAGCTCTCCCTCTGGGGTTCAGGTGGGGAACAACTTCAAAACCCATTGAGTCTTACAGGGACGGACTACTTGGGAGAGCCACTGCCACTTGAGCAGAACATCTAGCAGCCATCTTAGTCCTGCCCCTGCCCTAGCCAGCTGGCTCCACCTACTTTGGGAGGCAGAGCAGAGGTTGATTTGCACCTTGGAGTGCAGTAATGGTTTGTCATATTTTGTAAATGCAGCTAGTTTGCTGATAGACACTTTCTTTTAAATAGAAAAGCAGTGTGCACTGGAAACATACAAAAAGGTGACATTTTCCACTTACTGTTAAATGGACTCTTTTCTAAAAATTCCATGCAAATCAAAGTCTGGTTCATGAAATGACTTGAAACAAAATAGCTCCAGTCTTTTTTGTTTGTTTTTTTGGGGGGGGGGGGAGAAGGGGGAGCTTGCTACTTTTATTTTGCACTGCTGTCCCTTGGGCTTCTTTGAGATCTAGAGGGCCAAGCATCGCTCAATGCAATATAGGAATCCCTGCATTACAGCAACCATTCATCTTTCCTGCAGCATCACCTTCCCGTGATACGGGTTGGACAATGTGGTCTCAACTTTCCCCCCCCCCCCTCTTCTTTAGATACAGCAAAAGTGATCTACACAGCTGTGGATGATATTGCACAAGAAACAGAACCACCAGCAAAATAGGTGGATACTACAGAAGCACCACAACTCAGATACACCCACCAGTGCTCCAGGTTATAGCTTCTGCACCATTTGCTGAACGCCACCAGTTTTGCATAAAATGTGCACCAATGTTGCTTTTAAAACAAAGGTGTGAGCAGATCCTCTTACAGGCCCACTGCCCCCTCTCCTCCATTGGATGTTCTCCAGAAAGGGCACCAAGTGCCACAGGCTATAGCAGGGGTCAGCAACCTTTCAGAAGTGGTGTGCCGAGTCTTCATTTATTTACTCTAATTTAAGGTTTTGCGTAACAGTAACACATTTTAACATTTTTAGGAAGTCTTTTTCTATCAGTCTATAATATATAACTAAACTATTGTTGTATGTAAAGTAAATAAGGTTTTTAAAATATTTAAGAAGTTTCATTTAAAATTAAATTAAAATGCAGAGCCCGTCCCCCGGACCCAGGCCAGGACCAGGCAGTGTGAGTGCCACTGAAAATCAATTTGTGTGCTGCCTTCGGCAGACATGCCATATGTTGCCTACCCCTGGGCTATAGTTTGAGAGACTCAATGGACTAACCAATTTTTGGTCATCTCCAAAAACATTCATTTTTGGCTGATGAAGAAATGGTGCAGTCCATCCCAGTGAGCTCTCTCTGAGTTTCCCATAAGCTCTGTGCCAGAGACCTTGGAACCAATATCATGACATAGCTTATTATTGGTTGCTACCATTAATGGAGCCAGATCCATTCATTCGAGTTGTTTTTCTGTGCATATGCTTTTGCCTCTCTCACACAAAATTCTTTCAGAAGTTCTCTAATTGACATCTAAAAGCTAGCCTGGAATTTACTCAACACAGGATCGACAAATGAAAAGTGACCAAACGTAGTTTAGGAGTCCTTTACTACTATCAATCACAGGCACTCCCCTTCACCCCAGCAGTTTTGTACATGTAAGGTCCCCAAACCATAGGCACTGGAGTCCCAAAACATGACCTGCAGCCAACCTTATGGTTTCTATAATTTAACATGGGGAGGTTTCTAAAATACTTCTAAGGCTGACCCTAATGTCTGACTGCCTCATACACTTAAAGGCTATTATCCACATCTTATAAAAGGAGAACTGAGGCACACAGAAGCTAAGTGACTTTCCCAAAAGTCATGTCAGTGGCAGAGCAAGAAACTGAACCTGGGTTTGCCTCATCCTAAGCTAGTACCCTAACTGCTAGACTGGTCTGCCCAAGGACAGTACCACCTGTCCCAAAGTGCCTTGTTTTGTAGGAACACTCCAGCATCTGACATAATACTGAACTTTGAAAGCAAATCAACATTAACTACGCCACAAGGCCATAGTGTCAGTAACAAGGCAGCCTTAGAACTCAGAAGCTCCAGGTTTGCAGTTCTGTGCTCAGACCAGTGGTTCACTGTACCTCAAAGTAAAATAATTTAATATTGAGCATATTAAAAAACCACCATTCAATAAAGCCACAAACTTTTGACTTACAATTGCTGTAGTTTTGATACATTATGTAAACTAGATGCCAAGAGGCCAATAGCCCTTGGTGATGCAAAGGACGAGAACTCTTTTTGCACACTGTGCCTGGTTCAGTCCCCACTGAAGTGAACCAAAGCCTTTCCACTGACTTCCATTATGGTGGTACCCATCATAGTCCTAAAGCTCTTTAGAAGCAAGTTATCTTTAGCCACTGACCAGTTGTTCAATGGCTGTCTCACTTGCATTCCAAAGACCTTTATCCCACACACTACTGGATAAAGCTTTCCGAAATGCAGCAACTGCATATGGTTCGTGTCCCTTATAGCCGAAATATCCTGGGATAGAATTTAAAGATTTCACTAACTCTGCCAACCCCCACCATTTAAAACTCAGACCCTCCCCCCCACTACCGCCCTCCCCCCCAAAAAAGCATGGGATTGCCTTAATCATGTGGGCTTGGTGGACCACCATGAGTCCTCATGTAGGAGCTATCTTCCTTGAGGGCAGATGGATTTCAGCCCCTTGGAAACAGTGTTTACTGTCTTCACTGGGAGCAGCCTGTGACCAGCTGGGTCTTTAGCGCCACTCACATTAGCAGCAGCCCTATTAGTCAAGAAATAAGCTTAATAAAAAACAGACTCAGTCAGGAAAACCCTTATAAAACACCACATATACTTTAGGAGCAGAGGCCTGACAGAAGCCTGCTGTGGATTTTAAGAGTCTGCTCTTTTAACATAACAGTGTAAGCACAAGTCGAACTATGTATGTGTAAGAAATTGTACTGTAACTGTTTGCAAGACCAAGAAAAGTGACAAAAGCTAGAAGGCCAGTTTGAACTAACACTAAACCTGTACGGAGAGGAAGAAAGTTCACATGGAAATGAGAAACTAATACATATACACAAGATGTTTATGTAACAAAGGTAGGTTAAACCTGTATTGTCTAGTGCTGGAAGCAACAGATGAGGTCATGCAACTGAGCTTCCCATTTGTAACTGAATGCTACTGAGTGTTTGCCTTAATAAAGATTTATTAGACACACCTGCTAAGTGACTAAAGCCAACAATATATTGCAAGTCTTGCAGTAACACTGAATTGGTACTACCACCCTTGGAAGAAACATTTTTTTAGGGTGTAAGTGTGTCCATGTGCAAACAAACAAAAAGTAGAAAAAGTCTGCCTCACTTTAATTGATAAAGGGACAGCATTTTCAGTGCCAAGTATGCAACCCTTTGCAAGAAGTAAGTATATTTAAGGTATCACTTCTTTTAAAGCATAAGGCAAGTCCTGTTTTTTCACTGTCTGAAATCTTAACGGCAACAAATCTGTGACCACCTAGAACTGTCAGTGACCTGTGGACACATAAAATGGCAATGGTAGCAATGACAGAACTCTTGAGCCAGAGCCTACAACTGGAGCTGGTTAGCAGTATATAGCCTCTATTACATGCAGTTAGGACAAGTTGCATACAAACGTATTTCCCCAGAATGTCCTATATTATGACTGAACCCCAAGAGATGGCAGCTAGTTATGGATTATTTCTAGTATTGGACACTCTGATAATTGTTAGAAAACAAAAATTCACAAGTAACTTGGGTTTAAAGCAGACCTCAGCCTACTTGGCAAAGAGTTACATCTATATAGCTTTCTAGGTCATGCCAAAGTGCTCTGCTACTGCCGAGACCCTAACCCAAAATGAAGAAATATTGCCCAGAGATTTCATGTCAGCTAACACCAATCTGAGGTTTTATGAAAATCTATAGTGCTCTGAAAAAGGCTCCCACTTTCTGATCAATACCACTAAATACCTCAGTGAGCTCCACCTCCCTATCCTAAAACAAGGCCCCACTACCCCAAGAACTGCTCCTGCTTCCTACCAGCTTTTTAAGTACCGGGGCATGTAAATAATGCAGAGGAATATACCACAAGTATATAGCTACATGTACCCACATTTTAAGTGTTGTTTCCTCTTTTCAAGTTCAAGCTTGCATTCTTAATGGCCTTTTCCTGTTACCTTTGCAGCTTGAAAGGAGTAAGAGCATCCATTTTACGCCCAACTTTTATCACCACTCGTTTCTCAATGCCCCTACCTCTCTGAACATAAAAGGCAGACTTTCAGTGATAAGGTTCCATGTATATGTGGGTAGGCACCATGTGACATGAAAGAGGCAGGGTGGCTTATAAGAACAGCCATACTGGGTGAGACCAAAGGCCCATCTAGCCCAGTATCCAGTCTTCCAACAGTGGCCAATGCCAGGTGCCTCAGAGGTAATGAGCAGAAGAGACAATCAAGCAATCCACCCAATAGCCCATTCCCAGCTTCTGACAGAGGCTACAATCCCTGCCCATCCCAGCTAATAGCTCCCTTAATAGCTATCCAAAAAAAGAACTGATCTAGTTCTTTTTTGAGCCCTGTTAGTCTTGGCCTTCACACCATCTTCTGGCAGAGTTCCACACTATGGGCTTGGCTACACTTGAAAGTTGCAGCGCTGGGAGTTACAGCGCTGGTCGTGCAGCTGTGCAGGGCCAGCGCTGGTGTGTGGCCACACTCACAGCTACCAGCACTGGTGTGTGGCCACATTTGCAGCATTTACAGCGCTGTTGGGAGTGCTGCATTATGGGCAGCTATCCCAGCATTCAAGTGGCAACAACGTGCTTTTCAAAAGAGGGGGGTGGAGTACTGTGACAGGGAGCGGGAAAGATAGAGTGGATTTTTGGAGCCAACACTGTGTGTTAGCTTCCCTGGATTTAAAAATCACAAAATGTTCGCGAGCCCTTAGTCTTAATTGCAAACAGCCTGCATCCAACGCTGTTTCTCTGTCAAGCAAACTGCTTGCCTCTCATTTGACCATTCACAGCCAGGTACAGATAGCTCCTGTTTGCTGTGATCAGTGTTTGTTTTTTAGATAAGCAGTTCAACAGAGCTCCGGTCGGAGTTCACAACAAAACAATGAGAGGCTGCATAACAAAACAAAGAGAGTAATTTAGTTAAAAGCATTCTGGGATATCTCCTTATTCCCCAGAGGCCAATAAAAGCGCTGGTGTGTGTCCACACTTGATGAGCAGCACTGGATCACCAGCGCTGCAGCCAGGGAGTTGCAGCGCTGGATGTGCCTTGCAGATGTGGATGGTTACTAATTGCAGCCCTGGAAAGCCTCTACCAGCGCTGCAACTTGCAAGTGTAGCCAAGCCCTATGTATTTATGAAGAAATACTTCCTTTTGTTTTAAACCCGCTGCCTATTAATCTCATTTGGTGAGCCCTAAGGGTTATAAGGGCCACCACACACTTCCACACCAGTCATGATTTTATAGACCTCTGTCACATTACCCCTGAAGTCATCGGTCAAAATTGAGAAGTCCTAGTATCATTAGTTCAAAAGCCCTGAGCTCCCACCCATCAGACAAAATGAATTCCTTTTGTTAAATGAGCTGTGTCATTAGACCTGAACATATAGATGTTCTGGGTTCAAGTGTTGAGTGAAAAAGTCATTTTAAATGAAAACGAGACAGTTTTTAAAATTAAAGGTTTTATTATCAATCTTGAGCAGCATAATCTATTTTGCTGACTCAACTGAAAACAATTGTTGGAAGCACAAAAAACCCTCTGATATAAAGCTTTATGTACAGCACAGATGTAGAGCTCTTAAATGTCTAAAGCTATTAGTTTAATTGAAGACATTAAACTAATCTTGAATTACCATTCACATGTTTGAATACACTGGGAACTAAAACGTTCAGATTTTATTTTTTTGAGTACAAAAAAATTGAAGTTATTAGCTTTAGTTATAAAGAGCTCTGCCCAAATACACGAACTATACACTTGACATCCACAAAAATGTGAGCAAGAAAAGGATTATCAAAAGACATTTAATACATTTATTTCATACCCCGCAGTGGTCCATATCTACAAAGTTGTCCCTCCCCCACATCCAAACCCTTCCCCACAGAAAAATCACATACTTACCACAAGTTTTAGCAAGTATGCTTTAAAAAAGGCCCCTGGGCAAGTTACTTATATAGTTCAATTTCCACTGTCAACGGATCTGGACCTTGACCGAGACCTCTGCCGATCCACAGATGCTGGAGATTTTGATCTACTAGAAGAACCTCGTTTCTGGCTCTTCTCAGGCATTGGAGACCTACTAACTGAACGAGACTTGCTACGGCTCCTACTCCTGGACCTGGTGTAAGACTTGCGGCTTCGGGAACGAGAACGGCTGCGAGACCTGGATGAGCTCCTGCTACGGGAACGAGACCTGCTTCTGGACCTACTAATGAAATTATACAAACCGGAGTTAGCTATTAAGTACTGATATTGCAATACAATAGCAATGTAAAATTCTGAGTGCTTTGTGTCCAGCAGATATGAGTGTTCACAAGGAAATTTCAAATTCTATTTTAGTCTGTACTTCAGCATCATTTGGAGGTTTAAAAACTCGTACCTGTGTCTTTTGCTGCCTTCAATTAGTTTAATTTTCCTTCCATTGATTTCTTTGCCAGAGAGCTTTTCAATAGCATTCTTTAAGTCACTGTAAGAGGCAAACTCAACCACCCTTTAAAAAAAAATAAGAGAAAAAAACATTCACATTAAGTGCCAGGAATTACCTAGCCCATGTGCCAGATCTTTAAGTTTTGCTATAAGATTGGTTGACTCATTCATGTCAGTAAATGAACTGTGAATTAATATTTGCTTTTTTATTGAAATCCCATGAGGCTGTTTCAACTCAAGCTGTGGGCACCCATTAAGACTGCTGAAACTAGATTCAGTATTTAGAAATATCTGAATCTAGTAATGAACATTCAACAAGTTTGAGAGAAGTTTCAGATACTTACCCTTCATTTAGCTTAGGCCTGTGTGCATCTGCAAAGGTTACTTCCCCAGCTTGTCTCATGAAGTCTTTGAGATCCTAACACGAGACCAAATTTGTTATGCAAAGAAACAGAACTGTTTACATATATAAAAAAGACTACTGAAAGAGAAGATGTTAGATAAATTACAAACATGGCACTTGCCATACTTGTATTCTATCAAAATTGAATTATTGAATTATCTACATCAGGGCACGAAATAAATGAAAATAGCACATTGCTTTAAGCAAAATGCTGATAATTTTAACATTAAAGAAAGTATTAGTCTATATATGGAACTGAGTGCATATTACCTACATATTTTTGAAGTATAAAAAGAGACTGCAATAGAATAAGCCTTATGTTTATACAGAATGTTTACAATACACCAGTTATTTTGTGCCCCATATGTCATAAAAATATAGTTTACTTTACCTTCATTAAAATTTCCCTAGGCTAGCCAAGCAGCAAACTGCATTAAGCGATCGAAGATACCGTCATGATATATGCCCGACTGGCTCTTCGCCACCCATTTGAAGAACACTACCCAGTCGATGGAAGCCTTTAATCGCACAGCCCTCCCTATTAGCAGACTACTGACGGATGCAGACATTTTCTACTCTTGTGGAGTTACCAAGGACCACTTTACTGCGATCAGGATTCCAACGACCGACCACCTAATTTCGTATCTTTCAACTCTTTTCGACCAGGACCTCTTATTCGGAAGCGTTACAGGAGGAACAGCTCTCAACTTAAGGATCAGATCTCGTTAACTCTCTGGGATCGCTGCAAACTGGCACTTTAAGGAAGTGCATCGATTACGTCTAGACCAGCAAACACAGATCTAGAGGTGGCCAACTGCTACATTGTAGGAGCTGACTGGAAAAGTCAACCAGGCCCAACCAAGAGTGACCAAGACAACGATTAGGATAACCCACAGGCACTCCTCGTCATAAGGCCAACGACACAGATAGGCTGGCAAATAAAGGGTTTAATATGTGGTTAAAATTGATTTTGAACAAGAAAAAAATATATAAATATATATATTTATAAATTTCCTAATATTTACACTGAGTATTTACATATTACATTAGTTCTGAAAATACCTTAGTTATTTAAGATTACATTAATAATTTTCCAAATATATTTTATTAAAATATTTTTAGTAAAAAATATATATTTTACATTACATACCTATTAAATGAAGTCAAAATAGTCAATTATGTTTTAACAAACCTGCCAGCTGACTCGGGAAGACAGATTCTCTACTATCAGACGGTTTTCTGTTCGTACAGGTGGGGCATTTCTGTGTGGAAAGATATTTAGTTTCATCTAGAGCATTTAAAGTCAAGGACACTAAAATTTCAAGTAAGTTTTGCAGGACCAATGAAAAAAGATTGAGGTTTAAAACTGGGTACTCGGATATAAAATGTAAACTACAAAGTAACCTTCTATAAAATAAGCCAGAACATGCCTATTTCATGTTCAATTCAAATGCTTGGGGGGGAAGGGGGGGGACGGACTGTCAGATGGTGGTATGACACACACACTTAACTGGACCATATACATTAAGACTATTCGACTATACATACCTCCTGTCATTACGTGGACGTCGGCTACTAAAGCGATCAGAGTATCGCCCTCTGCCTCTGCCACCTCTGGAACGGGCCCGTGCATGTTCAATTGTAACCCTGGAAGAAAACAGGACTCCATTTCACCTGCGTACCCTTTGTTACAAGCTTGTGTGCTTTTGTTAATGAGAAATACAAGAGAACTTATATTCGTATTTTATATGAAGAGTAGTTTAGCAGTTTGATTTACTCTAGTTTTATTTTAAAGCTGCATATGAAGCAGCATACCGAATGCTATAACATCAAGACACTTACCTCTCACTGCAGAGCTCCTTTCCATCCAATTCATAGACTGCATCATCTGCATCCCTTGGATCCTCAAATTCCTATTTCATAAAACACCATCTTTGATACAGACATTTAACTAAAAAACATATGCAATCTGCCTAATTGTTAGAGATTACTACAGCCTTATAAAAGAAAGCATTAAAAGCAGGTCTCCAGTTTATGAAACTAAGCCTTGCCCACACTAGGAAATTAAGCTGGTACAACTATACCACTGGGGGGGGTGAAAAATCCATACCTCTGACCATGCAGTTAAACCAACTTTAACCCCAGTGTAGGCAGAGCTAGGTTCACAGGAGACTGACCTTTTAGGGAGGTGGATTACCTACACTGACAGAAGCCCTGCAGTTGGCATAGGTGGTATCTTCACTGAACCACTGCAGTGGTTTAAATGTATACAAACCTTAAACTACAGCAAAAATGATTACACATATTACATTACTAATAAAAACCTTAACTTTTTTAACAAAAAATTAATGGATGCGAAGCTTACAGGCTGCATTTCAGCATATTTGTATTGCACCACAAACTCTCATCACAGACAAGCAAGATCTGTTACCCCTACCCCAACTTCCAGCCATCCCAATTTAAACAAAAAAACAAAAACAAAACAAAAAAGCGTGCAAAATTACATGTTTTATTGGACTAGAACTATGCTTCAACTACTTGCTGGAAAGCAAACAGAGTTAAATTAGATCACTCCTTATCCAAGCAACGAATCTGCCTTTTTCTCTCTCACCTACCAGGTAGATCTAGTGTATTTCAGGAACATTACAAGCTGCTGAAGGCACGCAGCAGCCTCTGCAGGGAGATGAGTTTTGCTGCAACAGCTCTTACCACAAATCCGAAGCCCCTTTTCAGATCTATGTCCCGGATGCGTCCATATCCCTTGAAGAATCTCTCCACATCCTTCTCCCGGGCTGCAGGGTTCAGCCTCCCGATGAATACGCGGCAGCCGCTCATGGTGTCGTTAGTCACGATTAAATCGGCTGTAAGAGAAGGAAGGAGACCATTAGCCGCGCCAGCCGAGAACTGCAGCGGGGGCGGGGGATCAGGCACCCGAAGACCCCCCACACACACCCCTCAGTCAGCTTTTGTCCGCCTCTCCCCGCCTCACGAGCCGCAACGCCCACCCCACCCTCACTGCGCAGCCGCAGAGGCCAGCCCTGTGCCGCAGTCTAGAAGGTCCGAGAACATACGATCAGCCAGCCCCGCCCTCCCGCTCAGCTCCAATGGGAAACGGCCAAGTACGACGCCCACCCCTCTCCTCCACCAATCGGAACGAGCTATGCGCGCTCCCGCCCCACCCCCGGTGACTTTCCTGCTGAGCTCAGTGACCGCGCATGCGCGCACCGTTCTCGAGTTGAAGAAGAAAGCAGTAGACGCCGCCATTTCCATTTCACAAAATGGCCGCCCGAGCCGCGCCCCAAAAGAACAGCAATGATCAGCGCCCCCGCGCCGAGATTGGCACCCACCTCCCAGCGGTGGGAATTAAGCACCGGCGAGGACGCGACAGCAGCACCATGCCCTTCCTTCCCACTTCACTCCCCCAGACCGGAGACTGCCGTCCCCAGTAGCGCGCCTCCTCCCCGCCTGGGACTTCCCCGTCCCGCGTTCCCCGCAATCTCCAGTCACAGCTCCCCACTCTCCCAGCCATAGCGGGGCCCGCCAGCCCCTCACCAACCTGCGCTACGATGGTCTCGCGGTGCGTGCCGAGGCCAGACGGGTACGCGAGTAGGGTGCTCAGTCACTCACTGGCCGATCCTTCCTCTACGGCGTCTAGCTCCCGACTGGCGAGTCCGCGGCGTAGCTGCGCCACAAAATGGAGGCTGTTAGCACGTGACGTTTCACCACGTGACCCACCTCCGGCTCCCCCATGGGTGGAGAGGCGGGGGGGGTGGCGCCCTTCTTGGCAGAGAGAATCTAGGTCACCGGGTAGGCGGGGCTTGTCCAGGCGCCCCCCGAGTCGGGCCCGGCGCGGCCCTGCCTGTGAGTCCGGGGGCTGAGGCGCTGGGCCTGGAGCAGCCGTGGGGCTCCGCCAGTCCCGTGGAGAGCAACTCGGGCCGGGCACATCCAGTCCCCCCATTTCTTTATTTACACCGCCGGCCCGGTGCCCGTCCCACCCCCGGCGGCCCTGCGCGTCTCGCGGCAGTTGCTGGGTCACGTGCGTTTTCACACCGTGACTAACTCCAGGGGCTGGAGGAGCCTGGGAGAGGCCCCTGGAGCTTGGCGGGGGCCCATCAAGTCCAGCGCGGCAGCAGCCCCGTAAAGCGGGCCCGGGCCTCCCCTGCACGCTCGGCACAGGAATCAGGCGAAAATCTCCCCCTTTTCCAGCTCGGGGCAGCCCTAGCGGGCGGGGAGAGCTTCAGGCTGCCCTAGGCCCTCCCTTTCCCCGCTCCCAAACGTCCTGCCTAGGGGCTGGCCCCCCTGACGGCGGAGGAGAGGGATTAGGGGGGCGAGGTGCGACTGATCATATATTTTATTGGCCCAACGTCTGTTCATTGCAGCGTGGTGATGAATCCGCTGCTGACCAGCCCATCAAATCCAGCCTTGTTCTAGCATACAGAAGTCAGGGCCAGCCAGCTCCTTAAAAAGAACGTTTGTTTCGCAAGATCCTTTACAAACATCAACAGTAACTTGAAGCTGTCTGTGTGCGAGCGAGAAAAAGCTGTAAAAAACTGTCCTGAGAGAATAAAGCCTGGAATGAAAAGGGTTAAGCGTTGCAGCAGCCAGGAAGCCATCTTGGGGCTGCGGTGGAATACAAACAACTCTCTTTTCATCGTGCTACCTAGCACAGCAGCGTAACTGAATCTGAAATAAGATGCTAAGCCAATAGCCCAATATTTTGTTAACCCTTCTTGCTATCTTATCGTCTGATGATCTAACAAATTAAGAACTGCACCTCTGTTGAGCATCTCATGTTCAGGACAGCGACAGGAGTGAGCAAAGGCTTGCAGGAACTGAAAAGCAGTGTGCTCTTGCCCACCGGCCTATTAAAACACTAAATTAAAAATAGATGATAGATCTAAATAATTAAGGTTAATTCAGAACCAAGCAAATAGTGACAAAGTAAAGACATAGGCCAACTTCAGCCCTGGTTTAGCTCCATTGATTTTAGAGATTAATTTGGCCTAGGGTTGTTGTTTTTTAGTTTGGGTCCAGAGGAAGGCTGCAGTCAAGATAACAAATGGCCTACTGGGTCCAAGAAGAAATCTGGAAGGTTTCTACAAGTGGAAGAAATCAGAAAGTTACAAAAAGAATTAAGTTTAGTTGTTTCCTCTAATTTGGACTGAATTAATTGTGGGAGAGGGGAGCAGGTTCTTGCTGAGGGGCTGTGAAGCTAAAATATGAGACTGCCATGATGGGATGGAGCCTTTAACTCTTGGATATACCTTGAAAGATAGGAGTAAAAACTAAGACTCCATGCACATGTTAGGCAGAACTCACCGCTTTTTGATGGTGCTGGAAACAGAAGCAGAAATGTGTTTGAATTTCCTTCAATAATGAGTGGTGTGGTTTTTTTCTTCATTACTCCACTTTTTCCTGTCTCTTCACATTACTCTCTTTTCTTTGTTTCTCCATACCTTTATTTCCTTTTTTCTGCATTCCTGTTTTCCTCTATTAATACTTTCTCCCTTTTCCCTAACCTCTGTGTACTAAACTTCTCTATTGTTACCATTGGTGTACCTCCACTGGTGAGAGCAATAATGAAGTTCTTGTTTTAAAAGTCTCACTGAAATGGCAGAAATTAAAACACAACATAACCTTTGCATGCTCTTTGAATTTTTCATGGTATTTGATGAAAGTTGAATTGATACAGAGAATGTTTAAGGATGAATCATGGCAGTTTTTCACTGGATTTCCTTTTTTTATTCATTTTGCAAGAAATCTAAAACCCTCTGCACTTGTCTTTTATCCACATTGATACACTCTGTGTGGATTTCTGGTGAGTTAGATTGATAGTGTTTGTCTACAGAACATTTATAACTCTTTAGCCATCATAGAAAAATGTGCACCAAGCTTAAGCTTTTAGATTTTAATTTGATGAGAAATTTGCTGCCAGGTGGAGATCAAATGAGAAACTAACACGAGCTTAATCAAACTTGTTGTCTAGGGCAAAATCTTAATAGGGAGCATAATCTAAGAAAAAAGAGAGCAGCTCCAGAGACAAGTGGAAAAAAACGTGTGAGTGCAACTGCATGAAAACTACCACCCAACTTCATAAAAACAAGCCAACCTTGCTTAGTGCATGCTGCTTTGGCAACCCCCTGGTTCCTTAATTATCTCTGACAGTTGTCTTCAGTGGAGGCTCATATTCACACAAGTTTCAATTAGGTTTAACCCAATGCATAACTAGGTTTAATCCAACCCATAATAATAGTGACCTCAGTAGCGTTAATGGAGAATAACTTCCCAAAGGCATGGAATATGTGACAGTTGATAACCATATGAGGTCACTGTTAAGGTTTTGCATTAGACTACAAGTTTGATGAAGTTGGGGGTACATAATGCTTTTTGGTATCTATGGGAGATGGAAGCAGAGGGACTGTTGGGAAAAGATCAACAATAAAAAGAACGAGGAGTACTTGTGGCACCTTGGAGACTAACAAATTTATTTGAGCATGAGCTTTCATGGCCTAAAACCCACTTAATCGGATGCTTATGCTCAAATAAATTAGTTAGTCTGTAAGGTATCACAAGTACTCCTCGTTCTTTTTGCTGATACAGACTAACACAGCTACCACTCTGAAACATGTAACAGTAGTGAAGGTGGAAAGGAATGCACAAATCTTTCCCTTTAACAACTTAGAGTCTATACTAGAAAATTAGATCCACCTAACTATGTCTTTCAGGGGTGTGAAAAATCCATACCCCCTGAGTGACATAATAAATCCAATGTAAGATCTAGTGTAGATAGCGCTAGGTTGATGGAAACATTTTTCCATTGACCTAGCTACCACCTCTCAGGGAGGTGGATTACCTACACTGATGGGAGAACCCCTCTCATTGATGTAGGTAGTGTCTATACTGAGGTGCTACAGCACTCTACCTCCAGCTGCACCACTGTAGCATTTCAAGTGTAGATAGGCCCTAAATTCCATGCTTTTAAGGTTTTGGGTGGATAGAGTATGGCCTGCCACAACTGTTGGTAGTTTTGTGTGCTAATTTTAGAGAAACGTACTAAAGCGATTATGCTTCCGCTACACAGCCCAGACAAACTGTGTTTAAACTGTGGTTATGATTAAAAATGATTCTTGTAAACCAGCTGGACGAACAAAACACTGTTACAATACAAACGTTAGCAAAGCAGAATTATTTGCATATCAGGAGGAGAGAGTTTCACATGCATAGGTGGTGTCTATTCTTATCTGTAACCTCGAACACCCAAGGTCTTGTATTCCAAAAAAATTTAAGATGCAATTTCCTATACAGTCTGAGCAGCATGGAATTGTGTCTTAGGGCTGGTCTACACACAGTTTTGGACTGGTAAAACTACAGTGGTTTAGAACGGATATATTTAAAACAATACAGCCCTTTAATGTGGATGTAGTAATACCAGTATAAAAGTGTTTAGAATCAGAAATGTTTATTTTGTTAAATATATAGGAATAAGCTAACAAACTTTGTTAATGTAGAGCTAAGGTTACCCAGTGGTGTCCTGTGCCTTTCCAGAATGTCGAGGTCAGCAAAACTCAGACTTCTGAAAACCAAGAAATGAATTAGGGTACATACCCATGCAACCCTAAATCTGCCCTCCTGAAGCTGGTAGTGCCACAGGGAATTATTTCCATGCATTCCAGCTGAATTTACTGTATACTGAATGGTGTCAGGGGTTCTCGAACTTCATTGCACTGCAACCCCCTTCTGACAGCAAAAATTACTACATGACCCCAGGAGAGGGGACAGATGCCTGAGCCTGCCCAAGCCTCACCCCCCAGGGTTGAGGAGGCAAAGCGTGAGTCACACCACCCCAGGCAGGCAGGCCAAAGCCAAAGACCAACAGCTTCAGCCCCAGGCAGGGGGTCTATAACCTGAGCTTTGCCAACAAGGGCTTCGGCCCTGGCCCCAGACGATGGGGCTCGGGCTTTGGCCTTGAGCAATGGGGCTCAGGCTTCAGCCTCTGCCCCTAAGCCCAGCAAGTCTAATGCATTGGGATATAACATCAGCCCTGAGAACCCCATTAGAACAGTCACAACCCACTTTGGGGTCCCGACCCACAGTTTGAGAACCACTGGTGTAGGGATTTGTGAAGCAGCTTGGCAGAGCTAATGAAAGGCAATCTGGGGGACTAACATCCAAGTGTGTGATCAAAGGAAAGGTGCATATGTACCCTGAGAGATTCAGTATGTCTTATGTCAGAACTGTGGTGCGTAAGTATTATCAGTATCAGGGTACAGGGGTCTTGTTGCCAGGGGTATTGTCAGCCATTAGGTGGGAGATGAGTGTGATCTGTGGGATTAATGAATGGTAAGTGAATGTATAGTGTTAGATAGCATCATGTGCATAAGGGCGAAGGGGTTGTAAAATGAAATAGATGTGGTGGTCTTTCTATAGAGTAGTCTTTGTGTTTGAGGGTAGGGCAGATACAAGTGCCCGGGGTGGGCAAACTTTTTGGCCTGAGGGCCAAATCTGGGAATAGAAATTGTATGGCGGGCCATGAATGCTCACTAAATTGGGGTTGGGATCTGGGAGGGGGTGCGGGCTCTGGGGTGGGGCTGGGGATGAGGAGTTTGGGGTGTAGGAGGGTGAGTCTCTCCAGCCTCTTATAATGTTATTCTATGATCTTCCCCAAGTCTATCTGGATTTTAGATTTAACAGTACAGCACTATTTATATACAAAAATAAATACTAGTTTGCTTTGAATACATGGTATCAAAGTTAATTCCCCACTCCGGCACTTCGAGTGCAGAAGGTGGGGGCCTTCAACGATTCTAAAAATTAATACTCGCCACTCCAGGCTTGTATTAAACTCCCAAGGTTACAGCTTTTCCCTGACCTTGGATGGATAGATGCTGCCACCACCCAAGTGCAAAACCCCTTTCAAAACCCAGGAAGGCGCACTTGGGAATTCCTTCCTGAGGGGTATCCTCAAGCCCTTTCGCATCCCCCCCCCCCCCCCCCGGGGAAGAGCTGAGAAAGAAAACAAAGGAAATCAGATGTTGCCACCAGTTAATTAAACAGGATATGCACAAACCTCTTAGGACACAAAAATCCAATCCTGTTCTTTAAAAAAAGGTAAATTTTATTAAAAACAAAAAGAAAGAAAATACATTTGGAACTTAGGCTTTTTGCTAGATTTAAAAAAAAAATACAATTACAAGGATTAAGCATCAAGATAGCTTTCGAGGGCCAGTTTAAAGGTTACAAGCAAAACAAAAGCACCTGGGGTTAGCACAGGGGAGTCCACGAGCCATAAAGAAAGAAACCTAATCACATCTTCCTAGATATTTCCTGATCTACTTACATAGCTGGGGTTTCAAATGAGTCGTTTCTAGGTATGATCTGATGATTTTCATACCTGGCCCAAAGCTTTTTACAGCATAGTTCCAGCCTTGTCTCTGCATTCTGGGAGAACACCATAGACAGACAAAGGGGAAGTTTTTTCCCAATTTTAAAAAGTTCTGCCTTCCCATTGGCTCTTTTGGTCAAGTGCCCGCTCCCTTCCTTTTACCTATGGACTTTTTAACCCTTTACAGGTAAAGCAAGTAGAGAACAGCTACTAAGAGGGATTTGACAGCTGGCTGGGTGTCCATAAAAGGGAGCTACCCCTCCTTCATTTATCACACATGGATATTGTCCCCCTCAGTCTCACCCCCACCCTCACCATCTGTGTCGCCAGGTAAACTGTCTACCAGCTGTGACTGCTTTTCTTGAGGGAAAACTGTGAATACATGTTACCAGGCAGATCTGACAAAACTGCCAGTCTGAACTGTGCTGCTAACATAGGTATAAAAATGGCCTCCTTCTCTAGTTAGAGAGAGATTCATGAACTCTAACCTCAGACATCTGCAAGATAAAAATATGTACTATGTCACTAGGCACTGGGACACTACTTAACATGGGGAAGAATAGCTTCCCCTAGTAAAAAACTATGGGAATCCATATTAATGGTTTAACATACAGTAGTAAATAGGTAAGCTGGAGCATTTTAGAGGATTACTGTATTTCTTTAAAAGGTGGCTTGTAAAGGGTGGGGGGAAGTGATTTGGGTTGGGAGGGTGATTTTTCCTGTTTATTTTTACATTCGGGGAAGGGAGGACGGTACTGTGGTTAAATAATTGAACTGGGACTCGAGAGACCTGGGTGTTGTGAGGATAAAATCCATTAGTGATTGCCAGGCACTCAGATACTATGGTATCCAGTATGCTGGAGGATAGAGAAAAAGAGAAGAAATGTACTATGGTCTACCTTGCAAGACTAAATAGAGAATAAGTGAATGAGGCCATCATAAGGACCAAGAGACTGGAAGCTGTGTTAATGAGAGGGGAACGTATTTCATCCAGCTATTTAAGACTCTCTTTTGTTTAAATGTATTTAACTTCAATGGCTAATTAAGATTAAATTACTAATGCATGAAGGGTCCTTTTGTTAAAGCTTCAGCAACTTTTCTCTTTCAAGAGCTCACAATTAACATGTTGTGAGGCACAAGGCAGACCTTACATTCCTGTTACTGCTAAGGTAGAAGATAAGCAAAAAGAAAACATTTTTAAAAAACAAAATCTTTTCATGCCTTCAAAATAAAGCAGCAAAAAAACCCAAACAACAAAAGGACAAGTTCAATTCTTTAACAATCTTTTGCAGGTCACACATAAGAGTTATTTAGGGTTATGGATCCTCACAGCTACATTTTCTTGATATATAGATTTTTTGAAAATAAAAATTAAAAAGTTAGAATTTTGGCTGCTCAAAATTAAGAGGCAGAAGCAAATGTTGCCCAAAAGAGTTGCCAGTCCCTGTCTGATGAGTTTATATCTTCTTCTTGTAAAAAATGGCTCAGAGTTGTCTGGCAAAACAAATAGAGCAGGGCTGGTTCTGCCATACAGGGCAGTACAGGCTCATAGCAGCAAAATAATGCATTTATTTTTGCACTGTATATTGCACAGCCTTGGCATTCACTGGGCACATTGTCATATGTAAGTTACCGACACAAACTATACAGTAGATCAGAGGTGGGCAAACTACAGCCTGCAGGCCACATCTGGCCCGCGGGACCATCCTGCCCGGCCCCTGAGCTCCTGGCCTGGGAAGCTAGCCCCCAGCCCCTTCCCCGCTGCCTCAGCTCGCTTGCTCCACTGCTGGCGCAATGCTCTGCGAGCTCCTGGGGCAGCGCAGCTGCAGTGCCCGCTCTGACCCGGTGCTCTGACCCCGTGCTGCGTGGTGACGGTGGCGTGGCCCAGCTCCAGCCGGGTGGTGCGGCTGTAGCGCCGCCAGCCACCGGTGCTCCAGGCAGCGCGGTAAGGGAGCACGGAGCAGGGGGGATTGGGTAGAGGGCAGGGGAGTTCGGGGGTGTGGGCAGGGGTGTGGCTAGGGGTCGGGGTAGTCAGGGGAGGAACAGGGGGTTGAATGGGGGCAGGGGTCTGGGGGGGGCAGTCAGGAAAGAGGGGAGGTTGGATGAGGCGGCAGGAGGTAGTCAGGGGCAGGAGTTCCGGGGGCAGTCAGGGGACAGGGAGAAGGGATGGTTGGATGGGCAGTCAGGGGACAGGGAGAAAGGATGGTTGGATGGGGTAGGGGTCCTGGGGGCGGGGGCGTCAGGAATGAGAGGAAGGGTTGGATGGGGAGGCGGGGATCCGGGGGCAGTCAGGGGACAGGGGTATGTGAATGGGGCAGGGGTCCCAGAGGGGCCATCAGGGAACAGGGGGGGTTGGATGGGGCAGGAGTCCCGGGGGGGGCAGATAGGAGGTGGGGGCTGGGCCATGACCCCCTCTCCTAACCGGCCCTCCATACAATTTACGAAACCCAATGTGGCCCTCAGGCCAAAAAGTTTGCCCGCCCCTGCACTAGATGAACTGTCAAAGTCAGCAACAAGGTAGGAGAGGTAATATCTTTTATTGGACCAATTTCTGTTGGTGAGAGAGACAAGCTTTTGAGCTTCATAGATCTCTTCTTCAAAGAGGGCTTGGCTCTTTCACCAACAGAAGTTAGTCTAATAAAAAAAAATATATTACCTTACCCATATTGTCTCTCTAATATCCTGAGACCAACATAGCTACAACTACACTGCAAAAGTTGACAATACTAAGACAACTCCTTGTCAGACTGAGCAAGGAAGCAAGTTCCAGAGATGAGGGCCCTCTGCTGAGAATCTCCTTTCCCAAACTCAGATGAACAAGTTTTATGAGTTGGCTCAAATGCCCCATTTGATCTCACTTACCAGGTTAAAACAGGGATCTCACAAGTCTTGTTTCCAAAGGACTCTCTTCTTAGGATTTCCCACTGTTGCTATCATCACTACAGCTCCATTGAGCTTAGCAGAGGTCAAGATGGGAGATCTAGTTTACCCTATAGCTACTGATATTTTAACAGTTGTGTCTTCTAGAAATTCTTTGAACTGGGTTAGAGGTCACAGTGGTTAAAATACTAGCAGCTAATGGCTCTACTCTTGTACTTCCACCATTGCTAGTACCTGCAAAGTCTCCCCACAATAGCAATGGAGGGTACGTCTACACAGGAACTAGACACACATGGCTGGCCTGTGCTAGCCAACTTGGGCTTGCGGGGCTCAGCTGTGAGATTGTTTCATTGCTGTGTAGACTTCCAGGCACAGGATGGAGCTCAGGGTCTAGGACCCTGTGGGACAGGTGTAGACATAGAATCATAGAACTGGAAGGGACCTCATCAGGTCATCTAGTCCAGTCCCCTGCACTCATGGCAGGACTAATTATCTAGACCAGTGGTTCTTAACCTTTATTGCAGCCTGCACCCCTTTGGTTCTCAAAAAATGTTCTTGTACCCCTTAAACCTAAAAAATATGTTCTCACACCCCTTAAACCTAGATATATTTTTGTTTGTATATTACAGTAATTGTTAAAAAATGTATAATGTTAATAAATACATAGGTTTGATGAAACAAAGTAGTTGTACTTACGTGTCTGTGCTTAATTTGTGTTTTCGATGATTTACCTTCTAAAAAAATCTGGCATGTCTCGCACCCCCAGAAAGGGCATCTCACACCCTCAGGGGGTGCATGCGTGCACCCCAGGTTAAGAACCACTGATCTAGACCATTCCTGACAGGTGTTTGTCTAACCTCCTCTTAAAAATCTCCAATGAAAAAAATCTCCCTAGGCAAATAATTCCAGTGCTTAACCACCCTGACAGTTAGGAAGTTTTTCCTGATATCCAACCTAAACCTCCCTTGCTGCAATTTAAGCCCATTGCTTCTTGTCCTATCCTCAGAGGTTAAGGGAAAAAAAATGTTTCTTCCTCCTCCTTATAACAACATTTTGCAAACTTGAAAACTGTTACCGTGTCCTCTCTCAGTCTTCTCTTTTCCAGACTAAACAAACCCGATTTTTTCAATCTTCCCTTATAGGTCATGTTTTCTAGACCTTTAATCATTTTTGTCGCTCTTCTCTGGACTTTCTCCAATTTGTCCACATCCTTCCTGAAATGTGGCACCCAAAACTGGACACAATACTCCAGTCGAGGCCTGGTGTAGAGAGGAAGAATTACTTCTCATGTCTTGCTTACAACACTCCTGCTAATACATACCAGAAGGATGTTTGCTTTTTTTGCAACAGCATTACACTGTTGACTCATATTTAGCTTGTGGTCCACTATGAGCCCCAGATCCCTTTCCACAGTACTCCTTCCTAGGCAGTCAATTCCCATTTGGTCTGTGTGCAACTAATTGTTCCTTCCTAAATGGAGTACTTTGCATTTGTCCTTATTAAATTTCTTCCTATTTGCTTCAGATCATTTCTCCAGTTTGTCCAGATCATTTTGAATGGTAATCCTATCCTGCAGAGCACTTGCAATGCCTCCCAGCTTGGTATTGTCCACAAACTTTATAAGTGTACTCTGTATGCTGTTCTCTAAATCATTGATGAAGACATTGAACAGAACCGGACCCAGAATTGATCCCTGAAGGACTCCACTCCTTATGCCCTTCCAGCCTGACTGTGAACCACTGATAAATACTTTCCGGGAATGGTTTTCCAACTAGTTTTGCACCCACCTTATAGTAGCTCCATCTAGGTTGCATTTCCCTAGTTTATTTATGGTAAGGCCATGTGGGACAATATCAAAAGCATTACTAAAATCAAGATCATACCACATCTACTGCTTCCCCCTATCCACAAGGCTTGTTACCCTGTCAGAGAAAGCTATCAGGTTGGTTTGACACTATTTGTTTTTGACAAATCCATGCTGACTGTTACTTATCGCCTTATTATCTTCTAGATGTTTGCAAGTTGATTGCTTAATTATTTGTTCTATTATCTTTCTGGGTACAGAAGTTAAGCTGACTGGTCTGTAATTCCCTGGGTTGTCCTTATTTCCCTTTTTATAGATGGGAACTATATTTGCCCTTTTCCAGGCTTCTGGAATCTCTCCTGTCTTCCATGACTTCTCAAAGATAATCACTAATGGCTCAGATATCTCCTCAGTCAGCTCCTTGAGTATTTTAGGATGCATTTCATCAGGCCCTGGTGACTTGAAGACATCTAATTTGTCCAAGTAATTTTTAACTTGTACTTTCCCTATTTTAGTCTCTTCTGATCCTACCTCATTTTCACTGGCATTCACTACATTAGATGTCCGATCACCATCAATCTTCTTGGTGACAACTGAAACAAAGAAGCCATTAAGTACCTCTGCCATTTCCACATTTTCTGTTATTTCCGCCTTCTCCCCCCCGCACCCTCCATTCTACCCTGTCCTTGGGTCTTTCTCTTGCTTCTAATGTATTTGTAGAATGTTTTCTTGTTACCCTTTATGTCCCTAGCTAGTTTGATCTCATTTTGTGCCTTGGCCTTTTTAATTTTGTCCCTACATACCTGTGTTATTTGTTTATATTAATCCTTTGTAATTTGACCTAGTTTCCACTTTTTGTAGGACTCTTTTTTTATTTTTAAGCCAAGGTGGTCTCTTGCCATAGAATCATAGAATCATAGAATTCAAGATCAGAAGGGACCATTATGATCATCTAGTCTGACCTCCTGCAAGATGCAGGCCACATTAGCCGATCTACCCACTCTTTTAGCAAGCGACCCCTGCCCCATGCTTCGGAGGAAGGCGAAAAACCTCCAGGGACACTGCCAATCTGCCCTGGAGGAAAATTCCTTCCCGACCCCAAATATGGCGGTCAGCTGAACCCCGAGCATGCGGGCAAGACTCTCCAGCCATACCCTCTGAAAGAGGTTAAGAATATCATATTATTGACCCAATTTGACCCAATTAAGTACCAGTTTGGCACTCAATTGACCTATTGACTAAGCCCGTTATCCTATTATACCATCTCCTCCATAAACTTATCTAGCTTAATCTTAAAGTCATGGAGGTCCTTCGCCCCTACTGTTTCCCTCGGTAGGCTGTTCCAGTATTGCACTCCCCTGATGGTTAGAAACCTTCGTCTAATTTCAAGCCTAAATTTCCTGACTGACAATTTATATCCGTTTGTCCTCGTGTCTACATTAGCACTGAACACATACTTCCTATCTTTCCTAGGCAGTGGGATAGTTTGCTCTTGTGCCCTTAATAATGTCTCATTGAAAAACTGCCAACTGTCTTCTATTGTTTTGCCCTTTAATGTTAAGAATGTTTAGCCTAGACAGCTCATGTGAAGGCCTATTTGGGGCAAATGCTTGAAGTATCTGTTTTTGGTAGACACAAGGTCTTTGGTTCCCTTTATACCTTTTCAACACTTGTGTAGTGTGTTATGCCAACAATGTATTTGGAACACACAGCCAGATTCTCGGCACTCCTTGTGCTTGCTTTGTACGGCTCATTAACATTAGAATCTTAATTCTGCTCCCATAGAGATGCCACACTTCTATCACTTCCTCCTTCTATCACATTTTCCCCTTCCCATGGGAGCAGAGTTAAAGTTGTTTTCCAGACATTTTGATTATATTTAATACATTCTTTTTTATACTGAAAGGCTGATTTTTGGAGTGTCTAACATTTTGTTGTACCCCTTGATCTGCCCAACTAAACCCCCCCCCCCCAAAAAACATTACATGACAACATATAAAACTAGGTAATTTTTGTCATTAGGTTTTGTGAGAAGTTTTCAATGTCAGGAATATAAGAACTTTTTTTTTTTTAAATTTGTCTGTTACTTTGGTTTAGTATTCAAACAATTTCTCCTTCAATCCCTGCCAAAATGCCTTATTTGTCTAGGGGAGATTTTTCATAGTTTCATTTTTAATTGATTAACATAGTTTTTAAGCAATTTGCAAAGGTGAAATTTGTGGCAGTACTGGGAACAGAGCTCTTCATAGAATCATAGAATATCAGGGTTGGAAGGGACCTCAGGAGCCTGTGTAACCCATCTCTCATCCACTGGGGCATAGTGCTTTGACACAGATGACTTCAAATCTTTATACTTTCTTAGACCAAGTTTAATGGGGCTAATGCTGACTCCTCTTTGAGATGTACAGATGAAAGAACACTAGGTACGTTTTTCATTAGATTACGTGGTTGAGGCAGGGGCTATGGAACTGCAGACACAGGGTTCTTGCCTCAGCTCTCCACTTGGATATGGTTTATCTAATAATCTAGTCACCTAAAGTCATGGTTTCGTTACACAGTTCCTCATTTCCTGTAATGTCTGACACAAATCTTCATGATAAAGCCACCAGATCAGCTGTGTGTGCAGATGATAGCTCTGTGCTGCAACCTAGGTCCCTCTCCTGCATCTGTTCTCTCATACAAAGCAGATTGTTTTGTTTTACAGCCAGCCATTGATAATCCCGTGCAGCCCAATTGGGGCAAGGTCATCTCAGAACCTTAAAAGCAGGGATGCCCAAACACTGCCCCCATAAAAACCACCATGACCATTTACCAAGAGGAGCTGCACTTAATTTACCTAAAATTCACCTATGGAGCAGTTTGCAGCCACCCTCATCTTTAATAATACTGAGACAAGATCTACAAGGCTGCCGGTGCCAGCTTGCACTGCTTCAGTTTAGGTGAACATTAAGGATTTCAGGCTGGAACTGGTTCTGGTAGCTCCATTGACTCCATCTCCACACTTAAAATGAGACTGGGACATGACTGTTGTGTTCTGTATTACTCTGTGGGCCATGCTTTTGCCTAAGCTACACTTTGGTCTCCCAAACTCTGAGCTGTGAAATGAACTTATCATTGGTCACCTGACTTGCCAATCAAAATTGTAAACAAATCCCTCCCATTCTTCACTTTCTGTAGAAAACATTCCTTTTGAACACGAGATGGTGCTATTCAATCACAGTGGCTTCTCTGTTAGAGGTTTTTCTATTCTTAACCAACACAGTATAAATAGAATCACTAAATGGGGGACTACTAGCATCATTAAAGTTGGAGAGACCTCAGAAGGATCTGCTGGTAACTCCTGGTTCTGATTAGAATGGCTTAATAACTTTAATTCAGAATGGCAGTGAAGTGAAAGTCCTTCCAATAACAGTGCTCTTCAGTAATAGCGTGTCCTATATAGCCTGCTTTTAACTTTCTTGCACTGATTTCCAAGGAAGCACGTCCTGGTTAATAATCTACCCTTCTCTAGGCTGGCTCCGCCCCCAACTTTTTCACATTTGCTAGGCCTTCCACCTTCCCTTGCATAGCATGGGTGGTGATGCCTAAGCCTCTGGGCTAATGAGTCATGTTTCACAAGACATTTTGGCTAATATAATTAGTCATTCAATGATCTGATATTTTGAGTAATCATCTCACAGTACAGTAGTAATAGATAATATACTTTCAGGTCTGGATTTACTATGCATGGTAAGGAGGACTAGGTGATTTAAGTGAGTAGTAATGAGCTAGAACTATTTACCTCTCCGTCACCAGTCCAACAGTTAACACACCCCAGGTCAATAGTTAACATCTAGAAATGAATGAGCTGGGGAGGAGGGTGTTGGTGTGTCTCAGCAAAGAGGCCAAAGACCAAACAGATCTGGTAATTGAACTATCGTTTTTGTAAGAGGACTGCTCAGTGCAACAAAAATAAGTCTATGCACTGGACTGCAGGCTGATAACTCACTACTTGATTTAACTGCATCACAACAGGAAAACGTCCACTGATTAAACATGTAGTAAGGGAGGAGTGGAGCATGGATCAATCCCATATTACGCTGGGTAGCCCAGTTAACCCTATCATTAGCACTTTACTACAATCTGCTTGTCCTCCTGGTGCCCTTGCCAGGGCATGGTTGAGCACAGCAGACATGGCCAAGGCACAGGACAGTGTTGGGGAAGCTGATCTGTCTGCAGTCATCAAAGTTTTTATTGTGATGGTTTTTAATTATCACTAGAAATGCAAAACAAAGATAAATTATTAGCACCAGAGGTGAGGTAACCCTGGCCTTCAATATTATCCAGTGGGATAACATCCCAACAGATACTGGCATACCCCTCACAGTGCACCATGGCTGGGGTAATGCATCATGATCTGGACATAATTTTTCAACTATGATTGGTGAGATGTGACTGATTTGCCTCTTCAAAAGCAAATGAAGATTCCCACCATAAAATGACTCTCAATGCACAAAATAGGTGGTAAACCGGAGTGGGGGGGTACAGGGGAGTGGGAGAGGAAGACAAGGTCTGCATGAGGAAGGGAGAAATTGGTTCAGTCGCTGTGGCCCATTCAGTCCTTGGCATCTCTGCCAAGACTGCCAACTGCGATGGTGGGTTTTGTACTGTGAACCCCGGGCCATCGGAACCAGGATTGTGATGATAAAATCACACCCCAACTAGTCAACAAGTGATGAGAACTTTTGATTCTTATTGAAGTGGGAGAGGGGAAAATTCATACTGGTGTCCCAGCACCAAGTGTTGGCACTGCCCAGATGCCCACATTCAGCAATTGCTACATTTTATACCATTTTGGGAAACTCTTAATTTTGCTACCAAAATGCTGCAAGTGGGAAGATTCAGGCTGTTTGGTTCAGCTCTCCTGGATGGCTCTCTAGACTCCAGCTCTTCCTGAGGCTCCATTGACCTTCCCTGAACTACAAAGAGGAGGGATTCTTTTCCAGCTAGGAGCCTGTAATGGTCTCATCTCAAGCTGGGAGTGGATCATTCAGCCCAGAAACAGGATAGCACAGTAGTAATTTGGAAGCTGTGTACCGAGGTGTTGCATTCATTAACCTACTTGTACTATGAATAGAGCGCTAATATCTCAAGCTTTCATCCACTTCACCTCTATGTGTGATACACCCTGGATTTGGACTTCATTGAAATCATTGGAGCAATAGTTGTGCATTATTATTGGCTCATTGTATGTATGTTATTTAGTGAAGGAAGCATGATTCCATCATGGTTAAAGCACAGGCCTTGGCCGCGAGGGTATAGGGGGGCTGTCAGAAGAACTATGTTCTTTCCTGGCACTGCCAGACTTCCTGTATGACCTTGAGCAAGACATTTAACCTCTCTGTGCCTTGCTTTCCCATGTGTAAAATGGAGATAATACTGACTGTCCCTATGGGATGATGCACAGATGAATTCAGGACTTTGCAAAGTGCTTGGAGACCCTGGGATGGAAGGCACTGTAGAAGTGCAAAGTGTTCTTATTAATACACAGAATAATTCTTTTTACAGTTTGGCAGAGGAAGCAATACATGGATCCAGATTAGGATTTGGGATGTAGGAAGGTGCTAACATCTCAGAAACCATCCTGATGAGACTTCAGCCCCAATTGCTGTAAGTCTCTTGAGAGCAGCTGTTATTGTGCAGTTTCTGCCCTCCTGGGCAGACATCTCATGGGAACAGAGAACAGTTGTTTTTGCAAGACTGCTGTCACATCTGAACCACAGCTGAGATGTGCATTCCTCCAGTCTGCGAACCAAAACAAAACCCAAACCCCAGGGACAGGATGAGCTCTAGGAATTAGAACTGAAACCCACCCCCACCCCAATCCCTTTTATTCTCATCTCCCAAATTCAAGTGTCCTGGTTTTGCTCCATGTCAAGTTGTTAGTTAGGGCAGGCAAACTCTGAGTAACCAAACTCCCATTGTCTGAGAGGGCTGTGAAATCAGAGGTTTGTTTCCTTGAGCATGGAGCATTCATGTCTGACCTCTGAGTGATGATCAGGGTTTACCTGTATTATTTTGTTAAGACTTTACACAAACAAACGGCTCTAAAAATAGGCAGGGAGCTGAGCTCCTCTAAGGGAAGAGCTGCCTTTCAGGCCCAGCCCATGTGCGTGGCCTGATTAAGAAGCATACAGAGGGGAACTGGAAAAGCTGGCTGTGCATGACTGAACGCCTCTGCTGGAACCCGTGGCTTCACCTCAGCCCAGCTCCTGCTATGCAGTCAGTTTCACAGACGGCAATTTACACATGGAAGAAAGTCAAGCACTGGCCAGCCCTTTATGCCCAGTCCTTTGCCTCTGCCCCACATCCTTCCTTTAGAGCCCTTTGCTGTCCCACACTGACACTAAGGGGTGCATTTACAGGTAACTGACTCCAATGGAAATGATGTAGGTATAACACCCCAATTACAGCATATCGAGTTAATGACAGCAGTGGCTAAAACACTGCCGAGAGCTGCCCCTCCCAGTGACCCATGAAGTGACTGCTCTGCTCCAATTTGCACCGTGTTCTCTTCACAGCCATAACTGGCTCCCAAGGCTGCTCACCTGCTGGTGCTCTGAGACTGCCCCTCGCATGTCACTTCCAGCTGGCTGGCGATTCTCTCATCCAGCACAAGCTTTGCCTGGCTCTCAGGCAGCTGCTTGAATTGTTGCCCAAAATGACCTGCCCTCATTCTGGGCCACTGGATTTACGGCCTATGCAGCATGGCGCCCTCCCTTTGCATGGTCACCCCGGCTCCTATCAGCCAGCTCAGGGACAGGAAGAGCATGTGTCTCACACCAGGCAGGTCACCCACACAGTCACTTCAGATTTATGAGCTGGGAACCTTATCCTCCCAGTTGCCATGGAAACACAGCTTGCCAAGCAGGGCTGAAAAGAACAGAGCAGGCTGGTGAGCTTCCCCTTCACCATCCCGCTTGGCCTGGCCACCCTGCACTGCGCCAGCAGGGGCCCTTGTCCCACCGCCAGGGAGCATGCATGAGAGATTACCAGGGTCAGCAGGGGAGGGCGGGAGAGAACTTGAGGGGGGTTAAGGCTTTTCACAGTGGATGGAACCGCGCTGTACGAACACAGAACAAGACAGCCCCTGCCCCAAAGCGCTTATGATCTACGTAGAAGACAAGTGGCAACAGATTGGCACAGACAGGGGAGTACCAGGAAACCATGAGTCTTTGTGCCACATTGCCATGGTGGAGGGAACCTGGGCCCTTCGTGCCCTTGGATCCTGGGTTTTGTTGTGAATGCAGCTTCAGGCCTGCAACTCCGAGGATCCTGTGCTTTGTGATGATAGACAACCTGAGCTCTTCATGGCCCAGGCTCCTGTGGCTTCTCAGAGTGGTTGAAGGCTTGGTCTTTCATGCCCTGGGGCCCTGTGCTGGGCTCCTGTGTAGATTGTGAGGTTGTTTGGGCTCTTCAGCTCCACTGTCCTCTCTTTGGGCTCATGGTGTGTTGTCAGGCTTGGGCTTTTGAAACTGCAGGAACGTGGCTTGAGCTAGTCACTGTTGTTCCAGAATGAAATGGGACAGAATTGAAGAGTCCTGCATGGTGCCCCGGGCTCAGGGCAGAGAGAGACCACATTAACGTGGGACAGAACATTTTGCTGCATACAATTGCCAGCTAACAATGGTCAGTGATGATGCCTTCCAGTGACAGAGCCACCACCATGCTCTAGTGATAATCCCTTCTGCTGCTCCCCAGGGCATTGCCCTGGAAGGTTTCCATTAACAGACACTCTTCCTAACATAAAGCAAGCCCTGTGCTCAACGGCCTCCAACACAAAACCATTAGCCCCAATTAACATACCAGTATGGGGGTGGGGGTTGTTTTCATATCCTGGGGTAGCCCCAAAGGTGGGTCAGGGAATTGAGGATTCACAGAAGATGCCAAGGAGTGGGAAAACTGTGACCTATTGGAGGGCAAACTGGTAGGAGGGAGCTGGAATCCTATTGGAAGGCACAATGGGGTTGCTGCGCTCAGCAAAGCTGGTGCTGATGTGGACTTGTTACAGGATTCACGCACTGTTACGATGGAGCTGATGTACTGGTGGTTTTGTATTCATGGATAAGCCATACACACCAGAATGTCCTCCCCAGGGTTTGGGCAGGACACTGAAATGCCTGGCTTAACACCGGGTGAACTTAGGAGGATGTCTTGTTTGTGTATGTCTGTTCCTTCTTTTGAGCAGGTTTCCTCAAACCAGTTGCATGGCAGGGGCATTTTTGTCTGGCTGCCTCTGCAAATTGAAATCCTCCTTTGAGGATTGGCTCTTGAGGTACCTAGTACTGCAGACTTTTCCCTCCCTGCTGCAGCCCAGCTTAGTCAAGCTTTTCTGCACATGGCCCTCACTTGCTACAGGCACAAACCCAAAATGACAAATTGTTTCCGATACATTTAGCAGATAAAAGCTGCAGAATAATTATACATATTTCTGGCTGCAAGAGCTGCTGCCAGCAGCAAGCAGCCATAGCCCTGTGCAAAACACAGGGCTATAAAAATCTGTTCCCAGAAGGCATCAGCCCCACCCGCCCGTTTGACACACGAATGCCCACAGATGCCATGGGACTGGGGGAAGGATCCTCCATGTCAGAACATCAAGTATTACAGCATCAATGCAGTGTCCAGAAGTTATGTTTGAGAATGAATGGAAAATGCATTGTGGTAAATAAGCAGAGATGCCACCTCTTCTTCCCACTTAACCTTTCTTCCTATGCTGGAATTTGGGATGCAGAAAAATCCATGACAAAAGTTATCACTCTATAGAAAATTATGAAAAAGCCTTAGTGTCTGGATTGAACAAGATGGTCTGGCTAAAATAATCCCTATCTTCTTCCCCTGAATGTTGTGCTACTGATCAGCTTTCTTTAAAAACAAAAAACAAAACAAACCAAAAAGGCACCCTGGAGTATGCATTTAAGTATGCACCATGAGTCTGACATATTGGCCCACGTGAAACCCTCCCACAATAACTGCTAATATAGCCAACAATCCTCCATACTTAGAAATTCCTCACACTCTTAAAGACCCAGCAGAAAAGTTACCACATCCCACCATGTTAGTACAAAGCAACAAATTACCCCAATTGCCCTCTGAAAATAGGATCCCATTGACAGGAGAGAAGATAAGCAGGTTATAGAACTTTCCTAGGGCACCACCACAACAGGCTAGATACATTTGGGAACTGAAACCTATCATAAGCAATACCATTTTGTTCACCACTTTTACAAGACTATGATAAATTTTGTACAAAGTATGTCTTGTGAGGGATCATTGAAATATCATAATCTGCTGAACATTATTGCCCTGGTAAAATGTGCGTATCAAGATTGCATGTGAAGTTATAAGATTATACACTGTGTGTCCTTATAACATGCTCCAAGGTTAAGACAAACAGGCCCAAACCAGTTTTTCAAAGACAAAGACACAGTAGCACCACAGCCAGGTATTAAAGCGCTATCACCACTTAAGGGCCATTCTCCAGCAATGGGAAGGTGTAAACAAAAAAAATTTACATTTCATCACAGGGACAGTTCAAACCTCGCCTCCACAATGGACCGTGTGTCACCATGACTCAGCAAGGATGTTTCTAGCACAAGAAATTGAATTATAAACAGAGGAGGAAAACATTTGACTTCATGCCTCTTTCCTCCTCCCATCTCCTGCTCATGATATCAATGAATACCTGAATGGCTCAAGTAACGGGGAGGGGTCCCAGGCTGACAGGAGACCCAAGTTGTGAAATTTACAACAGCATGTGCTGAGACAAAACCTTTTGCTTTTAAGTTCAGGTAGCTTGTTAAGTTAAGTAGTAGCTTGCATTTGACTCTTATTTTCTTTTGTAACCAATCCTGAGTTTTATGCATCATCACTTAAAAACTCTCTCGCTGTAGTGAATACATTTATATTATTGTTTTATTTTAACCAGTGTGTTTGGATTAGTGTGTGGGGGAAACTCCTTTTGGGATCACAAAGTCAGTGCATTATCATTTTCCTTTGATGAAATGGACTGTATGAGCTTGTACTGTTCAGAACTGAGCAGTACAAGATGCATATTTTGGGGGGACAAGACTGGGACTTTGCAGGTGTCAGCCTGTATGTAATTCATGAGTGACTGGTCAGAGTGCTCAAGTATTTATCTAGGGGTATGGCTACACTTACGGTTTGCAGCGCTGGTAGTTTGCAGCGCTGGTCATCCAGCTGTGCAGGGCCAGCGCTGGTGTGTGGCCACACTCACAGCTACCAGCGCTGCAGTGTGGCCACATTTGCAGTATTTGCAGCGCTGTTGGGAGTGATGCATTATGGACAGCTATCCCAGCATTCAAGTGGCCGCAACGTGCTTTTCAAAAGAGGGGGGTGGAGTGGGGTCTAGTGTGACAGGGAGCGGGGGGAGAGAGAGAGGGGATTTTTGGAGCCAACACTGTGTGTTTAGCTTCCTGCATTGAAAAATCAGAACATGTTTCCGACCCCTTAGTCTTAACTCTTAATTGCAAACAGCCTGCAGCCAACACGACTCCCCGCTGTTTCACTCCCTCCCTGCCTCTCATTTGATTGTTTACAGCCAGGTACAGATGATCACAGCAAACAGGAGCTCTATTTGTTTTTTAGATAAGCAACGGAGCTCCAATCGGAGCTCCGGAGCTCGTTCATAACAAAACAAAGAGAGGCTGCATAACAAAACAAAGAGAGTAATTTATAAAAGCATTCTGGGATACACCTTATACCCTGGAGGCCAATCACAGCGCTGGTGTGTGGTCACACTTGATGACCAGCGCTGCAGCACCAGCGCTGGAATCCTTATTCCCCATGCTGAGTGAGGTGTACGGCCAGCGCTGCAGCCAGGGAGTTGCAGCGCTGGAAGTGCCCTGCAGGTGTGGCCACTTACTAATTGCAGCGCTGGTGGAGGCTTTCCAGCGCTGCAAATCGCCAGTGTAGCCATACCCTAGGAGTGAATTTGCACACTGAAGGCTGCGTGAGCAGGCCAAGAGTGGCTGTTCTGACAGCAAAGCAGCATAAAAGGCACCCCAGGCTAGAGAGTTAAGGAGATACAGCTGTTCAACAGTCCAGATTGTACCCTGGGGAATGTCACAAAGCCAAAACTTTTGATGGTCTCCATTTCTTCGTGGTTTCTGAATGTCTTCCCCCTCCTCACGTCTGTCTTGTATTTTAGCATAGATCAAAGGATGCAAGATCCCAGACTCCCATAATATAGGTTACTGAGGCAAGGATCGTGATTCCTGGAAACATGATTAATATTTGCAGGATTGAGAAATCCCAAACCTTACCCTGGCCAACAGAGACTCCACTGGCCAGACAGACAGCTGCCCAGCAAAGTTCAGCTTGGGTATGTATCCAGTATGGCTTTAAGTCTCATTTTTGGTCTGGGGTGGCTGACTCATTTTGGAGGTTTCCGGGAAGTTCAGGCAAGCACCTGTGAGGGAGTCTTACCTGGATTACCATGAGACTGTGCTCACTGCCTCAATTTCCCCTTGCTGGTAGCCCCTTCAGCTGAACCAGAAACTCCTCCCTCTCTTGGGTAACAAAATTTCAAGGACAAACATGTGGAAGAGGAGCCCACAAAACCCCAGTCTCTGGAGGGTTCATAGGCTTTTGGTTTCTCAGTCCAGGGGAGTGGAGAAGAGCTTCTCTTCCCTCTGTGCTGAAGTTGTGGCCCTGAAGAAGGAAACAATTGCCTGCACCAGTGTTCAAATCACCCTGTTCAGGGGCTCCCCACGCCAACAGTTTCAAAAGGACTCCTTTTCCAGCCTTCCATTCTCTAGCTGTCTCTCAGCGCAGGTCAAGATGGAGAGAGACCATTCCTTCCCCAAATGCCCTGGACTGCAGGCAGAGAGCTTATATACAGCTGGTTCCCTTCCCAGCATTCCTGGACAGTCTCCAACTCTCATGGTCCTTCTGGGCCACAAGTCCCAGAATCCATCTGTTCTTAATTTCTATCCGGAACGGGGCAGAGCTGGTCCTGCAACCTGTCTTAAAGAGGCAACATGCCCTAAGACAGGGTGTCACACCCCCAGTCCTTACTCTGGGACTCAGATCTACATATCCCCTAGTATTCTGCCTGCATTTCGGAATGCCTCTCCAATACCTCCTCCTGTTGTCCCTATCTCCAATTCAGGATCTCAGCAGATGAGCTTACCTTTCCTCCAGAAAGTCTCTCATCCCTCCTGCTTCTCACTACCAAACCCACCATTGTCCATGACCCTTAGACTTTCCCTGACCCTGAGGGAACCTTGTTGTTCCTTCAGCTCTTCTTTATCCTTCCCTTCCAAATCCTCCAACTTCCTACATCGGTGCTAACATTCTCCCTTTCCTTCATCCCAACTGCTAACCCCCTTTGTCTCTCTTCTTGTTTATTGTAACCCCCTCCTCTCAACTCTTCCCACTCCAGTCTATCGAAACCTTGCAGCAATTACTGCTCTTTGCACTGCAGTAGTGCCTAGAGGGTCTAGCTACCGTGCTTGGCACTGAGAAACAACTTTAAAATAACCACTGTGCTGCCACTCGAAACACCCCACCACCCTCAAGTATTTCCTGTCTCCTTACGCCATGTGCAAGTACCACCTCATCCCCCAAACTCTGACCCGCTACAACCTGCTTACATCTCACCTGACTTTCTTCCAGTCCTACTTCATGCACAGCGCTCTGCCCATCTTCCCTTTTCCCCATTCGTGGATTAGGGCCTTTCGTGTTGCCCTCTGTATCTTGGAAAAGGCAGCCAATCACACCAAGTGTCTTCCCTCCATTGCTGGTTTGTCACTGCTGCCTGCTCTTGTGCCACAGTTTTTAATGGGTTCTGATCTGCTAATTTAGGACACAGAAGCTCACTAGGCTTCTAGCTCAGTGTTCCTGCAGAGTTGTAAATTGCATGAACACGTATGATGCTACAGCAATTAATAGTAGAGGGAAGCAAAGTGCCTTGTTCAAGATCGGGGTTCTCATACTGGGGGTCGGGATACCTCACTTACATTACATAGGGGGTTGCGAGCTGTCAGCCTCCACCTCAAACCCCGCTTTGCCTCCAGCATTTATAATGGTGTTAAATATATTAAAAAGTGTGTTTAATTTATTGGGAGGGGGCTGCACTCAATGGCTTGCTGTGTGAAAGGGGTCACTGGTAAAAAAAAGTTTGAGATCCACTGTTCAAGATCATGCAGCAAGTTAGTAAATCAGCTGGGACTAGAGCGGGGCATCCTCATGCAGGGTCAGAGCTCTACACATGGCATATGTGGAAAACAAATAGAGATGGGTATATACAAGAACTGCGCCAGAAAATGGCCCCAGAGTTTGTCTCAGGAAATCTAGGCCCCCTCCAATTTGTCAGGAGATTAAGAGAATCTGGTGCTGGGATCAAGATATCTCAACCTGTTCTTAGGCTAAAGCTAATTTATACCAGGCAAGCTCAGTAGTCTTCATTATCTCTCCCCCAAACCAAGTGCACTCAATACCAACAGTTGTTTCACTGGCAGGTCCACCCAACCACATTCAATGAACACCTCACTCGTCTTGGAATTTTCCTTCCTCCTAGTCCTTCACCCACCACCTTTCCAGAGTCACTTTGCCCATTCACCTTCCACCTCTTATGTATTACGTAGGGGAAAGACTGAGCCCTACTATTTGTATGCATGGAAAAGGTGACTGTGCAGTCTGCTCATACGTAATATGGAGACAGTACCCCCTTAGCTCCCAGGTGTGGTGAGGCCTCATTCGTTGTCTGCAACAAGCTTTGACATCCCCAGATGGAAGGTGCTAAAGAAGCGTAGAGTATTATCAAATAACCTGCTGGTTGGTCTCTCCACTCCAGCCCAACAGCATGAGGCCAAAGGATAGCATTTTTAAAAAAAAGCACATGCAAGAGGGTAGCCATTCACTTCAAAAGAACTTTTTTAATTTAGAAATGCAGTTATATACATAGAACAATTAAAATTAAATTAAACTTTGTACAAATATTAAAACACTATCTTCACACCCACTGCAATGTACAGGAGACCAGAAAATATATATAAAATAAAGCAAAAATAAAACTGATTGAGTGACATCCTGCACAGCATCAATTACGTTTCATTTGTTTTAAAATCCCACATCTAGGAGTACCATTCTGCAAACAATTCCATAGTGGTGTAACTCAGATAAAAACCAGAAAACAAATTAATGCATTGAAGGCAACCAAACTTCCCTATCTGTAACTACCTGCAGTGTGCCCACTGCATCACACAGTGTCTGCTCCACAGACAGTTCAGCTTTGTGTTTGGTTTGAACTCTTATGTAAAATTGAGAATAAAAAATAAAGCATTACTTTTCAGCAGAATTAGATTGCCCCTCTCCTTGGCTCACCCTTGGACAGAAGCAAAAAGCGTATGTTCAAATAGAAGTGCATCAATTTAATTCAGACACATCCACTCTGGTGCAACCACATGTAACCTCTTAAAGTTATCCAGAAGGCCAAGTTAGAAGCAGTATGTAGGACAGAGCTCTCTGAAGAGAGGTCTGGGAGACTTGCATGCTTTGTCCTGGGATGGATGAGAGCAGGACAATCATTCTTGGGGTTTGTTTTGTTTTTTTCACAAGGTTTGAAATGTTGGCAGAAGATTCATTTCCAATATAAAAACACTCCCTCAAATGAAGCCAGCCTTAGGCAGCCTCTCTATGCTTCCAAGGCCTTTTACAGAGAGAACTGAAGTTTCTTAACTACAAGTTTCTGTGAACAAATGTTTTTATCAAATTTAATTGGCAGTTCCTTCTTTGCAGGATGAAATTTACTGTGCTAGTTTCTGAGAACCAGGAAGTGAAACAGATTATACTAGTTCTGCTGTCCATGCTGTGTGAAGTGAAGAATATTAATAAAACAATTGCTGTCCAAAAATAAGAACTAATTTGAAAAATTAGTTTAACATGACCTGTTGTAAACAGATCAGCAAGGAAATCTGAACATTTCTATCTTGCTGCGTCTCCACATTTTTACATGGCGGAGTCGTTGGTTTTTAGTATCTGATCATCTAGGCACAGTGAACCCTTCCTTATGGGCTCACCATTATATGCATTTACACCCAATAGTTTGAGCCACCTACAGGGCTTGCCGGAGCTTTTAACAGCTCCTACTCACTCACCTCAAGTTTTCTAGGTGCTCTGTCTTCTGTACTCACAGCAATGATCTCCCAGCCCAGCTTATGTCCTACAGCAGAACTTGCTGCGCTCACTGAATCCCAATTCAAATCAACCCAAATTCTCCACACTTGGGGGAGTCTTGTACTTCCTTCTGGAATAATGTCAATATTTCTCACTCTCCCAAATTACTCCATGTGCTGTGAGGGCAAGTCACACCTCCAGAGGCATAAAAATCCTGCTAAGTTGTCAAATTGTTAAATGGGGAAATCCTGAGAGAGAGATACTTCCCCTTGGAAGTGAACTAAGATGATGCTCACAGAGTGTAATTTTATGTTGCAAGTTTGCTGTTGGTTTAAAAGGCTGGGAATCCTCTGGCTCTGCTCCATCTCAGAGCCACAGAGCTCTAATTGTGCAGCAGTCCTACAAAGGAGAAGAACATTGCAGAACCCTGCTCCTTCCACCTGCAGTGGAGTGAGGCCCTTATTTATTAAAAAAAAAACAAAAAAAAACCAAAAAACCCCCCACAAACCACCAAAGTTCCCTTACGTGTTACTAATCCCTTTATATTATCCCAACACTGACATGATTAAAGTTTGCTTTTAATTCACGCTGCACTTCATAATTTGGGCACTGAGAAGAGACCAACCCAGTTCACTTTCATTGGTAGTCAGTTTCACTTTTTAGATCTCCTATACTAGCCTGGTACTGTAATACTTGGATTGCAAACACAGCAGATGAATATCCTTGTTTGAAAAAAAACCAAAAAACACTTTTCAATTGGAATAGAAAGGAAATCATGGAAGAATTTCTTTTGCACACAGTGTTTTGTAAATTTATCCTGAAAGGGTCCCTTTATGTTTTGTACCTCCTTACACTTTTATTTTAATAAGTGATAGTTATTTTTAATTTTCATGTATAATTAAATCATTTGAATGTTCTTGTTAAGCATTTCAGGGTACAGCATGTGTAAGACAACACAAAACTGCATCATGCTGGGAAGGCTATAGGGGGACAGCCTCCTTTTGACTACTCTGGTCTATGATTCCAGCAAGAAATGTATTCTTCACTCCAACTTAATGCTATCAAGTTATGGGAGAGCTCATAAGCAAGGGTTCTGAAGTTCTTGCTTCCATTGACTAAAATGGGAGTTCTGAGTCTGCAGCATCTTACTTATCTTTCTATCTCTCTTCCCTTCCCAGAAATTGATTCCTGCCCCTTCAAGTTTCCCTAAGACTTTAAAGGTACGAAGGTAATGGTCCATATGTTGCTCAGTAAAGAAAAAGGGTTGTTTTTTCTTTGAAAACTTATCTGCTGGACTTTTAGAACAGGTTTTTCCCCTCCTCATTCGATCTCATTTTATATGAAAGTAAACTCTAAAGTGGAATGCTTGGGAAGGTGAAACACAAGAACCCAAAAGCTGTTTCTGCTTGTTCCGGCTTGCATCGGATCTAATGTCTCTAGTCTGCATGGATGTTTCTACAGAAGAAAGTGGCACGTTGGTTTTCTGCAACCGCCAAGGCATCTAGGGGCATCAGAGATTACCAGCCAGCAGGGTACAGTTAGATCCTCCCACAAAAAGCCATGCTCCAGTATCAGTAGCTGCTGTTTTATCCTCTTAAAATCAAAAGAGACATTGTCTGTCTATTTCTGCTGATTACAGCCACATCTTTTCCCTCGCCCCACACCCCTCCCTCCCGGGAAAGAAACTCTGAGGGACTATAAAACAAAATTAAGGTCCCCTTCTTCTGTTTTTCTCCAGTTGATTTTTTCTCTCAGACTGGTGGGTAACCACACTATTGTGAGTGGGGGGTTAGTGGACACAGCCACTATGCGCTTTGTTAGGTGCATGACTGTCCGTTTCAGCATTCAAAGCAAGGTCAGGCCCTGGGATCAAATTCCAGCTTCATTAAGAGAATGCTCTTCTGTCAGCTGACAAGTGTGGCACCTGGCCTTTGCACCCAGGCTGCTGCATGTCAGCTCTGGTTACCAGGGAACCTTAAGCTAATTAGAGAGCAATTCATTCTATTTTTTCACTTTGATAAGAAGTGAAGACCAGGTTATAGGGACACTTATTTCAAACATGGGATTTTGTAGAAGAACAATTTTAAAACTAACAGTAGAAATATTTCCATGCTGATGTTTTTTTAAATTCCAATGGAAACAGTTTACAAACTAATACACGTATGCCTGCACTGTCTGAAAGCCAAATACTGCAGCACCATTAAGCTGGAAATGAAACAAGTTTGTTTTTTTTTAATTGTCCAAACTGAGACAGAAACAAAACCACCAAGGATAGTGAAAGCTGGATTTCTCAAATTCTTGCAGTAACCTAGGGTGTTGTAATAGGTAAAGAAGTTTGTTTAAAATGTACTGTTTTTAACTTGACAGTGTCTCTTTAAAACAATTCTTGCAACTTAATTTACAAGATACACGGGATGGGGGAAAATAGAGCTGTTCCCCATATACACACCCACTGTTACAGCTGTCCTGGGAATTAACAGGCAAATGCATCAGGGAATTTAATGAGCAGGGGAGGCAGGTTGCTGGCTATACACTGCAGCCAATCCCTGCCCACTGCAGCTGGAGCCTAACCTCAGTTACTGCAGCAATAATCCATTTTAAAGTGTTATATAACATTAAGTATTCTAATATAATCATTGCTCTGAGCAGGGAGTACAATTATAAAGGGGAGAGGAAGGGGGGGATGAGGTATTCAGCCAGAAGTCACAACTAGCTGAGTAAAGCCATATCTCATTGTTCCCTCCATTTCAAATACATATTTACCAGCTTCCCTTTGGGGACAACTGCTGGTTGATCACCTGACTAGGGTACTGGGGTGAGCACGCACACCTCCATCCCCAGCCCCTTTTGCCTTAGTTCAACTAATGAGCTGCAGAGACTTTTTTTAAGGGGTCAAGCACTGCTGCTGGAACCAACTCCCGGGAACCTGTTCTCTTGTCCTCCCTGCTTAACTCCTTTAAATCCACCACCAGGCCCCAAACATGCATTTGGCCATGGGACACAGTTGTCCCTTGTGCAGGATCATTCATGCGGGAAACGACACATGTAACAACCTCCAGTGTGTCACACCAGGCCCTACATACACCAGGGACAAGGAATGTATTTCTAGGCTTATTTTAAGACAGCTCTGTCAAGAGAGTCATTAAAACTCATGTTCTGGACTGCGGAGGGTCCTGCTCCAGGTAACTGTTTAAAAACTGCTCTGCTGTCTCCATAATGGCCATGCAACCAAACTGTCAACTCCACTCTTCAGAAGGGGTTTTAGCAAACATACTGTTCCCCTTCCCCATGAAGAAGAGGCCGACATGTGGGAGCAGCTCCAAATGCACAAAGAGGTCCCATTAGGATAAAACAGCAGCACAACTCTTTCCATTTAAGGTTATGAAGACATGCTGCAACTATTCAGAAAGTGTAATGCTGTATTTGAGTACCCTGTGTTATGGTATCTCCTGCCAGGTAATCGGGGATGTTAACCACAAACCAATGTTAATATTTCTGCGGACAAAACTGTAAATATAAAAAAGGGCCAATGACTCCAGGGAACACATTAAAAAGCTGTAACGTTTCCTGGAAAATTGAGGGAGTAGGGGACAATGTTTCTAAATGACTCTTCCATTTTTACTGTCATGTCAAGTTAAAAGTTGGTGGCAGGCAAACCCAAGCAGTTATGCAGGACAACCGATATTTTAAAAAAGTGTCAGACACCCGACACCTGCAAAAGAACAGGCCTTTGGATAAAGTGGACCACGATCATGGCACAGCGTGTCAGCAGAACAGGACTAACCTGCAGTTAACACAGGCTTGGTTAACTGGAGATCAGATAATCAGGGTTGTACTGTACGGTTTTTTTGCTTCTAGGTCTTCTCTACAACTAGCTTTTTGCAGAAATTCTCCTCGAGTTTAGCACCAGGCACTGCCCCTGTGCTAGACTAGCACTGGAAGGAACTGGTGACATTTCTCAGAGTAGACACAGCCCTAGACTTCAGGAAACAAAAACCGAGTGGATTGTGAGGTTGATGAAAGAAGGAGACGGTGGAATTTTTTGGAATGGAATCTTGCAGAGAGACTGTTACTCTGCTACATCAAGGGTGAATGTGGTATTTTGTGGGGAAGATATGGGGATAACAAAGAAGGCATGAAAGGGAGGAAGAAAAAAATCTTGTAAAAGATGTCAGACTTCTCTGCCTTTACAATAGTCAGTGATGCCTAATTGTTAATATGCATCTAAGTTACAGAACATACCACTTTATTTTAAAAACTATGAGCACTGCTGGATAGTGTAAATTACCCATATTGGGACTTCTCCCAAGCCCAGGTTCAGCCCTCTTGGAGAGTTCTGTCCTGCCCTAGTCATCAAGAGGATACTGGAAGAAAGGTCTTTATATAAACTATGTCTGCACCCAATGAGCAAGCAGTTCTTGGTCCCTGCTCTCTGGGCTGCTGAAGAGCTAGCGAGGCCCGTGAGAAGCTGCGACAAGCCGGTGTGAGAAGGAGAAAGGCACAAGTAAATAGCAGCTCTCCAAAGGCTGCAGTCAAACATCTGGCACAGGGAGGGAAGAAGAGGGAGGAGCTCAAATCCATTACATTATTCAAGCCCCTAATGCAGATGGAATGGGAAGGCCGACACTGCACCAACCCGAATGGCGCATCGAGGAGACAACCTGGCAAAATCCTTTGGATCTTCAGCTGAAGGGTCTCTGCTTGGAAGTAACCAGGGCCCAGCTCACGAAGGTGGGGAAGGCTGCACAGAATGCTTGCATCCCAAGGAAGAAGAGGGGAACCAAGAGGGAGAAGGCTAAACAAGTGCAGCAGGCCTCATGCTTCCTTCAACAATGGAATATCTGGGAGGGGAAAAAGAAAAAAAAAGAGGTCAGACTTTACATGGGTCATTCCACGGAGCTTCGAACGGGTGGCAGCAAAGTGCACAGATGAGGTATGTTATAGCCCCTCCCACATCCCCATACAGACAGACACAACCTCTTACAACAGTAGTGCAGTGTTCCCCCTCCAACACCAGGCATCACTTCTCCCCACTCCTTCTAGCAGCAGCAGACAACTGCAAATAGGCCTGTGGCAAGTTAACCTTTAACTACAACCAGTGCAAGCTCCCATGTAGGTGGGAGTTAGGTAGCTCCAGCATGATCTTGACACAGTAAGCTAACCTTTTGGTTAGTCTTCCTTATAACATAAGAACAGCCATAGTGGGTCAGACCAAAGGTCCATCTAGCCCAGTATCCTGTCTTCCGACAGTGGCTGGTGCCAGGTGCTTCAGAAGGAATGAACAGAACAGGCAATTATCAAGTGATCCATCCCATCGCCCATTCCCAGCTTCTGGCTTATAGCAATCTGCCCCGTTAAAAGAGGGGCCTTAAATAGTAATTTAAAAGCAGCGCTAGACACTGCAGAACACATGGACCGTCTGCCTATTTCTGCAGAGTCTGAATGGCCCACTGGATCAGCTTTTGGCAACACTATCCCTCAACTCTGCTACCCACATTTGAGGTTTTCCTCCATATTTGGGAATTTTGGTATTTCCCTTCCTCTAGGGGAAATAACCTTTGGGGTTTTATTGTTAAGTAGGTTTCCAAGTCATGTTACTGATGGTTATAGGGCTTGCAGCATTGGAAAATAAAGTTCTACAAACCATCTACGCTTCTTGACCTAGCGGGCCTAACCTCTACAGAAGCAAAGCTCTGTTGAGTCTCCACATTAGCTCCATCCTTGTAAGGCCTTTCCTTCCGCAGAGTCCAGAGAACTCAGAGGGCTGGTCCGTGTTATGCGGACTCCTGTCCACTACGAGACTGAAGCACAAGACCATCACAACTCATTCCTCTTGGGATTTCAAACTAGACTTGTGCTCTGGGTCTGTAGTGCTTTAAGCACTATGCTAGCCAGTCCCTTGCCTTGTTAGTTACCATGCCCCAAATGGAGGAGCCTCAGAAGGGTGAAGTGCTCATTTTCAAAAAAGAGTGCCCCCCCTCCAACAAGCGGTTGCCCCTAAATAGGACTGCCCTGCGTTTTCATTGGCACTGATGGGGGCTGGGGGGAGAACGTTCTTTGCAAATGACTTGATAAAGACCAGAGGAAGCACCAGAGCAGAACGGACCCGTGGTCCTTCTAGTCTGGCATCTTGCCTTTGATGCTGGCTGATTTGGAGGAAGACGTAGAGCCCCCGGAATACACCTAATTATGTAACACTGTACAGTGGAGGCAGGGAAATTTCTTTGACACTCAGCTGGTGACCAACTTGTGCCCTGAAGCACAAGAATCAATGGCCCTTGTAATTCTCATCCTAGCTAGCTGCACGGCAGCGACTATGCATATTCACATTAGTGTCTCATTCAGTTTTCCCTGTTCATATCACGTACCGTCTGTGTATTCCTCCGAGGAAGTAAGTGATAAAAGGCTTTGTATGTCACTGCTTTCTGAGTCTTGAGCATCTTTGTGCACAGGTCTACTGCTTGCCATGCCAGCTACCCAAGAAGAGGTGGTGGCCTGGTGTACAAGAACAGTTTCAGAGTGTTGAGAACCACTGGCTTCACACAGTCCAGAGCGTCCTGGGGCCTCGTCCTCTCCAACAAAGCAGTCCCGAGCCCCTTGGTCCTGCTGCTGCATCTCACTTGTTCCACTCTGCCCAGCTCCCTCTGACAGCACAATCTGTACCCGTGAATCCGAGGGCGGAATGCAGTTCCCTGCACTGCCATAGACTGCTTCTTCATAGGACGGCAAGGCCACCTGGACACCATCCACCATCATGGAGACCTGATCCCCAGATACACCTTGATCACGTCTTGAAAGAGGAAAAAGCTAATTTAGAGCATATACACAGACCAATAGCTGTGTGTGTCTGTGAGCCCTGCACTGAGCCATGAAGTAACCTTTCCTTATCCCAATCCCACCACTCAACAGTGACCTGTTCAGGGGGAGAAGTACTGAATTTTACCAACATCCCATTGAAAGCAATCACCTCCTTGTACTGCCAGGCAAGTGACCACACACTAGTTCTCTTGTTACAGTGGCTGGCACTGCAGAAGAGATGGGCATGCTCCAGAACTCTGCCCTCAACTGAGACAATGCCCGGCTGCTCAACAGCCACCCCACCAGCCATTTTAAGGAGCAGCAGTAACTGGTTCAGAAGACAAATCTGTACCCACCTGGAAGAAGGGCAGCATAGCATAGTACACACCTCTGGCAACAGAGAAGTTGAAATGTGGGACCCTCCCCACCTCCATGCATAGCTGTCTTTTCCCAGGTCAGGAGGGCAAACGTCCTGTACTTTTTTTATTTCCTCCCCGCCACCCCTTGCAAGGGATAATCAGAGATGTGCACATACATCAGAAGCTCCAGAATAATCAATTTACTCTGGCTGGTCAGTACCTTTACTTAGTCATATCAGCACAATTCACAGCCACAGAAGCAACTGAGGGATCTCTTGAATGAGCTGGGCACTGGCAGGGGAAGGGGCAGACGTAAGTACACAGGCTCTTACCTTGGTAATCATCCAACACTGGGAAAGGAAGGAGGCTGAAGTAGAGGACAGTCCAATAGGGTTTGGAGAACATCTTACATTTAACATTTAGAAGCACAGAAATAGAATAGCAAATAGCTCATCAGGTGGAATGGGAGAACAGTAGCCACAGAAAATGAGAAGCAGAGCACCGCCCAATACCATTGCTGTACCCAAGTTCAGGGGATCTCCAAGAGGAGTGGTTCACAAGTGCTGGGCACACGCTTCACAGTGCACAAATGCTGTGTTCCCTGAAGCCCATGGACACTCTGTGTCACCCACAAAACTCTTTCCACCCATAATACTGCCTGTGCCTCATCACTGGAGACACGTAAGTGGGGCAGCTAAAAGAAATGAGTGCATGGGGGTGGGGTGTGTGTGAAATCACAGTTCCACTATGTCCTGAGTTTGTGAGGCCCATGGTTTAAATAGGGCAGGGGATAGCCCTTTCCTCAACTCCATTCAGTGTGCTGTCCTACGGGAAGTGAATTTGGGAGGTTAGGCCCAGCTTCCAATAAACTACGTTCACATCACAAAAAAACAGCAGCACACATTAGTGCTGACTGATTCCCGTTGTGGGCAGTCTTAGTGAACAGACCACAGACTGACAAGATCTGGAGACTAAACCCTCTTCAGATAAGGGCTGAGGTACATTGGCAGGGCAGCGGACGCTTGTGATAAGACTGCCAGTAGCAAATCTATTCTGTAGATGAGAATAGAATATACTGTCTTGTCTTGGGTCATCAACCCAATGGCTTCTTTTGCCCGCAGTAAATTTATTTAAAGGAAAAGGATGAGAAGTTATGGCCATTAAAACCAGACCCTGCTCATCACGACATGAGGAAATTATACAGAAACCCAGCAGCCCAACAAAGCAACAGACTTGAAGAAAGAGTGATGAAGAAAAGCAGAAAAGGATGAAAAAAAAGGAAATAAAAAAAACAGAAGATCAGGACAGAGAAAGGAAAGACGAGTGTTGAGATTAAGATGACAGAAAGAGGAGACAAACTCAACACCCTCGTGGACTGCACATGTAAATGAATATTACATCCCCGAGCCCCTGCCCTCCGTTAAAACTTTTCTCCTACTGAGCTCACCTGCTGTGATGAAAAGACTTCAGCTTTGGCTGCAGCAAAACGAACAGTACAACTAAGAGAAGGATCAGAGCTACTGAACTTGCTGTGGAGGCCACTATGGAGAGGGTGGGCACCCCGATTGTTGGGGGCGAATCTTTATCTACAAAACCAAAAGAAACAGAAATTAAATGGTTCATGCCTCAGAACAGGCATCATGTGAACAAGGTACATACAAGGGGCCTCTGAAAAACAGAGGGAGTCTCAGGGAAGAGCAACAGAAGGGGGGAGGGAGGGAGGCGGATTTAGGAGAGAATAAGTTAAACGCATACATTTAGTTTGGCTAAGTGACAGCTACAAAGAGGCTTGATGACAATAAGGAAGGAAAAGAATTGTTTAGCGTAACCAAAGGGTGTTTTAGGCTGAACAGCAGGAAAAGCTCCCAGTTAACAGGAATTCTTAGCCAATGGAAGAGTCTGCCCCAAGGAAAGTAGTGGAACCCCCACGGCTTGGCACAGGTAAAACGTGACAAGGGAGCTGGGCAGCGGGAGCTGTGCTGATGGGAGAAGCCAACATAGTGCTCTCTATACTGGCGCTTAAGTCGGTCCCACAGTAAGTGCTAGTGTCGACATAACCTAACAAACATGTAAGTAGGGAATAATCCTGTACTGGCAGGGAGATGAACTAAGACAGCCGAAGAGGTCTTCTCCCCCTCTACATGGTGTAATTGCCTATATGTTGCTTCTATCCCCTAGCCCAGTGTTTCCCAAACTTGGGACGCCGTTTGTGTAGGGAAAGCCCCTGGCAGGCTGGGCCAGTTTGTTTACCTGCTGCTCCAGCCGATCGTGGCCCCCACTGGCTGCGGTTCGCTGCTCCAGTCCAATGGGAGCTGCTGGAAGCGGCACAGGCTGAGGGATGTACTGGCCACCGCCGCTTCCAGCAGCTCCTGTTGGCCTGGAGCAGCGAACCGCGGCCAGTGGGAGCCGCGATCAGCCAGATCTGCGGACGAAGCAGGTAAACAAACTGGCCAGGCCTGCCAGGGGCTTTCCCTGCACAAGCGGCGTCCCAAGTTTGGGAAACACTGCCCTAGCCCATCTAAATGATGACTAAAGTTTTCTATACTAACCCTCCCCACAATGCTTGTAGATCCACTGACCAATGCTCTTACATGCTTCATATACAGGACATCCCCATTTAACTGAACACCAGTTAAGCTAAACTTCCATTTTGCTGCAATTCACTATGCCCCCTAGGATTACACGCAGCAATAGGTACTTAGTGTAGACAAGACTTCACACCACATTCCTATATGGCTGCATTTTCTGTGAAGCGGTGCGAAACCCAGAGATGGATTAAGATGTGATCATTTGCTTTGAAGCCCATGGTCTGAACACAATTTCCTCATTTCTCACTGGCTTTTTCACTACCCTTTCACCAATGTCTTGAGGCCCTACGTTTCTGGTCAACCCAGGCCATGTGTGATATTAACCCATCCCTAGTGATACTAGAGGAAAGCCACACGGTCACTGCCATTCACATTGCTACTTGCAGTCCTGGAGTGGGTAAAATGCCATCATGCAGGAATGCTGTCCAAGCATGGCTAGTTGCCACGGTGAAGAGTTTTCTTGCATGGACTAGGAGAGGAAGTGGAATAGGAAAGAACAGAGGAATTCTTACAATCCCACACTGAACTCAGAGCGCTTTCAGGTTCTACCTGGTCACAGGTGAATTCCACTTTCCCCTCCCCTGGCACAGAGGCTCAGAGTAAGGGCTGTAAGAGTGGCCAGGAGGGAAAGGGCATCTTTGGGAATAATATAGTAGGTTCTAGTGGCCACAGAGCTTGGGTGAACTCCAAGAAGGAGTGCTTTTCTGTTTGCTTTCTGATTAAGTTAAACCAAAAAGCAAAATCTGTTATAAACACTAATCCCTGAGGAAAAGATGCGACTAACTGTTGCTGCTGAGTCATTCCACCAGTATATGGGCTCACAAGGACTCATCCCCACACCAGCTTTTATTGGGTATGCATGTTTTTTAAAACCAGAAATCCCATGGACAATAAAATTACAGCTGTAGGACAAACATTTTTCTGCAGACTGCTTTACTTTCCTGTCATGGGAGAGGAATTCCTGTCCAGCTTGGGAAAGAGGCACATAACAAAAGCTGTCAATTTCCATTTGGAAAGAAAGAAAACAGAAAATATCTATCAGCAACATCCATCAGGCCAGGCCAAACAAACAGCACCAGGGAGCTCTGCAGCAGACTGCAAGCTCCAAAAGCAAATAAATCAGCCCCTCCAAAAATGGGTGTTAGAAAGCACTGATGAAGCCACACACACAGATCAAGGTGCACAAAGTTTGCTCAGATGAGGAAGGTATTGTCTGCAGTGTTGTTGTAGCCCTGTTGGTTCCCACGATATTAGAGATACAAGGTGGGTGACGTATTGTCAGCTTGCCAGGAGCCAGAGGGACAGCACTGAAAGTGCACATGATAGAGCAGCTTACTGCCCCCTTATCTCTAATAGGCAAGATGGAATCTGTTATCTCAGCAGGCTAATATGGGAGCTTCCACTCAAACCATGATGGAGATCTGCATCCAGAAGCACATCTTCACAGACCAAGTTTCTGTGTTAAAGAACACGGGCTGGACTTTGACAGGAAGAATGTAGGAGAGGTGGTGTGTCTTTTACACTGTGAGCTGGGATTACCATTGATTTTGTTTGTTCAGCACCTAGCGTTACAGGCCCAACCTTGTTGTGTTCTTTAGGCACTACCGCAATATAGATATCAAATATTAAAATAATACATAATAAGTAATAGAGAGGTCAGTCTAAAATGCAAGCTACCTTCCTTACTTGTTGTAATGCATTACTCACCTTGGCTTAGCCTACAGCTAATTTCCATGGCTGGATTCCATTCTCCATTCTTGCACGTCAAGTATTTGTAATCTCCCTTTAGCATGTAGCCTTCATCACATACATACTCTATGACGCTGTCAGATGTCAGAGGGTCACTGCAAGGAGTTGGATGGCATTTGTAGCCTCCATTCTCAGGCTCCGGCGGACGGGGGCAAACTGGAGGAAAAGGGGAAAGGAGAGAACCCATCATGAAAATGTTGCATAGAGGAAGACTCCAATTGTGCAAGTACTGCAAAATCAACTGAAAACATGGCGCATGCTCGTAGTTCTTCCTGCTAGCTTCTGAGAAGTGTTTTGTTACTAGAAATGGGAAGAAACACCATAATACAACAATGACGCTCCACTACCTGGGTTTCACCCCTACCAAATCTAGTGCAGTTGCTGAATGCTAGGTTTTATTCCAATACTGTAAGTTAACCACCAAGTCGAGGAAGGGTCAAAGAAACAGACTTAAAAAACAAGGTAAGTAGAGCATGTCTACACAGCAAAAAAGAAAAACCCATGGGTCAACTAACTTGGGCTCTGAGAGCTCATGTTACCAGGGCTGCCCAGAGGGGGGGGGGTCAAGTGGGGCAATTTGCCCCAAGGCCCGCGAGCCGCTCCGGGTTTTCGGCGGCACTTCCGCGACGGGCCCTTCACTCGCTCCAGGTCTTTGGCGGCGGGTCCTTCAGTGCAGCGGAAGACTCGGAGCGAGTGAAGGACCCCCCGCTGAAGTGCTGCCGATGCCTCAGAGCGCTGCCCAGTGAGTACAAGCACTGCAAGCAGAAGGAGAGAAAAAAAAAAAAAAGCTGCAATCGGCGGCAGTGCTTCATTCTTCGGCGGCAGGTCCTTCCCTCCGAGAGGGACCCGCTGCTGAACTGCCGCCAAAGACCCGGCCCTGCCTCAGGCCCCCTGAATCCTCTGTGCGGCCCTGCATGTTACAGGGCAAAATAAATGTAGATGTTCCCATTCGGGCTGGAGCCTGGTCTCTGAGACCCACTCCCTCCTTGCTGGGTTTCAAAGCCTTAGCTCCAGTCCAAGCAGGAACATCTACACTGAAATTTGGGTGCAGACACTGCCATGAGGTTTTTTCCTCTCTCTTCAGTATAGACATACCCTAAGAGACATCCATAGCATTGCCACTTGTAAATTGCTTCAAGTGTGGACACCTCTCTAGACAGGCCCATAAAGTCCTTATTCTATGTCTCCCCACGAAGTCACTTCCACGGAGTCACTCCCAGAGCCCTTGCTGCAATTTATGCCCTTGCTGCTTGTCCTATCCTCAAAGGTTGACTAGAACAATTTTTCTCCCTCCTCTTCATAAACCTTTCAAGTCCTCAACAACTGTTAATCAAGTCCTCTCTCGTCTTCTCTTCTCCAGACTAAACAAACCCAGTTTTTTCAATCGTCCCTCATAAGTCATGTTTTCTAGACCTTTATTCATTTTCGTTGCTCTTCTCTGGACTTCCTCCAATTTGTCCACATCTTTCCTGAAATGTGGTGCCGAGAACTGGACACAATACTCCAGTTGAGGCCTAATCAGTGCAGGGTAGAGCAGGAGAATTACTTCTATCTTGCTTACAATACTCTTGCTAATACATTCCAGAATGAGGATTGCTTTTTTCGCAATAGTATTAACACTGTTGACTCATTTAGCTTGTGATGCACTATGACCCTGAGATCCCTTTCTGCCGTACTCCTTCCTAGGCAGTCATTTCCAATTTTGTATGTGTGCAACTGATTGTTCCTTCTTAAGTGGAGTACTTTGCATTTGTCCTTACTGAATTTCATCCTATTTACTTCAGACCATTTCTCCAGATCATTTTGAATTTTAATCCTATCCTCCAAAACACTTGCAACCCCTCTGCAAACTTTACAAGTGTACTCTCTATGCCATTATCTAAATCACTGATTAAGATATTGAACAGAACCAGACCCAGAACTGATCCCTGCGGGATCCCACTCTTTATGCCCGTCCAGCATGACCGTGAACCACTGATGATTACTCTCTGGGAACAGCAAAGAATCCTGTGGCACCTTATAGACTAACAGACGTTTTGCAGCATGAGCTTTCGTGGGTGAATACCCACTTCTTCGGATGCAAGCAGACCGAAGAAGTGGGTATTCACCCACGAAAGCTCATGCTGCAAAACGTCTGTTAGTCTATAAGGTGCCACAGGATTCTTTGCTGCTTCTACAGAACCAGACTAACACGGCTACCCCTCTGATACTCTCTGGGAACAGTTTTCCCACCAGTTATTCATCCACCCTATAGTAGCTCCATCTAGGTTGAATTTTCCTAGTTTGTTTATGAGAATGGCATGCAAGACAGCACCAAAAGCCATACTAAAATCAAGATCATACCATATCTACCACTTCCTCCTCCACCAGGTTTGTTAACCTGTCAAAGAAAACTATTAGGCTGGTTTGACAAGATTTGTTTTTGACAAATCCATGCTGTTACTTATCACTATCTTCTTGGTGTTTTCAAACTGATTGATTAATTATTTGCTCCATTATCTTTCAGGGTACTGAAGTTACGCTGACTGGTCTGTAATTCCACGGGTTGTCCTTATTTCCCTTTTTATAGATGGGCACTATATTTGCCCCTTTTCCAGTCCTCTGGAATCTCTCCCGTCTTCCATTAGTTTTAGAAACTAGTCGCTAATAGCTCAGATATCTCCTCAGTCAGCTCCTTGAGTATTCTAGGATGTATTTCACCAGGCCCTGGTGACTTGAAGACATCTAATTTGACATGAGCAATGTCCAGGCTGGGGACCTTTGCCTCAGATAAAACAATTGCCCCATTTGAGGGGAAAAGCAGGGTCTAAGAGCTGAGCCCAGCTAAGAGAAAGGAGGGCAGATAGATGAAATAGCCTCGGAGTTCAGCCCAGCTGGCAGAAAGATTCTTATTTTGTGTTTTTGTACTGACTTTGGACCCTGCTAAAAAAAGAGAGAGAGTGTGAGTAAGTGTGTGTGTGTTTGTTTTTGTAGTAACCTGGCCACAAGGCTCTGTCGAAAGCCATCAGAGCTCCCTGAAAACCTTGTTGGGGGAAACTGAGGCCGAGCAGTTGAAGCACTGTGCCTCACAAGGAGGTGCATAGTGGGCAGCATACTGACAACATGGTAACTTGTCTATTTAGAAGAGGCAAATACATATCAAGGCCTCGTGGAAAACCGAAGACAGTTGCGCTACATTTCTGCCAGTATAATCAATAGCCATGGAAGGGGAAAAAATAGAAAATGAGGAAACTGGCATGAAAATAGGATCTCCTCTGGCAGCTTAGTGCTATTGCTGGCAGCATGCAGAGTCTCTGATATGCTCTCCACTACCACCACTTATCAACTGAGGAACCCGTCCTATTCTGAAGGTGTTCCTCCTCCAGTATTCTGGACAGCAAAAAAATATCAAACTGAAGCGAATATTCTTACATTATTCAAACACCGAATGCAGGAGAAAAGAGTCCACCACTTCTCCCTTTAAATCCAGATCAACATCTCAATCCTAGTGAGGAAGCTTGTTCATATTTAATAAAAAACACTTTGGGGCCTGAATAAATTCAAGTGCTTTACTTTTTACTACATTGGATTACTCACACCCTCTCTTGTAATCTTTGATGTACACATATCTTCTGACACGTGCAGAGGAGTGATGGTGCTACAGTTCCACCCATGATCCTAGGGTAACTGGATGGTATTACTTAAAACGATCACCAATGAAATAGTTAATCCTGACTTAACTTGGAAAGTGACAGCTTACACACTACAGTGAGATGAGGGAGGGCAGGTCATCTCTCTTAGGACCAGATGCATTTGTACAGAGGACCTGAGGAGGAGGCGGGGGGAGCATGGGAAGAAGGAATCCTCCCTCCAGTCCAGTAGCACCGTGTGCTATAGCTACAACCCCGAAATTTGGGAGCAGACGGCACAACACTTGTACAAGCTAAACAGCCACTGCTCTGCACTGCCCTAGCCACACCAGACTCTTCTATGTGGAGTCCCCTCAAGCGGCCTGACCCCTCCCCTGCACAGCATCATCACAGTGGTTCTGCTGAGTTTAGGGCCTGCTTCATTTGCAGGGGGAGGCGATTTAAGCATCTAGCCTAACGAGCTATTTCATCATGTCTGTCTGCATACTTAAGACTGTAGTGGGTCACATTCTAAGTAGTGTCCCAACAAAGATTTCCCCCCTCCCCTTTTTTAAGTAAAGTTTAAACTGATCGGTCCAGAAACCTGTTATTGGAACTTACTGCTGAGAAGCAAGCAGCTCAATACAACCCCTGGTGACAGAAGTAAGGTATCGTTACCTTTCATATGGACTCTAACCACTAAGGCAGGGGTGGGCAAACTACAGCTCACGGGCCACATTTGGCCCGTAAGCCGGCCCAGGAGCTCCCGCTGGGGAGCGGGGTCTGGGGCTTGCCCTGCTCTGGCACTCCAGCTGTGGCGCAGGGTCGGGGGCTGCACCACGTGGCTCCTGGAAGCAGCCACATGGCCCCGCTCTGGCTCCTATGTGCTCCAATGGCCCCCTTCAGTGCTCCAATGGGAGCTGCAGGGGCAGTGTCTGTGGATGGGGTAGCGTGCAGAGCTGCCTGGCTGCGCCTCCGGGTAGAAGCTGGAGAAGGGACGTGCCACTGCTTCCGGGAGCCACCTGAGGTAAGCGCCGCTCAGAGCCCGCACCCCTGAGTCTCTCCCCACGCCCCAACCCTAATCCCCCTCCCACCCTCCGAACCCCTCTATCCCAGCCTGGAGCACCCTCCTGCACCCCAAACCCCTTATCCCCAGCCCCACCCCAGAGCCCACACCTCCAGCCGGAGCCTGCACCCATTCCCACACCCCTGATCCCCCTCCTGCTCTCCAAACCCCTCAATCCCAGCCCAGAGCACCCTCCTACCCCCCAAACTCTTCATCCCCAGCCCCACCCCAGAGCCCTCTGCCCCTCCCACACACCAACCCCAATTTTGTGAGCACTCATGGCCTGCCATACAATTTCTATTCCCAGATGTGGCCCTCAGGCCAAAAAGTTTGTCCATCCCTACAATAAGTGTACCTCTCCATGGGAACTAAAAGCCCTTGGTCAGCCAGCTTGGGCTGAGGGGCTGTAAAATTGCTTTGTAGACATTTGGGCTCAGGCTGGAACCCAAGCTCTGGGACCCCATGAGGGGAGGAGACCCAAAGTCCGGGCTCCAAGCCCAAGCGTCTACAGTGCAATTTTTAGCCTCAGAGCCTGAGCCCTGTGAGCCTAAGTCAGTTGACCCAGGCAGCTGCAGCTGTTCCATGGGTTTTTTATTCCAGTGTAGAGGTCCCCTCGCTACACAAGCATCTATGAGTTTTTCTTCTAGTCTCCATTCTTTTGCACTGTATTCATGCATGCCTTTTAGATCAGAAGCCCTACTGAGTAGGGTTGCATTTCTTTGTTTGGCGTGCTCTCTGTTGTAAAGGGCTATGCACACCAGTGATGCTATATGAATTACATACAAAAAGCTTGACTTTAAAAATGTTAGGTTACACTCAAGCAGTTGAAAGCTTGCAAATACCAGAATTTAGGTTACCTAAGCAACCTTAATTCAGCCTCCTTGTGTGTATGAATCAGAATGAACAGTCTTCAATTTCATGATCACATGTTATTCTCCCTCCAGAAACCCATGGCCTCATTCAGTGCAAAAGATGGATGATGCTCACGGAATGAAGCAGTTGAATATTGTTATCCCCATCATTCAGCCATCCCTGCCTTGTTTATTGCATACAATACAATGATTACAGAATTAGTCATTTCCTCATTGACTTTTCTAGGGCGCTTATTGCCATGGGATCTGAGTGCCTCACAAATATTAATAATTCATCTCCACTATGAGGTAAGAGTATTTCCAGCTGCATTTTTACCCCAGGAAACAGACACAAAGAGACATGCCTGAGGCCAAGTGGTGACTCAGTAGCAGAGGCAGAATTAGAGCTAAGCACCTCCCAACCCTGTGCTCCTTCTTCCAGCCCACACAATCTTAAATGCTACAGGGGTCAAACATGCACAGCTCCCAATGACTTTAATGGCAGCTGAGTGCTCAGTACCTCTGCAAACCAGGCACTGGGTGTCTCAAGATGGTACCCAGAAAATGAAGAACATGTGGCCATAAGCCAAACTTTCCATTTAATGACTTAGCATCATCTAAATTCTGGAATTTCCTAGCTTTTGAGTGCTTGATTTTGCAACCTAAATAATGTTTTTGAGTTTTTTTGTATACAACTCATTAGGTCTTAAAAAGGAAAAAAAAATCTATTTCATGTAACTGTAATACCATTCTCATCGTGCACAAGGAGCAAGGTCTGAATCCCAACCACTCAGCACCACAGCACTCCTTGAGCTACAGGACTGAGGGAACCCATCCCAGTTTCTCCCCACTCCTCCCTTGAATATCTAGGGGACCCTCTTCCCTATGTGGTGCCTCCAGAGGGGTGGGTTTCCAGGTGGGACACTGGGGCTATGTGCTGAAGACTTGGTCGGGGGAGAGCCCAGCGTGTCTCTCTTTTCCCCTTTCCCTAGAAGGTATGTAGATGTGAGGGTATGGGTGTGTGAGAAATTCCTTCTCCATGTAGTGCCCCAGAGAGGCGAATGAGCCACTGAGACCATGTGCGGTATCTGGAATACAGTGGTCAGGAGAATGTTTGTCCGAATTCTCTTTCCAGAGAGACATTCTCCGCTGCTGGGTTTAGTGCAGTGTGGGGGTCCAGCCTTAAATGAGAACGCTCGCCTTCAATGTAGCATGTTGCCAACATGTTCCCCACGAACACAAACTACAGAAGGGAAATGGTTATTTTCCAAAGTCATTCCTCTCTGTCAAACCTGAACAGAATTTCATCAGCCAAAGAAAAGGCACTTCTCTGGCCCTCAGGCTTACTTCCTGTCAAATTTCAAAGGCCTGCTGCACACCGTCTCAAAAATGTCACAGGAATTCTTTATAATGGAAAGTGTTACACAACCTAAAACCGAGGGAGCTGGCAGCCATCTCTACAAGATAAATGGTGCACACACATTTCCACTGGCTTTTTTATGTATCTGAAATCTTAACAGAATCCCTATGTATTTCTTGCCTCATCCCCCTCCAAAATGGTTTAACTCTTGTTCCTAGAAGTGTGAACAACGCACGGAGCTCCATGTTGATGAGACACTTACAGCATTGTGCCAGGCAATGGAGGGAAATAAAATCAATCTAGGTAATCGCAATTTCAAGCTTCCCAAGGGGATATTTACAGTCCTGAGTGAGTAAAAGCTATTTAGAAAGCTATGCCTATCCCCTTTGCACAGCTTGCTTTTAAGATTCTCTTATTAGGGTAAGAATAGGTTTTGAACACAGCCTACTGGTGCGAGGGGCCACGGTCAGATATTTAGGTTTACACGGCTCTTCAGAGAGATTTTTCTCAGCGGGGGGGGGGGGGGGGGAGAGAATAGGGAAGAATCACAAGGTAAGAAAGCCAAGCATTTGAGTATCGTTGAAATCAGCCCAGCAGGAGAGAATTGCCATCTCCAGACAGGCATTTTTATTCGTTGTCAATCTAAATGCAAGACAAGTAAGATGTTTGGTTTCACTTTGTAAAATAAAAGTGACAAAAAAGTCTTTCCTTGCTTTATATCACATTTCCACTTCTCAATAATCAATGAGACACAGAAAACTGATGCTAACCCCATGTTATCAGTAGATGTTCTCAAGAGAACTCTGCTCTCCTTAGAAGGGAACTAACCACTTTCATGTCCAAGTTGCAATGTTCTTTGAATACATTTTTAATGGCCCTTTAAACAGTTGTAAACAGGACAAAAAAGAGTAGGAAACCTTTTATCACGTGGATGAGAAAAGCTACCACAAAATGAGCCTCCTAGACTCCTATCCCCAGCAAGACAGCTACTGTCTTCTCCATTTACTTCTTTCCACCAAACTCATAGCCAGACATCCTTCCAGCTAAGAGGGGCTAGATGTGGCTTCCTCTGGAGCTGATCAAAGATTGGTAACCACACTACCTGACTTTACACAAGTGTTATATAGGTGTTCCTTGGCCTTTGCTAGCCTGGGAACATGCTCAAGTTCTGAACCCTGATCAAAGATGGTGCTGTAGAGAGTTTCTGATGACTTGAGCTGTAAAACATAAGCCCAGACCATGTGTGGTCATTAAAGATCCCATGGCACTTTCTGTTACGGTGGGATACCTACTACAGCGGCCCTGTTCCACCCCACAGTGGCCTCTCAGCAGCGGGTGAGGCAATTCTTCCTTATTTTTAGGAGCCCCGTCATGATGAAGCATGATTTATATGTAACAGAAGAGAGATTATAGCTATGACTGGCAATTAGAGAATTTCATAACTTCTTCCCCAACTGGGTATTCAGTCTGGTTAGTGGGCCTTGGAGTTATCACTTAGTGAAGGAATAAAGCATTAAAAACCTAGTTACTCCTTATAGGAGTACGAAACACACAGTTTCTCTTTATTTTACTATGAAATGTAGATCATCCAATGAAGTGGCAAAGTCACATTACAACACAGACCATCAGAAAAAATCCAAGAAACCCACAGAAGCACACTGGATAGCAAAACAGACAGACTTCCACAACAGAAGAATGACTCCCAAAAGATTGGATTTTCCAATGCCCTTAGATACCAAAGAACAAATAGTGAAAAGCAGAGTCTATTACAATGTGGATTTACGATCATAACCAAAAAGTAATAAGAGTACTTGAACCTGACAGAAATAAACCTCCACAATTAGCCACTCAGTCACAATACAAACAGATAAGGAATCTTCTGTGACAATGAAGGAGTGTAGCACAATCCACTTACACGCAGGATGAAAGAACAAACTGAACACTTAAATCCACATAACTAGATGAAGGCTAATATTAGCAGCTTGTCACAGGATTATAAAATGCCTGTGGGTTTATCTTCTTATTGCCCAATAGTGACGCCATAAGTGATGCTAGAAAGGCAACAAGGTCAAGTCTTATGTTTCTTTCACAATGTGTATTAGGAAAATTTATACATGCTTAACCTAAAGTTTCCTTTCCTCAGCTGGCCAGGTCCATAGATCCTATAGCCTGCTTGTTGCAGCAGTGGGTGTAGAACTCAATTCCATCAGTCACTCTCTCAGAGATACAATTCTGCTGCCAGTTTAACATTTACACAGCTATGGTGAAAATTGTGTCCCCTTCTAACCAAATACATTCTTATGAGCATAGCATGAATGACTAATTATGCCTCCTGAAGTGCATATGCAATGTGTTATTCCCTTACCTACCAAACCACAAACCTTATCTCACCTAGGTTGGCTTGTGTACAGCTTACGAGAAAGGAAATTTTGAGCTAAGCACAGTTACATTTTCCTATGCTTCAGCACAGCAAGGCTCACAGATAATTATCAGCAGTTTGTAAACTGGAAAGGAAAACACAGTTTAGCCCAGGGTGGCAAACTACAGCCCACGGGCTGGATCTGGCCCGCGGGATTACCACGCCCGTGGCGCTACGGGCCCCACACTGCTCCTAGAAGCAGCCGGCACCATGTCCCTGTGGCCCCTAGTGGTGGTGAGAGGCTCTGTGCGCTGCCCTCGCCTCCAGGCACCTCCCCTCGCAGCTCCCATTGGCTGGGAATGGGGAACCGCAGCCCTCTGCCTCCTCTCCCTCATGGGCTGCAGGGACACGGTATTGGCCGCTTCCAGGAGCCTGCCCTGGCCCTGGTGTGCGCCGCTGCCACCCCGGAGCCGCTCCAGATAAGCGGCACTGGGCCGAAGCCCAAACCCCTCCTCCTCCTCCCTGCACCTCCTGCCCTGAGCCCCCTGCTGCACCCCAACCTCCTGCCCTGAGCCCCCCCCTGCACTCTGCACCCCAACCCCCTGCCCTGAGCCCCCCCCGCACTCTGCACCCCAACCCCTTGCCCTGAGCCCCCCCTCTGCCCCAACCCCTTGCCCTGAGTCCCTTTCTGCACACCACACCCACACCCCGCACTCCCTCCCGCACCCCAACCCCCTGACCCAGCCCTGCATGCAATTTCCCCACTCAGATGTGGCCCTTGGGCCAAAAAGTTTGCCCACCCCTGGTTTAGCCTAATCAAAATCACTAACCACCTGGACCAGACCCAACTCCCATTGACTTATATGAGAAGGGGTGCCACGTAGGGAGAGCAGGAGGAGGCACCTCCCCACCTCCCATGGACAGAGATTGGGGGTGCATGGGGCAGTATACCCCCCCCCACACACTTCTATTTGGCCCTATTCCCTCCCTGAGCACAGCTATGCAGGGCCGGCCCTGTGCCCCACTAGGTGAGTTGGCCAGCCAGAGCCCCCTAGGGGGGGGCACGGAGGAATATTCGGGCAGGCAAGCAGCGATTCTAAGACCTTGTTGTATCCAGATCAGTTTCCCCACATGGGCTGGGTAATGGCCACTGCGCCCTTCTGGCTCTAGTAGGTGTAGTCCTTGGTGCCCGTGAACCACTGGGTTCCAGCGGCCATGGTGACAGTGTAGGACGGCATGGCCCTGCCTGGCACGCACACAGCCACAAGAAGTAGAGCTGCCCCCACTGTGCCAACTAGAGACTTAGCACACAGCCAGGCTCTGCAGCAGCAGCATCCTCTCTGACACAACCCCTCCCTGCACCCTGAGCTACACCCCTCCCAGCACACAACCCCTAGCTACCCCTGCCTGCACCCTGAGCTACACCCCTCCCGGCACACAACCCCTAGCTACCCCTGCCTGCACCCTGAGCTACACCTCTCCTGGCACACAACCCCTAGTTGCAAATCAGTTTTGAAGTACTTATGAAGGAACGCATGAGGGACCAGGTGCCTGCTTTACAGATGTTTTAAGATGTGTATGCCTCCACCCAAGAGGCTGGGACTATGGCGTGATGATAAAAGCTGACAAGCTTTTTTTTCCTTGCATGGCCTATATGGTGAAGGTGCTAAAGACGTTGTTCCTTTTCAGCCAGGTGACAGAGCACAAATAAGGAGTATGATCTATTGAATGCTTCATGTTTGTTTAGAAAATGTATTTTATCACTGATGGACATCCCAAGCCTACTGTAGCTTTTCCGTTGGCCATGATGGCTTGAGACAGGAAGATTGTAGTGTTACCTCCTCTCCTGATTTAGAGGATCTGCAACTGACTTGAGACAAACCCTGAATTTGCCCCCAAGAACTGTCTTTAACAGCGTGAAAAATACAGTAGTGCTGCTTTACAAGAAACAGCTAGTCCTGTGTATTCATAGAACCATAGGACTGGAAGGGACTTCGAGAGGTCATCTAGTCCTGTTCCCTGCACTCATGGCAGGACCAAGTATTATCTAGACCTCTGGTATTATTATTCTGGTAAAGTCTGCTGAGTACATGTCTCATGCTAACCCATTTGCTTAATCTGGTGGGCAGCCATTTCTTTACAAAGGAGGAGAGTCTACCACCCAGCTGGTACTAGGGGTCATATCTGTTTTGTGATGTGAACAGATTTCTTGGAAACATCACCTCTGGAGAAGTATCTCCTTGATCCATTTTATTTTCTTCTTCTGTACTGGCTCTTTTACTGTAAGTGCTTGTAGAATAGTCTCTAGAGGGATGTTTACCCTTGCAATATAGTTACTATTCCCTTTTACACCTCCCGGAACATGGTAGGGTTTAGCTGGGGTCCCCCGCCCAGGTCTTAGCCACTATTTTTGCCCATCTGCTCTCCTGAGTTTTCCTCCAGCATATTTTGATGTAGCCAGGAGCAGATCTGCTTGGATCTCTGTTTTCCAGAAACATGGCCACTTATGCTTATGTTACTGACCACAGCCCCTGGGGCTTTTTGACCTTCATAAAAAAAGGAAGCAGGACAATGAGTCTGTCCATATCAGGGTCACCAGATTGAAGCAGGATGCTGTGGAAGCCTACAGTGGTCTTCAGTAATGTTTCTGAAAGTCCCCTAGCATTTTTGAAAATTTCACCTCTCCTCTAAGCTAGACACATTTGAGAGAAGTTTCACGCCATTGTTAACACTGGTTCAGCTAGCCCAGCGCTTCTCAACCCACGGCCCACATGCAGACCAATTAGCACACAGCTGCGACCCAGGTGTACAAAAAAAATTCAAAATTTGCCACCCTGATCTGGCAGGGGGCAGGGCTGGCTGAGGGGGAGACAGCGTAAGGCAGCCTGCAGGCGCACTCCTGCCAGCATGGGGCTGGTGAATACTGCAGGGGGACAGGAGGTGGGAAGAGTGGGTCTCTGGGCAGCTTTGGGGGGGCCTCTGGGCAGTGAGATGGGGAGCACTGGGACTAGGGGTTTGCAGGGAGCACCCCCAAATTTTAGGTGGAGCTCCCACTCTTGGCCAGACCCTGCACACCTGGGGTCTGGGTCTGGCTGCTGGCTACCCAGCCCTGCACGACGGGGTCTGGCTGGCAGGGTCCAGCCCTGTGCTACAGGGTCCCTAGTTTGGCTGCCCGGCTCCAATCTTTGCCCCCTCTATGGAGGGGTCTCTGGGTGGGGGGGTCGGGGGGTGCTGTGGTTCTCAACATGCAGGATATATCAGGTTGAGAACCACCGAGTTAAACCCTTAGTTCAGAGCCCAAGCAGAGAGGCTGCCATGCCAATTGATATGCTGCTGAAAAAAGTGTGCAGCCAGCAGGGACCCCGATATGGCTCACACAAGCTGAGTGGCAAAAATCAGAATTCTGTGCCTATGTATTTTACGTAGAAGCTTTTTCAAAAAGTAGAAATTCTAGGCTCTGGAAGATTTCCCAAAAGGTACCAGCCAGATGGTTAGCAAGTGACTGATATGTTTAGAGATCCTGCCCCCGTTCAGCTGCTGGAAGAAGGAGCATGTGGTCTTTTCTCTCTCCTCTACAGTTCTGTCTATAAGGGGGGCAGGTCTCTACTCTTACACCCCTTCTCTCGCCTCCTGGTTCTTTTGTGAATGTAGTTGGGAGCAGGTAAGAGAACAAGAGGACTTTGCTAGTTTACCCCTACCTCAGCTTCCTTTTAGGGTCCCTACTCCTTACTGAACATATTCCAGTGCCTGCCTCTGGTACCCAGAGATTTCCAAAGCAGAGCAGCATAAACTTCACATGATCATTGAACAGTGTCACTACCGCCTTTAGGGTTCTGAAGAGCAGCAGGGAAACCAACCAGAACATTGATTTCACTCTGTGCTGCTTGGCAAAGCTATGAGCAGCAGCAAAAACACCAGAGATGTCTCCCTGAGTCTGCAGTCAGACAGCATGGTATTAGTTTACATTTGACATGACATTTGAAAAGTTCTCATAGGGGCTAGATTTTTTTTAAATTTTAAATTCTGCAGAAATTGATCGCCTAGACCCCCACATTCACAAGGGAAAGCTCCCCACTCAGCACTAAAATATGCTCTAGGCTCACAATAACAAGGGAACCTAAAGCACTGGTACAGAATGAATGAATGCAAATACCATTTTCAGCACTGAAAGCTTTTATTACATAACCCTTCCCAGCTGGTCACCAGGAAATCCATTGTCTAGCCTAGCTCCTTTTCTCATGAGAACATCAGGTGCCCAAAGGGTTTGGCTAGTCAGCTGTTACTGTCTTGATAAAGATATACACTCCACTTACTGTATCCCTATGCCTTTAAAGGGCTCCTCTGGTCAAAGCCTTCTGCTATACCACTGACTGGAAACATGCCTGTGGGAAGGCCAGCACTGCAGCTATCACCAATTCAGCTATATGAAACAGTGATTACACAACAAAAATTCCGAAGATCTTGTAGTCAGGACTCAGCTTAAACAATACAGGGCCTTCCATAACCCACACATTTCCTTCCTTCCTTGGGCAACACTTGTGTTTGGTTACAAAATTCTTTCACAGAGAGGGAGATGATGAGTGAAGAGGACCAGACATCATCTGTCCTCGGTGTTAAACAATTGCATGTCTCACTCCACACCCCCATCAACCCACAAAAAGCAAAGAAAAGCTGCCGTCTCAGGAATTCCTCCATCAGGAAGTGGTTTGACTGAGCGGGGAGCTGAGTTTGAAATCAGCAGCCCTCTTTATGCCAGCTGTACTAAACTAATACACTCCCCATTGCCTCATGGGAAACTATTCCCCATGCTTCTGGCTTGCAGGGAAATGGCACCCAGATGGGCCCCCATCACCTTCCCACCCACCTGACTCAAAGCAATGACAAGGGATAGGGCTGGGGATGCATGAATTGTTAGGCATAGAAATGGCCACCACAGCAGGTCACATATAGTCCCGTGCTGGTTTTTAGGGTCCTAATAGCTTGAAACTCCCAGCAACAGGTGTTTGCTCAGCTGTGCCCTTCTAGCTTTTAGTGTGGTGGCCTCCTACTACAGCCTGTTTTTTGGGGATGGGTGGGGGGGTGCAAGTCAGCTCTGTTGTTCTTACTATTACAAATACCTAGATTAGTGTCCAATATTAGATTAGGAAATGGCTCATTAAGTATTCAAAAGAGAACTAGGATTGTTAGTATAGGACCGCTACATGAGCAAAGCGTCACCTAGTTTAGACTCATGAGTATCTCAAGATGTCAGGGGTAAGAGTTAGACACCAACTACCTGACTTTTGGGTGGTGTACATGTTGGCACCCAACATTTTAAACACATTTTTGGCTGATGTGATTACAGCCCACCATGCAAAGGGTTCCAGTACTGATATCAGAACACAGGTTTGGGGTGGTGGTAAATTGTACTGTCCTGCAACCCTCAACACACACAGCTGTCTCCAACGAAATGCAATCTCTGTCTAGAAAGAAGAAAATATACTGTATATTCTCCTTCATTCCCCCTTACGATACAATATGTTGGTTAGGTTATTTAAAAATGAATAAATAGACATTTCAGATGCCGCTGCCGACTTTCTAAGAAGTTATTTAAACCGCATCAGCTACCTGCTCCCGATGACTGACCATTTTGTTTCCAACAACAGCAAGCTGCTTGAGCATGCTATGTAAATGCTTTTAGTTGAAGCCAGAGTTCAAATGGTAGCAGTGAAATCATCTGAAGTCCAGACCTTCCTTGGATTTATTACAATAAGATTGTTTTGTGGAGTGGGAAGAGTCGCCTGGCCATCTTCTCTTCAGCAGTTCAGGTTTCTCTAGTACACGAGCAGATGGCTCATCTCCCAGAAGGGCAAGTCAAAGAAGACAGCTGCTACCACCAGTGCCAGCCCCCGCCCCCCCACACACACGGGGAGAGAGAGTGTGTGTGTGTGTAAGAACCTCTTTATATTTTATTTGTAAGAGGCAAATGACAAAAACAAAAGGACTCAAATGTGAACACGCAGAGTTCCAACATACTCTACCCATAAAACAGAGGGGTCTTTTAAAAAAATATCCCAAAATGTAACCTCCTTTGAACTACAATGTATTGCATGGAAGACAAAGTCCAATAGAAACCAGCTCTGTCCTTATTTGAGCCAGATCCTGCTCCTAGTGAAGTCAATGACAACTTAAAATCAATAGAAGCAGGACTGGAAACTTTATTGGGAAATTACAGTTTCCCTACCAAGAAAACATTTTGAAGAGGAGGCTTAATTTTTCATGCATTAATGTGGGCAAATGAGATGAAACTGAAGAAAGGAGATTTGCATATATAATCATATAGCTGTGCATTTATATAATTAGACACAAGTACTTACTCTGTGTATAGTAATGGACCCACTCTCAGACATTCCATACATGCCAAAGAATTTTTAAAGAGAAAGAAAAAAGGGGAAAAATAAAGACTAATTGCAGTTTTCCACCAATGCAGTCACCAGCTGGTGACTCAGTAGAAGCACAGAGCTAAATTAACTTAATTAACATGCTGCAACACTAGAAAAAAACCCAGTATGCTTATTAACGCTCTGCCATGATTAGCCAACCATGGAGGAAGCCTGCTATTGCTACTATAAATTATGGATATTGTCTTTTCCCATTTGAATTATTTTTTCCAGTGGTATATTACTCTGCTGAAACAAAACCAAAAACCATCAGCTTCAGCCAGTCGTAGGGCCCCAAGTTCCTGTATCTAAAGCTGAATTTTATTTCCATTCCCAAGAAGTCAAAATGTGTAACAATCACAGGCAGGTGGCTAGATGAGTTTCTGGATTGCTACAAGAACTTTATTCATTTAAAAATTAAGTTTTACAGACTATGGGGGAGATTTTGAGAGAGAGAAATGGCAGTTGGACACCTCGCTCACTGGACTGTCAATGGGAGGTACGTGTGCCTTTGAGAATTCCCCTCCCGCTCCATCGTGTGGAATGGGAAGGAATAATATATTGTAAAAACAAACAGCTTCCAAACCACTCCTTTTATTAAAAGAAAAAATCTCACACAAATGAATACTCAGGAGTTCCAGGCCTGACATAAGAGCCAGCCTGCAAAGGAAGGTCTGTATGATGAGGGATCATGTTATAATACAGCAGTGACCCAAGCAGTAACATAGTACTGTTTGGTCTTGCCTCTGTAAAGGAGAGCAAACAATTTTATAATCAGGTTTCCAAACTCTGTTACGGCCATGCAAAGGCATGACCGGACCATGGTTCCTACGTGGTCAGGATACTATAATGCTAACACGTTTCCCCCCATAAAGTCACAACTTGCTTGATTTGACAAGACCCTAAGTCAAGCAACTGCCATGGTTGTTAGACTAAGATTTCTGGGGCAGTGACTGTGCCTCTATGGGCTTGGCTACACTTACAAATTTGCAGCACTGCAGCAGGGTGTGAAAACACACCCTCTCCAGCGCTGCAAATTGCGGCGCTGCAAAGCGCCAGTGTGGTCAAAGCCCCAGCGCTGGGAGCGCGGCTCCCAGCGCTGTACGTTATTCCCCACAGGGAGGTGGAGTACGGACAGCGCTGGGAGAGCTTTCTCCCAGCGCTGGTGCTTTGACTACACTTAGCGCTTCAAAGCGCTACCACGGCAGCGCTACCGCGGCAGCGCTTTGAAGCGCTAAGTGTAGCCAAAGCCTGTGTGTTTGTATAGTTCCTAGGGCCCCAACCCTGATTTAGGCCTCTGGATACCATAGTAATATAAATAATAAAGCAAAAAACGGGAGGCCTTTCAACAGAGATGAGCTGATAATCTGGCTGTTTCACAGGCAGTTTTCAGCCACATTAACCTCTGGCAAAGGGCTTAGAGATCTTCAGAGGAACAGTACTATCACGTGCAAAGATATGAAAGCCAGTAGCCTATAGCTCTGTGAACAAGGCAAGCTGACTGGCGTCTGAGTCTCCAGCACCAGGACAGCGTAAGAGATGTGGTGGGCACCACTGCTACAAAACTGCCAACTTCAGTTTATCACAAGAACCTGCCTTTGTCAACTGTGCATAGCCAGCCACTATGAATGGGCAGTCCCTACACAGCCCTCAAAGAGCACACAATCTCAGAGTGTCTCCCCATCCCCTTCATGGGGAAGTTTTGACCGTTTCCTTTACTAGACACTTAGCCCTTACATATAGCAAAGGAAGCTCACAGCTATTGCTACTCACTCTAGTCTAGAGGACACTTCTGAAAGCAAGCTGGTGCCTTGGACACCAAGAATCTGCTACACCAGAAAATGACCTGTAGGCAACAAGTCACCCAACTCCTTGCCCAATAGGTAAATAGTTTAGCTGCTAGAGTGGACCACACAGTCACAAAAGGCATGACTAAGGCCTGAGGTAACTTTGGGTACGTCTACACTACGGGATTATTCCGAATGTGCATAAACCGGTTTTGTAAAACAGAATTTATAAAATCGGGTGGAGCGCGGCCATACTAAGCACATTAAATCGGTGGTGTGCGTCCATGGTCCGTGGCTAGCGTCGATTTCTGGAGCGTTGCACTGTGGGTAGCTATTCCCTAGCTATCCCATAGTTCCCGCAGCCTCCCCCGCCCCTTGGAACTTCCGGGTTGAGATCCCAGTGCCTGATGGGGCAAAAATCATTGTCGCGGGTGGTTCTGGGTAAATGTCGTCAGTCACTCCTTCGTCTGGGAAAGCAACGGCAGACAAGCATTTCGCGCCTTTTTCCCCTGGATTGCCCTGGCAGATGCCATAGCATGGCAATCATGGAGCTTGTTTTGCCGTTTGTGACTCTCACCGTATGTGTACTAGATGCCGCTCACAGAGGCGATTCAGCAGCGCTACACAGAAGCATGCTTTTGCTTTTGCATGACAGCAGAGATGGTTACTAGCCATATTGCACCATCCAAATCCTTCCATAAATTGGAACTGAGGATGATCATGGCTACCAGTCCTTTTGTACCATTTGCTGCTAGTGCCCCTGGCCAATCAGCCAGGGGCGCAAAAGCCAAGATTGGTTACTAGCCATATTGCACCTTCCATCGTTTTGTACCATTAGCTGCTGTCATAAGTGCCCCTGGCCGATCAGCCAGGGGCGCAAAAGCAAAAATTGGGAATGACTCCCTGAGTCAATCCCTCCTTTTTGGTATCTAAAAATAGAATCAGTGCTGCCTAATATAGGCAAGTGTGCTAGAGAACCACCGTATCATAGAACCAGAGAGCACAGCTGCTCTGTGTCAGAGCCTGCAGAAATTATTATCTGTATGCTATTCACAGGGGGTGCTCCTGTAACAACCCCACCTGTTGATTCCGTTCTTCCCCCAGCCTTTCTTGGCTACCGTAGCATTGTCCCCCCACTTGTGTGATGAATTAATAAAGAATGCAGGAATAAGACACAGTGACTTGTTAGTGAGAAATGAGTGGAAGGCAGCCTCCAGCTGCTATGATAGTCCAGACAGGACATTAAGCAGTGTGTAGGAGAGAAGCCCAGCATCCCACTGCTAGTCCAGGGGCAACTGAATCTTTTCTTTACACATGAAGGGTGGGGGCTGATGGAGCTCAGCCCCCTGTTGCTATGATGAGGATGGTTACCAGCCATATTGCACCATCCATCCACCAGAAAAAATTAGGGCCAATAGGCTGATGACGAGGACGGTTACCAGTCCTTTTGTACCATCAGCTGAGGCTGATGATGAGGATGGATTTCCATCTTTTTGTACGATCAGCTTATGCTGATGATGAGGATGGATTTCCATCGTATTGTACCATCAGCCGCCCATGGCGGGGGGGGGGAGCAAGGATGTTGGTGTTGAGTGCTGCACTATCGCGTCTATCTGCAGCATTCAGTAAAGATAGGGTGACATGTAAAAGAGTCAGAGGATTGTTTTACCTTTCGCTTCTGGGGGTGGGTGGGGGGTGGGTGAGTAGATTGCCAAGCTATGCCCTGACCCGCGGACACTGTGTTTGACCCTAGAAGCATTTGGAGCTCAGCCAAGAATGCAAATAATTTTCGGAGGCTGCAGGAACTGTGGGATAGCTTCAGTCCTCCAGTCCATGCGCATCCATTTGATTCTTTGGCTTTCCGTTACGCTTGTCACGCTGCAGTGCGCTGAGTCCCTGCTATGGCGTCTGTCTGGAGATTTTTAAAAAAGGATTCTGAATTTCATCTTCTGTAACGGAGCGCTGATAGAACGGATTTGCCTGCCCTTACAGCGATCACATCCGCATGGTCCATGCGGGAGCTCTTTTTTTATTTTGATTTCGGACTGCATCGCCACCCGTGCTGATCGGAGCTCCACGCTGGGCAAACAGGAAATATTCAAAAGTTCGCGGGGCTTTTCCTGTTTACCTGACCACTGCATCCGAGTTCAGATTGCGGTCCAGAGCGGTCACTGGTGCACTGTGGGATAGCTCCCGGAGGCCAATACCGTCGATCAGCGTCCACACTAACCCTAATCCGATATGTTAATACCGATACTAGCGTTACTCCTCTTGTTAGGGAGGAGTACAGAAACCGGTTTAAAGAGCCATTAAAATCGATATAAGGTGCCTCCTAGTGTGGACGGTTTTGGCGTTAAATCGGTTTTACGCTCCTAAAACCGATTTAAACGCCTAGTGTAGACCAGGCTTTAGCCTCTGAATTGCCATTACAAGAGGTGTGCTGAACTGTTTTGTGCTCTTTGCATTAGCAATATCACTGTTTTCAGCACCAGCTGAGCAGCGATAAGGGGGAAACCCACTGCCATCATCATGAACAGCAGGTAATTTTTTGAGCACAGATGAACTGGGAACTCACAGGGCCTAAAGTGTGGGGACAATTCTGAGGGGAATTCCTGAGCAGGGCACTAGCCCTTCAACAAAGTCCTGTTTCCTCCCCCACATACTGATTTTGAACTTCAACGCCATATCTTCCTAGGGGCTTCCCCTCCCCACTCCTGTGAAGAATCCCTCACAAAACTAACTCAGAGATTACTTGCATGTTAGCCACATCATTCCCTTAATCCTCTTCCAGACTGATGTTCGGTCTGAGTATAGTAACAACACAGTATTCCCTTTTTTAACTCTAAGTATCCTCAGGGCCTAACATCATGGACAAGGGGGCCCTGATCAGAGGAAGCTAGATGCTTGTTCAAGACAAATATGCAGAAACAATAATGAATGTGAAGTCTAGCAATGGAGAAAGATCAGGTGTCCATACTGATTCTTTTATATCTGTTGGCAGATTTTGCTACTACTGACCATTAGGTTGAGTTGACTAGTCTAAATCCCCGCTGGAATAAGTGCTACTGTTCCACTGGCTCTGGTCTCTCTGCTTAAAGAAGCTCCAGAAACTGGTGTGGAGGCAACCACACTTCTGCAGGATACAGTGTTCCATGGGGTTCTGACCTGTAATCACTCCTGCTCACGTGGAGGCCATAACCCGGATGACAAGCAGCCATCTTTTCTGCTGTAACCGACCCCCCCCAATCTACCTTCCCAGAACCCAATGGATAGGATTTGGACGAGCAGTAGGTGGCCAAGACTCAGTACAGGTAAAAGCAGTAATGTTGGCCAGCTGAAGGAAAGCATCTTCAGAGGATGGTGGGGCTGACTGAAGGACATGTGCAATGTGGATGCCTGGCTGCTCATGATTGTCAGAGGTCCAAAAGGGACCCCCCTACACAACATTTATGTTTAGTATGGTGGTAATGACCATTGCTCCCTAGTGCAGACCTCACCACAATTGTTCTGGGGCTTGTGAACTCCAGAGCTCTACCATAGTGCTACCTGTGACGCTCACTCAAGCTTTGGCTGGTGCAGGATGCCTGCCTGGTAACATTAAAAGCAGTGTGAATATTATACTAGTTGGACACTTACAACATCTCTCTCTTCACTGCAGAGTGTAATTCAAGCCGTTGCCATTGAACCATAAAGCAAATGACCTTAGTCCTTGCTATACAAGAGTCCACCTCACTCGTCGGTTCTAATCCCACCTCTACCTCTGATTTGCTATGTGACTCTGTACAAGTTACTTAAAATCTCTAGGTCTTTGTTGCTGCACCTATACAAGGAAGGCGATACCTATCTCAGAGAGGTTGTGTGGATTAATTAACATATGTAGTGTATTAAATATTTTAGGGCACCGGAGTTCAGAGAGAAACCAAATGAACCCTTTATACTTGTGTATGAGAAGGCTCTTAAGACTGATCATAGAATTTTCTCATTTACTAATGGCCTTTTGCAGAGAGTTTGAGCCAAATCATTTTTCATCCCTTCTGCAACAGCAGCTGTTGGCTACGCTGACTCAGCCTACATGAAAAATACTAATTTGGAAATTGTCTGGGCCAGTTGTAGCAATGGCATTTACAATATGGAGTTAGTTCGCAGTCTGCTCAAGTGTCTTTATTTTCCATCTACCCTGAAATGCCACCCGGAGAAGTCAAAGCCCCGATTATAGAAATTTTTTTCTGCAGCTGGTTTAATGACAGCTTCCATGGGAGGAGTGGAACAGAGTAAGTCCAGCAACACTTACCAGAAGTGGGGAAACCTTATTCATTCAGACCATCTACTTATATCCTGATCTTTGTCTTAAGCTGTCAGTCTTGCAATTACTACGAGCTAACAGCTGGGTAGATTTCTTTCCTTTATTTATTTAAAAAAACTTGTAAGGGGACTTGTCCATTCAAACGTTCAACCATTTACCATCAGGGTCCAAACAGGGGATTGTTTGCTCCGTGGAGCAGCCATGGTCACTTGGCCAGATAAGCCATGGTCACTTGGCCATGGTCACTTGCAAACAAAACAGTAAAGGGAGTTTCAAAGTTCCTGGGGCTTTACAGGTGGAGGGGCAGACATCTGTTTACCTGGTGTCAGAGCAGCAGAGCTGCTGGCCAGAGAGGTCAGCCTAGGCAATGTGGGATAAGTCGGGAAGCTAAAAGCTGTTTACATAGGAAGAACGTGTCTCCACTTGCACATCATCACAAAAGGATCAGTGATAAGAAGTGTATGCCTCTCGTGGAGGCGGTTTGCTGTCTGCAGTGAAACTTCAGAATTTCACCACAAAAAGTCATTGGCAAGTGTAGATATTCCCATGGTTTTTGCGCTTTAAATGGCAAGTGTAGACACGCCCTTATACATGAGAAAGTCTAATTACAGTGCTGGGTGATTTAGAAGCATGTGTAACAATAGTTTACTCTTGCCCTTTAAGAACAATTGGCTGAATTTATGGGTGATAGAATCAATGCTGATAGAGTTTACTTTGAACCCAATACAGAATTCAACAGGAACTCAATGAAAAAAGTTGAATTCCTTCAGTCGCTTAGGGTCTAGAATGGGTGGAAGAGTTTTGCTGGGAAAAGAAGTGAGGTCAGCCATAAAGGGTACGTCTGCACTGCAATGAAAGCTCCATGGGATGGCTGCGACTAGCCCGGGTCTGCTCACTTGAGCTTGCAGAGCTATAAAACAGCAGGGCAGGTGTTTGGGCCTGGGTGCTGAAGCTCAGTGAGGGTCTCGGAACCCAGGTTCTATCTAAGCCTGAATGCCTACACTGCTATTTTTACCCCTGCAAGCCCGAGTCAATTGACCCAGGCTCAGACGTGGTGCTGTAGATTTATCATCACAGTGTAGACATAGCCAAAGAACATCCCACTAAGGTAATCAATTGGTGGAGCAAGAGGTTGAGAAGTGACTGACAAAGGTTAAGAAGTCAAAGGAAAGTATGCTGCTACTGCTTTGTCTTATAAACCACAATAGATTCTCTAACGCATCAGCGATATAGGCGAGTCTGCTGTTGGACCAAACTGCGTTAGTGGTACATAAAAGGAGCCCTATTTCTAGCCATTTCTTGTAAAAACTATAACTACACACATAAAATACGCTCCCCGTTAATCTACATTTTCCTTTACATTGTTTTATTTCTGTTTTTCCAGTGCCTACTTGTGACTCTAAGCAGTTCAAATAACTAAGAACAAACAATATTTCAGACAAGATGTAACACCTGCAACCACCGCCTGTCATGAACATGAAACCCCTGGTGACCTTCCAGCCCCTCAGCTCATGTCCTCCAAGTGAGTGCCCAGGTGGTTAACAAATCCTTACTGTGGCAGACCAAGGTAGGTGAGTGTTCCAAAATCAAATACTTCTCAGGGTGAGTCACGTCAGCATCCTTCTCCATTACAGTGGGGCACCTCTAAGCTGACCAAAATTATGCTATCATTACAGTGAGAGACAGGCAGTCACCCTGGTAACAATTTAAGCGCTTTAGGTTATAACAGATCCCTTGGATTCCACCTGGAAGCCAGCCAGTGGTGTAACGGGAGGTATTGCTTTTAGCTGTTTTGAAAAACCGTAAAATACCTTGATAGAGACTGGCAGAGGAAAAATTGGGGGTGGAGGGGAGGGCAGAGTAAATTGAGGTTCATTTACCACAGTTACAGGCAAGCTAGTATTGGAGTGCCTCAGGTCCAAACTATGGGGTAACAGTGGGAGATTATAAAGCACTAGTTTTGTGTGTGGCACTCTGCTCATTAAGCAGGCAACCACATTTTGTGCTAGCTTGAGATCATTTGGAAATTCAATACAGAGCTCCAGGTAGATCCGATTACATCTAATCTAATCTTGAACGGACAAAAGAAACTGTAAGGTTCACACCTGAAAGAAACGGTTAGGCAATCAGCTACTGCCTGAGCAACCAAGAGCAGTCCTGGATCTAACAACCACCTCAAATTGCAAACCTGTGGGGGCAGGCCATAGTTTCTTTCCCTCACCTCAAGGGTGGCAATAATATGGCAGACTTTTAGTGACATCTCCCATCCTACCAACATTACCTCAATCTTGTCAGAAATGATCCTTAAGCAGTTAATCTCACACACGTTTAGTCACTCGTTCTACTTGGCATCTTGTCATTATTACCGGAGTTATGTCTTCTAGCAGTAAGTACTTTATCTCTACTAGTGTTGAGGGCAATCCTCACAGGAACAACTACAGTATGCCAAGCTGTCCCGGGGAATACAAAAGGAATGTGACATACAATTGATATTGTGCTCTAGTGCAGGGGTTCTCAGACTTTTGTACTGGTGACCCCTTTCACACAGCAAGCCTCTGAGTGCGACTCCCCTTATACGTTAAAAAACACTTTTTCATGCGTTTAATACCATTATAAATGCTGGAGGCAAAGCGAGGTTTGGGGTGGAGGCTGACAGCTTGCGACCCCCCACGTAATAACCTCATGGCCCCTTGTGGGGTCCTGACCCCCAGTTTGAGAACCCCTCCTCTAGTGTCTTGTGCCATAGTTTTCCCAGTGGACAAAATATTGCATAATGGCCCAAACCTCTAAACTACTCTAGGAAATTAAGGTTCATGACTAATGTATTTTTAACATGAAAAATAAGACCATTTCTGAAACAAAAATAAAATGTAAACAGTCTTCCACTATTTCTGCTCAAAATTCAACCTGCATCATTCAAATCCTAATCTTTCTGTTGAATTTTTTTTTTCAAATGTAACAGTGTGGCTATATGTAGAAGCACCGAAGGGCTCAAATCTGGATGGGGAGGAACAGAGGTCGTCAACATGGAATATTTCAGCTCTTCATGTGAGCTCAGCGACTCTAGCACTGGCATACTTGAGGTCTTTAAACCATGATTTGAGGACTTCAATAACTCAGACATAGGTTAGGGGTTTGTTACAGGAGTGAGTGGGTGAGATTCTGTGGCCTGCGTTGTGCAGGAGGTCGGACTAGATGATCATAATGGTTCCTTCTGACCTTAAAGTCTATGAGTCTATACTTGACCACTGAATACTGGGTACCAGTCTGGGTGGATAGATCTCGTACCAAATCTCTGGACATGGAGCTTAATTCCACAATGAGAACACTAACTGGAACATTAAAATCAACACCCACTCAACATTTGTCCACTCCGGGGTGCACACCCCTCCACCCAAAATCTGGGGAGGGAGGGGAGACATCCTCCGCCACCCTCATGAGTTCAATCAAATCATGGCCACCTTGAACATACCAATTCATGAGGACCTCCAGAATTTTATGAAGACATGCCTGAAATCTTGTAAGCCTTTCTGGGATCAGGCTAAAGCTCTTAAAGCATCCTCATTCAATCCTGAGGCACAACAGAAATGACAATGCTCACATTCCACATAAACACCTGATTGCTGATCCCACAAAAGAATCTGCAGGCTTCAACCTACCCCAGAAACAATGGTCCATGTTGAACTGTTTCAGAACATCACACTGCAGATGCTTCCATGATTTTATAATTTTGAAGATGAAAGAATGAACAATGTGACTGTGGACACCTGTTGCAAATGATGGACCACCTTGCAAATTGTGCCCACTTCTATCGTTTCCTGGTGGCATCTCAGACTTTTACCAAGCCACTTCAGAACCTGTTCACTGGCTCACTCATCTGGACTTCGTTATCTAAACATTGCTAATAACCCCCTTGCCATATAAAAGAAGGATATGAGGTCACTTTGGGATCCAGAAGGATACCTATAACGTGTTCATCGTGCTGGGTCATGAACTCACTAACAAGCTGTGAATTTATTAGCTTGCTGGCACAGAAGCATATTTTATATTTTTGTCTTGTTCAAATAAAGCAGCTCTATAGATCTACCTATTACATGTACGGATATGGGCATTTTGGGTGTGCACTCCTACCGGATAGCGGGAAGACTGGGACAATTACCATGATTGTTTTCTTTGCTTCTTTTTTTAAAAAGTGACTCATTCTACATTAAGTTGTTTTTGAGGTAAGTAAATGTACATGTGAAAAGGTCAAACTTTGCAAAATCTTAGCACACTGCTGGTAGTTAACCCCAAGCTATACCACCAGTTTCAAGACCCTGGCTGCCAGTAAAAGTAACCTCTAAGTATAGGGTGAAAAATTTTATTGTTCTTTAAGACTCTACTTGCTCTTGGACATGTTTATTGTAAGTATCGGTTTGAGCCAGAGACAAGAAAGTCAAAATACCTAGTTGCAAAGTACATAATAAAAAGGTAGGAGGTGATGTGACCTGCAGGAAGAGATAAACTTGTCTGTAATCACATCTAAAATCTGAAGAAACAGTGACAAGAGATGGATTGGCATGACTTTTGTTCATCAGGAAGAGGGATTTTATTAAAAAACAAAAACACACACAGTGTCATACTATTTTCAAAACAAAATCCACAGAAAAGAACCAGAACCCTGCAAGAATCCTAGCCTTCAGTTTTCATCTACCCTACCTTAATGCTTTTACACAAGAAGAAATACAAGCATGTGCTCCATGTCAAATATTTATATTCTTTAGCACCTTTGGAAATGCATGTATTTGTTTTAAATCAAATTAGATACCAAAATACATTAATGATTTCTGCAAGCTGCCACTGTTTGCCTGCTCCTGCTCTTTTCCTGTGGCTTTTGGACTATGGATGGCACGATGAATCCTGTGCTGGTCAGAACCTAAGATAGTGTAAATTGCTATGAAGCTCTGACAATTTACACCAGGTGAGAATCGGTTGGTTGGTGTTTCAGTGGGTTAGTCCTATTCCTGAGAGACTGAAATCACAACATTAATAATTTCACTGGCATCAATGGATTTAACACCTGAGATTAATTTGGCCACCTAAGTGTTGTATGCCTCCCCACACCCCCAAAATGGGAAGCGTAACTGTAAAATTATTCCTCTCTTTTGTTATTCCTGTTTATGTTGGTTTTTCCAGTTCTGGGACTCACCTAAAGCTTTCATTTGCATAATCAGAACTTCATCAGAAGAAGAGGTGAGCATGGCTGGATTACCACCAGTCAATGCTACGACCTAGGTTTAACATGATACAAGGCATCCATTGTACAAGGTCAAGAGTTGGTTTTATACCCTAGCTGTAATATTTCACTAAATTTTGTTAGATGCTTAACATCATATCTTTCTCTGCCAGGGTCTCGTGTGTGTCCCTTGTTTATGTCTTTATTTGTGCATTGGTTGATTTGCATTGGTCATATAAGTACAGTTCTAAATAACAGAGCAAGAACCTCATTCTGGGCAATATATAACTAATACTGAGAGCCTGATCTGGAGAGATGCTGAATCCCCTCAGCTGTCGTCAGCTTCAAATGGGAGTTGCAGGTGGCCAGTACTATCAGAGTCATGTGATTATTTTCAAGGACATCTGAGCATGAAAGATGCCTTCATGAAAATCTGATTCTATGGTATTCTGAGAACGGGGAGGGGGGGGGGAGAGGAGGAGGGGAGGGAGGGAGGGATGGAGACTTCTAAGAGACAATGTTATTTTAAAAAAGGAAAGGATTGTTTTTCCAGCTTGGCCATTTCCTAGAACATGGTAATTCCCTCCCACTCCCCAGTCAGCACACACACGAACACATCTCCATACTGCATCCACTGACTTTCCCTCAAGCAGACAATAGATTTCATAATCTCCTTCTGACTCAAACTTTTAAGGGAAACATTCAGCAACAGCAGCCAAGAGTTTGAGAGAAATGACAAGTTCTGATTATGCAAATGAAATTACAGCTAACTTCCAAAAATGTGTAAAGGGGAAAAAAAAAAAGCAATCTATAAAAACTGCTCATGCATAGAACATTTCAGATGTTCTCTGGGGAACAAACAGTCAGCATCAATATGTCTGCATTTCAAAGGAAATACTCCCCAAACATTGTGTGTGTACATTTCCCTGATGTGTATAAGGGAAGTCCCTAGTTCCCACCAGCTTTAATGCTAGTTGAACAGAACTGCTGATAACACCTGTGGGAGCCTTCACGTAGACTAGCTCCAGCAGCTGGACCTATTTGACCACCATGTCAGTTAAGTCAAGTCCAATTGACAGTGATAAAAATGGGTCCAACTCTGGAGCCTTGTGTATGCTAGTACTCTCACTTATTACCACAAGATCCACTAAACAAGCATTGAAACTGTAGAGCTTCCCCCACCATCCCCACTAAAATGGTCTCCATTAGAGAAGGCTTTTAAAAAAGGGAGACTGTATACTATGTTCCCTTGTCGCTTCCTAGCCACCACCAGCCACATGCCACAGCAATTCACCCTGGGCCATGGTAGAGCTAGTGATGTATGTTGCCTAGAACTACTGAAGTTGGGTCTAGACCCACTAGATTATTTCTTCAGGTTCATCTCCATCTCCTTGCTTGTACTCCCTGCCTGTCCAGAACTAGATACATTCAGGGAGGACAGGTCCATCAATGGCTATAAGCCAGGGATGGGACAGGGATAGTGTCCCAAGCCTCTGTTTGCCAGAAGTGGGGAATGAGCGACAAGGGATGATTACCTGTTCTGTTCATTCCCTCTGGGACACCTGGCATTGGCCACTGTCAGAAGACAGGATACTGGGATACATGGACCTTTGGTCTGACCCAGTATGGTCGTTCTTATGTTCTTACTGCAGTCCCTATTTCGCTCCTAGCAGCAACATCCATCAGATGGGTTCAGTAACAATGCCCAACACACCTCATATCAGTTTCCTGAGAGGCGGATGAAGGTTTCTCTAGTGCTTTCCAGAACAATTTGCCCTGCTCAACACATTTTAGATTCTCATTCCAATTACTGCAACTTCTCATGCTATGAAAGCGCAAGACACAAAAGAACCAGGTTATAAATAGTGGAATGACTGCTCTCCAGGGAAATGCACCTGGAAACATTATAGAATACTTATACAATTTCTTTGAGAACTGCATTTAAATAGCATGATAGATAGCTATCTCACACCTAATGAGACCAGAGACTATTTCTGAAAGAGGGTTAGCACTATGCATGATCACTGATGAGATTAACCTCCTGACATTAAGCCACTGTCCCAGAGAAAACCTATTAGAACATTTATCATACCAACCTTTGTAACTAATCCTTTTTAGCACTCCTATAAACCTTATCTCAGAGAATAGGTACATATAATCTGAAAGATTAACAGGTTTTATTGAGGCAGCTATGCAAACAGAGGTACAAAGCTCCAATGCCCAAAGTTACTAGTTAAACCTGTAGAGACGGGTCAAGTTCATTGGGAATATGTGGTGTCTCAAACATGAACTGACCAGTATAAGAAACTAGAAGATATGCAGGTCAACAACAGACAGTTCATTCATTTGGTACCAAAATCACCATGAGCAGCATCTTCTCTCTAGGAAAGGGGAACTCATCCCAATCCATTATTACCAGCACATTTCCTCTATGTGATGCTTACTCACTCTTTGAGACCATGAAAGATGATGGGTAACATTTTCAAAAGTGCCAGAGTGACGTAGGAGCCTAAACCGCATTTAGTTCCAATGAGACAAGATGCTTTTGCAAATTTTACTTGATGTTAATTAAATCCAGACATCACAGCTATTCCACTAGACACCTTTCCTAAATTGAAGTAGATAAAAGATAATGGTAAATGGCAGTGTGATTAATCAGACAACTTTCAATCTATGTGGCCGTGTTAAGTCAATTTAAATTAATTGAAATAACGTAAAATTGAGACATATCAAATGATTTATTGGAATCCAATGCTATTACATTTTGTGGTTCTATCAAAACAAGCACTCTGTCAAGTTTTATCATATATTTTTAGTTCTGACAAATTCTCTTCTAATAAACTCTTGCTGCTTAGTACTAACAGCTTCACTACCCTCTACATGTTTAGCTATTCTCTCTCAATAGGTCTCTCTCTTTTACACTGACAGACGCTAGAAGGATGATCTTACATATAAAGTCTCTTATTTTGAAAGTCAATACCACAATTTCTTTCCTGCATTTTGAGTCAGTGCCTACTAGCCCATGATTTTTCAAATGTATTAGTAGCATAACAATTAAATTCCCTTCATATATTATAATTAGTTTGCACCAGCTAAATTGTGTGTATTAGTTTAAGTTTTCACTTACTCATTTCTTAAGTTACTTTTTCAGGGTCTTCCTTACTTTATAGCTGTTCAAACTCATTTGTCTTGTTCAAAATTATTATATATTTATTTTTAAAAAGGAGTTTGGTATCAGCTATTGAGTAATTCATTAAATTTACAAGAGCAGGGAGGAAGAAAATTAACTCTCTCTCTAGTGGTTTTCCTTTCCACTCACCCCAGCAATTTTATAGAAGCCTTCAATTCCCCTGACTCTTTTGGCCAGTGTTAACTATTATTTTTAACAGGTTTCAGAGTGGTAGCTGTGTTAGTCTGCATCAGCAAAAACAACTAGGAGTACTTGTGGCATCTTAGAGAATAACAAATTTATTTGGGCATATGCTTTCGTGGGTTAAAACCCATCCAATGAAGTGGTTTTTAGCTCACGAAAGCTTATGCCCAAACAAATTTGTTAGTCTCTAAGTGTCACAAGTACCCCTAGTTTTTGTTTTTGTTTTAATTATTTTTAATTATCTGTATTGTTGTAGCACCTAGGAGCCCCAGTACCCCACTGTGCTAGGTGAAGTACAAACGGAATAAAAACAGTCCCTGCCCCAAGCAGTTTACAATCTAAGTGTACAAGAGACGGCAGATGGATACAGGGTAGCACAAAAACAATTAGCATGATAAGCAGTGGTCTCAACACACCAGCAGCCTAACTGTTGTCAAGTTCTTTGTAGGCATCATAAAGGAGAATTTTAAGGAGGGGTTTGAAGGAGGACAATTAATTAGTTTTGCAGCTGTTTACAGGAAGTTTCTCCCCAGGGAGAAAGCATAATGGCACTTGTTAAATTTTCAAACAAGTTGGCCCTGGCAGCTGGAATCATGGGTTGATCAGAAGCAAGAGTAGACACTGATAATGAATGAGAAATATTACGTAGAAGGGGGAATTGACTGTGAAGACAAGTAGCTTATGTTTGATGCAACAGAGAAGGAGTAGCCCATGCAGAGATGCAATAAGAGAGGTGACATGATCCAAGCTACAGACTAGACAAATGATCTTCGCAGCAGCATTCTGAATAAATATGAGGGGGACAAGACTGCATTTGTCTAGGCCAGAGGAAAGAATGCTGCAGTAACTGAGATGTGAGAGGTCGATGGCCTGAATGAGAGTTTTAGCTATGGAAAGATAGGAAACTCATTCTACTTTTTTCTGCCTTTATCCTTCCCCTGCAAACGTTAAGTGTATATCAATTTCCTGAAAGCAGAAAAGGAGGCAACCAAACAAGATGAATTAAACTTTTTAAAACTCAACTTTGGGCAATCTGTCAGAAGCCACAATAGCTGCTTCTTGTTTCTTGCATTCTTTGCTTCCCAGAATTGAAGTCCGTTGCACCTTGTTTATGGTTTTAGCATCTCCCCAACATTCTTCCCCACTAGTGGAGTTTACTAATTCCTCTCATTCTATCTTTGTCACCAAGGACAGGTAGGAAAAAGAATGCCAGTGAATTTTGTGTTTGTTATTCAGGCGCAATGGTAAACAGACTATTTCAGCCTTAGCTTCTCAGTGAGACAGCAGCCAAATTTCCATAGTAGTCTCAGCTGGCACGCTTGCGGCATAAGAGACAAAACCAAATCAACAAAAGGACAAACAATGTCAGCAAAGTGACATGCAGATTTTGCATCCAGAGTTCTCCATCCACAGCAGCTCTGTAGAAAGCTGAGTGCGCAAGAACCAAAGGCAGCTGGGTTTTCCCCATCTATAGTATGTAAAATCCAGTCTTCAGTCCAGTTCAATTTGTGGGTGTGAAGCTGATGCCATCCCTGTCCTGTCACAATATTTTTATAGTCACATAAATATGACTGGTCACAGTATTAGACTCTTAGAAAACAAATGAGAACACTTGCACAAGATTGGTAGAAATAGTCCAAAAATATCTGCTGGGTAAGCATGTACAGTAGAACCTCTGACTGTGAAGACAAGTAACTTATGATTGATGCAACAGAGTAGCCGCCCTTGCAGAGATGCAACAAGAGAGGTAACATGGTCTGAACTCTGAACACCAGAGTTACAGACTTACCCGTCAACCAGATGCCCTCTGGACCGGAAGTAATCCCCTGCGTGCACACACAAACTTTACTGCCTGGGGGCTTTAGCCCTGGGGCTCAGGGCTTCAGCCTGTGGGGTTAGGGCTGCAGCTGCAGGGTGAGGGGGGTCAGGCTCTGGTCAGGGCGGTTGTTGGGCTTCTGACCCTCAGGAGCAGAGGGGTTTGGGGCTCCAGCCTCATGGCAGGTGCAGAGGCTCTATCTAGGAGAGGAGTGCCGGTTTCAGCCCTGGTGCTCTCCCCCCGGCTGAAACCAGGAGGGGAGCTGTGGGGAGCCCCAGCACCCTCCACGAGGCAAAAGCCAGGAACAGAACAGTGGGGCTAAGCCCCGAGCCCCCCAGCAAGCCTGAAACTGGGAGTGGAGTCGCGGGACTCGAGCCTTGAGCCCCAGCACTCCCACCAGATCTAAATCCCTGAGCCCTAGTGCTCACCGTGGTCAGAAGCCCTAACCTCCCTCCCCCCATCCCCATCTGAAGCCCTCCCCTCCCCGAAGTGGCTGAAGTCCATAATGTCTTGTTCAGAGTTACGGACAACTTCCATTCCTTAGGCGTCCGTAACTCTGAGGTTCTACTCTACCCCTTTTTAGCAAATACCACCACCCTTCCTGCAACTCTGCTTTCTGCTTAATTCTTGTATACAGGCACTGGAGATGTCTGAGAGAACATTTCTAACTTAGCACTTAAGGCACCAGGGTATCTCAGTAACCAGGCATATTGCACCTTTGAACCTCTAAATTTCAGGCCATCACTTCTCTTGGGATGGAATCCCACAGTTCTCCCACTCTCAAACTGGGCCCTGGGTTGCAGTCCTCTGTGTACCTCCTGTGATCACCTCAGCAGGTCTGACTTAGGTCTGGACCCTGCAATTCTGATCCCTCTGGGGTAGTGACAGTGTTTAATACAGTGATCAAACAGCCTCCTTAAAGCTGAGTATTAGTTACTTAGAACAAAATCATTTCAGAGAAAACAGCACTAAACAGACTTATCTGTATCTCATTCTTCCCTAGGGCTTACCGTTACCTGATTTGGGAAGTCTCGATTAACTTCAGACTCCTCCACAGAACCTGTCTGCCTCAGTCTGTCACCCCAGAGCAGCGGTCTCCAAAGAGGGGTGCGCGCACCAGGGAGTGTGCAAGACGATCCATTGGGGAGCATGGCAGGAGGAGCGCGGCAGGAGGGGGAAAAAAGGGGCAGCCAGAGGAAGGAGGGAGCGAGCAGGGAAGCAGAGGGCTTTAGGGGCTGCAGGGCCCTCAGATAAGGGGGCCCCGGGGCCCTGGCCTGCAGCTCTAAAGCCCCTTTCGGAATGCGGGGCAGCCGCACAGCCAGCGGCCGGAAAGAAGTGGCGCTTTCCGCTACAAAGCCGGCTGGAGAGAAGCGATGCTTTGAAGGGAATGGTGCCGCTTCTCTCCAGCCGCTGGCTGCACGGCTGCCCCTGCTCCTCCTGAGTCCTCCAGCCCATGTTCGCAGGGCTGCATTCCGAAAGGGGCTTTAGAGCTGCAGGCCAAGGCCCCAGGGCCCCGCAGCCCCTAAAGCCCCTGCGTTCTGGGTGGCCCTGCCTGCCGGGGCAGTGGGGGGCAGCTCCCAGAATCGTGGCTCCCATGGGGGCAGTGCTGCGCTGCGCAGAGCCACCTGCACACCCCCTGCACCAAACAGGAGCTGCCCCAGGTAAAAGTGCTCTGCACCTCCTGCCTGCCCCAGGCCTGAGCCTCCTCCCACACCTCCACCCTGAGTGCCCTCCCACACCCTAACTCCCTCCCAGACCCTGCACTCCACCCTGAGTGCCCTCCCGCACCCTAGCTCCCTCCCAGCCCCCGCACCTCACCCTGAGTGCCCTCCCGCACCCTAACTCCCTCCCAGACCCTGCACCGAGTGCCCCCCCACACCCTAATCCAGACCTTTGAATCGCTGTATTATAAAGTGTTAAACCAAGATTTTCAGAAATAATTAAGCATATTCAATCACATTGCTCTCACTGAGAGCAAAAAGGTTTTTTGTATCAATAAAATAATATTTTTTAAAAATACTGTTCATTTCATATTTCTCATCCTTTTTAATTTCTTTTTTTGTGTATGTGTTATAATGTACATAATACATTAGTATAGTAGTACATGTATATAATTTATACATAAATAAATATACATATATTGTGGGTGGTGCTGAAATTTACTGAGAGGGGTGTGCGATCAAAAAAGTTTGGAGACCACTGCCCTAGAGAGCTGCTGACCAGTGAGCCCCCCCTTCTCCTGCACCCCCAACAGACTTTTTATTCTTTTGATTTCCAGGCTCTTCTCTACGGCAACACAAGTTTTGCAATCTTTTGGAGACAGCATTCTCAAAGCCAACAACTTGCCCATTGTCTTTCTGGTATGTGCCTATACATTCTTATCTGGAAAACCACTGTACTACAGTACTTCCCACAGCCCACGCTGAATTCAAGCATTATGGTGTATAGTATAGATTGCAGTAAAAGTTACACAGTCTCTCTTAGTAACTAGGTTATATATCAATGTTCTAAGATGCTTTCATAGCAGCTCCTGCAGTATCAAACCCTTATTACAAATCAGCTCCACTTTTACCACACCATGATTCTTGCAAAATTCTCTTTAGTGCCTGCACAAGAGGAAAAGGTCATATGCACAGCAGGAAAAAATGCCTTATAGGCGCATAAGAGGAGAAAGATCTGCAGACAGTTCTTTTAGACGTGTGGACATCAGGATATTTTTCTAAAATGTCCCCTCATTGCCACCACCAGTTCAAACCCATCAGTGGTAGCAGTACTAGTGCAGACACAGCTTGTGGCAGCCAACAGCATCTTAGGCACTATGACATCCAATCATGCTCAAAGCAGATCTAGACGACACAGTGGTTAGAATATCAAAAGCTCCCTAGAGCTATGTATGCACTACAGTGGTGGTTCTCAAACTTGGGCCGCCACTTGTTCAGGGAAAGCCCCTGGTGGGCCAGGCCAGTTTGTTTACCTGCCGCATCCGCAGGTTTGGCCGATCGCAGCTCTCACTGGCTGTGGTTCGCCGCTCCAGGCCAATGGGGGCTGCAGAAAGCGGCGTGGGCCGAGGGACGTGCTGGCTGCCCTTCCTGCCGTGGCGAACCGCGGCCAGTGGGAGCCACCATCGGCCGAACCTATGGATGCGGCAGGTAAACAAATTGGCCTGGCCCACCAAGGGCTTCCCCTGAACAAGCGGCGGCTCAAGTTTGAGAACCACTGTACTAGAGCTTCCAGCTATTGCTACCACTGATGGGGTCAAAATGTTAGTAACAACTGTGAGAAATTCTGGACAGAGACCCCAGTATGCACAAATCCCTGATACAAGGCTGAAATTAAGAAAACATTTTGGCTCCTCGGTCATAGAAGAGGAAAACTGTTTAGTGCCCTACCAAGGACTTAATGAGTTCTGATTAAAAATCCAGAGCAAGATGTGCTCAGGTAGTTTTAGACCCCAAGATTCAGATGATTTTTTTTAAAAGAAGGATTGCTACAAGGCCCCAGATGAACAGAAATATTTTCCTGAAATTCTGAAGTGTGTCAGGAGAAACAATGTGTTTGAATGCAAACACCATTTTGCTAGTGCATGATAACCAGGACGGTAGACTATAAACAGAAAACACCAAATCATTCTACTTCAATTGTTTGAGGTGCAAAAACAAAGAAATATAAAATGATTAACCTGAAATTCTCCAAAATTATTCACATTTGCATGATTTAAGGATGCCTCCCTTGAATAGGATTTGGCCTCTTTAATTGAACTTCTCCAGTAGGTAATTGTCACCCACTCTAAATTAGTACAATAAAAAGCGACGACAACTTGATGTTTAAATGCTTAAATTTTTAGTCCTATAAATAAAACTCTCTTTCTCAACAAAAGAGTGTTTTCAACATGATGTGGCCTCCTCCACCAACCCTCTACAACTGCTACCTATGTAAATCAGCAATAATGATAGCCATAAAGCAGGTTTCCTCCCTCTTAGAACTTGGGGCTGTGATAATCCCCCTTTTGAAATGCTAATTTCATTTCAGCCACAGCACCAGAGGACAAATGGCAAGGAGCTGGGAGACAGAAGCTCCAGCTGTGCCCTTACACACATGATTTAAGCAGGGCTTTTTGTACCTCTCCTCCCCCAAAGCCATCTCTCTGGCTTACCCTCAACAGGATCGACAGCTGCTATCCAACTCTTCCAGTAAATGCGGGTGGAAAGAGGCTTTTTCCAAGGTGATGAATGCATGTGTGGTGAGCAGCTAGGTAAAAGGCAGCGGTGGGCATGGGTATTGTTCTTTCAAATAGACTCAGAATGGGAGAGTGGCTTGGGCAACACTGGTAAAGACAAAGCAAAAAAAGCTTACCCTCTCTTGCTAATGTGGAAGCAGAATACAGTTACAGAATTCCCAACCTGAAGCAAATACTCACCAGCAACCGCACACCATACAACAAACACTAACCCAGGAACCTATCCTTGCAACAAAGCCCGATGCCAGCTCTGTCCACATATCTATTCAAGTGACACCATCATAGGACCTGATCACATCAGCCACGCCATCAGGGGCTCGTTCACCTGCACATCTACCAACGTGATATATGCCATCATGTGCCAGCAATGCCCCTCTGCCATGCACATTGGCCAAACCGGACAGTCTCTACGCAAAAGAATAAATGGACACAAATCTGACATCAGGAATCATAACATTCAAAAACCAGTGGGAGAACACTTCAACCTCTCTAACCACTCAGTGACAGACTTGAAGGTGGCAATTTTGCAACAAAAAAACTTCAAAAAACAGACTCCAAAGAGAGACTGCTGAACTTGAATTAATATGCAAATTAGACACAATTAACTCAGGCCTAAACAGAGACTGGGAATGGTTGGGTCATTACACTAATTGAATCTATTTCCCTATGTTAAGTTATCCTCACACCTTCTATGGGTCATCTTAATTATCACTTCAAAAGTTTTTTTTCTCCTGCTGATGATAGCTCATCTCAATTGATTAGATTCTTCCTGTTGGTATGCATACTTCCACCTTTTCATGTTCTCTGTATGTATAAATATCTCCTGTCTGTGTGTTCCATTCTATGCACCCAAAGAAGTGAGCTGTAGCTCACGAAAGCTCATGCTGAAATAAATTTGTTAGTCTCTAAGGGTACATCTACACTTACCTGCCGGTTCGACGCAGAGAGTTCGACTTTTTGGAGTTCGAACTATCGCGTCTGATCTAGACGCGATAGTTCGAACTCCGGAAGCGCCGCGGTCGACTCCGGTACTCCACCTCGGCAGAAGGAGTTGGCGGAGTCGACGGGGGAGCCGCGGAGTTCGACCCCGCCGCGTCTGGACGGGTGAGTTGTTCGAATTAGGGTACTTCGAATTCAGCTACGCTATTCACGTAGCTGAATTTGCGTACCCTAATTCGAACCCCCTTCTTAGTGTAGACCAGGCCTAAGGTGCCACAAGTACTCCTGTTCTAGTTACAGAACTGTGGCAAGTCGTCTGAAAAGTCAACATAAGAGAATCAGATACAGAAGAGTAAGGATTAAAAAAAAAACAAGAATTTTGGAAGGGAGATAAACCCTCATGCTTCAGTGCACAAGCCAATCTCTAACTGAGGGCAGCTAGGCAGAATCCTGCCAACGGTGAAAGCAATTTCCTATCTACCTACAGTATGAGGTTTCTTGCACCTTTTTGTAAAAGCAGCTGGGGCTGGCCAATGGCAGAAACAGAATACTGGAGTGGACAGATCACAGGTCTGATCCAGCATGGCAATTCTTATGTCTCCATGCAATAATTACCAATTGTTAGCATATAGCTGCCACAGGTTGTGGTTGTTGTAGGTTTTCCCCCCTCTGATACCACTGTGAGGCAACTGATGGCAAATACTGACTTTGTAATGGCGATCAGTGTACCAAATACATTTAAAGATTTTCTGTAACATGTTTCCAGGACATAAATGGCCCCTTTGTGTGAATCCTAACAGATGAAAATTTGATCACTGCAGCATTGCTTGCTGCTTGAGGAATCCTTTAACTCCTATTCTTTCAGCAAGGCAGTGTGTCAGCGTACAGTGAGAGAAGAGGCCATTCTGGATTACCACTGGTACAGAGGGAGGCTCCTGGCCCCTACAAAAAGGAGGCTGCATTAGATGCAATTCATGTAAAATGGGATACTAGCAGGAAGCTCTGAACTGCGGCTACCTATTTTGTGAAGAAACAGAGCTTCACTCTCCAGGGACCTACCATCAGAACTACACTCACTAAGGAGAGTCAGGAAATGCAACTTCTACATTTGAGAGCAGCTAATTAAAAACTTCAGTGGATGAAAACCACTTTAGTGGCACCGATGGACACTCTCCTGCTGTTGCAGACAGAAGGCAGATAGCTACACTCCTCTCCTGGACCTCTCTGTAGCATTCAGTGCTGCCAATCTTGAGATATTGCTGTCTCACCTGAAAGAGATGGCAGGTATCCTGAGGTAAGTGCTAAAATGGTTGACGTCTTTCCTGGAAGGATGCACCCAATAAGTTTTGATGCGAAACTGCACCTCCTCCACTAGACCCTGCATTAGTCAAGTCCATAAATATCAGTTCTCTCTCTGATCTTAGTCTTGGTGAACTGGCAAGATGGCATGGATTCAAGTGCCATCAATATGCAGATGACACAGTTCTCCCTATCCTTCACCACATATGATGGTACCACTACCACCAAGATGACCTAATGTACAGAAATCAGCTCGTGGATGAAGAACAGCTAGATGAAGCTGAATCCCAGCAAGACAGAGGTGATGCTGATGGGCAGAAGAAAGCATCTGGAAGAAATTCCAGCCACAGTGTACTTCTCCTTTGGTTGAAGATGTATCACAGTTCAGGGGAACTGCACCTCTTTCCCTCTCCTGGTCCAGCCAGGGCACTCACTCTCAAGCTTTCTGCTCCCCAGCCATCATCTCTCTTGCCTACCTCAATGTGAATTCCCCAGCAAAGACAGACTGCCTAAGAAGGCCTGCTCTGCTTTTGCTTACTCTTCAAAGGCTACAAACCGTGCAATTGGCACAGTTATAGGCAGACACAAAGCTCCTTCTAAACACAGGACATATATTAAGCTAAAAGCATTGCAGAAAACATTACAAACAATAAGAGCACCTATGTATATGCTAATAAATTTACCACAGATCATCCTGACTCCAACAAGGGCTTTGGCCAATGAACAGTCCTGCAAACCTCACCAAGGGATTTATTCCGTGTGTGACTGGTTTCTTGTTGGGTGCCATCTGAAACTGGGGTACCCACTAAGCCCACCTGACTCAGCAACCCAGGCTCCCTTTACACTATACTGCTGTGACAGGCCCTCAAGCCCCTTCCAGCACACATACAGGTAGGGACACATCCAGCTGCAGCTACGCACAGAGGCTGAGAGCAGTTCTGCATGGGAAAGCTCATCTAAGGCACCCCCCAGTTCCTAAGGCACGCACCCCCCTCTGGAGTGTAGACCCACAATTAAACCATCTTGCGCTGCACAGGGAACTGTACAGCGTAAGCTCATAACATTCACCCCCTCACTCAATGTGGAGAGAGATATGCAATAGCTTTCTGTCCCCCGTTATTTTCCACACACTGGTTTTAGACAAAACCAAACCAAATTTATTAACTACAAAAGATAGATTTTAAGTGATAAGGGAAAGCAAACAGATCAAAGCAGATTACCTAGCAAACAAACAAAACACAATCTAAGTTTAAAATACTAATGAGATTGATATGAGTAGCAAATTCTCACCCTAATTGTTTTAGGCAGTTTGCAGAGATTCTTGAGGACAAGCTGCACTTGCTTGCAGCTTACAACCCCAGGTATTCTTTCCCCAGGCTAGAAATCCCTCTAGCCTGGATTCAGCCCGTCTCCTTTAGTCCAGTCTTTATTCCTCAGGTGTTTCCAGCAATCTTCTTGAAGAACCACGATGACGTCACTCCCATGCCTTAAACAGCTTGTGCATATGGTGGGAACCCTTTGTCTCCCCTCTTGGTTCCCACGCCCAGTCAGTGGAAAAAACACCGGTACTCCAAGATGGAGTCCAGTATCAGGTGACTTGGTCACATGCCCTTGTAGGGACACAGCAGCCAATATTTCTTCCTCTTTCTGTTGACTCTCTTGGCTTCCCTAAGAAAAGTAACTAGGCACTTTTTACAAAGTTGTGGAATGTATTTTTCTGTTGGCTGGTTTGGTATCAGAGTAGCAGCCTTGGCGCACAAGACAGCAATACTGAAATCTGAAGCATATTCCAAGCATTCAAAAGTTGGTTTAATAATGAGATTTTAAAAATGTTGGATTTTTTATTTGCCTGGTGGTTTTGGAGTCTTTAGCATTTGTGTTTTCAAGCTTTTGTCTGCAATCACGTGGGCTAGAAACTTCATTTAAAAAAAAAAAGCTGACATGATTCCAGCAGTTTAAGAAAAACACTAAATAGTGCAAAACTCTCAATGAAACTGAGATAGTTGGCAACACTGATCTCCTATCATTGTCCGTGCTTCTGCTGGAGACTAGTCCTTGCCAATACAGCTCCTTTGTACTCTGGGCTGATGGCACTCTTACTGTGCTGTAGATGTACTGACATGATAGCAAAATCCAACACTTCCCTAAGGCTTCAGCCAAGTCTTTGTGCTGGATCCCCTTTTTCTTATTTACAGATGCCTCTCTAGTGCTTGCTCCTACTGTCATCTTGAGGTTGAGGGATGTTTTGAGTTTTGGAGCTCTACCAGAGGGATGGACTATCCACCTTCAAAAAGTTGGTCTCCATTCCCCATCTCTTCCAAAAGTGAAGAATGCCTAGAGTGCTGTGTATGCAAGGCTCTCTTGGCACTGGACCAGTAATAAATAGTATCCTAACAGATGGAGCACAAGAAGAGATACTAGTTGGTGTCTGTTAGACCACCAAATCCACACTAGGGAACAGGATAACCAACTCCATACATACCTATCTACAATGTGTAGGGAAAAAACTGCGTGATCATGGGGGACATCAATTTGAGTGATATGCTGGAGGTTTCATGCTGCCAAAACTTAACATATCCTTGGAATTTCTAAATATTATAGATGACCGTTCCCTAACTCAGTGTTGCAGCCTACACGGGGGAATTCTTTTAGGCCTTGTCCTAGCAGTTAGAAGACCTGATAACAGAACTAAAAATTAATATAGCTTAGGTACATGTGATCATGACTTGATCATATTTATAATGTGGAAGCAGAATAAAGTCCATAACAGTAATATAGACTTGTTGCTTTAATAGGGCCAATTTCACAAAGCTGAAAATGGGGTAGGAATAAATGGTCAGTTTTCACAAGGGAGAGAGCTAAACAGCGGGCCCTCCAAGCTTCTGTGCTGTTAACAGTACACTCCCCCTTCCAGATCAGTGTTGAACATTTTGAAGTGGCAAAGTCTGCAGATTTTACAGAATAATTCAAGATAGTGAAGTCCAAAGCTGACTGCAAAGAGTTACAGGGAGAAATCTCACAACACTGAATGCTGGGTCAACAAAATGGCAGATGAAATTCTACATTCATAAATGCAAAGTCATGCGCACTGGAAAAAATAATCTGTTACAGATGTATAATTATGGGTTCTAAACTAGCTATTTCCAGTCAAGAAGGAGATCTTGAAGACCCTGTGGATAGTTCTCTGAAAACTTCTGCTCACTGTGCAGCACTAGTCAAAAAGGCTGAGAATGTTAGGAACTATTTGGAAAGGGGTAGAAAAGACAGAAAATTTAATGCCGCTATATAAATCCATGATGCATCCACACCTTGAAACTGTGTCCAGTTCTGGTCACCCCATCTCTAAAAATACATAATGAAACTGGAAAAGCTTCGTTGCCCTTCTCTGAAAATGAACAGCAAGCGAAGGGAACAGCATCCATATGAGGAGAGATTAAAAAGATTAGGGCTGGAGCCTCTTAGAAAAGAAAGAGCTGAGAGAGCAGTATGATATCAATAAAATCCATGGTATGGAAAGCGGAACAGAGAAGTGTTTACCTTTCCACAAAAAGTCAGGGGTCACCCTGTTAAATTAATAGGCAGTAGGTTTACTAAAACACAAGGAAATATTTTTTTCACACCACACACAATTAACCTGTGGAACTCATTACCCTACGATGTTGTGGTGACCAAAAGTATAACTTCTGCTTAAAAAAGGAACTAGATGAGTTCATGGCAGAGGGTCCATCAGTGGTGGCTGTTCTGTACCCTTCCCCTAAAGTTCTGGCACTGGCTGCTGTCAGAGACAGCATACTGGGCTAGATGGGCCACTGGTCTGGCCCATTATGGCCATTCTTATGTTCTTCATTATGAGCCAAATCAGCTGGGAGGAAGAACTGAATAAAAAAAAAATGTGAATGATAAATGAGTTCCAATTAAGAAAACCTGACTAGATGCCCAAAAAGCATCTTTCTGATTGAGGAAGAAGGCTGTGCCCGTTAAGAAACCAACCGAGTTTAGAGGGGAAGTGAAGGCAGCCATAATCAGATAGACAGACAGACACATACTTTTTTTAAATGCAAGAAAGGGGAAGTTGCTAGTAGTGAATATAAATCCAGAAGGTAGGAATTTTAGAAAACTGATAGGGGAAGCAAAAGGGAGAAGAAAGGAGAAATCTGTGCTCAGCAGAGTTAAGGACAATGAGAAGGCATTTTAAAAATATATTAGGAACAAAAAGCATCCTGACAATGGTATTAGTCTGTTACTAGATGGAAATGCTAGAATTATCAATAATAATGTAGAAAAAACAGAAGTGTTCAATAAATATTTCTGTTCTATATTTGGGAGGGAAAAAACATGACACGGTCTCATCGTATGGTGATAACAATCTTTCCCTTCCACTAATAACAGAAGATACTCAAATTAGATCATTTTTAAATCAGCAGGTCCAGATAACTTGCATCCAGAGTTTTGAAGGAGCTGACTGAGGAGTTTGCTGACTCATTAATGGTGACTTTCAGTAAGTCTTGGAACGCGGGGGAAGACTGGAAGAAAGCTCATGTTGTGCCAGTTTTTAAGAAGAGTAAATGGGATGACGGGTAATTATAGCTCTGTCACCCTGAGATCAATCACAGGAAAGATAATGGAACAGCTGATACACGATTCATTAATGAAGAATTAAAGGAGGGTAATGTAATTAAATGCAAATCAACGTAGTTTTATGGAAAATAGATCCTGTCAAGCTAACTTGACATCTTTTTGTGATGAGATTATAAGTGTGGTTGATAAAGGTAATGGTGTTGACGTAATATACTTGGACTTCTGTAAAGCATTTGACTTGATACCACACAACATTTTGATTAAAAAACAAAAATAACCTAGAAAAAGATAAAATTAGTATTGCACACATTAAACAGATTAAAGGCTGGCTAACTGATAGGTCTCACAATGTAATTTTAAACAGAGAATCATTATCAAGTTTCCAGTGAGGTCCCGCAGGAATCTGTGCTTGGCCCTGCGCTATTTAACACTTTTATCTGTGATCTGGAAGAAAACCTAAAATCATCACTGATAAAGTTTGTAGATGACCCAAAAATTTGGTGAGTAGTAAATAATGAAGAGGACAGGGAACAGATTCAGAGTGAACTGGGTGCAAGAAAACATGTATTTTAATGCGGCTAAATGTAAAATGTGTACATCTAGGAACAAAGAATGCAGGCCATACTTACAGGATGAGGGACTCCATCCTGGAAAGCAGTGACTCTGAAAGAGATTTGGGGTTGTGGTGGATAATCAGCTGAACATGAGCTCCCAATGGGATGTTGCGGCCAAAAGAGCTAACGCGATCCTGGGATGCAGAAATGGGAATCTCAAATAGGAGCAGAGAGGTTATTTTATCTCTACATTTGGCATTGGCGTGACTGCTGCTGGAATAGTGTCCCCAGTTCTGGGGCTCACAATTCAAGAAGGATGTTGATTAATTGGAGAGGGTTCAGAGAAGAGCCATGAGAATGATTAAAGGATTGGAAAACACGCCTTATAGTGACAGATTCAAAGAGCTCAATCTGTTTAGTTTAACAAAAAGAAGGGCAAGGGGTGACTTGATGACTCTATCTACATGGGGAACAAATACTTAATAATGGGCTTACTTAATAATGATTCTCTGGTATATGAGGACCTGACCAGAGGCCCAACGTGGATGAGTGATCTTCAAAAGGATGTTGTGCATCAGCTGTTATGAACTTTTGACCCTGGTGTGGCATTACACCCCATATTCTTCATAGTAATATTATCATGATATGATTATGGCGTAACTGATGTATTTTGTGTAACTTAGGTCATCAAAAAGGTTATGATTCACTGAATATGATTATCCTATTTCTACGCATGTATCATTTTGGTATCTGACATTAGAAATATTGTGTTCACACCTGGGGAACGCCCACTAGGCAGAAGGCAATCAGTCTAGATGGTTGGCGGGGAAGGGCCATTAGGGAGAACAGTGGGTCTTAGAAGTTTGGTTATTGATGAGAGTCTCCAGGTTGGAGAGCTCTTTTTTGATGTTTTCCTGTTTGCTGTATAGGATGCTGATCAGGTGGTTCCTCAGTTTCTTCAATAGAGTATGGCATAATCTCTCACTGTGGTCTGTGTAGTATGTAGATAGTAGTGGATTCTCTACACAAACATCCCACATACTGATGGAATACAAGCTGTCAGGAACAGTATCCCTGATGATGCCACAGCACACCTTGTTGCTGAGCTCTGTAGCTTTATCCTCACACACAACTATTTCAAATTTGCTGACAATATATATCTCCAGATCAGTGGCACCGCTATGGGCACCCGTATGGCCCCACAATATGCCAATATTTTTATGGCCGACCTGGAACAACGCTTCCTCAGCTCCCGTCCACTCACGCCCCTTCTCTACCTACGCTACATCGATGACATCTTCATCATCTGGACCCATGGGAAGGAGACTCTGGAAAAATTCCACCACGATTTCAACAGCTTCCACCCCTCCATCAACCTCAGCCTGGACCAATCTACACGGGAGGTCCACTTCCTAGACACCACGGTGCAAATAAGTGATGGTCACATCAACACCACCCTATACCGAAAACCTACCGACCGCTATGCCTACCTTCATGCCTCCAGCTTCCATCCCGGACACACCACAAGATCCATTGTCTACAGCCAAGCACTGAGGTACAACCGTATCTGCTCTAACCCCGCAGACAGAGACCAACACCTAGAAAATCTCCACCAAGCATTCTCAAGACTACAGTACCCACACGAGGAAATAAGGAAACAGATCAACAGAGCCAGATGTGTACCCAGAAGCCTCCTACTGGAAGACAAACCCAAGAAAGAAACCAACAGGACTCCACTGGCCATCACATACAGTCCCCAGCTAAAACCCCTACAACGCATCATCAGGGATCTACAACCCATCCTGGACAATGATCCCACACTTTCACAGGCCTTGGGTGGCAGACCAGTTCTCGCCCACAGACAACCTGCCAACCTGAAGCATATTCTCACCAGCAACTGCACACCGCACCATAGTAACTCTAGCTCAGGAACCAATCCATGCAACAAACCTCGATGCCAACTCTGCCCACATATCTACACCAGCAACACCATCACAGGACCAAACCAGATCAGCCACAACATCACCGGTTCATTCACCTGCACTTCCACCAATGTAATATATGCCATCATATGCCAGCAATGCCCCTCTGCTATGTACATCGGCCAAACTGGATGTCTCTAAGGAAAAGGATAAATGGACACAAATCAGACATTAGGAATGGCAATATACAAAAACCTGTAGGAGAACACTTCAACCTCCCTGGCCACACAATAGCAGATCTTAAAGGTGGCCATCCTACAGCAAAAAAACTTTAGGACCAGACTTCAAAGAGAAACTGCTGAGCTCCAGTTCATCTGCAAATTTGACACCATCAGCTCAGGACTAAAAGACTGTGAATGGCTTGCCAATTACAGAACCAGTTTCTCCTCCCTTGGTTTTCACACCTCAACTGCTAGAACAGGGCCTCATCCACCCTGATTGATCTAACCTCGTTATCTCTAGCTTGCTTCTTGCTTGCTTATATATACCTGCCCCAGGAAATTTCCACCACTTGCATCCGAAGAAGTGGGTATTCACCCACGAAAGCTCATGCTGCAAAACGTCTGTTAGTCTATAAGGTGCCACAGGATTCTTTGCTGCTTCAAAAAAAAATTAGAAACCTCTGAAAAGTAGAGAGCATCCCTCCAAATGTAGCAATGGCTTCTACTCACAATTCCTCTCCACCCCCTTCATTTCAAGGCCATGCATTTCAAACCCTCCCCCGATCTGAGCTACACCAATGATTTCAGGGCACTTACAAAGGCAGCTGACAGCAGATGCTCCAGGCATCAGTATTCCCACCATACCCTGCCGCTTACTGATAACAGACTTCCATCCCTCAGGAGTCTCCCTTAATTCCACAAGGTGCTATGAACCATCAGGCCTCAAATCAACTTTTAAAAATCCCTGCAATACTCTAACAACAGAGGTGTTGGTAATTGCAGCTGCAGCAGGGAGCTCTCCTAAGTATGATGCTGTAACAAAATAATCCTGCCCCTCCTCCCCAGGATTAGTGCAACCTTACCTGACCATTAAAGAACGAAGGGTTAAAGTTATTCCAAGAGCATCATGTTATTCTTATCCCTCCCATTCCACCCCCTGCTTGGATACTTGAACACCCCCCCATATTTCACTACTCACCCTTTGAGTCATTAATTGGTTTGTCAAACCAGTGGGTCCTTTTTGCAAGTCTAAATCTAACCTTCTTTTACATTCTACCTCCACATACTCCCCCCACTCCTTCTTCTGCCCATCCTAGCATCTTGTCTTTCCAGTTTCCCTCCTGCAACTTCATTCCATTCTCTCCTCTCCCTGCAACGCCAAATGTGTCTCCAGTCTTATTTTACGGCCATATTATAGCTGTGAATCTCTATAGCTAATGTTGCAGGAGACTATCTATTCTTGGTCCTATTTTTGACCCTCTTTAAAATAATCTGTTTTCATGTAACCCAGAAAAATTTTACCCATGGCTAAAGCAATGCGACACCTTTGCCAGTGGAAGTTGATGGGAAAAAATGCAAAATTGTCCAAGTAATGGATTCAATACTGCGGATACGTATTATAATCTTAATTTGTTTCTTTAGCACAGATGGTAAAGGGGGCATGAGGAAGACAGAGAGGAGAGAAACTGGTGCCAATGAAAAAACAGCCTTCACAAGAACTGTGCAAGACACCATGCAAACCTTTTCCACAGGATCCTGCCAATGCAGCTTCACACTGAAACAGCAGCAGCCCCTGGTTTTCCAGTGTCTGGCTTCTTATATATGTGCCATCAGCACCACATTCCCAGCCCTATCTTTGGGTTGTGATGACACAAAGGCATCCTCCAGCAATGGCATTTATCTTCCTTTTAAAAAAATAAAATAAAAAGGCATTTTGGGGCCTAAAACAGGGTGGTGATCCCTTTTTTCCTTTAAAGGAAAAACAAAAACAGGATCAGATACAAAGACAAGCATCAATAAGCAGCAGCAATGCTGCAGAGATCAGTCCTCGATTCTGCTCTCAGGTAGGGAGCAAAGATTTGCCCCACTGAAATAAGAAGCCTGGATAAGTATAGGAAACAAAGCGTGAAAGATTAAAGAAGGCTCCTTGGTTACCGTACTGCTTCATTCCCCAGTTTCTACTCCCTCCAGACCTTGTCTTACACTCCACACAAACAAATGCAGCATTCCTTTCCGACCATGAACATCTCAACTGCAAAGAAATGGAGTCATGCAAGTACTAGCATTGAAGCACTTCCTGTTGGCAGCTCCCATATATGGAAAACACTGGGACACAAGTGAAAGCTTCCTCAAATGCTGGCAGCACAGTTAGCTCTGTGACAAAGCATTCTCTCGCTCTTTCTTCAGCTCTGTGCCTCCAACACACTCACCCCGCTCCTTCCCTCACACAAAGAACATAAGAACGGCCATACTGGGTCAGACCAATGGTTCATCTTCCGACAGTGACAGATGCTTCAGAAGGAGGAAACAGAACAAGGCAATTTAATTGAATGATCTATCCTGTCATCCAGTCCCCGCTTCTGGAAATCAGAGGCTTGGGGACACTTGGAGCACAAGGTCGTGTCCCCCAATGGCTATTAGCCAAGATGGTAAAGGACCTGTCCTCTAAGAACTGATCTAATTCTTTTCCGAACCCAGTTATAGTTTTGGTCTTTCACAACATCCCCTGGCATCAAGTTTCACAGACTGACTGTGTGTTGTGTGAAGAAATACTTCCTTATGTTTGTTTTAAACCTGCTGCCTATTAATTTCATTGGGTGACCCCTGGTTCTTGTGTTATGAGAAAGAGTAAATAACACTTTCTTATTTACTTTCTCTACAGTACACCATCCATGATTTTATAGACCTCTATCATATCCCTCTTTAGTGGTCTCTTTTCCAAGCTGAATAGTACCAGTCTTTTTAATCTCACCTCATATGGAAGGTGTTCCATACCTCTAATCATTTTTGTTGCCATTCTCTGTACTTTTTCCAAGTCTAATATCTTTTTTGAGATAGGGTGACCAGAAATGCACACAGTGTTCAAGGTGAGGGCGTACTATATAATGGCATTGATATTTTTTCCATCTTATTATCTATCCCTCCCCTAATGGTTCCTAATATTCTAACAGTTCCTAGCTGTTCCAACAAATGGAGACTGCACAGCCCATGTATTCTCCTTCTGCTTAGATACAACTAGGGTGACTAGATGTCCCGATTTTTGGGTCTCTCTTATATAGGCTCATATTACCCCCCACCTCCGTCCCGATCTTTCACACTTGCTGTCTGGTCACCCTAGATACAACAGATTTCAGTGTGACCCAACAAGTGTACCCTACAGTTACTCTATCCAGCGCTCTAACATGCTGCTGTACCTACAGGTGTGACTCAATCCCCTTTCAAAAGCTTCCATAGCATTCCTTTCAGTGCTTGAAGTTGCAATTCGTTCATTCTCCAGATACAAGCCAGCCCCCTGTGGGGAACCAGAGAATCAGTTGCCTGAGGGGAAATGCTGATTGTAAAGGAAGTCTGAAAGCTCTCCCAGGTTTTTCTTGTTTTTTTTCCTCTTTTTTTTTTTTTCTTTTTAAAGAGAGAGAGAGAGAAACTGATACTTATGGTAAAAATACTTGAACCTTGATTACACTACAGCCTTTAGCATTAGGTTTCAATTTTCCTAGTGCAGACACAAGCTAAGTCTTGATCTGGTGACCCAAATGTTTTTCCCCAACTGAGACAGCAACACTGTACAGTTGGGGATCACTAGCAACTAGAAGTGCTGCTAGTGCTTAACCCACCCTAAGAGGGCTTGAAGAGATCAAGGGAGGCAGGAGGAGTGGGGAAGAGGAAGAACAGGTCAGGTAACTGGGAAGAAAGGCCAAAATTTTGGAAAAATCTATCCTACTTGAAACATAGGAACGTAGGACATAAGACTGGAAAGAATCTCCTGGGTCATGCAGTCCAGTCCTCTGCTGTTGCAAGCAGCCTTATCATAAGCCCAGTGCTTCAGCTGCCAGAAGAGGCAATTCAGGCATCAAAAGGGAGAGACGTGACAGGGGAGTGACCAAATTACATGTAAAAAGTTGTCCAAGTTGCATTACCCTGTTTTGAGTTTCACTGGCAGGATATGGTCCCACAAGTTCCAGAAACAAAACCAAACTTGAGAATGTTTTCAAACTGCAGTGCTCAATAATTAACAGAGACTCAGGGCCAAGCGCCAGGATTACTCTGCATAAAAAGTTTACAAGGGAGATGAGTGTGTGTCTTCAACCTAGTCTGCAGTGATCATCAAGGAAAAGGCAATCCTCCTGATTTGCCATCTTCGCACAAGAAAACCCGGACAAAAAATGGACGTGCAAGCCTTCATGCCTCCCTCTAGAGTACCAGTTTCTAGATTTCATGAGCCCTAACACGCTGGCTCAGTTGTTCCTGATCTATCATTGAGCTAATGAGCACAGAAAGGTAGGATCCTCAGCCAGCATAGGTATTGCCAGCAGTTACAGCTGAGCCAATTCTAAGCACACTGATGACTCAAGTACCCTGGGGGCAAGAATTTAAATATCTTATTAAGTCAAACGTAATAATTTGAGGTGCCCATTTCGTGTTCCCCTCCTTCCCACTCCTTCTCCCTGAAGACTACGGTAGAATGGGCAATAAGACCACCTTTTTGGACCCTACATATGAAGAATCAGGAGAAATTTCAGGCAGAGTGGCTCAAGTTTTAACGAGAGTTTGGTGGGGAAAGGGATTATGTCAAAAATCTGTCTTCTAATAGAGACCAGGCCATGTGCTCAATTAGCTATCTACCTGCCATAATAATAAACCTTCTGTAATTTGCATGAGGGAAAGGTTCAACCAGAAAGACCAGTTCTGACCCCCAGTAAAGAAATGCAACAACTACTAACAACCCACAGTTAATCTACATAACCTGGCTCCTCTGGCAATTTGCCCTTTTTGCTTAGATTAAAGGAAATAAAGGGTTTTTTGCCTCAGCTTGTCCTTACCACTCACATACCCCCATCTTCTATGCAGCCTCACAGCATTGTTTTCCTTCTTCCACCAAAAGCAGCTGCATATTGAGAGTCCTTAAAGATCAGCTACAAATCAGTGAAGCCTTCATTGTGAAGGTCACCCCCTCACACCCCGGAGGGGACTGGTCCACAACACAAGACATACTGAATCGAACGTTCCTAATAGTTTCAGCTGAATTTAGAATTTATTTTGGAACAGGGCAATAGTGGTCATATAGCAAAAGCCAAAGCCTCAAGAGACCAGAAAAGGAAGACTCCAATTGAGAAGACAGTGGCAGGTTCCTCAGGAGTGAGTCAGAATTCGACACTTAATTCTAAAGGCTAATTTATAGTTACTGTTTCTTATCTATTTTCTTATTATCCTTCAGTTCTCTTTACTAATCTAAATTAGGTTTCCTAATTGGCATAGTCTTGCCACAGATTGTGTGTATATAGTTCCAGAATTTCTAAAAGTTGTGAAACTTGTTTTCCTGTTGAAGGGTTTTGGGTTTCACACACACACACACACACACGCACTTTCTGTCTCGGAGACATCATCATTTGCCTCCTCTTCCCTGAACAGGCAAAGTGAGGAGCAAGGGACAACCTTGTTTACTGATGTTAAGGAAGGAATTCAGGCTGCTGCCAGTCCAATTTCAGGGGTGTCCCACCAGAGGTCTGTTGCAGTAGCCTGAGCATGCTGGGTACAAAAAAAAAAGAGTAGAGTAAAAAAGGATCATGCCACCCTACAGACCACTAATTTCTGGGTGTTCTGATACACCATTTATTCTGAGTCACTCACAAGTTAACATTTTGTACTACTACAGCACTTTTCATCTGAAGATCTTAAAGTGCTTCACAAACAAACTAAATTGGTCTCACTCCCCAAATTAGGCAAAGGAGGGTCTTTCACCATTTTACAGATTTTAACTGAGACACACAGCATTAGTGATTGTCCAAGGTTGTACAGCAAGTCAATGGCAGAGTTAGGAACCTTGGCACTTAGGCACCTATTTAAGCCACTCCTCATTTCTCATTAGAATGGGGCAAGAATTACCAATCAGTTCACATTCGTGAAGCCCATAAAGGACCCAAGGAGGGTTAATAAAGGACTGCTATCATGGTTTTATCAAGTCTCCCAATTTGAATTTGCAAGACCCAGCAAATTTTGTGGCTGGTTCAGTTTAACACCATTTTAACACCAAAAGTATGTTTGAATGGTCTAGTCCTGGTTCCCTATGGACCAGTTTCCACATAAACCAAGCCACTATAAACACTGGCACTGTTACCATCATGCACGTGATCAGTGGATCCATTGTTATACACACTAATCCTCTGCATTATATTTCCAATTTGTGTGCTCTCCTTTATTAGACACTCCATGGACCACCCCCTCCTTCCTCTGCTTCTTTTCACATTGCCAATTTTCCTTCTCTTTCCAAGGTGCTGTAACCCCTCTTCTTTGGATTTTAGGTAACTACAAAATCAGCCCAATCACTTGTCTGTCTAGCCAGTGCTATCACGATCACTAAATAATTCACCCACAACTGCATGAACGTCATGTTTTAATCTAGCGTAATTATAGAGGCAAAGCAATCCTCTGCTTGCAATCCTCTGGAATGTATATAAAGCAGGCAGAATCCCTCAGTGACTTGGATGTGTTCTCACAAGACAGAGCAGGAATAGCGAGCTAGCTGTTCCATGGGATGCAAACATCACTCAGCAGTATCCAAGAGCCTCTGCATGGAGTAACCTTAACATTGAATAGGCCTTAGCACAGCAAACATCACATTTGCCACGTTTGCCTCAGAAGCAATATACAGGAATGGGATCTCCTCAGTTCTTAGGCTTTTGAGCCTGAACGTACAATTGTAAATGGTGATCTTAAAAACAAGTAGCTTGCTCTACAGTGCGCATTTTACTAGTGACTAGTCAATGACACATACAAAATATCTTGGCCACACTCCAGATGCATCCTACAAGGAAATGGAATCAGGTGGGACTGGAATTCAACTGCAACATTTCTGGCCCCTATTTTCAGAATGCTATTTCTGTCTCCAACCTCCACCATCTTCTCTCATTGAGACTTTGAGAACTTGCTAGTATGAGAGCAGATACAAAAAGAGCAGAAAAGGAGAGACTTTCCCTGTTATAACTCCAACGAGTGTCCTTAGGAGTCCACTCTTCTTTCCTCAAAGCCATGGAGCTATGAAGTATGAGAGATATTTCTGCAGATCAGAAGACCCACTCTATCCTCCTCTTCTGACAGATTGGAAGCTAGTGAATTTGGAGAGGCATGCTCAATCAATCAGCACCAAGTTGTACAGTTTTATATGTTAAGGGTATTGCTGGAGTTGAATTTCACTTGACTGAAAGCCCTGAAAGTTCAAAGCTGCTTTCCCCAAACACTGCAACATCCTGAGTCACTAAACAACTTAGCACTTTCACCTTGAAGCACATCAAGGATATTAGGAGAAATTGCTTGAGACAGAGTACTGAGGATTCTTCTCAAAATCCATACATGAATAAAATCCATTTAACATACAGAGACCAGACACCAGCTGACTGGAAATGGGTCTGTCCTCTGCATCTACCCACATGGCAAGGAAAATGAGTGCTTGTCTAGATATGAATAATCTAACCTACAGGCTGCTGAAGTAATATAGGTTATAGCTTATACAAAGCAAATCTCTACATTATTATATACATTACACAAACCTATATAAATTTATTACATTTAAAATACTGCACTAGCCACAGCCTTTACCTTCTATCTCTCTAACCAGAAAGAAGCCTATTATTTTTACATTTCTAACAAGACAACCAAGGCAATTCTTGTACTGTTTGTGGCAGCTGCAACACATGTGGCTGTAGCTCTGCATTCAAGACTGTCTTAACCCAGGCGACTTTATGAAGCAAGAGCTTATGCCATGACACAAACCCATGTCCCCCCAGAGCATTTACGTGAACTAGGAGTTTGAAAAAGGGGCATGGGGGAGGAAGAGATGATTTTCCAACTGATTTGTCTGTGTTCACGGTTTATACCTCTGGATCTCAGCTCCTTGGCAGACTCACTCACTAGCATGACTCACAACTGACAAGCTGCTGCAGGTGCACCCCCTTGGTTATGTGCCACACTGCCTTCTCCTCCTAGCAACTATCTTTTAAATCTGACACCAAGATTTCAACCAAGAACTACTGCAACAAAGCATCTGTACTTGGAAACACACACTCCCCAAACACAAGACTCTCTTCCTCCCATAGGAAATACAAACCTATCTTGACCAAAAAAAAACCTCTTAACGGTTTGGTTTTCTCCCCATTTCATTCCCGGGCAAAAATGAATCCATCTGGGACTGAAGGTAATAGTTGTAGATTAATCAGGAGTACTGGGTGGAAGAAGGGAAACAATCCAGCACAACTCTAGGCTTTCCCGACATGGCAGTTGAACGCTCTCTAGTGCTGTTGTGTGTAACACAACTAGATATCTCTGAAAAATAACACTGTAAAAGCTTAACAGTGTCATGGATGACTTTTCCCTTTCAACAGCCCTGTACAGCAGTGGTCATTTGCATACAGATTACAGTCTCAATTACAGATGTTTCAATATGTAATTGGAGTTTCAGGGATGGTGGAGTTTCGGTTCCCAGATCACAGAGAGTACTTGACAGGCTGGTGGCTACAGAGTCTATGCTGGAAAGAGATGAATTATGACAGGGGGCGGCAGTCTTTCAGAAGTGGTGTGCCAAGTCTTCATTTATTTATTTGAATTGAAGGTTTTGCAGGCCAGTAATACATTTTAAAGTTTTTAGAAGGTCTCTTTCTACAAGTCTATAATATATAACTAAATTATTGTTGTATTGTAAAGTAAATAAGGTTTTTTAAATGTTTAAGAAGCATCATTTAAAATTAAATTAAAATGCAGAGGCCCCCTGACCGGTGGCCAGGATCTGGGCAGTGTGAGTGCCACTGAAAATCATCTTGCGTGCTGCCTTTGGCACGTGTGCCATAGGTTGCCTAACCCTGGATTCTGATTTTAAAAGATCTTTTCCATCTCCAACTGCAGATTTTAACTTAGATAGTTATCATCCGCTCCTGTCTCTCTCTTTCGGTCCCAGCTGCTCCCTCCCCACCAGAAAGGGCCAGATGCACTAACAAGAGGGGCTCCTCATTTGTCAGTAGCTCCCAGCATCAAACAGGCTTTTCTATCCAAATCCACCTCCAGAAGCAATTGGGCATCCCTTATAATGAGCATTTCTAGTACCTAGAAGCTTCCCATTGTGCTAGGCACTGTACAGATAACTACTGCTCGGCACGGTACAGACAGAGGAAGTGACAGTCCCTGCCCCAGAACTGAGCCTCCAACTTTCACATTTTGCTGATTTTAACTTTTATTTGCAATTCTTATATCCTCCTGTTTCCAGCTACTGAACTCAAGACCTCATTCACCCTTCTTGCTCTCTTCTTCCCTTCCTTCTCTGCTCCTTTTGACTTTCAACCCCTCCTTGTGCCGACCGCTACTCCACAACGTCCTTCCCCCAAATCTAGAGAAACTAAATAGTCGCTCTTTTTAAAAACAGGAATCACTAACAAGACTAGCACCAGCCATTACGTATGCTGCATCCCTTCCCCCACATCCCAACCCAGGTTTTTAGTCTTTAAAACTAACTTTTTCAGTGCAGGGATGTATGGCTTCTAGTACATATTGGGTGCTACTAGAATAGAAATGATAATAATTAGGCTTAAGACTTATTTGGAATTTATACTTCATTTCCAGCAGCAAGTTACTGCCATACACAGTAGCAATTACTAGAAGTCAACACATTTTCTTTTTTGTAATAAGTCTTATTTAAGATCACCGTGCAGGAACAAGAACGCCCTCCTCTCCCACCTTCCCAATATTTGTCATTCTGTGGTCACCACTGTAGATGTACACTGTGGTGCATATCAAAAAGCATTTCAAGAAGGCTAGTATTAGAGAGAGGTTATTAGCTTTCAACATGCACTTTATAAATATATATGTAAATGCAATACAATGGTAATCGATCCGTGAGCGCTGGTGTGTGTATGTATGTATGTGTATATATACATACACATACATATTATTTATATACGTATGTGTGTTATTTGTGCATTTCCTATACAAATTCTACCCTCAAGGGTAGGAAGTGATGTATTTGGCACTTTCGCCATCAACCAGTTTTGTCCACGTTTGCACTTCTCACCACACTCTTCTGTCAGAAGAGCATCAAGAAGTAACAAGACACAAGAAGAAAGATTAGATGAATGGGAGAAAGCTGGAAAGTGGTTAATAGCAGGTCAAGTGACATTTCAAAAGTTACCAAACAAGAGACCAAAATGAAATCAATAGATCCCAAAACTACAGTCTGTAGAGCATTTGCTGGTCATTTAGTGCTGGCTCTCTATTTTGTTTCCAGATTTTAAAATCACATTTGCAGCACTAAAAATAAATTAAGGCTCTTTCTAGTAGTCTTCTTCTATGTAAGCAGTTGCTGTAGCTGCCACACAGGTGTTATATGATCATCTATGACAGCGAAAGAAGCACAATCACAAACAGAAGGGGAATGGAGCCTATAAGATCTCTAAATACTAAGAAGTGGTCTCTTGTGTTTTGCCTAACACTATGTAGGTGAAAATTTGACACTTGTATATTTTAAAATGTACCTACTTACTGTGTGTGAGGGTAGATGCTATAAAGGTTTTACTTACCTGAGGTCAGTCCCTCCAAGATGAAAGAACTGAAGATAATTAACGGAAGAAATAATCCATGACCAGTCAAGGCAAGTGGTGAAGCTGTGTTGCTCTTTGGTGCTACCATTCCATGGTACATCTTATCCACCCAAAAAATATTTTAAAATAAGAATTCTGGTCGTCTGGGAGTGATCCAATCTACAACACAAGAACAGAAGAAAAATGTAAGTGAGGAAGACGAATCTCTATACAATTAGAGGTGAAGGGAATCAAAGAGAAACAAGCAAAAGTTGCTGCTTGTTTTAATGTTTAGGAATCCAATCATGTGAATTCACCCACATTTTAGTGGGGGTGATGGTGGAGATCGCAGAGAGATTTCCATGGGAAGTGTCAAAAGGCTAGAGTATCTAAGCCAGAGCTTTTTTTTGGCTCTAATCCACTCATATTTTAGATGAGGCAACAAAAACAGTGCTTATGTTTTCTCTCTTTCTTTTAAGATAACCAGACTGATTGCAGCATCTGGAGATGTTGCTTAAAACAGATTTCAGATAAACCAGTTTTGCTAGACAGCTGCTGATTTTAAGAATGTCTCAAGGAAACAGCAGTCTGACTACTAGACAGCTAGGATACATAAATCAAATGCTTCCTTAGCTACTTGGAGTCACACAACTAGCCTAACAAGCAACAGCAAACACATATGCACACACTTAAAGACTACCTTAAGGAGGACGGTCAAATAGACCCTGAAGTCAAATCACCACACCTGTGGCTTACAGAGTGCAGCCAATTAAACTCAAGGATATGATATCATCATACCTGTGAATTCAGCCAACAGTTTGTCACCTTTTTCCACACTCAAAACATAAACCAGATTAACAAGAACTGCCCTGATGGCAAAAATCAGTAAGGAACTGAGGAAGCACAAGTTAAAGCCCCATTTATGTGAAGGGAAAGGTTGTATAGGCATGACTGCAGAGGTCACAAGATTTACTACAGTTTATGTAAATTTAGAGTTATTAATACACCACTCAGATTGCGTCTCTAAAAAATCCCCTTAAGGGAAGTCAGAATCATAATCCCAGTTACCGTTTAACTAATATTATATATATTTTACATTTTTGCCAGGTAGCTAATGTTATAGTCAAGGTTATGTGGACACCCACTATAGCCCCTCTATTCTTCTACGTACTTAAGACTTTCAGAGAGAGATTCTTATTTGGGGATAAGTTCTTGCCCGGTCTCAACTCAGAGGAATTTTAAAATTTGGGGGAAAAAAAAACTCTTCTGCTATGAATTTTCAGTGCAGTGGATGTTCTCATTGTAGGAGTTTTTCTGCTTATGCAAAACAGCTCAGCTTCAGACTTTGGATTTTTCAGGTTGACTAGTCTTCATTAAAGGAAAAATCCTTTTTATGTTTTGAGGTTGAGGAAATAAAATAAAACAGAAGTATAAGATTTTTAAAATTTGGCATTAGGCATGTGGTAATAAGTTTGGCTGTCTCTAAGCTCTATGATACTAAGTTAGTAACACAGCAAATAAACACTGCCAGAAACTGAAGTTTTATCCGGTCTTCAGTTTCTTATTCTACCATAGACAAAATACAACAACAAAAAAGTTGTTAAATGAAGCAAAACAATGAACTTGAGGATCACTTGAGAAATCTGGAGGGACATTAGTTGAGCTTTCAGTCACATAGCTCAAGCATGGGCTTAAGCAGCATTTAAACCATCACATTAAAAAGAGGCTTGGAGCATCTCTGGAGGGAAGGTTGCTAGCGTGAGAATATCTGTCTGTGCCATAAGAACCATGAGAATAAACCTGTGGGGGTGTAACCACCATGTCACACTTGCAGCATAAGAATGGGCTTATGACGCTTTGTTCACTCAACTCATTCTTTCCATAGTGCAAAAAACGGAGTAAGAAGATAGTTGCTGCCAGTTACCGGTAAAAAATTTTTAAGTGAATATTAGACCACATTTAGAGTGAAAATCTTTACGGATGCAGAAAGCGGAGACACACTAAACAAAGAACAGCAGAAACCAGATGACAACAAATGTGTTAGTCCCCAACACAGTCAGATCTACTGCACAGGATTTGAGAGTTATATTAAAAAAGGAGGCCTAAATATATGCTACTCTCTACCATATGGCCTATAGTCAGTATAATTCTTCCATGAGCCATTATTCTGGGCTAAACTACAGACCTCAGCATGCAATGCTTCATCTCGAGCCAAGTATCCTTTCTGCTTATATCAAGATGAGGCACTGCAATTTTTCCCAACTCAGTGAGATTGTACTGGCATGATGAACTAATGTTAAAAAAGAAAAACAAACAAACAAACCAAAAAAACACCTCCTGGATATGTGTTTGTTACTGCCTTTTGCTGATCTGGTGACAGGCTGCTACATAGCACAATGCTGCATTTCTCCTTTCTCCCACCATCAGGCACTAGAGTTTATCTTCGTCACTTTTTGATGAGAAGTCTCATATGAGTGCTGAAAATTTGAAGTAGTATCTGTGTGACCCAGGGACATCTTGGTGCCAACTGGCAGGGGGCGCAGTGGTGCATAAGGGTTACGGGGATCTCCTGGATCTGGTATCTATATACTAGTTCCCCAAAGTGTGGCATGTAAGATCTCTGCTGAAAGCCTATGTGAAATGTATGTATGGATATGGATATACACACACTGAAAACTACGTTCTTAAGGCCTGTGAATTGGGGCTGGTCTCCAAGAGATGATAAATAAATTGCTTTTAGGAAGGAAACGCTTATCGGTCTGGCTATATGTAAATTGAGTATTGTGTGCTTCACAATGGCTGCTTATTTATAAATGGAGCAAAATGCTAATCAAAAGATTGCGAAAGCTACAGGGGAGATTTTCCACATGAAAAAACAAACAGCAGGAGGTGTGCTGTTTCAGAATAAAGACAGTGGAATGTTGGAACTGTAACTAGAGGCAGAGAAACACCCTGCATCCTTCATCTAGGGCAGCAGTTTTCAAACTGTAGGTCAGAACCTCAAAGTGGGTCACAACCTCATTTTATTGGGGTCGTCAGGGCTGGCTTAGACTTGCTAGAGACTGGGGCCGAAGCCAGAGGGCTTCAGCCCTGGGCAACAGGGCTCTGGTTTCAGTCCCTATCTCCTGGGGCTGAGTAGTAATTTTTGTTGTCAGAAGGGGGTTGCGGTGCAATGAAGTTTGAGAAAACCCTGATCTAGGGGACAAGCTGCCGGCATTCTTGTCTTATGAATGGAGTGTCACAGCCAACCTGATTGTTAAGGACTGGAAGAAAGATTTTGGGTGAGCAAAACAGTTAACTTCATTAGACAGGAAAATGTCTTATGTCTAGGTCCTAGTATGCATGTTATGATTTTATTTTGCATGTAACTAGCTGTTTTCAAATATTTCTATTGCTATCACTTGAATCTCAGTGCTTTGTTAAATAAACTACTTGTTTTTACTACAAACAAATTTAAGTGTTGTGGAAAGTGGTGATCTGAGGGGAATATGGTGATCGGGTGTGTTTCACTGGGAGCAGAGAATCTGGGAATTCTGGAAGAGTCTAGTGGACACTCTATAGATGCAGGGAAGGCTTGGTGTGTGCCTCTTGCTGCCTGCAGAAGGAGCCTGTGTAGGCTGAGAGGGGACTACTTGTGTTGCATGTGGCTGGTGGAGTCAGGGAGCCAACCTCCAGTCCTGTAAGGTACAGACAAGGCTTCCTCAGACTAAGGGCAGGTGGTAGTGAGGTGTGTCTCAACCCTGGGTACTTCCAGGAAGCATCACAATCTGGTGCTGCTCTGCTCTGATTTATGAATACTGTATGCTAATCTGGTTATTGGGATGATGTTTACTGTAAGAATATGTTCGTTAAATTTAATTGCAGGGTGGAGGGAGAGCTGTAAGAAAAAAATAAGCAGGAAGTGAAACAATGGCTCTAAATAAGCCTCACACTCTGAACACCCAGTAAACATTTCAGGGTTGTTGAGCAAATACATAACTCTAAATGCTATTGTAGCTCACAATTAGCCAGTTCTTTAAAAAAAACAAACAAACAGTAAGTCTAATGTATACAGCTGTGGGCTGTGCCTCTTTAATAGGACCATTTAAATTTGAAATGTACAATACAGCAACTCTTTATACAGGCTTCTTAATATGCCTCTTGAAACAGTTACAGAAAATGGACAATAAAATAGGAATCTGTCTTCCACAGTTATGAAATCAACATTTACACACCTTTGCAAGGAATGCTATGCATCCAGAAGGAAAATAAAAAATCTCTGCCATTTCCTGGTTATAGTTCTATATCAGCCATCATATGATCTTTCGCAGTGCATGACTGAATACGCTGGAGCCTAAAACTTCAGTTTCAAGCAGCATCCCATCGGCCAGCACTAAAATCGTACCTGCACACACTTCTAAATGAACTGAAATCGAAATGAGTCGGCTGCTCTGATAGTGCAGTAGTAGTTGCTACAATGAGCCCCTAGTGTAGACACTTAATTCCACTGAAACTGGGGAGAACATATTTCCTGCTCTTAAAAATGTATTAAGCTATTTCCAGGGATGTATACACTCCACATGTGGCAAAAGCTTCTCTGAGATAATTGCTGGTTCATTCAGGGCCTATGCCTTTTCTCCTCCAAAGCTTTACAAGCTACCAACTCTTCTCCCTCACCCCCTAAACAGTCATCTCCCTTTAGTTTACATGCTTTCCCAGCTCTATGAATCATTTGCTAGTCTCACCACTTCACAAAGGCAGTGCTCCTGCCTCCTGGGTCTCTTGGGGAAGTGCTCTTTGAATTGCCATGTGATCACAGGTCATGATAAAAGGACCCAAGCAGATGCAAGGTCTTCTGATGCTCTGAGGACATGAGGGAAGAGGAGTTTGAGACTTCCTGGTTGCTTGGGCTATCTAATAGGGATATATTCTAGGTCATTGTTTTTAGAACACTGGAAGTGGACTAAGTCTTAAACCTTAATTCCGTCTTAATGTTTGTTTGGAGAAGCACTTGGTGTGTCTGGAATGCCCACTTTTCAATACCACATGAGACTCACATGGATAAAACAAACAACATCCTCTCACACATCAGAATTCTCCAATTTAACCAGTTAGCCTCCTTCAAAGGAATATCTATAACAGTCATATCTTGAAGGCACATAGGGGAGAGTGTTTCTGATGTATGAATTCTGGGTGTGCACAGCAGTCCTTATGAACAAACGACCTGAAAGACCCTTCTTGCCTTATGGTCACATTGCTGGTGACACCTAGAGCAAACTGAAATGTGGTACAGAAGATTGTAACGAGATGTGAGGGTTAAAAAGAACATGAACTGAGCTATTTTAAAAATAAGTGCCTAAAATAAGAATTTAACTGCAAAACGCAAGTCATCTCAGCATCCTCATGAGGCAGATGGTGACTGAAAAAAAATAAAATAAAAAAAATCAACTCCCATTAGGAGTGTGTTGGGGATTGGGGGCGAGGGGGGGGGGGGAGGAGAGGAGGAAGGAAACCTGCTTCAAAGCTGCTTAAGATAAAATTATCTGTTTACTTTTTGTGGTTAAATAGCTTAAGCCAATTTAATGTAACCGAAAGCTTTTAAAACAAATTTATTTTTAAAAAGTTCTTCAGATAATTGAACAGTTGCTTTAAACCTGTTCAATTAACCACAGTAAAGAATTAAACCAATAGTTACCGTAAAACAGCTTGATTTTTCACTAGTTTGTAACAGAACACGGATTTTCTCAATCCTAAACTGCTTCATGAGGCACAGCCTCCTACTCTACCACTAACTACAATGTTAATTCAATTCAGATGGCAGTCCTCATTGAAACACAAGCCTGGTCTATATCTAAAACTTAGGTCAACCTGGCGTTGTTGCTCAGGGCTGTGAAAAATGCCACACCCCGAGCACCACAGGTACATTGACCTAACCCCCAGAGCAGTTGTGGCTGGGTCAACAGAAGGATTCTTCCATTGACCTAGCGATCGCCTCTCAGAGGTAGATTACCTACATCGAAGGAAAACCCACTTCTGTCCATGTTGGAAGCATCAACACTATGGTGCTACAGCGCACAGTGGCTGTAGACATACCCATAACCTCCCTAATCACTGAATGGAGTCACTAAAATAGTGACAGGTATTTGTAAAACATTGCACTAGAAAGGAAAAGCTCTGTCTGGTACTACAAGCAGCTAATCTTCAAGAGTAATTTCACAGGACTTGAGTGCCAAGTTACAGCCAACAGGGTCCTGTTGCAAGTGGTTTTTACAAGTATTAGTGATAAGAGGAAGGAAAAAGTTATGGGCAATAGGTACGGAGATATGGATGACTGGATTCATAAAAGAGACACCTTTAATCACTGCAGAATTACAAACCAACAATTACAAGAACACTACACTAAGGGATCATTATACCCACCAATGAACAGCAGCCAATTTTTGGAGAATAAGAAAGGTTTCCTAGAATTACCTTATTTAATATATTGAGCAGCAATATAAGTAAAAGTATGAAATCGCGTGGGGGCTTAATTCAGAGATAGGAGGAGCAATACAGAATATTGTTGCAGTCCTCTCCAGTTGATTTCTTTTAAAACATGCTTTATTTTGAAGAAAATTCCCTTTGGAAACTATTGTCTCAGCATTTCCCCCCCCCACACACACACACACCATACTGCATCAGAGAGAGGCTAGGTTTCATATTTTCAACTTAATCAATCCAACAGTACATTTGCAGAGGGCCATATGCACAAAATGTTCCAGAGCACTTTCCAAAAATAATAAGACCTAAAAACAACAACAAAAATCACAATCTAACTGAGAGGGTTTCAGGGAAGGAAAATGAAGAAAAGCCTAATGAGAAAAGCTAGAGAACCTATTGAAAGCCTATACAAGCGTGAGAAGGTACTTACTAACAGGAAACAGATTCTGGAGCGATTTTGGATTGGCTTGCTGATTTGCATACACCTACCCAGACTGCTCTTCCAGTTTATACAGCTGTGCTGATTTCAGTTTCAGGAAACGAAACCACAAAGTCTATGTGCAATGAAGGCTCGCTTTATGAGATGAACTTTTAAATATGCTCTTCCCCACCCTTTAAACTTTGTACTTGTGTTTCAACTTAGATGGCTAAAAGCATCCACATGCTATATGCATCTAGCTGGAATATCCTTTCACAGTGCTGCAGCATTATAGCTAGAAGAGGGTGCCCAACTAGGAAATCCTTTTGTTATCAAAGCTTCTCATACAACTAGTTTGCCATCTGACTATCAGTCATACCCGGAAAAGAGGATGACACTCCTTTAAAGATATAGTAAAGATACAACTGAAAGCAACAGTTTTAAGTGCAGAGTTTAAGGACTGCTGTTCCTATTTCCAGACATGAAAACATCCACATCTTCACTTTTTGAAGGGTGAGAGAAAATGTTTCAAAGAGTAGTTAAGTTAATATGAGGAGACACAGTTTTTAGGGAAGGCTCACACAGTATGTTCAAAAATCAAATATTATTCCAAATCCAATTTTAAAAGGGAAATTCTTAGCACAGGAGTCAGTTCTTTCAAATTCCATCACCTTCAATTGCCAGAAAAAGCAACGTTCAAACATCCAGTTTTTCACCATCTAGTTTTATTGACCAAGTTAAATGAATTGCAAAAGAGAAAACGAGTTTCACTTTCTGGTTCTCAAACACGAGATCACGTAGCTTGGTTTAGGATTCTAACACTGCATGAAAATGTTTTAACGAAAACTTCCTCTGAAATAAAAAAAAATACAAAAACCTAAAAAACACAACAGTGTTTCATGAAGGCTTGTATTTTGCAACAAGCTACCTGGCATTGTCCTTCCTTTGCTGCTGCTAGAACATGTACATGTCTCATGACTCAATGTATTTCAGTTTATTAGCACGCACAAATCTATAAAAGCTACATAGTGATAAAGAGTGATGATAGCATCTGGTACATTTGGCTTTGTTGGCCATAGTCAATTTGCTGTTTTGTCAGTATAGCAATTTAAAAGGGAAAACTGAACTTTGCATTGTCATTCAAGGCATTTGTGACTAAGACTATAAAAAAATCTATAACCTCTTAACACCCTTGTACCTGCAATCAATAACATTCTGCTGAACTCAGCTGAGGCAGGTGTGCCTCTGTTAGATATGCAGGGAGTAAGCTCCAGAGGTAAGTGCCTTCCACAGAGAACCTCCAGCACGAGGCACACAAAAATTAAGAACAGTCAGCTCAGGGGTCTCAGCGGATCTCAGATGATAGGTTAGAAGCCACCATTTAGTCTCAGGTCAAACGAACAATCAGCTTAATTTTGATTAGGCTTGGAACTCCCTCACTTTCTCCTTGTCCATCCAACGTCCAAAAAGACATGTCAGAAAGAGGAACAAGAGCATCCCTGGAGTTCAAAAGGTAAAAGCCCTTAATCAATACCCTCATTTTGCATCTGAAAAGAGCTCTCAGCAGTTTTATGCTCAATCTTGCCTTTCACTTGCTTAAAGAATTGTGCCGTGTAAAAGTTTAAAAGGAAATTCCTTCATAGACACTATGAAATGTAATGGTCAAGCTAGTGGGAAGAAGAGTTTCAGAATAAACACAAGACATAAAAAGAAGGTATGTACCTAAAAGAGGAAGAAAAAACCCCATGTGTGCACCACAGCTGCAGTGCAGTCTGAGTCATAGGGGAAAATTATTCCTCAACTCTTTTGAAGCCAGACAAAGATGCCCAACTGTTGGGCTTCTATGTAAACTACATACTGCAATTTAAAAAAAGAAAAACCACACACTGAACAGCTAGGCAAGCATTTTAAAAGGTACTCCGGGAACTAGAAGTGCACTGGCTGGTAATATTTGTTAATCCAGTGGTTCATACCTGCTGTTTTGCAAACCTGTACTGGTACTTCAGGCTTTGGTGACTGGGACTGTCCCTTCCTTAATGATAAGACCCTATGCTGGGCCCTGTTGTGCCCCAAATCCATGGTGATTAGCGCATGCATGACTGAGGCCTGAGATGCTCCCAACACAGATCTTGCAGAGAGGAGGTTGTGCTTTAGAGCAGGCCAGTCACCGCTGCAGGTTGGAGAAGAGATCTGAACAGGAGACCGGTAGGCCCTGGATGAACCACCACACGTCTCAATTTGTTAAACTGGTACAGCTCCTCCAGAAAGATGAAAAGTCAATGACTAATCAGGGAGGACCCACTGTGAAGTTGCAAACAATTACCTGAAACGCTGCTCTAAATAGACCCACAAGTATGGCTACCTCTATACTAGGAGTTAGGAGTGCGAGGGCTGGTCTACACTGGAGGAGGGGGGTGTCAATGTAAGATACGCAATTTCAGCTACGCTATTCTCGTAGCTGAAGTCGACGTATCTTATTCCGATTTACGTCCCATCCTCACAGCACGGGATCAACGACTGTGGCTCCCCCGTTGACTCCGCTTCCGCCTCTCGCCCTGGTGGCGTTCCGGAGTCAACGGGGAGCGCAGCAGGGATCGATTTATCGTGTCTAGATGAGACGTGATAAAAATCGATCCCTGATAGATCAATCGCTACCTGCCGACCCGGCGGATAGTGTGGACGTACCCTTAGTCCAAGCTTTCGGAGACATACTCGCACTAGCACATTACAAATAGTACTGTAGCTGCAGCAGCAATGGGCCGCACCAAGCAGTGGCACAGGATAGCTACCCCGAGTACAAATCGACATAAACCCTGCGGGTATGTAACTCAGACAACCAGCCCATGCTGCCGCTGCCCAGGCTATCCTGGCTACACAACTATTTTTAGCATACAAACTCAGATGAGAGCTAGTAGGAGTAGATCTACGTGAGCTGAGACTTTCACCCCTACACTACAAGCTTTAAGTTGGGTCAAATTCTCACGGCCCTACCTTCCAAACAGGGGAGGAAATGGAGACGGAAAACCCAGAACAGAATGAGAGGAAACTGGCCACACTAGAGAAGAGATGGACACAATTGCTTTTTGGTTTGTTCCTCTGTGCCCCACTATATTATTGCATAGCGAGGATTTGAGTAGTAGGTGGTCACATCAAAAGAGGACAAGTAGTAACAACATTACAGGAAACAGCAACATTTCCAACAGCCCTCTTGATGAATGCACATTTGAAAGTGTGCGCCGCTTATTCCTGGAGTACGTCTCTCACCTTTTCGTAGCCACAAGAGGCTACTCTGCATGCAGCCCGAGAACTCTGAATTATTCAGTCCCAGAGATCTTTCAGAAGATCAGGGAGAGACATGAGAGTTCAGAAAGCAGGGACTATTGAAGCTCCTATTTCTGTTTTGCTTTCTCACAAGATTGCTTAAGAGCACACAGCCAGGTTGACTCAGACTTTCCTGATCCTCCACAGAAATATTACACAAGATTAGATTTCCCTTTTAATACAAAAACACAAAAAGACAATAGATATGAGAATAGCACAGGCCAAACTTCCTGAATACTGCTAAGAGCAGCTAGCTAAAGGTGGGGCTTTCCTGTCACCACACACTAAAAAGCTGGTTCAATGGTAAGGCATGTTTTTCAGTGAACATGCTGCTCATGTATGCAGGCCATTTAACTGTTTCAGAGCTGCCCAACATACCATACTTGGGCAAAACTTGCCCCATGTCCATCCCAATACATCTGGTACTCCCCCCGTTTCTATAGTGCTATGTTCTACACCAACAGACTGTGGTAGCATTCCTGTAAGTTGTAATGTAGTATGGTAATACACATTTCTTCAGCAACACCAACTCTCCAATTCTCTGGGAAGCTGGCTGTCAAGCATCCAGGTTACTTTCCAGGTATACAATGCCTGAAATACTAGAAATAAGGGGAAAAGTTGTTTGTGTGCTTTCCAGGACCTGCAAAAACCCATTGCAAACTGTATGGCACCACAATAGCTCTCATACTCGGTGTTAGCAGAATGTGTGTTTGTGTCTATTACATATCAAGAATCTCTTCTCCCCTCCTCAGCACTCCCCCGCTCACATTAGAGGAAACCAGGAAGCAGAAGAGCAAGAGAACTTTCACCAGGTAGAGCTGACGCGTCTTCATTCAATAGGAAGTGAACAAAGCCTGCAATCCCTGTTAAAGAGGCAAAAAGAACTGGAGAAGAAAAAAAAAAGTGGGTAGAAACTTATAAATGTTCCTTGCCACGGAAATCTTTAGTAAAAGGCAAAAGATTTATACGATCTGAAGAGAAACCAGAGAAAGGCATCTGCACATGCCTTGCTCCCTTCTTAGGCAGGTATCCTAAAGCAGCAGCGTGCCATTAAAAATCCGGCCTGGTCACTAGTCTCCATCTGCCCCCCACCCCCTTGAACAACTAGAGCCTAGATGGAAACCTAGGAATGCAGAGTCCTTGCTCCCAGCACTCCTCCCCCGAATGTCAGACCCCAGCCCCTTCTCGGAGCCCAGGAGTCCCAACTCCTACCCCACTCCCCGCCCTACCCCCCTCACACACACCCAGCCCTCTGTCCTGACCCCTGCACCCCCTCCCACACCCCATGCCGACTCCTGCACCCCCTTCAGATGCCCCTAGCCCCCTGCCCTGACTCCTGAACCCCCACACATACCCGGTACCCAGCCCCCACACACCCCATGCCCTGATTCTTGCACCCCGCACATCCCCACCCCCACCCTGAGCACCAAATGGGCGTTCCTGCAACCCCTCCACACACACATTCCCACCTGCACCCCTCGCACCAAATGGGAGCTGCCCAGGTAAGCACTCCACACCCAAATCTTTTGCCCCAACCCTGAGTCCCCACCTTCATTCTAGCTCCTGGCCAGACTCTTCACCCCTAGCCCTGTGCTCGGTCCACTCCCACCCTCAGCTCAGTGCAGAGAGAGAGGAAGAGAATGGGCCAGAACCAGGGAGAAGGTAGGTACCCACTGTATGTGAGCCACTCAGCCCACTGCCAGTCTGGGGTCCCGGCTGCCGGTCCCACTCAGCCTGCTGCCGGCCTAGGTGAACGGAACCCCAGGCCGGCAGCAGACTGAGCGGGCTGGACACCCAAGTTCAAGTGCAGGGGATCGAGCAGCTTGGCCTTGGCTCGCTTGCCAGAGCCGCAATGTCTACACAGCTATTAGCATGCTAGTTAGATTCTGGACTGGGCCTGGGAGGCTTGTAAACATGCCCTTAGAGACTAGGTTCCTCACAGCGCAATGATTAATTGTACAAAGGCTACTGAAATTAGAGTATCACTACTTGTATGCAGCAGGCTAATTAATTTTGTTTTTAATACGTCTTCCATTCCCATCTCTGGCTGGTCACACTGTACTCCAAGCAGCAGCATGTTTAGGAGAGACCAAGTATGGACTTACAAATTACTATGATCACTATTGCAAGAGTGGAGTATTAAAGACAGGCTAGAGATAGGTTTTGTCCCACCTATGTTACACTGATCAGCTATGAATATCTGAACACCCAAACAAGTTATACTGAAAAATATGAACCAGCATCATTTACCAAATTTTAATCAGGATAATAAGTCTAATGGTCCAATCTATTTTCTTGTGGAACCTGCGAGTGGACTGTGGGCTTTTTGTTGGTTTTGTTAGTCATAAGGCACTGTAAGATTCACTATGACAATCAGGTTCCACTCCATATGGGAAGTTAATGTTTGCTGAAATGCTACATGACTTAAAGGAGTTATCAATCATCAAGAAAACCAGTTTTTAAACACAGAATCCATTCTTCAAAGGCACTTACCCAATTCCATTACTACTTTCTTCAATTTGTGAATTTGATATGCAACTCAGGGCTTTATTTTTAAAGATAAAAATCCTCCTCTCACCAAAACAGCTAACGTATTGCATCTTTAGACTAGGGGTGATTTACGGGAAGACAACAGATTAAATCCATTTGCTAAAATTTCCTCAATCCTTCAACATTCCCAATAGGCATTTTTTCCAAGTTCAGGCAATTACAAGTGACTCACAATGGACAGGCGGCTTTCTAGTTCATATATGTACTGAAAAAGCCACTGGCCTGGAATTAATCAGTCAAACACATTTGCAAGGCTAGCCCCTCAGTCTCAAGTCCTAAAATACACCCAGCATAGCGGATATTTGAGATGGGCAGGAAGAGAAAGCAGTAGCAGACTGACTTACGTAATTGCAGAGCGGTGACACTAAAGTGATATTTGGTCAGGTGCTCAAAAGAAACGGAACAATTGCAAAGCAAAAACTATATTTTGTTGGAAAGAGGAATGGCTGCACATAGGCTTCTTTCACACAAAAAGCGAGTTCAGCCTCTTATCCCTACCATTTGAAGGCAACCTTACATAGAGCCTCCAGAAAGCCACACCACATGAGTGTAAGTATTACTGGCTTAAGTTACCCTCAGCCTCCTAAGAGTCAACTAAAAACACACACAGATGCAAATACGGAAGAACCGCTACCATCTGTAGCTCTAAAGCAGTTTAGGCAGCAATTGGAAAGATCTTATTCAAAACATGCCACCCAACAGTAAAGGCAAACATTTTTAACAAGGGCAAAGGGCTTAACATTTGTTATCACCTAGTCTTCAAATGACAGTTCCTTTCAAGGTGGACATGATTTTGGAAAGTTTTCTTTACCATACAGCCAAACCACCTTGATTCACTTCCCATGCCTATCTGATAAGAGTGCTTATTCTTGGCAGACAGATGTTACTGTTTAACTTTCATACCTGAGCCACTGCGGCCTCCAGATAGCAACGTATCTTCCTTGTGTCCCTCCCACATCAAGGCCCATTGTTCAAGAGAAAAAGTAGTCATTTATTCTGTATTTTACTTTCAGCAATGCAGGAGACTTGGGGTTTTCCCCCCCTTAGCTAGGCCAATATTGCACAACAAACAGCCCCACTAGGTAAACTAAAGGGGATGAAGAAAAGCATATTTAGCTGTGCTAAGGATAGTTCTCTCTCTCTCACACACACACACCAGGATCTCCACCTCTGATTAACAACCATTTCTTTCACAGCAATACCATGGCCTTTGATAGTACACTTCTGCAGCCTTTGCCCTGATACCTCCCCCAATCACTTACCCCTCCATTGAGACAAATTCAAGAAAAATGGCACTGAAGGAGAGTTGGTATTTTCTATTGCTTTTGAATCAAACACCTAATTTTGAAGGGCAAGCTGGGAGTATTTTAAAAAACCTAATACATTCTATTCACAATTCTCTACATGCCAGTCAGCTAACATGCTAGCTCTGCACATTTGCAAACTACAGTGCATATACTTGGATATGAAATTAAGACTAGTTTGGTGGCCTCAGCCTACTCTCAGGGTGTAGCTGCTTATTTCATAAAACCACCACTTGGCTACCTCAAAAGCAACTATGTATGTCAAGGAAGCCCGTTGGAACCATGCTTTTATTGGGTCAAGTAATAACCATGTTCTATCTTGCCATGCAGCATAATTAGGGCTGTCCAAGGATTTAGCCTAGTCCCAGTCCTGTATACACTACAAAACAGGACAATGCTTAACTTTGTCAAGGGACAACAGTGTTCTTACTGGGACTCTTGCAATTGTATTTCAGCACAGACAGCTGCCAAGAAATTGATGTTTAAACGGTGTTGAGAACCAGCTAACCCTGTTATACCATGGGCTTGTCATGTCTGTGTTGATGAGAACAATTAGACATGCTGTAGCCAAGGTCTTTTTAACATAGTCAGTAAAGAACTGTTTAAACACTGTCAATATTATAGCTGCAGATGGCCCAACAGTTAAGCAGCAACTCAACAAAGAGCACTCCCACACACCCTGCTGCAGTGAAACAGGGCATTACAGGTCAGAAGAAATATACACTAGCAGAGCTGGAAGAAGCTTGGCTACTGTTGCTTAATGAGTGGCAAAATTCAGTCAGTCAATCTTAAAAATAATTTAATAATGCAATATGTATTATTCCAAAGGGATCCGATTTCTGGGTTAAAAGGCCTTTGGGATGTGGACCCTTTAAAATTAAAAGTACCTTTTTAATTTCAGCAACAAGAGTGTGTTTAGTTGTACCTCTTTGCTGAAGTGCAGATATTCCAACCTGCAATGAGGAAAGGAGGTCCCCAATGCCAGCACAATCAGCTGCAAGCTGCACAAATTCCCCAAATCTGGAAGCTTTCTATGCATTTTACCACTCTCATAATCAACTTGCCAGATGCATGGAGCTCTATAAATGCACTATAGGATACCATCACAAAAAACCCAAAATGTGGGAATACCATAATAAAAATCCAATGGGGGGGGCAGGGGGAGTGGGAAAAAGAGTGACGGGGGAGAAAGAATCACTGACTTCTCAGCTTTGTGGGACCAGTCAGTCAGTCACTGTGGAGCACAATAAATACAGTAAATAAACCCTCAACACATCACTCCTAACCATAGCAGGTTACAGTCAGTCAATTTACATGGGAGCGCAAACGGCCCAAATACTACAGCTGACAAAATGCAGGGTAGTCTCAGCTCAGAAAACATTAATTCAGGACTCCACCTAAAATTAACAGATTGGATTAAAGAATGAATGGAGCTGAACAAAAGGTTCGAGGCTACCGAAACAAGAGATATTCTCTGAGGGGAAAGAGAATGTATCTAGAGAATATGCAAACTACTGGACACAGCGAAGGACTAAGATGGCCAAGAATCAGGGCATGCTAACAATGTTCCAGTGCTGGAGCTTGCAGCTGGAATGGAGGGTGGAATTTAGGGCATTAACACAATAACATGATGGGTGTTTTTTTCTCCTTTTTGGGAGTAGTGGGATGTGGGAGAGTCTAACCTACAAAGAGACCCAGTGTTAACAGAATGGGGTTAAAGGAAGACCCACAGCACCTTCATAATGATAGTGGGGGTGGGAGAATATGGCTTCTGGTTCTCTTCCCTCTTGGTAAGAGTGAGCTGAGGTTCTTGGGGATGAGCTCATCTGTTCTTGCGTGTGTTCCCACCTGACCTAGCAATCTTATGTCAAACTTCACAATTAGTCTGGAAGCAGAAATATTTGACTTACGGTAGCAAACAAATTCTTAACACACAGAGCCTGCCTTTATGCAGACATATGAAGTAGCGGGGAAAGACAGAATTCACTAGTTACTAAACACTGGTGCTAGCAGATTACCATACCAGGGAGAATACTGTAGTAACTACCCAAGGACAGCTACTATCCAAAAAGACTTTCAGATGTTCCCTGGAGGTGTAGTAGGTCGGAGCTGCTCTGTTCCACATTAATATGTCGGGCCACTGCTTTGCCCTTTAATTTGATTTAACTATCTACTGGAATAGGGGGCAAAACTTGACCCAGAAAGCTTCTGCTGAACCAGAAAATTTTCATGACAGTGACAAGGTTACTGCCCTAGTGAATAGGAGGAAGCTGTAGATGTGATAGAACTTATTGTTTGTAAGGCTTTTGACAGTCTCATAAGAAAACTAGGGAAATGTGGTCTAGATTAAATTATTATAAAGTGGATGCACAACTAGTTGAAACACTGTACTCAAAGAACAGTTATTAATGGTTTGTTGTCAAACTGGGCAAGTGTATCTGGTGGGATCCTGGAGAGGTCAGTCATGGGTCTGGTATGAGTCAATATTTTAATTAATGACTTGGATAATGGAGTAGAGAATATGCTTATAAAATTTACAGATGACACCAAGCCGTGAGGAGTTGCAAGCACTTCGGAAGACAGGATTAGAATTCAAAATAACTGTGACAAATTGGAGAACTGGCCAGAATTCAACAAGATGAAATTAAATACAGACAAGTGTAAAGTACTACACTTTGGAAGGGAAAAAGCAAATGCACAGCTGCAAAATAGGGAATAATTGACTAGGTGATAATACTACTGAAAGGGATCTGGGGGCTACCGGGGATCACAAACTGAAGAGGAGTCAACAATGTAATGCAGTTCCAAAAAAGGCTAACGTTCTGGTGTGTTTTAACAGGAGTGTTGCATGTAAGACAAGAGGTAACTGTCTTGCTCTACTCAGCACTGGTGAGGCCTCAGCTGGAACACTGCATCCAGTTCCAAGCGCCACACTTTAGAAAAGATATGGACAAATTGGAGAAAGGCCACAGGAGAGCAACAAAAATGATAAAAGATTTGAGGAGAGCTTAAAAAACTGGCCATGTTACTCTTGAGAAAAGACAACTGAGGAGGATCAAATAACAGTCTTTAAATATGTTAAGGGCTGTTATAAAGAGGTCTGAGATCAATTTGTTCTCTGTCTACTGAAGGTAAGGGCAAGTAATAATGGGTTAAATCTGCAGCAAGGGAGATTTAGAAAGCTTTCCTAATATCTAACCTAACAATAAGGGTAGCTAAACTCTGGAACAGGCTTTCAAGGGAGGTTGTAGAACCCCATCATTGGAGGTTTTTAAGAACAGATTGGACAAACATATGGAAAGGATGCTCAAGGTTTACTTGGTTCTGCTTCCATGCAGGGGGCTGGATTTGATGACCTCTCAAAGTCCCTTCCAGCCCTACATTTTTATAATTCTATAAAGGAATAGTCTTATGACTGTGACAATACCAAAAAAAACAAACCCCAAACAAACAAAAAACAAAACAAAAACCACAAACAACCCACCTTCTAAAAACAAACACACAATAATCCTGCTTGCAGACTCACGCCAGCAACCCAGAATTGGGGAAAAGGGCAGCACAGGAATCAAGAAAGCCTTCTCAAAGATTAAGAGCCTGTAATCTTCTACTCAGACATATTCAAGTATAAATGGTAAAATACAGCCATTAGGGAATGACAATTCTGCCCCAAACCTGCTGGACAAGCCACAGCAAAGTCTCAGAAGAGGCAGATGATTAACACTAGATCTATGTAAAGGAATATTTTGGAAAGAGCCCCTTTTCTAAGGTTTGATAATCTTAAATGTTAACTATTTAGTCTGATACAGATATCTAGGTAAGAATGGTATCACCTAGTACAACAAAAGAGCTGTTAATATAGTTAAGATGTGATTTCAAAAGTGCATAGCACCTACAGGTCGATAAATTACCCAGAAATAGGGACTATGGTAATCTAGCCAGAGGTTACTGCAGACTTCTAGGGAAGTAATTTCTGAAGTTGTTTCATGTTTGTCTTTAAACTGGTAACATCACAGCTTGGAAAAATCCTAATTCTGTGTGCAGCAGTGCCCAGATTTTCCATCCTCCCCCACAAGCAGTGAATAGGCTTTTATGCAAATTTTCAATTTCACACGTATTGAGTTTTAGAGGGTTCACCAGAAGTATAATATTGGCAATAAAAAAGGTAGGTGTACACCATCACTGGTTGATTAGCCCTATTATCTTACATGTGACCACTGAAGTATATTAACTTGGAGGAACCAAGGCCTCACTCCTTTCAGCAGGATTTCTTTGTCTGCACCACACTGAACAAGCTGGCTATTACACAGAGGAATAAAGGTCAGATGGCATTTTAGCTACAGAATCTTTTCCAGGCTGTGTAAGAAAAACCCTACAAGCTTCCCCTGCTGCCATTCCCCTTCTCCCCATGCCAATGAAAGCGTCTCAGAAGAAATGAAATTTCTTATCACATTTTCCATCCATGGCACACGTATCATAATATTCTTGTCAATACTTCTATGACTAATTTTTCTGATTCGCTATGTAAGTCTGTACAACAGAAAAGATGCATATGAGAAGCCTTGGATTTGTGCCAGAGGATGAACTCTTGCTGAAGACTAGTGTGCGCTTAGTTAAATAAAACTCAAGCAAACGATCCGGATTTCAGAAGTATAATCTGATTTGTAACCATTTCCTCTGATCCCACTTCAGCAGGTTCTTCCAGTTTAAGACAAGGTTAGTTTTAAAAAACATCCAAAGTTCCTAACATACAATAAAATATGTAAGTACTAAAAAAAATTATATATTGTGATTTCACTTTAAATATATGGATTCAGAGAACTGAAAAAATAATGTGAAAGGCAACTCTGGACACGTGTGTCCTTTCTGTCCCAAAGCACGTAAAGTATTTGGCACAAAGGCAAAAGTTACAGCATGAGACTGCTTAGGAAAAGGTTAAAGAAAGCAGAGTTTGAGGTTAATGTTCAGTAAATATTTGACTCAGCTTTTCATTGGTGAAATGAGAATCACTGATATTAATTCAATTCTTTTTATACAAATTGAGAGAGAGAGACCCTGCCCCCAATTGCTTTCCTCTTTAAATCTCTTCATTTGCCTTTCTTCTCCTTCAATTTTCAGCACTGTGTCCTCACCTTCAATATTCTGCCCAGGCATTCCACCTCTGCCTACATTTTTACTTTCACTTCCTCTTACATTTCCCCACCCCATTCACCTCCTTATCTTAAATACCCATCTCTGCACATACCGCTTCACTCTTCGCATGTGAGGAAGAGTCCTTCATCTCCCCCAAATCCTTCTGCAAAATCCATTTTTCATGACACGTCCTAAGCTGGGCTCATCCACAAGGTTTCCAAGCCTTCCCAGGACTGAGCTACTGCTCCATGGATCATACAGGACTTGGTAAGGTTTGCAGGGTATGGGCTTTCTGCAATTTGCAAGATCCTGTGCACAATTCCAGCACTAGAAAATTGTATCTACTATTTTAGAACACACACTCCACTTCTTATTTTATGCTAACAATTTAAGGAGACTTAATTTGGACTTATTTGGTTCCTCTGCATGGAGCCTGCAATCTCTACTATATGGTATCTTCTGGAGCTTTCCAAAGCAAACACACCTGGTCACATGGGAAGTCCCTGTCCCAGCAAGGGAAGGAAACAGTAGGCACCATTAGGACCCAGCAGGGGCAGGATGGCTATGTGCCTGCACCTCCAACATTAAAAGTACCTTCAAAGATTACTGATTGACTTAAAAAAAAAAAAGTTCACTCATTTGAGGGGGGTTTTGATTGACCACTGTTTTGCACACACCCCATCCCACCATATACACACAGAACTCCGGAGATAGGATCATCAACACAAACCACCTCTTCCACAGGTGAGATCTTGGCTGGAGCTGCCTTTACACTCTACTGGACATGATTTTCAAGCTTTACATGCTCTTTCAATGAGCAAGGTGGGAGAAGGGCACATTTGAACACACCAACGGCTAACCAGGTTGGCTAGGGCATCTCGACAGAGGAAGTGGAAGATGTAGGGATGAGAAGCAAGATGTACCATGTATCTGAATGACCTCAAAAGTTCTGCTTGTGTGTTATCTCTAATTAGATTTAAGCTCTCTAGGGAAAGGGCTTTCTGTTCATGTCTTTTGAAAGCACCAAGCTCGCCATGGGAACTTCCGCAATATAAGTACTGTAACTGTAACAGGAAATGATGCAAGTTCTTGGTCTATAAAAAGTTGCCCGGTCACTCCCTGCACCCAAAACATTCCCAGTACAGCTTTCCCCTTGTTGTGAAGGGCAACACAAGAATGAGACTGTCACTTCCTCCTGTGTTTGTAGCATACCCCTGTGGGCCCCTGACAGCTGTGAGAATATGCCCTTAAACACTGTTATTTGAATGTTTCAGTTGTGTGGCTTTCCCCCTCTTCTACAGAGGACAGCATTTAATTTTAGCTCTGTCTGAAACAGAGTCAAGTCTTGGAGATTAATCAGACATCCAAGCCCACCTCTCTTCCACAGAGTCCGGTGTGTTTTCAGTCTCTCACAATCTCCATTTAAAATGGCGTAGATTAGGCAGGCAAGGAAAGTGCCGAGTGTAAGGGCTAGGACCAGCTACAAACTACAGTACCTTGATCAAGAATTAGTTACAAGAAACTGCATACAAGATTCTTCTTCTTTGTACTATGATTGCACCTAGAAGCCTCAAAGGGCTAGGCGCTGTACAAGCACCTAGAAAGAAAGTCTCTGTCCCAACAAATTTACAATCTAAACAGAAGACAGACAGCAGATAAAATGAATAAGTATTGAGCTGATTAGCCCTGGAAGTTAGTTTTACATGCAGAACTAACGTAGGGATGGGGGGGTTCCACTAAGGATGGTAAGGCAAGAACATACTACATCTTTCTTCTGTAACATGATTTGAGAAAAACTACTACTCTCTCAGAGCCCTGTGTGATCAGCTGTGACCTCCCACATCATCTCTTCACTGCAGGGAAGATGGAAACAGACCCTCTTTCAGCACTCCACCATCTCTCCTGTGTGTACACCACTCATCCACTGGTGTACACCTTCCCGAGTGCGGCAACACCACTTGAAGCCTGGCCTACCTAGATGGCCTCAGCTAGAACATTCACCCCATTCCAAGCACATCACATTAAACACATTCAGACCCAGTAGTTACCTTTCCTAGACCCAATATTAACACAATAAAAGAAGGATACGGCATTTCGGGGGCAGGTAAGATGACAGTGGAGCATTTCAGGACTGAACTCTGAACACCAGTTTTGGATGGGATTCCTATTCATAGACTATCAGGGTTGGAAGGGACCTCAAGAGGCCATCCAGTCCAACCCGCTGCTCAAAGCAGGACCAATCCCCAACTAAATCATCCCAGCCAGGGCTTTGTCAAGCCTGACCTTAAAAACCTCCAAGGAAGAAGATTCCACCACCTCCCTAGGTAACCCATTCCAGTGCTATTATCTAAAATGGTATAAATTTTATTATCTCAGTACTGCCAGTGTTTCTTTCCACCTACTCTACACACTCCTCCCACTGAACATGGCTAGACTTTTTCCTTAGAGAAGAAGATTATGCTATGTAAGAGGACATACTACCCAAATCACATTAATACGTTTGGATTAAACTTTGGTTGGTTCTAACCAGGACTGGCACTCAAATCATTTAGATTTAAAAAAACAAACAAACAAACAAAAAACCACAAGGCGCGCACACACACACTCTGCAGGCTGTGCTTCTCCATTATGGCTGCAGGCCACCAGTCTCTCACTGTTCTATGATCCCACTAGCTGGTATTTTGAAAATAACTTCTCTTCCAAACAATCTAAATGTAGCAAAAAGAATGAAACTTGCAGCTTCCAAATACACCAACAGTGAATGCTGGATTAAAAATAAGAAGCTTCTGCCATGAACTGTCAATCAAATAAAATAAAAGTTTTCCACCCGCCTAGTTACCAATCTGGTTTGGAAGCCCCTCCTCACAATGGTATGTATCAGGTAAGTTATCAGTAAACATTCCTTTTCTTCTTTTTTCCCCTCCCCTTTTTTTCTTTTTTAAACACGTTATGCTTGTCCTGTTCCTGCTGGGTCTCAGTGCAACTCCTGCATTGCTCTAGTACATATTTGTATAATGAGCAATCTCTGTGGTTTTTGACATAATTAAAGTCAATAATCAAACCATGAATATTCTACCTTAAAAAGCACCTGTTAAAGAAGAGTGGTCCCGCTGAAGTTAATAGGCATGAAGTGGTACAATAGCAACACGTCCCCCCCCGCCCTCCATGTACATACATTACCACTGAAATGCAGCCACCTTGAGATAGGGGGAGGCAGCAATCAACTAGCACAGTAGCAGAGACAGAGGAAGATCTGGCCAAGGATACCATCCAAAGCCCTACATTTGCAGGAAGTGGCATGGGTTCCCCAGTGTCTGTACATAGCCACCAAGCACCTTGACAGATGTTGATTACAGGTGTGCATACCCAAGCTGCACATACAACATGCACTGGGCACAAGTCATTGGTGTGGTGCATGCTCAAAAATAATCCCCGATTTACACACGTTAGGGTTGTAGATGTACAGCTCTAGCACATGCTTAAAAAACACCCTTGACCATTGGGTTTCCTAAAACCTGTATGAAATTCAGTTTATGTATCTCAGAAAGATGAAGGGCTGAGTCCTTCCTAACAGAGGGCACCTCCTCACTTTCTCTACATATTGCATCGTTTAAAAACACACAAAACAAAAGAAACAATTTATGGTCGCAGTCATTTATTTCCTGCATGATAGACTGCTAAATGATGCTGGAGCATGTACTTGGGCTCTTATGTGAATGCCTATCTAAAGCAGTCTATCATCATCATCTGTCTGCTCTACCTTACTAAGCTGGAACAGCAGCTCATGTGTTCATACCAGAATGAACCAACAATTAGACTGGCAGGGTGAAGACAAAAAGAAGCGAATGCTTATGTGCAAAAACATCCCCACCACCTCAGAACATTCCTCCAGAATCTAAAGTGCTGCAGAGTTATGAAAAGAGATTAAATTCACCACACACAAAAAGCAGGGGGAAGGTGGAAGACTCCGATTATATATTAAGAAACCAAGTTTGCAGAGGCCAATAGAGACAGTCACACAAAGGAGAACATCTTTGACTGGGAGCCTGGACCCAAGATCTACGATCCAGTTACTACACTCTCTCAAAAGGATGCTTCAGATCCACATCCCAAGCAGCTCCTTCATCCAGTTTGACATGAATTTTAATATACACATTTAGGAATTCACGCCAATAACCTACAATACCAGAGCTGTTGTTGGCAACAGCCCTCTGCAGACAGGACATGTGGAAAGAAACAAAGAAGAGCCATTCAACAAAGCGAAATAAATAAATAAAATACACACAATTACAGAAACATCTGCTAGTTTCACCAGGAATGCCATATGGTACATTCTGAGGATGACTTAATTCAAATTTAAAAGCAAAATAGGGCACTTCTCTAAAGATGAAAGGAAATGACAATCCCCTTTCCTCTGATCCCAGCACTACCACCTCAAAATTAGTATCTGGCTTGATGAAGAACCGATGTTGCCAGCCCTCTAGCCAAGGCAGTAAAGCTAGGAGCCCTTTGCATGAGATGATGCCAGAGTATGGGGATCAGAATACTTATTTAGAAATTTGTATTATCTCTAACACGAGGTCTGGTTTACCCACAGCACTCTTAATGCTGCTGCACTGAACTAGTTTTGCTACTAGCCAATTACAGTGGAACTGTTCAGCACACACACAAAAAATTGGCACAAGCTGGATGGTTGCAACGCTAAGTCCTAAACGTATCCGTTCTCCAGTCAGTCTCCAATTCCTAAAACAGCAATACACAGAATTGAAGCAGTGCAGCAAGTCTAGAAATGAGTTAAGATACAAACTTGATAAAAGAAGCCAACAGCACAGTATCAAATTCCCAAACACTGACACATCCCTGAGAGAGAGCTTGAATTTGATACGGGCTTGAAGCAGGCATAAAAAAAGTTACTGGATGATCCCTTCTGGTCTTAAAATTTTCTTTTTCTGTGAGTGTATGTCAGTGAATCCAGTTTGCTCAGGGAAGAGTCTCCAACAGTTAGTGATGGTCTCCTCATACTTATGAAGGCTTCTAAAAACTATCAAGATGAACATGCAAATCCATTCACTTTTCATAACAATCCCCCCGGCATTTCTTGCCATATTTGTCAATTCTTCATTTCTTCCCAGCTTAAATTCCTACTTGCTCTGTGAAACGGAAGTGCTCAAGTTGTGAATTTGGTTTTCCAAGACAGGAGGGTGATGGTGAAAAGGATTAGTAGGATTTCACAGCAGCACAAGCTGGGAGAGGGAATTCCTATTCCGAACAACTATGGTGTCTGAAGTGACAGAGTAAGTAAAACAGAAGAGGCCTGGCCAAGTGAACCTTTGTTAGCATTGTTCCCCCCCCCCCAACCCCCCCGCACACACAATGCCTCTCACATACCCCAATATAAGAGCCCCTGTTTAAGCAGCTGCAGTCAAAATCCAAAACATTCTCTCTTCCCATTAAAGTTTACACTATCAAGTATTGGTTCAAGACAGATTTGTACACAGGATGAACTTCTAGCCCTGTATTAATTTCATACTTGCAGAAGAGAGATCAGGCAAGAAGCCCAAATGCTTCAAAGTCCAAGGATCAACCCTCCCGCTGTTCCCATACCAAGAGTAACCAATGAACTATTTTAGCAATGCCAGGCATTTGCTTACAGAAGGGTACAATCAACAAGGACTCTTGGGTACTGAGTGCAGCTTTAATCTGGACCACCTTCCTCTGTGCTGCCCAGATGTTTGGTTTTGTGATGCTGCCAAGGTTGTTCCTGCTTGTGTGTGCACAGCAAGAAGTGAGAAGGGTTGCCCCACAGAAGAAAGACAGCAATTGTGCAGGATTAGGGGCATCACAGCCAGACACCATTTGGGATGAGGGACCAAAACAAATGTGCACAAAAAATGTGACATCAGAACTTCATCACAAAAGTATTTATTGAGGAAGGGGGTGTCAATATTCTCATTTTGAAATCACAGGGTCTTCATCTTTGCCCTTTAAAGAAACCAGCTTTTGGTGACAAACCACATTTATGAAAAATAAGTTTTTTTTTCAGATTTTGGGGGTGGGGTGTGCTCTGTTTCACACCAATGCAAGCTTGGTTAGAGGAGACATATGCTGACTCAGAGAGAGAGAGAGAGAGAGAGAGAGAGAAAAAAAATTGGCCACCCCTCATAGAAATACAATTGAGGTTGCAGTAGCCCAATGGAAACTGAAAATTGGTCCAGAGCATAGGCGGCAGGTTTGTATAATTTTTGGTGGGGCCCAAAATGGTGGTGCCCCCCCGCTCCCGCCCTGTAAGCCGATATAAAATGAAGCTACAACGCGTCAGTGCCACAAGATTACAAGGGTCAATTAAAAGTGGAAAGTCAGAAGCAGCACTTGCCTACTTCAATATACAGTATTATATTTTGTTGCACCTGTTGTGATGAAGTGGGAATGTTCTTAATATTTTCTCTGAATACTGTGTGGGTGCCTCAGTTTCCCCTGCAAGATGCCAACTGAAGGTGTTGGGGACAAAGAGATCAGGTGGCCTCCTTGTCCGGAAGAGACACAGAGGCCAGAGGAGGGAGTGTCAGTTTGGAGCTGGCTGGGGAAATGGGGAGAGACCCAGAACCCACCCCCCAAGATGGACCTGACAGAGGGGTTCTGTTTTCTGTACCAACAAGCTCTGTTTAAACTGTGTTCCCGTCATCTAATAAACCTTCTGTTTTACTGTCTGGCTGAGAGTCACATCTGACTGCAGAGTTGGGGTGCAGGGCCCTCTGGTTGCCCCAGGACCAGCCTGGGCAGACTCGTTGTGGAAAGTGCATGGTGTGGAAGGGCAAGCTGAATGCTCTGAGGTCAGACCCAGGAAGGTGTAAGCTTCTTGCCCTGGAGACAGTATGCTCCAAGAGAGGAGGCTCCCCCAGAGTCCTGACTGGCTTTGTATGGAGTTGTTCCAAAGCATCACAGCATCCCCTTCCACACCGTGCACTTCCCAGAAGTCCGCACAGGCACTGACACTGCCTCCTCCGGCCTTTGTCTCTTTTCCAGGCATTAGGAGGCCACCCGATCTCTCTGTTCTCCAACACCTTCAGTTGGCACCTTGCAGGGGAAACTGATTTGGGAGAAATGAAGTAAAAGCTGCCCAAACCGAGCTTGAGCACTCCTGAATTTTGAGGTGTTCAAATCTGGAAGGCAGGTGCTGGGGGTGGGAGAGGGCTGTGGGCTCCATGGGGGAGCATGGCAGCAACTGTCTGGAGCTGCACGGAGCCAGACACGCTGGTCTGAGTGGCACAGTAAGCGGTTTGGGGGTTGGAGAAGGGGTAGGAGGTTCCGGGGGGCAGTCAAGGGACAAGGAGCAGGGGGGGTTGGATGGGGCAGAGGTTCGAAGGGGCAGTCAGGGGACAGGCAGCAATTGGATAGGCATGGGAGTCTAGGAGGTTTATCAGGGGACAGGTAGGGGGTGCGGTCCTGGGGGGGAAGTTGGGTGGGGTCTCAGGAGGGGGCAGTTGGGGACAAGGAGAAGGGAGGCTTAGATAGGGGCTGAGGTCCCAAGGGGCACTTAGGGGCAGGGGTCTCGGGAGGGGGTAATCGGGGAACAAGGACCAGTGGTGCTTAGATAGGGGGTGGAGGTCCTGGGGGGCAGTTGGGGCAGGGGTCTGGGGAGGGGGCAATCAGCGGCCAGGGGCTGAGATTTAAAGGGCTCTGGGCTGCCTGCAACCGGGGCGGGAGCCCAGAGCCTTTTAAATCCCAGCCGCGGCCGGGAATCAGAAGGCTCTGGGCTGCCCGCTGCGGCGGGGAGCCCAGAGCCCTTTAAATCTCAGCCGCTGCTGGGATTTAAAGGGCTCTGGGCTGCCTGCAACCGCGGGCAGCCCAGAGCCCTCTGATTCCCGGCCGCGGCTGGGATTTAAAAGGCTCTGAGCTCCCCGCCTCAGCGGGCAGCCCAGAGCCCTCTGATTCCCGGCCGCGGCTGGGATTTAAAGGGCTCTGGGCTCCCCGCGGTTGCAGGCAGCCCAGAGCCCTCTGATTCCCGGCCGCGGCTGGGATTTAAAAGGCTCTGAGCTCCCCGCCGCAGCGGGCAGCCCAGAGCCCTCTGATTCCCGGCCGCGGCTGGGATTTAAAAGGCTCTGAGCTCCCCGCCGCAGCGGGCAGCCCAGGGCCCTCTGACTCCCGGCCGCGGCTGGGATTTAAAAGGCTCTGAGCTCCCCGCCGCAGCGGGCGGGCCAGGGCCCTCTGATTCCCGGCCGCGGCTGGGATTTAAAAGGCTCTGAGCTCCCCGCCGCAGCGGGCAGCCCAGAGCCCTCTGATTCCCGGCCGCGGCTGGGATTTAAAAGGCTCTGAGCTCCCCGCGGTTGCAGGCAGTCCAGAGCCCTCTGACTCCCGGCCGCAGCTGGGATTTAAAGGGCTCTGGGCTGCCGGCAGCGCAGAGCAGGGGAGAAACCTAGCTCCAAATGTTGCTGGAGCAGAGCCCCTGTCTGTGAATATTCCTGGGGCTAAAGCCCCAGGAGCCCATATAAGTTGGCACCCATGGTCCAGAGGTCCCCACCTGAAGTCTTTTTGCCTGCTCTCACTCTGGGTTCACCTGCTCAGCTGTATGTTAGCTTTAAACAGGAGCTTCCATGACAGAAAGGAAAATTACCAGTGCTCTGGAAAATAAATCTTACAGGGAATTCAGCTCTCTCACATACAAGCAGATTCTTTATTACTGGTGAAGGCATCAAAGGTAGAATGTAGCTGTGTTTTCAGATCCCAAGGAGATGAGTTTGTGGTACTGACACAGTTAGAAAGGTCACCGCTCGACTTTAACAGAGAACATTTGAGCTAGAAGACACTGAGTAAGACTAAACATGGAACTCCACAATATAAATTCCTACAGTCACTTCTCCGCTTGTAATCATATTTTAACCTGCATATGGCTCACATTGACACAGAGCCTCATGACTCCCCTCTTGAGAGCAGGGTGCTGTTAGGGAAATAAATGGGAAGCCTGCACTTCACAGCATGGGATCTGGGGCAACCAATCCACTTAATCTTGCCTGAATTCACAAATGCCCTTCACACATTCTTTGGGCCACAATTTACACTTTTCCCCTCACATCCAGACAGTTACGCACTGAATTCTTGTCAGGCCTCAACCAAAATAGGGTCAAGACAGGTCTGTACTTAGATGGGAGACCTTTATCGGTACGTCTACACTGCCACATAAGCCTGTGCTTGAATCCGCCTAACCCCCATTCTGTCTACAATGCAATTGCGCTAAGTCAGGGATCGGTCCCAGGACCCTGCAGGGCTGGAGGATCCAAACTTGAGTCAAGTTGGGGCTCAGGGTCTGAGCCCTATTGTTTTAAGTAGTGAGTGCCTGTAAAGTGATCTGAAATCCTTAGATGGCAGCTACTATACAAGTATTTACACACTCCTGCTAATGTCCAATTATGTTCCATATGAGAGGAAACCATTCTGTTCTGCACAGTCAAACATTTGAGAGGATGTGACTAGTTCTCTGATTTTTGGACAATGGATCCTGCATTGGGCTTTCATGAAAGCAAAGATAACTTCAAATCCAGGGATGAATCTATTTCACATCTTTGTTCTTTGACTTGAATACCAGAGAATCCACACCTAACAAGATACCCTTTTATCCTATAATTTCTGTTTCAGGGAAACCATCATTGCACACTTGTATTTTAGGTAAAGCAGACCGGACTGTATTTCATCTGGTATAGCAAATTCTGTACCTGTACAGCCTGGAACACCCTTGACAGTTAAATGGTTCATTCCAGAGGCCTTCACTGGGTGAACAGAATTTGTAATTAATTAAAAGGTAGGGAGCAGTCTCTCTCCTCTCCCTAATGTATTCCTAGAGTCTCCTTCACAAGCAGCACTGCATTACGATTTTTAAAGCTGAGAAGCAGCACTGCATTCCTGTTGTGGCATTTGTTCTGGATTGATATTTAAACAACTGAGAAGTTCTACGTCTAGTTATAGCTCTGCTAGTCTATGCAAAAAACACCTACATATATTACATAAACTTTTATTACCACTTTGAGGCTCACGTTCCCTTCCAACAGACTCAAAAGCAAATAAAAACACTTGGTAAACTTAATTCCTGACTGGCTGATTACTCTTCAGTGCTTGAAAGTAAGTTCCCAATTAGGCCTATCTTTCAGAGCATGAATTTTATAGCCACAAAATGGTTTATTATAGGATTATCCACAAGATTTCCAATGCCATTTCATACCCAGGAGAGCCAGTCTAGACCGCTGCCCAAATTCTGGCCACATTCCACAACTAAAAACTCTTTTGCTTCTCAGTTGTTCGGCTGTTAGTTTAGGCCTACACCCAACAAGGCCATGAGCAAATACAAACTAGCAGACTTTACAATAAGGTTTTTTTACTCTAAAAATTGAAACATTAAAAATCTCATCACTATTCAGACTCTTGAAAAGTCACAGCCGCAAAATAAAAATGGGGGGGGGGGGGAAGAGGACATATCCATTTCCTTGCAATTTACCTTTAATCTATAGTTCACCCGTTCAAATCTTACTCAAGATTTTTAGTAGACTGAAAATTGTTACCATCTGATGTGTTTCACACAGGCCATGCCTTTATAGAGTTAATTTTTTATGGCTTCCACCACCTTACAAAATTTAAACAAATTACCATTAGGCAAATTAAACAAATCTCACCAGTTAACTAAGCCTCCCAAAATCTCTAGTCCCTCAACTTGCTGATAAATCTCTTCTACAAAAGATGCCACAGTAAATAAGATACCCTGACACACACTGAACACAGCAAGACATAGGCCCTGATTAGAGTTTCAAGGGCCAGGTTCCCCCGCTCCCCCCAGTATCCAGCACTATGTCGGCAGAAGAGCTTCTCCCACCAACATAGCTACCACATGTCCTGGAGGTGGAGGTATTAAGTTGATGAGAGAGCTCTCTCCTGTCGGTTTAGAGCATCTTCACCAGAAGCGCTACCGCGGCACAGCTGCATCAGTGCATGTCTGTAGTGTAGACCTGCCCAAAGGAAAAGATTTCCAGACAGGTGATCTCAGTCCAGCTTTCCATTACTGCTGACAGCTCCACCATTCTGTGTCATGGAGGTCCATACAAACCGTGGGTCACTTTTGTCCCCACCCTCTGCCCAACCCCACACATCCAGGAGGTGTCTGGATCTTGCTAACAGAAATGGCTGGTGTTTTAAAAAACCTGCAAAGTTTCCATTAAAAGCTTTTGCACAAGTGAATCTCACCCCCGCTGCCCCAGTGCAGGAAAAGTTGCTATTTTCTGACCAGCACTACTTGTACTTTTCTTTCTTCACACGTTTCTAAAATATAAACTTTACTTTCTGCACACACTGCTGAAGTTCTCTCGCAGGCCTTTGTCATCTCCTGATTCAATTATTGCAAGCTCCTTTTCTCTGGCCTTCCCCGCACCTTCCTCCTCAGCCCAGCAAAAGGCAGCTTCTAAGATCAGCTTTTTGCCTGTTCTGTCACCCACCCCCTCTTCAAATCCCTACACCAGTGACCCCCTTGTCACCGCATCAAATTGAAGTTTGTCAACCCTCACAGCCCTTTACTTATCTGCTCCTCTTACCCATTCTACCAATGATGCTGCCAGTCCTCTAACTGCTTCTCCCTCAACAATTTTTGCCCCTTCCACCACAGCCCCCCATATACATGGAACGCCCTCCCTAAACTGATCTGTAAAGCAACTCCCATCTCTCAGATACCGCCTCAAAATCCACTCCTGCCATGACAGCTACTTAGTAACAATGATCTCAGGAGGACGGGAGTGTGGATAGTTCGTATGTACACAAAGATTTTAAAAAAGTATATTCTCTCTCTTTCCCCACTCTTAGCTTTCATATTACCGGCCTATCATTGGAAACTTGCCATTTCCTGTGGACAGTATTTATCACATTGTGGGCGTTCCCATAACAACCAACAACAAAGCACCATGAAAACTGAACTACCCTCTCAACCCTGAAGACTATCTTTCCAAATCAGGCGGAAGCACATTGGTGGAGCGTGTGTACACACGCGTGAGTACAGATGAATTACAATACTGGATCAAACCAGAAATCCATCTAGTCCAGTATTCTCCAACCATCACTAGATGCGCCATAGGAAAGTGCAAGGAACGCCGCAGGAAGCAATTATGAAATAAGCACAGCACGGAATGATGCTTACATTTGTGGTGCCCACACACCACATTTTTTGAAGACCAACGGATGACCTCACTCTCCAAAGCTGTCAATCTCATCTTTCACTAACACTATAAAATTAACATTCAAAATCATTTTTATCAGTATCAGATTCCTCTGGAAGTTGGAACAGTTGCAAATTTCCAACACATCTGTAAGACTGGATATCAGCATCTCTTCTATTTAGGACAGATCTGTCTTTTCCAAAGATATCACAGCACCAGCTCTCCATGAACTGGAAACTAAGGGTCAAATTCTGATCTCAGTCACAGATGTAAATCTAGAGTAACTCCATTGAAATCAATGGGTCTTCCTACAGAATGTGGGGTGGGGGAGGGGGCCACAGCCACATGGGAGGTTCAGTGAATTTAGTGCTATGTAAGCATCACAGAACAGGTACAGCAGGCAATGCAGGCTTCCCCACACACCTGCCTCAAACTTCACCTGAAGGAACAGGTCAGTCTGCATAACTCATTCAACCCTTGGACTTCTTACTCACACTCCAAGATGGACAAATACATACCGGTTTTGACAGATCAGTGAAGTGAACGACTGTCTAGTTGCCACTACAGTCCAACTTCCCACCTCCTCACAAACACATTTTGTAAAAGGTCACCAAGAACAATACCTTTGCCACTATCAATGTGTGCTGGATTCTAACCTACACTATATCCCATTACCCGTTGCCTAGACCCATCCCCTCCCCAGAACAGCAAGCGTATGTTGTGACAGAGAAAGAGAGCACACGCACATGTGTTATAGGTAAATCTAGTTGGTTCTTACAGCTAAAAAGGGAAAGTCGCAGCACATGAGGAACTGTCAGGCTCACAGTTTCAGTTAATGAAAGAAGTAGTCCTGGCACACAATACTGTCATTCACATAAAGTTGCTTGCGATGGGAAAACGTAAGCCAAATCCTTTTACAATAAAAGTTGTTCAGAACCATTGAATAATTTATCTAATAGCTTAAAATCATTAAAATGACACTGGTTCCATTACACTGGGTATATACATCTACTGTATCATGGCCATTGCAAACAAACAGGGATTGATTGCACAACCTACACCCCTTCCTCAACAAGTTCATCTGCAGAAGTGATAAAAACAGATAAAAACAAGGCAAAGCCATTAAGAGAAGATGGAGAGGAAAAGAATCGGCTCATTTCAGTCTATACTGGAATGCCGTGTATTAAACACGTCTTCAGTCTTCTCCCCTCCTTCCCAGCCAGGAACGTAGTTTACAGGTAGGGCCCTTTGTTTTCAGTTTTAATTTTATTTAATTTTTCCCTAGATTTTTTTCCATCTAGATATTTGCCTAGTTTTATAACAACAAAAACAGGTGAAAAATCAGTGCAAAAAACGATTACAGTAAAAACTCTTTTATCCGGAACTTCACCACCCGGCAAGCTCTATAACCCGGCATTTCTGATCTGCACTGAAAGTCTGGTTTATAGTGCGGTTGGCGTAGGGCCAAAAGGGGGCTGGGGTGTGGGAGGGCCTGTAGGGTGCACTCTGGGAGGGGGCTTGGAGTGCCGGATGTGTGTGTGTGGGGGGCGCTCACCTCCAGCAACTCCCCGTCCCTCCCGTTGCGGTCGGAGGCACGGCCAGGCAGCTCTCTGCAGGCACGTTGCCTCAGTACCTCCTCCCCAAGCGCTGACTATGCGGCTCCCAGCCCAATGGCCAGGAACCGCGGCCAATGCCTGCAGACAAAGGCAGCGTGCCCATTTGCAGAACCGCCTGGCCACGCCTCTGCCAGGAGCAGCAGCAGGAACGGGGAGCCGCTTACAGGGATCAGCTGGAGGTGAGTGCCCTCCCCCATATGGCATCCGAAGCCCCCTACCATACCCCAACCCCCTGCCCCAAGCCCCCTCCAAGACCCAAACTCTCTCCCAGAGCCCATGCCCCACAGGTCCTATCTTGCACCTGCACCACCACCACCACCCCCACTCCAAACTCCTCCCTCTGAGTTAACCAGCATTTTTAATTTACTAGCACCTCCCCTACCCCCAACATGCCAGTTAAAAAAAAGCTTTTACTGTAATAATTTTTCTGGATAAATATCCGGGTTTATTTTGGTGGATGGAAAGACGGGGGGGAAGTATTCAGTAGATTAATGCTTTGAATTCCATTCATCAATGTGGTTTGCTGCAGAACTAAAAACACAATGCCACCTCTGAGTTTAAGAAAACAATACATCTCTAATCCCCAAATAAAACTTTAATTTGAATAAACAGTTTACTGCTGTAGACTTAGATCTATTAGCCACAAATATTTACATTTAATAACTGACACACTATCTGCAGCTCATACACTCAACTTCATCCTTTTCTCCTGTTTTTTTTTAAACTTGTGACTACTTCCTTATGTTCTGAAATGTACTGTGATACAGATTTTCTTCCCATTTTAGTGTGTCAAATCTTTAAACCGTTATCTGCTAATAGCTTGAAATGTGTACGTGGTGGGTGTGAGATTCATCATTACGTTCAGATGTGCACGCACTTCAGAGCTTGCGTGTGTGCCTGTTTGTTTATTGTGTGTATCTTTTAGACTAATATATAGCCTTACTTCAACAGGCAGCTGTGCATATACACACAGACGAATGTATTATTGTAATATATATATATTTAATGCAATATATTGTATTCTTCTAATAAAACAAGTTATTTTTAATATATTTGAATGACTTAAAAGTAGCGTGAAAAATCAGAAAAAAAATGAAGAATACTTTTTGTAAAATCCGGAAATTTTTCAGTTAAAAAAAAAAAACTGGTTTAAACTGAAAACAAAGGGGCTTACTTACAGGTAAGGGATGGTTTATTTGACTAATTTTAAAGTGTTAAATTATATTCAAAGTGTTCCTCATTGTATGTCTAGGCTTCAGGTTCTGCTGTTGACTGCTATGCATTTTCTCTTGGGGGTGGGGAGGAAAAAACCCAACAATTGCAGCAAGTTAAAATATCAGTGTGTCCTATCACATTTGTGCACATCCATTCTGTAAAGCCAAGAATTACAATAAAACTTCCATAGCACATAGGTCTAGTTACGTTGGTGTGGTCTTTTAAAGGGTATTAAAAGTTCAGGACTCTCACCTTCTGTTGTTCACTCTGGCCGCAGCAGGCGGAGGAAGATGACGAGGGAGGGAAGTTACTTTTGTTTGAGTTTCATCTACTCACATACCTGCATTTTTCAATTACATGTTCCAACACATAGCAGGAGATACCACTATACTGAATTCTAAACCTAACATGTCTCTTCCTGAGAACCACTTCTAGTTATAGCTGTCTCCAAAATATTTTTTTAAATTATATTAAAAAAATTCAGAAGTATCAACATGACCTAGAAGTACAAGTTCCACTGACAGTCCATGGGATCTGTGTTCCTAAATCATATAGGTGCTTTTGAAAATCTCACCAGAAGACAATTGGAGAATCCAACAAGAGATCTAAAAGCTCAAGTTAGAGCAGTGGTTCTCAACCAGGGATACATACCTGGGGGTATGCAAAGGTCTTCCAAGAGATATATCCACTCATCTAGATATTTTCCTCGTTTTACAATGGGCTACATAAAAAGCACTAGTGAAGTCAGTACAAACTAAAATGTCATACACAATGACTTGTTTATATTGCTCAATATACTATACACTGAAACTGAAGTACAATATTTATATTCCAGTTATTTTATTACATTGTAAAAATGAGAACGTAAGCAATTTTTTTTGCAATGTGCTGATACTGACTCATGGCCAGAAAGGGTTAAACATCCTGCAAAATAACAAACCCTCAAGAGACCACATCCACCTTGATTGAATTGGCCCTGTCACACTGGTTTATCACTGGTAAGGTAACTCCCTTCTCTTCATGTGTGTCAATATATTTATGCCTGCATCTGTAATTTTCACTCCATGCATCTGCAGAAGTGAGGTTTTTTTACCCACGAAAGCTTATGCCCCAACAAATCTGTTAGTCTTTAAGGGGCCACCAGACTCCTCTTTAAAAAAAAAAAAAAAAAAAAAAAGGGATAAGAGTGCACATTTGCATAAAATGGAACCTATTGCTGAATGAGTAGCAGAAATTGTTACATAAAGTAACTGGGGGACCTGAACTATGGAGGTACATTTTAGATGCAGGCCTGTGCCACAGAATTCAGCCCTCGATTTCAAATTCCCTCAGCAAATTTTCTGGAGGGGTGAAGAGTAAATCCAGAGGTACATGGAGATATTTCAAATATATTTAAATAGCAAATATTAAAATGGAAGATTATGGGCTAATGATTTGGAAAATATCATTGAGATACAAACTGTTGGAATCTCCCTCCAAAATAGACATTGAAAGGTAAAAATTTCAAGAGCGCTTAAGGCCCACCAAAAAATCAATAGGATTTAAGTGCTCTTAAAAATTTGATCCAAAACGGCTGGACTATACTTCCATTAATTTCAATTGCTTTAAAAAGAGGGAAAAAAATCCAAATACCTTAGAAACCTTTTCATCATGCAGCACCAAAACATCTATACTCTTTCAAAACAAGGAGTAAGAGGAACAGACATTTGTTTAACAGTGACTTGCAAAAGGAAAAAAAAAATTAGGCTTGTGCCTTTTTCATTTCTTTAGGATGGATAAAGGAGGCCCAAAGAGTACACAACCAAAAAACAACAACCTTGCATTCAAAATATAAGTCTTCTCTACTTTGAAAGATCTGATGGCAAACAGGGAACTATTGAAATGGATACATCACAAGAGACAAACGTGAAAGATGAGCTATGGAGAAGAAGAAGAATTTTTATTCAAGCAGTTTTAAAACTTATTTTTGGTACTACAGATTTAACCCCAATGATTCTGGAACATTCTGAAGCACGCAAGACCCTTGGTTTTACTTGAGGACTGATTTGGGGAACACCAGACTTGATGTGACTGAGATTAAGGCCACCAGGGTCTCCTTTATTCATCAAGAGCAGGCACAAAGGAAGTAGCCCATTCCCCTAATCTGTTAAAAAGCCTTTTACGGGTCACTTAAGAGGCTTGTGCAATTTTTAATAGGCTCTGCTGAAGTGAAACTAGTGCACAGCCCATGAGGTAATCTCCATTGTAGCCTTGTACTCATTACATAGGCATTAACTTTTGGCAATGCAGATCTTCCACAGTGCTGTTCCGGCAATAACGTGAAGCAGCAGCAGTCCTAGAGTTTCCCGAAAGCTCTGGCCTTCTCCTTTATCTCTTGCTCTATGCACTTTTTCCAACCTCTCACAAGAGAGCAGTTGCTCTGAGGTTCATTTGGTTGTATACCTTTTGTGAAAAGGTCCTATATGTGGCAGATTGATCATAGAGGGTCTATACACTGGCAAATAGAACAGTGTAGAATTTATCCAATTTCTTTGTGTTCTCTGCTTTTAAAGAAAAAATCCTATTCTACTTTGCAGAAAGAATAGTATTTTTGTCTACAAAAGAGCTGCCCCTGAAGTGATGCAACAGTGTGGAAAGACTGTGTGTTAAATTTTGAGTCAGTTTCTCTTCTTTGGAAAAAGCAATATACCCTGAAGCAGCACAGACTGTTAACTAGCCAGTTTAAGTATCTTTCATAGCACATCAATTTTCTTTTGCTTTTTACCTTTTAGATTACTGGACAGTCACATCTAAACACACATTTCTTTATCCAGTTTTTCCATTTAAGCAAACTTCAGGGTATTGCTGTGCTTGTCTAATCTGACATACATACAACAATCATTTTTTAAAAACAGGTATTTTGTTTAAGTGGGTTTCACAGTCTAATGGCAATTCTGACAGCTCTCTCACTGTAGTTGCATTAGTGCATGCTTTAATTTAATACCTATTTTTCAAAGACTTTCAAAGATGCAAGTCACCAATGAAAGAAAAAAAAAACTCAGAAACTATACTTTGGAAAAAAAAAATCAAAGCTCCAACGCTTTATTTATCCACACATTTAAAATACTGCATACAAACTAACAGCTTTCATGGCAAGCCAGCGGGAAACAGTTTAAAACCCTTCAAAGTTACATCACAAAGCACATATTATCTTGTTGAAAGAGACATAAACCTTAGAGTAGGAACCCCAATGTGCAGCCCTGATAGCCTTAATTTTTTTTATGTTGTCCTGTGTATGTCTACACTGTAGCTGGGAGGTGGGGTTCCCAACAAATAGACTCACATCGGTTCAGCTGAAGCTAGTGCACTTAAAAAAAAAAAATCACACTGTGGCTGTCACAGCATTGGCAGTGGCTCAGGCTACTCACCCAAATGCAAGCCTGCCTGACCCGCTGGGTCCAATCTCGGGTGGCCCGCCCATGCCACCATCAGTGCTGCAACATCCACAAGGCTATTTTTAGCACGCTAGCTCCAGCTGAGCTACCGCAAATCCATCCACGCATGATGGGCATCGCACCTTCCAGCTGCAATGCAGCTACCCCCTACATCTGTGTTACTTAGTATTGCAAAAGAAAGAATATTCTAGTTCAAATTTTCACCATCTATTTACTTTAGCCCCAAAATAGGTGAGAGACAAAAAACTAAAACTAATCTGGTCATTCTCGCTTCCTATTTATATTCAATTTCACTTCCTCGTCCTCCTGCAGTGGTTTAAATGCAGTTTTGTAAACTAAAAAACACGAAAAAAAACAGGTGATTCGGTGAAAGTGTTTAGATGCTCAAACACATTAGGATTTTATAAAAGTTAAGATGGGGAGCTAAAACTAGTTAGTCTTTACTTCCTTTATTAGGGATTACCTGAAAATGGTGTACTGCAAGTCCAACTGCCTCTTTAAAAAGTGGACTTTTTCTACCAGGTTTGCAGCCAAGGATAATGTAAACTAAGAGCTTCACAAGGAACTCAGGCTGAACAGAGGAGACTGCAGTTGATGTCCTCTGATGTACAAGTGCTTCCAGAAGCAAATTTCACTTCACTGTGCCCCATCAGCTTTGTCTTGCATACAAGGTTATGGTCAGAGAGGTGATGGCCAAGTAATACCACCACATTCCACTTATGCACACTTGCATTAGGGAAGAGGATTTACTGCTGGATGGGCTGGTTTCCGGGATAGAAATCCCCCTTGGGGAATGATTGAAGTGGCATGAGACACACTGATCTTTTCTACAGTGAATACAGTTCTTAGTGTCGTGCTTTGCTTCCAGAGCCTGCCCATCTTTCACACTTGTGAAGTGAAAGGTGCAGGCAAGGAGGAAATGGGGAAGTCAAAGAGACACGAGTCACGTCACATCTAACTTCTGAGTCTGTGTTTTCAGAGAGAGCCCCTTCATTAATACTGCTGCATTGCCACAACAAATCCCATTAAATACAGCTAAGCAGGCTAGGCTTCCACTGCCATCTGGCCCTCTTTGGGGGGCACTCACACTTCTTAGACAACATGCGGCATCAAGACAAATGGTCTAGTATGGAGCAAAGAGGTAAAACTCAAAGCATGTTTAAAGTGTTATTGCCAACCAATTTTTGTTACTAGCTTAATTCTGAAACCACAGCACTATTTGTGTTTGTGAAAATATCCTGTTTGAGGAGTGCAGCACAAAGACAGATGAACAGCACTAGTAACGGCTTCCTGTTTTTACTCACTCTTTTATGCAACCAACAGTGGCCAAGTTAGCAGGTTTCACTTCTTGCTGCACAGGCAAGTCTACCTCCTGTAGAAGTAAACTTCACAAAGCTGTTCCCTGCTTAAGAATGATTCCGCAGCTGCTCTGCGCAAAAATCTCCCACTGAAGTCAAAGGGAATTCTACCTGTGAAGCTGCTATAGAATCAGAACTAAAATGAACAAAAATACATGGCATATTTAAGAGTTACTCACCCACCACAAGTTCTAATACAGCTGCCAGTTATATTCGTATAAATCCAAAGTAATTCCATCTACATCCAGAATTACTTCAAGATTTGAATATGATTGAGACTAGAATTTAACCCTTTATGTTTAAAAAGTGGAACTTGACATTTACAACAAACATTTATTCGGACAGCCTTGACAATACCATGAGTTTTTAAATGGATTTGCAGTGTGTGAAAGATCTCCTAAATGACTTACCGGAAACACCCAGACTGCACTTATTTGGCTAGATATGGGAATCTGTATAGAGCTTTTTCCTTCACTTTATTATGCTCGTATCCCCCGCCCCCCCCCGTTACTGAGACACGTGCTTTTCTTTAAATAGAGGCTTTTTTAAAAGTAACAAATAAAAATGTCAATGCCCTGCTGTCACAGGCTGGCTGGTCATTTAAGTGGAGTTGGACCCAACCTCACCTGTGAATGGTCAATTACTTCCCCAGCTGAGCGTGATCAGCTAGAAACATATTTAAAAGCCAGCAGGTAGGCCAGTCGGGAGAGAGCTGGAGTGGGTAGGACAGTTCCTGCAGTAAACTCTTGGGTAGTGATAAAGAGCTACAGGAAACAAGTTGGCTCCTGTGGCAGGCCATTGCTCTCAGGAAAGTGGCCATAGAGTAGATACCTGCAGGGAATGGATAGGCCCCTGCAGCAGACCCTGGTTATAGGGAAGGGATCACTGAAGTGCTGTTCTAATTGTATATGGAAGAAACAAAGCTGAAGCCCTGAGAAAAAGACCTGAAGCAAACTGTGGCAGTGGTGTCAGTCCTTTCTGGGTTTAGGGAACAGCCCAGAAGCCTACACCTGCCTTCTCACAAGAACCACAGAGGCCACAGTGATGGATATAGTATAAATAACTAGACAGATTTAAGGAGGAATGGTGCAACATGAACAATTACAAACACAGAACCCTGGGTTTGTTGTTGGTGGATTGCACACCTGAGAAACAGGTAATTAATAGCATAGTATCTTACTTTTTGGAGAGCTGAAAAGATTCTCAGTGTTGGGGGGAAACAGTTAAACGTTGGGACTGGATTGCTCATGGGAGACAGAGCCTTTCACTTCTAGATTACCATGCTGAATCCAAGACAAGCTGCTAGCGATCAAAATAGTTACTATTATCTGACTGTTCAATGGCCTACATAAAATAAAGCATCAGTCTTATTGCAGTTCTGAGCCACCATCACATGCCACAACTGACATTAAACAACATCTGTGTCAGTCTCAGCAGAGAGACAAAGAACTGAATGGCTCATGGAGACTCCCTAGAAGTGACCTCCCACGCCAGGCCTGAGTCGCATGCTCATCAGTGTAAGAGAGGTAGGGGTCACAGTGGAACTTTGTGCTGCAACTGTTCTGTGGCCAGAAAACTTCTGGCTCAGTACCTTTCAACAACACTGAATTCACTTAAAAAAATTCATATAAAATATTTCTGGGGTAGATTCATTTTCGCAGTGGCCTTTTAAATAAAGGTCTCGTTTTCCTTGTCATAAACCAGGTTTTCTTCAGTTGGAAGTATTATATAATTGTAGTCAATTGTAGCTCATTTTTAAAGTGGGTTCAGGTATACCTCCTTCCCAAAAATAAATCCCACTGCCAATTTTATGGAGATTTAGAAATTGCATTTTTCAATTTTTTTAAAAAAATGTTGTTCTCTCCCTTACTGATGTGTAAGAGGCTAATGCAACAACAGGAAAAAAAAACTGGCTGTCAAGTGCAGAGGTTTTTTTTACTCAAACTTTCAGTTACAGTAATCTTTGACATGAATTGTAACAATATCAGGTTTAAAAAAAATCAGAAGTGTGATTTTTAAGTTACCAGTGTCCCTTTAATCTCATGTATAGCCATAAATTATGATGCCACAAAGAATTTTTACTTCTGCATAGATGTAAGTGGAAGAAACAGCAGGCGAGAGAAAGAAAAAAAAATGCAGAAATCTGTTTGTAAATCTGTTTCTAAACTAGTCATCTGAAGGATCAGCCATCAACTGCTAACACAAAACCACATCTATGCTTGTATTACATGCCCCTTAACCTTAGAGAATTGAAGTTGAATATGCAAATCATCTTCTGCTTAGTGGTTTTGTCTCCTCTTGATGCACACAGACACACTACAAGTCACAGCTACAGATGTGAATTGAAGGGAGAAACCCTCCCCTTTCTGTATGCTGCCTGGACAATTCCTCAATTGGCTGAGAATAACCATGTCACTTCTGCTTTTGCAATGGAGAAAGGAAGCAAGTATTAAAGGTTGTATTACTAAAGAGGAGACAAAGTAATCATCCTCCCAGTTCTGACGCAGGATGCAAGCAGTAAGCTGGTGTCTGATGTCTTTAGCACAGCCTGAGAAAAGGGCTGAACAACTGAGAGTAAAGATGCCTTGGAACTGGACCAGAAATTGAGCTTATTCTCACTGCATGAAAAATTAAAAATAAAAAGTTAAAAAAAAATCTTAAGTGGTAATAAAGAACTTCTCCCTATTGTTCTTACTGTAACTCTTCTGAACAAACTGCATCTGTCAAAAACAAACAAAAAAAACCACACCACACACACGTAGGAATTACTGAGACAAGAGGGGCACTATTACACAATAGCATTTATGGGAACACACACACAAAAAGCCACCAGGAAGTACGATGAGACAAGTGCTAAGTCCTCTCAGTTTCTCCATTATCTGCAATTCTAAACACGTCAGAAATGTAGAATGAAAGTGTTCTGAAACCTCCCACCCCATGCCACCACCAAATAAAAGCTACACTATAAATAAAAGCCACCCAGTCACAATAATTAAGCCTCCCATAAGAATAAACCCATTCAAAACTATGTATATTTGTTGAGTCCTATTTAAAGGAACACTAGAATTCAAAAATATTTTTTTTTATCCCAGGAGTCACTAATAATGAGATATTATAACAATCATTTGTTTAGTTATGTTATTTACTTTTCTCTTATTCTGGATACTGAATATGAGTCAGTTTCACTTTTGTTGCAGCTTCTTTCCACCTATTGGTTCTTATATACAAACACAATCTTGCAATAGTTGTTACAAATTCTTTAGGGGATATTTATAACCAACTAAAAACTTGTGACCTATTCATTATAAACACAACATAAAACATTAAACCTAAACTCTGACCCTGCTTTATATGTTTGTATAGTGCCTAGAGCGATGATGCCCTGGCCTAGAGGCACTACTGTAATATAGATAAATACTAGAGAAAGCCATTGGGCACCCACCCTAACTGAACTCAAATTTCACATAAGGAGGAGGAAGTTGTCAGATCTGTTTGACCAGATAAATTATTTAAATTAATAACTAACACAGCTCCTCTATAGCACTTTCCATCAGTAGATCTCAATGCACATCAATAATCTCTACAGAAGACAGAGAATACCATTTACAAAAATGAGACTTAAAATTGCTATATACATGTACCGATATCTTATTGCCCAAGATAAGGTATTCAAGAGGTCTCCCCCACACTAGAAAGGGTTCTGAAAGGCTGAACAGGATAACTTTAGAGATGTAGACTTGTAAGAAAATTCAATTTAAAATTAATTGTTAACTATTTATATAGCATAGTAAATATAAAGATTGCTTAACCTCCACAGCTGTGTTAATTTTTAAAACATTACATAATGGAACTAATCAAAAGTCATCAAAGGTATTAATCATTTTCTTCTGTTACTCACTAGTTGCAGACCTCCATTCCAAAGTCTGTCTACAAAAATTTTAGGGAAGACAAGCCAAAGGCAGCAGTTAAGTTTCCCTTAGCAGGCAAGGAAAGTGCAAAAGTTGTTTCTGTTGTATGTGGTAAATTAATTACAGACTGTATTAACTAGCAGGCTGACTTGTTAGGAATCAAGATCAACATGCTGTCTGCATTCTGTGATTAACAAACAATTCCGATGTCAAATTTCATGGAAGAGGGGGTTTGTTGCAGCAGAGAGAAGCAAGCACTTTTATTCTAGCAATGAACTTTTGATCTCACTTGTTCTTTTCATTAGTTGCTCCCACCCTTTTCCATTTAACAAATTATTTTAAATCTAGCCTCACACAGAGAAACTGGCAGAACAGAACTAGAGTTAATATTTAGTACCAATACAAACAAGCATTTATTTTGTTTTCAGGAAGTGGCTAGTTAGCAAGAATATTAAATTCAAATAGGGCAAAAAGCAAACAATTTTTAAAAGAAGTGACAATTTTCAAGAAGGAAACAGCAGCGAGACAGAGTTTCAACCTTTCGCAGGAAATACACCATTTCTGAAATATCACCCAAGCAGTCTACTGCTGGAGACACAAAGGAACTAAACACTACCAAGACCTACAAAGTTTGTTTCGCCAGAGAGCTTTTTCTGTCTCTCTCTACCAATGTCCACTGTAAAAAAATAAAAGAACGCTTTTCTTTCACAGACGTCAGAGACAGAAAGGATTTATGAGGTCATCTAGTCCATTCCTAGGGGACATTGTAGGATTGGTCTGTCAGACGCTTTGTCCAGGCTAGTTTTAAAAGACTCAAGCAATGGGATTTCCCCATTTTCCTTGGGAGCCTACCCCACAGTCAACGGGGCAAATGTGATCCTCAGTTATAGTCATGCAACCGCAATGAACGCAGGAAGAGATCCTGCTATCACGTACTCCCCACACCTGGCCCAACTCCTAGTTACACCCCTTGGTACCCACGGGAGCAGCTCTGGCACATTTAAGCCGCAGTTCCCCGGGCGCCCTTCCAGGCAGCAGTACTCCCTCTTCAATGACAACTGAGGTTGGCACATCAGAGCAGAGCGTGGAAGCGGGTCGGTCCCAAGTGCCTAGTGACAGGTCCCGGCGCCCAGGAAGGACCCCGATCGCTAACAAAGTGTTTTCGTGCTGCGAGCTCAGGAGGCCGAGGGGCAAGGGGGAGCCAGCCAGCCCGCCCCCGAGATTGCGGAGTTCACCCCAGCTCCACGCACGTGCCTGTCCGGGGCTGGCACCGAACCCCCCCCCCGTACGCCCCTCGGAGGGGACTCACCCAGCAGCTCCGTGGCAGCCCACCGGGCGAAGGCAGCCGGCTCCCCTCGCTCCCCCCCGCCTCCGCGGCGCTGGCAGGCTGGGCTGCGGCGAGGCCCGCGTGCCCTTGGCTGTCTCGCTCTGGGAGGGAGGCGGGGAGCAGAACCTGTCGCAGGGTTCGGGGAATGGAACATTCACGGCCGCAAACGGATACAAAGTAGCAGCAGAACGTCCCGTCTGCACCAGCCTCTCGCGAGCCGCCGAGAGCGTGAGGCTCCTGCTGCCCCCGCCCTCTCCCCGCCGGCAGCAGCCGCCCGCGTGTCTCCGCCTGCGCTCTCGCGCTAGCTCACCGCGAGCGCCGGCCGGGGAGAAGAAAGGGGGCGGGGCAGCGCCTGGCCCGTCCCCCCACCCCCGGCGACACACGGCGGAGAGGCAGGATCAAGGCTGAGCAGGGAACTGCGCGGGCCGCGCCAGCAGCGCCTGTGGGCGGGCGGGCGGACACGTGGGAATCCGCCCCGCAGCGGCGCTGCAGTTCCGCCCCGCAGCTTCCGAGGGGTGAGACCCACTCAACAGCCATTGCCCGGCCTCCACTTAGCACAGCGCCGTCGCATAGGACCCGGCTGCACAGGGGTCACCCACGTGTAGGAACAGGCTACTACTGCCCCCAGTGGCCGGGTATGGCCACACCGCATTGCGAACCTAGCTCTGGGGGACTCGGGCTTGTGGACTGGATGTTTCCAAGCCTGCACTTGGACTCCACACTGCATCCTAAAGCCAGGTTTACAATGGCTGCACCTGGGTTTCACAGCCCTGAAAACATGTCCATGCTGCGCTACACGGTCCCTCTGACAGGTCCACGGCTTGAGCTGCATCCATGCTGCAAAATGACGCAGATTGGACCCCAGTCACACAGGCACTTAGGTTCTTACCCATCCCCCTAGCAAGCACCAAGGCCCTGGGGCTGAGTGCTTGCTGAGCCCAGTCAGACTAATTTGTGTGGGAACGGAAGTGGGGTGTGGGCTCAAACCTGAGTTATAGCCCAGGCATAGCATGCAGCGTAGACATACCTATGAATTCAGCCTCACACCACTACTGTAAAGCATCAACCCTATTTTAAACGTGGAAATGGAGGATGCTGTCTGAGGGGGTCTTTTGCATATAGTTTAAGCCTAATTACACTGGTCAGTTACTTTCTGGTTATAGTCAGTTTCACTTCTTCCTGCTGTAACCCAGCCTTGAAGGATTTCAGCTTCAAAACACTACAGAGTATTATTTTAAAATGCTAACCAAAACAAATATTTTTCTTGACTTTTTACTTCCTAAATTATACAAAAACATTTATATGATTTGGTAAAAAAAATTAATCAAAAGGTTATATCTGGACCTACACTACATTAAAAGAAATAATACTACCCCTTCAAAAATCCAAGCAAATTTATACCAAGATTCTTGTCTTGTCAGAGTAATTATCTGTTTTTATTCATGAATCTAGTTATGTGGATTCTGGGAACAGAGAAATTCAAACAGTGATCACCTTTGTAAATAAGAACATGTCTATGTACTTAACCTAAATTTTGTATTTCCCTGTTGCTGCGTAGTTCAAATAGATCCTGACCCTCATCTTTGTAATCCCTGTATAGGTTTGGACAGACCACCCTTGTAAACTGTATCTTCTCTGTAATGTATGAGCTAGACTTCCTCAGCCTCACTTGGTATATGACCTACATAACTGATCTATTTAGTAGCTCTTTTCCAAAACTTCTTCAAAATTTACACCCCCTTAAAGGACCGGTGCCCAAAACTGGACACACTATTCCAGGTGGGGTTTCTCCATAGCCTTGTACATGCTTTATAAAGAAATACTTATCTGTCAATCCAATGAAGGAGCTTTTCCCTACTGAATCAATCAGGATATGTCATGTGTCCATTGAAAGTTCATGATCAGCCAATTTGTGATCAGCTTGTGTGATAAACCCTGAATGAATGGTTTTTCTTTGTTTTTAAACTGCGAAGGCAATTTGTCTATGTCATACAATACATCTGGGATGAAATTCACCCTTATAGGGAGGATCAGCACAAGCCAACATATTACTTCAGTGCTACTTAATCCCTCAAAATACAGTAGAATCTCAGAGTTACGAACTGACCAGTAAACCACACACCTCATTTGGAACTGGAAGTACATAATCAGGCAGAAGCAGAACCCCCCCCCCCCACACACACACACACACCCCACCCCAAAAAAAGCAAATGCAGCACAATTCTCTGTTAAACATAAACTACTAAAAATATAAAGGGAAAGCAGCATTTTTCTTCATAGTAAAGTTTCAGAGCCCTATTAAGTCAATGTTCATTTGTAAACTTTTGAAAGAACAATCATAACGTTTTGCTCAGAGTTATCAACAACTTTCATTCCCGAGGAGTTCATAACTCTGAGGTTCTTCTGTAGAACTTGAGACATTCCCATCAATTGAATGAAGTTTTGTGGTTAAGATTTTATTTGGGGGTGGTTGGTTTGTTTTGTTGTAGGTAAAGTCGTAGATGGAGCAAATTATGTTCTCTCTTCATTCCCTTATTCCATAGTCTTCATTTGGTGGAAGTAGGTAGAATTTTTTTTTCCTTAGTTATTCTAACAGCACTTACATAAGTGCTAAAGAGATGGAAAAGTACAAACAAAAACATGGCACTGAAATGTAGAAATATGACATGATATGCTGAATATCCTTATGTAGCCTCTGGTTAGTTCAAATCCAATCACATGATGGCCACTCAGCTAGTGATATAATAGTTTCCCCTGGTTTTGTTTACAATTCCCCTCTTTATGAAGTATAGAACCTTACTGGCCTTCTTGTCTGCAGCTGAAGAATGTGTTTCCATCTTCATGTTACTTGTAGTATTAATCTCAATGTGTTTCATTTCTACAACATTCCACTCAGCAACATTTAGGTTGCCTTATGATTTTTACATCTAATTCAAGTATCACCTGTAGACATCATTCAGTTAAAGATATCATACAGTCATCTGTCAATTCAGGTGTTTGGTCCAGAGGTGGATTACAGTTTTGTGGAGCCCTGGGCCAGAGCAAATGGGGGCCCCTCCCCACCCCTTCCACCTGCAGTCCCCCTGCCCTCCTCCCGGCACTCCTGCCAGGGAGCAGGGTCAGGGCATGGAGGCTTGCCCCGCTCCACACATCCAATGCTCCTGCCAGGGAGCAGGGTTGGGATGCGGGGGCGCTCATTTTTCCAGGGCCCCCAGGCTCAGGTTGACAGATATGACACTGCAGAGGACTTACCAGTTATGGCCTATTTACACTCAAGAGCTACCATGAATGGGATTTGAGTTCTGTACTGGGGTCTGGAGGCAATTATCAATCTCACTTCAAAAAAGAGTTTGAGTTAACACTTTAGGGTAAAGCAGAGTAAAAACAAAGGATCTCCAAGTTGGTCATAAACAAGCCATTGTTAACCTCTGATGGATCAGTTTCTACTGGGCATGAAATGTCTCAATAATATTTGGGTGCAAAATAAAAATCCACCCACCTAATTTAAGCCTTGCCACAATGTAATGAGGAAAGGACTGGCTAAAGGGACTGTGGTGTTAAGTAGGGGTTAAAATATTTTTCTGGATATGACAACCCACATTCAACTACTCACAATGAGTCTTTCATTGGAACCCAGAATCATTTATGCTAGGATCAGCAGTACTTAAAAAAGTCCCGTGGGAATTGGGGCAAATATTTATGGGGCATTTCTGGCACCAGAGGAAGACCAGGTTGCCAGTAACTTATGAACTCCACTGTGCTAGCTTTCTGTTTCACTGGATTCCACCTAACTGAAGCAAAGGGTTCCATTTCAGAGTAAACCCACAGAAGATTTTTTAATAGTCACATTTTGCACATGTACAGCACCCTAAGGCTGCCAACACACTGTACAAATACTAATGAATGAAGGCTCACAACACCCTCTGAGGCACCTCCATCTTAGAGAAATTGAAGCACAGGTTCAAGATCACACAGCAAGTCAATGGAAGAACTGGTAAAAGAACCCATATTGCCTCACTCCGACACCTGTGCTTTAACCCTGAGACCTCCCTGAACCATGCTTTAAATATAGACAATTCTAAAGAGGGTTAGGCTTAGGGAAAACAGGTATATGTCCCACAGTATTGCCAACCCCACACATTCAAAAATCACATTAAAAAATGACATGCATTCAATGAAGTGGGTATTCACCCACGAAAGCTCATGCTCCAATATGTCTTTTAGTCTATAAGGTACCACAGGACTCTTTGCTGCTTTTACAGATCCAGACTAACACGGCTACCCCTCTGATACATAAAAATCACAAGTTAAGCTTATTTTTAAAAAAATCTCATGAGTGGCTTAAAAGTCATGAGATTTAAAAAAAATTTTGGATGTTTTTGGGTTGAACCATTACTGTACACACAGTTCTGCAACCAGGAGAGCTAGAAACATACTTTTAAATGTAAATTGATTTTTTAAAAATTGTATAAACATTGCTTGGTTTTGTTTCATTTTGCTAGTTTTGTCACCTGGAGAAGAGGTGACGGATGCAAATGGTAAAATTGTGATGAGTGCTCAGAAGATAACAGAGGAGAAGAAAGAAATGAGAAGCAGCAGAGAGGGGAAAGGAAAAGGATAGGAACTGAGAAACGCTGAAGATTTGGGCTTGTCTACACTGGCAACATTAACATGGCTTGTGTAGTCATGGCAGAGCGCTGGGCGGGCATAGCTACCAGCACTGGGAACGTGGCTCCCAGCGCTGGTGCACTGTCTACACTGGCACTTTACAGCACTGAAACTTGCTGCACTCAGGGGGGTGTTTTTTCACACCCCTGAGTGAGAAAGTGGCAGCGCTGTAAAGTGGCAGTGTAGACAGGCCCAGTAGAGGAAGAGAACAGAATGACACCAGATAAGTAATTTGCAAGGAGGGAAAGTGAGGAGGTGAAAAGAAGCAAAAAGGTGGTGAATTTAAAGTGGTCAGTTAGCGAAAGTGGCAGCAGTAAACAGCCTCAAACAAACAAAAAAGGGTAGTTATTCAAGAGGCACCAATAGGTTAGAAACTGGCTGAGTGACCCAGATGGCTGCAACAGCTCAGTTTTCCCTACTTAAAAAAATTGTTTTGCTTCTTAATCCAAAAATCTAACATCCACAAATAAACAGCTCTTTAAGAGAGGACATACAGAAGACAGCCTGGGACATGAGCACCTCACTGCAGAGTGCTGTCTCCAGCCATCCTCAATTTCTTTTTTAAATGTGTAAGATTTCCATGAGCACAGCTGCCAGCTGTTTATATCATGTGGATGAAAAAACAAGGCAAGTAGGTAGTCTTCCCATGGCTTTCTGTTGCTAGATAAAGCAAATATCAAATTAAGCATCAGGCAGCATTAAATTCATTCAAAATCAGAGAATCCCTCCGTCTCCGCCCCCCTACCCCCACCCCAGTCTTTTTGCCTATTTGTTACAAACAGCATCAGGAGCACAGGGGAGGGATAGCAAGGGGAGCATTGGCCTGTTAAACCTAGAGGTTTGAGTTCAATCCTTGAGGGGGCCATTTAGGGAATGGGGGTAAAAATCTGGGGATTGGTCCTGCTTTGAGCAGGGGGTTGGACTAGATGACTTCCAGGGGTCCCTTCCAACCTTGATATTCTATTAATCTGGTGATTTGTGCTATGTCATGAGAGCACTTCATTGGTGCCCCCATCCATTACTGCAGAATTTCAGCCTTCTTTTTAAAACATAAATAAAGGGCCAGAGGCTCAACTGATATAAATTGGCCTAGCTAAACCAACTTCAGTAGAGTTATGCCAATTTACACTGGCAGCCAGTGGAAACACGTAGGATCATGTGCCCCCCTCCCCCACATGTTTCTGCCGGGGGAGCGTTTGGCTGAGTGTGGCTGAGGCGTGGACATGCCTGGGAAAGGCACCGGCACCTAGTACTCCCGCTAAGCCCTGCTAGGAGGCACCAAGAGCAGGAAAAAGAGAAGGGGCTGGCAGCACAGCTCTGCCAGAGGGGGCGCAGGGAAGCCCACCGAGTCCTGTCCCTTCCTCGCCCACAGCCATAGTTACCAATGCTCAGCAGTAGGTGTCTGGAGTCCACTCCGCAGCCACAGCAGGAAGGTGATGGGAGAAGTGGGGAAGGAGCTGTGAGGGGAGTGGGAGAAAGGTAGTGCTGGCTTGGAGCGGGTGTGGGAGGCGTGGGGGAAGTGGGAAAGGAGGCAGAGGTGATGCGTGGGGTGGTCATGTGCCCCCCATAACTTTTAAATTGTGCCCCCACCCCCACTATTAAGAGTTACATGTGGCCTCTGTTGGCAGCTGAGGATCTGCCCATAAGTTTCTAGTGCTCCTGGTTGGGACAAAAACCTTTTGTGATCAGAGTCTGTAAAAGAAAAGCCTGTAACAACAGCTTGAAGGCAGGTGTGAACTGTCCCCTTTCATTTCAATATAGTGTTTACTGAAGCTTTAAGATAATTTAAATGTCAACCTTATTAATCATTTCACTTCAGATCCTGTGAGAAGCATCCAGCTTTTCTGGGATTTTAGGCCTTATCTAATATTTATAGTAGAGGAAGTTATATCAATTCCCCCCCCCCCAATCAATTGAAAAGCACCTTGAGTCTGTCTACACAGCATTTTGGAGGGAGCCAGAGGGCGCCTCCCAACCCATGTCAACCCCGCTTCCCGTGATTCAGAGCCCAAGCTCCAGACCGAGCAGCAGCTTCACAGCACACACATATAGACAGCTAATGTGAGTCCCGCTGCCCCAAGTCTATAGACCCAGGCTGGGAGGCTTGTTCTCACTTACTCCAAAATGGTATGTAGACATACCCTTGCGTCCACACAGTTAGGTCTGGTCTACACTTAAAATTTAGATCGCCATAGCTACATCCCTCAGGGATATAAAAAATCCATACCCTGGAGTGCTGCAGCTATGCCAACCTAATCACTGGTATAGATGCCGTAGGTCGATGGAAGAATGCTTCTGCGGACCTAGAGATCACACCGCTTAGGGAGCTGGAGTTCCTACAGCAGCAGAAAAAATCCTTCTATTGCTGTAGGAAGCATGTACACTACAGTGTTATAGCGGCATAGCTGTGCCGCTATAGTGCCCACAATGTAGATATGGCTGTAATAGATTGTTGGGGAGGCAGCATTTTATACGGGCAACAACCACGGTAGCCCAAACAGGTGCAGGCTCAATGGACTGCATGCCAGTGTGGACATAACACGTAGGCACAATTGGTGCACTCAGCTCTGACAGCTGTCATCTTTGGCAACTCCATCAGACCACTCAGCATCTCTTCAGCTTCCTCAGTTCACCAGCTAATAGGTCCCTCTGCACTATCCCCAGCCACCTCTCTCAACACTACCTTCACCGGGAAATGCAAGCCCCTCAGCTCTACAGGTCCAGCTGAGGATCTCCAGCCAGGACTGCACTCTCCCCTACCAGACCCCCTGCACGCACACCCCCATATCACCAGCATCACAGTTGCAAAGACAAGTCAACATTTGAGGTGGTAGGGAGCATACACAAGGGAGTGTGGCAGGGGGCAAGGTTCCAGAGGTTAAGCTACATCTTTCTGCTTTCTTTCTATATTCACAGCCTCTTGCCTCTCCAAAGACAGCAGTATGAGGTCATCTGCCTTATCCATCAATTCCACATTGAGTCAAGAAGGATTTCATCCTTTGTTTTCCTCTCTCTTCTTCCTCAGATTAAGATTTGATTACTGGTTGCAGCCAGTCACCAATCCAAACCTGCCGGGCTGCTAGTTCATATTTTGCTATCGACTATGGACCTATAAGGTGCTTCCCCCCCCATATGAAAAATAAAATATCACCAGATATATCTTGTATGGGAGGGTAGGGACATTTCACATTATTGCCAAACAAAACATCATCATCTTCTAGCTGTACCTTTGCTCCTGACTGCAGTAGTACAGGGATCACAACATAAAGACAAACTGTAATGGGCTATAAAAATAGTTTCCAATCACTAGATCCAATGCAAGACATCACTACTGCATATGACAAATAATTTCTCTATACACACAGCATTACAGACACTTTAAGATGAAGCAGCAACAGGAAACAGTCACATTGTCTACATGGAAAACATGCACCAAGACAGGAAGGTAGAAGTTGGAGCATGAGACACAGAAAGCTACAAGGTGATTTCTGGAGCTGCTCTGTGGCAAATATTTTATTTTGACCCTGACTTCCCTCTCCTTCCACTACCACCTTTTCTTTGTTTAATGAGGACATCTCCATTGAATCAAAGAGCAAAAATACATCAGAGAAAACACCTAGTAACCTGAAAAAGAGCAGTGAAAATCTGTTTCCTGTGTCTCTGGCTGCAACTTTGATCTTCCTGACCTTACAGATGTATTTCCTGTTGTAATTCTCATTAAAACAGCAGCAGGAAAGGTGCACGATTTTAATCAATTGAGATTCTGAAATATTTTCAGGTATTTTAATTTGGTATTTTATACTTACATGTATTCTAATTAAGGGAATTTCACTGTAGTTATCTAAGGCAGCAGTAAAAAAAACCACTGCTGTTTTTCTTTGAGGGCCCAGACCTTGGACATTAACATTTAACTGCACCTATGTTTTGTTTATTGTGGAACAACAACATTTGGCATGTATATAACTTTACATGCTCAAAGCACTGTGCAGACATTAACTAATATTTTTACTAGGCTTTTCCATACCACATCAGACCACTGATCTGTCTAGCACAATACTCTGCCTCCTGCACTGACCAGTAGCTTATCCTTCAATATAAAAAAAAAAGACTGCCTCCTAATGCTGCTGACCAACTGTAAATAGCATGTGTTGCCTGGGATTGAAAATACCTTCCTGACCTCTGTGGCAATCAGTTTACACTCTGAAGCATGATATCTGATTGCCCATATTCTCATTTTAGCTAGCATGGCCAACTGATTATATAAAGCTATCCAGACTCTCTCTAAGATAGCCCTAATTAACAATGCAAGATGTATCCACCTATTTTTCAGCACATCTATATCATTAACAGGCTGATTTGTTCACTAGTTAGTTTTTCTTCCCAAGAAAGGTCATTTTAGGGTGACACCATCCAGTTTCAGTGAGATTCCTGGTGGTTTCCAGTCAGGTGAGGTCAATGGCAGATTAAGGCAGGGGCTGCAGGACTTAGTCAAGCTCTTACTTTTGGGCCTTGGGAAACAAAACCAGGATCTTAGCTGTTCCAGATTCTCTCTTTGTGTCTGTTGTTTCTTTTGGTCTTTACACAAGAAGAACAACATGGAGAAGCCACACAGGCACATCTGGGCCCCAAATGACCATGTTCATTAAATAGAGACAAACATACAAGACCTAGCTACATACACACTACTGCTCTGACCACTTTCTGTGGGCTTCTGAAGCATGGAACACAGTGAGCATCACTAAAGGACTCACAAACTATTTAAAGGGATACTCCCTATATCTCTACATTACAGTGTTGTAGACCTCACTGCTTTCGCTTCCCTCTCCATACCCCAGTTCTGAACTTAAAAAGGAAGTAGCCGGGAAGCAGAGATTCTCTTACACGCTATAGCCTGGTGGTTAAGGAACTGGTCTGCAATGCAGGAGACTTACAGTCACTTCTCTTCTTTGCCTGATTCAGAGTGATAGGAAATGAAAAAAGAAAGAAAGAAATCTAACCACCCACACACCTTTTCTCAAATCAAAAAGCTGAAAACCTCAGGTTTCAGTCCAACAAAAACAGACAGAATTCAATTTTTGCAAAAACATTCAAGAGATTTTGGTTTCTTTCCAGTGCAGAATGAAAACAAATGTCAAAGCCTGGAAAGTTGCTGTGAAATGAAATTGTTGTTCCCCCATCAGTTCTAGCAAGATTCAAGTGTATGCTGTTAAATGACTGAAATATTTCAGGGTGATACCAGTTGCATGTCATACAATGGTCAAAGAACATTTATTTTTTCATCTTAACCTGATTCAGAAATTAATTGATAATCCAGTGGTTATAGATTTTGTTTTTACCCAACAGGAGTGATACCATACCACACCAGTCCCACTTTGTCAATATACAACCTCTTATCTTGGCAAAGATTTTTATAAGCATCTGATCATGCTCTGACCAGTTGTCTTAGGGCCCGGTATGGATGGAAGTACTGCTTTGTTGCAATCTGGTGCGTGCCCTAAGAGCCTCACAAGCACAGGGGCAATGGAGTCATCTCTCATGTGGTGAAGTCTGTCATTTGGTGCTATGCAGGGAATTATTCTCCTATTAACCCATTTATGAGCTTGGGACCCTCTTATTCAAAGGGAAGTCAAGCCACCATCAGGGCTGAGAGCCTGATGTGCTCAGTGACAGCTGCCATATTAAAGTCAATACCAAGAGCAGCGATACTTTCCATGAACGTGCTCTTTCTTTCATGCTGTCAACTTCTGGGTGTGAAGGTCTCATCCTAGGGCTAAACACGGTGCAGCCAGGTGCTTTGCAAATTTCACCCGTACGATTCAGCCAGCTTTACTGAGGAGCCACCTGACTCCTGATAGGCAGTCTCCCCATCCCCACTATTTTAGACTCAGGCCCTACACAGCTCTGCTAATGCACCTCAAGCTTGGCTTACAGTTTCATCATTCCTGGGCCTCTCCTGAGAAGAGTCTGCCAGTTGGACTGACTTGGTTATGTTGGGTGTTATGGAAACAAATGCCCATTAGGAGCTAGGATCTGCCCAAACTTACTTTCGCTCGGGCCTACACTGTATTCATCCCCTGGAGGGAGGCAAAGGGATCAAGTCCAGCTCCAGCTCCTACCACTCCCTCACCCTGAGTGGCAAACCTTTGGCTCCTCCACTTGCTGGGCCATGGTCAGTGGGCACTGAAGTCAATGAGGGTTTTACCTGAGCAAGGACTGCAGCATCAGAACCAGTTAGGCCAGGATGGAAATCAGTGAACAAGAGTCTCTGCTCCAGGTGTGAGAGGCAGAGGCTGAATGGCTACTTTACTTAGCACAGCCGTAGCATCTCCATCTCTATTTTAGATGGGCAACATGACACTGAGCCCTGCTCCCCCACTTCCAGAACCCCAGGACTGAGACAGAGATCAGTGCTAGTGCAGTAAACCCAATGGCACTATTTGAACAATATTAGCTGATCAGTGAGTGCCCTCTGGTGGCAAAAAAATCTTTTCATTCTAGTCTGTACATGGGCACACTAATGAGATACATTTTCAAAGCCCTTCCCTTTAGATGCAAGTAGAATTGGTACCTGGACCTACCTGTGTGTGTAAAACCCAAGTGTGTGTTCTCAATGTGCACAAGAAAAAAAGGTAGCCTATAGATGCAAGCTCTGATTCTTGCCCTTCTATGTTAAGGGTAAAAACAATGAGGAGTCCTTGTGGCACCTTGGAGACTAACAAATTTATTTGGGCATAAGCTTTCATGGGCTAGAGTCCACTTCATCAGATGAAGTGAAGTGAAAAATACAGGAGCAGGTATAAATACATGAAAGGATGGGGGTTGCTTTACCAAGTGTGAGGTTAGTCTAAGGAGATAAATCAATTAACAGCAGGATACCAAGGGAGGGAAAATAACTTTTGAAGTAGTAAGAGAGTGGCCCCTTACAGACAGTTAACAAGAAGGTGTGAGTAACAGTAGGGAGAAATTAGTAATGGGGAAATTAAGTTTAGGTTTTGTAATGACCCAACCACTCCCAGTCTTTATTCAGGCCCTGATGGTATCCAGTCTGCAAATTAATTCCAGTTCTGCAGTTTCACCTTGGAGTCTGTTTTTGAAGTTTTTTTGTTGAAGAATTGCCACTTTTAGGTCAGTTATTGAGTGACCAGAGAGGTTGAAGTGGTCTCCTACTGGTTTTTGAATGTTATGATTCCTGATGTCAGATTTGGGTCCATTTATTCTTTTGTGTAGAGACTGTCCAGTCTGGCCAATGTACATGGCAGAGGGGCATTGGAGCTTTGTGGTTTGGCCTATCAGGATCCATATATTACTAATGTGCAGTGGTGCTGGAACATTTAATAGTGGGGGTGCTGAAAACCAGCCCCTTTACCTCAGTCCATGCCCCCCTGAGCTGTGGCTAGGAGCAGGGCCATGTCTCTGGGAGAGTGGGATCTGGACAGGTGTAGAGGGGGTCCTGGCTGGGGCCACAGCTGGGGGCAGAGGGACCCTTGGCACAGGGCCAGGACCCAGCATGTGGGTCTGGAAGCGGAGCCTCATGTAAAACCTGGAGGTGGTGCAGCACCCCTCCACACCCTGGTTCCCGCACCTATGCTAACATGCTTGAGTTCAGATCAAAGCTTTTTGCTTTGGGCCTCTCTCTTAGAAAAAATGTTTCCATCAAAGAAGGCCTGAGAACTCTCTATGTGCTGGGAGAGGAAAGAAATGGTGAGACACAGGAGTATCTTCCCACCACTCGGCTTTATTTCCTGACTTCAGTCACCTGAGCTGGGCCCAGGTTACAAAAGTGAATGCCTTATCACATGACGGATGCTAATAGCCACTGATGTTACAGGAACAGCTTCCATTTAATAAGACATTTGAAAAGAAACATATCCACTACAAACAACAGCCTTTGGGATTTTGTCCTCCCCACTCCCTGCCTGTTAGGTAAATTCTTAGCGACACGAGTTGGGTGAGGAAATATCTTTTCTTGGTCCAACTTCTGTTGGTGAGAGAGACAAGCTTTTGAGCTACAGAAGCACACACACGCACCCATGTCAAACCCTTCCACCATAAGATGGGTTGTGCAGGTTAGAGCTGTCAGCCCTCACCCCACATGCCTAACATGACACCAATTTCTGGGTAATCTCCTTCCAGAGAAGGAACAAATAGACAACACTGGATGGAGAGCTTAGCAGGGGGGGGATCTCACAGCAGTCTAACCACTGGCAGAGAATAAAAACAACATCAGAAGTAATGTTACTTCACTCTGCAGATGGAAATTTATTCCTGCCCTTGGAGTCTGCAACAATGTCACTGCTCTGTGCCACATCATCTTCCCCCTCCCAACCCACTGATTTTAGACTCTAGGTTCTGGTAGCTAGTGTAGTGTGTGCTCCTATGAGTAGTGTTGGAGTTCTTTATATGCCATTATTGCATTTACTCCCTGTGGTGGGGTGACTCACTGGTGTGGCGCCTCCTGCTGGTTGTGTAGGGAATCAGCTCTTTCAGTGCAGAGCACCCTCTGCAGGCCAGTGTCTTGCCTGTCACTGGCCCCTGTGTCTCCCCCAGACCCCAGTGCCCCTCTACATCAGGGTTCTGCCCCCAGCAGCAATCCACGATCTGGGTCTCCACCCAGGGGAACCCCAAACCTTCTATCCCCACCTTGACTCAGTGGCTACTGCCAGTCACCATCTAGCCCTCGCTCCCTAGGGCAGACTGCAGTCTATAAACCACGCATTGGCAAGGGGGGTTGGACCAGTTGCCATTGCCGACCTCTGGGCTGCCCCTCTGCAGCCCCAGTACCCTTTGTGGGCCCTTAACTAGGCCTGAAGCCTGGGGTTTTGCTAGACTGGAGCTCCCCAGCTCTTTCTGCTCTTCCTCAGCACTGCTCCACCTCAGGTACCCTGCTCAGCTCCCAGGCAGCCAGGTCCTTCTCTCTCAAAGGCGGGCTAGAGAGAGTCTCCTAGCTTCTGGCCCGCAGCCCTCTTATAAGGGCTAGCTGGGCCCTGATTGAGCTGGCCACAGCTGTGGCTGCTTTCCCAATCAGCCCAGCTTTTCCCCTGCCACAACCAGGGCTGGCTCCAGCTTTTTTGCCACCCCCAAGTGGCAAAGGAAAAAAATAAAATAAAATAAAGCCGCGATTGGTGGCACTTTGGCGGCAGCTCAACCACATCACTTCATTCTTCGGCGGCGGGTCCTTCGCTCCGAGAGGGACTGAGGGACCTGCTGCCGAATTGCCGCCAAAGACCCAGATGTGCCGCCCCTTTCCATTGGCCGCCCCAAGCACCTGCTTCGTTCGCTGGTGCCTGGAGCCGGCCCTGGCCGCAGCCCTCTCCCAGGGCTGCTTTAAGCCCTTCAGGGCAGGAACAGGGTGACCACCCTGCTACACTCCCTCCCCCACAAAACAGTCAGCCTGACAAGGTGTTTAAGGCAAAAGAGGGAAACAACTTTACTCTAGTCGCAAGCTTACACAGAAATCCTTCAGCACTGAGTTGACAATGAGAAACTTATGTCACAGGGCTCCCTCTCACAACTAAGTGCCTTGCTCATACAGCCTGAAGCCCCCCCTCCAGTTCCCTTTGGCTCCCCAATGGATCGTTCTAGCCAGTACTTCAATGGGGACGTACACAGGGCAGCACCAGAAATGCTTCCGGCTACTCATTCTTGGGATTGTAGTTTATCTGGGCACCAGCCTCTCTTATCTTGTGTGTACATGACTCCTGTGCCCCATCTCTCTCCACTGTCCTCTTGCAGATAGTACTTATGTGAAGCATCAGTCCTCAGCCTGTTTGAAATGAGATTCATGACAGCAGCTGCAGCTCAGGCCCGGAACATGCTCCTGCAAGGCAGCTTTTTAAAGGACCCTCAAAATTCCAAAAGTCCCCACTTGAGTTTTTCTAAACTAGAAATAAGGGCCTGTCTTAGGCCTTGTCTACACTACAAGACTATTTCGAATCTACTTAAGTCGAATTTGTGGATTCGACCTTATGAAGTCGAATTTGTGTATCCACACTAAATACACTAATTCGAATTTCTGAGTCCACAGTAACGGGGCTGGCGTCGACTTTGGAAGCGGTGCACTGTGGGAAGCTATCCCACAGTTCCCGCAGTCCCCGCTGCCCATTGGAATGCTGGGTAGAGCTCCCAATGCCTCCTGGGGGAAAAATGTGTCGAGGGTGCTTTTGGGTAACTGTTGTCATTGAACCGTCAATCATGCCCTCCCTCCCTGAAAGCTCCGGCGGGAAATCTGTTCGCGCCCTTCTCTTGTCGGTTACAGCGTGGACGCCACAGCACTGCGAGCATGGAGCCCGCTGCGATCATCGCTGCACTTATGGCCGTTGTCAACTCCTCGCACCTTATCGTCCACCTCTTCCACAGTCAGCTGCTGAGAAATCGGGCGAGGAGGCTCCGGCAGCGCGGTGAGGACAGGAATTCACAGAGTGGCGCAGACCTCTCACAAAGCAGGGTACGCCGCGCCGTGGAGATCATGGTGGCAATGGGTCAAGTTCATGGTGTGGAACGGCGATTCTGGGCCCGGGAAACAAGCACGGACTGGTGGGACCGCATAGTGCTGCAGGTCTGGGATGAATCACAGTGGCTGCGAAACTTCAGGATGCGTAAGGGCACTTTCCTTGAACTCTGTGACTTGCTGTCCCCTGCCCTGAAGCGCCAGGACACCCGGATGCGAGCAGCCCTGAGTGTGCAGAAGCGAGTGGCCATAGCCCTCTGGAAACTTGCAACGCCAGACAGCTACCGGTCAGTAGCGAACCACTTTGGCGTGGGCAAATCTACCGTGGGGGTTGCTGTGATTGAAGTAGCCCAGGCAATCATTGAGCAACTTCTCTCAAAGGTAGTGACTCTCGGAAACGTCCAGGACATCATAGATGGCTTCGCCGCGATGGGATTCCCAAACTGCGGTGGGGCTATAGATGGGACTCACATCCCTATCCTGGCACCAGCCCACCAGGCCAGCGAGTACATTAACCGAAAGGGCTACTTTTCAATGGTGCTGCAAGCACTGGTAGACCATAGGGGATGTTTTACCAACATTTTCGTTGGGTGGGCGGGCAAGGTTCATGACGCGCGTGTGTTCAGGAACTCTGGTCTGTTTAAACGCCTCCAGACAGGTACTTTCTTCCCGGACCACAAAATAACGGTTGGGGATGTGCAGATGCCTACAGTGATCCTCGGGGACCCAGCCTACCCGCTAATGCCCTGGCTCATGAAGCCCTATACAGGCGCCTTGGACAGAGAGAAGGAACTCTTCAACTACCGGTTGAGCAAGTGCAGAATGGTGGTGGAGTGTGCTTTCGGACATCTCAAGGGGAGATGGCGGAGCTTACTGACTCGCTCGGACATCAGCGAAAAGAATATCCCCGTAGTTATTGCTGCTTGCTGTGTGCTACACAATCTCTGTGAGATCAAGGGCGAGACCTTTTTGTCCGGATGGGAGGTTGAGGCAAATCGCCTGGCTGCAGTTTACGCTCAGCCGGACACCCGTGCCGAGAGAATATCCCAGCGGGAAGCGCTGTGTATCCGGGAGGCTTTGAAAGCAAGTTTCCTCGGAGAGCAGGGTAACCTATGACTCTCCACTTGCTTTCAAGAGAAACTGACCCTGGGCCTGTGTCTGTATGTGTCGATTTCGATCTGCGGTTACATACCCCGTTCTCCAAGTTTCCCCCACTTCCAAAGCACGTTTTAAAGCAAATTAATTGTAACACTCATTATTAATAAATCTTTGTTTTACTTTGCATTTCTGTTCAGGTGTTGAAACATGGACGCATACTGTGCTGGGCACGGTGTGCACTGATGTACAGACCGCTTGTTCCATAGAGGAATGACATCCTCCTGCTCCTACATAGGTCTCTGGGGTGGGGGACGGTTGCAAGTGGTTGTGTATGAAAGGGAGGGATTGCAGGAAGGGGTGGGTTTGCAGGAAGGGGCGAGTGGTGCCTTCTTTGGATAGGGGTTTGGATGACGGCAGTGGGCTGCGGGTTTGGGTGTAGGAAGGGGTGAGGGGGAAGGGTGAGTATCTGTCCGTGGATGAGGGCTCTTGTTGGGGCTCAGGGCAGCGGAGAGGCTCGTTGCTACGGTGGAAGTGCATGGTAAGGGCAGCGTGCCTTAACATTAAGGGGGTGGCAGGCGCTAGGACCCTGGACAAGCATACACATCACAGAATGACCCGGGGCAGCATACACCACACAGAGTGACCCTGGTGCCTACTGACTGCAGTGTGTGTGTGCCCTGCAGTTGATCATGCCCCCAAGTCTGTACCCTGGTAATGTAGGCTATATCGTGAAATTATAAATCCCCTCCCCCCCCATACACAAAGAAATCCTCTGACACGAAAGACGTGACCGAAACAGTGAATAACAGCAAACAGCTTTTAATAATCTAATACACACTGGGGGGATGAAACTTGGATTTGGGACTGGGTGAGCCTGTAAGGGAAGCACTTCTACAAATGTATAGCGTGAGAGGTGTGTGGTACATTAGCGCTATGCAGTGGTGCAGTGACAGTTCTCACGGCCCCTACCGCCCCTCCGTCTTGTACTTTTGGGTGAGGGGGGGGCAGGACTTCTTGGCGGGGGAGGGCGGTTGCAGATACACTGCAGGGGGGCTCTGTCCTCCTGCCTGCGGTCCTGCAGAACATCAACAAGGCGCCGGAGCGTGTCCGTTTGCTCCCTCATTAGCCCAAGCAGCATTTGAGTCGCCTGCTGGTCTTCCTGCCGCCACCTGTCCTCCCGTTCGATGTGTGTGCGATGCTGTTGACATAGGGTCTCCCTCCACTGTCTCTGCTCTGCCGCCTCGGCTCTGGAGCAAGCCATCAGTTCCGCGAACATCTCGTCCCTAGTCTTTTTCTTTCACCGCCTAATCTGCGCCAGCCTCTGCGAGGGGGATGCCGGGGCAGTCCGGGAAAGAGCCGAAGCTGTGTGATAGGAAAAGTAACTGATTTCCTTGAACAGATACATGTTTGCGAACAGTGAACACAGTCTAGTCAGTTTCTCTGAACAAGACCATACAGGGCAACAAGTCTCACGAGATCTCAGGACAAGTTCGAGATTTCGGAATACGCTCTCATTGGCTGCGGCATTGCACAGGAGAGCGGACAAGTGGGGAGAGACAGCTGAATCCGTCTAGCAGACAGTCCTGGTAAGCCTTACAGTACATTCTGCTTATCAGTTAATGGATAGCTGTGCCCTCCCGCTAAAGGCAATCTGGAAATCAGACCCTTTTCCAGCCACTCCCGCCAGTGCACGGGAAAGATAAATGTATGCTTTTCCTATGTGGCCTACAACACGTGGCTGTTAAGCGAGGGTCATTGTTATGCAAAGTAAAAGTCAACCATTCACAACAGTAACAATACACTAATTGCCCTAATTAGATGCAGCATTTAATGAACGAGATCACCCTGATGCGGGTCCCTCGGAGTCACAAAGAGCGGATGCTAAGGGAAGCCCTGCAGAGACCAGGACCATATGCGGCCATGCTTGTGGAGGCGATGATTCCCATGTACATAAGGATGTCCTGGCGCGGAAGAGTGTGCTTCCATGGAGCACCCAACAAGGCACCTCTCCCCAGGAACCTCCTGCGGAGGCTTTTCGAGGACCTAAATGAGACCTTTGTTGAATTGTCCCTGGAGGATTATTGTTCAATCCCTATATGTGTGGACCTACTTTTCATATAGCTTTTCATTGAAAATTTTATATATAGTATTTCTATTTTTTTATACCTGTTTTATAAAAAATAAATGTTTACATGTTTATAGCACTTACCGCCTGATCCTTCCCCTGATTCAGAGTCCGGGTTAACGGCCGGGGAGGGTTGGTAGGGGATCTCTGTTGTAGGGATATTAAAGAAGGTTTATATTAGACATGGTTTATATGAAAAATGACTTATTGTTAATTGATGCCTCATAACTAAAGGTTTATGTTAAAAGTAAATTTGTGATTCTAACCTGCAAGCCACCAGCTGTGTCTGTGTGAAGCCTGCTCAAAGAAATACTTTGTATAAAACTTGTTAAACATTAATTAACTCTAAGTAAGCCAAAACAGAGAAATAGATGTGATTAAGATAGAGAATGTATGTGACTGAATGGTTAGGGAGTTACCAGTCTGAAGAATTCAGTGTTGGCTGAAGAAGGTGTCAAGTGGGATCAACCAGATGACCCACCACACCTCAAAGGAAGGAAAAACAAGCATCTGACAGAATGGAGCCAGCCATCTGCTGATTGATTTAGCAACAGCAGAATGAGGCAACTCCTATGAACTAACATAGGGAAAAATCCCTATAAAACTGGACTCTAAAGAATAAGGACTTTGAGTCTATGGTTCTGATACCAACCTCCAGGAGCATCAGATGCATCTGACACAGACTCGGCTCCATCCTCATGACCAAGATACCTGGCCAGTAACTTGGCATGAGCAACATCTAGGCTGGTAACTATAACATCTATACAGAACCTGAATGAATGATTGTGTGAATGAATATGTGTGTGTGTGTGTGTCTGTGTCTGTGTGTGTGTATAAGGAATAAGTAGTAATGGAAACAAGTAGGAAAACATTGTCTTTTGTTTTGTTATGGTATTTACAATAAATGTGGCATCTTTGCCTTATCCCTCTTAATAAGATCCTGCTGGTTTTTATTATATTGGTACAACATTTTGGTGGAGAATAGCGAAAGGGGGATTATGGTATTTTTGCCTCACTTATTGTAAACCAATCTGTGTGCACACAACCGGCTCTAGAGCACGGTTCTATTCTTGGTTAACCAAAACTGCTGGCCCCCGTGTGGGTAGCAGGAAAATAAAGAGCTCATAAAATTATTGACAAAACCTGCTGGCCCCCGGGTGGGTAGTAGGAAAAGATTGTTAACAAAACCTGCTGGCCCCCGGGTGGGTAGTAGGAAAAGAAAATATTGTTAACAAAAACTGCTGGCCCCCGGGTGGGTAGTAGGAAAAGTAAAATTGTTAACAAAAACTGCTGGCCCCCGGGTGGGTAGTAGGAAAAGTAAAATTGTTAACAAAAACTGCTGGCCCCCGGGTGGGTAGTAGGAAAATTGTTAACTAAATCTGTTGGCCTCCGTGAAGGTAGCAGAAAAAGAAATATATATATATATATCAGGAGCAACAAGAGGGTCCCAGGGACCAGACAGTGCTGCTCGCTAAACAAAATTTAAAATGTTTAAGAAAAGGCAAGGGAAAACAGTCCCAGAGGAAGAAATGAAGTCAAAAGTAGCTTCTACCTCACCTTTTATTAAAGAGATAACGCCTTTTCAGAAAATTCTCCAAAGATATGGGCACAGTCCTTGGACTGAACAAGCCCTTGCAGATATCTGCACCATTTTGGACCTAGAGGATAGATTGGCCCAATGTATCCTCATATGCAAACCCCCAAATGCAGTAAACAGAGATGCTGCAGGAATCTGGCTGCTGTGGGAGGCTTGTAATGACAGCTACCTCCACCTAGCAGCCTGTAAAAAGGAGAAAATATCTCTAAAAGAAAAACTATCCCAATTGGAAAAAGGGGTAGAAAATTGGAAAGTAATGGCACATTGGGAAAAAGAGGCTTGGGACCCCCGAAAAACATGGGAAGAAAATAAACAACCATTGTAAGCTGCTCTTTTAGGAATTAAGGGTTATAGTGCTTAATATTTATCAGTTTGGTTTTTATTGTTGTTGTGGTTGGTTGTTGTTCACAACTGTTGGGAAAATGTAAAAAAAAAAAAACTGCATCAAGATTTACAAGCCTCTGCTGCAAAAGCAGAGAAATAAAAATGTATGTAGTACTCAAACCCAGTTAGATGCCCTTAAGGTTGGGTACAGAGAGTTAAAACAGCACTCTCAAATCCTACAACAGCAGTAACATCAGAAGAAGGAACATTTGAAACCCCAGAAGGGGCAGGTTTTTGGGACCTCTCTGGAGAGTGGGAAGGGGAATATTTGGGTAGATTCCTCCTCCCAGGGCCAGAATGCCATTGCAACAGTAACAACAGTGCCTGCTTCTGCCTCAGACCTCCAGAATGCCATGGCAAAGTGGCTGGAAATTTTAAAGTATATTTTTTTTTTTTGCACCACGTAATTAGCATTTGTGCAGCCCCAAGTACCAAATACACTGTGGCAGAAACTAAGCAGGGTCTGCCATGAGGAAGCACTGTGCTAATTTATTTCTAAGTTTCTATTTTTCAGGCTCTAAAACCAAAACATCAGAAGAGCTGGTACCAGCTGAAGAGTTATAAAATACCATGGTTATAGTGTCGCGACAAAGTCTGTGTTCAGTGTTCTGTGTTGCATGTTCTCTGTTGCATGTTCTGTGTCTGTCTCTAGTGGTGTCCTGTGCTAGCATTGGGTCCAAAAAAAAAAAAAATACTACACTAGACAGAGCAAATGTCTTTTCCTCTCTCTACTTCCCCCATGTCCATCCAACTTATCAATCACCACTTGTGTCCAAAAAACTTTGGTCCCCAGTGCATCAGGTTTATTTTTTGTTAGGTTTTATTAATACATTTGTATTGTTAGTTACATTTGCTTGTATTGTTAATTCCACACTTTTCTCTATACACTCTGGTTCTACTTCCCCAAGTCCTAAAAGGTAGTTCTTGGGTCCCCATAACCTGTAAGACCTTGACCCATAATTGCAGGGCCCCATCTTTCAGGTCCCCAAAAACCTCTTAAGTACAACTGTTAAAAATAGGGAATTCTGCAACATTTTAGCAAATAAATGTTAGTTTAAGTCCAAATCAGCTTAACCTTGCATGACAACTATAGTCCTCCAACAAAATCTTATTTGTTGTGTGTGCTTAAGAAGGTCCTGACCTCAGTAACTTTTATTGTTTAATGGCTATTGCAGCATCAAACTTGGGCCTCATCTTATGTAACAATGTACCCAATTATTGTAATGGTTATGGTTTTATTGTATTCCCAATTATAATAACTATAATTGTTTGGATTTGTGTTTAGGTTATATCTGGTGTTTAGTCAATTGTAATGGTTTTAGTTATATTCACTTGGTTATAATTGTTTGGTTTGTTTACAACAAATCACCTGTGCCCTACCATGACAACAACGACTGTAATAATCATAGATCAAGGGGCAGAGTGTTAGCAGCCCCCAGTAGATAAATGTAAATGCAATGTCAGTACTGTTTTTACTAAACAAATAACTTATTACTGGTATAATATATTCTTTGGATGGTCCCCAACCGCTACTGGCATCTTATCAGTAATGCTACATCCCTTGATAGTTGTCTTAGTATCAAATTGTATTTGTATTATTGAAATGTTTAGCATGTGCTTTTGGATAAAAACAATGTACAATAGATTGAAATCACAAACCCATGTTGCCTCACAGTACCTTCTTTTAAACAGGTTACATAGAAAGTGACACTAACGAGTATATGTATATCGTAGTGTCAAAAGGGGGATTATGTAGGGATATTAAAGAAGGTTTATATTAGACATGGTTTATATGAAAAATGACTTATTGTTAATTGATGCCTCATAACTAAAGGTTTATGTTAAAAGTAAATTTGTGATTCTAACCTGCAAGCCACCAGCTGTGTCTGTGTGAAGCCTGCTCAAAGAAATACTTTGTATAAAACTTGTTAAACATTAATTAACTCTAAGTAAGCCAAAACAGAGAAATAGATGTGATTAAGATAGAGAATGTATGTGACTGAATGGTTAGGGAGTTACCAGTCTGAAGAATTCAGTGTTGGCTGAAGAAGGTGTCAAGTGGGATCAACCAGATGACCCACCACACCTCAAAGGAAGGAAAAACAAGCATCTGACAGAATGGAGCCAGCCATCTGCTGATTGATTTAGCAACAGCAGAATGAGGCAACTCCTATGAACTAACATAGGGAAAAATCCCTATAAAACTGGACTCTAAAGAATAAGGACTTTGAGTCTATGGTTCTGATACCAACCTCCAGGAGCATCAGATGCATCTGACACAGACTCGGCTCCATCCTCATGACCAAGATACCTGGCCAGTAACTTGGCATGAGCAACATCTAGGCTGGTAACTATAACATCTATACAGAACCTGAATGAATGATTGTGTGAATGAATATGTGTGTGCGTGTGTGTGTGTGTGTGTCTGTGTCTGTGTGTGTGTATAAGGAATAAGTAGTAATGGAAACAAGTAGGAAAACATTGTCTTTTGTTTTGTTATGGTATTTACAATAAATGTGGCATCTTTGCCTTATCCCTCTTAATAAGATCCAAAATAAATGTTTACATGTTTATAGCACTTACCGCCTGATCCTTCCCCTGATTCAGAGTCCGGGTTAACGGCCGGGGAGGGTTGGTAGGGGATCTCTGTGAGGGTGATGAAGAGATCCTGGCTGTCAGGGAAAGCGGTATTGTGTTCGCTGTCGCCTGCGCCGTCCTCCACAGACCGTTCCTCATCTTCCACATCGGCGAACATCGAGGAGGAACTGTCCAGGTTCACTATGCCATCCACTGAGTCCACGGTCACTGGTGGGGCAGTGGTGGCAGACCCACCTAGAATGGCATGCAGTGCCTCGTAGAAGCGGCATGTCTGCGGCAGGGCTCCGGAGCGTCCGTTTGCCGCTCTGACTTTTTGGTAGCCTTGTCTCAGGTCCTTGATTTTCACGCGGCACTGCATTGCATCCCGGCTGTATCCTTTCTCTATCATTGCTTTGGAGACCTTCTTGAAGGTCTTTGCATTCCGCTTGCTGGAGCGCAGCTCCGACAGCACAGACTCCTCGCCCCACACACCAATCAGATCCAGGACTTCCCGGTCTGTCCACGCTGGGGACCTCTTTCTATTCTTGGATTGGCCGGACTCCTCTGCTGGAGAGCTCTGCATCGTTGCAGGTGCTGCGGAGCTCGCCCCGATGTCCAGCCAGGACGTCAGATTCAAAGTGCCCAGACAGGAAAAGGAATTCAAATTTTCCCGGGTCATTTCCTGTGTGGCTGGTCAGAGAATCCAAGCTCCGACTGCTGTCCAGAGCGTCAACAGAGTGGTGCACTGTGGGATAGCTCCCGGAGCTACTAAGTTCGATTTGCATCCACACCTAGCCTAATTCGAGCTAGCCATGTCGAATTTAGCGTTACTCCACCTGTCGGGGTGGAGTACCAAATTCGAACTAAAGAGCCCTCTAGTTCGAATTAAATGGCTTCCTGGTGTGGACGGTTGAGCGGTTAGTTCGAATTAACGCTGCTAAATTCAAATTAAAGTCCTAGTGTAGACCAGGCCTTAGCTAACCTACCAAAAGTGGCACAGACCCTGGAGTCCCCATAGCCTTATCTTACCTTTCACTGGAGGTTCTCCAAACCTTTTATGAAGTATGGCAAACATTATCCCAGGTCAGTGGGGAAACTGAGTCAGAAGTTTACAACTTCCCCATGGTCACACAGTCAGTGACAGAACTGAGAGAAGGATCCAGGTCTCCCAACCTCTGAGCCCACGACCACAGCAGCCTCATTCACATAGCAGTTTGGCTGCCCCTGTTGTCAGTGCTGGTTCAGTTGTAGACATGCCCGTCACTGCAGCACCAATCCATGGCTAGTGTTATCAAAAGCTCTTGAGAGGCTCAAGAGAGCCAAAGTGGCCCGTTGACCTTGAACCAAATGCAGCAAGAGACCACTCAGGCTATTCAGGACAGCAGCCCTAGCGACTGACATTCTTTACCCACAGCCCAGTACTTGCCTACCTGCCCCAGGTGTTGCAGGACCTTGTTTGTACAGCCCTAGGATCCCTATCACTAGGACATTCCTGGGTTTAGTTCTCCCACATGTTCTGGGTCTTTTTGTGTGGTGTGCTTTATGGCCAGCTGTTTTCAACCTCAGTTACACCTGACGCTGCAGCTGCCATTCATTTCTAATGGGGGTCGAAGTCGTAGGACAAGGCCTATACTTTGTAGATTTAGGAGCACAGCAATGGCCTGATCCTCCAGTCCTTGCCCATGGAAGTCCATTGGACTTGTGTTTGAATTACAGCAGGACTGAGGCCTAACTATGCCTAATAATGCAGCAGGTAAATACTACCTGCATGTATACTGAGAAGTAGTCAAATGATTACAATCTTTTTGCCAATATTTTTGGATCTCAGCCATCTTTTATAGGCCCTGGGGCCTCAGTTCATGACTTCCTTCCTGTTCCTTTCATGCTTGAACAAAGTCTTCTTGTTCCTGTTAGCTTCTTGTGCCATCTCCCTTTCTACACTTAGGCACTCTCTTCACTCCACTCTAATCTTTCCAGTTCTCTTCTGTGCACAAACTGTTCTCCCAACACATCCTTTTCAGCCTGAGTACTTGCTGTTGCACTTCCTGAGTTATTAATTTACACATGGGGAGTTGTTACGTGTTTACTAGGGCAGGATAAATAATTAAAGATTATTCAGGGAAGATGTAAATATGAAGACATCCCCCAAAGGGCCCCAAAATAAAGTAACTCGGGAAAAATTGGCTCCATCTCCTGAATTGTAATTTGTGAGACCTAGATTATCTGGATAGCTCCACAGGCAGAGAGAATGAATCTCCTCTGGAGTCCTAACCAGGGAACACCAAAGGGGAAAGCCTTTCCTCTGCATCCTCCTCCTCCTCCTCCTCCTCTTCTCCCCTTCTCTCCCCTCTCCCTACAGAGCTGGGGATCTGCTGATGGAGGTGAGGTGCAGGGGTGCTGGAACAGTTTTTATAGTGGGGGTGATGAAGGCAAAAAGCTATGTATTTGGGTTATTGCTATTACTTCAAGCCGGGGATGTGGCAGGACCCCCAGCACCTATCGTCAGGTGGGAAGAAGCATAAGGCTGTGTGGATCACCACGTCCATGAGCATTCGCTTCCTAGATTAATACTGACGCATTGCCTAAATGAATAGTTAATTTCCTCTTCCATGAGATGAAGTCCCCTGCTGTGGCTCTAGAGCAGCCACTGCAGGAACTGTGCGACCACAAATACAAAGGGAACCAAGGGACCCTGCTGACAGCACTGAAACTCACGGATTTGCAGGTGGGGGACCAAACGCCATTTGCTCTGAACAAAAAGGGAAAATTCCCTGCAGAAATAATCCAAAGGAGCTCAGAAAAACCTTTCAGTCTCCGATCAGCTACATGAGCCACTCCTACCGGGGAGCAATGTGGGCCTTAATTATTTTTTCCATAATTACAGCAATTTGATTTTTACCCCAGTAATCCAGGATTCAAGCCCCATACTACAACAGCATGGATTATGCTTCACCTTACACCGTCACCTAGACTGTAAGGCAGGGTAGTCAACAGGCAGACTGTGGGCAAAATCTGGACTGCCAGATGCTTTTGAATGGACCCCAAAATATTTGTCCTTACTTATTATTATCATTATTTTCTCCAGAGTCTGGACCTTAACTATACCTTGACCAAGAAATCTGGACCTCCTAGACAAAAAATAGTTAACTACCACTACTAAGCTGTTTGGGGCAGGAAACATGAACTTACCCGCAGGCCTTCGTCCTATTTAAATCAATGACAAAACTACCATTGGCTCTAATGGCAGCAAGTTTCTTCAGAGCCTGTATTTATAAAGTACTGTGTAAGTCTATGATACTAAAAGGTGCTGCACATCACAAGGTTAATACAGCCAAATGGGGCCCAACTTATAGGCAGCATCTCAGCAAGTGCTATATACAGCAAACAAACAGGAATTAAAGATATCACATGTGGAACTGCATAACTTACTCCAAGGGCCAAATTCCCCGTTCAGTGACACAGGTGCAACTCCATTGTCATCCTGGCACTCAGGTAATATGGTGATGAGAGCTGTCTGAGCACCTGATTAGAAAGCAGGAGAATTTGACTCAGTATGTAATAATGAGACTAATTTAGGGCTAGCTCCTTCTGTCTGTTTCTGTAAGTAGACGAGAATGAGCCTCTCTTAGGGAGCAGGAAGGGGTGGCTCCTCCATTCCTCTTTTCTCCCACAATAGGGCTCTACAGAAGACCTCTCTCCAGTGGAACTCTACAGGATCAGGGTTCCATGAGGGTCTGGGGGCAAAACAGATGGCAGAAGAGGCACCCCAAGGTACCAGCTACTCTTTGTGGAATTGTTCCATGCTGAGCGCTCTGTATTCCAGTCAGAAGGCTAAGTGGGAATTAATGTTGCTTCAAGTGGAGGGAAGGAAAATGTGGAGGGGACAGCGGTGGCTCCCGGTACCAGCGCTCCAAGCGCGTACCTGATGGTCCCTGCGAGGGCGGCAGTTAGGCCGCCTTTGGCGGCTTGCTTGTGGGAGGTCTGCTGGTCCCGCGGATTCAGTGGCAATTCAGTGGTGGGTACACCGAAGCCGCGGAACCAGTGGACCTCCCGCAGGCATGCTGCCAAATCTGTGGGACCAGGGACCTCCCACAGGCAAGCTGCCAAAGGCAGCCTGCCTGCCCTGCTTGGGGCGGTAAAAAAGCTAGAGCCGCCCATGCAGAGCAGGAAACCGAGCCCAGCCAGTCCCATGGATTGGAGCTGGGGTAGACACTACAATAGGGTGAAAGTGGAGTGGGCTCTGCAACTCTCCCACGGCCTCCTCTAGGACCCTTTGACACATTCTGGCCACCTAGTTCTGTGTCATGATCCAGGAGTTAAAAAATCTGCCATAGATTGTGTCAGAGTGTGAAGGGATCAAAACCACTGGTGCTGAGATAGGCCCACTGTCTCTCATCCAGTGGACAGAGCTGGCTCCAGGCACCAGTGCAGGAAACAGGTGCTTGGTGCGGCCAATGGAAAGGGGCGGCACTTCCAGGGTCTTCAGTGGCAATTCAGCGGTGGGTCCCTCAGTCCCTCTCGGAGGGAAGGACCAGCTGCTGAATTGCCGCTGAAGAATGAAGCGGCGCGGTAGAGCTGCCATCGAAGTGCCGCTGATCACAGCTTTTATTTTTATTTTTTCCTTCGCCACTTGGGGCGGCAAAAAAGCTGGAGCTGGCCCTGGGAGGGGAACCAACCTTTCAAAGATATTTTTGCCTCTAGAAAACTAGGTTCTGCTATCCCCACTCCACCTCAACCCCCACATGAGGAGATAATTACTTGGAAGTGCCAAGGCTAGCCACGAGGACCCTCCTGCCGGTCTAGCCCCAGCCACAGGTTCCTCCAAGGGAAAGGAAGACAACGTAGCCCTTAGCTATAGGGCACCCACTTAAACATCAAACCGGCACCCTTGTTCTATAGTAGGGCCCAATTCCAGAACCCCAGCAAGAAACACCATACTTGAAAAAAAGCCCTCTTCCGCAAAAAGGCCAGTTTAACCTCAGAAAGCCAGTAGCCAGGAAACAGTTTACAAAAAAGATCCTCAGCCTCTTGGGCAGCTTACTCAAAAGATAAGACTCACAACAGAAAACAAACTCACCAGATAAAATACCCACAGTGAGAAACCCACCCAAGCTGCAGAGAGTTATTTCCCTCTAGAGTAGCAATCACTGCCTCCACACCTGGCCCCTTTGCCACCTAGTAATTGGGTCCAGCTGCTCCAGCTTCCTATTGCTTTCATTCCTACTGGAAACTATTCCTCTAGGTGCTAGGTTCCACCCTCAAAATGAGGCATTGCCTGATTTTATAAGGAAAACCAGGACTTGGAGGACCCGGGACCCTGAGGCCCCCCTTTTTGAGTCCCAAAGGATTTGTCCACCTGTCACATGCACAATAATAGCTTGATTATGTAAGGTGCTGAGCGACTCCCGGAATGCTCATCGTCACCATGCAGGATCCAGGCCTGAATCCTGGAATTGCAAAAAGAAATTTCTAGTAACTTGATTTCTAACAATAAAACAGCCACCTACCCAGTTACACACAGTAGCCACACTCTGATCTCAGCCACACTGATCTGAACAGTCAATGGAGTTAAGAAGTTCTGAAAAAAAGAACTTGCTCCAGATGGGTTTCACAGGTGTAAATAATAGCAACATTTTATCTATGGTCCTGTCTGGTTCATTTGTCAGTCTAAGACAGTGTATTCTAGTGGTGAAAACATGGACCTTTGGGTCAGGAGATCTGGGGTTTAGCCTCAGCTCCACTTCAGTCTGATAGTGTTACTCTGAGCAAGTCACTTGGACCTGCATTTTCAAAAGCATCCCCTAATTTTAGTGCTCCAGTTTTCAGTTGGCCATTTTAAGACCCATGGGTGTCTCAACAGACAGCAGAGCTGGTAGAAAAGGGCTGCAACAGAACACAGAGGCAGGGCCACTGAGTCCAATGGGACTGCTTGTGTAAGCAAGTCAGGGTTGCTGAACTGTGTCATATATAAGCATATATATTAAAATGAAATTCTACAAACCTGTTTTTAGAAATCTCTGTCACTCTTCCCTGCTCTACATACCTATGAATAGTGCTGGGGTATTCTGCAATGGAAGCTGCTATTTTACTGATATTTCATAGCATGTACTTTAGAATGGAGGTGAACACGTTATGCAGCTCCTGCTTCTACGAGGTGAACTCTCAAAGTGGTTGGAAGGCAAGTTCTAGTTTTCTTTAAATACCTATAAATAACAGAAGTTACCTTCCAACCACTTTGAGAGTCTCCTGCATTCAAATGTATCTGCTGTACTTATATAGGTCCCATCACCATCGTATCTGAGCATTTCACAATCTTTAAGGTATTCCTCATCACAGGGAACTGCTATAGTCCCCATTTTAGAGATGGGGAACTGAAAAGGCGCCTAAGGTGCGGGGCCCGATTCCGGGAAATCGGGCGAATTGGCCTAAAGCTGGCCCTGGTTACAGAAGGTGGGTGGGTGAGGTTCTGTGGCCTGCATTGAGCAGGAGGTCAGACTAGAAGATCATAATGGTCCCTTCTGACCTTAAAGTCTATGAGTCTATGAGGCACAGAGCAACCAAGGCCCATGGTCCAACCCCCAAAGTATTTAGAGACCAAGCTCCTGTTGAAGTTAATGGGAACTAGGTGCCTAAATATCTTTAGCTATCTAGGCATAAGTGACTCATTCAGGGTTGCACAGCAAGGCTGTCAGAGAGCGGGGAATTATACCTGAGTCTCTCAAGCCCCATTGAACTAGCCTTCCTCTCACACATGAGTTGTATTCCCTCTGCCCTACTTTACATCAATAGATTGACAAACTTTCAGCTTCCTATTTGATTGTTATGTTTTAAAATTATATTTAAGAAAGTCATTTATGTATAGATTTACTCTGCTTTGTAATTAAATGTAGCTATTAGAATCTTTTATATTACACAGCAGTTTTTCTTCAGGTTACATCAGTTAACCCTTTGGTACCTACTCTGTTCTATATATGTGATGCTGGATTCTTTGGCACTGAGCTGCCTCATGCAATGACTCCTTGAACCTCAAGGAATTAGTAAATCGTCAGTTTTGCAATAAGAACTCAACACAAGCTAATTGCAAGGGTGGCATATTAAAACCCCTGTCCTATGGCTTTCATGTTTTCTGAGGCAACATCTGGCATAGAGTTTTATTCCAAATATCATCAGAGTTAGGAAGATTTCCCTCTGACAATCTTCAATTTGGCAGTATTCCCAGATGTCAGTTTAAAGGCGACGTAACATCTATTTGGCATCTCCTCCAGCCATAGTCTTTCATTGCTCAAGTAGAATTGCTCCACTGTTCTTCAAAGGTTGGGGGGGAAATGGTGGCATGGAGGCGGAATTCATTCTTGTAGCACCTCCATAGTTTAGGATTTGTTGACTTATACTTAAAACAGGAATTCTACCTCTTAGTTTTGCATGAATAACATAGAGTATTCTTGACAAGCTCAGGGCACTTGGAGACAGAATGAATTTTCTGGGAATTAATAAGTAAATCCACTAATTATAGTTAAAATTAATGTAAAATGGGCCATTTAACATTTTTTTTCTGTGAGTCTCATCTCTTTTTTTCTAGCTAGGAGATGGATTTGGTGCTCGCCCTTCAAATTTTACATATAGTTAAAACTCATTTGAAACTGAGGCATTTTCTGTGTTTGTACAGCACAAGTGGACTGGAGCTCCAATCCCAATTCAGGTCTCTGGGTGCTATCATAATGAAAATATTTACTACTATCCAGGGCCGCCCAGAGGATTCCGGGGGCCCGGGGTCTTCGGCGGCGGGGGGCCCTTCCGTTCCGGGACCTGCCGCCGAAGTGCCCCGAAGACCCGTGGCGGGGACCCCCCCGCTGCCGAATTACCGCCAAAGCAGGACCTGCCACCGAAGTGCAGCCCGGTCTACGGGGCACTTCGGCGGCGGGTCCCGGAACGGAAGGGCGGTAATTCGCCAGTGCGGGGTCCTTCCGCCCCGGAGCGGAAGGACCCCCCGCCGGCGAAGACCGGGAGCGAAGAAGCTCCTGCGCCCGGCCCCGCAAGAGTTTTCCGGGCCCCCCGGAGCGAGTGAAGGACCCCGCTCCAGGGGCCCCGAAAAACTCTCGTGGGGGCCCCTGTGGGGCTCGGGGCCTGGGGCAAATTGCCCCTCTTGCCCCCCCCTCTGGGCGGCCCTGCTACTATCATTGCTACTCACAGGTTACATTTGAAGACACATATTGTGCTTAAGCAAAGTTATTAAGAATGGTTGGTGTATGTAGTGGTTTTATGCCTGTAGTCAGGGCCAAGTTAGTAGGTCAGGTAATTGTTAAACAGTGTCATTGTGACAGCAGGGGTAACTCAACCAATCATCACAATTCTTCTCTAGTCCATATGCATGCTAGACAGCACTGGAAAAAGTGACACCCCTGTCTCCAGCAGCAAGTTGATTAAGCAGTGCAGATGGGCCTTTTGTGTCGGTGCGAGGTAAGCGTGTGTGATGTGAGTATACCTGCTGGGGATCACTCCTCCCATGGGAGTGTGGTTTACATTTTTTTCTTCAAATTCCCATGAATCCCTGAGGCAAGCACCATGGTCCTGATTCTTCATTGCCTTTCACATTATGCAGTAATCTACAGCTATGCAAAATGCTACCTGTGTGATACGGTCATGTTTACATGCATTTTACACTCACCACACACAAATGGAAGTGACGACACACAGTACAAAGCAGTGAAGAATCAGGCCCTATACTGTCATCAGCCCCCTCTCCGACTGCTACACCTCACTCCAACATGAAAACAGAGGTGTGTATCTGCCCTCTTCCCCACACACCTGAGCTGCATGCAGCTGAATGGGGTGGGGATTACTAGGCCAGAGCAATTAGAATCCATAAATGAAAGAGAACGCTGAGTTAGGCTGAAACAGTAGATTACATTCCTGGAAAATGTGTGTGGTAGGGGGGATGATTTATTTTTATTAAGGCAAAGTTACACTACATGTTAACAAACTACATCATACATTGCTTATTCAGGAGCAGGTTAATATTCAAAAAGATGCTGGCTGAGGATTCTGGCATGGTATCTGGGGACTCCTCCTTGAAATGCAGTTTTAGTACTGTTCCTCACAACTATGATGCAGAGGAGGAAGGCAGGGAGGTTGTGTCCTCTCAAAATTTCAAAAGCTCCATAATTTCTTGGTGTCCCTTTAATGGGAAAATCAATGGAACAATCAGGTTAAAATCATATAGAAAGGGGAAAAAAAAGAAAAAAAAATCTCTTCTCTTGTTTTATAAATAACATTTTAGATTACTGAAAACTAAAATAATCTTAAACTCCATCGCAGTATTTATTCTGCTTGGTTACAGTTTGCATGTCACTCACTTTGGGCAGTACAACCAAACTGGTCATTTTCACTGTCTCTTATTCATTTCACATTCAGGTTCTCAAGCAGTAATACAATACTGCAGTGTTACAGCTGCAAGCACTGTCATTTGTTTAAAACAACATTTTTCAGTAACATGTCAGCTGGGGTCTGGATGTATTTTTATAATGGGGGTGCTGAGAGCCATTGAAGCAAACTGTAAACTCTGTATATAATGGAAACCACTTCAAGTCAGGGGATGCAGCAGCACCCCCAGCACCCCTAGTTCCAGCATCTATGAAGTCAGCTTCATGAATGTTGGGGCTTTGCTTCAAGATGGGCACACACACAGAAGGGCAGCTGGTGAGCTGAACGGATAGATTTGAGGGAGCTGAGCCCCCTCGAGCCCTAGTCACGCGCAGCTTATGCTTGTTATGTGGAGTCGCTCTGCTGTGAGTGCAGGGGAACAGAGCAGTTACCACAGCTGGTCAATTTCCCTTTGAAGTCAGGCATGGCCTGCAGACACAATAACATGGACTCTTTCTGAATAGGGAAAATAGGCCCCGGGGATTGAGAAACAGACAAAGGGGAAGGTACATGGGGGAGGTGGGAAAGGGGACCAACCAGCTCAGTGCATGTCTTTCTGAGGGAGAAGTGTATACTGGTAGTGAGCAGACACAAGACTGCCAGCATTGAGTGAGGATGCAAAAGATGGCCAGGACTGGAGACAGAATGTAAAGTGGGAAGAGAGAAAACCAAAGGAGTAAATAAAAAGAGACACAATAGCCAAATTCTTTCCAACTGGAACCTGGCAGCTCATCCCTTTCCTTTTTGTAGCCTGGCTACACAAATGTTCTTGTGTTTCCCTCCTCTGTGACTGAAAAAGCATTGTATACGGTGTCTGACTGAATCTCATTCTCATCATTAGCTCAAAGCTACGATCACACTTACATGGATTGAAAACTGACAGCACAACAGTAAACAAAGGGTTATAAGCAGGGGCGGCTCCAGGCCCCAGCACGCCAAGCGCGTGCTTGGGGTGGCACTCCGCGGGGGGTGCTCTGCCGGTTGCCGAGAGGGCGGCAGGCAGCTCCGGTGGACCTCCCGTAGGCGTGCCTGCGGAGGGTCCGCTGGTCCCGTGGCTTCGGTGGAGCATCCGCAGGCACGCCTGCGGGAGGTCCACCGGAGCCGCGGGACCGGCGACCAGCAGAGCGCCCCCCGCGGCGTGCTGCCGTGCTTGGGGCGGTGAAATGGCTAGAGCCGCCCCTGGTTATAAGATGCAGTAACTGATTGAACTGGAAGGTGTGTGTGTGTGTCTGTGTGTGCACAGGGCTATCACAGGGATAGGCCTGAGGTCCTGTCTTATTTAATATCTTCATTAAAGATCTAGAAAAGGGAGCAAGCACCATTTTAATCAAACTTGCCGATGATACACAGTGCTTGATTCTGTTTGAAAGACCATCTTGGAGTGGGGTGCAGCTGTATCACCCCGTGGGAAGCTCTAGGAGGGATTATGCTGGATTGTGCACACTCTACTACCCCTTAGGAAGACACAGGATATTCTGCTGGCCCAGGCAGGGATGGGAGAATGACTCTGTGTACTGCCTTCCCCTGTTGTGGTGGCTGGTCCCTGTGGGGGTATAAGGAGACTGCAGGGAGTGCAATCATATTGGACCCTGCATAAGGAGGCAAGGGGGCTCCTTCTACCTTCCCCACATACCCATGAAAGGGACAGGAATAGTCTGGGGCAGGGGTAGGCAACCTATGGCACGGGTGCCGAAGGCGGCACGCGAGCTGATTTTCAGTGGCATTCACACTGCCCGGGTCCTGGCCACCCGTCTGGGGGGCTCTGCATTTTAATTTAATTTTAAATGAAACTTCTTAAACATTTTAAAAACCTTATTTACTTTACATACAACAATAGTTTAGTTATATATTATAGACTTATAGAAAGAGACCTTCTAAAAACGTTAAAATGTATTACTGGCACGCGAAACCTTAAATCAGAGTGAATAAATGAAGACTCGGCACATCACTTCTGAAAGGTTGCCAACCCCTGGTCTGGGTATAAAATGGGGGGATTTCTGAACCCCAGTCAGTACCCAGAGAGACCTAGGGAGAGTATAAAATCCAGACAATACTGAGACGTGATTCAGCTTGGAAAATGTAAGGAATTACACTGATGGGGAAATAACCATAAACCAAGTATTCACTGGAAGGGAGAGACCTGAGAGGCAGTAACATTGAAAGAAAATGTAGGAATCATAGCAAATAAGATCTGAGTTGCAGGATGATGTCGGAGAGAAAAAGGCCAATGCAACCACGGGTTGTACATTCAGAGGCACCATGCCACAAAGCAGAGAGGTAACAGTCCTTCTCCAGGTAGCTCTGGTGTGACAGCACAGGGAATACCATGTTCAGTTCTGGGCATCTAATTATCAGAAAGATATTGACAAATTAGAGACAGTTCAGAGAAAAAGCTGATAAATGATTGTGGGGCTGGGGTAAGGTGACCAGATGTCCCGGTTTTATAGGGACAGTCCCAATTTTTGGGTCTTTTTTTTATATAGGCTGTCTCGATTTTTCACACTTGCTGACTGATCATCCTAGGCTTGAGGGACTGATTTATGAGGATAACATGGTTAGCTTGGCTAAGGGCCAACTAAGAAGGAACATGAAAACAATTTACAAACATTGGAAAGGTGTAAACACAAAGGAGGGGAGGACTGATTTGAGCATAATAAAAAGGGACGGGGCACTTATTTAAGACGAGTGACCACAAATTAAGAAAGGGAAAATTTAAGCTAAATATAATGGAAAACATCCTGACAATGAGATCTCTGTGGAATGGTTTCCTAAGGGAAATGGTCGAAGCCCCATACACTGGCAAATTTAAAACTAGACTGGACAGGCATTGGCCTGCTAAACCCAGGGTTGTGAGTTCAATCCTTGAGGGGGCCACTTAAGGATCTGGGGCAAAAATTGGTCCTGCTAGTGAAGGCAGGGGGCTGGACTAGATGACCTCCTGAGGTCCCTTCCAACCCTGAGATTCTATGACTCGATAACCTTTCAAGGTCCCTTCCAGTTCTAGGAGATTGGTATATCTCCAATTATTACCTTAGCTGTACACTGACAGGGAGATGGACTAGCCGTGTTAATACATCTTTTTCCAATGCTAGCTTCTATGGACCTGATTCTGCATTTTCCAGCACCTTGAGCTGTGATTTACCCCAGTGCAAAAGTGCTGTAAAATGCTACCAAAGCAGATTAGTAGCATTTTATCTCCACTTTGGATTAGTGTATAAATGACTACACAAGGTGCAGGGCAGAAGAGAAATGGGCCCTATCATCCTGTAAATAAATAAATACTGTAAATAAAAAGAATCAGTGACAGAAATGTGTCTCTTCAATCCCTTGGACATTCAGCCTCTGGTCTGCATTAGTCCTCTAGAGAGAGATTAATATGGCCCTGTGAGCAGACTGTGCATACTAATACCTCATAAAGACACAGAAGGCAGCTTTTAGTGTTCCTTGTGTAAAGCAGGTCCATAAGTAAATAGAAGGAACAAAAGGCCCAAACTAGGCAACAGTGAAGGTTGCAATAGCAACTTTCAAAGAGCCAAAGGGCCACGTATAAATTTGCATATCAATGTACGTAAGGTTTATATCAAAACACAAACACATGCAACTCTAATATTTTCCATGAGGCAGAGAATATAGTCCTAGTTAGGCAGTAATGATGCACCTATTATTATTAGTTTTACTAGTTATTTGCATTATGGTAGCGCCCACAGGCCCAACCCTCACTGGGCGAGGCATTGAGCACACTGTTGTGTCCTGAAGAATTCACAATTTACGTGTGAGACTGGTTGCTGATCTTTACAGTTGTCACCTAGATACTATGATGATAAATCCATTAGATTTGATAAATCAGCATTGTTTGTTGGTAGAGTTTGCCAGCTACCTACTTGGTATACTGGTGTGGGTGTGCTAGAAATCCCTAAGCAGACAGGTCAAAAGCGTTTGTTATCTGAGTGCACCAGCAATAACAATCTGCAGTTGGCCACTAGTCCTTACCTTGCTGTTACAAGGAGAGGTCAGTCCCAGACTGCATTTTAGGCCTTTGTGGGCCATATTTGACCCTTAAGCTACACTTTACCCTTAAATTGGGGCTGTCCTAAGGGCCTTTGACTGGTCACGTGTTCTTCTTCAAGTAACCCTAAACTATAAATGTATCAATTAAATGGCAAGTTGATTAACAGCATTAACGGTTGTAATGAACTGGCTAGTATGTTTACTACTGCCCTCTGTTGGATAGAATCAGAACTGCTTAGCTGTGTCAGAGACAGTACACTGCTGACAGCGAGCAGAGATTCCCCATACATTCAACTGTGCTTTTATAGCAGGAAGCTCTTTATCTCAGAGGTGACAGTGAAGTCAAGATAAGCTGAATAGTGATAACCATTAAGTCCAAGGAGGCTGCAGATTTATTACAATATATTTACACAGTGAGCTATTTCCCCTCAATTCTCTCCCTAGCAAGCAAAAATGGAATAAAAGTAACAGTAGATAACATTCTTAGTAGGGGAAGTAAGGTCTTGTGGTCAAGGCACTGGACTGGGACTCAGAAGATGTTGGTTTAATTTCCAGCTTTGCCACATATTCCCTTTAGGAAAGTCACTTAATCTCCCTGTGTCTCAGTTCCCCATCTGTAAAATGAGGTTACTAGTCCTTCCTTTCCTCCACACTTTCTTCTGTCTTTTCTATATAGCCTATAAAATTTTGGGGGTGGGGACTGTCTCTTTTTAAATATATATATACAGAGCTTGGCATAATGGGGCCCAGACCTCCACTGGGGCCTGTATGCACTACAGTAATACAATTACAACAACAACATTCCTAGGCAAACATACACACATACACTTTATGGAATTGGCAGGATAGCAGCTGTTGCTTTACACCATAATGACTCTCTCCAATAAGAATTCACCTGGCCCTTTTATTTCACAGCATTCTAAATAGTTAAAAAAAAAAAGAGGGAGGGGAAACCCTGGGAAGCTAATAAATTTGCTTGTGAAATTTGTCACCTCCTCCACCTAAACCACCCCATACTACAACTGCCAGACAGGATGACCCTAGCGCTACTTGGAGAACTGCTCATCATTTATGCATAGTCCCTTCTTTTTGTCCCCCGTCATGAAAAGAGAAGCAGTTTGGGGTTGTGGGTGGTTTGTTCCCCCTCCCCCTCTTCAGCCAACCCTTGCTCTCATCAAATCCCAGCCTCTACCAAGGATAGCTGGGGAAGGAGACCGAGGTAAATTGCAAGATTTTGGAGGCTGCGGAGAAGAGAGGTCAGGGGTGTAACTATCTGTCCCCCTCATAGAATGCCTGAGATTGCATCCTCCTCCTGTGTTTAGGTGAAGTGTCTGCGCAGGGTTTGCTGGGAGCCATGGAGGGGCAGCTGCTGCTGTTACCACCAGTAACCTGATCCAGCACTAAACAGCTTCTTACATCTACTGAAGAGGAGGAAGCAAGGGGACAAAAGCCCACGGTTCCGCCTGCCGCTGAAAGAGCCAAAGCAAAGTGCAGTAAGTGAATGACATCCACAATTCCGCTCTATCCTGAATGATCCAGGAAGGACGTTTAAGCCTTAGCATGTTGTCTGCAGACGTAGGCTGATGCACGTTTGTTTGGGGGGGAGGGGAGGGGGAAGAGAGAGAGAGCGCCAGGGGCATTACCCTGGAGTCACAGGCTCACATGCATGGGCAGGGTTGTTCTCCGTGTCGCAGGATGATGCTTTCTGTGCTCGGCGGAGAAAGAGCAGGGGCTTTTTGCCAGGCAGTCTGTTAGCAGAGGCTCTGCATGGTCAGTATCCTCGCGCTGCATTCCAGCCACAGAATAAAGAGAGCGGAAATGTTGCATTGGGAAAGCGAAAGGGTGTTTGCTTGGCTATCGGTGTTTGTTTGATCCGGTGTGCAACAATGCCTTTGCCAGCCTTTAGGAATAAGAATTGAACTGCAGCTTGGCTTGTCACCCTCCTTCTCACTGCCCCTCTGCCCAAGGTGAATGTCCGAGAGGGGAAATGACACTTAAAAGCCAGTGCCTTTGGTCCCTGCACAAAGAAACCTGCCCAGTCTGGGAAGCCTGCATCCCAAATGCTGCCTGGGCAGCCGGTCCTTTCATGTGCCTCTAGTTATGACTTTGCAACTTCCAGCAGAAATGTTCCTGCATGAAATTAACACACACACAGGCTGTACTGTGCCGCCAGTGACCGTGGGCTGTTTTCCTCCCCGCTTTGCCTCTTTGCTGAGGGTTGCATCAGTTTTGTGTGCGTGAGAGCAGCGCCCGGTTAATCCTCGCGTGGATTAAATCGGCTGGCCGGGTATTGTATCATTTATCCCCCTGGTGGGTTTTTTTTTTCCATTGCAGAGTCTCCGGCGGGTCAGGCATGGTGGATCCGGCGGCGGAGCCGGGCGAGGAGAAATGCACAGACCCAGGCGGCGCAGCTGGAGATGGGGCGCCCGCGGCAGCAGCGGGCGAAGGGGCCCCGCGTCCGCCGCCCCCAACGCCCGCGGGGGAGCCGGGGAGGCGCCGCGAGCAGTCCCCGCTGCTGCACTTGGACCTCTTCAACTTCGACTGCCCGGAGGCCGAGGGCAGCCGCTACGTGCTCACCAGCCCCCGCTCCCTGGAGGCGTGCGCCCGGTGCGCGGTCAAGCCGGTGGAGCTGCTGCCCAGGGCCCTGAGTGAGCTGGTGAGGGAGGCCCCGGGCAGGTCCATGCGGGTGGCAGCCGGCCTGTACGAGGTCTACGAGATGGACCGGCAGAGGAAGCTGCAGCAGTGCCGGGAGGAAAGAGAAAGGATTATCCGAGAGGAGAAGAGAAGGATTTTCACTCCCCTCATGCTAAGCAGCCTCCCTTCCTCCCCAGCTGCCAGGATCTCCTTCAAAACCACCACCAATGGGAGCTGCACCCTAGCTCCAGGGGCAGGGGCTCCTACCGGGACCAAGACCAAGAGCCATTCCCTGGACTCGCTGCAGAAACGGAGGGAGGGGTTCTCCACCAAAACCTCCTCTGAATCAGGGGCATCCTCGTCTTACAGCGGAGAAAGCTTTAGGGACAGATGGCCCAAAGGGACCCCTCGGACTAGGACGGTGGCTGCCATGAACTCCCTGGTGGGCAGAAGCTTCAGCCTAGGGGATCTGAGCCACTCCCCACAGACCACAAAGAAAGTGGAGAAGATCGTCAAGGAGGTGAAGAAGAAGAAAGGTCTCAAGGAGGTGCCCAAGAGGGACAGGAAGATAGCTGCCCTGATGATAGCCAAGCACCAGGAGGAGAACATCCTGAATGAGCAGAGGTATGCTGCCCACCTCCAGTGGGACAGCCAGCGGCGACGGGCCGAGCAGCAGAAAGAGCAGGAAGAGAAAGAGAAGCAGAGGGCTCTGCTGCAGTGCCAAAAGATGTGGGAGTCCCGGGTTGAGAAACGCCGTGGGAAGCTGACCCAAGGGCAGAAGGAGGCTACCATGATGAAGCAGAGGCAGTGCCTGATGTACGAAGAGAGGTGGAGGGAGCAGGCGGAGAAGCAAGACAGAATGAAAAGGGATAAGCTAGAGAGAGCCGTCCTGGAAGATAAGCAGAAGAAGCTCCATCAAGAGCACAACCTGAAGGTAAAGGAAGAAGACAAGAAAGAATTCCTGGAACGAGAAGAACAGCTTTTGCAGGATAAGCTGTCCACTGCTGCACAGAAGAAGCTGAAGAAAGAGCTGCAGCTGCAGAAGGAAAAGAAGTTGCTCAACCAAGCTGAGAAGCTGAAGCATGAGGCCCTGCTCAAGGAACTGGTCAGGCAAGAGGCAGAGGAGAAAGAAATGCTAAAGGCCTCCCTGGAGGTTAACCTGCACAAGGCCCAGGAGAACTATGAGCAGCTAATTGAGAAGAGGAACCAAGAGCTAAGGGAGAAAGCTAAACGGGAGGAGATGCAAATCCAGAGGGCCAAGCTGGCAGCCGAGAAGAAGGAGAGGGAGCAGAAGGAGCACTTGGAGGCCCTGGCCAAAGCGACAGAGAGGAGACACCAGCATGCTGCCCAGGTGGCTGAGGAGGTGGTCCAACAGAAAGCACGCAAGGTGATCCTAAGCCGCCTGGAGAAGGAGAAAATGCAGAAGGTAAACAAGCAGAAGGTGGAGCAGTATGAGGACTTCCGACGCAGGGAGATCCTCCTGTCCATTGAGAGGAAGCTGGAGAGGAGTGAGCAGATCTTCAAGGAGAAGAAGACTGTCCTGGAAAATGCCAGATCGGTTGCCCGGGCATCCTTCCACATCCGGGAAAAGGTGCGGGAGGAAACAAACATGCGCACCTTTGACAAGATGGTCTCTGAGGCAGAATTGCATGCCATCCTGGATAAAAAATGAAAGGTCTTTTCTTTCTGTGGATAAGTGGGGGATATATCATCTGGTGCCCATCAGAACACATTAGAAAGCTTTTTCATATTAGAAAATTTCAGTTTTTAACCCTGATTTATTATTTTCGAGGAGTAGGGTTCAGCACAAACCCCATGGCAGCTATTTCACATACCTTTTAAAAAAAGCTTTTGTTTTGGGGGTTATTTTACGAGACTGACCTTTGTTATCCCTTCCAGAAGAGAAGTTACCCCATCTCCACTCTACACAAAGATATGTTCAAGGATTAAAGCAGAAGCACACAAATTTACTCAAGTGAGGGTTGCAAAGGCAACTTCCCAGAAACCTGTGGGCCACCTCAAATTTGCCTAAAACGGAGCAAATTGCAGTCACCCTCATCTTTATTATGACAAGGGCAGACAGTAGAGAGTACATCTCTCAGCATGTAACACTTCATTTTGATTTGAGTGACTTTCAGCTTGGATCAAGAGGCTGGGAACTGTCTTCTCGTTGTGTCATGCTTCCATACTAAAGATGAGGATGTCCCCATTATAGAACTCCCTGGGATGCATTTGGCCCATGGTTTGCACTTTATTCACTACTGATGTAAAATGTGGAAAGAGAGATGCCTATCACAAGATTTTTTAACACCATGCAAGAAGATATCATAACCATAGCTGGGCAGATGCCACAAATCAACATTTACTCAAATAAACCCCCAGAGTTCCTTTTGATGATGGTATTCACAACCTCTTTTATTCACTTTCTGCAGATGATCGCACAAAGGAATTTTTGTTTGCAAGAATGTTTGCAGAAAAGGAAATGATCACAAATACTACTGCAAATATGCATTCCTGGGGTATTTGCACCGGAAGTGATTGTGTGGCCTTCTTGAAAGCTCTGTATATGTGTTATGGAGTTATCCAATCAGGGAGCAGAAATAATACCATGTGACTTAGGTGACCAATCACACAGCTTTAATTGCAAATTATGAATAATTACTACTTGACATGATAGTTATGGTGAAAGGTTCATAAGAAATCCATAGGCTGAAATATGTTTGCACAAACTGTTCATTGAATAATGTCAGAAAGTGAACAAACTTCTGAAAACCTGCCTGTTTACAATCATTTGTGAAAAGGAAAGGGGATTAAATTTGTCAAGTACATTATTTGCAGTGAATAGTTCACCCAGCTCTAATCATGACTTACTAAATATTACAACATTTAGTTGTCCATTGGTACTAATAATTATGTTCTGTTCTTTATGGCACGTAAAACAAAAAATGCACATTCTGGGACAAATTATATTTTGTTGTGGATTCACTCAGCAGAGGAATGTGGGATTTTCACAACTCTAACTAGATATCACATACAGAGGAATGAGCCCTGCTGTTAAGGAACTGGGACTGTGAAAAGCCTGCTCACACCTCATGGAAAACATTCTATATATAGAGATCATTCTGCTCAGGTTTTCTGCATTTATTTTCTCCTTAGTTATTGTTATGAAAACAGAGCTGCTTGAATACAGAAAGCTTTGCCATGTTTCTTACAAGATCGTGGTGCACCAGTAGCTTGTTCACAAGTGGGAGGTATACTCCACTGTCTGTGACATCATATCAGGCTGCTGTGGAAATGGTGATGATGTCACAAACAGAACATGATCACTTCAGATGGGAGAGAAGCAGCAGGAACGGCAAAGCTCCCGTGTTCATACAAATGACTCTAATAATATAAAATACAGGGGAACAGAAAGACAAAATATGTGTTACATTTCACAGATTAATTTCTAAGTAGAATGCTCTTCAAAGTTTTCCTTGAGATGGCAGCAGATCTTAAAAGATTTTAAAGAGGATGTTATGTTAATGGCAACGATAATGTTAGACCAATGTTACCAGGGTATAAACCATGAAAATAGTATAAAAACCAGTGTTGGAAGTGAAGAGGGTGGGTGGTTTGTACCGAGTCGTATGGTATTTGCTCCCTCTGGATCACTGGGAAGAAAGACAGTATTGTCTAGTATAAACAGAAGGGGATTAGGATTCAGGAGACGTGGATTTTATTCCCAGCTCTGCCACTGACTTGCTGTGTAACACTGGGCAAGTTGCTTATGGTACATCTACATTTCAGTAAAAACCCCGAGGCTGGCCTGGATCAGCTGAATTGGGCTTGCAGGGCTCGCGGTGCGGGGCTAAAAATACAAGTGTAGACATTCAGGTTTGCGCTGAAGCCCAGGGTCCAAGTCCCTCCCTCCCCCATTGGGTTTCAGAGCCCAAGCCCCAAGTCTACACTGCTATTTGTAGCCATTCAGTGTGACCACCAAGTCAGTTGTCCTGGGCTCTGAGATTCACTGACGTGGGTTTTTTGGTGTTGTTTTTTTTGCTGCGTAGATGTATCCTTAGAGCCTGATCCTGCTCCCATGGAAGTGATTGGCACTGATTTAAAAGGAAGCAGAATCAGGCTTGTAGCCTTGCTATACCTTAATTTACCTTTCTGTAAAATGGGGATAACACCAAACTTTGTAAATCACTTTGAGATGTTTAGATGAAAGGTGCTAAAGAAGTGCAAAGTATTACTAATGTTTATTTATAATTATATGTATTTATTTAATGTCTTTGTTTTAGTTAGTAAGTAAAGTAAAACATACTTTCCAGGAATTACTTTTGCCTTTGGAAAACACCAGCTTATACCAAATGGCAAGAATATTAAAAAAACATAGGGAGGACACTGCTGGATTGCCATGCCTAGAAAGGATTCTCTCCCCTTCCCACCACTGCTTGGTACATTTGACAGTTTGAACATTAAAATAGGCCAAATTTCTCCTGTGCGAGAGTATAAAGCCAAGCAAGGCACCCTATTTTTTGTACTTAAGTTCACCACCAAAGCCCTAGTAGCTGCAAAGGTCTAAAGCAGGGTTTTCAAACATATGAGCCAGATGCAGCCCACTTGATGCGCTGATATGGACCTAGTGACATATACAAATTGGGCACAACCTAAGCGTTCATTACACAAAAGAGTCAAGGTGAAATCCTGGCCCCATTGAAGTCAATGACAAAATGCCCATTGATTTCAATGGGGCCAGGATGTCAACCTTGTTTCTAGTCCTTTTGGCTGAGGAGAAAGACTCGCATCACATTTGGAAGGTTATCTAATGCAGTGTTTTGTTGGTTTTTTTTCCTGGGACTGCAGAAGGCCTGAAACAATGACAGAGAGGTAGGTGCCCCTATTCAGCTCACTGCAGGGTCACTTTTAAAGTCTGTTGCTGATCATTTTAGCAGATATAATGGGGGAAGTAAGCAATGCTGAATGTGATAGTAAAATAAACAAATACATAATACAAGACGCCCCTGGGTTATGCATACCCGACTTACGCAAATCTGCACTTACGGAAAAGGTTCCGTAAGCTAGAAATAGGAGGAGGGTTTTTTTGCATAATTGTTGGGTATACGTTTCTGACTTACGCAGAATTCAAGTTACGCCAGGCGTTCTGGAACGGAACGCTTGCGTAAGTCGGGGCGCGTCTGTAGTAGCTGAAAGTATAATAGTCCATAAAGGTGTCATTCTGTTCTGCATGTATATACTTTCTAAATGTAGTGGCCCTGATCCAAAGCCCATTGGAGTCAGTGGGAGTCTTTCCATTGATTTCAATGGGCTTTAATCAAGGCCCCAAATAGCTCAAATTCAGAAGTGCTCAAACTTGTGGCATCGAAGGGCATGTCAGCAAGCTGGGCAGAGGCCTGAGAGAGGCTCCTAGAGCCTGCTTCTGCTTTTTGTTGATTTCAGTGGGAGCAGAATTAGGTCTCCAAATACATGTAAAATTAAGCCAATTGTATCTTCAGTATTGAGATGTTCAAAGTCAGAAATGGCCCTAGCCCTTCTGCCACCCATGGTGGAAAATGGTTTTGGTGCCCCTCATGGCCAAGCCAAAAAAAGGATGACCTCTGCTGGTCCTTCAGTAGGACTATAAAACACAACCATATCATGAGCTATTCTTTTTTAATAAGCCTAAGATTTTGCCATTAGAGTATGTTTTCTCGCATATTCTAATGATCCCTGCACAATTTAAATATCTGAACTTAAAAAAAACAAAAAACAGTTACCATTGTCAGCGGGTCTCTGTGGCCAAAAATACTGGGTGGTTATCTTCCTTACAGATATGCCTGAACCAAATCTCACCTCTGAATTTCCAAACATTAGGAAAACTCAGATCCAGATCTGCATCTCAAGCCAGAGTCAAATTTCACAACTGACCCCTATCTCTACTGTGTCAAACCAAAACCCAGATCCAAATACCCTTAGGTTCAAATCCAGAATCAAACTCTGAGACTTGGACCCCTCTCTAACGTCCAGTTGATGACCGCTGGACTGATTATTAGTGATCATTCTTGATCTGGCTAGAATTTGCAGACTGTGAATATACACAGTGTTCTGGACTTTAGATACAAATGCTATCTGGAGAAACTCTCCCATTGACATAAACTCAGGCGACAGCGGCAGTCATTGAGCTGCTCAATTGCCTGTCGCTGTTTTCCGCGGCACATCGGCAGAAAGTCCTTCTTCGGTGGCGCGACAGGAGCAGAATCGGAAGCTCCCGTGTGCCCCGTGGGGAGCGCACAAAATGCCGCCCCCCGAATCCTGATGCCCAAGGCAACCGCCTAGGGTCGCCTAATGGAAGCACTGGCTCTGCATAAACTGGACTGTTGCCTGATTAAGACAACATGATCAAGCCAGTATTGCCGGAAGAAGAGAGACACCCACATCACTGTATACCTAACAACATGATAAAAAAAGACCTTTTAATAATAGGAAGGTTCTCATGCTTGTGTGGTTTTTTACTGCATGGATATGAAAAAGATACATGATGGCCAGAATTCTCTTCTTGAATCTATGGTGTGGCTCTGTTGTCCACAATGCACATCTGCACTCATTACATGGTAAAATTCCTGTTGACCTACGTTGGACATTCCAGCCACACAATGAAGGCAGGCAGAATATGGTAGATCCAAGAAGAGAAATTTTCCCTTTATGTGCTTCAAGGCCTAGACTGGATTGGAAAATTTAGGGGACATAGATTTGCTATCCTGGATCAGACCATTGGCCCATCAAGTTCAGTCTGCTGCCTCTGCTAGAGTCACTACTTACTGCTTAAGAGAAATAACATTTCTTCTCCTCCCAACCCTAGCTGATTGTGCAGTGCTGAACATAGGGAAAGACCATCCTCCCTGACCCCTGTCAGTGATTGCATCCTCAGCCGGGAGATTTGATTTTGGTAGTTTGCACTTGTCTGTGAATTTTCTTGCTTGTGGTGGTTGTCAGAAAGTAAGTGTTATAACATTATTTTGTGATGCTGTGTTTAATAGCCTTAAAAAAAGCAGGAGAGAAGGGGGAAACAATAAAGTAAAACAATAAAATAGGGGTTCTCAAACGGGGTTGGGACCCCTCAGAGGGCCATGAGGTTATTACATGGGAGATCGCAAGCTGTCAGCCTCCAGCCCAAACCTCGCTTTGCCTCCAGCATTTATAATGGTGTTAAATAGATTAAAATGTGTTTTTAATTTATAAGGAGGGGGTCGCACTCAGAGGCTTGCTATATGAAATGGGTCATCAGTACAAAAGTTTGAGACCCACTGCAATAAAATATCCGTCTTTGCGGTGCGGAGAGCTGTAACTACCTGGGCGTGATGAGCTATAGAGCCAATAACCATGCCAGTTTATCATACAGAATACTGCTTTGTAGCCCTGTGGCTAGTTCTCTTCTCTCTAGTATGGCAGACTCTCCTGCACACCTTCAGTCACTGGCTTCGGGAGTTTGCGCAGGCTGGAAATGCTGTGGAGGCAGCAGGCAGTGCTCCCCTGGTGGGGCAGTAGCAGCATGTCACATGGCTGGCAGAGCTCCCCCACCTAGGAGACATATAGATGAGCTCTGAAGGGGACTGCAAACTGTTGCGAGCTTTGGCCCCAATGCAACAAAGTATGTAACTTTAAGCATATGTTTAAGTGACTTGCTGAATCAAGGCCTGTGGGAGCTAGCAGGAGTTTGGATTAAGGTTCAGGGCCAAATGGATACCGATGTCAAACTGATGTAAGTGGGCAGCGAATCAGGTCCAAAGGGGTTATGTGAGAGTGTGTGTGCATATGCAGTTCATATTTTACCCAGACCAGTTCACCCAGCCCTATTTAAAATAGTGTCAAAATAGGCCTCAGCCAACACCCCAGATCCAAACACACCTAACCTAGGGGTGTGTTCAAAACACAAATCCAGATGTGAAATTCATAGTTAGCTTCTTTGGGCCAAGCCACTAAGATCTTGCTCCAGCAAAACTCCCATTGACATTAGTGGGATTTTTGCCTAGGTAAGGACTCTGCGTCTCAACATTTATAATAGGATAAACTAAAATGCCAAATTCCCCTAAACCTTGAAAGGTGTTAAAAAGCCAGGTCTGGATCTGAATTTTGCATCTGGAATCCATTCCCATGTACATTGTTATCCCTTTAGATGATAGCAGCTTTTCTGTGCAACATGACTGTGTTTGTGCCAGCTTCTGGCCCAAAAGAATCCATACCCAGTTGCCATGTAATTTTGCATACATCTCCTGTCTGCCACTGAACACAGATCTGGAAGGGAAATACCACTGAAGTATGATATAATACCACTAATACCATGCATAGTATTCTTATAGCACTTTACAGACTGTCCTAGAACAAATCTCATAACCCTCCTGTGAGGTAGATAAGTGTTATTGTCCCCATTTTACAGATGGGAAAACTGAAGCAGAGAGAGTTAAATTACTGCATTTGCCTAAAGCCATATTAGAAGTCAGTGGTACAGCTGGGATTATCACTCTGGAATTCCTGATCCCCTGACCAGTGCTCTATCTGATGCCTTTCCTAATTGTTAAGGGAGGCCTGGCTCCACATGATAGCAGCAGTTCTGAACCCTGCTTTACAGGTGGCACGGTCTTAGAGAATCAAGGATTTAGAGTCACGCTCCCATCGTTCGCTCTTCTGCATTGTGCCAAAGTCCAGCAACACCTGTGGGGCATATAAGATTTCCCTAGTCTTATATGGAAGACCATAAGATGTAGTTGCATGGGCAAAGCCCTGTGGGGAGCCCTGGACTAGAAGAGCAGAGCCACTGCACATCAGGAGTGAGATGCATTAGCAGTGGGGTGGGGGCTTGGACTGAAATGGTGCAGCAAATCAGGACTGAGGTCCATTGGCAATGCTTGGCAGGAGAAGGGGAGGACAATTGCACACCACCTGTCTGAGTCTGACTAGGCCACCACTTTCATGAACATAGACAGTAATACTCCTTGTGGGGTTTAAATTGTTAAATGTGCAGGACCCAATTCATCCCAGAAGTAACCACGCTGACAGCAGTGGAGTTCCACCACAGATGAATGTGACTCACGCAGGCTAACCTCTGACACGTTTGTGATTATTGCTGTGAATCATTGATTTAGTTCTCATCTGATAGAATTTCCAGGTGCCCCAGGGAGCATCATTCTCAAATCTCTGCACTGTATCCACGGAGTAGGATGGGAGGGTCACGTATCTGCCTTTTTATTTTTAGGCACAGTGGTGGGTTTGTCAATACTATGTGCTGCACGCTGCTTTCTGAGCTGTTTGTGGAAGGCAGACATTTCTGCCTGAACAGTTGCAGCACTGCTGAGCTGGGGAGGATGGACCAGTATACAGGTGCCTTATACAGCAGAGAGACAAACACTGGGGGATAGCAGATTAGACTCTGTCAGATGCTAGTAGAAATGGTGGGAATGTTCTGGGGTTTTGGAGGGGGAAGGATGGGGGATTTGTTTCTCCACATCCTTAATCAACATCAAGTCAACCTCATATTTTTAAATTTTTATTGTATTATTTATTTCGGGGGGGGAGGCCAGGGGCTTGAATTTATGACACCTGGCTTTAGCCAGAAGACACTCTCCTCTTTCCCTTCAAAAGAAATCCCAACTGTGTTATTTTGAGTAGTGGGGGTTGGATAATTGCATTTTCCTACAAACTGAAAGATGGGCCCACTTAACTGAAAAAAAACTGTCATAGAATATCAGGGTCGGAAGGGACCTCAGGAGATCATCTAGTCCAACCCCCTGCTCAAAGCAGGACCAATCCCCAGGCAGATTTTTTTGTCCCATATCCCTAAATGGCCCCCTCAAGGATTGAACTCACAATGCTAGCTTTACAAGGCCAATGCTCAAACCACTGAGCTCTCCCTCCCCTCTTTTCTATGATTTGCAAGTTTCCTGCTCAAAAATGCCCATTCTGAATGCAAGCAGTTGCAAAATGTGAATTCTCGCATGTTCACAATTCAAAAACCAGACATTCCTTTGCAGCTTGAGGCAAAAAGTGAACTGGATGAGGCACGAGCAAGATCTCCCAAAACAAAAAAAAAAGCAACAATTTTTGTGTGGAAAAAACAGAGTGGAAAAAAGTCCCTTAAAAACTTATTATTCCCAACCTGAGCCTGCCATTTGCCATGGCAGTGTGAAAGTCAATGGGAACTGATAGGCCAACAGACTGGCCTGTGCATCAGCCAATCAGGATTCTAGTCCCTTGCTTCAGGGTGAGGTTTGTATCTCCATCTTAGAACCGTGCACCATATAAACCACATCCTTTCTCCTATCCAGGTGCACTGCCTAGGAGCTAAGGAGAGTCTCTCTGCTCCTTTATGTCTCCCTGCGCTCAGGCTGCTCTTTACGTCCTGCAGGCCTGCTTCTCAGTCACAAAATCCCACCATATGGCCCCAGGAATTGGGGTCAAGCCCAGTCCCTGAGCCCCAACCAGCTCACCCTGTGACGGCCAGTTTGTCCTCATCTACCCCCTGCTCTTACAGTGCAGTCCTACTGGGAAAGATCTGGTGGGGATCTATGCTCAAGTCAGCACCTTCGTTAGAATTAGAGTAGAGTAGAAAAGCAATGCTGCCCTTTAGGTTTGCTTTTAACTAGTAGCAAGTTGTTAGTTTTATTACCCACATTAACTGAATTCCCAATGCACAATGAAGGTCTTCCACTCTATAGCACCAAAAGCTGCCCCTCAAGAATTCCAATACAAAGATTTGCCTTGTGGTGCTAAACAATATGAGCCCCACAATTTGGAACTTTTTACAAGACCTTGGCCCTGAGTAGAGAATTGACAAGAGACCGTTGATGTCAATGGGAGCCTTTCCACTGACTTTAGTGGGCTGTGGATTAGGCCCTAGACACCAGAGGATGGGAGGTGAGCGTGCAAAAGGAGCTCCACTTACTGTGTGTCTGGCTAGGGGCCAGCCACAGTCGCAGTCTTTGTGCTCCCAGAGCACAAGAACTGGGGATCTAGCACAACCAATGGCACTAGACTTACCAGTAGTGTAGGGTGAGCATGGGGAAACAGCCTGTCTCCACAGCAACCAGCAGAATTGAGCCAGTTCACGGGGAGCTCATGCTCTGCCCCGTTAAAGTTCATTGTGCAGAACCTTCTCTGGCCTGCATTTAGGCCAAGATTTAATGTTGATGTAAGGCAGAATACAAAACACCATGTGAAACCCCAGGCCCCACTGGAGCCAGGATTTCACCCAGGGTGTGTGTGGAGTGGGTCACAGGCACATGCTTAAGAGTGTGGTCCTGGTGCCTCCAGCACAGGAGAAATACACAAGTGCCCCTGCACAAATCCCTGGAGTGTGCAGCAGCTCTTATAAATTCAAGACAGTGAGTTTTGTTGGATGTAGATCAGACCTAGAACAGGAGGGTGTATCCAAAGAAGCACAGGTTCAAATACTGCTCACACCACTAGGCAAACTTGTACCCAAAATGTCACATGTGCCTCAAGAATGGGCTCCCAGAGCATGGTTTCTTCTGGTCTAGCCACAGAGAAGGACCTGGCCCTCTTCTCTGCAGCATAAGTGGTGTTCAGATCACAGTGCAGTTATGAAGACTGTGAAGTGAAAGTCTTCTGATCATGAAGTCACACGATGTTTGAAGCCTCAGAGATCCAACTGTCTCCACACACACTTTCATATTTATAAAGAAAATGGTGTTTTTAGCAGTATGTAACGGCTGCCTCCTCTGGCATGGATGAGGGAGCTTCCTTGTTCCCTTTTTGTGGCTGTCATGCCTTGGGGGTGGGGAGGCCTGTCTAAGAGCTCCAGTTCGGGGACAGGATTCCTGATTGTGTGCTGACCCAATGGAACAAGGTCAGAATGCTTCATTAGGGAAAGGATCTTTTTTCTATGAGACATGAGCATCTGGGATTCAGGCCAGAGAAGATTCTTACATGGAAGTGAGATAGAGATGGCCTTTCCACCCATAAAGAGACTGGGCACATGAAGTTCTGAAATTAATTCAGAATTTTATGCAATACTAATGGGAGCTGCTGGTATTTACTTGCCTTTGTGTTAAATAAAAGGATGCATTCAAACATGAGAATGCACAGTGGCTGACACTCTGTGATTCACAGCATCTGCTAGATGCTGCAAGGTATGGGACACTTTCTGTGCAGGAGACATACCGTCTTGTAATAGAGACTCTCTGTGACCCCTGCAGAAGCTCCCAGAATCTGTGCATTCCTCTTTGCTCAGTACAGCATTGTAACACTGATTTGCTCTGATTCCACTAGAATCTCCTAGAATCTGCAGCTGTCTGTGTGCGGGGACATTGCGCTGTAAAGCAGACACCTTCCTACAGATATGATGGAATTTGCAAGCTCCTCTCTTTAAGGGACAATGTACTGTACCACAGATTTCTTGTGGTGCCCACAGTCTCATGATATTAAAAAACTCTTCCTGCTGGAGACACTCCACTTGTAATGCAGATAGTTCCTGAAGGATCTCATCAAATCTGTAAGCCGCTCTCTGTATGGACATTGCATTGCAATGCAGATTCTGTCAGATCCCGCAGGAATCACAAATCCACATCTGCAAGGACATTCACCTGTAATACAGCTACCAAGGGATTCCTGCAGTGTCTCATGCAAACCCCTCTGCTTCTTTTCAGATCATTCTGATAGAGTTCACGGAAAGCTGCTCAGGCCCTGCTGTGTAAAATACACTGTGACCCATCACTACGTTTCTGAATCTTCCTCTCCATGGCAACACATTGTGATGTCCCAGGTGTAGGATGCCTCGTGGCATGCTGTGTGCAGGGAAGCTTTGTTGGGAAAACACTCTGTCGAACATACAGGGCATGGTTTTAGCTCAACCCTTTTTTCACTAGGGAGCTTGAGGCAGAAAGTGCAAAGTGAAGAAATGCATTCCGAGAAAAAGAAAAAGAATTGCTGAGCATCTGGAAGAAGAATGAGAAGCCATAAAGTGGGAGATTTAAATAGGCTTGAAATTACACCGAATTGAAGTTGCGTGTTTTAGCCAAGTACCAGAGCTATCCAATACACAGCAGCTCCTAAGTGTTGTAAGCAGGGTCGGAATGAGCTCTCCTCACAGTGTCTTTCATACAATTTCCATCCCAGAACACTGAACAGAATTAATAAATAAGAAGTCAAGGGAGAAATTAAGAAGCACAGGTGATGGAGAAGAGAGGTTTTCTGATGGGATTTGTGACTAGATGGAATGGAGTGGAGAGATACAGAAAAGCTATTCCAGACAGCTGCAGAGAAGGCAGCTCTCACACTAACCCTGCAAAGATGATAATTCTAGGGGAGTGATGGGAACGGGAAGGGGGAATACAGGGAAGCAAGGTGCATAGGGTTGCTGGAACAAAAGAAGGAGAATGTTGAATCTTAACTCCCTGCCCTTTCTGCATTTGACAAATATTAGGCTGGAATTCTATGTAATTATTACAGGATCGTGATTGTTTCCTCAGGGCTTTGTTTGGAAGAGGTGAGAGTTCACAGAATACCCTTTGGAACCTCCCAACTCTGTGATCAGAGGACTTCCACCGCACTGCCATGCCCCCGCGTGTGCAGCACACCCGGCTGTTGCTAGGCTTGCCTTGTTAGTTCTGCTTGTTCAGCTGATTCAAGATTTTATTTTTTTAAATAAAGTCCAACCTCCCTTTGATCTGCTTCCCCTGCCCTCATTGCCCCCTCCTTCTCCCATTGTACACCCCCCCACCACATCCAGTCGTTTTGTTCACCTCACTAAACAGTGCAGTCCCAGTGCCATATTCATGACATGTGAGCTAGAATTCTTTGTACCATCTCTTGTGCTGTTTCATAGGGAACTGAACCTATGATTTATGTGAAGCCTCTGGCATTTGAAGAGAGAAGGGTAAGGGTCACGTGCAACCTAAGACAACTGTTGGTGACTGTGAAGAGAGTGGGCCCAGCCCATAAAAGCTTGGACCACAGTTTCCCCAAAGTTCAGGGGTGTTGGTATCCTGGCCCATTACAGGGACAAGAGCCAGCTGCAAGGGCCCATCTCTAGTGATCAGCCACCAGGATAAAAGCCTTGCACTACAGAAAGGAGGTTAAGGATCAGGAATCAAAGGCTTACAGCGTACATATCTATACTCAGAAGTCTTGAATAAGAACAATGATTTAGAATATCTTTTAGTGGCCATTTTCAGGACATTAAAATGGCAAAAGAATTCAGAAAGGGGCCTTTAGGGCCAGCATTTCAGTCTAGCCACTAATCTTGGACTTGCAATTGTGCACATGCACAAATTAGCATATAATTTTTGACTCTTTCTATGTTTTGTTGCTCACAAATACCTGGATATGTGTGTGAAAAACTGAGTAGCTGGACAATGCCATCCGAGCCTTTTGTGTGAATGTGAAAAAAAGCACCTGCAGGAGGGAAGATGGCCTAGTGGTTAAAGTGGGACATTCTAGGTTTTGTTCACAGCTCTGGGAGCGGTACAGCCGTGTCAGAGGAGCTGCTGGCGTGGGGCCACCCAGCATGTTCTTCTGCTCCTTTTGCCACTGTGGTCCGGAAAGCCCTGATCTCCCAGAAACCACAGCGGCGAAAGGGCAGCCCCACACCGGCAGCTCCTCTGGAGCAGCTGTACTGCCTGCAGCCTGGCTCCAGCCCTTCCACGCAGCTGCATCTCTGGCACAGTGGGAGGAGGACAGAGCCCCCACCCCAGGTAACAAGGGATGGATGTGGATCAGGGCACAGGGAGAGCATGGGGCAGGGCGGGGAGGAGTCACATGGGGAGGTCACATGCCCCCCCTTTGTGTCCCTCCTATGAGTGCAGTGTACTGGCAAGAAATGATTTCTATTTGCACCACTGCAGTAAAGTGTCCCCGCTTGTTAAGAAATCCTCACACTGTAAATAAAGATACAAACAAATGAATTTGTACAAACTTTTCTAAATTAAATTTCATGTTGGACTTTGTGTAAATGTTTTAGCATTTGGTCTGTCATTTGAGTCACTGAGTGGAACGATCACTGTCCACACTGGTGGACTGGGCACTTCAGCCCAGACCCTTAAAGCTATTTTTAGGCACCTAACTCCCATTGGAGTCACCCTTCATCAGTCTGTGCACACACGTGCACACACACACGCACACGACCAGACAAATCTGAGTGCGATACTGAGTCAGAGAGAATTCAGATTAGCACTTGGTACATACAGACAGCTGTGTGGAGGCCAGGCCTGAGACAGCAAGAGTGCCACATGTCATGATTGAGGTACATTGTCAGCAGCATAAGACGCTTGCACAACAACTGCCTTCATTATTCCCAGCTGAAGTCAGTCTGATCGGTCATTCACTTTCAGGAGCAATATTCACTCACTCACTAAATCAATCAATAAAAAAGGGAGGAAAAATAATCATAGCATGTATTTTATATATGCCAGCTAGCACAGAGGATCAAGGTACAAGGGGACTGTTTGATTCCTGATGTTCCTAAGCCTTCAAATGACTGGTTATTTTTGCACCATATGGCTACATCCACTCAAAAAAAAATGCCCTAGATATTAGAGACAGCAACCAATGAGCTTAGGAGGACGAGCACATATAGTAACCATTTCTAAAGGGTTAACACAGCTTCTGCAGCCTCCAGAGTAACAAAGCTATTGCTAGATTCTTGTTTTTGCAGCCCCCAGAAAATGGACACTGGAGGGATGTAACATGTTACATTATCCAGTGCAGTGGCTTAATTACTAAGCAAAGTGCTTATCCCTCGACCTCACGGTCAGGGATTTATCTCTCAACAAATAACTCAGCCAGCGTTTGGAACATGCTTGAAAAGCTAAACTCTCAATGTCAGCCAACAATCTATAGGCTTATCACTGTCACTAGAAGCACAATTTAAATGCACAGTTTGGCTTTCCCCACCTTCCCTCAGCATCCTCCCGGAAGATAGCCTGGGATAAGCAGGAATCCAGCCTGACACACCCAGCTCCACCTTGCAGGGCTGCCAGTCTTGGGCAGCTAAGTGTATTTGGCACTGTGTTGTAAAGGAGAACATTACACAGGAAGAAGGTCATGAGGTATTAACCAAGCACTCAGTCAGGACGAGAGAACAGGGCCCTTTAAAAACTCGTTGACAGAATTACTTGTCAATGCTCAGTAAATTCATTTTGCGCTCATGGAGTGCTCCTAAGTGCTGCAATTTTGGAGAAGATGCACTGACTGAGGTTTGGTCCCTGCTTTATGTGCAAAGCCAATTCAGTCTTAGGTACGGAGGTGCTACCAGGAGAATCCCCTCCAGCCTCTTTATACTGTTCCTTCAGGTAACATCCTTTTAAAATGAGATGCTTCATCTCTTCTCATCAGGTTTCCCCCAAGAAGAGGTTTAGCCATCAATCAGGGTAGATAAAAAAAAGATTTTAATTGACTTTTTTAAAATAAAAAAGAATCAGATTCTTAAAAATTTAAATTAAATGCAGGTTAATTCTTACAACTAAATCTATCTGAAGCTATGACAGCCTATGTTAAGGCCTAAATTTATTATAATCTATCAAAAATATTTAAAAGTTAAATTTTAAACAAATATTAAACAGTGCATATTTGCTGCCAAGTTTTAAAGAAAATGAAACCATTGAACTGGCAGAAGTCACTAGCTAAGCATCAGAAACCTGAGTTTGTTGAAGTGCTAAACCAGCTTTTGAAGCAATAGCCTCTTCTGAAGGTGCAATGAGAATATTTTCTTCATTTCAGTTTATTCAACTAGTTCAGTTTAATGACTAATTCATTCAAAGTTAAGAAACCAATTATGAGTTGAAAAAGCAGATAACTTTGTTTTCCATTCCCAGTCTATGAATAAAAAGTAGGTGTGAGAGAATGAAATCTACTAGTTCTAAAATCTTGAACAGCATGGTGACCAGAAACAGTCAATTCACTAACTACAGATAATACTTCCTTTGTTTAATAAATCAATTAGTTTTGATAAACTTTTTGATTTTTTTTCTTATGTAGCCAACTGATTTAAGGGTAGTTTTAACTAGTTAAAAAAATAAATGCTATTTTGTGTATTTTTAACTGAAGTCAAATTTCCATCCAAATAGAGCTTGACACAAATCACAAGTAACAAATTAATCCCCATCTATTAAGTAAGAGATGCCTTACTGAACATTTTCTAACATAATTAAAAATGTAAACATTAAGAATCTGAATAAAGTTAGGCTATATTATTGCTTAAATAAATGTGTATAGTTTAGTATATCCACCTGGAGAAGGCACCACATTTGGTGTAAAGGCTGAATTTAGTTGCAAATCAATATGTTTTCAAGGTTACCAACCAATGAGAATCAACCTTTCTTTAGGAAAATAACTAAAAAGTACAAATGCAAAACAAGATTAAAATCAATTATTAAAATCAAGGTTTCCTGCTTGCTGATTTAAATGACTTTGATTTAAATCAATCCAGCCTGCCCTTCATCACACATCTCCCTTCTATTGTTCTTTAAACTCATCTTGTTTTAGTGCTTTGGAGAGCCATCTACTAGGTTCTGTGAGGACCTATGTGAAATAATGTCTGGCGCCCGCATCCAGCTCTCCCTTTCTCTACTTACCAAAGACCCCACCCTCTAGATGCCTCCTGACGGCAACAGTTGCCTCTTTTCCCCACACGTGTGCAATTCTCAGTGGCCTCAGTTGATGCCACTCACATCCACAGACTTACACACGGGTCAATGATTCCAGGAAGAAGAGCTGGAAGCCCAACTTTCTAAGCAGGGCGGCTGCCTGAAAAGACAGTTGAGGAATTCCGTAACCTAGTCTATAGAAGACAGAACTGCAAATGGGAAATTGGGGTTGGTTCTCTGATTGGCGTGTTGGGGCAGTGTGTGTGTGGGGGGTAGGGCGGAAGGGGGATCCTGAAACAGCAGGGCCCCATAAGATAACATAGGTCTAAGGCTGCTGCTCCCTTAGCTCTCTTGGGCAATAGGAATAAGATTTAGATATTTAAACAAAAAATTAGAGGGAACATTGCTGGGCCACTTGAACAAGCTGCATGGAGCTCGAATGGGACTGATGTGGTTATTGTAAACAAAGGTTCTTTTCTCTGGTCTCTGATGTCTTACAAGGAGGACAAAGAGCCATAGCTCCCTCCAGTAGAAAATTGAAAGCTTCATGTTTTCCACTTGGCTACTCCTCTCCTGATTCCTCCCCCCCCCCACTTTTCCAGCTGCCTTTAGGGAAAATAGGAGACACTTAATACATTTCAATATTGTTCTTGGGATATTTTTTGTCCTTCTTGAAGTGAATCTGGACAATGGCAGGCTCAAGTTCAAGGACTGTCTCCCTTGCAGCCGGCCTGGATTCTTTATGACTTCTATTCATTATCCCTTGCACAGTCGGTGTGGCTGCAGTCCCGCCCCTGTAGCACACACTGCCATGAAAGAGGCCAAACACCTCAGATATTTTTACCAAACTAGAAGCTTGGCAAATTCCTCAAAAATGTGAGTGTCAGATAGAATGCACCTCTTACCTTATGCTTTTGGTCCATCTGCTTTTTGGTCCATTTGTTTGTTTATTCTCTGTGTACAGGCCGTGTAACTGGGCCTAGGCCCCAGCCCCTGAGCAGGGAGCTGAGACAGGTCTGTTTTTTGGTACCTTGGTAAAGGTCACAAGGCTCTGACCATTGGAGCTTTGTTTGAAGTATCTAAGTGGTTAATCGCTGCCTGGTGGCGAGGGGTGGAGCTGAGCTGAACTAAGCAGGGAGACTTGGTATAAAAGGTCACTTGCTAAGCAAACTTGAGGGCTGCAATCAGGGGCAGGTAATAGGAGAGTTTCAGAATGAGCGTGAGAGTTTCCTTCCATGTTCAGCTCCATGTGAAATATCAAAATGGAACAGTGCTGGTGATCTGCAATGGCTGTGCAATGTTTTCTTTCCTACCGGAAGCCAGAAGGGACTTCCTGTGCATGAAGTGCAAGATGGTGGCTGTGCCAGAGGACATGGAAGTCTCTTCCCTTGGGTTGTCATAACTAGCATTGGGACCATTACCTTATGATGTCAATGTTCCTTTCTCCAGAGCCATCATCTCCATCAAACCCAACCAGCCCTTGGGGGTGTCTCCTCTCATTGCATTGTCTGCTTTTCACCTCTTTCCCCTGTGAGGAATCCCCTCATCCTAATCTCATCAGTTCCTGGGAAAACTTCCAGTCTCGCCCAATTATTACAGGGGAGGCTAAGTTCAGGGCCATGAGTTCTGTCTGTGGGATTCTGCAGTGTTAGCTGGACTTGCCTCATGGTGTATGGATGTAAATCCCCACAGATGCGTTGAAGGAATATAGCGCCCAAAGGTTCTCCCTTGCTCCCAGCCAGGTGTTCTCTGACCATTGTCTGACTACAGCCCAAGTATACTAAGTCTTGGATTCTGACTCCATTAATCTGTACTGGGACCACCCGTCTCCCCCATCCCCTTTTGTTGGCTCTGGATTTGGCTAGCCAGAGCTGTCTATAACTGCAGACAGTCCATATAGGGACAATTTTGTCTGAAGTAGCCTGGCTGTCCTCATGCAAAAAAGTTGCCTGCTAGGGGAGGTGCTTCAATTGTTTGGGCTCCCACGCTCAATGGTGTTTCTGTGGGGAGGACCTTCATGGAATTATAGAATATCAGGGCTGGAAGGGACCTCAGGAGGTCATCTAGTCCAACCACCTGCTCAAAGCAGAACCAATCCCCAACTAAATCATCCCAGCCAGAGCTTTGTCAAGCCTGACCTTGGGCCATGCTGGAACCATGCTCCTGTCCCATATCTCCATGTGGGTAAACTCCGGTGGTCAGTCATTGCTCAGTTAGTCCTGTCACCTTGGGAGTGGGCAGCCAGGTTTCTCTTGTGCTTCCCGTCCTCCATTTTCCTCTACTTGTCTGAGTTGGCCAGTCTCTCCCTAGGCAAACACACTGACTTTTACTCCAAAGCCATTGGGGAATCCATCACTATCACCTGAGTGACAGCCAAACAACACTCACACACTTCAGAAGCAACGTGAAAACATTGACTCTACACTGTGCACTGTCCTCATTACATAGGCACACCAGTTTGGATATGTACAGCACAAAATAGACCAGAAACTCCCAAGCTTCACACCTCAAAATTGGTTAGAGTTCACACTATAACCCAGAGTAATTCCCCTCTGACAGGAGGTGTCCAGTTGCAATACGTGGGGTTTGGCTACACAAACTCACAGTTACATGGCTGATCTCTCCGCTACAGTGCTCTGGTCTGAGCTAGCTGCTTCTCTTCGGGTAGCTCCAGTTTTGTCCAACTGGAGTACCTCCTTCTGAGCAGCTGTGGTTTGGTCCAGTCTGGCCTTATATCCTTTGTATCTGGCCTATTTCAGCTACACGCCCCTGGGCAAAACTGGTCTTTTCCAACCCAGCTTCTCCTAAGGACAGCTCCAGCTAACTTTTTTCAGGACAGCGTTTCTGCCACAAGAACTGGCTCCCCAATACATTAAGCCCATGACTACCTTAAAGCAAAATCTCTTTTGTTGGCTTTTACCTGATGGACTTCACCCTCCTGCAGACCTCAACATGTTAGGGTGACAAGTCTGGACAAGAGCACGTTCTCGCTGAATCAATAGCCCATAGCAGCCTAAAGCTGAAGAAGCCAATTACAAAGTGAAAACAACATTACTGCCACTGAAAATCAGGAGCTTGGCCAATGCGCTGCTTATGCAAATCAGCAAACAGTTTATTCATTTCCTTCTCATCTCTGTACATAGGGCTAACGATGTTAAAACTTTCAGTAAAGGCAGGGCCAAAACTTTTCCCGTACCTATACTGGACACCTGCAGTCAAACATCTTGCTTTTATTACTTTCCAGCACCTTGTTTCTGTCAATGGATTGTCTGTTGTCTGCTTAATGTGTAAGCTCTTCTGGGTAGGGACTGTGTCTTAATCTAGCCGGTCTATACAAAGCCTAGCCCACTAGATGTTTTACAAATCATTAATGATAAACCCCTGGGTGCTTCTGTTGGCTGCCACCCCTCAGCCCCTGCTGGGGGTGGGGGGCTCCTGTTCCAGATGGGGAATGTGCATAGATGGCAGAAGCTTACTTTGAATGGGGGGGGGGAGGTGCCCACTGAAACCTAAATGTACTGAGCATTGTACTAAGATACCAACTCTGTATGCCACGCAAGGCCCATTTCCTTCTATATACAACACATCCCACTCTGCACTCCTCAGACCTGTGCCCACCAAACCACTCCTCAAATGGGGGCAGGGAGGTTGGGGTGTCAGGGTGCGCACGCCGCATGGGGAACAGGAGGAGTTGGGGCAGCAGGGCAGAAGAGGGAGGTTGGGGCGTCAGAGATAGGAGAGGGAGTAGGGTTGCTACTCTGTATGGGAGCAAGGGAAGCTAGTGAGATATGAGGGAAAGGGGGAGGGAAAGCCAGTTCCAGGCTGGAAAGTGGTTTTAGCATCTGCTTTCTCACTGGGGTAGCTGCTCCCATCACCTCAGTTCTTACCCGCTCCCCTGGCCTGATCCCAGGTTCTGTGGCAGCTACTCCAGCTCCTCTGGGGCCTGCTCTCGCCTCTGCCCCCATATGTGCATGCAGCTTACAGAGAACATTGGTCTCCAGAATGTGTGATGGAACAGCTTGTTTAAGAACATTAACATGGCGGGGGATGGAAACATAGATCAGCCCCCATGATCTTTCAGTGGGGGCAAGTGCCCCTGCAATGGACCCTTAGTTCCACTGCCCCAGGAACCTGTCTAGGATCATGCCGGTCCAGTCAGCATTAGGAATCCTACTCAGTCCAGGAGACAATTCCACAATTCCTGGAAGTGCAGCTCCAGCCTCTAGCCCACCCTCTTCCAAGTTACGATTCCCATTCCCCACAGACCAGCTGGGCAGTGGCTTCTCAGGGTCAGGGTGAAAAGGGAACAACGCAGCATAGGCAGCACTCTCTGCTTCCATATCCTCCAGGCAGGATCCACCAGATCTCTATTCCTGCCACCAGAAGTGGAGTCAAATCCTGCTCTCTGTTTCACTCACACAATCCCATTGACTTTAAAGAACCTAGCTATAAATCAGTATGAGATTATTGGGCTCAACACAGGGATAAATGGGTGATATTTAATGGCCTGTGTTTATGCAAGAGGTCAGACTAGATGATCTAGTGGTCGCTTCTGGCCTTAATCTCTATGAAAAATCTATAAAGATTAGACAGATTGATTGAAATGAAAGCAGAATCTGAATCATCTTCAGATATAGCATTCCATCCGAAGATGATTCACTCCCTACTTCCTTCCTATTGTCTCCTCCTGGACCCCGCAGCTGTGTATCTAGTGCTGCTTCATATAGAAATGAATCAAACGCTTTATTCAGGAAAGATGGGGCCAAGAAATCAGCTCTGCCACTATATTTAGTCTCTGTCATGGGGAATGGGGGTGGACCAGGACTACAGGCATGGCAAAAGCTGACCCATTTCCCATTAGAAAGGAGACAGGATTCGTTTTATTGTTCCCTGGGGCCCAGGATTATTAGGAGTGCAACTGATTTGCTGCTTCCAAACATTTGGGACCAGTAGTAAAAAGCAGCATATCGTCCTATAGATCCTCTCCCTCACTGCCCTTCTGTGTTAATTAACCAGAATGCACCAAATAATGTCTTTTCCTCCTTCTGAACATGCAGCCAGTGGTTTTACTTTGGTAGATACTGCACTGCAACCGTAACAGGCCAAAAACAAGTACCTTTGCAAAACAGCCCCAGCCTACTCAGCATCTCAAAAGCATGAAATCTTCCTTCAACACCCAATCCAGTTCCCCTCAGCACTGTTGCCATAGAAACCCAACTGTTTCCCCACCACCACCACCATACGCATACATAGTCTCCTACCCCTTCACACACATTCTGAAGGGAACCAATTATCTTGTATTTTGTTCCAAGTAACACTCAGAGATGCTAAAACACCCTTGATGCATGTGTGAGGCAAAATTTTTCCAGCGTTCTTAATATGAAGGTTGTTGTTTTTGCAACTCCATGTGTACACAAAAAAGAAATCAGTTACAGGAAGTGGAAATCCTGACACCAGATCTTTCTACTGGTCTTATTTATGTGAAATTATTGCTGGCGAAAGATGCTGGCTTGACAGCCCTGGAGATTCAAATTCTATTTATCCACAAAACAGCAGTGGCACCAATTCAGATATTTCTTGAGTAGGGTGGAGGGGTAAGTTCTGGTCCTTCCCCATCCTTGCCAGCAGGGACCCCATTGTGGTCCCCGCTATTCCGCCTGACCACACACACAGAGGGATGGCAGATCTCCCTCAGCCAGGGGGGTCTCCCCTCTCTCTTACCATGCCACACATGAACTGGTGCCACCAGTAGTTGAGTTCTTGATGTCTCCCCTGAAGTCTGCTGTACAGGAACAAAAAAGAACTAGATAAGTTCATGGAGGATAGGTCCATCAATGGCTATTAGCCAGGGATCCAACACCATGTTCTGCATGTCCCTTGCCTCTGTGTGCCAGAAGCTGGGAATGGGTGATAGGGGATAGATCACTTGATAACTGCCTGTTCTGTTCATTCCCTCTGGGGCACCTGGCATTGGTCACTGTCGGCAGACAGGATACTGGGCTAGATGGACCTTTGGTCTGACGCTGTACGGCCGCTCTTATGTTCTTAACAGATTCTCCGTGCATGAGGTCACAGTGCTATTTGGCCCAGCCACCTCTCCATCTGGACAAAGGAGTTGATGGGCCAAATTTCGGTGGTGTTGTGATCATGCAGCCAGAGCAATGCTCCGAACCACTACAGCATCAGCTATAGTGATTGGGCACAGGACCCCTGCCTGAAAGTGATTGGTCCATGTGTACCTCCCGCCCTCACTTTGAGCTTGTGCAGAAAAGCCTTTTGTCACCTGGGTAAATCACTGCAAAACAGGTACAGTACAGAGAGTGACAGTTCATGCTTCCTTCATGCTGGCCTGTCAATGTGCTGTAATAACCCCAACCTGCAGGGCCCAGCTCTGTGAGTGGATAAGAAGGTCAGGCTCCATGACACATTGATCTCTAGTACCAAGACTGCCCATAGCAGAGTGAGCATGTATTCTACAAAATCAGGTTTGTCCCAGTGTGTCTCTCAGCTGTACAAAAAGCAGTGCCACAGTGGGCTCTGGCCACCTAAAGGAGCTCTCACCAAGCTGGGCCAGCGGAACCTACAACGGGTTGGAAGATCACATATGTACCTCAAGTGGGGACTTCTGAGGCACCATGGTAATGAGCACCATATAAAACTTGGACAAATGGATCACTCCCTAATGAGGCCAGTCACAAATTGAGAACTTGCCCTCCACCATTGCATCACAACATCTCCCAAATCAGCTCCCCACCATTGAGCTCTCAAGGAGTCCTCAAGCCAACACTTCCCAACACATGAGGAGAAGGTCAGAGTGGGAGAGAGAAGGGTGAGCACTATATTCTCTTTCCCTCAGCCATTACCAAAATCCTCCATTGCACCCCTTCCTGACTCCAGCCCTGCACCAACACCTCCCTCTCGCAAAAGCCGTCCTAGTTTGTCACAGTCTGAAGATCACCTTAGTGTCAGTTGCAGCAACAGTGTTTTTTGCAATATGGAACCGGAATGAAACTCACCAACACATTTCACAGAGGCCACTGAAAAACTGGTAGCATTGCTAGGCCACGACTGCCCTGAAATTGCTTTTTGTTGTTGTTGTTCAGATGCCAAATGGGCATTAACATGAATACAGAATTAGTTGGTGCCTTTTTCAGGATTGTTTCCCTAAGCACTGCTTTCTCACTGGAATTGATCCTTTATTCATTAACAAGGGAACCGCAGGAACTATCATTGTTACAGCTCTATAATTATTTCCCTTCTAAATCATTCATTTTTTTCAGGCTGAAATTTTCCAGGTCTGGTCTCTGCCTGATGGGACATGGTTCTAGAGAGTAAAAAATGATATGACCATTTTTGAAAATGAGAAGATTTCTCCCCTTCCTTTTCCATAAATTATGAAGTAATTCTTGTGATTTTTTTTTAAATAGCTGTAGCACCAAACCTCACCCAGAGGAGAAGAAGAAGTTGACATTTGACAGGGAAATATGAAATATAGTGACTCAGAGAAGGAAAATCCTTTTGAGTGTTCTGATTAAAACGGGGGGTTGTTCGGCCAAGTTATGAAGGTTTGAAAATTGCCTTCCACACACGTTTTGCACTGAATTTTCTCACTGAGCTCATAAAAAACCCAGTTCTGCAAGGTGCTGAGCAACTTGTGAAGGTGCTGAGTGCATCAGCTCCAGGAGATGCACAGCACCTTGTAGGCTTTCACACCGCAGGTTTGTGTGATGAGCCGTGAAAGCTCTAGTGAAGATGCATAGTGAATGCTGCACCGCATTGGGTAGATAATTCTATGAATTCCATGCATAAAATGTTCAATTCTGAAGGCTTTATGTGCTAAGTGCATAGCAGTTTCCAGGCAGGAATCTAGTACCATTAAAAATGCATGAGCAGCTGTATGCATTTTTCTACAGGTTTTTGCCTCAGCTCCTTTACATCCAACAAGGTAAAAGTTGACTAGCTTTTAAGCTCCACAGGAGAGGGGCTCATTCCTAGGAACTGACCATTCCTCTCTGTCATGTTTTCTCATACACACCGAAACAAAGCAAATCATGCCAAGGTGATGTTTATTTCAGCCTAAGGAAAACAGTAACAACAAGCAGAGAAAGAACTAATGTAATGTCTCTAGGGTTGGAGGAAGAAATGGCGGCTTACTCTGTCACAGTCTACATCTGAACAGCCTTAGGTGCAGTATAAGAATCTATATAGACAGCAAAGGTTAAAGCAGGTTGAAACAGGAGGGGACGCTGTCATCACACCAACGAGGAGGGGGAAATGTGAGTAGGACCGCTTCTTACCCAAGCCAGGGAGAGGAAGGGGAATTTTCCCTCTGCTTGTAGCAGAGGAGGATGTACATTAATCTCTGAAACACAAAATGGCATGTGATTAAGTGAAATCTCAGTTTTCTAGCTGCAGGGCTGCAGAGGAAAGCTTGAAAACCAGAAGACAAATAAAAAGAACTCCAGATGTATTTTTTATAAATCTCAAGATTTTTAAGCTAATTTCATGACCTTTGGGGCCTGACTTGTGATTTTTTAAATGTTTGGGACTGACAGTACTGCCTCCCCTATACTTGAAGGTTCAGTACACAGAAAACAGAATTACTTTTTTCAGTTACATATCTCAGTGGCCAGCCAAATATGTCCACATTGTGAAATATCTTTCTTCTTTCAAAGACGTTTCTTTTAAAAAGCCAGAGAGCATTAATATTTCATAACTAAGCATCCAAATGTCAAGAAGTGAAAAAAGGTAGGTAGAATGTGCAACCTTAAGACTGCCCCCTTGTGTGTGTGCGCACACAATAATACAATCAGACTGCGGTAATTGCATGAGCAACACTTTTTAAAAACACTACAATATCCGATATTTTTCCGTATCCTCAGATATATAGGCGTGACATCTTAAAGTACTGTCTATTCTATGTGTGCCAGCAAACAGACTCCATAAAAGCAGGGCCAAATTAACTACAAGATACAGTAGGCCTGTGTCTAGGGCCTCCAGTTCTGACTGCCATCCTGTGCTCCAGTAGGGAAGGAGGATCTCCACATGACTCCTCAGGAGCAGGAGTTCACACAGAGCCCTCTACTGGGGTGAAAAGAGGAAGAACAAGAGAACCCTCTGCTTCCACCTACATGCTCCTGCTGATGTCCCTGGACTGGTGCCTGGCCACCTGCCAATAGGGTGACCAGATATCCCGATTTTTTAGGGACAGTCCCGATATTTTTTTGGGGGGGGTTATGAGAGTTCCTATTACCCCCCACCCTTGTCTCAATTTTTCACACTTGCTATCTGGTCACCCTAGCTGTCAGCCCCTGAGGTCTTTGCACAGGAGGTCTGACCAGGTATCTGTCCTCCTCACCTGGCAGGATTGAAGGGGATCCTGGAGAGACCCTAGTTTGCCTGAAGACAGGAAGTGATGGGACAGAGAGGAAGGAGGCCTCAGCCAGTCTGATGAAAAGCAGTGGCAGCCCACTCCTCCAGTCCAATAGCTGGCTCTTGTGTGGGTGGCCCATGTGATCACCAGCCCAAGCTTTGGCAGGGCCACAGTGGGAGCAGAAGTGGAGTCACAACACAGGGATATGGCCAGGGGGCCCCTGTGTAGGGATATACCTAGGGTGACCAGGTGTCTGATTTTCAACCAGAACACCTGGTTGAAAAGGGATCCTGGTGGTTCCGGTCAGCACCGCTGACCAGGCCATTGACTATCCAATTGGTGGCACCACACAGTGGGGCTAGCAGGCTCCCTGCTAGCATCTGCGCCGCGTAGCTCCTGGGAAACAGCCAGCATGTCCTCCCTCTGACTCCTATGGGTAGGGACAGCTAGGGGGCTCCGCACACTGTTCCCGCCCAAAGTGCCACCCCACAGCTCCCATTGGCCAGGAATCTGCTACCAATGGGAGGTGCGGGGGCAGTGCCTGGGGATGGGCACCCAGAGCCGCCTGGCCAGCACCCAGAGCCGCCTAGCCGTGCTGCTATGTAGGAGCTAGAGAGGGGACATGCCGCTGCTTCCAGGAGCTGCTTGAGGTAAGTGTCCCCCAGCCTGCACCCCTGACCCGCTCCCAGGCCCCAACCCCCTGCCCCAGCCCTGATCCCCCTCCAACCCTCTGAAGCCCTCAATTTCAGCCCAGAGCACCCTCCTGCACCCCAAACCTCTCATCCCCAGACCCACCCCAGAGTCTCCACCCCCAGCCAAAGCCCTCACTCCCCCCACTCCAATCCCTTTCCCTGGCCCTGATCCCCCTCCCACCCTCTGAACCCCTCGATCTCAGCCCAGAGCACCCTCCTGCACCCCAAACCTCTCATCCCCAGACCCACCCCAGAGTCTGCACCCCCAGCCAAAGCCCTCACCCCCCCACACTCCAATCCCCTTCCCTGGCCCTGATCCCCCTCCTGCCCTCCGAACAGGGGCGGCTCTACCTTTTTGGCCGCCCCAAGCAGTCAGGCGCGGGAGACGCCCCGGGAGCAGCGGACCTCCCGCGGGCATGACTGCAGAGGGTCCGCTGGTCGCGCGGTTCGGCTGGACCTCCCGCAGCTGCGGACGGTTCGCAGGTCCGGCGGCTCCGCTTGAGCTGCCGCAGGCATGCCTGCGGGAGGTCCAGCCGAGCCGCGCGACCAGCGAACCGTCCGCAGTCATGCCTGCGGCAGGTCCAGTCGTCCCGGGGCTCCGGTGGACCTCCCGCAGGCATGACTGCGGCAGGTCCGCCGGCCCAGCCTGCCGCCCCCCCGGGAAAGGGCCGCCCCACGCGCGTGCTTGCCGCGCTGGGGTCTGGAGCCGGCCCTGCCTCCGAACCCCTCAGTCCCAGCCCAAAGCACCCTCCTGCACCCCAAACCCCTAATTCCCAGCCCCACTCTAGAGCCCGCACCCCCAGCAGGAGCCTTCACACACTCCTGCACCCTACCCCCCTGCCCCAGCCTGAAGCCTCCTCCTGCACCCTGAACCCCCTCATTTCTGACCCCGCCCAGAACTGGCACCCCTAGCTGGAGTCCTCAGCTCCTCCCGCACCCCAACCCCCAGCCCAGTGAAAATGAGTGAGTGAGTTAGGGTAGGGGAGAGCGAGTGACAGAGGGAGGGGGGATGGAGTGAGCAGGGGTGGGGCCTCAGAAAAGGGGCAGGGCAGGGGTGGGGCTTCTGGGAAGGGGTGGGGCAGGGGCAGGGCAGGGGTTTCGGTTTTGTGTGATTAGAAAGTTGGTAACCCTAGATATGCTACAAAGCTAGTTTAGTCAGACCTGAGACTCAAGCTCAGAATCTAAATGTGGCTCAGATCTGGGGTATTATTGGTGGGACGTGGCCCCACCAGCTGTAATAATCCACCGCCCCTAGAGAGAGGCTCGGCTATCTGCACAATTACAGGCAGTGGGACAGGAGGGACCTTGTACCTTTCATAGACACTCCTGTGTAGATGCCCTGGTAGAGTAGAGAGCTGGATACATGTGAATCCCAAAGCTCCAATTATCTTTCGTTCCATTGGATTTCTACTGTTAGGATTTTGCTTGTGGCTAGGAGTTGGGAATAGGAATAGTAACAGAGAGAATCACATGCAGGGATCAATACATAGGAGCATAAAGAGACAGGCTGAAAGAATGAGATACAGAGCATGGACATGAGCCAGTAAACATGAAAAAGAGCAACACAGTTAAGTAAAGTAAATCATGACTAGTTCTTTGACGTAAGTGGTTTCCCCAGGGATTCCCATGTGCTTGCATATTCAGGGCATTATGCTAAAACATTTGCAAAATAGCGCCAGCTGAAGAAGAGCTGAGATTTGTTAGAGCAATTCCAAAAATAGCATGGAAAAATACAGCACTAGGATTGGTTGATAAGGATTCCAAATGATGTGTGGTATGCAATCCAATATTCCAACATGGACCAGTACTTGTCTGTCCCGTAAGTGTGAATATCAGTCCTCCACTTCAAACAATAGAATTAAACTGCCAAAGAGAATGCTCAAAAGCAAAGAAAACTGATAAAATCACAAAACTCAACAAACAGCATCTAAAGTTGGATGGCTTAGCATATCCTCTGTCGTTGGCAACCAATGGACTGGAACAGCAAGTGGTACCAGAGGTCATGTGTGGCAGAACGATGTGAGGACACATGAGTGAGACAGCTTGGAGTGCTGGAGGTCATGCACGGGAAAAGCTGTGGGGAGTGGCAAATCAGGATTGGAATAGAATGGGATGCTACACATCTGAACTGAGGTACACGGGCAGACCAGTGGGGGATTAGACCTTGAATTGCTTCGTAGATTGAAGACTGAATTGCTCGGGCAGAACAATGTGTGGGGGTACGTAGATGAGGCCTACTCACACTGAGCATGGATCCAGCTGGAATGAGTCATTGATTCATCTTCACCATTCACTGGGGGGTGGGGAGAGGTACTTTTCTCAGGACAATATTAGCAAATCCTTTCATTATCCACCCACACCCCAGCTAGAAATAAAAACTCCTCTCTCCTTTTCATCCCAAGATGTGAATGAGTAAGAATATAATCATGGGCTCTCAAGCAGCTGTTAAAAAAAAGAACATTAGTGTCTGACATTCACACAAGTGGATAATTTTAATTTTGCAGCCACTGTCCTAATTTGCTGGAAGAAAAGACATGGTGGAAAATACCAGAATTGTTAAGTCTTGCCTTTATTCGTCTACACACACAAGGTGTATGACTTTAACAAGACAGATATAGTTAAAGTAGAACATCCCACGAGTGTGGACCGAATTAGAAAGAATTATATAGCAGTATAGCTATTCCTGTATGGGAAGGGGAATAAGGCTATGTCTACACATGGAGCACTTTACTGCTATAGGAATAGCAGTATACAATACCAGTAAAGCACTCCTACTGTGGACACAGCTAAACCAGCAACGCTGCGCTCTGTAGCTGTATAGTTAGACACTCCCACATGAGTGAGCAAAGGTAAAAGTAAACAATAAACGCGCAATTTTGCTGGTATAACTGCACCTACACTAGGGGCTTTTGCTGACACCACTATACTGGTCATGAATCACACCTCTTCACACCCCTGACTGACATAGCTATGCTAGCAAAAGTCTGTAGTGGCCTAAAGCTATACTGGGATAAGGCCCTTCTATACCAGTATACTTATGTCTGCACTGGGGGCTGTACCGATCTAACTATATCAGTAAAAAAATCAGTCAGACCCCTAACCAGCATAGGCCTGGTCTACACTGGGGGGAGGGGGTGAATCTACTACTGCCACTCCCCCGTCGACTCTGCCTGCGCCTCTCGCCAAGCTGGAGTACAGGAGTCAACGGGAGAGTGCTCGGGGATTGATTTATCATGTCTAGACTAGACACGATAAATCTATCCCCGCTGGATCGATCGCTGCCCGCCGATCCAGCCGGTAGTGAAGACGTACCCATAGTTACACTGGCACAAAAACTGTGTGTAGACCAGGCCTTTGAGGGTTGTCTGGGTGACTCAGATGTGCATTTTGTGTTTTCTTTGCAGCCCTCATTGAACGGGATGTGGGCAGGGGTTTCTTAACATATAGCCTCTCTCCCAATTGTCTTCACTAAATAGGTGTTTACAAATACCAAACCCCCAGAGAGTTTTAAATGGTTTGAATGAAAATCATTTCCGCTCTCACTGGTTCACAGTAGCTTGTGCTGCCTTATGCATGCATGATTCTGCCAGCTCTCCAGTCACCCACAGTCTGCCAGTGAAGGCAGGATCAGAATTCCTAGCTTGAAAAACAAACAAAAACCAAGAGCCAAACCACCCTTTCGGGCCTTATCTCTGAAGCATAAGCAGTAAAAAAGTCGCATGGCCTTTATTCTTTTGCAGGGCACTAAAAAGCCCTATTTCCCTCTCCTCCTTCCCCTCCCCTACTGGGATCTCACCCTCTTGTCACCTAAGTTCCACTCGCTCCCTTCCAGCTCCAACAAAGTCCCAATTTCTTGCCTCTTCTTCTCTGCAGAGTCTCCATCTCTTGCCTGCATTCTTATTGCCCTTTCCCTCTGCTCTAACCTCCCAACTCTCCTGCCTCTCCCCTCCTCTAAAGTGACACCAGCCCTTTCCAGATGTCCTCCTAATTTCTCTCTTGTGCTATGTAGTTTCTGTTCATTCTCCATAGCCAGACTCACTGGCCACTACCCCTGAGGCCCTAACCTTAAGCCCGTGTTCTGGTCTGGATGTGAAAGCAACAGCCAGGGACATTTCCCTTGTGGTTCCTCTGCTGACTATGTTATATTTCCTCTCCGCACTGCAGTCAAGAGTTGGGCAGAGGTGAGGGGGTATCAAGAGGCCCACTTGCTATAGAGCAGAGTGGAGAAGGGGACACAACTGCACTCCTTCCCTTGGGAGAAAGTTGAATGGGACAAGTGTGTCTCATGCTCCCCTTTAATTACACCTGAGCTCAGTCTGCTTAGCTCATCAATTCCTCACCCTTTCCACTGAGACAGCTGACAAGGGGTCCCTGGAATCAAGTGTGCAGGGAGGTTAAAAGTGGGAGAGGAGAGAATGGAAGGGAGCCACCCCCTAGCCCTACAGCACATACTAGTCTGGTGTAGCACCATGGCTGAAGTAGAGGCCATCCAAAGGGACCTAACAGCACCTTCTAAGCTTCTGATCTGATTTTCAGAAGTGCTGAGCATACACTTCACTGGGAGTTGCAGGGGATCAGCATTCTGAAAACCTGTCCATATACCAACACCCACATGTTTTCTCCCTCCCTTTCTAGCAACCATTTCAGCCACTACTGAAACATAACCACATCTGAGTGGAACACAGCAGCTATTTTACAGCACATCACATTTCCATGCTTCAGGGCTTCAATTAGCTGGGGTTGGGAAGCATTTTTCTCTCCACATTATTGTTCAGCAATAGAAGCGGCAGGAGAGAAAAGAAGCACAGTTTCATAAGAACATAAGAATGGCCACACTGGGTCAGACCAATGGTCCATCTAGCCCAGTATCCAGTCTTCTGACAGTGGCCAGTGAACAGAACAGCTAATCATCAAGTGATCCATCCCATGTTGCCCATTCCCAGCTTCTGACAAACAGAGACTAGGGATGCCATCCCTGCCCATCCTGGCTAATAGCCATTGATGGACCTATCCTCTATGAACTTATCTAGTTCTTTTTGGAACCCTCTTATAGTCTTGGCCTTCACAACATCCTCTGGCAAAGAGTTCCACAGACTGACTGCTTTGTGTGAAAAACAAAGGAAGTATTTTGTTTTAAACCTGCTGCCTATTAATTCCATTTGGTGACCCCTCAGTTCTTGTGTTATGAGGAGGAGTAAATAAATAACACTTCCTTATTTACATTCTCCACACCACCATGATTCTATAGACCTCTATCATATCCCCCATTAGTCGTCTCTTTTCCAAGCTGAAAAGTCAGTCTTATTAATCTCTCCTCATATGAAAGCTGTTTCATACCCCTAATAATTTTTGTTGCCCTTTTCCAATTTCAATATCTCTTTTTTGAGATGGGGCGACCGGAGATGCACGCAGTATTCAAGATGTGGGCATACCATGGATTTATATAGAGGCAGTATGATATTTTCAGTCTTATTATCTATCCCTTTCCTAATGAGTCCCAACATTGTTCGCTTTTTTGACTGCCGCTGTACATTGAGTGGATGTTTTCAGATAACTATCCACAATGACTCCATGATCTTTCTTGAGTGGTAACAGCTAATTTAGACCCCATCATTTTATATGTATAGTTGGGATTATGTTTTCCAATGTGCATTACTTTGCATTTATCAACATTGATTTTAATCTGCCATTTTGTTGCCCGGTCACCCAGTTTCGTGAGATCCCTTTGTAACTCTTTGCAGTCTGCTTTGGACTTAACTATCTTGAGGAATTTTGTATCATCTGCAAATTTTGCCACTTGACTGTTTACTCCATTTATGAATAGGTTGAACAGTACCGGTCCCTGAACAGACCCCTGAACATATCACTATTTACCTCTCTCCATTCTGAAAACTGACCATTTATTCCTATCTTTTAACCAGTTAGTGATTCAGTTTCATACCCTTTTCTGAAGCAGCTGGGGTTGGACACTGACTGGGATGTTAATTCTTATGTTCTTATTTCTCAGCTGAGAAACCCAGCTCTCTCAGAACAGCCTAACCAAAAACAGGACTTAAGCTCACTTGCAGACAGCAAGATCTTTCTTTTGCCTATTAATGTGCATGTGTCGTGTGTGGGAAGAGGGGCTATCCTTTAACAGACACACTGACCCACAATCAGGGATACTTTGGCTATCAGGGAATTAGTTTTGTTCCTGCTTTCAGTTGTCAGTTGTAGTGCATTGTTTTGGCTATCAGGGAATTTGTTTTGTTCCTGCTTTTAGTTGTCAGTCCATAGCATTGTGTTCTGTCTCCATGTACAAGAAATAGTGTGCAGTGGGAAGGGGTGAGGAAGGGTAAGATGAGAGTGGTGGCTTTTTCTGAAATGAAATGCTTTCCCTTCCCATTGAAACTACATTTTGTCTCCTCAAATAATCCTGCTCCTAAGTCTTGCTGCACGAGGGCTCAGCTTTTGGATGGCTGCACCTTCGTTCTTGGTAATTTCCCCAACCTTCTCACTGTCCCATGCTGCATCTGAAAGATCAGCTGTGATAACAAGTAGGGTGTCAGTGAGACTTAGCTACTCAGTGGGACTTAGCAAAGAGAGAGCCTTAGCATGCAGGTGAAGGGCTGTCCCGGGCACTATTGTCTGTTACTAAAGCCTGGTCTACACTAGGCGTTTAAATCGGTTTTAGGAGCGTAAAACCGATTTAACGCCACAACCGTCCACACTAGGAGGCACCTTATATCGATTTTAATGGCTCTTTAAATCGGTTTCTGTACTCCTCCCCGACGAGAGGAGTAGCGCTAATATCGGGATTAACATATCGGAATAGGGTTAGTGTGGCCGCAAATCGACGGTATTGGCCTCCGGGCGGTATCCCACAGTGCACCACTGACCGCTCTGGACAGCATTCTGAACTCGGATGCACTGGCCAGGTAGACAGGAAAAGCCCCGCGAACTTTTGAAATTCATTTCCTGCTTCCCCAGCGTGGAGAGCTCATCAGCACAGGTGACCACGCAGAGCTCATCAGCACAGGTAACAATGCAGTCTCCTGAGAATCGAAAAAGAGCCCCAGCATGGACTGCACAGGAGGTACTGGATCTGATCGCTATATGGGGAGAGGATTCAGTGCTAACAGAACTGCGTTCCAAAAGACGAAATGAAAAAGTATTTGAAAGAATTTCTAAGGCTATGACGGATAAAGGCCACAGCAGGGACTCAGTGCAGTGCAGAGTGAAAGTTAAGGAGCTCAGACAAGCCTACCAGAAAACCAAAGAAGCAAACGGAAGGTCCGGGGCAGGTCGAAAAACATGCCGCTTCTATGCTGAGCTGCATGCAGTTTTAGGGGGCTGCGCCACAAGTACCCCACCCCTGATCGTGGATTCCGAGGTGGGGGTTGTAATCTCTGCCATGGCTGAGGATTATGCAGACGGGGAAGATGAAGATGAAGAAGAGGAGGAAGACCTAGCAGAGAGCACACAGCACTCCGTGAGCCCCAGCAGCCAGGAGCTTTTTATCACCCTGACGGAATTACCCTCCTCCCAGCCCTCCCAAGCAAGTATCCCAGACAATGACACCATGGAAGGGAGCTCTGGTGAGTGTACCTTTGTAAATAGCAAACATTGTTTTTTAAGCAAGCGTTTTTTAATGATTGATTTGCCCTGAGGACTTGGGATGCATTCGCAGACAGTATAGTTACTTAGAAAAGTTTGTTAACATGTCCGGGGATTGAGAGGAAATCCTCCAGGGACATCTCAATGAAGCACTCCTGTAGGTACTCCAGAAGCCTTTGCAGAAGGTTTCTGGGCAAGGCAGCCTTGTTCCGCCCACCATGGTAGGACACTTTACCACGCCATGCATGTAGCAAGTAATCAGGTATCATTGCGTGGCAAAGCATAGCAGCGTATGGTCCCGGTGACTGCTGGCATTCAAGAAGTATCCGTTCTTTATCTTGTTGTGTTATCCTCAGCAAAGTGATATCGTTCAGGATAACCTGGTTAAAAATCAGGAATTTAATTAAGGGGGATGGCCATTTTCCTACTGGGTTCGTGGACTGCAGCAGCTTAAAAAAATCCTTTCCTCCACGTAGCCAAGCGGGGGGAGGGGAGGAATGAAATGCCGATGATCTTTTTTGTGTTTGGTCAGCGGGGCTTCCCCAAGCTACCAGCCACGCAGTGGGGGGTGGGGGGTGGGAAGGGTGTTGATTAGCAGGGAGCTAGCGTGGTATTAGCCATGCGTTGGGGGGAGGGGTAAATCACTACAGACGCCGAAAGACAGTGGCTTACCATGGCCGCATGCAAGCTGAATTCTGAAGCCTGGACCTGTGTCTGTGAGATCTGTAACTCCAGAGCTGCAGGCACTCACTATTAAGATGAAAAATGCGACCTTGTAGGGAAATCACATGTGCTATGTAAGGTGAATAGAGCTGTTCACTGTGAAAGAGTATAACCATTGTTCTGTAAAATGTATCTTTCTAAATATTTCTCTCCCTCATGCAGCTGCAAATTTTTCAACCATCCCTCCTCCATCCCAAAGGCTAGCACAGATAAGGCAGAGGAAAAAGAAGACGCGAGATGAAATGTTCTCGGATATTATGGAAGTTACACGCAATGAAAGAGCTCATCTGAATGAGTGGAAGGACGTGGTATCAAATTACAGGAAAGAGGCCAGTGAACGTGAGGACAGGAGGGACACCCGAGATGAGAGGTGGCGGCAGGAAGACCGGCAGGAAAATCAGCGGTGGCGGCAGGAAGATCAGCGGTGGCGGGATGCAACTCTGGGGCTGCTGCGTGATCAAACTGACATGCTCCGGCGTCTGGTGGAGCTTCAGGAACGGCAGCAGGATCACAGAGTGCCGCTGCAGCCCCTGTATAACCACCCTCAACCCTCACCATGTTCCATATCCTCCTCACCCAGACGTGTAAGAACGCGTGGGGGGAGGCTCCGTGCACCCGCCCACTCCAGTCAATCAAGGGGGGTTGGGTGTTCATCAACAAACACAGCAGTCACACTGTACCCTGGCCATTGATGAAGCTCGTTTTCAAAGCTTCTCTGATGCGCACCGCTTCCTGGTGTGCTCTTCTAATCTCCCTGGTGTCTGGCTGCGCGTAATCAGCGGCCAGGTGATTTGCCTCAGCCTCCCACCCCGCCATAAAGGTCTCCCCCTTACTCTCACAGAGATTGTGGAGAATACAGCAAGCAGCAATAACATAGGGGACATTGGTTTGGCTGAGGTCTGAGCGAGTCAGTAATGTCCGCCAGCGCGCCTTTAAACGGCCAAATGCACATTCCACCACCATTCTGCATTTGCTCAGCCTGTAATTGAACAGATCCTGACCACTATCCAGGCTGCCTGTGTATGGCTTCATGAGCCATGGCATCAAGGGGTAGGCTGGGTCCCCCAGGATAACGACAGGCATTTCAACATCCCCAACTGTTATTTTCTGGTCTGGGAAGTAATTCCCTTGCTGCAGCCGTTTAAACAGAGTAGTGCTTCTGAATACGCGAGCGTCATGAACCCTCCCTGGCCATCCCACGTGGATGTTTGTGAAACGTCCCTTGTGATCCACCAGTGCTTGCAGCACCATTGAAAAGTACCCCTTGCGGTTTACGTACTGGGTGCCCTGGCGCTGCGGTGACAAGATAGGGATATGGGTTCCATCTATCGCCCCCCCCCACAGTTAGGGAATCCCAGTGCAGCAAAGCCATCCACTATGGCCTGCACGTTTCCCAGAGTCACAACCTTTCGTAGCAGCAGCTTAGTGATTGCTTTGGCTACTTGCATCACAGCAGCCCCCACAGTAGATTTTCCAACTCCAAATTGATTCCCGACTGACCGGTAGCTGTCTGGCGTTGCAAGCTTCCACAGGGCTATCGCCACTCGCTTCTCTACTGTGAGGGCTGCTCTCATCTTGGTATTATGGCGTTTCAGGGCAGGGGCAAGCAAGTCACAAAGTTCCATGAAAGTGCCCTTACGCATGCGAAAGTTTCGCAGCCACTGGGAATCGTCCCACACCTGCAACACAATGCGGTCCCACCAGTCAGTGCTTGTTTCCCGGGCCCAAAATCGGCGTTCAATGGATAGAATCTGCCCCATTACCATCAGGATCTCCAAAGCGCAGGGTCCCGCGGTTTGAGAGAATTCTGTGTCTACGTCCTCATCACTGTCATCGCCGCGCTGCCGTATCCGCCTCCTCCTCGCCTCGGTTTGAAGGTCCTGGTTCACCATAGACTGCACGAGAGTGCGCGAGGTGTTTAAAACATGCACGATTGCGGTATTGAGCTGAGCAGGGTCCATGCTTGCTGTGTTATGGCGTCCGCACAGTTCACCAAGCAAAAAAGGCGCGAAACGCTTGTCTGCTGCTTTCAGGGAGGGAGGGGTGAGGCTGTACCCAGAACCACCCGCGACAATGATTTTTGCCCCATCAGGCACTGGGATCACAACCCGGAAATTCCAAGGGGTGGGGGAGGCTGCGGGAACTATGGGATAGCTATGGGATAGCTACCCACAGTGCAACGCTCCAGAAATCGACGCTAGCCTCGGACCGTGGACGCACACCACCGATTTAATGTGTTTAGTGTGGCCGCGCGCAATTGATTTTATACAATCTGTTTTGCTAAACCGGTTTATGTAAAATCGGAATAATCCCGTAGTGTAGACGTACCCTAATACTGACTTTGGTCTGCAGGTGGCTGTAGGCTTTCAGGAGTGACCACAATACAAGCTCCCTCGGGGTAGCATTTTCATCAATGCTTATGGAATCTAATGCATTTTTCTTAAAGGGACATTAGCAACTGCAAAGTGATCAGTTTCACCCAAACCTAACAAAAGCAGCTCTTGACCCCAAGTCCCCTGGCCCATTTTTTTGTTTTTTTATTTCCACGTTTGTTTTTTGTGGGCTTTTGAAAAATATTTCCCTCTGTCTCCCCTGCTGCTGTTTGCGACCCACAGGAAAGGACTGGGGCTGCAGCTCACGCAAAGGGCTACCAGGAACCCTGCTAGCCACCCAACTAACAGACTGGAAAGCAGCAGGAACTGTAAGGAAAGCATCTGTCCCTGCTCACTCCCTCTGGTCTCTGGTGCTTCCTAGGGAAAGATCACCTGCCCCTGCTACTTCCATTAGTGTTCACCTGTCCCCCCAGTAGGGTTGGGGAGTAGGGCAGACCCTGCTCTCTCTGACTCTTCCCACAGTCCCAGGAAGGGGTATGACTCTCCTGCCACTCCAATCTCCCTGGGCAATTTCCCAATAGAGTTTTATATTTTTACCTTTTAGAGTCTTAAAAATTAAACCGTATTGACTAGACGAGGCAGAGATGGCAGCATCCAATCCTATTCTCAGACAACAGCGGTGCAGTCCACTCCTTTTCGGAGAGGCTCCCCAAGCAAGGTATCAGAATGTGACGCCGTCAGACTAGTGCATGGCACTGAGATGGGAAACTATCAGTGCAGAAGCAAAAGTGATTCGACACAAAGCCCTATCCAAAGCACCCAACCAGCTCAAAGAGGAAACTGTTCTTGAGTTCCAGAAAACACCAACACCTTGAAAACACTTTAAGCAGAAATATGACCACAGCATTAACAGGAGAAAGCTCATTAGTGACCCCATGCAGGCTGAAGAAAGAAACGCTGCATCACTGGGGCAGCGCGTACCAATGGTACTGCCTGCTCACCAGTGAACAAGGGGTTAACTCCAGCACTACTACTTCCTCCTCTTGCATATAAGCTCAGGGGAAAGGCTAGAAGGGAGCTGCCTGTAAAAGAGCCTGTGGGGCTCAGCACCTGGTGGCCAAAGGCTGGGTTTACCCACAGGATGGGATGCTTTTCTCTTAGCTTTCTGGTAAGGTAACTCATTTTGCTTTCTGGTTAGACATATTAACCTCTGGGGAAAAGACCTCACTGAATGCAGCTGTTTCCTGCAGCTCAGTCACTCCCTCCGTTCACAGAGGCATTCCTGGAGGACACCTGACTATGGAATTAAGCAAAAGGCGAGCAGGAGCAATCCCTTCCTGGCTCGATATGAACACACGGATCGCAGAAATATCCCTCAATTAATCACGACAACCTAAGAACAACCACCACCTTAGCAACCACCTGGAAAGTCCTTGGCAAAACATATCAGCTGAACTCACTGATTTTCAAGGCAAATATTAGCAGCTGATTTGTATTCAGACTTTGCTGAATTGAGTCTACAACAAACTTTCTGAGTGTAGCCCACTTCTTGAGAGAGGGACTGTCTCGTGCTGCGCTCCCCCCACATCCCCACTGGCAAGAATCACCTTCCCTCCCCATGGCAACTACAGCAATTGCTCACATGGAAAAGTAATCATAGGACAATGTTTAGAGGGTGCCCACCATCTTGACTGACACCAGAGATTGACACAGCAACCTCCAGAGCTAGAAGCACAAATGTCTACAGCTTGAGGGAAAGAGCCAGGCTCTTAGCTGAGGCCTCTATTCTCTGTGCATGGGGCACACAGCAGGACACACCTAACACACACTGACAGTGGGTTATTACATACAGTTATTCTCAACTGTTCTGCTTCTGGCTCTGAGGACCGTTTCCTTTTCCTCTCCATCTCCTCTTATGTAGGAGTGGCTAACACTGTTGCAGATCGCATGGCTCCTCCTCCTTGTTTTCATTTATTTCTCTAAACCCCCGTGCTCTTGTGTGCAATGTGGACCTTGGGCAACCATAAAAGCAACTGGAAGCAGAGAGGAGGAGCCAGCCCCAGAGGAGCTGCCCTGCAGGCCAACAGGTGTCCAGGGAACCACAGTTTGTGAACCACCATTTGAAAAAATGCCCTGAGTGAAACTGATTTGTCATCAGAAAACTTCCTTTGCCAGCCACGGAATTCCTTTTCAAGCCTTTCCACATAATAGGTTTAAGCATGTTACATAGAGGCCGATGTACCCTAGAAATGGGCTAGCAGGCTGTACTGTTCAAACCGTCAGATACACTCAAGGACACAAAGGAGCAGACTCAAAATATACTTCAAGGGCACCCTTAAAGAAGGAAGGGGTTTCAGAGGCAGCCATGGGTGGGAGAAGCTCTTGTTAGCATGGCCATGGGAACCAAAAGATGGGGCTTTATGTGGAGGGCTTAGGGCCACCCTGAATGCCTACGGTCTGTGTAGATCTGGGGGAGCTGCATATTCTAGGGTGGACCTGCCTGCTTTTGCACGGGGGGGAGTAAACTCCCCCGCCCCTACACATGCAATGGAACAATTTAGGGAAAGCTCTCTAAGGCAGACCTCACAGAATTCTCCTGCCCAAAGACCCTGCCAGGTTTTTTTCTGTGGGATTGGCTAATCTGGCTGATGGTGATTAATGGTGTTATTGGACTAGGTGGATCATTTCCCTTAGCTGCTGACCCACTGGCGGATGTTACTGCTTTACATTGAAAATCCATGTAAAGCTGTAGGGTTGGAATAATTGTTTCCATTTCACTGCTGGTGAGCATGGCACTTTGCAGACAAAGAAAAGACAAAGGTCCTGCAAGGACATATAATCTATGGGCTCAGTCCTGCCCTGACTTCAATGGGAACCCTCCAGGCTTAAATCTATGCACTAGCAGATTGCATTTCAGGATCAGAGCCTAAACTAAGCCAAGAAAAATGGCAGCTGGGGTGCAACAGAAAATCTTGTGCTGTGAACTGGTAGGTTAACCACACAGTTCATTGATTCCAGTTGAGGTTTTTAGTTTAGATTTAGTGTATCTTTACTTTAATTTTAGAATAAATTTTAAACTGCTTGGCAGCAGAGATGGACAGAGGAGCAACAAGACCTGGGTGTACGGGTCCATCATAGGATGACTATAATCCACCAATGTGCTGCAGCTGTGAAAAAGGCAAATGCACTCCTAGGATGTATCAAGTGAGACATTTCCAGTAGAGAGAGAGAAGTATTAATGCCATTGGGCAAGGCACTAGTAAGACTTCATTTGGAATATTTTGTAGTTCTGGTCACCCATATTTAAGAAAGATGCATTCAAACCGAAACAGGTGCAGGGAAGAGCTACTAGGATGATCATTGGATTGTAGGGCCTATCTTATGAGAGGAGACTGGAGGAGCTTGGCTTGTTTAGCCTAACCAAAAGAAAGCTGAGAAAGAATACAATTGCTCTTAATAAATACATTAGGGGGGTAAATACCGGGGATGGAGTGGAAAGCTATTTAATCTAAAGGACAACGTTGGCATGTGAACAAATGGGTATTAACTGGCCAGGAACAAAGTCAGGCTGGAAATTAGAAGATTTCTAACCATCAAAGGAGTGAGGTTCTGGAACAGCCCCCCCAGTAGACTTCAAGCAGGCAAACAACTCTATTAGTTTCAAGCGAGTGCTGGACACGTTTACGAGTGCCATGGTAGGACAGGGTTGCTTGTGATGGGTAGTTGGCAGGGCTCGTCTGTTTCTGTTTTATGTTCCTAAAGCTCATACTTCAGGGTTTTAGCTGGCCACCGGCAGGGGTAAGAAGCAGATTTTTTTCCTCCCCAGGGTATTCTGGGAGGTTGTGACAGAATGCACTCCTGTATTCATCCCCTACACACTGCTGTCAAAATCTGTGTATGCAATATGCCTTGTGAGGTATCACTTGAAAACTAATAACTTTCAGGTCAAGAATATCAAGGTGTAAAGTTATGAACATCAGCTGAAATTATGACAGAAGTGTGTTTACCAGACAAGTCTGGGGAGTGGGTAAACCTGTTTCTCAAAGACAAAGAAAGAGGGTTTTTTTTTAAATCTCCTTCCTCTGAAGCATCAGGGAAGGCCATGGCTGGAGATGGGACATTGGGTTAGGAGGGCACTGAGGATTCTCTCTCTCAGGTGCTTGACTGGCTGGTTCTTGCTCCCATGCTCAGGGTCTAGCTAATCACTTTATGTGGGGTCAGGAAGGAATTTCCTCCCAGATCTGATTGACACTGACCTTGGAGGGTTTTCACCTTTCTCTGCTGCATGAGTGCAGATCACTTGCCAGGATTATCAGGTATAGCTTATTTAATCATTTCCAAGCCATTGCAGGGGCCTCAGGTACTGGTGCACTTTGTTCCCTCCTAGTCTTTGTCTGTGACACATAGCAGTCTAGTCTCCTGTGAGCTGTAATCCTTTGGTCTCATTTTGGTTGTTGGCTTAGTGTGCGAGTGGCATTGGTGGCCTGTGATACACAGCAGGTCAGACTGGATGATCTAGTGGTCCTTTCTGGCCTTAAGCACTAGGTCTCTACCACACTCGAGGAAGGTGAGTGAAAGTGGGAGGCCAGGGAGAAGGCATTTTATGTGCACTACTGTCATAGTTTGGCAGTGTACAGCACCTAGCACAGTGCAGTCTTGGTCTACGACCAAAACTCTTAGGCGCTACTGCATTGCAAATAATAATAAACAACAACAACAATAAATTCACTCTAGTAATTACTGAAGACTGCTAGAATAGTTTGATTGATTTTCATAGGGGAGAAGTAATGATCAATATTGCAATGTCACATCAAAACCAAACAGCCCCTTTAGAGATAATGTTGCTTTATTTGTTATGTAACTAATGTGCTGTATCCTGAAAGCAACAGCTCCGTATAACTGATATTGTGGAATTCAATATTTATTGTCGTTTAATGACTGCAGATCAGAGGTGTTGTGTTAACAAATCAAAAGGTGATTTTTCTAACTGCCGGGATTGCTAACTCTCTCGCTGGGATCTAGATATGGATGTGTCTTTCTCCCTCTTACATCATCAAGTAACAAAGATTCTGCAACTGGAAATTAAATGGTATTTTGGCCAGGAACGTGCAAGGAAGAATAAACTCCAGCTTGCTCCCCCATAGCTTTGGCTCCAGGGGTGCTGGAACAATTTGTATAGTGGGGGGTGCTGAGAGCCATTGAACCAATCTGTGAACCCTGCATATAATGGAAATCACTTCAAGTCAGGGGGTGCTGCAGCACCCCTACTTCCAGCACCTATGACTGGCTCTGCAGAGAAAATAGGAATTGAAAACACAAAAGGATCAAAACTGTTAAGGAGGCATTTTGACAAGGTCACTTATCTGATGATGACATTTAATGCCTTTGATGTCAGACACTGGAATCGTTAGGCACATCCCATTGCCTTGGCAGAAGGATGCCTGCGACTGCCTGCACAAAGGTATAAAATGAGGCACAAGCCATGCCTCCATGACTTCCCCTCAAATTTCCTGCTTATTGCCTAGGTAACGTCTGCATCTCCTGAATCACTGTTTGGCCCTGCTTTAGGATGGAGAGGGGAGAATGGAATTCTGCATAATATACAGAACAAGCCCTTCTGAATTACAGCAGCAGAACTACTCTTCAAGCTTAACAAACACTATGTTCATTGGGACAGCACGAGGCCTGGTTCCAGCCTCACTGCTGCTTTCTACCTATAAACTACACTCCATAGATAGGAAAAGTGGCCTACTAGATATCTGTAAGATACTAGATATCTGAATTCTAATCCAGGTTCTGCCACTAATTTTGTGGCTTTGGATAAGTCACTTAACTCTTCTGTGCTTCAGTTTCCCAATCCATACAATGGGGATATTAATACTCACCTACCACATATGTTTGTAAGTTATATCCAAGTGCTAAGTACTATTATTATTGTATTCTGGATACAAGCCTTGTACGGCTTGTTACTTAAAGAAGGTGCTAGTGGCCATCAGGTTTGCATAAAAAAATGATTCCTCTCTCTTCAGCAATTTACAGTATTATTACATGCTGGGCAAATCCTCTCTTCCAGCCTAGGTTGAGTCTGGGGGGAGGGATAGCTCAGTGGTTTGAGCATTGGCCTGTTAAACCCAGGGTTGTGAGTTCAATCCTTGAGGGGGCCATTTAAGGATCTGGGGCAAAAATCTGTCTGGGGATTGGTCCTGCTCTGAGCAGGGGGTTGGACTAGATGACCTCCTGAGGTCCCTTCCAACCCTGATATTCTATGATTCTATGATCAACACATCATCTACAGCATTCCAGGAAGGATGCAGGCCATGATGGAAAGGGAATGGAAGGGAAAGCCCTGATCTCTCAATAGGGGCACCACCATTGATAACACTTGGATAAACCATGGATGGTGTCCATCCTGCTACAACCTGGATAGTTGTAGTGAGATGGCTCCCAAACTTAAACCTGGTAGGTAGCTGACATGACGATGATGGTGTTATTCTGGGAAGTGAGGAAGCTAGTGCTCCTCAGGTTGTGTGTTAATTAACTAAGACTGTGGTAGCAGGACTTGTTGCTGGGTTCTCTTCACCCACCCTATGTTATCTTGTTGCCACTGATGGCGATGGCACCATAGACACCGACTCCATGGGTGCTTCAGGGCTGGAGCACCCACAGAAAAAAAAAAGCACCCACAGCAGCCCCGCGGATCAGCTCCTCCCCATCCTTCCCGCCAGCAGGCCCTGCTGATCAGCTCCTCCCCCTCCCTCCCAGCATCTCCAGCCTGCCATGATCAGTTGTTCAGTGGTGTGTAGGAGGCGCTGGAGGGTGGGGGAGGAGTAGGGGCAGGAAGAGGCAGGGCAGGGACGGAGAGGGGGCGGGAGGAGGGGGAACGCGGCATGCTTGGGGGGGGGCGCGAGCACCCACCGGCGCTGGGGAAAGTTGGCGCCTAAGCAAGTAATCCCCTCACCCCCCAGAATTTAGTAATCTGGTGCCTCTGGATGTCCCCCTCAGCCTTGCATTATTACAGGGATCGGCAACCTTTCAGAAGTGCTGTGCCGAATCTTCATTTATTCGCTCTAATTTAAGGTTTCGTGTGCCAGTAAAACATTTTAACATTTTTAGAAGGTCTCTTTCTATAAGTCTATAATATATAATTAAACTATTGTTGTATGTAAAGTAAATAAGGCTTTTAAAATGTTTAAGAAGCTTCATTTAAAATTAAATTAAAATGCAGAGCCCCCCGGACTGGTGGCCAGGACCCGGGCAGTGTGAGTGCCACTGAAAATCAGCTCACGTGCCGCCTTCGGCACCTGTGCCATAGGTTGCCTACCCCTGCATTATTACCTGCTTAAAGGGTTCTACATCAAGAGGTTGTTCCAGGCTTGACGTCATTGCACGCGCTTAGGAGATTGATATAGCTGCAGTGTCTAGGAAACATGATAAGGAACATCCTCCTTCCCAGCACAGATACTGTATTGGACCAGCTGAGAAAGAAGGCAAGACAGAGCAATTGGGCTGTGCCTTATCTGCTAGTTTCACTAGCTGGACATTAGGCTAAGAAAGGGGTTTATCAGCAGCACCTACATTTGGCTGCGGGACTAGACTGTGAAGAAATGACCTGACACTCCCTAAGCTAAAGTGTGTGATTCATTTGAACACTGATTGTGGGATTTTGGCAGAACACGTCCTAATGGAAACGGCTAAAGTAAAGGGAGGTGATTTGGGGGGAATGTCAGAGCTTCCCTGTAGTCTAGGGAAAGAGAGATTGGCACTGCTCAGGAACACACACTAAAAGCCACAACCCTGGAGAGTATTGCATGCATCCATCCTGCCCCTTTCCCCACAAAGGAGCAAATCCTCCCCCTGACCCCAGTGGTTTAACTTCTGATGAGGTGAACAATGAGCTGAGATCAGAAGCCCCCTCCTGATGGGAGGAGACAAGGATTCACTTTTCGTCCCCTGAGGCAGAATTTTTTTGTGACATCATGATTTGATAGAGGGTTTCTCGGAAGTGCTGATCCCGGCTCAGCCTCTTGGCTGCCTCCTTCAGCTCCTCAATGTTATCGGCTTCTGTCTGGGAGAAGATGAACGACTGGGACTGTTTCACTGAAACAACAGCAGCAGTAAAACAGGTTAGCACTCCCAGGCCGAAGACCACCCCACAGCTGCCCAAGACCCAGATTCAACGGAGAGCCAATGCAGAGCAGTGACATCTTTACGACCCTGGGCCCTGGCAGGGGAGGAGATAGTAACCTATGATGCCATTTGAGAGCACATGGAATAAGTCCATCTTGCTCTCCTCAGAGAGGGGCAAGAATGAAGGCAAGGCAGTGCCTGTTCCCGCCCTTTGCTGCTGTCAGGTTGCACAAGGGCCCCAAAAGGGGGCTTCCTATGGATCAACCACTCAAAGCAACTCAGCCGCAGGAGCGTGCTTCCCCAGCATGCACACAGAGAGCTGATGGCACTGAAAGGGTTCACCCATATGTTTCCAGGTATGTGAAAAGCCAGGGAATTCAGGTGGAGAATTGGTGCCTGAAGTTTCTCTGCCTTCAGCCCTGTGAGTGGGTGATGCCACAAGGGGGCAAGAAACACAAAGCACTTGTGGAACAAATTCCTCACCTCCTTCACCAAACTTCCCCCCCCCCATCCCCACTCCCCAGAACATAAGGGGAGAAGAGCCGCCAACACCTACAGTCATTCCATGAAGCGCTGGACCTCCTGCGGTGAAGCCGGCAGCTCTTTATCCGGCGGGTGGCAGCCTTGTGGAGATACACGGAGTTCTTCATGATCATGGGCATCTTGGCTTCCAGCTCGGCATTTCGGATGCACTCCTCGAAGAACTCTGGGGAGCAGAGATTCCAGGAAGCCATGTGAGGGAGGCACTTCAAACATTAACATTGGCGCCAGAGCGAGCCTGTCCCAATTGGGCATACTAGATACTGGATACACTGTCCTGCTCAGAACAGTCCTGCACTGCCCAAGGAGATGGACCAGGTACTCATACCTTGCATTTCTATAGCACGATTCAGAGAAGGATCTGATCCTGGAGCACTTTCACAGACACTCATTCACAAAGCCCCACAACATCGCCAGGGGATGGTGCTTCAAGTGGTTTGAAAGTAAGCAGGGCATCGATCATAACCTAGGAACAGCAGCTTTGGTAAGACACTGCTTAGAGTGTGTTCGGCAGTGACCTCGTGCAATTAAAGCAAACTTTTTCCAGGTCTGCACCCACTGGCAATCCCCCCTCCTTTCACTCTAAGTACTGCCAGAGGGCAGCAACTTCAAGACACTATTGATCTGGGCTGGATTCAGACTGGCGAAATGAAGGCATAAGAGCCCATTATCAGTCCCACAGAAGCCATCCACTCCCACCTCAGTTAGTCCTACAGCTGCAGCAAGAATATCGCAGCGTCACGGTCACTAGCTAGGAGCCAGCTAGCTCTTTCCTGGGTATTTAGCAGGAGAAGGTCTCTCTTCATGGGTCTCCAGAAATACAACTCTTTGAAGCACATCCCACATTGCACTTTGGTTCAGAGAGCCTGAAATCAGCAAAGTAATCAAGCCAGATGGAAGCTGTGGCCAGTGGTAAGCACAGCCATATTTCACGGCTCAATGGAAGCAGAGAATGGGACTGTGCCCCTGGCCACTGCACTCCTTGTTTCTCAAATGCTTCACCTTCCCCAAGGTGGAAAAGGGGAAGTCCTGCAAATGTTTCCATACATCTCCAAAGAAAGAGAATTTGCCCGTGTTTTATTCTCTCTCCAGGTAAGCTGTAGAAATGGGGGGACTAACAACACGGGCACATGCTGGGCAAACATTGCCGAGCAGCTCTGCTGATGCGTTTCTTTCCTGACCTGCAGCACCTCCTGCTATTCCAGCCTCAGTCCCCCTCCCCCTGACAGCTCTGCCAATGCACCTGCGTTCTGACCTGCTACATACCCTTCTATTCCAGCCCTAGGCCCAGCTCCCTTCATGATATGCCAGTGCACCTCCTCTGCCCTAGCCAGCTACATCTTGGGCCATTCCAGCCTGGCTCTCCTCCCCCATCTGCACAAACGCCTTAAGTCTCCTCTGCAACTCCCCTGCTAGTCACGGGCCCCCAGACATCTTTGCTAACACATCTTGATCCTGACCTGAAAGAGCAGGGGTGAGATGGGGTTTGCAGGCCAGCTTGCGGTATGTGATATTGGCCCCTGACCTTTATAAGCACTTAATTCACCCACACTCTTTTATTCTTTTAAGAGGAGACACAGTAAAACCTAGGGCAGGAAATTAAAGCTGGGAGGGGTCTAGTCCCTGTGCGAAAAGTTACCTGCCTTTTCTGTGCCAGAGCTAAGGTTTCTGTTCAGATAACTCAACACAAGGTAGAATTCTGTGCTGACAATGTAGATTTTGGACCTGATTTTCCATTCTCTAAGGCCTGGTTTACACTACAAAGTTAGGCTGATGCAAATTGGCCTCCCACCGCTGTAAGCACTGACACAGTAACACCACCTACTTGAGCTATGTAGAGCCACAGTCAATGTACTTAGGTTGATGCAGTGCAAGTGGAAACACTGTGTTACTTATGTTGACCTTAACTGTCCTCTAGTAGCTGTCCCACAATGTCCCACACTGACCGCTCTGGTCACCTTTGTGAACTCCACTGCCTGGAGTCACGGAAACTAGAAGCCTTCCCCCCCGCCACACACTTTTAAAGCCCTGTGAATTTTTGAAATTCCTTTTCCAGCTTGGTGAGCACCCCTAGCAGTTCTCCATTGTTGTGTGCGACTGCCCAGCTGACCATGCTGCCTACACACTCCAGACATGCTCCTGCCGGAGTAGACAGGGGATATTGGCTCTCCTGGGCCTGTGGGGAGATACTATGCGGGCACAGCTCCCATCCAGCCACAGAAGCATGGTCATCTATGAGCAGATTGCTCAGGGGATGCAGGAGAACCAGCACTACAGGGACCAGCAGCAGTGCTGTGTGACAGTCAAGGAGCTGCAGCAGGCAAGTCGGGAAGCCAACAAAGAAGCAGGTGCCAAGCAACAGACCTGCTGCTTTTACAGAGAACTATATGCCATCCTCATCAGAGATCCTCCCCTCCAACAGCATCGTGGATATGTCTAAGGAGCCTAAGTCACAGGTTCCTGCCATGAAAAGCGAGGAAGGAGGAGAAGTATGGGGGACAGGTGACAGGGGATCCAGCTGCACAGTGAACCAGGACCTGATTTTGACTCCATCGCAGTCTGCTGGAGCAATGTAGTGGAGAACCAGGCCCTTTGCTTTGCCACTACTTTGGAATCTACTGATTCACATAAAATGGACTGAATGCTAATCACTTGTATTTCTACGCTGCATCTCACGCTCAGGATCCCAAAGATCTTTACACACTCTGTACACAGGCTCGCGTCACCCACCCTGCACTGAAATGAAGCCTGGCCGTTCTTTAACGGCTCCCAGCAACATTATTCAACGTTTTATGACAGGCAGTGAAGAATACTGCTAATCTAATTGGAGCTGCAAGGGAATCAGAAGGATCAGAGTAAGGATTATATGGTGGTGGAATCACAGGACTGAGATGCAGAGCTCCATTCAGTTCTGTGTTCCCTGGTCTGCCACAGCTTTCCTGTCTGACCTAGGACAAGTCACTTAACCTCTCTATGCCTCAGTTTTTTCATCCGTAAAACAAGGGAGAATAACACTCACCTTTGCCAGAGTGAGACTTAACTCACTAATGTTTGCAAAGTGCGTTTGGAATCTGCAGAGGGAAGCTGCAAAGTGTTTTGAGAACTCACTAAACACCACTTTGCTTGGCCTGTGGAGATGGACCCTTCTGTGGAGCATATTCACCAGCAGAGAGGGGAATGGCGGATAGATGACTTACTTTTCAAATTGCTGACATCTGTTTTCATTTTCTCCTCCTTCTCTTTGTTGCGATCCAGAGAATTTAAGCCTTGCTCCAAGCTATGTAGGGCTTCCTCAGCCTCCCTCAGTCTCTTCTCTAGATCCATACGGACTTTCATCTCAGCCTGAGGAGGACAGAAGGAAATCAGTCACTCTGGAAAACCATTCAACACAACAGTGATACTGCTGCTGACTCAGGAGTTGCAAGGAACCCAAAGCTGAGGGTGGCATTGAATATGAAGGGATAAAAACAGGGAGAGCCAGTGTAGATAGAAACCATGCAAGCTGTTTATCAGTTCCTCAAACTGAACCCCTCCTTGAGGCTCAGCAGTGTTTGGGTAACTGTCTATTACTCCAGCTTTCTGATTTCACAGCTGCCCCCACCATTCTAGGTTCTGTTTGGAATCAGAGGTGTTGAAACATGTAGCGAGTCGGTGTGGCTCCCCTCCTGCCCAGCAGAGGGAGCTCCCTCCCAGACGCCCAAGTGGGCTGAGTCACCACTTCCTGTTCCCGCCCCCTGGAAGTCAAGGGGCGGGACAGGAAGTAGAAAAGCCGGCCGCCAAAGCTCAGTCAGGAGCCAGCCACCGCCACGAGTAGACGTGCCGGCGGGAGCTCCAGACTGGGAACCCTCCATGACCCGAGGCGGCGATCAGGACTGGCCCCCACTGCCCCACGCCTGGTACGATGAGGAACCCGCAGAACTTCCCTGGGATCGGAGCCCGGAGCAGCCGCTAGGACTTCCTCACGCCCGGTACGAGGAGGAGCCGCCGCCGCTGCTTCCGCCCTGCTGTTATCCGGAGGAACCACCAGAGGCAGCCGGGCCGGACTTCCAGCAGGAGTTGCCGGACCTGCCCCCAAGCCCTGGTCCTGCAGACCCCATGCCGATGGACTGGTCCGAACTCACGGCGACCGAGGAGCAGGTACCCATAGAGGGGGAAATGGAATGTAGCCCGGGGATAGCCGACCCCTGTCAGGCTGTAGGCACCGAGGTGCCCATGTCAGTGTGTTGCGGTCAGGACCCCACTGACCAGCGGCAGTGCTAGCCGCTAATAGGGCCCCGGGCTGGGACACAGTGGAGTGGGTGGGCCTGTGTCCCCCCTGCCACCCCACTCACGGGTGGCAGTCTCCCCCTCACCCCAGCGCAGACAGAGACGCCTGCACTAATCTGAGTTGTGGTCATTGCTCAGCTCCTGACACCAGGACCTGAGTCCGGTGGACTATGGTTTGTTGCCCCGCCCTGACCAGAGGGTCTGGGCTTACTGACTGTGTAGTTGCTCAGCTCCTGAGGCAAGGACCTGAGCCCTAAACTGAACTGCGGTAGTAAACTACTGTGGCCCAGCCCCCTTGCTCCAGAGGGCCTGGGTTTTATATTGAACTGGTGTTGCCCAGCTCCTGCTGTAAGGATCTGGGCGTAGAACTGCTATTGTGCTGCCCCGCCCTAATTGAGGGCCTGGGCTTACACTGATTGACTGTGTGCCTTGTGTTCGGCCCCTGCCTGAGGGTCTGAACCTGTGAACCTTCTTGAGACTGATTGCTGTTATCCAGCCCCCTGCTCCAGAGGGCCTGGGCTTATATGGAACTGCTGTTATCCAGCCCCCTGCTCCAGAGGGCCTGGGCTTATATTGAACTGTTGTTATCCAGCCCCCCTGATCCAGAGGGCCTGAAGGTGTTGAGATTGATTGCTGTTCAGCCCCCCTGATCCGGAGGGCCTGAGACGTGAGACAGTGCTAACCCTGCTTTCTTGCCGCCCCGCCAGTTAGAGGGGACAAGGAGCGAGTTGGTGTGGCTCCCCTCCCGCCAGCCGGAGGGTGGAGCCCCGACCAATAGTTTACAAAACACCATAAGAAAGGCTGTTTGTGCAGGTATTGCTGCTGAAAAAGAACAAGAAATATATGGAATCTTATGGAGGGGAAAAAACTGTCCTTGTGACATTTCTAGCTAAATGTTATTGACTCAAGATGAGGGTAAAAAACATTGAGACTTTTGGGTGTTTATCGAAACTGAACCGCCAGCCCTTCTGCACTCACCCATCTTGATAAGATAGGTGGAAATCCATTTTCCTTTGCCCTTTGGCTAAAACCAGATACTCTCTCATGGGACAGACTCTCTCATGGGACAGTATCCTCTTTTTTCAAGAGAAAGAGTCTGGTGGGCTAATAGACCAGCGATTCCCAAACTGTGATGTTTGGTCCATTAATTGCAATGAGATTGACATGGGACAGCCAAGATTCCCTTGGTGCAGACTGCAGCCCAATCATGTCAGCCGTCAGGAACATATAAGCCCCACTCTCCAGAGACTGTGCTGATCCTGTTCAACTCTGATGTTGATCTATAAATATCTACAAGATTTGGGTTCTGGCTAGTTGAGAGACTGTCTCTCTATGCAGCACTATAACAGCTGAGATCATCAGGAGAGTCCAGGAGTCCCTGGATATGGGCATCTGGTTGCAGAGGCAGGACAGTCTCTCAGAGGATAGCCCTGCTTAGTGGAATTCACCTGTTTGTCCCATCAGAGCTAAACCGGTTGACCTACAGGATATGGTATACATCTCTACTCTATCCACTCATGCTTTTTGCCTCTAGAGTGGAAGGGCTGATCATGGGGAACCCTTCTTCAGAGATTGAGTTCATTTAGGTTGACATTGTCAATAAGCATCTCTCTCACCAAGTGCAGGCCCTGAACCTCTCCCCACGCCCATCGTAGGCCTCAAAAGAAAAGCTACAACACCCTGAGGTCCCTGAAGAAGTCTGCAGTGGATAGGGGAGAAGAAGGAGATCATCTGTTGGGCCCAAAGCAGGAGCAGATCCAGTGAGCAATGTACAGGGGCGGTTCTAGGCATTCTGCCGCCCCAAGCACGGCAGGCAGGCTGCCTTCGGCGGCTTGCCTGCAGAGGGTCTGCTGGTCCCACGACCTCCCACAGGTGTGCCTGTGGGAGGTCCTCCGAAGCCGCGGGACCAGCGGACCCTCCGCAGGCAAGCCGCCGAGGGCAGCCTGCCTGCCGCCCTTGCGGCGCTGGCAGAGCGCCCCCCGGGGCTTGCCACCCCAAGCACGTGTTTGGCGTGCTGGGGCCTGGAGCCTCCCCTGGCAATGTATGCAGTACCTTGAGGTCTCTCTCCGTCTGCTGTTTCTCTGCAGTCAGTTCTGAGAGTGAGTTCTGCAGCACCTGTGACTGAGATGAGTAAAACTCCCGCTCCTCCTCCAAGGCTTGGGACCGCTCCTCATTCTCCTTCATCCTGCCACACAGCACGACAAAGGAGCATTAGAGAAGACCTCTCCCAGGTCATTGCAACTCCCAGAAAGGAAGGGAAAGAAAACCTTGGTTGAAAGCTGCTCTGATGGGTCAGACAGAGCAGGGCTGGGCTTGCAAACCCAGTTGGCCTCAGTTTTAGTTGTACATATTCACTGGGGCAATTCCCTTAGCACTTTATCTCCATTTTTGAAACCGGTAAATGTAGTGACCCAGATTGACAGCTCTGGAGGGTTAAGTTCTCTATGAACAGAACAGGTCCACCAGTAGCACATGCTTCTGGCCTATTGTCAGGCTAATGTGCCCCAATCCTGATCTGAAAGGAGCAGCTCTAGAGTCAAAGAGGAGTTCATTCTCCATGGCCCATTCAACCCTTGGCCTCTCTGCTCAGACTGTCAAGTGTCTACAATATGAACACTTGACCACAGGGAATTAGAAATGCCAACCAGCTCATTTCACACTGGCAACCAAGCAGCACAGCCACAGATGGCCACCTACCAGGATGAATTTGAACCGGCCTGGCAATCTGAATTGCCTGACTAGCACTTTCCCCCTCCTCAGCTGGCATCCACGAGGGGAAATGACGAAAGGTCTAAAAACTCTGCAGAAGGCTGTTGGCACCAGGAAATAGCCAATGTTAATGAAAATAGAGAAAATGCTTTAAAATGATCACAGTTTTAAGTCTGGAATTGTATTCCAGTGTCTCCTATTACCACAACCTTCCCTCTGCAGGAGTAATGGTAGCTACTTTCCCAACACCACATTCCCTCTGCAAGGAGTAACACTACGTCCAACCTCTTCTGGGACTCTGTAAGCTACTTTCCCAACCTCACCTTCTCTCCGCCAAGACTTTCTCCTCCAGCAGCTGGTGCATCTTCTCCTCAATCTGGCGCAGGTTGCTGTGCAGACCCCCGGTGGGGTTTGGCTGCTTGCTAGCATTGGCCAGGGGCTGAAGTTGGCTCTCATTCTCCTCCAGCATCTCCAGAGTTCTCTGCTTTTCCTGGGAGAGCTCCTTGGGACAGAGAAGGAACAAAGCATGTCATCATTAGCCAGGCCACCAACATTCTGACATTGATGTTTCTGTGGGTAGGCACCTTCACAGATGACTCCTCTCCAATCGCTCCCTATTGCCCCTCCTTCCTTCTGCTGCCCTCCTTTCCCCACCCACTTAAACCTTGGATTCCCCTTCTCCCCTGAAACCCTGGGAGCAATCACCGCCTTAATGGTCTCTCTTTATGCAGGCAGATGGGCCATCACCTGGGGCTTCTCTAAAGGAAGCTCAGCTGCCAATGCTGGCTCATGATTATTCAGTGAGTGGGCTCCAAGAAAGGGGAACTTTGCTTCCTCCACTCAACACTGATACTGTACAAGCTCACTGCCCTTCCTGCTCTTCCCTTCAGGCCTCTCTGCACCCTTGATTCCCAAGTGTGCCAGAGGACTCTCCCCTTGCATGCTGATGAATCCCTGTGGTGCTATCAGCTACAGGAGGAGGGCACATGACACTGTTTACCTCAGTACTGCTCATCCTATTGACTGTAGTCAGGACAGAATCATCCCTTCCTTAATATGGTCATTCCTGACCTTTGTCTTACCAGTACCTGCAACAATGGCAGAGCAGACCAGGTCAGGCAATGTGAGTGACCTGAACCATGAACGCCTGGTTTTTGCCCAGTGCTCAAACTGAAACCGAAACCACCCAGCAAAAAAACTCTAGAGGAAGAGCAAATGAGAGAGGATCTGTATTATGGGAAAGTCCTATAGAATCAAAAAGGGATTAAACCAATAGAGTTCCATGGCCATTTCTCTGAGAACTCGCAGAATGTAATACAGAATGAGATCCTTTCCATAGGATTTTTGGACCATCCTGCAGAGTTAAATGGAAAATTATAGGTCATGTTCTAGGTGCTACTGCCTAGCTGAGAATTCCCAGTGTATGGGGAGGGATCTCTCAGGGGGCATAAAGCTAGAAGAGCCACCCTGACACAGGGGTTATAATAGGGGAGGGAAGAGGTGTGATGGAGCTCCACTCTGTGCCACATTCTCAGCTGGTATATGATTCCTCAGGGACCACACACAGCTTTGTAAATTAGAGCTGCCACCTGGTTGCTCTAATTTAGACCAGGGAAGCTGCAGATTGAGACTCAGGGAGCTATAGCTGGATCCCTGACAGCTCCAGCCCTGTCCTGAAAAGATCTCAACACAGGAGATGATCTTGACCTATGTCCCTGCTAAAGAGTTCTATAGGATGGATCAATCGACCTGTAGAAGGATCTGATTCTCTGTCAAACTCTATAGGCTTTTAGAGTAATTGCTACAGGACACTATTAGTTTAATCCCTGTTTAGTTCCATAGCACTTTCCCCAAAAGGCTGTCACCAGGAGGAGAAAAATCTGACACTGACCTCCAGTGTTTTCTGTAAGGACTCTGTCAGGCTTCGTAGTTCCTTCTTCTCCTCCTCCACTCCTTTGAGGGACTGAGCTGTCAGTTCCAGCTCCCTAAAAGGTACAATGGTTATGCACTTTGTGGGGGAATAATAGTCCCAAACACTGCTCTCACACTACCATAGGCTGTAGAGTTGGCCATTCCCATAGGATGCTCTAGTACTGATTTGGAAGGGGTGCTGTCAGGAAGCAGAAATGCCAGGCACAAGCTCACTTAAGGTGAAACGGGGAGACACGACCCATAGCTCCCCTCCTTTACTAAAAACAAAGGAAGCATTCCTCCTTATCTCCCTGGCTTGGGTAGGCAATGCTCCCCCAACTCCCATCCGTCCTTGGCTGGCGTGGCGAGAGCCTCTTTCAATCGACTTTAACCACTGCATCTGGGCATACATGCATTATAAATTCTAGGCACTTAGGGTCCAAATCCATCCACAGTGTCACTCCACTGACTTCAGTGCAGTTGTGGCATGGTGACTTCCAGTGCCAATAATGTACACATGCTCCCACGTGCCATGACCAGCCATAGGCTCTTATACCTGAGAGGCATAGGAAATGCCCTAGTCTGGAATATGCGCCCGTGTGTGCTTTTCACCATAGTACTTAGAATTTATGGGAGTGATCACCCTTCCATCTTATTTACTACACTGCTCTAAAAAGGCTGTTGGAGTCCTGACTGCAAAGTGAAACTGAGATTGCTTCTCTCCATCTGTGGAAGTGCCAACTGTCTCGTCGCTCACCTGGTTTCCTACCTGTCTGGGATTCATTACCGTTTAATCTGCTGTTGCTCCAGCCGCAGCTCCTGTACCACCTCTTCAAACTGCTGCTTCTCTGCCTCTAGTACCTGGTTAAGACGCTCCAGCTCCTGAGAGGTAACATGGGGAGATAAGTGCACTCAGCTGCAGTGCTCAGAGGGTTAAATGGTTACCCCGCAGTAACTCAATTCATTTTATGTTATAGTCACACTACCCTTTTCTAACTGGGCCTTTGCCACCATCCCACATGGGCACTAGTGTTGTCTCCGAATCCAAAACAGTAAAGACATGAAATGCATAATTATTAAATCACAGAACCATAGGAACGTATGGCTGGAAGGGACCTCAAGAGGTTATCTACTCCATCCCACACACTGAGGCTGGACCCTGTAAACCTAGATGATCTCTGATAGGTGTTTGCCTAACCTGTTGCTAAACACCTCCAGTGACAGGGATTCCACAACATCCCTTGGTGACCTACTCCAGAGCTTAACTCTCCTTGTAATTAAGTAGCATTCCCTAATATCTAACCTAAATCTAACCTTACTCCACAATAAGCCAATTACTTTTTGTCCTACCTTTAGTGGACATGAAGAACAACTGATCACCATCCTCTCTAAATAACAGCCCTTAACATATTTTAAGATTGTTATCAGGTCCCTTCTCAGTCGTCTCTTCTCAAGACTAAACATGTCCAGTGTTCTTAACTTTTTCTCCTAGGTCAGATTTTCTAAACCTTTTATCATTGTTGTTGCTCTCCTCTGGGCTCTTTGGAATTTGCTCACATCTTTCTTAAAGTGTTGAGCCCCAAATGGTACACAATACAGCACCCGAAGCCTCACCTGTGCTGAGTAGATTGGGACGATTACCCCCCGTGTTTTACATATGCCACTCCTGTTGCTACACCGCAGAGTGACATTAGCCTTTTTCATAACTGCAACACATTGTTGGTTCATATTCTATTTGTGATCCACTATAACTCCTAGATCCTTTTCAGCAGTTCTACCACCTAGCCAGATATTCCCTATTTTGTAGTTGTGCATTTGATTTTTTTCCCCTAAGTGTAGTACTTTGCATTTATTTTTATTGAATTTCATCTTGTTGAATCTAGACCAATTCTCCGATTTGTCAAGGTCGTTTTGAATTCTAATTCTGTCCTCTAAAGTGCTTGCAACTCCTCCTGGCCTGGTATCATCTGCAAATTTTACAAGAATACTCTCCACTCCATTATCCAAGTCATTAATGAAAATATTGACTAGTACGGTACTTAGGACTGACTCCTGCAGAACCTCACTTGCCATATCCTCCCAGTTTGACAGCAAATCCTTGATAACTACTTTCTGAATACAGTTTTTCAACCAGTTGTGCACCCTCTTTATAGTAATTTTATCTAAACCACATTTCCCTGGTTTGCTTCTGAGTATTGGCACTGAGTAGCGTTTTAAATGTGTGCTAGCTGCTATGCATAACCAACTAGCGTTTTTAATCATCACTGCCTTTGTCTACACTTGGTGCTAAGTGTTTAAAAAGGCTGATAAGTAACACCACCCATCTTCCCAGTCTCAACAAGCTTATGCTCCCCAGTCACAATGGCTATTTTTTCACACCAGTGTTGTGGACACTGCACAGGAGAAGGATCTGGCTCACACAGAATAGCAAAGGACTTTTGTCTCAGGAGTCTTGGTTTAAAACATACTAGAGTTAGCCACTAAGTGAAGCTCTTACAGTGGCTCCGTTAGTGTCAGAACCATTGATTGAAACTGACAAGATAAATTAATAATAAAGTCTGTACATCCATATGGCAGATCCAACAGTTCAAACAAAGTGCACTCCCAAACCATTCCCGTGAAGCCCTGCAGGCCTGGAAAATGTCAGACCAATTACACTCCCTGTAGATTATGTTTTCCTTCCTCCTTTAGGAATAAAGGACCTCAAAACTGCCCTTGCTCTGTCTGCTATCCGTGAATGTCAAAGCCCCCATGGCAGGCCTTGTAAGAGTAGGGATCCAGCCCAGTGCTCTCTTTCTAAAATTACTCCCTTTCCACTGCCGTACAGCAGGTCTACTAGCCAGCTGCTCCAAAGGAGCTAGAGGGGACAGTAGATTAGCCCTAAAAGAGGGAGAAGTGGACCAGCCGCTTCTGTAGACCCAGAAGGGAGTAGAAACTTTCTGAACCCCCCACCCCTCAGGAAAACATCATAAAGTAGGAGGGATCTTTGTGGTGAAGCCATGGGAGAGAGCAGGTGCTGAATTGGTTCTAATCATTTGGGTACGTTTCATATTAGCATTTGAATTATTGGGTATTTATTTGAACTGAACCCAAAGCCCCAAACCTCTTGAATTTCACCCATAACTAACTTGCTGTCTCTTCTCAAGACTAGAATGAGCCAGGGTACTACTGCAGGTCAATACTTAAGTACACCAGCAGTGTTAATGAGGGGCAAGGACTTGAAAGTGTCGTGACCTGCAGAAACCTCCTGTTCCAGGTTGTAATTCAAATAGCGTCCTTATTCCCTGTCACAACAACTTTCAACCTTTCCTACATGTGACTAGAAGCTAACATCAAGGAAGGCGAGAGGGTGCAGTGAGAAGAGATGAAACCGAAAGGTGTGCAGGATCCATCTACAGGGCATGGCTGTTACCCCTTTACTCATTCAAGGGGCACCCAGAAGCGTGGCTGCCTTTGGGCTTTGCATGATGCTAACCCCTCCAATCAACCGATTGCCCTACACTCTGCCGGGAATAGGAAGGGGTATGATTTGATTGGTTTTGAATGTGCACCCACCTCTTTTTGCTCCCTCTGCAGACACAGCTCCTCTGTCTCTTCCATCAGCTTATCTGCAAACACACACAAACACAGGCCAAATGCAGGAAGAAGCAATTGATAATGCAATGGGATGTTTATGATCGTGGGGCACTGATCACACAGAGCTAGAAAATGCAGACTTCCCTCTTGTATTGCATACATCGGTCTGGGAGTTTCCTAAGGCCAAGATGACTTTAATGGGATTTTCTGTTATCCTCCTCCTGCCAAATTTTTAATAAACAAACAACACTAATACTTTGCATTCCCTCTGATGTCTTCCTTCTAAGACTCTTAAAGCATCTCAGTGAGGGAACCCTCACAACCCTCATGTGAGGTAGGAAAATATTCTCTCCATAACACAGTTGGGGAAACTGAAGCACAGATGGGGGGTTCAGTGACTTGCCCAAAGTTTTACACAGCGGCAGAGCCAAGAACAAAATCAAGGTGTCCTGACTCCCTGTCCCTTACCTGAACTAGCAGGCCACATTCTGTCCTTAATCTAGAACTAGACTCTGGGTCATGATCTCAGCCATCTGCTACTAGCCACCCTTGACTAGTCCTCATTTCCTTTCACGCTCGCTATTGTGCTCACTCATTCTACCTGTTTATTCAACAAAACTTGCTCTTTCCAAGGTTGCCATTGTCTCTGTCATGCTTATCATCAGCTGCTCACTACTACCAGGGATGCCACCAGCCATCCAGTGAGATGACAATAGCATCTATGTCCCATTTCCATCTCTGTGGCATGACATTGTGAAGAAATGGTCGCACTGTTATGATGCCCCAGCTAAAATTGGGTTCCTTCAGGTGTCTTGAAAAGCTCGAAGCCGCAGAGGGATTCCTGTGAGTAACAAAGTATCTCAGCCCTGCCCCTTGCTAAGGTCTCCAGCTGGACATTGGCCATGCTGAAAAGAGCTCCTATTGATTTATTAACAAGGTCAGTACCCAGAACTCCTGTGCACTCTGAGATTAACTCTTAGAGAGCATTAGTGGGACTCAACAGAATGGGGTCAATTCCTAGTTCTGCTACTGACCTAATGGGTGACCTTGGGCAAGTCACTTCATTGCTCTGTGCCTCAGTTTCCCCATCTGTCACATAGGGGTGGTGGTACTGACCTCCTGTGGAAAGCACTAGCTAAGAGCTAGGTGTTAGTATTGGGCACAGTGGGGTCCAGGCCTACAACTAGAGCTCCTAGATGCTACGGTAATACAAATGAATAATAATATTACTCTATTCTTTCTGAGAACCTCTACTCCTCTCCTTCCTCCCTCCTGTTCCCTTTCTCCCGTCCAAACACCCAGACTCTTCCACTCTCTCCCTGTGAGCACTGGAAGATGCTGACAAAACCATGGCTCCCCACCCAGGCTGTAGGCTGGAGAACCTAGGCTGCCTGCCCCATGTGCCACACTGCTGGCAATGTGCCAGTTCTTCCAACTCCTGCCCCTGTCTTGGGAGGACCAGGTCCTGCAGGGCCTGACCTTCTGATGCAATCCACCAATCCCTGTGGTTCCCAGCCTGAAGGCAGAACTGGGCACCAGTGGGGAGGGTTGGAAATGGATGGTCACTCCGGAAGGGAGGCGGGGGAAGTATAGACGCTCCCAATAGAAGGGAGGCAGAGCAGTATTTGTGCCTCCCAGAGTCTTGACCTGATTGCCCAGTGGCCAGAAACTCTCCTGTCCTCAAAGCCCTAACCATTGGCGAGACACTGAGCGCTGACCAGGATGCTAATAATAAGACAGAAACCTCAGCAGTTATATTGGAACAAAGCGAACCAAAGTAAAAGCTGTCAAATAAAAGTGGCCAGGCATGACAGTACTGAATAGTCACCCTGAACAGCCTGCTATGGGTCAAAGATCCCTATATATATATATAGCTGCTAATTAGCGAGGAAGATGTCCTCCCCCCCAACCCCCATATGACTGCAACCTGGGAAAGGACTAACCGTTCTTATGCTGTCCTGGGGGTTATTGTTTGGCCACTAATAGTGAAAACCCGCTAACCTATGACATTCAGGGGCGAGGGACAGGTCTTCCCACTAAGATCCTGTTACGTTCTTAGAGGGAGAATCTCTCTCATATCTACCACATTCTGCTAGGGTTGCATCACGTTCTGCAGCCTCCCTGTGGAAATTGGCAATGGTATTATACCACCTAAAGTGGGGTGGGGAGGGAATTGGGATACCATGATGCAGGTGTCTGGAAACAGCCTGGAGAAAGAGGGTTTGGTTGAGAGAAGCCTCCCATAGATCAGTCCCGGATCAGTCCATGGAGGGTTGGAGGCAAGGCCAGGGATTACAGCAGGGGAACGGGAATCCGGTGCTCTGGGATCTAGTCCCAGCTCTAACAGACTCACTGTGTGTCTATGGGTAAAGTCATCAGAGTTGTTTGAAAAATGGGGGAAAAAATGTGTTAACTAAAAGTAGTTAATAACTCCCTGTCAACACTGCTTCTGGTGCACAGGGGCCAAAGAGAATTTTTTGCACCAATTTGTTTCATCAACATTTTAACTGAAAATGTTATCGAACTGTGATGTAAATGAAAATGGTCAGTAACAATTTCCATAACTGTTTAAAATAAAAATGACAATAAAGGTGTCGATAAAAATATCACCCCAAAATTTATGAACAAGATTTGAAATACACACCAGCTTTTCATGGAAAAAATCTTAAAGCCCACAAGCCAATTTTAGACAAAGTTTTCTTCCAAAACATTTTGACCAGCTCTACAAGTTATCCTCTCTGGGTCTCTGTTTATCCCTTTGGAAAATGAGGATAGTATTACTCACTTGTGGGTTGTGAGGCTTAATTCATTCGTTATAAATAAATAAAATGTTTATAAATAGCTTTGAGATCTTCAGATTGAAAGTGCTTGAGAGCTCTAATTATTGTTACTACTATTAAATCCCAGGCAATGTACCGAGATCATCCTTGAGCACAGTGAATGCAATAATGTAAAACAGAAATATTTCTTCATCTTCAGATTTCCATAGAAAAAATCGGAAAAATGTAGGGCTGAAAGGGATCTTGAGAGGTCATCAGGTCCAGTCCCCTGTACCGAGGCAGGACCAAGTAAACCTAGACCATCCCTGACAGGTGTTTGTCCAACCTGTTGTTAGAAACCGCCAGTGATGGGGATTCCACAACCTCCCTTGGAAGCCTATTCCAGAGCTTAACAACCCGTATAGTTAACAAGTTGTTCATAATATGTAAATATATTAAAGGGTTATTAGCAGGAGTTGGATGACAGAGTGTAGCTCACAGCATTCATATTAATTATTATTTTATCAGGTGCCTTAGCTAAGGTGTAAGTAGTCTGAATTACCCAGAGAAGCCACTAATTATCTGAAATGTACACATGCACAAGCTGCCTGCCCACAAACTCATAATCTACCAGGCTAGAATTGCCATCATACACATTGTCACCACTAACACAAGGGTGAATTTAGATGGAGATTCAGCAATGTGAGAATAAAACCTCTGATGGAAAAAAACAACCACCCCAAAACTGTAGTCACCATAAGAAATGCCACCCCCGAGAAATTAAAACCGGCACATGAGTATCTGTGTATGCCTGACATGCAGCTGCCTGGTGCTAACTCCTAGAGTCAGGATGCTCAAACTTTTCAAGAACAAGGGTCACATTGTCCATTTATTAGGAGCCAAAGGATCACAACTGACTGGACACATGCATACTTTTAAGCACCTAAAATACATGTCCTGAACTCAACCCTAGTATTTGCTTTTATTTTCATCTCCCTTGATAGCTGAACAGAAATGGCTGATTTTTTAAATTAATCAGTCATAAAAACCTGCAGCTGATCAGACTGGACCTCACCAGCAGTTACAGGAAGTGGAGACTGGGTCGCTATTTAGGATTCTGCGGTCCTTGGGCACTCCTGAATCTAAAGAGTCCCCAATACAAAAAGCTGCTCAAGCCAACCTAAATACTCCTGCTTCTCCTTGGCCAGCTGGAGCCCCTGAGCTTCCAGGCTCTCAATCATGGCTTCTCCCAGTTGAGCATTCTTCCAGGTCCTAAAGAGAGAATGAACAGAAATAAAGAGAATTGGGAAGGACGCAGGACTGGGAGTTATTGAGTGAGGAGGGAAATTTAGGCTTAAATTGTACCTACAACTTCAAACAGAGTCCCATGCATTTGATGAATTATCTTTTTTTAAAATAAAATATTATTTCTGCTAAAATGAGTTGTAAAATTTCCTGGTATACAATGAATAGAGAGAGATTTTCCCAGGTACCTGGTAGTAGGATGTGCACTGGGCCTGTCAAATTGATCCTGATGGATTGGTAAAACACTGATTAATAGATGAGGATGATGACCAATGACATTGTACTTCCTGTCTAAGACCCATCCCTTCTAGCCACTTGTACCTCCCCTGGCTCCACCCCTTTCCAACACTTTGCCTCACCACTGCCAATTTCCAATTGGCAGTAACCTGTCCCCAGCTCCTCCCCTTTCTGATTTTTGTCCTCATCCCTTCTGGTATCCCATGACCAACTGGAAATCCCTTCCTGCTGGGCAATTAGCCAGTAGGATTTGATATATGTCCTGGAGCCCCTAGCCCATGGTTGTTATTAGCACTACCGCTAGAAACAACGAAGAGCCATAACTAAACATCAGAAGAAAAGCAAAAATGTAAAGAGAGAAGGGGATGCGTTATAACAATACTTTGCATGCAGTATCTGCCAGAGGATCTCAAAGTGCTTTGCAAACATTATTAAATAAAGCCACACTATCCTCCTGGTATGCATCACTGGCCACAATTTAAAGACACAGTAGGCTGTGGTACAGAGGTTAAATGACAATCCCAAGGACTCATAATAAATCAAAGGCAGAGCTCCAGCTTCTCAGTCCTCTGCTTCAACCACTAGAAAACAGCCTTTTTTATACTTAAAATGCAGACCAGTTAATTATATGCACATATGAATAGCATGCCACATTTAGGAATGTCTCAGTTCTTTACCATTCCTACAAACCCATTGTGAAAATCAGGATCCAGACACACCAGTGGGAGAACAGGGGATCTGAACTCCAAAAATAATCAATTAAATCAACTGCTCGTATAGAATATTATTGTACTATAGAAGTGTATTGAGTAAAGTATCATAAAAACTGGTGACATGTTAGTCATGAATATCATTGTGTGATGCGTGTACAGATGGTGTGCAAAGAGTTATGTAAAGTGTTCTAGAAATATATTCCTACAATGTGTTCTGGGGGCAGATGTGATAAACAAGTTTGCCCCAGGCAAAGTAATGCTGTTTTACCTGTTGGCCTGTGTCTCCAGTGTAAACTGAGGGTATGGCTACACTTACGGTTTGCAGCGCTGGTAGTTTGCAGCGCTGGTCATCCAGCTGTGTAGGAGCAGCGCTGGTGTGTGGCCACACTCACAGCTACCAGCGCTGGTGTGTGGCCACATTTGGAGCATTTGCAGTGCTGTTGGGAGTGCTGCATTATGGGCAGCTATCCCAGCATTCAAGTGCACCAACGTGCTTTTCAGAAGAGGGGGGTGGAGGGTGGTGTACTGTGACAGGGAGCGGGGAAGATAGAGAGAATGGATTTTTGGAGCCAACACTGTGTGTTAGCTTCCTGGATTGGAAAAATCACAAAATGTTCATGAGCCCTTAGTCTTAACTCTAATTGCAAACAGCCTGCCTCCAACACGGACTCCCCCCTGTTTCACTCACTCCCTGTGGTGTACTGTGACAGGGAGCGGGGAAGAGAGAGATTGGAAAAATCACAAAATGTTTGCGAACCCTAACAGCCTGCATCCAACACTGTTTCCCCTGCCTCTCATTTGATCGTTCACAGCCAGGTACAGATAGCTCCTGTTTGCTGTGATCAGTGTTTGTTTTTATAGATAAGCAGTTCAAACGGAGCTCCGATCGGCTCCGTTCTGTTTCATTCACTCTCCCTGCCTGACTCTCATTTGATTGTTTACAGCCAGGTACAGAACGGAGCTCCGATCGGAGCTCGTTCACAACAAAACAAAGAGAGTAATTTATAAAAGCATTCTGGGATACACCTTATTCCCTGGAGGCCAATCACAGCGCTGGTGTGTGGCCACACTTGATGACCAGCGCTGCAGCACCAGCGCTGGAATCCTTATTCCCCATGCCGAGTGAGGTGTACGGCCAGCGCTGCAGCCAGGGAGTTGCAGCGCTGGAAGTGCCCTGCAGGTGTGGCCACTTACTAATTGCAGCGCTGGTGGAGGCTTTCCAGCGCTGCAAATCGCCAGTGTAGCCATACCCTGAGCAAGGTGATGCCAGAGACAATGGAAGTTCATTTGCATCTGAGTCCACAGGAAAAACAAATTGAGAGAAGAGTGAGGAAGGCAGGATGGCATCAGCTTCCTTGTGCACAAGCAGCAGGAGAGAAAAAACTTTACCTGGGGATACACTTCAGAAGAATACATTTAAAAGGTTCACTGGACTATGAAAAGAGGAGAGGGAACCTCTTAGTGATCCCACCCTTAAGGAGCAAAGGGGACATCACCCTCTGATTCTGTGCATTGGAGCCTCCTGCTGTTAGTTTGATGTGAGAAAGCTGTTTAGGCAAAGATTGTAGCTTGTCAAAGTTAAGTCTTGGAAATGAAAAATGTGTTTTGTTTTGCTCATAACCAGACCTGTCTCTTGTTCTCTTGCTTAGTATGACTGAAATCTCTGGTCTTGATTAATAAACTTATTCTGAGTTTTACTGAAATCCATCTCAGTGCTGTTGTATTGAAATGAAGAGTGAGTCCTCAGCTAACCTAACTGTACTGTCACTTTGGGGGCAGAGAAGTTATTTTCTGTGAGTGTCCAGTGAGAGGGACTGGATGCTTCAGAGAGATATCTCTGGGGAACTCGAGTTCACTGATTGGTACCTGCAAAGCAAGTTACACTGGCAGAGTCTTGAGGAGTTTGCTGGTGGGGCAAGTGGACCAGTGTGGCAGGGAACCGACATACAGCTTAAGATCCAGCAGAGCTCTCCCTTGCTGGGGCAGAGCAGTAACACAGTGGCTATGATGCTGGGCTCCCTGAAGAGAGTGTCAAACCCATATAAAGGATTGATGAATTTTGTTTTCTTGGGGAAAGATGAAGATTTATAAATATTGGATGCAAACAGGACTTTCTAGATTGGGGCAGTTCCCCCCCCCCCGCAACTATGACTAGCTGTTTGGGCACATAGTTTGTGGAAAGAATTGTTAAAAATGTAACCAAACAGCTTTCTATAGAACAACTTCAATGAAGCCTATATTTTGTCTCTTGCAAAGTTCAACTGATGTATTAATCCACTTTTCCCAGAGGTCGGACAGCTCATTGTTCTAACAGCAAATTAGAAGAGAATTAGTAAAAATGTATGGCTTTGTCTATTATTTGCATACAATTGGATTTCTTTTAAGCTAATGTGTGTCCATGATATTTTCTAAAATGCTGAGAAGTTAGAAGAAAATGAATAAAAATGTACAGTTTCAGCATCCATTTATGTGCAAAATATGTCAATGTGTGCACGTGTGACCCAAGAACATTTTAATGCCAACTAGGGTTACGGAATGCCCTGCTTCTGGTCTGTACATTCTGGTTCACCAAAGAATATCATGTGAGGTCTTAAATGAAAGCTGGGGTCACACTAGTCATTAATGTCATTGTGAAATGCATGTGCTGATACTACATAAGGAGTAATGTATGTATACTGAAAATATGTTCTTAGATACTGTATCAAGGGGAGTCACCAGCAGAAACAACGTTTCTTCAGACAAGAGATGTTTATTCACTGCTCTTTCTGTCAGATGTAAATTAAGCATTGCAAGCAAACACAATAGATGTCCATTTACATACAAAGTCGACAAAGGCATGGGAAGTCAACAGGGAAGGAGCATGCAGGAAAAACAAGCCACAGGTGGCTATACTGTCTCTGAGTACAGACAATGAACTTTGGGGAGTATAAATAGAAGTCAAAGACGACATCTCCTTATCCTGCACCTAGAAGTAAACAGACAACTTGTTTACAGTCATGAAAACAGGATCTCAGCCAACCTTGGTGGAAACACTGCAGAGAACCATGGGGATGAGATAAACTTCTTTAGACAGGAGGTTAATCTGTTAGTTAAGTTTAGTCTCTAGAAAGCATGTTATGATTTTGTTTTGTATCTAACCGTTTCCAATATTCTTACTCACTATCATTTGAATCTTGAATATTTGATAATAAACTTATTCTTGTTTTCACTATAGAGATATCTCAGTGCTGTGGTATTGTACAAGTTGCTGATTCTGAGTTGAATCATTCAAGCTGGTGTGTACTGTTCCCTTGGAGACAGCAGACCAGGTATTACTAGGATGGTCGGGTGGATAAGGGGCTGAACACTACAGGGGAATGCTTCAAAAGGGTTTTGGGACTGGGATGTACCAGTTGTTAACCCACAAGGCAAAGCATGGGCTGGCATAGCCCAGAAGAGATTATTTGGGTGGCTAACAGGCTGGAGAAGTCAGGGAGCTGACAGCAGTTAAGCACAAGCAGGTCTCCCTCAGGCTGAAAGCTGCGGGGGGGGGGGGAGGGTAACAAGATAACTCACAGTCTTGGGTGCCCAGAGAACCATGTGTGTGTCTGTCTGTGTGTATGTGAGAGAGAGAGAGAGAGAGAGAGAGAGAGAGAGAGAGAGGTGCACATGGGGTGTGGGTATTTTCTAAAATTCTGAGACACTGGATGACTTCATTGAAGTCATTGGCAAAACTCCCATTTTCTTCAATGGGGCCAGGATTTCATACATTGTTATACTAATGGCTTGAAAATGATTAAAGCATTTAGGATGTCTGTTTATTTTGGTTAACTTTTCACAAATACTGCCCTGAGATTGTATCACAGGGGATGACAATCTTAAACCCATTGAAGCTGAACTTAAAAGCAGACGGGTCTCCCATGTCGGTGTAGTCTGGCTCATATTTCAGAAGTAATCAACATGTTTCTTTTATGTGCATTATAAACAAAAGCTTATGACTAGTGGCCCAGTTGCCTTGAAAGTTCAACCAGAAACCAACTACGTATTTTTCAAAGAACTTTCCTTAGGACTTTGGGACACTAAATAATTGATATCTAAAGTTCAACTGTAGCTAGCAGTAGGGTGACCAGACAGCAAATGTGAAAAATCAGGATGGGGGTGGGGAGTGATAGGAGCCTATATAAGAAAGAGACCCAAAAATCGGGACTGTCCCTATAAAATCAGGACATCTGGTCACCCTAGCTGGCAGACCCTACCTGAGAACCTCTGTTGGTATTTTCAATCTGTGCTTGTGTGGGTGAGTTGTTTTCCATCAAATATTATGTCAACTAGTATGAATGCATGTTTAGCTGGTTTAGGGGTTGTTTGCTTATGGATTTAGAAATTAGTTACATTAGACTATTTTCATAAGGGGAAAGAACTCCTGTGCACTTTGTGGTATCACCATCAGTTAGACAAATTTTGGCTTTTATAGAATTTTGGCCCTGCTCCAACAAAGAACTTAACGACCTGCTGAACATTAAGCACACACTCAAGTCCATCCCTATTTAAACACATATTGTGGCAAAGTTCCTCCTCTCTTCTAGTAGGTCCTGCGCTTATTGGCAGATTTCCTCCCCTCAGTGGTCTTCCCCTTGGATGAAACCCACAGTCTGGATCACCTCCTCCGATGTCTGATTAGGAGTAGCGAGGCTTGGGGGGAACCCGGGCCCGCCCTCTACTCCGGGTTCCAGCCCAGGGCCCTGTGAATTGCAGCAGTCTCTATAGTGCTACTCATAACCGCTGCTTGACTGCTACAGCTCCCTGGGCTACTTCCCCATAGCCTCCTTCAAACACCTTTTTTATCCTCACCATAGGATCCTCCTGGTATCTGATACTGCTTGATTGTATGGTGTTTCCTCAATCCTCCAGTAATACACCCTCTCAGTTCTTAGTTCCTTGTGTCTCTGGCTCCCAGCTCCTCATATGCCCTTCCTTCCTCTGGCTCCTCCTCCTTGACTGGAGTGAGCTCCCCTTTTTATACCAGGTGCCCTGATTAGCCTGCCCTGATTGGCTGCAGATGCTCCAATCAATGTAGCTCTCTCCGGTGCCTTCTAGAAAGTTCTTAATTGGCCCCAGGTGCCCTGATTAGCCTGCCCTGATTGGCTGCAGGTGCTCCAATCAATGTAGCTCTCTCCAGTGCCTTCTAGAAAGTTCTTAATTGGCCCCAGGTGCCTTAATTACCCTGGAGCAACTGCCATTTTGGTTCCCATGGTACTAGGGATTTGCTTAGCCTGGGGCTAACATACCTGTTCCTGAGTACTTTCCTGTAGCCATCCGGCCTTGCTCCATCACAATATACAAAGCTTTGTTGAAGTTATAAACATGCTTAAGTGCTCTGCTAAATTGGGGTTTTAACCCTGTTTTTGTAAACCTATCTAAAGATACACTTTTCTTTTTTAAAGAGTTTATTCTTTCCTGCTTTTCATTCTTTCTATTTATGGTGGCTATTCCTTTTCAAGAAGGATGTGTGATAATTTGTGGCTGTGAACTTTGATTTTAAATTCTGCCACAGCACAGAGGCCCCAGATCAGGAAAGCATCCCTTTAGAGGACAACATATAAAGATGGACTTAACTTTAAGGACTTACTTAAGTGCTTTCCTGAAGCAGGGCCAAACCATGTGCCTCCTTCACTTACACTGTTTAGCCCAGCAAGTCTTAGCAAGGTAAGAGCTAGGCATTATTAGTACATTTCTTCTTGGGATAGGTAGGAGACACTGTGTCATGATTACAAATTGCATTTGTTTTCTAACGAAATATTACCTTGCACATCATCTCCGTTCATTATCATAACAGGGTATAAGAAACAATCTGCAAAAAACACTCATATGTTTGTGACATTACATGTGTTTCCTTCCCCCAACACTCACTGTTTACTTTAAAACCAGTTCTAGCACAGACAGCGTATCTGCATGCTTTCCCTAATGATGGGTGGCACTGTTAGCATTAGCCTATTTCTGGAGGAGGAAATCAAATGTATACTACAGAGTATAAATTTGCTCTTGAGCAATAATTACAATTATTATTACTGCAATAGCACCTAGGGGCCCTATGTGAAATCATGGCCCCATTGTGCTAGGCTCTGCACATACCTATCACACATCATACTTATTTATAATAATCCCTTCTTTTAAAAACCATTTTACTCTCAAATCACCTATACTCATCAGCCAATCATTCCAGGGTTCCATACACTAGTTCCTATTGGCTAACAGCCTAGGCAGGGAGCAACTTCTGGATGTTCACGGGGCAAAAAAAAGAGGTGCCTGAAGGGATAGGGGAAACTACCCGAAGGGGAAAGAGACAGAGGAGATGGCAATGGTCAGAAAAGGACATTGCAGTGGTAGGGTCAAAAGTTGAAAGGAGTAGGCTTAGGAAAAGGCCAGTAGTCAGAAGGGACAGGAGGACCCAGCTACGAAGGGGGATCATCTGAATTGGAATCACGTGCGATGTTATGATCCTTACCTATTGATTAATCTTTTATTTATTCATGCAAATTGATTTGATAGGTACATACATTCCCGACTACTGTAATAGACTAGCCCAGGGGTCGGTAACCTTTTAGAAGCGCTGTGCCGAATCTTCATTTATTCACTCTAATTTAAGGTTTCACGTGCCAGTAAAACATTTTAATGTTTTTAGAAGGTCTCTCTCTATAAGTCTATAAACTATTGTTGTATGTAAAGTAAACAAGTTTTTTAAAATGTTTAAGAAGCTTCATTTAAAATTAAATTAAACTGCAGATCTTATCAGTTTAGTGCAGTGGTTCTTAACCTGGGGTGCAGGCACCCCCTGGGGCAGGGCCGGTGCAAGGATATTTTGCGCCCTAGGAAACTTCCACCTTGTGCCCGCCCCCACCTTGCACATCCGTTCATTGAAGGGCAAATCCCAACGAGCCTTTATAGACCCCAGGAGCCAGCCGTGCCCAGGGGCTGCTCCCCAGACCAGGTTCCCCCCTCCCCACCCGCTTAACTCCCCTGGAGAGTGCACAGCCCCCCCGGGAGCCCTCCCCTCCCCAACCCACCCCGGTGGCCCCCGCCCCGAGTCCACTCACTGGCTTTGCCGGGCTTGGGCCACTGCAGCAGCTCGGCAGGGAGGAGCCACCTTCCGGAGGCACCGGAGAGCCAGAGCGTCTCACTTGCGGCAGCAGTGAGCCCCAGCCATGGAGGAGCTGGCGCGGTGCAGGGGGGCAGCAGCCCTGCAAAGGCGGTGGTGCTGCTAGCGGGGAGCAGCTGCGCCTCCCCACCCCTCCAGCCCAGACTGCGGCCGGCGCCCCCCCGAGGGCTCCTGCAGGCTGCAGTGGATGTATGCGCGCGCCAGCCCCCATGTGCCCCGTGGCTCCTCCCTCACCTAGGGTTACCATATTTCAACAATCAAAAACGAGGGGAGAGCCCTGCCCTAGCCCTGCCCCCATCCACTCCCTCCCACTTCCCACCCCGATTTCCCCGGTCAGAACCCCCAAACCCCCCACTCCTTGTCCCCTGACTGCCCCCTCCTGAGATCCCCCCCACCCTAACTGCCCCCCTAGAACCCTACCCCTTACCTGTCCCCTGATGTCCCCAACCCTTATCCACACCCCTGCCCCCGGACAGACCCCTGGAGGACTCCCAAGCCCCATCTAACCACTCCCCGCCCCTTGACAGGACCCCCAGAACTCCCAACCCATCCAACCCTCCCCTTGCTCCCTGACTGCCCCCTGGGCTCCCCTTACCAGGCCCATGCTGGTCAGATGCTGACTCCACGTGGAGTGCTGAGGCAGCAGGAGAGGGGGAGCTGCAGGAGGGGCAGTGGTGGCGGTGGCTCACACTCCCAGGAGCCGCAGAACCTGAGCGCGGTGAGGGGGGAGCCGGGGGGCGCGCCTGATGCCGGTCTGGGGTCCCGGCTGTCGGCCCCGCTCAGCCTCTGCCTGCCTGGAGTTCCATTCGCTCAGCCGGCCGTGCTTAGTGGGGCCGACAGCCGGGACCCCGGCTGGCAGCCGCGTGCCAGGCAAAATCGGCTCGCGTGCCAAAGGTGACATGCGTGCCGTAGGTTGCCGACCCCTGGACTAGCCCATTGTTGCTCCAAATCAGTGGCAGATTCTTTAGCTGCCCTACAGATGCTAGATGGCCACTGGTGGAACCCAGAATAGATCCATGAAAATCTGCTGCCGCTGATTGGAAAGTGAAAGGGCTACACACTAAATTGTAGCAGGAATAAGTTATTCAGGGGGAGACAGCCAAAGGCACAAAGGTCAATAAGGTACCCAACACCCACTGAAAATCAGTCAGAGTTGAGAGCCTTACCACCCTTCATGCCTTTGAAAATCTCGCCCTTATCTGTTGATCTTACAAAGGCTTGCCTGCTATATGATGATAACGTGTGATCCCAGCCTGCAAAGGCAGCCCCTTTAGAACTAGCCTGGCTATTAGTCACTGTTGACCGTAGATACACCCAACTACTGGTGGTTGGTATATTTTTTGCTGAAACAAGTATTAATTAATGAACATTTTTGTGACTTTTCTCTATTTTCTGACCAGATCTACTTCTAACCAACCCAAGAGAACGCAGCAAAAGCAGCTCCAAAAATAATATGCATCACCCTAGTATCATGGGTATATGGCCCCCACTCCCCAGACTGGTGGAGTCCTCTGAATGCCTGTCAGAGCTAGAAGATCCCTGTCCTGTTTGCACCACTTCATACTCAAAAGCTTTCAAGGCCTTCCGTGCACTGAAGCTGCTGTCCTTCTGGCCACCACAGAGTGGGGGGAGGCTTCCCTTTGAGAAGCCATAAACTCTAGTCCTTAATGAATCAGAGGGCTTTGGGCTTAGTCATTAAGCTAGGGAATGAGAGCTAAGGACCGGAAATCAGTTCAAACACCCCCAGGTGACGGCGCATTTTCACTGAGCCACCAGACTAGCCCACTTTCTGATATTTTAAGTGCTCTATACCCCACTATATTTGCTCCAGACTTAAGGAAACAGTACACGTATTCTCACACTGTACAAACAAAGGAGTCCGGGGAGAGGATGTTACCCCACACCAGTCTCATTCTTTCCTATGTTCCTTCCTTATTTATTGTAACCCTGGTCTATCCGTGCTCCCTTACATTATTCTTATGAAGTGATAGGCTGCAATGATAACCAAGTATAAACCGTACAGTGCAATAAGCAGCATGCTTTTCCTCTAGGAACAAACGAGCACTCAAATGTGGTGCCTAAATGACTTGAACAGTGTCCTTTTAACTTTCCCTTTCCTCACTGCTCAATTTACTGGCCAGTCTGCACTTTTTTCACTGTTGCTCAGCTCCACTCCCGACCTTGCTAACACACCTCACTTTATCTCCGCTCTCCTTCACACACACAGAGTCATCGAAAGCGATTAGGTGAATCTGGAGCCAAATCATTCCTGCAGCAGTGGTGCATGGGGGGGCAAGACAGATGCCACAAGCCTGTTTTCATCCAGCACAGCGGGTTACGCTGCTGCACTGCTAGAAACGTGCCAGCAGCCGTATCAGCTTCTGCATCAAGCACAGGGGGTTGGAGGAACAGAGTCGGGGCCTACAATATGGCTTGTTCTAGGCATGGGATGAAGCTGATAGCACACAGGGCCTTATGCTTTTGGGAGCCCTCTCTTTGTTCGTGCCCCTCCCAGCCTGAGCCCAGAGCCACCCCCTACCATGTTCCCACCCCCACTCTGAAAGGTAAAGCTACCTGTCTCCAAAGCAAGAAAAGTCCCAGGGCTAAATTCAACATTGATGTAAGTGAGAGCAGCTCTATGGACTTCAATGACAATCCTCCTATTTACACTAGGGCTGAATTTGGTCCCCTCATCCTCTCCAGCAGCCAAACCCTTCCACCACCAGGCATACTAGGTAGGTCACAGAGCTCTGCCTCAGCCCTGGCGTATCTTGCACCTTGTCCTGCCAAACCCGGCTCATCGCTGGTCAGTACATACAGGGCTCAAACCCCTTGCCTACACTAGCACTCCTGTTAAAGTATCCCTCCCATTTCCCTGTCCACGGTGCTGCTCTCACGGAGTATTAACCCCTGCATCATCTACACTCCTGAGCTGAGTGGTGTTAGAAAACCAGGAGAGAAAAACCTCAGTCGACACCAGCATCCCAGCTGTGGCTAGCACAAGGGGAGCAGGGTGTGGACCGTGGAACAGAAATGATGGTGGAGAGTAGATAAAGCCAAAGGAAAACATACCAATTGGCCTCTCTTCTCGTCTTGTGAATGAGAGCTCATTGGTCAGGACTGAACTCCGACTGGGGTGTCAGGCTAGGGCTGAGTTGGGCACATGCTCCGTGCAGCCCTGGGCGGGGTGCTTTGTAGCATGGTCACCACTAATAAAAAGTGAGCCTTTATAGCACTTTTCACCTGACTCTGATATTCCGCCCCCCCCACACACACTTTCCTCTTCACAGAAATGAGCATTCCCCACCTGCACATGCTGATACCCAAGGATTAACTCATTTGAAGGAGAAGTCTTTTTCTAGTGGGGCTCAAAGGAATAAGTCCAACATAATAGCTCTCTTAGGAAAAGCTGCAAAGCGCTCTTTCCTCTAAGCAACTTAGCTGATTACCAGGCTCCGGAGGTTCTGAAAGTTCCCATGTGCTCTGGGAGAGTCCCCATCACTCAGCTCCCTTCCTAGCCCCTGCCTTTTGATATTGCTGCTAAGACCTAAGAGGAGCACGTTGGTGTTAGAGCCAGTTGCTTACTTCCTTTGCAGGCACTTAGCAGTGAGAACATGCTAGGACTGGTACTCACTGAACCTTAAATCTTTCAGAGGTTCCAGCCATATAAGCAACCAAACATCCAGATGCTTACAGCATCGGAACACTGTAGAAGTGGGCTGGAAATCCCACAATAACAGATTCTCTCAGGGGATTTACTTTACTTCCTTATTTTCAGAGCTAAATACACCTCCCTCTGCACAGCCTGAGCCTACTGGGATCCGGGCAAAAGGACCCCAAGGTCACAGATCCATTCTACAGCTGCAGTTGAAGCCTCAGGGTTGAAGTAGCCCTTGTAACACCTGTGCTCCATCTCCATGGGGTAGTTTGACTGGTACATCTAGATAGTCATGATTTCACCCCTAGCTCTCCTTCATCCTGCCCCCATCTCACCCAAAAGTCCTTCTCCCTGAGGCACAGGGAGCTTCTGTGAAACATAACCCCAGAGCAGGAGCTTGCTCCCCACACACAGCGGCATTGCACTGTTTCCATGAAGTCCAAGGACCTCCACACCAGAGGAGAAGGAGCAGGACAGCAGAGGCCATGTGGTATTTTATCACACCCAGTCCTGACCACAACCAGGGGTATATTAGCAACACAGTGAAACATTAGTAGGACAGAGGATGCTTCGTTTGAACTTTGAAACGTTTTGGTGTCTGTTGGGAGCAGAAAGCGAGGAGGTAAAAAGGATTTGACTAGCCACGGAGGAGCGTCTCAGCTCTTCCACACGGTCACTTTTGTTGGGCCTTGTTCTCCTCAAATCCCCAGCACCTCCCACAATGCTTCAAAGAGAAGGAAATAATGGAAATATATCCCCGGTGCTTACACTTTTCCAGACTCCTGCAGCATCTCCAGCCACTGAGCCTGCTCAAATTCTGACTCCGCTGCCAGCACAATGTTACCCTGGAAAAGAAGAATCAAATGAGCGTTGCTGATGTGAGCCATGCAGACATGCCCACCATCATGCACAAACAACCCCCATCCCTATTCCGGTTCCTAGTGAACTCAGGTATCCGTAATACAGGAACTGCAACCACTGCAACTGGCACTAACTAGTTTCCTCCTGGTAGCCCATTCTGCTGCTTTAGTGCCAGGGAGACTGTCTGCGGGGTGTTGAGGCACACTGGGAGGACAGTGGGCCATGGCGGGGAGGGTTGCAAAACAAAGGACAGTAATATCCAAGGCTGTCAGTCCAGCACCATGTTCATTGGCTTGAAAAGAGAAAAGTTCACGCACGTGAAAGTCCTCATGGGAGATCTTCATGGCAAAAGGCATGTTGGGCTCTTCTTTGGCTTCCACGATGCAGCCTGCCAGAGGTATGACGCCCTAGCGATGAACCAGAGAATTTAAATCAGTCAGTAAAACTTCACTGAGCAGCTACAAGGCATAACCATAAGCAGTTCACATCAGGAACTGGACACTGATTCCTAGCCCCAGTTTTTGCTGCTGGCTCTTCCCCTGTGCTGGAAGCATCATGAAGGCAGTATGCTGAGGTCCTGAGAAGCAGAAGTGCCTCACATCACCGAGGGTAACTCCCTGAAGCCGACGAAAGAGAGGTGTTAACTGATGTCAACGAGAGTCTCATCCTGTCCATCTGAGCTGGGAGATTAGTGGCTGGGATACACAGGCAATGGGGAACAGGAGCTGTTTTATCAGGGATGTACAGATCTTCCCAATAGTCTAAAAGTTCTACCCGAGTGCATAACGACAAGAGCTAAAGTGAAGAGGGAGTGTCCTCACGTGTAGCCCCCCCCACTTCATTTCCCTACGTGGTTCTGTTTCCCACGTAAATAATGTGCCCAGGGAGCTGAAAGATCCTGAGTCCTCTTCTCTATTGTGCAGGTGTGCGGTTTAGTGGGCTTCTAAGGGCATCCACGTATGTGACTAATTAATTACAATTAGTGATGCGGAGTAAAGCAATAAACCCCCTGATTAGCAGGCTAGCCTTGCAGTGGCTATTCAAGTGACTGCAGGATCGATGGTACGAGTAGGAAATCTTTAAAACAAGGCAGGGTATAAATCCAGTATCATGATGTTAGATTTATACCCTGCCAAGCAGCTGGTGTGGTAGTGGGGAACCTGAATTAATTTCAGTTTTCAGAAGAGGTTAATCCATGTCCCCATGCTTCTTGGAGGCTTCTTGGATCTAATTACAAGGCTGGAGTCAGAGAACCTGCCTGTTTTGCTCTCCAGGTACCTGCGTGAGGCCAGGTGGAGTCAGAGAGGGAATAGCTGGGGGGTGCTCACCTTGGGATGGATATTGAAGTACTTATTGCTTTCAAAGCTCTTCTTTTCACTCTCAGAATAGTAAAGCAGAAAACTCTCCTTGATGATGAAGAACCTGAAAGGGGGAAGAGAAGGAAAGGAATAAACTCCTACTAATATTTATCCTTTAAAAAGCACTTACTTCATCAGAGCACTGAATGAACATTTACCTAATAACTCAATCTAATTTACCCTACAACAGCTCTCTGAGCTGGGAGGTTTTATTATTCTCATTCTATACATGGAAAAACCTAGGCAAAGAGAGGTTAAGTGACTTGCTCCAGGTCACTAGGCGACTCAAACTTATGCTTGGCATAAGTGGGTGGACCACTGTCACAGACAATAGAGTTGTGGTAGCATTTGCCAGTGGTGAAGTTGGCCCAGTGAATCAGCGTCAGCTCACTCCACTAAAGAATGGAAGACAGTTTCCCAGGAATTACTAAACAAAGATCCCAGCAAAGTCATCATTCTTTGTCATCTGGAACTACAAAGGAAATAAAATTCTCTGAAATATGTATCACATTAACTCTTTCTTGCCCTGTTTGGTTAGGTTTAGCTATACCCAGATGAACACGGTATGATAGGTGCAAAACATCACAGCTTCTGTAAAGGAAAAATCAGGCCTCCCTGATCTATTAGAATTCTTTGAGCATTGCCTCAAAATTGTGAATGAAGACGCACCAGTTGTAATGTTTTTGGACTTTCAAAATGCTGTTGACAAAAGCCTCCCTCTGTTCAGGAATCCATGAGTTAAGAGATAAAGTACTGCAGTGTGCAGAAGCTGGCTAAGAAACAACACACAAAGAGCAGGGTTAAATGGTCAATTTTCAACATGGTAAAACACAGGCCCAACATGTCATACCAGGGGAGAAATTATGACAATTTATACCAGCTGAGGATCTGTCTTAGGACTGGTGTTCTGCAGAACATTTATCAATAAGCTGCAAAAAGGGGGTGAACAGTGAAGTGGCAAAAATTGCAACACAACATTATGTAGATTAATCAAATCTAGAGAAAACTGTGAGGAACTTCCAAGGGACCCGCCAAAGTTAAGTGAAAAGACAACATGATAGCAGATGGAATCCGGTGTTGAAAAGCATGGTAAGCAATACTCATTGTAAGGAATAATTAATTTCCATATGAGGAATTCAAATTTAAATATAACTACTTAAGAAAGAGACCGGTAGAGGTGGTTGGGAGGGAAGGGGGGGAGTGTCACTGTGGATGGCTCCATAAAACCCTCTGATCAATGTGACGCAACAGTCAGAACACAGCAATAGCAAAATCCCTAGTAGACTTAACGGAAGCTCTAGCTTTTTTCCTTTTGGGGTAGGGGGAGGGGAAATCCTCTCTGACCGGGTATTTTTTGTTTGTTTTATTCGGTGGGTTAGTTGATTTGTTTGTTACAGGGCTTTATTTATGTTTAAATGTATTTTATTTCCTTTTAGCATTTTTGTTAACATATATAAAGAATGAGATAGACAATAATGCTGAAAGTATCAGGAGGCCCTTTTATAAAGCTCTGGTACATTGAATCAGGGGCGGCTCTAGACATTTTGTCGCCCCAAGCAGGGCAGCATGCCACGGGGGGCGCTCTGCCAGTCGCTGGTCCTGCGGCTCCGGTGGACCTCCCGCAGGCGTGTCTGAGGAGGGTCCGCTGGTCCCGCGGCTCCACCGAAGCCACGTGGGACCAGCGGACCCTCCGCAGGCACGCCTGTGGGAGGTCCACCGGAGCCGCCTGCCGCCCTCCCGGCGACCGGCAGAGCGCCCCCCACGGCATGCCGCCCCAAGCATGCGCTTGGCGTGCTGGGGTCTGGAGCCGCCCCTGCATTGAATTCTCTTCTAGCTCACATAGGACATAGCAGAAATAGAAGGGGCCCGGTGATGGAAGGCATGGAAAGACTGCCATGCAAAGAGCAGATTTAGTGGGGGCATGACAGAGGTTTAAAAAATAATTCGTGGCCCAAAGAAGGTAAGCCTTTCCTTATCCAAGAACCAGGGGATCCTTGATGAAAATGAAAGGCAACAAATTAAAACTGATAAGAAGGAATATGTTTTTGCACAACACAAAACAGACCTATGGAAGTCACTATCCCAAGGTCTGGAGGCCAAGAGCTTAGTACAATTCAAAAAAGAGTTAGACAGGATAAAAAAAAATGAGAAGCACTATAACCCCTCATGCGCCAGGGCATAAACAGCCCACCAACAGAGCGGGGTCAGGAAGGAACTTCCACCTGTGTGGGCAGGCTAATCCCATAATTATTTTTATTAATAATAATGTTTATTATAGTAGTGCCTAAGAGCCATGGGGCCCCATTGTGCTAGGTGCTGTACAGACAGTCCCTGCCCTGAAGAGCTTACAATCTAAATAGTCAAGACAGACACAGGGTGGAGGAAGGGGCAGGACACAAACAGAGTGAATAATGTGATGGCAGCAAATGGCATTTTAGTGCCAGGACCGATTTTATTGGGGGAGGGTGTTAGGAAGGGATCAGCTAAATGGAAAAAAAGAGAAGGGAAGGGTAGGGGTGAGGGGAATGGGACAGGGAAGGAGAAGGTGAAAGGGGCAGGTGTGGAGTGAAGCTGAGAGTGAAGAGACTGGGGGGTGAGGGGAGGATTGGAGCAAACAGCCACTCAGCACAGGGACAGAGAAAGCCCTGCCAACACCGTAGAAAGTTCTCTGAATGTCCAGAGGTCCCTGCTTTGGCCTCTTTTGCCCCTGCCAGCTGGAGTCAGGCTGGATTCTCTCTGCAGTTTTTCCCAAAAGACACATGGGGGATGCACGCCCTGGACACTACTGCCCTCACACTGTGTGGGGGGTCTCCCCTACATGGTTCTGTGCTAGGTGAAGGGGTGGATCCTGATGGGCCCCATTTTACACCCTCCCTCTGGTGTACAGAGGAGAGGAGCCCTAGCATCCTAGACCTCTTAAATAACTAATAATAATCATTAATAACTGCATTCTTTGCACAATTCTTGCACCTTCCTCTGAAGCATCGGGTGCTGGCCACTGTCTGAGACCGGATACTAGGCTAGATGGACAATGACTCTGATCCAGAATGGCAGCTCCTATTTAACACACTGTGCCCACTACTGCAATGCAGATGTCTGTCAGGTGGAACTAAGCAGCCGTGTCCTAGTACAGGAGATCCCAGCAACACTATGCAGCAGTTAAAGACACCAAGTGAACAATAATCTCCTACCCCACTGAAATTGCAGCGAGAATTTTGAATTAGGCAGAACGTAATTATCCAGCTTGGAATTTGGTCAGCGCTTCGGCTTCTGAAAAGTGCCACGAGAGCTTTAACAATGGCCAGCAGGTCAGTGCCCTGGCTTCACACCCAAAAGTGTTGTGAACATAACAAACAGTTTGAGAGGCTTGCAAAACCTCAGACTTCAGCTCCCCCTGCCCAGGAGTATATTTTGGACTGTGTGCATTTCCAGAGTCAGGCAAGGTGAAGGCAGTTTGCTGCCTCAGCAGAACATAGCTCTTTTGATTCACACCCCCAAAGCCTCAGGCCTGGCTGGCTGCTCTGCATTCTGTTCCCCACACAAGCACCTGCTCCTGCACTCAGTCCAGCAGTGTCTTTCTAGATCAGGGGTTGGCAACCTCTGGCACGCAGCTCACCAAGGCAAGCACCCTGGCGGGCCGGGCCGGTTTGTTTACCTGCCACATCAGCAGGTTCAGCCGGTCATGGCTCCCACTGGCAGTGGCTCGCCGCTCCGGACCAATGGGGGCTGCAGGAAGCAGCGGCCAGCATGTCCCTCGGCCTGCGCTACTTCCCATCACCCCACTGGCCCGGAGCGGTGAACCGTGGCCAGTGGGAGCCGCGATCGGCCGAACCTGCCGATGCGGCAGGTAAACAAACCGCCTCGGCCTGCCAGGGTGTTTACCTTGGCGAGCCGCATGCCTGAGGTTTCCGACCCCTGCTCTAGATCTAAGATCACCACTCAGGATAAACTCACTGCTTACTGATCACAGGATCAAAGAAGGGTCAGTGGTTGTGGTGGCTCCCTCTCCAACAAATCATTTGAACAGAAACTGTTGACCACCGCTTCATTCTCACGCACCTGTTCCCCTCCCAGCAGTAACTAATTTCTCAATTTACTTCTCAGAGGAGCCTTAGCAACACCATTCCTCCAGCTGGTAACACAATGGCTGGCCTCATCTGTAGCCACTGTCAATGCTTTGTTGTACACTAGCTAACAGATGGCGATGTATGAGCAGAGCAGTTAGCACACAGCACCTCACTGCTGACCTCTGAACTGTTTGCTAAAGTTGCTCATTGAACATCTTTTCTGCTCTTCTTACTGAAACTCAGGTTCTTCTCTCTTGTGCTTGGAGCACAAGGATTTAATAGGCTACATGCAAATTAGAATTAGAAAAATCAAGGGCCTTCATTGGTTGAGACTAAATTAAACTGCACAAGAAGTGGAGCGAGTAAAAAACATCTTGAAACTGGAAAATCTCAGTCCTGAGGCCAGTGAGAAATGACAAGGGGCTAAATGTTTTCTCTTCCCTCAGTGTTTCTAAAGATCTCAGGCTTATCCTGGTAATTATTTTTGTGTTATAGCTGTGCCCAAGATGTGCTAGGTGCTGGGCTGCCCAGCTGGCTCACTGCACTTTCAGTGGATCTTGACAACACCCTCGCAGGCATCTCTAGAAACTTCAGGTGTATTCCATGGGTTACCTGCTGACCCATGTCAGGGACCAGGGTTTACACTAATCCCTAGGGACAGCATGGGGAGGGACTGAGAGACCCAGAGAAGGGAGGGGGCTGAGGCATCCCCATGCCTCTAGCACTTTGCCATTACTGTTTCAAAAAGATCAAAGCCTATTTGCCAAAGCTGAACATGGCTCTGTGTGACCCCCTCCTGATGCAGTGGTTCCACTTAGGTTTCACCTCTGGGTGACGGGATTTTCCAATACATTTACACTAATGGAAAATGCATCAGCATTTACTGCTGCAGCAGCTCCAGACCTGCTGGCACCCAGGGATTCATTCTACCTCGCTAACTCTAAAGTGCCCTGTTGTGGTGCCCAGGCAAGACATCAGAAATATCCATACTGGCTGACTAGCTAGTTTTGATCTCGAAGCTCTTTGCCCCAGTCCTTTGTTCCCCTCCACTGCATGCCAGCATCCTAGCTATTTCTTTGTTTCATCCACTTGTTACCCTTGATCATTAACCCAGACTGTAAACTCTTTATGTCAAGGGCTGGCTTTTTATTACAAGTTTCTACAGTGTCTAGCACTGAGGACTCAATGCCCGATTTGGATCTTGCACCAGTTCTGCAACAAATTAAAAATATATATATTTTTAAACAGATCTTCTCCGGCAGGGCTTGCGACTCAAACATTGCAGCACTCTGCCAGCACATGGAATCAGAACATGAAACTGACTAGCCACAAAAACAAAATGGAATGGTCTATTGCACTGAGAAAAATGCAAGCAGCAAACAGTGTAAGTGGTGAAAAGTACATTCATTTTTAAAAAATTATTTCAGTTTCAACATCAGGTGTTATTTGCAACACAAGTAAGGACATTTTATTATTAAGTATGTGCAATTCACAAGTCAGAGCCCCGCCCCCCCTTTAAATCCAAGCTCTATAGTTCAGTATTTGGTTTTTGGCTGCTTAGCGCTCCCAATAATCCCTATGATTTAGATTTTGCTCTGAGAAAACAGAGTTGAGTTCTGAGCAGTGCTGTGCTTCTGGGGGATTAAAGTCCTGACCTCCGAGAGGTTGGCAGAATACGGGGGGATTTGGAATGATAAATAAATGAAATAGAATTCAATGACAAATAATACAACAATGCATGTGAATAATAAAAGAAAAGAAAACCATTTCAACCTGGGTTATTGATGGGCACCTCATGACATGTTACACGCATATCTCATGGTCTCTCCCTACAAGGGAGGCTATCGTCAGTAAGATTGCCACTTTATAACCATTGGCCCCTAGGACAAAGTCATGACATCACTATGTAAGGACCCTGAAGGGGAGGTGACTAGGGCAATGTGAGGAGGGGAACGAAAGCCCCAGAGAAGCATGGGGGTTGTGAGACACACACACAGCAGAGAGCTGAGAGACACAGAATGAGCCATAGGAAGTAGGTAGGGACATCTTGGGGAATGGGCAGAAGAGGGCGTGGTGGGGAGACAGGACAAGATTGTGGGAGGAGCAGGAAGGGAGACAGACTGGCAGGAGAATGAACGTGAAGGTGAGGGACAGGAGAAAAGAACTTCCCATCCTCCAAATGTGACACTGCCATTGGGCCCCTCCAGCCATTTGCCTGCGGAGCCTCTCTTTTAAATCCACCCCTGTAGGTTACGGCTGATGGGTCCCTAAAATCATATCTCCAGCATTAGGCCCATATCACAAATGTCAGAAACAATTGGCTAGATTTCTCCCTAGTGTGACTTTACTGAATTCACTTGCATTACACCAAGGTTGAATTAGGCTCAGCAAGCCAGATTCCCCTTGCACATCAATGTCACTGAAAGAATTTGACCCAGTTGTTTTATGTACTTGGAAGCTGCATGCCCAGCTCTCAGATTGGTTCCAGCTGAAATATTTGTTTCTAGCTCCAGCCAATCTCAAGGTAACGGCCGCTGAAATCATGTTGCAATTAAAGTAGGGATGGAGAAGAAATGATAGCAACCAGAGTTATGGGACTCGGGTGAAAGTCAGAGGCGTTGTGCTCTTCTAGGGCAAAGCTACATCCCATTGGGAAGCTGAGATCCCTGATCTCCGGTGACAAAGTGTCTTTTTTCTAGCACTGATGGCTAATGAGGTTGGTTAGTTAATGTATGCAAAGTGTTTTGTGGAGATAATGGGCCACACACTAAGTATCAGGATCATCAGACTTTAAAACGGTCACTGGGGCTTTAGTTTAGCAGTGCTTTTTTGGCACTGGTCCAGGATTAAATATAGCAAGTCCCAGATACTGGACCAGTATCATTTGCATTCCCTGAGGCTATCCCAGGAACACTTGGATAGTGACAGCCTGAAAAACAAGTTAACTCAGAGGCGGCAGCACCTGTCATTTCTTCTGCCCCTCGGGATAGATATAGGCTTTCCTTGCCTGTCTTATATTCTGGTGAGCTCCGGCTGGAGAAGGGTACCTCGGAGAAGGCCGTGTGATGGGGAACAGGTGTACAGATCAGCTAAACAACACACCAGGAGGTGGGGGCTTTTGCTTAACATTGTTTTCTCTCCCTCCAGGATGGGGAGCCAGCTGTAGCAGTCCTTTTTGGGGTAGTCACACAGTAAAAATCAATCCTTGCAGCATCTACATTTGGACATCAACGGTGTGCTTTTAAGTAACGTTTTTTTTTTAAAATCACCATGCAAGTTGCCTGTGATTTTCAGAGCTGATGAGAGCTCTGAAGACTGATGGCTTCTGTTTATCCACAGAGCAGCTACAGGAACAGCAGCAACTTCTCAATCCCGCTTCAGCTCAAACCTGACTCCTGAGCTGGAGGGACCATGTCCAACGAGGAGAGGGGAGTTCACTCTCCAAGGCCCATTAACGACCTTGACCTCTGCTGAAATGGCCAACACGGTGCCAGTCAGGGGTGGTGGGTTTTGGATGGGGAGCTCATGTTTGTCCACTGGGAGTTGGATTGAGACACCCCCCCCTCCCCCGCTCTCAATTTTATTCCTCGTAGGTCACCAAATAGCTGCGAGAGGGTAACAGCTTGCAGGCACTGCCAGCTTAGGCCTCGATCCTGCAATAGTTAGAGCACAGTGGGCTGCTGCCCCTACACAGAGCCCCATCTCTTGCAATGGGCTCCACATGGACCCAGCAGGCTGCCACCTGCAGGATCAGAGCCCTAGGCAGGAGTCAGGCAGGCTCCTTCATCACTTCTAATCCCTTCAGTCCCCTGTGAATAAATAATAATAATAACTGGAGATATACCAATCTCCTAGAACTGGAAGTAACCTTGAAAGGTCATGGAGTCCAGCCCCCTGCCTTCACTAGCAGGACCAATTTTTGCCCCAGATCCCTAAGTGGCCCCCTCAAGGATTGAACTCATAACCCTGGGTTTAGCAGGCCAATGCTCAAACCACTGAGCTATCAGTCCCCCACCAAAATGTACAGAGCAACTAAATAACTGCCACTGCTTTTTCTGAGCTGCTAGTACCTGTAGTGGTCCATCCTGCTGGAAAGCCAGATCATGTGCAACCTCAGCAGTATTAGCTCCGTAGGGAAATCGAGAGTTGGTACTCCCTCCTAATTGCTCCATGTGCGTTCCAGCTCAGCAACAGCCTGAGACCCTGCCTGCCTCTTTCCTGGGTCTGCTCAGCCACCTTCAGCAGGCAGCAGAGGATCGATTTACTTGTTGGAGATATTGGGAGGCCTGGCATCCTGGGGACGGGTCTGGTTGGTCAGCAAGTGGTAGCAGATGGTCAGGCTGCTGGGAGCATACAGGTAACGCTGGAGATGGGGATGAAAAGGACACGCTTCTGCCCTGCTTTCCTATTGATGGGCCCCTCAATGCAGTGATAGGTCTTGTGCATTTCACTCTGGTTCCACTCCCACCGTCGGCATTAGTGCTGTAGTGTCCGTGGCAGGGAAAGGGGTTGAGCTGCTAGTTGGGGCGCATGGGAGGAATAAGCAGCTGCAGGGAGAAGAGGGGGAATCACAAGTCAGGCAGCAAAAATTTCTCTCCAAAGTTGCTCCATACCACAGCAGTCACCCAACTTGGACTTGACTGGTCAAAAGCACCAGCCGTGTCCACTCAGGGAACCAAGACTCTGCTTCTCCCTCAGGGGGCTGCTGGCAAGGGAGCTCTTTTCCACTGAAAGACGTTGCATTGCCTGGAGCATTAATCTCTCCTTCTCCTCCTGGCTGGAGAGGATGCTGCTAATATCACTTCAGATGATTGCTTATATGAAGCACAGCACACAGATGTCACAATAATGACGGATGAACTCAGGCTGTCAGCCTTGTTCCAGTACCAGACCTCCCCCTGCCACTCTGGATCAGTAACAGAGACAAGCAACTAAATGAAATAACTTGAGCTTTGCCACAGTATCCGTGGAGAGGTTGGTCGATTGAGACAGCCCTTGTCTCTGCTGTTTCTCCCTATAGCTCTCTGATCTCTGCAGGAGTCTTCACCTGATTCTCCACTGACTTGTACCCTCGGCAGCTATTTACACCTGTGCAAAGTGGGTGTAAGTTGCTACTGTTCTGATCTTGTGTAAATGACGACATCAGGGGCAAAGCAGTGGAGAATCAGGTCCATTCTCGCTATCTATACACAAAGGGCCAAATCCAGGAGTCTTTATACAGGCAAAGCTCCCATTGACTTCAGCAGGAGTTTAGCCTAAGCCAGCACTGCAGGATTTGGTCCACGTGCCCCTAGCTCATTCCGTCACAAGCACTTAGTGTGATGGAGCCGGGTATTGTCAATGAAGATTCTTCAGGGGGTCAGAAACTGAATTCCTCCTTATACTGGTAGATGGATTAATTACCATTGATCCGTGTTTGCTCCATTCCAGCCCCTGGCTTTGATAGTCCCAGGGCAGGAAAGAGCATTTCCACTGTTGATGCGGACACAGGAGGTGGGGAGGGTAGTGTGGTGTATGTACATATGGAGAGTGATGGGAGGGCTGCATAATAAAATGCTAACTAAGGCAACTCATCTAGGAAAACTGGTTTCTCCAGCTGGCCTGCATCCAACATTTGCTGACATTCTGCTCCAAATGACAGATGCTCTGACCTCGGAAGGTCTCCCCCTACTTGCTTTTTAACCCTGCTCTCCCCTCCACCCAAACTGGCTACTATGGTCTGGCTATAACTGCACAGAGTCTAGATGAGGTGGAAGGTGGCTGTATCATCAGTGTTCCAACATAAAATGTGTTAATTATTAACCCCAAGTCCTCCTGCATGCTGCAGCCAGTTAGACCTACTTTCTTTGGCTAGGCTCCTGGGCTCTGCAGCTCTCTGGTGCAGCAGGCTGGGAGCTCTGAGGCATCTTCATTTACATTTAAAATTTAAGCTTTTTAATTAAATATGAAAAATTAATAATAAAATCAGGTCTCTATCCCTTCTGTTTTAATAATAATTTCTCCTCCGGGAGAGGGTTGTTTGTGACAGGATAAGGGAAATAGTTAACCATGTAGAAACCAGATTGCCGAGTTTTAGAGTTAATAACCCACTGAGATGCCTAGGGGCAGTTCACGCCTCTTCAAACTATTATTTCAGGCAGTCTGCAAACTCAGGAAGAAAACACTGCTATAGTCTACATATCCTGTTCTCAAGATTATTTTCACAACCACGAGGACCAGAATTTTTAAAAAATGAAATCTTGGATGCTTGAACACATTTCTGTGGCCAAAAGGTGAATTGTGTGTCAAATTCCATGTGTGAATCACCAAATCGGAACTCCATCAGCCCTGCCCCATTATAGGATCATAGTATTCAGACATGAGATCCCTTTAGACCAGTGATTCTCAAAGTGTGGCCCATAAAAGGCTGGTGATCTGCAAAATATTTCCAGATGGCCCACACAGGTGATTCTGCAACAAAGATGGAATCTGTGTTGGTCTTCAAGCAGTGACAGTTCCTGCTAGATGCAGCTCTTCTAACAAGCCTCCAGAGACTGTTTAGGCCAACTAGACTCCAAACAAAATTAATTCTTCTTTGCATCCTGTGCGGCAGCTTCATGGCTCCCTTAATCAACCGTTGTAAATTCAACCATGATCCAAAGTGAGAGGTAGCAAACCACTGAGAAGGACAGAGCCAAAAAGCATCTGTCATCTGGGAAGACTGGGGCATTGAGCACTGCTGGAAAGAGGGTTAATTTGGTCCTAACAGATGTAAAGCCCTTTATGTATGGAGAGTAGATAAACAGCAGAGGTACAAGGTGGAGACAGGTAACTGTGCCCCTGCACTCATTGCATTGCATTTAACCTAACTCCTTGCCACTGGGGTATTACATTTTCCTGTAGGAAGGTTGGGTTTGGAAAAGGAGATGGTTCGTGAGAAGGTCCTCCTGAAGGAGTGGTCCACAACATGAAGGAGTTTATTACCACTGTAATAATGAGGGGCCTTATCCTGTCAGGTGCTGAGTGCCACCAACTCCACCTAACTTCCAAGGGAAGTCAGGACACTCAGTGTCTTGTGGGACTGGGCTCGATATCATCAAATCCATCCCCACACATGGGTATGATTGACCCTTGATCCTGCACGGACCTCTGTGCAGGTGGACGCCTGCAGCCCCATGGAGCCCCACTGAAGTCAATAGGACATGGGGCAGGTGCAAGGGCCTGCCCATACATACAAGTTTGCAGAAGCAGGACTTTAGATAATCCCCTCATACATACCAACTCGGCGCTGGATCCACATACACACTCCACTCTAGTGGCAGCAAAGGGGACTCAGGAGATCTGGGTTGTTCCTTACGCTGCAATATAATTTCCTGGTTGACCTTGGGCAAGTCACTTCGCCTTTTGGTTTCTCAGCTCCTGGTCTACCATATAGGCTTGACGAGAATATTCCCCTGCCTCACAGTGGGGGTTGCGAGGATGAATCAAATGTGAGTGAGGCACTCAGCCCACGTGGTGATAAGTGCTGTAAAAATGACGGCTGCTGCTGTTTGACCTGAGCAGCTAGTCAATGTTTGGGGCCCAGTGGGTGTTCCAGTTGGAGGCAATCAGGTAATTCTCTGTACAGTCTTTGTAAATCAAATTGCACTGAAGTCCTGTGTCTCTGAACTCCAAAGGAATCAAACAGTGGGAAACAGCTCCTTTTGCTCACAGCACCAAGAACACTGTTTTCAGCCTGCAAACTGACCCAAAAACCTCTCTGCGGGTTTCTTCCAAGGTCAGCCACATGCTTTTAGCTGCTCCTTCAGGCTGCCTCTGCATCTATTCTGGTCTAACCTCAGTGTCTGTGAGATCTCTCTTCCCCACCTACCCATGGCCCTACTGAAAATAATATTCAGCCCAGAGCACTGGGGCAGGTGCACACACAGCTATTGTCTAAGGCTATGTCTACACTAGCACTTTTGTCCGTGTAACTTATGTTGCTCAGGGGTGTAAAACACCCCCCCTCTGAGAGATGTTCTCCCGCCGACATAGCTACCGCCACTCATTAGGGGGTGTGTGTTAATTATGCCGGTAGGAGAGCTCTCTCCCGTCAGCACAGAGCAGCTACACATGAGACCTTACAGCGGTGCAGCTGCAGCAGTAGAGCTGTGCTACTGTAAGGTCTCTAGTGCAGACATGGCCTTATGTGAGGCTTATGCTTACAATGGATGCTAAATGAAGGGTGAGTTCACACCTACCAATCTCAGTCGAGTTTTAACTCAGTCCCTGGGAAAGGCTATGGGGATGCTACAAATTACTTGGGAAAGACTTACGTCGCTCAGGAGTGTGAAGAATCCACACCCCTGTGCGACGTAAATCATACCGACCTAAGCCCATGTGGAGACAGCGCTCTGTCGGCGGAAGAGCTCTCATGGAGGTGGAGTTATTAAGCCGATGCAAAAGCTCTCTCCTGTCAGCTTAGAGCAGTGGCTCTCAAACTTTTGTACTGGTGACCCCTTTCACATAGCAAGCCTCTGAGTGCGACACCCCCCCCCTTATAAATTAAAAACACTTTTTAATATATTAAACACCATTATAAATGCTGGAGGCAAAGCGGGGTTTGGTGTAGAGGCTGACAGCTCGCGACCCCCCATGTAATAAACTTGAGATGCCCTGAGGGGTCCCGGCCCCCAGTTTGAGAACCCCTGGCTTAGAGCACCTTCACCAGAAGTGCTACAAAGAGGCAACGGCGCCACTGTAAGTGGTGTTGTGTAGACATAGCCAAAGTTTCACCCAGCTCATAACAAGCCGATCAGTAAAATGTTGTTGCCCATGTCTGTAGTGACCTGCCTGATCAAGTAGCCCATAGACATCCCTGAGTCCCTCCTCTAAGGGCAGGTCTACACTAAGGGCGGGGGTCGAATTAGGGTACGCAAATTCAGCTACGTGAATAGCATAGCTGAATTCGAAGTACCCTAATTCGAACAACTCACCCGTCCAGACGCGGCGGGGTCGAACTCCGCGGCTCCCCCGTCGACTCCGCCAACTCCTTTTGCCGAGGTGGAGTACCGGAGTCGACCGCAGCACTTCCGGAGTTCGAACTATCGCGTCTAGATCAGACGCGATAGTTCGACTTTTCGGAGTTCGAACTCTCCGCGTCGAACCGGCAGGTAAGTGTAGACGTACCCTCAATACGTTTCTTGCCAGTCTCTCCAGCAATGACCTTAGCACAACCCTATAAGCAGGAACCAACACGTGAAGCGTGCCGCTCTAGCAAGTGCACACCTTTAGCAGTGTAAACCTTCTTCCCTCATCTCCTGATCTGGTTTGTCTCCGCATCACATGATGTCATACTTCACTTCGGTTGTAGGCACCTCAGGGCGGGGAATGGGCCTTCATTTTCTATGCAAGGTGCAATGCAAACCAGTGCTGTGTATAAATGCTAACTAGACAAATAATAGTAATAAACAATAATAATAGGATTTCATAACAACAAAGGCTTTGCCATAATCAACAGACCACTAGCAGGGGCTGCTCCAGGCTCCAGCACGCCAAGCGCGTGCTTGGGGCAGCACGCCGCGGGGGGTGCTCTGGCGGTCCCCAGGAGGGCGGCAGGCAGCCAGCCTTCAGCTGCATGCCTGCGGAGGGTCCGCTGGTCCCACGGCTCCGGTGGACCTCCCACAGGCGTGCCTGTGGAGTGTCCACTGGTCCTGCGGCTTTGGTGGAGTCACGGGGAGCGGGAGGTCCACCAGAGCTGCGGGACCGGCGACCGGCAGAGCGCCCCCCGCGGCATGCCGCCATGCTTGGGGCGGTGAAATGTCTAGAGCCGCCCCTGACCACTAGTGCATCTAGTCACCTGTCTCCAGCATTGGCCAATAATATCCATTCATTTAAATTAAGATGAAAAACACCAGGTTCCCCTACCCTCTGAACCAGCGTACCTGACCAACCATGTTTTGCTATACTCGGGGTGAGTGGATTATTTCTTGAGCCTCACCATGATCAGTTTACACAAGCCTGCAAGAGATTTGATTTCACAGCAAAATCTTTCTGTGCATGAGAAAGTAATGGTAGTTCTACCGAGAACTTCAAGAGCTAGCATCTTGAGGCAGAAACGGGTGACACAGCATCTTAAAATCCAACCCTCTGCAAATCCTGACGTGTGACATGTTAAAAGCCCTGGGAGCTCTGCAAAGAGTTGCCATCTGTAATGTGCACTGATGCAAATGCACATCCAAACTGAGAGGCTTGCAGGAGGGAAGACAGCAAAAAGAAACACGGGATGGAAAAGTCTGAGAAAGATTCAACATGCTGCAGAACTTGAAAGCCTCAGCAAGTTTATGTCCCATTTTCTTCCAGCGGTCCCTCTGATTTCCCTTCCCCTGCTCAAACGCTTTTTGTCTTCCAGGACCCAAGTGCCACTCCATTTCTGCTTTTCTTCCAGACCCCTTGCTTTCAAGACCCCTGTAACCTCTTGGTCCTGTGCCCCAGCCTTCCATATGCTTCGCTTCCAGGCTTCTCCCTTTCCTTCCTAGGGTATATCTTCACTGCACAGTCAGTCCAGGCTCTTATGCAGGTTCTAGCCCCAACCCCCCTACCAACCACACCGCAAACCGTCTGACCCAGGTTTGGCAGTCCTTTAAGACTGGGCTAGCTTACTCGGCTGGGTGGAGTGGGGTGTTAAAGTCTGGGATTCACTTTCATTCACTGGAACCCACCCACTTTGCAGTGAGGATGAAGGCAAAAAAATCACCCAAATGCTGACAGTCCTCCAACGCCTTCCCACAATTCTCTGCAGAGGACAACATTTCTCCTGCAGTTGACGTAACTGACTGGAAAGAATCCTAGAGCATCTCAGTGCAAAGAACCAGGGGCTATGCCCACGGATACACATGGATAAGTACAGAAACGTGAGGACACAGTAATGCAAGTAGGGCTTTGCAATGGGGGCACTTGCCCCAGGCTAAGCGAACCTGGGTGCTCAGACCTAGGTGACAATCGCCCAAGCTAAGTGCCGTGAAGACATACCCTCATGCATCTCCCCATTCTCTTCATGTCTCCTGGTTTCCTCTTGTTCCCTTTCACCATTTACCCAGCCTCCTGACTTCGGAATACCCCATCAATTCCTTTCCTTCCAAGCCCCAAACCCTTCCCATTTCTTTTCTCCCAGGGCACCTGATAGTTCCAGTTGCAGCAAACATTCCATCCCATCCCATCCCATCACTGTCTCCTGAGTGTCTCCCCCACCTCTTGCCACCTGCGATCACTAAAATATTTACAACTCTCTGCCGAAGGGGGTGACTTCTAGGAATAGAACCGTGTTAAATAAATAATGACTCAAATGTCAGATAGAGTTGGACAGTTTGGTTGAAAGAGCTTCTGATTGAGAGGAAATGAGTGGGTTAAGGACTCCTTTTAATCTGCGTTGGAGGAGATCTTGCCCTTGGTTATTCTCTCTTGCTGGGAAAACACCAATCCTTGGCTCCTTTCAGTAGCACAATCACATTTGTTTTGAAACATAATTCATGTAACAAATGTTTGTCGGCTAAGCTGTGGTTACTTACCACAAATCACCTCCCAGAAAATAACACCTCAGTTTGCAGAAAAAAATTGCAGTACACACACAGGGGAAGGAGGGGGGAGAGAATCAACATTGACACGTGAAGCCACCTCTCTGACAATGTCAAATTATTTTTCTGATAACATTTCTATATATTTTCATGGGTTGGACTGCAGTTACAGCACAGAACCAGGAGTCAGGAGATCTGAATTCTATTTGCTGGCTCTGTCGCAGTCTTCTTGTGTGGCCTTGTGCAAAAGACTTAACCACTGTGTGCCTCAGTTTTCCCAGCTGTAAAATAGGACTAGATAAATAATAACTCTGCCTTTTACAGTGGGGGCAAAGCCCCTTTCTGGGGAAGAACTGTTATCTCCTTTTTACAGAAGGGGAAGCTGAAACTCAGAGAGGTTAAGTCACTTGCATAAGTCCACAAAGCAAATCACTGACAGGAGCAGGAGAGAAATACAGGTCTCCTGACTGCTAGGTCAAGATCTGAACTGTTAGACCACAATTTGGACTGATAATGGTATTTCCCTGCTTCTCGGGGTGTTGAAAGGTTTAATCCATTCGAGTGTGTAACGTATTGAGAGCCTTAATGGAAAGTGCATTAGAAGTGTGAAGTATTATAAGAAGAGAATATATATGTAAATAGTCAGTTTTTGTTGTTTGAGGGCCACTGGAAATTTTTTTAAAATGTAGTGAAACTTACACTGAAATAACACCAACTTTAAGCAAAGAACCACCCACTGCTTCTGTTGTAAAGTACATACTTTTACCCAGAGACTAAGTAACAAAGGTATAGCCCCCTACAAACTTCCTGATCATCAGTATGCAACACACCATGCCAACTTTATAGCAACAGTGGGGATAGAACTCGCACTCTCCATCTTCAGAAGCAGAAGGAGAATCTCTTTGTGCGGTTAGCAGTATAGCACCTATGACACGGAGTGAAGCAGTTCTGATTCCACCCCCCAGAAGGCAGCAGTACACATACACACTAGCCAAGTATCTCAAGGAGCTTTACAAACACTAATGAATCAAGCCTCACAACTCCAGGACAAGGTAGACAAGCAACCTCAGCCGCTGTCACACAATTATCACCCTGTAACATTCGGAACCAGTTCCAATGCTGAAGTGATGCGTACATGGCACAGGGGTTAAGCAGAGCTAGAAGGAAACCGGCTGAGATGCCCTGTGTGTACAGCAGTCCCAGAATGGGGGAGCTGTCCCCAGAGGTTCACACTGCTAATCTAACCCCTGCCTTTGAGTCCTCCCCATCCCACTTGGAACTTGCCTTTGTATCCTTCCCTGCTCACCCAATGGCTCTTTCAGAGGTTCACCCAAACCCATCTAATTGAACACCTGCTGTTTTATCCTCTCTGTCCCAGCTTGTCAACCCCTCAGAGGGTCTAGCTGCATATCTAGCCCTCCCCTCCCCACTTGAACTTTGCATTTTCCCCTGACCAGACAGGGAGTCCCACAGTGACTGCACCTCACCACCGCCAAATCCTGCATCTTACCTCCTGGACCATTTGGCAGACTGCCTCCCAAAGGGTCTCTTCCAGAGCACGCCATACAGCTGCACTTTGGTGCTGATATCCAAGACGTCCGAGTCTGCCTGTTCCATGGACGGAGAAGGGGAGACAGAGTTGGATTTTGAAGTGAACATCGTAGACGGATTTTATTCTAACTCTCCCCCTGTGCCTGGCAGCTCAGGGAATCCGATTAAATGCAACGACCCAGAAGGACATCACCAGCCACTGCAACAGAGAGACAGAGGCTATGGTTTAAATCAATAACAGGACCGCTCAGTGCTCAGGCAATAATTCTCCCCCTGATGCAGAGATGATGAAAGTATCTTCATTTCGTATCACTTTGTGATGCATTACAGAGAGCGCAAAGGTCCCAGCCCATGAGTCAGAGGGCTGAATGGAGCCACAGACTAGGAATACAGAGAGAGAGAGAGAGAGTGCACACTCAGAAATAATGCAGCAAGCCTAATTATCTGTGTGAGAGCCAGGGTGTAAGGATGGTTATTACCCTGAACACTCAGGAGTCCCAGAGTGTCAGAGGGGACAGTCTGCAAATTGCCAGGCTTGTTTCTGTGACACATGCCCCCAAAGTCTTGTGCCTGCTCATGAGTTCTTCTGATTGGCTTGTGGGGCAAGGTGAGCAGAGTAGGTGTGAATCAGTGAGCTCCAATCAGACTTCCTCATCTATTTGGAGAGCTTTCCTTTCTGGAAGCCAGTGGGTAGGGTTCACGTGCTCACTCTGGTTTGAACGGGTATTGTCCGTGACACCAGTCTCATTCTTCCTTAAAGGGCCATTGCCAGCAATAAAATATATTACACAACTCGACAATTCCAGCTCTGGGACTTGGAACACATTACTCCTTCTGCTGCTCCAAGGCGAGCTTCACCACTCCATTCATCTCCTCTGACTCCATCGCCAAGGAACAGCTCCCCAGCCATCGCCCACCCCATGCAAAGTCCCTCCAAGAGACACTTCTTCCCCAATGCTCACAAGAAACCACAGAATAATGTTGTTCCAAGTTCCTGCATCCTGCCTTCTCTGTCTGTCTCTGACATCGTTAGATCTTTCTTGCCTTGGTTTTGTCTTGCCCAGTGCTGAGAGCACATTGATGGCAGCATCTAACAAATGATAAAGACAAGAAGTTAGAAGTATTATATTAATAATAAGTTTTGTGCATGGGTAAATCAGAGTGAAAGCTGGTGAGATCTAGAAGGGGTAGGCAAACCCAACATGCTGTTCCTATTCTCTCTACATTGAGTCCTTCTGTTGCATTACTTTACATCTCTCTCTAGACCTGCCCCTGAGCAGTGCCAAGAACATGCCGCTCCAGCTGCAGTCAGTGGGAGCTTTGAGTGCTCAGCTCCCCTCAGGATCAGGCCCACAATGAGGTGTGTGTAGACCACTAAAAACCAAGGCAGGCCCTGCCTTCTGTGCATCCTTTGCCTGTGCTGGATGCCTCTGGGTCACTGTGGAGCAGGCAACCACATCACTCAGGTGGGCTGCTACATTGACTGCACCTGAAATGTGGAGCCCTGAGCAACTCTTCAGGATGCTGTTCTGAAAAGAAGTGATTGCTTGGTCTGGGGTGGGGGTCTGGGAGGAAAACAGGAAGAAGTTCAGTTGGAATCATACTGCGTGCAGGATAAATAAGAATACTGGGCCCAAAACATCCACTTTTAGTTACCCGTGCTCCACTGAAATCAACTCACACAAGGACCACTCGCATGAGTAAGGGTTTGGAGGATCAGCCCTCAAAATAGGATTGGTATCAGTGAGGGAAAGAAGGGTTGCCAACTTTCTAACTGCACAAAATCAAACACTCTTCCCCTGCCCCTTCCCCTTCCCCGAGGCCCCACCCCTCACTCACTCCAGCTTCCCTCCCTCAATCACTCGCTCTCCCCCACCCTCACACACTTTCACTGGGCTGGGGCAGGGGGCTGGACTATGGGAAGGGGTGAGGGCTCCAGCTGGGTGGGGCAAGAAATTAGGGATTCAGAGTGTGGGAGAGGATGAGGGCTCTCGCTGGGGGTGTGGGCTCTGAGGTGGGGCTGGGGATGAGAGGTTGGGGATACAGATGGGGGCTCCAGGCTGTGGCCAAGGGGTTTTGAATGCAGGAGAGGGATCAGGATTAGGGCAGGGGGTTGGGGTGCAGGAAGAGATTCAGGGTGCAGGCTCCAGGAGGGAGTTTGGGTGCAGGAGGGGGCTCAGGGTTGGTGCAGGGGGTTGGGCTGTGGATGGGAGGTGCAGGATCAGGGAGGAAGTTAGGGTGTGGGCAGGGGCGGCTCCAGGCCCCAGCACGCCAAGCGCGTGCTTGGGGGCATGCCACGGGGGGCGCTGTGCCGGTCGCCGGGAGGGCGGCAGGTGGCTCCGGTGGACCTCACGCAGGCGTGCCTGCAGAGGGTCCGCTGGTCCTGCGGCCCTGGTGGAGCATCTGCGGGCACATCTGGCTAAATGGCTAGAGCCGCCCCTGGGTGTGGGAGGGGGTTCCAACCTGGGGCAAGGAGTTGGGGTGCAGGAGGGAGCTCAGGGTGCAGGCTCCAGCCAGGCAGCGCTTACCTCAGGCAGCTCCTGGTCAGTGGCACTGTGGGGTTAAGGCAGGTTCCCTGCCTGCCCTGGCTCCATGCAGCTCCCACAAGTGGCAGGCATGTCTGGCCCGTAGGCGGAGACATGGCCAGGAGGCTCTGCACACTGCCCCCAGGCACCGCCCTCACAGCTCCCCTTTGCCATGTTCCTAGGTAGAACAGACTGAGATAGCCTTTGGGAAAGACAGGCAAGGATGTAGACCAGTTATTGTTTTAAGATCTGTTTTATCTGAAATTCTTTTGTTCTAAATACTTTGCTTGAAGGAAATGTTGCTTTAAGGTTACCACTGTCATTGCTCCCAGAGGAGACAGACTGCAGGTGCTGAAGATAAGTCAGATCTCCTGACGTAGGGCGGGAAGTAAAAAGGTATATGGTGTGAAACTCAAACAACATGGGCAATTTTAGACAAGAATAATTTATTTTCTCAAACTGGGAATGTGGTCAGCACAAGGGAGTTAAAACTATATTCTTAAAAAAAGAAAGTTTCCTGGGGTCATTTAATGACCACAAGTACTCAAGACTTTGGTTTTATACTTCAGGATCAGCTGATAGCACATCCAACAGCACTGACTGCATATGTAATGGGTTTGGAGACAGCAATACGCTAACATCATGTAGAGTACCTCAGCGTACCTTTCTGCTGTGGTATTTAGCCTTATCAGGACTTAATACATTATGCAGAGTTAAATCTCCAATAGGAGAGTGACACAATACACCTCTACCCCAATATAACGCTGTCCTCAGGAGCCAAAAAATCTTACCACGTTATAGGTGAAGCCACGTTATATCGAACTTGCTTTGATCTGCCGGAGCATGGAGCTCCGCCCCCCCAGAGCACTGCTTTACCACGTTATATCCAAATTTGTGTTATATTGGGTCGCGTTATATCGGGGTAGAGGTGTACTTCTAAAGGAAATATTTACTAAATATCGATCTGTGAATACATATGTTTACTTATTCCCCTTGAAACCACTAGGAATATGGTCACTAACAACTCTTTAAGGATAACACTTTTGAGGGGGGTTTCCCCAAGTTTTAGTACTTGTTACTGTCACAATTGCAAATACCAAATATAATTATGCGCATACACACAAACTCACAAATATATTCCCTTAGGGCTCTTCTCCGGGATGATTTACACTTCTCAGTCATTGTGGGATGGTGTCCTGATCCTCTGTAGGGACTGTAACCTCCTTAAAGTCCAGGAAACAGGCTATGGTCTCTCACATTCTGCTTCAAACTCCCTATGTGGCTCTGCAATGGCAATCGTAACTTGCAGTCTGCAGGATTTCTAGTCCTCTTCTCCTCCAGTGGGGTGAAGGGAGCCTACAATTTAAATCCAGCAAGTTGGCAAGATCCCTGGAATATAACCCTTGTAGCAGATCCTTCTGGGCCTTGTGCTGCTCCACCCCTGAGTCTCCCACACTGGCTCCCACTCCTTCTATATATAAACCCCTCCCCTTGAGTTCCCACTGGTTCCACACTCAGAGTGACTCAGGGTGTGTCCTGCCAAGCTGATTTCCCTCAAAGGGAATCACATAAATAGCTTTAAACAGCTGATGAGCCTGCCTACTGTCGACCGCACCTGCTTTCTGTATGATTCTGTATGTATCCTCTCCACTGTTTCTTCCCTTATTTACACCACTAAATGCTGCAATGCAAGCATGTAGGTTACCCATGCGCTACACTAGGGCATTACTTCACTATTGCGTCAGTGGGAAGAATATTACCTACCAAATCACAGGACTGGCATTTGCCTTAGAGCTCTCCCATTGAAGTTTTGCCCAACCCCAATCCTGCTTGTATGACATAGAAGTAGTAATAGCTACCAAACCTGTCAACTATTCAGCATTTTGACTGGTGCAATACATTGTGTCATGTTTGTTACGTTAATTAGAATATTGTATTCTTGCTGGTGAAATGCACTTGAAAATAAACGCACACTTTCCTGTGCTATAAAGTGTATCAGTGATTATTACTAACCCATCAGACAGTGTAAAAACAGCAAACAAAACAAAACAAAACATGATCCACACATGCATCTGGTCTTGTCGGAATTCCACAGACTCCAGATGTCTGAAAGTGCAAACTAAACTCCAGGCAGACATGGCGGGAAAGTAGTCTGTCTAGGTTCTTTGTTGGCCCAGATCACTGGGACTATGGTTTTAGATACTAGATCTCCCTACACACGGAGATTAGTATTGATGAGGCTCTACGTGGTAGGACTGGTTCATGCTCACAAGCACAACAATATTCTTCAAAATTGCTCTTTTTTCTTGTATTACTAGCTGAGGTCTGAGATCTTCAGCATTTTCAACTTACTGTGCGAACTCTCTGGAAGAGAGGTCTGACTTCCTTTCGTAACTCCTAGCAATACGTTAGCAGGCTGTATGCTGTCACAGATATGTATTTTTGCAAGTCAACAGTGGGCACTGAGTACATGTCTGCTATAGGGTGAAGTCACTGGCTTGGTGATCAGATTGAAATCTAGGGCAACGGGAAACTGCAAACCCTGTGAACTAGGCATGGATTCAAACAACAAATCATTTTGGCAAGTCAGGGACCATTTGACATGGTATGTGTGTGTATTTTCACTGGCATGACCAGCTAATGAAAACTGAACTGTGAAAGGTTGGGAGTTGGATTCAGATAAGATCCCATAAATGTTTGGGCTTGAAACAAATAATTCCTTTTCCCTTGTGAGCAAGAACTAATATGAGAGCCGCATGTCACCCACCACTTCCACATTTCTGCTCCCTGCATCTAGCAGAGGAGACAGCACAGAGAAAAGGAAAAATTGAAAACGTTAACCAAACTTTTTCAAGTCTCAGATACAACACTCATTTCAAGATTTAGCAGGTGGTACATGTCCATCTGAGGCCTTGTCTATACTAGAAAGGGTTTGGTAGTATAGCTATATTGGCAAACCCTCCTAGTGGGGACACGGATTATACCACTTTTGCCAACATAACTGTGTCCACACTATGACTTTTGCTGGCACAGTAAAATTGCTTAGGGGATGATTTCCCCCCCATACTTCTAACTGGCAAAACTATGCTGGCAAAACTTTTAAGAGCAGATTAATTCTGCCCTGACTCAGGCCTAATATCCTGTCACGGTGGGGCCACTCCTCTGCCGGAGAAGCTGTCTTTCAGATGAAAGATTAAGCTAAAATCGTTTGCTAACTGTAGTCAGTAAAGATTCCACGACACTCTCTGTAGGAGACAGGGTGTTACCTCCATTATTCTGCCCAATGTTGCAAAGGTGCATTGCCTATACAGGAAACTGTATTCTACTGATCTTTGGGCTTGTGCCACAAACTTTAGATTTGGATCTGAGCCGCCACAAAGTCAAAAAGGGTTCAGATCTGGTGTTTCAGTTTGGATTCATCTTCCTAGTTTCAACTGGATGTTGTGGCTGTTTCCACACTAGGGAACCATAGCAATTGAACAGTTTAAGGAAATAAACGGAGACACCTACCATATATTTGGTGCTACAAATATAGTTTTTTTTAAAAAAATAGAAGCAGCAGCAGCCCAGTCCCCATTTGATGTGAAAGTTGCCTATTTATTTCTGAAAGTTACTTTCCAGCCGTTCAAGTGCTTAGCTCTGTGCAGAGGCTGTTTTAAAATGGGGGAAGGCAGCATGCTGCCAATCCATCCACTCCCATGGATAGATGGAGTTTATTCTGCACATCATTATTAATTTATTGGATGGGAAGAAAAAAAACAGCTGCCCTGCAGAGCTCAGAGCGGAAGGTTATTCAGCAAATAGTCATCAAAATAAAAAGCCTTTGGCAATGCATTCTGGACCCAACACACACAGATTGGCACAGTTACAGCCCCTCTGACATCTTCCTCTGGTGATAACATATGGTCTGTGTGACGTTCTGTACCTTGTGAGAACACCCTGCACCCCATGTTCATCCTTATAAAATGATTGTGTGGTATCCAATGCAAAGTTTATGTCGAGTGTCTTCAGAAGACTCATGATGCACTGAACATTGTTGTTATAGTAATATTATAGGTTGTAATTTCATGTATATAGGTATGAGGCAGAAAATATGTCCTCATGGCTAAACAAACCCAGATTTGCAACCCTCCTGCAAGACGGAGGTTCCTAGGGTTGTGTCTGGGACCAGAGATATTGGCTAGTGTCATTCGGTTGCACAATCCAAAGAGCAGCTTACATGCCAGAGGCTGAGTGTGAACAGCCCAGGAGTGGGGGTTCTCACAGCAGAGCAGGGTAAGGCTGGCTCCCAGAGTCAAGGATTGAAAAAAAATTGCTTTGTGGAAGATACCTCCAAATTCTCATAAGAGGCTTTTCCCCATCGTATTTCAAATGCCACAAAATGAACTGTATCTAGACTACTAGGCTTTCTAACAAGCACACTGTTAAACATGGTTTTTCCCTTAATGTGGATATGTTCTAAAATGTTAGCTGGTTGTCACACTGTTCCCTCTTCACGTCACCTTTACGGTAGTGGAGTCCAGAGAACCAGTGACAGAAGCCTGGAAGACCAATGCTTGACAATCACTTCTTTAGAGTACCTGTATCAAATTGCCAGAGACTAGTCCCCTTGCTCATGACAGGGGCTCTTATTCACAGCTCATTCTCATCTGTTCGGCTTTGTCTTACAGTCCCTTTGGCCCTGATGCCACAGAACATCCTACCCTCCAAAAAAAAACATTGAGGCACCATGTAACCAGATAGGCCTGGGTCATCTTCTCCTCCTACAGTAAAATCCTCAGCTGGGGACTCTGATAGGAAATCTCAGTGAAAATCCCCTCCTAGAGATTCTAATTTTGTCCTGCTGATTAGCAAAACGCTTTCTTCTCCCCCTCCCCCAAAGAAAAGGCTGTGGACTCTGTCCACATCCATAAACCTGGTGGATCCCCTGAGATCTGTGAGAGGCTAGGGCCATCTGCAGGAAGGCCTTCCCCCCCCACTTCCTGGAAACACCACTCCAAACACCACTGCCCGCAACTTCCCCAGGCTGGGAGGGAGGCAGAGGAACACTGTGGATATGACAACACAGCCTGGAGCCCGGCTCTCCCTTCTCATGTCTCCCCCTCAGTATGCACACTGGACTAGTGGAGAGCCTTCTCCAGTGGCCACAGGGGAGGATGGTGTTGTGGAAAGTGAGGAGATCTCTGTGCAAAGGGTCTGCTCCATCATGCACAATTCAAGGTAGGGAGGGCATGATCTGGTCAGCAGATTTTTTTAAATTTGTGGGAAATGTGTTCCAGTAATCAGAGCACTCCATCTTGGGGATGAGTAGTGAACAACAGCACGCAAGAGAAAAAAAAGCCCAAGGACAAATCTTTAAAATGATGATCATGACTGTTACATTTTCTACTGAGCAAGTACACCATGTACATTGTAATTTTCTTTCCTACAGCATTTAATTTTACCCAAACTTCCTATGCTTGCGGTTAATGCTATTCCACCCTCCTCCAGGCATTACAGCAGCATCAGCAACAGTGGCAGGCACAAAAGGAAACTGATTGAACAGGATAAACAGAACTGGGGTAATAACTTTAGTGAACACCAATGGAAGCTTTCTATAGAAAGAATACACAAGTCATAATGTTCCAAAAGCTACCTGGAGCCCAGCAACGAACTTCCAGAGGTTTTCCTGTCCCATGCTGTCTTGGAGACCAGAATGCTCCAGGATCTAATGAATAAACCATAAAGGTAAGCTTGCTATTCATAGCAGCCATTTATTTGGAAGAGCATGAGTATTAGAGGCATCTACTGCTGATTCAAGTCTGTTGTTCATTTCCAGTCCAGCTTTCCTTTCAGAAGATGGATGGCCTTGCAGTGAAGGCACTAACTCAGGGCTCAGTAAATCTGGGTTCAATTCCCAGCTTTACCATAGAGACGGTGTGTATGACCTACAGCAAGTCACTTAATCTCTCTGTGCCTCGGTTCCCTGTCTATACAATGGGAATTAAAATACTTCCTTAGTCCCCAGGAGTGCTGTGCAAATAAATTCATCAGTGTGTTGGATTACCTCAGACACTGTTTTGCAAAAGACAGGTTTTGCAAAATGTCATGGCTTCCACCTTCCAGAGTTTTCTTGCAGGACAACTGCTAGATCATGAGGTTTTTGATAGTGAATGTCATTACACAATTACATGATGTCACACTGTGACAAGTATGTCATCAGATTCCATTTGGGATTTTTTAAACATCTGAGAAGTTAGTCTTGCAGCATCTGAGGGCATGTCTACACTGGCAGAGTTACAGCACCGGGAGTTACAGCGTCACTCAGAGGGCACTAAAGGAAAACCGCTGTTGTGTGTTCACACTGTCAGCTGCCTGCGCAATAGCATGTTCACACTTGCGGCACTTGCAGCACTATTCAGACTGGTGCACTCTGGGTAGCTATCCCACAGAGCATCTCTTCCTCTTCTGCCGCTAAGACTTGTGGGAAGGCAGATGGGGGTTGGGGGCATCCTGAGTCCTATCCCAATGCCCCATGATGTGATGCTTCGCATCCCAGCAGTCCTGTGCTTCTGTCTGCATTTGACGCCATCTTTCAATGGTTTTTGTACTCTTTCAGGCTGCAGGAATGGATCCCGAACTGTTGACCAGTATGCTGCTTGCTCTGACCAACACATCACGGTGGCAGTGGAGTTATTCCTTAAACTACAAAGGCAAGAGGAGTGCAACATTGATCTCACCACACATACTAGCTACGACATGAGATTGCTTGTGGCATTCGCGGATGTGCTGACCACAATGGAACACCGCTTTTGGGCTCAGGTGGGATCACATCGTGATGCACATCTGGGATGATGAGCAGTGGCTGCAGAACTTCTGGACGAGGAAAGCCACATTCATGGGACTGTGTGATGAGTTTGCCCCAGCCCTGCGGCGCAAGGACATGAAAATGAGAGCTGCCCTGCCATTGGAGAAGTGGGTGGTGGTTGCACTGTGGAAGCTGGCTACTCCGGACTGCTACCGATCGGTCGCTAACTAGTTGAGAATGGGAAAGTCAACCGTTGGACTCGTGTTGACAGAAGTATGCTGGGCCATTAATTGCATCCTGCTCCAGAAGACCATGACTCTGGGCATCATGCGTGAGATTGTGGATGGCTTTGCACAAATGGGCTTCCCTAATTGTTGAGGGGCGATAGATGGCACAAATATTCCAGTTCTGGCACCAGACCACCTAGCACCAAGTACGTTAATCGCAAGGGGTATTTCTCAATGGTTCTCCAGGCACCTGTGGATCACCGTGGGTGTTTCACAGACATTAACGCAAGCTGGTCCAGAAAGGTGCATGACGCACACATCTTTCGAAATACTGGCCTGTTCAGGAAGCTGCAAGCAGGGACTTTCTTCCTGGACCAGAAGGTCACCGTAGGGGAAGTCGAAATGCCCATTGTGATCCTGGGAGACTCCGCCTACCCCTTAATGCTGTGGCTTATGAAGCCATACACGAGGCAACTTGACAGCAGCAAGGAGCAGTTCAGCAACAGGCTGAGCAAGTGCAGAATGGCTGTTGTGTGTGCTTTTGGCCATTTAAAGGCCCACTGGCGCGGCCTCTATCGGCACAGCAGGGGGCCATAAGGATCAGGGATGCCTTGAGGCAGCAATTTGAAGCTGAAAGCCACTAATATTTGTTGCTATGCTTAGGAGTGCAGTGCTTATAATACTAGGAGGTGATTGTGATTGGTGCAGACAAAGCAATATGAAGGTTTAACATAATCGTCTGTTGCTTTGCAGGGCTCTGTTTGCTTTCCATTAATAGAATAAAGATTGCTCTCAAACCCACACAATTCTTTTATTAAAAAACAAGCACCAGAGGAGAGAGTCAAACAAAAAAACCCAACAGCAGTGAAGGGGGTGGGGGAAGGGAAGGTCCCAGGAAGAGGTGGAGTCCCAGGATGGCTAAAGATTCGTGTATGTCCAGGGATCATATCCAACCTTCTCCTTTGGAGTACAATGCAGCGGGTACTGTACTTCAGCGGGGCAAAACTGCAGAGGGACGGGTGTTGAGTGCAGTGGGTAGCGGGAGTCTGCAGTGCTGGACTATGAGCGGGGAGGAGTGGAATGCCGCCAGTATAGACTGGAGCCAGGAGGTTGATAACAGCATGTTGGGGGTGTCTGGAGGGAAGCGTGGGAAAGAGTTTTGTGACAGCGGCTGCAGGGGAGGGCGGGTGCAGAGCTGCTCAGTTTGCAGAGCTAGTATCGCCTGGAGTGTGTCCGGTTGTTGTTCCATAACCTTTAAGAGCTGCTCTGTGGCTTCATTCTGGTGTGCCGCGTTCCCCTTTCAGTCCCCCTTCTCGCTGTCCTGCCACTCCTTCAATTCTTGTTTCTCGGCGGCGGAGTGCGTCATAACATCACACAGAAAGTCCTCTTTAGTTCTTCTTGGACACTTTCTAATTCTGCGCAGCTGTTCAGCCACCGATGATAAAAAGGGAGGCTGGGCTCCCAAGGTCATCTCTGTGAAGATTAAATGCAACATTTTACAGAAGCAGTATTGTTTGCTACACACACACAACACTGATTCAGTGATTTAAAACACAGCCAGTACTCACACACCTGTCACTAACTAGCGGACCCCAGGCAAGCTCACATGAGCCACAAGACCCCCAAAATGGTGAGTAGCCACAAGGGCAGGGTGACTCACTCTTCCTGGACCCTGCTGTACACTGGGCATGTGGCTCTTGGGGAGAGCCAGCACTATAGGGGGGACCTGATGATTATTCCTGTCCCCACACTTTCCACAGGATGTGATCATTATGGAAGATACCTTGCTGCTGAGGGTGAGCAGAGAATCAAGGGAGGGTCTTCTCCAAGCCTGTGGCTTCCAGCCTGGCCCCATGTGGCTCCACTGTGTGCAGCAATGGTACGCCCCCTTCCCCTCTGTGACGGCAGAGTGGCGTGGGAAAGTTAACGTTAATGGGGCAAGAAACAAAGCAGCTCTGTCGAAGAATCTGTGGCAGCCGATTGCCCAGTATCTCCACAAGAGTTTCCTGGAGATCTCTGAGGGAGATTCCCGTGAAGTGAGGGAGTCAATCAACAGCCTGTTCCGCCGCTCAGACTAGGCGTGCGGGGGGAGACAAACCTGCTTTCTGCAACCCTCCTGCCCCCAACACCTTGCTTCAGTGATTCCCAAAATCAAATCCACTTACCAGGGGCCTCCTCTCCTGTTTGCCCTTCGCCAACATCCGACAGCTGTGACTGGCTAGCCACCTCAGAGGAGAAAAGAGCTCCTGGCTGTATGCATCTCCGACCTCCAAGTCATCCTCTGCCTCTGGGTCTCCCTCCTGCTCCACATCCTCATCCAAGATTTCCTCCTCCTGGCCCGGTCCACTCTCGACTGGCACGTGAGCCAATAAAGTATCCACAGTGGTCTTCACAATGGAGGTGGGGTCACTGCCGAGTATCACATCCAGCTCTTTGTAGAATTGGCAGCTCGTGGGTGCAGCACCGGAGCGACGGTTTGCCTCCGCACCTTGTGGTAGGCGTTCCTCAGCTCCTTCACTTTGACCCTGCACTGCAGTGTGTCCCGGCCATGGCCCCTTTCTGTCATGCATTGCGAAATCGGTCCCGGGAGCGCAGCTGGGACTGCACAGCCTCCTCTCCCCAAATGCTGATGAGGTCCAGCCGCTCAGCATTGCTCCAAGCGGGGGATCACATGGTGTGTGGAGCAGGCATGGCCACCTGGAAAGATGTGCTGAGACCACTGTATGCATCACCAAGCAAACAGGAAGGGGACTTTCAAAATTCCAAAGGAATTTACGGGGTGGGGATGACGGTTGGTCACCTGAGGTCAGGGCAGTAGAGTTCAAACCGATGACCAGAGAGGTGAGAACGGGCATTGTGGGACACCTCCCAGAGGCCAACTGCAGCTCTGTAATCAACTGCTGTGTCTACACTGGCACCGCAGCACTGTAGAACCGGCGCAGAAAGCTCTACACCTCTCGTCGGGTGTTTTTTTACAGCGCTGCAACTGCGCAGTTTTTGTGCACTAAGTGGCTTGGCAGTGTGTACACCTTGGCAGTTACAGCGCAGAAAAATGCCTTACTGCACAGAAACTTGCTAGTGTAGACAGGGCTAGTGCTAAATCCATGACAGGACAGATGACAACTATCCTATGAAACTGCGATAGGAAACACTTTATTTAGAAGTTATAGCTGGAGTCAGCAGGGCCAACTTTCTCCGGCACTGGTGGGTGCCCATGTCCCTTGCCCCTTTCCTCGCCCCTGGCCTCACCCCCATTCCAACCCCATCCCCAAAGTCCCAGCCTTAACTCCGCCTCCTCCCTGCCCCTATTGGATCCCTTCCCCAAATCCCCACCCCGGCCCCACCTCTTCCCCCCTCCCTCCCTGCCCTGCAAATCAGCTGTGTCACGGCAGGGGCTGGGAGGGAGGAGAAGCAGGACGCAGCGGCGCGTTCGCGGCAGAAGTGGAGGTGAGTTGGAGCAGGGAGGTGGGGCGGAGCCACGGGGAGCTGCCAGTGGGTGTTCAGCACCCACCAATTTTTTTCCGTGGGTGCTCCAGCCCCGGAGCACCCACGGAGTCGGCGCCTATGGCTGGAATCAGTAGAACTGAGTTCTCTTTCTAAATCACTACATCTTGATCAATCACTGATTTAAAATCTGGAGGCCAGTTATACAACAGAGGTGCTTTGATTAATTTAGAACAGGGGTCGGCAACCTACGGCACGCGTGCCAAAGGTAGCACAGGAGCTGATTTTTGATGGCACGTGGCGTGGGCTGAGCTGCTCAGCCCACCCCTGCTCTGGGGTTTCCGCTGCCAGCTCCTGCCAGCCGGGGTCCCCGCAGCCCCACTCACCTTGCTTCCAGTTGGAGTTCCAGCGCAGGCCCCCTGCCAGACAGCATCCAGGCCTCCGGCCCTGCTCAGCCCTACCAGCCGCCAGCTCCACTCACCTCAGCTGCCAATCTGGGGTTCCAGCTGCTGACCTCCTGCCAGCCGGGATTTGGATTTCCAGCCTTGCTCAGCCTGTTTTCTGGCCTGGAGTCCCAGCAGGCCACCCTGGGCTCTGCTCCTGGCCTTGGATTAGCCTGGGACAGTGAGGGTTGCACAGCTCAGCACCCCCATCTTAAAATTGTTTATATCAGACCACACTGCGTTTGACCTTGTGCCTGCCTTCTATCGCCATTTTTTCCCCATTGAGAGTTGAAGGGAACATTTGACAAAATGTCAGCTCCTAAGAAAGTGAAGCTAGATGTCCGATCATTTCAGCCTGCTTGGACAGACGCATTTGGATTTATTGAAAAGAAGAAGCGTGCTATTTGTGCTTTCTGTTATGAAAATGTTGTTTGTCGCACATCAAGTGTTCAACAGCATTTTGAAACGAAGCACAAGAAAACCTTTCTTGATGAAGCAGACAAGACTGAATCAATCAAAAAGGCAGTAGCAATCTATGAGAAGCAAAGCAGTGTTTTTTAAAGCTTAAGTGTAAGTAAAAATCAAGCTACAGAAGGAAGTTGCAAGATTGCACAGTGCATTGCAAAAAACAGAAAGCCGTTTACAGATGGGGAATATATAAAAGAAGTTTTTCTCAGCAGTTTGGAGATTTTGTTCAATGATTTGCCAAATAAAGATACAATCATATCTAGAATAAAAGAACTGCCCATCTTTGCCAGAACAGCTGAGAGTGAAAATAAGTGAAATGGCAGAAAACATTAAGGAAAAGCAGACGACTTCATTGCAAGACACAGCAGTGTTTAGTGTTGCAGTTGATGAGAGCGTGGATACAAACGACGTTCTACGTTTGGCAGTTGTTGCAAGATATTGTGCTTCTGATGAAATCCAAGAGGAACTTTGTTGCCTAAAACCCCTGCATGGCACCACAAAGGGGGAAGATATACTGGAAAGTTTTGTAAACCATTTTGAAGAGTTGACATCAGAAAAATATTGTGTATGACAACAGATGGTGCTCCTGCCGTGGTCGGAAAACTGAAGGGATTTGTAAAGTTACTTGAAGATCAAATTGGCCATCCAACAGTCAAATTTCATTGTATCATCCATCAAGAAAATCTGTGCGCTAAAATTTCTAATCCAGAGCTTAATAATGTGATGAATACAGTGGTGTGAATTGTGAATTTCCTTGTTGTTTGAACTGCTTTGACTCTCAGACAATTTCAAGCACTGCTAGAAGAGATGGACAGTGCTTATAACATCCCACTTCACAGCAACATTCAGTGGCTAAGTTGTGGCAAGGTTTTCGTGCACTTTGTAAATTGTTTTGATGCAATCAAGACCTTTTTGTCGGAAAAAGAACAAAACTACCCCAGACTGGATGATGACAAATGGCTGTGTACGCTCATGTTTCTAATTGATATCACCGCTCACCCAAACGAACTCAACCTCTGTCTCCAGGGTGCAGGGCAAACAGTTCTGGCTCTCTATGAAGCCTGGAAAGCATTTGTTGTGAAACTAGCAGTTTATTCCAGGGATATTCAAACTTCTACTTTCCGCTACTTCCAACTCATAAAAGAGCTATCCACACGTTGCACCGTCAATGTTGATGAGATTGAAAAGTACATGCAAGAGCTGGAATCAGAATTTTCTAACAGATTTCAAGATTTCAGAACTGTGGACATCAAAGTTTGTGGATCTGTGGAGCGCACTTGAAGCTACTAAGAGAGATCATGGGGCGTCTATTCTGACCTGCTGGACATCCCTGCCAGTGAAATTTAACTGTTTGAAGAAAATTGCGTTTGCAGTGCTTTCAGCATTTGGATCCACATACTTGTGTGAACAGGTATTTTCACACATGAAATCTGTCCTCTGTCCCTCTCGGAGCCGGTTAACAACTGATCACTCAGAAGCCTGTGTGCAGTTTATAGTATCCAAATACATGCCAGACATTGGAAAACTCAGCAAGGAAAAGCAAGGGCAAGGATCACACTAAACTAATAAGATCTGCATTTTGATTTAATTTTAAATAAAGCTTCTGAAACATTTTGAAAACCTTGTTTACTTTACATATAACAGCAGTTTGGTTATATATTACAGACTTATAGAGAGACCTTCTAAAAAACGTTAAAATGTATTACCAGCACATGAAGCCTTAAATTAGAGTGTATAAATAAAGACTAGGCACACCACTGCTGAAAGGTTGCCGACCCCTGATTTAGAAGCTGACCATGGATCCCTGATTCCCTTCTATTTTCTCTTTCCTGCGCTGACATTGAAAGCAATAAAGTCTTCCATTGTATGGACAGAAAATAGGTGTATGCTTGGAGTTTTAATATACTAGATGGAGACCAGGAAAGTAGAGTTTGTTAAAACATGCTTTTTCAAAATCCAAACTCCATAGAAATCTTTCCTTTTTTCCCCCCCAGAACAATTCAAATATAAATAATTGCTTTTACAAAAACATTTCTCTACTGTGTGTGCAACCCAAACCTTGCATCATAGACTCTGACAGACTATAAATAACAAATGGACTATAAACAACAGTGGAAGTGACTTCATGGATTTTCATTATGGAGGCAGAGTTAAATAAAGCATAAAGTAGTGAAAAGTAATTTTAAAAAGCGTCATTAGTGATCTAAGGTTTTATTAGTAATAACATATGTAAAGAAATGTCATAAACAAGCTTATTGAGTTGACAGTATCCCTTTAAAAGGTTTACTTTTAGACTGGTTGAAGGTAAGGGCTTGAAAAACAGGACTGAGGTGTTTTGACTCCTTCTGTTCCAAGTCCTGGACACCCCCTACTCTCCACTCCACCCACCCAATCCTCCCACTCCTCCCACACCCCTCAATCTTGATCTGCAGCAGCCCCTACTATTTGAGTCCTGGTTCTCCACTCCCACCCTATGCAGATCCCACACTATCCCTGCTGACCATCTCATAGGCTGGTTTTGTGCTATAGATACATTGGGTAGGGACAAAACCAAACTCCTTTTCACACACTGGAAAGACCTGCTTCCCATCCCAAGTCTGTCTTTTTTCAGCTCTCAGATGCCTAATTAGGAACAAAGGCCTCACCAATACCAAACCCTATTTACCAGTGGCCAATAGTGAAATCCACTGCTGCTCATACGCCATTTGAAGAATGTGCTGCCAAATGAAAGGCTAAGACTGTGTCTGACTGTGCAGAAAATAGATGACATGGTTCACAGCACAGGCACCTGGTCACATGCACCCCACTGCAACTGATCCATTTCCTCTCTTCTGGCTGCTCTGTTCACACAGCCGCAAACCTCTTTTGCAGGTGGTAATTGGGGATGGGGCTTATTCATCATCACTGTAGCCTGACACCAGCCCATCACTGACAGAACCCGCTAGTTTAAAAATATGGTTTGCTGTTGTGCATAGCAGCAATTCTCAGTGGAATCCTCATTGCTCAGCAGCCATGTCTTGCCAAAGCTTTGCCATATTAAATGCTTACAGGAGCAGAGGTAACAGAGTATGATGTTTTATCCAAGAACATTAGTCCCTCAGCTCCTCTATAGATGAGCAAATTATAAAGTGCCAGGAAGGAGAGAGGGAAATAAACGTGCTGCAGTTGTGAAGCTGGCTGCACCCTTGTCCTAGCCTGACCCTGGGGAGGCAAGCAAGGGAAAGCTTATAAAAAGGTGTTGGAACAAAGGTCATTAGGATTAGCCTAACCCCCTCTTCACAGGGCTCCTAGAACCCTTGCAGCTGAGCAGGATGCAGCAATTCACTTACTCAGCTAAGTGACTGGTGGGGATTGTATTATTTCCATCTAACACGGTGAAGTGCCAGAGTGACATGTTAGCTCTTGAGGGTGACCTGCAAAGAAACAAATTTGAGTTTGGGCTTTTTTTAAAAAGCAAAAACTATTTTATTGACTATAAAGGCCTAAATTTAAGTGGTTGCATTTTATAGTCATAAATTTGATTCTCATCTACCCTGTTTTTCCTGGAAGACTAGAGAACTAGACGGTTAAAGATATCACAACTACAAAGTGAAATCTGATTGCGAGGGAGAGAGACTTTCAGTCAGACTGTTTCAAATATTTTGTCTCTATTAATGCTGATTTAGGTCAAGCATCTGTCAAGCACTTGGAAAAAAATGTTTCCTTGTTAATGTTTCAATATTCCATTCCCTTCAGTTAGGGCTGAAAACCCTCCCAAGTCCACATCTCTGGAACTTCCAAGTAGACATCCAGAAAGAGGGAGGACAAGAGTGGACTATACCCAATGAGATTCCTAAGTCAAGGGGAAAAAAAAAAACTTTCAAGCCTTCCTTAACCATCATAAAGAAGCAAAAAAGGAAGCATAAGGCTGCCTGGTCGCATTTAACAATGAGGAACTTGACTATATTGAAGGCTTGTTCCCTGAACACCATGCTGACCTCCACCTGCATTCTGTGGTTCTCCCCATCTCTTAGGCCTGGTCTACACTAGGACTTTAATTCGAATTTAGCAGCGTTAATTCGAACTAACCGCTCAACCGTCCACACCAGGAAGCCATTTAATTCGAACTAGAGGGCTCTTTAGTTCGAATTCGGTACTCCACCCCGACAGGTGGAGTAACGCTAAATTCGACATGGCTAGCTCGAATTAGGCTAGGTGTGGATGCAAATCGAACTTAGTAGCTCCGGGAGCTATCCCACAGTGCACCACTCTGTTGACGCTCTGGACAGCAGTCGGAGCTTGGATTCTCTGACCAGCCACACAGGAAATGACCCGGGAAAATTTGAATTCATTTTCCTGTCTGGGCACTTTGAATCTGACGTCCTGGCTGGACATCGGGGCGAGCTCCGCAGCACCTGCAACGATGCAGAGCTCTCCAGCAGAGGAGTCCGGCCAATCCAAGAATAGAAAGAGGTCCCCAGCATGGACAGACCGGGAAGTCCTGGATCTGATCGGTGTGTGGGGCGAGGAGTCTGTGCTGTCGGAGCTGCGCTCCAGCAAGCGGAATGCAAAGACCTTCGAGAAGGTCTCCAAAGCAATGATAGAGAAAGGATACAGCCGGGATGCAATGCAGTGCCGCGTGAAAATCAAGGACCTGAGACAAGGCTACCAAAAAGTCAGAGCGGCAAACGGACGCTCCGGAGCCCGGCCCCAGACATGCCGCTTCTACGAGGCACTGCATGCCATTCTAGGTGGGTCTGCCACCACTGCCCCACCAGTGACCGTGGACTCAGTGGATGGCATAGTGAACCTGGACAGTTCTTCCTCGATGTTCGCTGATGGGGAAGATGAGGAAGGGTCTGTGGAGGACGGCGCAGGCGACAGCGAACACAAAACCGCTTTCCCTGACAGCCAGGATCTCTTCATCACCCTCACAGAGATCTCCTACCAACCCTCCCCGGCCGTTAACCCGGACTCTGAATCAGGGGAAGGATCAGGCGGTAAGTGCTATAAACATGTAAACATTTATTTTTTATAAAACAGGTATAAAAAAATAGAAATGCTATATATAAAATTTTCAATGAAAAACTATACGAAAAGTAGGTCCACACATATAGGGATTGAACAATAATCCTCCAGGGACAATTCAAGAAAGGTCTCATTTAGGTCCTCGAAAAGCCTCCGCAGGAGGTTCCTGGGGAGAGGTGCCTTGTTGGGTGCTCCGTGGAAGCACACTCTTCCGCGCCAGGACATCCTTATGTAGATGGGAATCATCGCCTCCACAAGCATGGCCGCATATGGTCCTGGTCTCTGCAGGGCTTCCCTTAGCATCCGCTCTTTGTGACTCCGAGGGACCCGCATCAGGGTGATCTCGTTCATGAAATGCTGCATCTAATTAGGGCAATTAGTGTATTGTTACTGTTGTGAATGGTTGACTTTTACTTTGCATAACAATGACCCTCGCTTAACAGCCACGTGTTGTAGGCCACATAGGAAAAGCATACATTGATCTTTCCCGTGCACTGGCGGGAGTGGCTGGAAAAGGGTCAGAGTATATGATTTCCAGATTGCCTTTAGCGGGAGGGCACAGCTATCCATTAACTGATAAGCAGAATGTACTGTAAGGCTTACCAGGACTGTCTGCTAGACGGATTCAGCTGTCTCTCCCCACTTGTCCGCTCTCCTGTGCAATGCCGCAGCCAATGAGAGCGTATTCCGAAATCTCGAACTTGTCCTGCGATCTCGTGAGACTTGTTGCCCTGTATGGTCTTGTTCAGAGAAACTGACTAGACTGTGTTCACTGTTCGCAAACATGTATCTGTTCAAGGAAATCAGTTACTTTTCCCATCACACAGCTTCGGCTCTTTCCCGGACTGCCCCGGCATCCCCCTCGCAGAGGCTGGCGCAGATTAGGCGGCGAAAGAAAAAGACTAGGGACGAGATGTTCGCGGAAATGATGGCCTGCTCCAGAGCCGAGGCGGCAGAGCAGAGACAGTGGAGGGAGACCCTATGTCAACAGCATCGCACACACATCGAACGGGAGGATAGGTGGCGGCAGGAAGACCAGCAGGCGACTCAAACGCTGCTTGGGCGAATGAGGGAGCAAACGGACACGCTCCGGCGCCTTGTTGATGTTCTGCAGGACCGCAGGCAGGAGGACAGAGCCCCCCTGCAGTGTATCTGCAACCGCCCTCCCCCGCCAAGAAGTCCTGCCCCCCCTCACCCAAAAGTACAAGACGGAGGGGCGGTAGGGGCCGTGAGAACTGTCACTGCACCACTGCATAGCGCTAATGTACCACACACCTCTCACGCTATACATTTGTAGAAGTGCTTCCCTTACAGGCTCACCCAGTCCCAAATCCAAGTTTCATCCCCCCACTGTGTATTAGATTATTAAAAGCTGTTTGCTGTTATTCACTGTTTCGGTCACGTCTTTCGTGTCAGAGGATTTTTTTGTGTATGGGGGGGGAGGGGATTTATAATTTCACGATATAGCCTACATTACCAGGGTACAGACTTGGGGGCATGATCAACTGCAGGGCACACACACACTGCAGTCAGTAGGCACCAGGGTCACTCTGTGTGGTGTATGCTGCCCCGGGTCATTCTGTGATGTGTATGCTTGTCCAGGGTCCTAGCGCCTGCCACCCCCTTAATGTTAAGGCACGCTGCCCTTACCATGCACTTCCACCGTAGCAACGAGCCTCTCCGCTGCCCTGAGCCCCAGCAAGAGCCCTCATCCACGGACAGATACTCACCCTTCCCCCACACCCCTCACCCCTTCCTACGCCCAAACCCGCAGCCCACTGCCGTCATCCAAACCCCTATCCAAAGAAGGCACCACTCGCCCCTTCCTGCAAACCCACCCCTTCCTGCAATCCCTCCCCTTCATGCACAACCACTTGCAACCGTCCCCCACCCCAGAGACCTATGTAGGAGCAGGAGGATGTCATTCCTCTATAGAACAAGCGGTCTGTACATCAGTGCACACCGTGCCCAGCACAGTATGTGTCCATGTTTCAACACCTGAACAGAAATGCAAAGTAAAACAAAGATTTATTAATAATGAGTGTAACAATTAATTTGCTTTAAAACGTGCTTTGGAAGTGGGGGAAACTTGGAGAACGGGGTATGTAACCGCAGATCGAAATCGACACATACAGACACAGGCCCAGGGTCAGTTTCTCTTGAAAGCAAGTGGAGAGTCATAGGTTACCCTGCTCTCCGAGGAAACTTGCTTTCAAAGCCTCCCGGATACACAGCGCTTCCCGCTGGGATATTCTCTCGGCACGGGTGTCTGGCTGAGCGTAAACTGCAGCCAGGCGATTTGCCTCAACCTCCCATCCGGACAAAAAGGTCTCGCCCTTGCTCTCACAGAGATTGTGGAGCACACAGCAAGCAGCAATAACTACGGGGATATTCTTTTCGCTGATGTCCGAGCGAGTCAGTAAGCTCCGCCATCTCCCCTTGAGACGTCCGAAAGCACACTCCACCACCATTCTGCACTTGCTCAGCCGGTAGTTGAAGAGTTCCTTCTCTCTGTCCAAGGCGCCTGTATAGGGCTTCATGAGCCAGGGCATTAGCGGGTAGGCTGGGTCCCCGAGGATCACTGTAGGCATCTGCACATCCCCAACCGTTACTTTGTGGTCCGGGAAGAAAGTACCTGCCTGGAGGCGTCTAAACAGACCAGAGTTCCTGAACACACGCGCGTCATGAACCTTGCCCGCCCACCCAACGAAGATGTTGGTAAAACGTCCCCTATGGTCTACCAGTGCTTGCAGCACCATTGAAAAGTAGCCCTTTCGGTTAATGTACTCGCTGGCCTGGTGGGCTGGTGCCAGGATAGGGATGTGAGTCCCATCTATAGCCCCACCGCAGTTTGGGAATCCCATCGCAGCGAAGCCATCTATGATGTCCTGGACGTTTCCGAGAGTCACTACCTTTGAGAGAAGTTGCTCAACGATTGCGTGGGCTACTTGAATCACAGCAACCCCCACGGTAGATTTGCCCATGCCAAAGTGGTTCGCTACTGACTGGTAGCTGTCTGGCGTTGCAAGTTTCCAGAGGGCTATGGCCACTCGCTTCTGCACACTCAGGGCTGCTCGCATCCGGGTGTCCTGGCGCTTCAGGGCAGGGGACAGCAAGTCACAGAGTTCAAGGAAAGTGCCCTTACGCATCCTGAAGTTTCGCAGCCACTGTGATTCATCCCAGACCTGCAGCACTATGCGGTCCCACCAGTCCGTGCTTGTTTCCCGGGCCCAGAATCGCCGTTCCACACCATGAACTTGACCCATTGCCACCATGATCTCCACGGCGCGGCGTACCCTGCTTTGTGAGAGGTCTGCGCCACTCTGTGAATTCCTGTCCTCACCGCGCTGTCGGAGCCTCCTCGCACGATTTCTCAGCAGCTGACTGTGGAAGAGGTGGACGATAAGGTGCGAGGAGTTGACAACGGCCATAAGTGCAGCGATGATCGCAGCGGGCTCCATGCTCGCAGTGCTGTGGCGTCCGCGCTGTAACCGACCAGAGAAGGGCGCGAACAGATTTCCCGCCGGAGCTTTCAGGGAGGGAGGGCGTGATTGACGGTTCAATGACAACAGTTACCGAAAAGCACCCTCGACACATTTTTCCCCCAGGAGGCATTGGGAGCTCTACCCAGCATTCCAATGGGCAGCGGGGACTGCGGGAACTGTGGGATAGCTTCCCACAGTGCACCGCTTCCAAAGTCGACGCCAGCCCCGTTACTGTGGACTCAGAAATTCGAATGAGTGTATTTACTGTGGATACACAAATTCGACTTCATAAGGTCGAATCCACAAATTCGACTTAAGTAGATTCGAAATAGTCTTGTAGTGTAGACAAGGCCTCAGGGGGTTCCATTCCTGCATTTCAGGTCAGCCGGCACTAGTGTCTTTGCTATGACAGTGGCCTCTAGGGTGAGGATATCTTCCCTCTCTGACATCTACCTCAGCTCACTCTTCCTCATTTAGAAACACAAAATACCCAAAACATTTGAAACACTTCTTGTTAAAAACCAAACCGAGTAATTGCCAGCCCCTGCAGATTTTCCTCACTATGTGTTGCAAAATTATAAGGCACCAACTTAAGGTTAGCATTTTGTTAGGGAAATCTATTAAAAACAGTATGAACATTATGGGAAGAGATTGAAACAATCAGAGTCATAGAGCTGAAGGCCAAAAGAGACTACTAGACCAGGGCTCTCAAACTTCACTGCACCGCAACTCCCTTCTGACAACAAAAATTACTACATGACCCCAGGAAGGGGGCCCGAAGCCCGAGCCCCTCCATCCTGGGCAGGGGGGAGAAAGCCGAAGCCCGAGCCCCACCACTCTGAGAGGGAGGTGAAGCCGAAGCTTGAGAGCTTCAGCCTGTGGGGGTTGTAACCTGAGCTCTGCCACCAGGGCTGAAGCCCTCAGCCTTTGGCCTCAGCCCTGAGTGGTGGGGCTTGGACTTTTGGCTTCAGTTCCTGGCCCCAGCAAGTCTAACGCTTAAAACAGGGTAACGACCCACTTTGGGATCCCTACCCAGAGTTTGAGAACCACTGCACTAGATTTAGTCTGACCTCCTGTGTATCACAGGCCACCAGCACCCCCGCACACTAAACTCTGCAACCAAAATGAGACTAAAGTTATACAGCTCACAGGAGACTCGTCTATTCTGTACCAGAGCACAGAATAGGTACTTGCGCCCCCCATAATGGCATGAAAATGATAGTAATATACCCAGATAATCCCAGAAAGTGACCTCCTCCTCCACACCACAGAGAAAGGCGAAAATTACTTAAGGTCTCTGCTGATCTGACCTGGGGGAAAATTCCTTCCTGACCCCACATACCGAGGTGATAAGTTAGACTACGAGCTTGCAAGCAAGAACCAGTCAGCCAAGTAACAGAGAGAGAGAATGCTCGGTGCCACCTCGGGGCACTGGTCCTCCCCACCCACTGTCCCATCTCCAGCCGTGGCCATCCCTGATGCTTCAGAGGAAGGAGATTTAAAGAAAAAACAAAAACAAACAACATCATCAACATACTGGGTGAGGAAAAATCCCTGGCTGGCTGAAACCCTGACGCATGAGCTTTACAAACAAGACGTGAACACAGGGCGAGCTTGGAATCACTGCCCCCTACCATCACAAGCAATCCTGTCATACAATTGCACTCAAATGTGTCCAGCTCTCTCTTGAAACTAATTAAGTTGTTTGCTCCCACATCTCCTATTAGGAGGCTGTTCCAGAACCTCATCCCTCTGATGGTTAGAAGCTGTTTTGTAATTTCTAGCCTGAATTTGTTCATGGCAAATTTTTATCCATTTGTTCTTATGCCAACGTTGTCCTTTAGCTTAAAAGCTCTTCACCCTCCTTGGTATTTAAATACCCCCCCCATGTATTTATAAAGAGCAATCATATCCCTTCTCAGCCTTCTTTTGGTTAGGCTAAACAAGCCAAGCTCCTTTAGTCTCCTCTCATAAGATAGGCCCTCCAGTCCCCTGATCATCCTAGTAGCTCTTCCCAGCACCTGTTACAATTTAAATCCATCTTTTTTTAACGTGGGTGACTGGAACTGTACAGCATATTCCAAATGAGGTCTTATATTAATGCCATTGGGCAAGGCACAGGTTTCTCTCTCTGTACTGGAAATGCCTCACCTGATGCAATCCTAGGATGTATTTGCCTTTTTCACAGCCACATCACATTGTTGGCTTATAGTCATCCTGTGATGGATCTGCACACCTAGGTTTCTCTCCTCCTCCGTTGCTCCCAACTGATGAGACCCCAGCTTGTTGCAGAAATTCTTCTGATTAGAGCCTAAGTGCATGACCTTGCACTGTGTACTATTGAATTTCATCCCATTTCTGTCACTTCCATCTTCAAGGGCATCCAGATTTTTCTGTGTAATATTCTGATCCTCCTCTGCATTGATGATGCCACCCAACTTTGTACCATCAGCACATTTCATTAGCGTGCTCCTACGTTGTGTGCCAATATAAATAATAAAAATATTGAACAAGATTGGTCCCAAGACTGATCCTTGAGGAACTCCACTAGTAACCTCCTTCTAGTCCGATAATTCACCTTTCAGCACAATCCATTGCCTTCTCCCCTTTAGCCAGTTCCTTAATCGCCTTATAATTCTTGTACTGATCTGTATCTTCCCATATGTAACGAATAATTTCCCTAGTACCATGTGGGGTACCAAGTAAACTGTTTTCCTGAAGTCCAAGCATAGTAGATCTACTGCATTTCTCTTATCTAAAATTTAAAAAAAAAATGTTTCTCAAAGAAGGAAATCAAGTTACACTGGCATGATGTACCTTTGATAAACCCATGTTGCATTACATCCCCTTTACCATTTACCTCCATGAATTTAATTATTCCTTCCTTCACTATTTCTTCTAAATCCTTACAAACTTCTGAGGGCAGATTAACAGGCCTGCAATTCCCAGATCACTGTCTTCCCCTTTCTTAAACACAGGCAAATTAGCTATTCTCCAGTCACTCCCACCAATTTGGGAATGGTGCTCTCAAGTCAACTCCTAATAACTGTCAAGTATAACAGACAAACCAGATTAGTGGCAACGGTGTTGGCTAGCACATTAATTGCAACAGTATCTCCTTTTTCTGTCCCCAAATTCCAGTAGGCAAATCACAGGCGTTCCCTGGACTCCAACTTAGACTGTGTTCACATTGAAATAATCACTTGAGTCACTGAATTAACATATTGTGCAAAACACACACTGTATATCTTAACACTTCTCCATTATTTCACATTGTTTGGCTTTTTAGATTTTTAAATTCTTTATATCTTAGATTTTAGCCATTGTTATCTCACTTTTCATTGTTTATGTAGTCCCTGCAAGCCTTAGGCAAAAGGCATTTTTTATCATGCCTTCTAATATAGCTGATAGTTAATGTATAGACACTTTAGGCAACAGAGAAAATGCTCCGAAAAGAAAGGTAGAATGTGCTGTAATTCTGGCTGGAGGGGTATTTTGTTAAGACTTGCACACATCAGTAATATGTTTTAATTTGCACATTGACACAAACTAACAGCTCAGCTCATTCTTCCTGCTGTGCACATGCCCTAACAGCATCTGAAAAAACGTTGATAAAAATACAGCCGTTGCATGAATATATACACCTTGTACAGTGATTGCCCCCAAAACAAATGTAACATTTACTGTTGTATTTATAGAAAATACTGCAATAAGTTAAACTCCTATGGGGTAGTGAATGTTAACTTGCTAGTGGTAACTATTGTAACAAAAAGGTGGTCTCTTCTTGCTCATATCTCTGTAATGATTTCAACAAGTGGCTAGGTCTTGCATTCCTCAGAGTATTTTGTAAAAATGATGTCTAACAGTACATTTACTACTATATGATGAAGCATCATAAATAATTAAACCTGAGCTACAATTGTTAATTAAAAGAACAAAGTAAATGTTGTCAAGCATTTAGCCTGGAGTCCCCTTTCTATTTGTTCACTAGCTAATTTCAAAAATCAGTAATTCACCTTGGATCTCCCACTGGTGAATATACAACAGCAATAAATTATTAGTATACATTATTGTACTTAAGTTTGCACGGAGAAATGTATTTTTCTAACTGAATAAGTCAGCTTTAAATTTTATGCTGAACTAGCAGAAAAGTCAACCACCTCAAACAATTAGTTCAGAATACCATGGGTTTATTGCTTGCAGTGGAGCAGGGAGTGGAAAATGGTTTTAAAATACGGTAAGTTTTGAAGTTGCAGCATCTCAGATAAGGTTGTGTGCAGTGATTGAACCGAAGGGGATATGGGAGGAAAGAAATCCTGCTTTTGTCTAGTTACTGCTAAACTTTCTCTGCCCAGGATGATTTTTTTTTAACCCAATTCATGAAAATAATTTTGAAGAGCAGATGCTTTACCTGTGGAATGCATATAATGGGTGGTGCTTTCAAGGTATTTTCACAATGGAGGCTATGCCTGAACCTCCTACAAGAGCTTAATTTCCGCCCAATTCTTCTGGAAATTTATGTATTTATATTACACCTATCTCAATGGTGGCTAAGTGCATGAAATAGAAAAGGGGTTTACAAAACTAGTGAAGTAACGCACAAAACACTCACCCCTTGAGCACTTTTTTTAAAAAAGGCTTATCAAGTTTGACTCTGTAGGATGGGATTCAAGTTGGCAGTGACTCCTATCATCAGGTCAAGTGAATGCAGCCCCGTCCTCACTTAACCCTGATCTCCGTACAATGCTCCTAATCTGTATCACTGCAATGCAGGTTAAGTGCAGTTACCTTAGACATGGACTTGGATGTTTCTAGGTGCAATTCAAGGTACTGACTAGGCTCTTTTAGTCCTGAATAGTCTAGGAGTCAACTACCTAAGAGGCCACCTAACTTGGTTGCATTACAGCAGTTAAGATCTTCTGCGTTGTTCTTCATGACGATTTCTGGAGTTTTATAGTCAGTGGCATATTTTTGGTTGCGGATCCCTTGCTGGTGGAACACACTCCATTCTCTCTCCACTGCTCAGAGCCAAGTATAGTGAGCTTTAAGGAACAATGCAAAGCGTATTTGTTTACATGGGACTTTTAAGCACAACAGCAGACAGTTAAAATGGAGACTTATGCTAAAACTATGGGTTTTAACTGTTACAGAGCTGCCGCAATGGGTGATGTACTAAAAACCAACACATAACTAACATTCAGGACAAAGGTTATAAAATCTCTTCAGGGATAGGTTTCACTTTTCGAAAAGAAACGCTGACAGATTCTTGGCTATGGGCACAGGAGCAGCTACTGTGCAAAACACACGTCAAGTCTCAGCTTGAGCAACAGGAGGAGAATAGCAGCAGAACAAAGATTGTGTGTGGGGGGGTGGGGGAGTGTGCATTGTTGGCAGCAGGAATAATATAATATCACCCTACTGGTTGGGAAGACCCAGAAGGACTGAAGGTTCTCTCTGGCTGGCGGCGAATGCAATATACAAATTTAGATATATATCCATGTACAACTCTGGAGAAACACTGAAATGTTGCCTCAGTAACCTCCTGTAATAGAAAGTCATGTCTTTGTTTGGATCCTGGCATGTGGACCTTCAGGCTTTATGCACAAAGTCCCTTAGACGTCTATGGGATGTTGCACAGATGTAAGGGTCCTCATGTATGGAACCTGCATTGCAAATTGCAGGCTGCAGATTGTAAAGTCTTCAGGGCAGGGAAAATGTATTCTATAGAGGCTAACCCACTCGGTACTGTAAAACAAACATTAACATTATACAGATTAGTTGTACACAGCATACAAACAATTCATTTTAATTTTCTTACCTTTTCAAAGGGCCACTCAGGTCAAAGCTGGCCCGAAACTGAAGTTTGATAAAAACAAGCTGTTAGCCTGGAGGTGTTGGTTGTGACTCCACTGTTAAGGTTGCACTAAGTTTTTCACTTAAAGCAAGAATTCGACCTGTTTTGTATGACAAATATAGTGTCTCCTCCCCCAAGTTCATAGCATACAATCTGAGAAAGGACTGAATTTTCTGAGGGTCTCCCATTAAATCTGCAGATCTGTAAGTATGTCCTGGTAAATCATCTTTTTTGTACCTTTTTGCTCAAAAACCATATGCCAAAACTTCTCTGACACCTCTTCAAACTTCTGACAACCTCTTGGATGTAGCCCCACAGGTTATTTTCTGTTAGCCTTTATAACTGAAAATATGTGCATCAGCAAATATATTCTTTTCAAGAGAAACCCAGGAAGGAGTCTTTTTCAAAATGGTCGCAATCTGCCCTCATTTAAGAGGGCTCCCGTTTCCCTACAGTATTGAAAAGAGGAAATTTAGGCTGCCCTTAGCACAGATGGCCACTGCCTTCCATTGTTGCTATTGGGAATGATGCCAGGAGCCAGAGCGGGATACGGAGGTGCTGTGACGGCACGTGTGCTGGGGGAAAGAGCATGTGGAGGGATAGATGGAAAACGAGGCTGCAGGGGAATGTGGTGTACACAGAGAGATGGAGAAGATTAGATGGCAGCTTCTCCACAGCCCAAAGGTGAGGAGAGGCGAAGTAGAGTCCCCTCCAAAAGCCAGCAGAGAGACTTACATTTTGTTTGTGCATTTATTGTTGAGTTTTTAAATCTGCAATGCTCACATGCAAATTGGGGGCTGGCTATTTCCACCTCGAGGCTCAAAAAATCAGAAACAGGAAAAAGCCAATGTGACTATTAATATTTAAGTCAGTTTTAAGCCAGTCATGATTTCAGGGATGTCTAATTCATGAGTACTGAATACTTGTGGCTGGCAGTACTGCTCCTGACTCCCACTCTCATTCCCCTCACTGTAATCCCAACTTCTTTCTGGCTAGTGGGAATCTTGGGCAAAGACGCTCTCTGCGGCTGCCCCAGTAACAGAGCTCAGACAGTCTGCATCTCATCAGCTTTCTCTTGTAGCTTTAATTTCTGTGGGGTACTCCAACAGAAATGCCTATAAAATAGAATCTCATAATTATGAACACGTTGGGAATGGAGGTTGTTTGTAACTCTGAACAGAATGTTATGGTTCTTTCAAAAGTTTACAAATGAACACTGACTCAATACAGCTTTGAAACTTTACTATGCAGAAGAAAAATGGTGCTTTTAACCATCTTAATTTAAAAGAAACAAACACAAACCGTTTTCTTACTTTCTCTTTTTTTTTTAAACTTTCCCTTTTTAGTAGTTTACGTTTAACACAGCACTGTACTGTATTTGCTTTTTTTTTTTTTTTTTTTTTAAGTTTCTGCTGCTGCCTAATTGTGTACTTCCAGTTCCAAATGAGGCGTGTGGTTGACTGGTCAGTTCATAACACTGGTGTTCGTAACTCAAAGGTTCTACTGTACATAAAAATAAAATGCACTAGTCTTCAGCAGCACTACCCTGAAGTGCCACTGCTCTTCACATGGTCTCTAACAAAACCTCATATGATAAATGAGAAGCCAACTCTTAAGCACTGCACCTAATAAAAATTTAATATAATAAAACAAATCAAAAAACCAACATTATTTTTTTTAACCATTCACAATTAAAGTGGAAAAAACAAAAAATTATAAGGCAGCCATTCATGGAATGATTTCATGTGTACAAATGGTTTTGAAAAGACATTAAAATTACAGCTCAGTACGCTGAGTCACTTTAACTGCAGTAACCAGGCAATTTTATTCCCTGGAAAGCCTGAGCTGCTGGAAGATGTAACCAAAGGAAAATGAGAAAAGCTGATATTTTTAAAAGTTCGAATCTGAAATTCATTGGACGGGTTCCCCACAACTCCACAGACAAAAGCAACCAAACTCCTCCTCCCAGATTTCCTGAGGATGATCAAGGAGACAACGTAGAAGAGAGCAACAGCAACATACTTATTCCATAGCCTTTCCATGTTATTCTGAGTATAGTTGACAATAAGGGCACAAGTCAGCCACTGCCAAGAAATCCTGTAAGACAATCACCAGCCTCTACAGTAGTTCCTGAACAAATACTGTTGTTCTCCTGGGTCTCTTGGATAATGTTAAAGTTTTACGATATTCCACGCAGGAGTGCTCTTTGAAGCTCAGATGTAGACACTAGGTTCTCGTGCTTAATTCATGGCCAACTTACAATACACGGAGCAGCCATCAAAACATCTTTATCCTGGTGTGAGTGCCCTGCCATTCTCACATCTGTAAATATAAAGGAGGCTCCTGTATCACGGTTGTCATCAGGTACTGAAAAAATATTTTGCCTTTAATACGAGGAACAAGAATGAAATCAGAACAGTCAATGAAATAGCTGAACTCATTGGGACTAACACAGATGTAACCCTAATTGATTCTTAGTATCAACTCAACCATCAGGAACTGATACATTGGCTGATGTGGAGAGTGCTGGTTTGGGGGTAGGATTTGGAAAAAGAAGAGAAAAATGCAAGCCAATCAGTTAGTGTTGTCTGGGTGTACCTATTTTCCACCCCCATTACAACTGAAAGCCTATTTAAGGATGGACATTACAGACAAAAATGGAAGAGTAATGAAGAATTTATTTGCAACTAAGTTTCCTGAGGAATGGAAACTGACAAGAGATGGTGATAATTGATAACTACATGTGATAATTGATTTTATTGTGGCAGATAAAGAGGGAGGATGGAGGTATGATCAGAGATGTTTTCACCCCAACTCATATTTAACTGAAATCTTATGTTAAAAGAAAATAATTTACTAAAATTAGGATAGATTTGGTCACTTGAGGCAAAAAATGGTTACTCACCTTCTTGTAACTGTTGTTCTTAGAGATGTGTTGTTCATAGTCATTTCAATCTGGCGTACAATGGTCACTGGGGGTTGTAATGAGCTGAAGGCACCGTCGGCAGTGGCACTGCCAACAGAAGCATCAGCACCGCTGTGCCCCCTACAGCCCTGGCACCAACTCTCCTGTCAGCAGCACCGCCGACAACTACAGCTTCGATTCCACCGGCATCGACGATATCGGCACCGCTGGAACGAGCAACTTCAGCACCTGCCTCGGCACCGATATTTCCGCCTCCAGCAAGCCTGACATCCTCACACCCCCCGGTTCCTCTTGTGTCGCCTTGCCTTTAATAAAGACGATTGTAGAGATGACCAGAACCCTGTGGCAGACCCCTGCTTCAATGACTGGGTCTGATTCCTCCACCACCTGTATGCCCAGGTTCTGGGCAGCACGGTGTAAGAGCTGCTGGAGTGCCCTGTTATCGTCCAGAGCTGGAGCAGTCGACATCCCTGCCACCGCTTCATCCGGAGAGGCCTGGCAGTGGACTCTGCTCACTCCCTTCAGCACCCGTGGGTCTCGCGACACATGGTATTTCACAGCATGCGATGCCGGGCCCTCTGGAGGTGGAAATATCGGTGCCGAAGCAGGTGCTGAAGTTACTGGTTCCAGCGGTGCCAATATCGTCGACCCCGGTGGAATTGAAGTTGTAGTTGTCGGCGGTGCCACTGACAGGAGGGTCGGTGCCAGAGCTGTAAGGGGCAACAGCGGTGCTGAAGCTTCTGTTGACAGTGCTGCTGCCAGCGGTACCAGCATTGCCTGCGGCTCATTACAACCCCCATGGCCATTGTACGCCTGATTGGAATGGACATGAACAAGCACTCAAAACTTTACATTCTGCTATATTCACAACAAAACTTTACATTCTGCTATGAATCTCTCTGATAACCCTCAATTCCCTTGATAACTGCAGCAGTCTCAGCCATATAAGTTTAAACAACAGTTTAACAGATATATTCCGTTAAGGCAGCCAAAAAAACTAAGCTAGTTCTAGTTCTAAGTGGATAGGAAAAAACATAAATCTTATGCCACTTAGTCAAACTGCAAAGTGAAAATTGCACATTACTGGGCCTTCTGTCCCCATTTTGTTTGTAGACATTTTAATCTGTGAACCCTTTTCAGTCTCTTGCACTGTTATACGTTGGCCAATAATGCTTAATGCTCTGGCCTCTCAAGCTTAGTTTGTACAATACTAAACCAAGCGTTATCATCACTGGCAATTGGCCCAGAAGTTGGAGACTTGATCTTATGACATGTCCGTGGCAAGAAGTCTGACAAAACCCTCTTAGCAATGCCAACAGGAAGACGATTATCACTATGGTAAACCTGCCAGAATCTATGTCAGCAGGGGAGAGAGATTTGGTCAAATGTCTCCTCCTCAATAAGCAATGGTCCATAGAGAAAGGTTCTGGCTGAATACTGCAGCCTGGCAGGAAAAGATGGTAAATGGGACGGTAAAAATGGATGTATGGGTTTCTGATGGCTGAAGCTGAACCACAGAGGTTGAAAGATAACCATAAGCACATGCTGGGGAAAAATGGAAGTAAACTTAAAGTGTGCTTCTACCCCAAAATGTAACTGCAGAAGTGTCACCAGGGAGGTTCCATTTTCATTTTCTGCCAATGACTACAGATCAGATTTGCTCAGTTTACAAATAGAATTGGTGTTTTTTCATAACTGCCAGCCCTGCAAATTTACCAAGAGGTCTAAGAGCAGGATTCTTTGTACATTGTATGTTGCCTGTCACCACCTGTCAAAAAGGTTCTACAAGCCCAATTATGCCCTCAGTGACACTTGTGCACCATCACTGCCTTCAGTGGATTTACACACATTTTTCAGTTGCAAACAGTTCCACAATTGTGGTGGTACACAGAGAACAGAATCCAGCTCTCTAGCTGAGCTGTGTTGGCTTTTCAGAGTTAACGGGAGTATAAAAGTAGATTTGTATTTGTCTCTTGAGAAACTAGGCATGACTAAATACATAGAGGGAATAGATCTAGTCAGTTAGGTGGTGCTATTTTTGCTATTGCTTTTCAGAACACAACAGCTTTTTACAGGCCTAGTTTCATGTATCATGGTTTAGGTCTAATATTTTATCTACCTTAAAATAATTAGTCTTGTGGGAAGATTTTCTACCTTCTAATAATTCTGTATTGATTTTCAAATCCAACTTTCTAACGGTAAAAAACAAAAAAGCAGTCACCACTGTTAAAATCTGATCGTGGATTACTGTTTGTGTGCTGCTACAAAGCCACTGAACAGAGTGATCACTAATTAAACTAACAAATCCTGTTCCAAGAGCCATGCTGATACCCACTGCTGAGTTAGAAGATAATGAGGATGTAATGAAGTAAAGAAGTCAGAGCCATGATGGCCTGTGTACCATAAGAAACAGATGGCGAGGGAAGAAGGAGGCTCTCTCTTTCACAAGGAGACAATACGTTCCTTGAGAAAGCAGTGATTTCAAGCTTTGAAGATTTGTTTCAAACAATGAAAATCACTGAACAAAAACAACATTTTGGCAATATTATATAAGAAGTGCAGATAGAATCAGACTAGGGCTTAAAATGTATGCAGCATAAAAGCGATTTTTGTAAAACAAGAGTTGTGTTTTCAATCTGTACATGTCAACTGTTCTGAATTTGTATGCACTACAGTTACTAAAATGTACCATTTCTTGCATAATTAAACAAAAACACTGCCTGACAAGAGAAGGCATGTCTTGATAAGGAGAGTATCTTTTATCATCCAGCTGCAATGGACTGAGTCCCAGAGGAGCATCACTACAACCAACCATAATCAAGAGGTGGTGGATTGCAAGATTCCCAAAGGAGAAAGGTGTGATTTTAATAGGTTCTCAACAAAAACCAAAATGCTTCTTGCTTGTTGGTATGAAGATTTAGCAGAGGAGTTAATTAGTTTAGACACACCATCCACCTGCCAAAATGCCCAGAGTATGAGTATTTAACCAGAGATCTTGTTTTGTTAACCTCAATATTCTTTATTTAATGAAAGAAAAAAAACCCAGACCACTAGTTTCAGCCCTTTGTAAATGAGCTAGTATAGTTCTCGGGTCCCTCAAAATCCATTTTCATCAGATCTCCACTCAGAGCCCTAAACAGTTTGATTTAAAAAGACACTGTGTATTTGTCTCTCAATGATAGTAGCAGTGCAGCCCTGGTGCCAGATTCCTAACTGCCTCTACAGTTTTGGTTGCTACTCTTTATGGACATGATGGGAGATCTGCTTCCAAAGCATGCTTTGTTTCTGTTTTTTGTTAAATAATGTAACAAGCCATTGCATAAACCAAGTAAAAACAGAGTATTTCCTTGTTTTTATGACTTTCTTGTTTCCTTTGTGTTAATCCAGGGAATGCAATAAAAAATTCATCTCCATCTACTTGACTAGCTGAATTCTCATATCCTAGACTTTCTCTAATCTTTGTCCAATGATGTTTCTTCCAATCCACATTTCTTGTCTTTTGCAACAAGTGCATTAACCAGAATGTTGAGTTCTGCATCTTTACAGCAAGTCTTGTGGCATTGATATTACACGGACCAGTCACATATGTCAGGACAACATAAAAAAATTGTAGGGGAGGTTCCCCTATTCTACTGGTAAGAAGATTTCCACATATTAAAAGGCATCCATCCATTGTTTTATTCTCAGCTGTGAACGCTGAGTTACAGAATACTTTGGTGATTGCAATTTCATGATGAGCCATTAAATTCTTCCCCACTCACCTTTCTTAAAATTCAAAGTCCATCTTCCCTGAGAATAGGGGCAAGAAATCAAAATTAAAATATCAAATGTCTTCAGAAAAGAAAATTACACAAAATTTATGTTCGGCTGCCAAAGTACATTTTGCTACACTAAAAGCTTTTCCAGAATTCTTCATGTTGGAATCAAGCTTCCCCCGAACACCACAGTGCAGATGGGGTGGATGGTGGGGTAAGAGAGACAACGATGAAAAGAGCAGCTGACATTTACTGCTCACACCAGGTCAAGGAGAACAGTGACTCTGAACCTTTAGTGCTGGTGCCCGACGGACAAAACTAGAGGAATAAGGCAGCCAAGGACCAGGGCTGCCACCTCCAGGCGGCTGAGTCCTTTCCCACCTGTTGATTCAGGTTTGTGGCTATGCCCCATTCCTCCCACCTCTGGGAGGACGTGCACTGTGGCAACATAAAGGAAAGTCCCAGCAGAGAAAAGCATGGCAACTCCAGTGGCGTTGACTTCTGAAAGGGCTTCTTTGCTGCTCTGTGAAAGAGAAAAAGGAGGGGGGGAAGAGTGAAAATGAATCCAAACTACAACAGACTCAACAAATAAAAACCCCTTAACATTCCAACTTTATTATGATTTGATCAACAAATCATTCTTTCAAAGCAAAAATCTTTTTTAAAAAAGATACCACACTTGCGTCTGAAAATGTTTTAACAACTTATACTTTCAAGTAGCATCTGACATTATAAGATTAGAGGAATTAAATATCTTTTTTCCAGTTTACTTTGTACATTTGGCAGTACTGTGTGTATCGTAAATTGAACTGTTTCTCTTGTATAGTCAGTTACCCCGTCTGTGTGAGTCTTTCACACAGCAACAGAGGAGCAAAATATACTTTTTAAAATAGGAAAATTATATTGTAAAACCACAAAATTTGGCGCTCACACAGTGAAGTTAATTTTTTTTTTAAATGACTAGATTTCAAGATGACCTCTAGTCTTTAAAGGTCTGGTTCTCTTCCCACTGTGTCAATGTGAGTTTTGCTACTCATTTCAATGAGATCAGATTTCAGGTCATAGATGCCCACCCAGCAGTATTTACATTGTAAGCACAGCGAGCACTGTGCATGTTCCAGGGGTTCTATACAAAATTATTACAAACATGGAATGTATTTAACATGTTAAGAATGATCAAGAATCCTTCTATTCATTTTACTTTAGTATGTCATTTATAGAAGAGGTTCTGCCACACCATGATTAGGATCACACTACACATAACCATAGGTAATAAAATGCAAAATTTGTCCATTCATTTTTAAGGTCCTTCTTTGGTCAAGCTCCCATTTATCTCTGTGATCTTATTCCCTGGTATAGTCTCAACCTATCCCTCTGACATAGGAGAGGAAGCCAACATTGGCAAGTAGAGGTTAATTCTTTACATCTGCAACTGCACTAGCTCCATAATTATTTCTGCCTCCCCAATTCCCTATTCTTCTAAAACGCTACTCAAAACTCAGCTCTTAGCCTGCCTAAAACCAATGACCCATGAACAAAGATCCCTCATTGGTGTTTTTTATTAACAAACCCAACAAACCTCTCACCATCTACTGTGTAAATGGTGTTGTCCCTAGCACGGTTCCTTTCTAGTGTCTCTCTCCCAGGCTATTTACTCAAAGTCTCTCCCTGTTCTTTTTTCTAGAATCCTTTTATACAACTTCATAGCGCATCATCTATGCAACCTACAGCAGTGCATTTGTTACAGAAAGGTGACAGTAGATAGGAACATTCAGATTGGGACAGGTGAGATAAGCACATGTGCAGTGACCTGGTTGACAGCTCACTGTTTGTAGACAGCCTAGATGAGGTGGGTTTTGAGTGTGCTTTTTACAAAGAGAGATGGGAAATCAATAAGGCAAAAAGGCTATTTTAGAGAGAGAGAGAGAGAGAGAGAATAAAATTCAGCACCTGACACAGGAAGGATGATCAAAACTGACAGAGCAAAGACTGAAAAGAGAAGGAGCCCTTGAACATGAGGAGAGCAAACTGCAGTGGAAGGGGAACAAGTGGAGACCTTTCAGAATTAGAGACGATGCAATGGCATACATACAGGCAAGAAGGCACGCCACAATGTTCTGAATGGACCTGAATATGAAGTCACCTAGGCATGACATGACAGAAAAATATACCAAACGCTTAGGAAAAAAAATCTTTGTGAGAAACAGCATATAATCCTAAATAGATGTGTCACTTTGTGGTATTCACAGAACATGACAGTCTCCTTTCACATCTCACATATGGATACCACTACCATTTTTATCCCCTGATTTCTGATTAGTTCTCATTACAATTTTAACACTGGATTAGGGAACAGATTTATGCATCCTAACCCTTCCTTCACATCTCTTCACAGAGACTTCCATTCCAAATTGCAGTATTTACCTTTTTACTCACTGCAAGAAATGTCAGGCTCTGTATTAGGCCAGTTTCTTAGGTTATTATATTGACTATACTGAACAACTGGAGGATGGAAGTTCTGAAATATCTACAGCACTAAGAACTTTTCTGAAAGTTCTACACTTGGTGCATTTTGAGTCTCCACTTACGCCCTGTATATTGAGCTATATTTTAGGCTGGGCTCGGTGACAGATCTCTGAAGACAAATACAATACACTAACCGAATCAGCCTCCCACATCCAACCCTCTATAGATAAGTTAATGGGCACTTATATAAAGACTGTGTTACACATGTGTAGTGGTTCTCAGCCAGGGGTAGGCGCACCCCTGGGGGTACACAGAGGTCTTCCAGGGGGGTACATCAACTCATCTAGATATTTGCCTAGTGTAAACAGGCTACATAAAAAACACTAGCAAAGTCAGTACAAACAAAATTTCATACAATGACTTGTTTATACTGCTCTATATACTATACACTGAAAGCTTCAGTTTATATTCTAATTTATTTTATAATCATATGATAAAAATAAGAAAGTACACTATTTTTCAATAATAGTATGCTGTGACAGTTTTGTATTTTTATGTCTGATTTTGTAAGCAAGCAAGTGAGATGAAACTTGGGAGTACACAAGACAAATCAGACTCCTGAAAGGGGTACAGTAGTCTGGAAAGGTTGAGAGCCACTGCCCTGGTACATTTAAATGTATTTACTACAAACTAGTTAAGATGAACAAATGAGGCTTGGCCTAATGAGCGTCTTACTGGGTGTTCATTCTAGGCAGATTTTCCTAGGGGAGGATGTATAGTCACTAACAGTGCATCATTTATTATTGCAAGTCTGTTTGTCTTGGAAAACCTTTTGATTTTTCAAAGGAACACTGGTCTGTCTCAATCAGAGTTCACACTACACACACACAGAGTACATCCTGCATATACACAACTCTACAATCAGGATTGTATTATGTAAATAAATATTAAATGTTTTTAGAAATGTTTAGGTACAGATCACTTTGAATGTTTGGACTGCTATAGTCAAGAATCCAAACCTTGAGGGTGGGCAAGTTGTCTAATGGTCGTACCAGTGCACCTGGGAGTTGCGATTCCTAGTTTTCCTGTTCCTGGCTTTACTAGCAACTCAGCCTGTTTTCTATGCTTGATTTACAGGACAGTTGAGAGACTTAATGACTTATGTTTTTAAAGGAGATGGATTGTCTTGGATGAAAAGCACCATGTAAATGTGAAGCATTAGCAAAGTCCCAGGGACTCTGTCATGATCTGGACCCAAGTTCTGCAGCAAGGCCTCTACTTTGAATGGCACGCCAATGCTGAACTAAGTGATACTTGATAATGCTGCAAAATTTACAGTGTATGTTCAAAACCTGAGATTTTTTTTTTACCTTACTAGAAGTACAGCATCCCTTGTGATATTATATTTTAATATTAAATACTGTATATTGTATGCTTCACCTGAAGTTTTCATGTGCTGCAGATTTTTGTACTGACAATGTAAAAAGTTGTCAAGGGGGAAAGCTGGAAGCTTTGGGCAGCATTTGGGGCCTTTGTCACCGTAGAAGGAAAGGGAGGTGACTTGAGTTTGAGCTCCCAGGAGCTGTTTGAGGCTTTGGGCACCAAGGAGGGGATTCAAGGAACTGGGGCTTGAACTCCTAACCCCTTAAACAGTGACAGCCACACCACTGCCCCAATATCTTCCATTGAATCCAGTACGGATGGATACTCACAATAACTAAATGTTTCCACTAAAATTATCGGCACTGTAACCGTTAATGTTAAGATTTAAATTATCATCATGTTTCAGAGGTAAAACCCCTTCAAGGAGAATGGAGATACATCCGCACATGTCAGAGCTACTGTTTCAGCATATCTGCTTGCAGACTCAGGAGATCAACAAAGCATCCATATGTATTTGTCAGGTTAGCTTCTTAAAGTGAAACTTACAGGGAAACTTAGCTTCTTAAAATGAAAGCTTAGATTCCCCAGCACAATTGTATGACAGATTCAACTGCCACAGAATTGTGGGAAAGTATTATTTGTTTAGTTAAAACAAACAGAAGCTTCCTTTTTTGAGAATTTTGTTCATAAACTTGCAACTATATGGTGGGGAAAGTCCCAGCTACAGCGGACAGTATGGAAAAATGTATTGGCGGTGGGTGAAGCAGTTCGGAGTTCTAAAAGCCCAGTAAGGAGTTCCATGCCCCCCCAGTCCAATTGCTAAGCTCCCAGCAAAATTAAATCCCAAACATTTACCTTGCTTAGCCCTAAGTATGTCACCATTGACAAAACAGGTGCTGCCAATGCAAAGACCAGCAAGTGCTTTCTGATTCGATTCCGTTCCAGCCCAGCATGCATTAGAAAGGAAACCAGGCCAAAGGCAGCTGGTGCCTGTAAAAGAATAATAGTCAGTGCAATATCTGCTTGGCTAGGATTCCCTGTAATTTAAGATGTCAAAAGGCAAAAAAAAGTTGTGGTAAATATGTATTATTCCTACTAACTATACTGAAGTGGAATATTCCCAACTAGAGTGCAAGGACGCTCTACAGTTACTGAGCTAGAACAGTTATGCCACTCTCTGCATTCTTTTTGGTTCTGGTTATCTTATTTGCATAATCACTGGATGGTTATTTCATAACAACAATACAGCATATGAATCAATGTACTATTATTGAATGCCAGGATTTTCATTACTGTACTGATTTGATTGGTAACTATAACCCTTTTGTTCTGACTCGGTTTGGTAATCAAAATTTGTTCTGATCAGCTCTTGTAATCAGAATTCTTAGGCTACCTGCAAGAAACAAATATGCCTCCTTAGTGACGTTTCTTCAACTAAGGGAGGAAAAATACCAGCTTTTACATGAAAGAAGAAAAAATGCCATCAAAGCAAAGAAAAAGGGGCTGTCAAACTATCAGTAAAAGATTAACAATCTTTTTGATTTATTTCCCTCCTTCAGGCCCAATTCTGATCCAACTAAAATCAATGAGAGCTTTGCTACTGATTTCAGTGGAAGCAAGACCAGACACTTCTTCCCCTCTTCCATCAATCCAGTCCCTTCCGTACAAGCCACAAGAACTATCAGATTCGTGGTTACATCGGGACAATCCCAATCTTTCCTTCCCCATTTAGTTCTGAAACACAATGTAAATTAAAATATATTGCAGCTGCCTGCAGGAGAAGCTGTTGATCTGTAGGAAGGGAAATATAGTTGGGGAAAGGAGATATGTGGGGAAAAAAGTAGCAGTAATTGTGGAAGGAGTAAGGAAGAGAAAAAAATTCAATTTTTTTTAAATTCTTTCAGCATCTCATTGACAACCCACTTTTAAAAAAAGTTTTCTATATTCATTTAAAAAATATTTACTGTACACTTTTAAAATATTGTTAATAAAAATTTAAAACGTCAGAATAATAAGTGTTCGCTTCCCCTTTACTTGGTAATAACCAGATCCTGACCTATAAAACACTGTGGCCTTAGGCCTCAATGTTGTCATCCCAGAACATGGTTACCATGTATATCACTTATTATACAAGTGAAAAGTGAAAACACAGCAGACCCGATTTTTCAAACACTTTAGGCATGAATCTACACAGGCAAAAGGTCTGAACAAACTGCATGACTAATTATTGTGATTACAGTAGACTGCAATAACTGCACATACAAATTAGGTGTGCAACTGTGTGCTTGAGGTATTTGAAAACTAGATCCAATAAATCTTTTCCATACCATTTACAAATAAGGTCTGAACAAATACATGTTTAATTTGGTGTTAATGGGAAATTGAAAGGCTATTGCCCAAACTTTGGAGTTTGGTGTTTCTTCTTTATTGGCAGAAGACGTATCAAAACACTTATTATAGTATAAGGAACTGAATTCAATTTTGCTTCAGATGTCTGCAATGCTGTAACCTTATCAACCTCAGAGTTACCCTTTAATGATGAAAAATGACTGCAGACCTCTTAATACATTACTCCTGGGAGAATTCTGTGCAGAATTAATGTCTCCTGCAGAATAATTGATTCACGTGTTCCTTCCAGGCAGCAGTCCCAAACAGGTGCATCTGATTTGGGCATCAGGAACAGCCGGGGGGAACATAAATCACTGCCTTGGTGGGCGAGGCTGGGCATGCATGCAAGACTCTGTCCCTCTTGTTCACTATCATGGTGTGCCCAGAGCTGGAAAGGGGCAGAGCTGGGGATGCCCTGGTTGGTGGCTCCTACCCTGCGCTGGGCTCCAGTTGCTAGCCCCGGCTAGGCTGCACGGGGACATGACAGGATTTCCTCTTCCCCTGGATGGAGTGGCTGGGGATGGGTCAGTCCACTCCCAGGAACCGCCCCAAGCTGCAGACAGCTACACACATGCATGTGCACACACACACACACACGCTTCCTTCCCCCATGGCTCCCCAGCCATGGGGAGAAGGGGTCACTTTACAGGTAGTTGCCCCCATCCACTCAACCCCCAGATGCTCCACTGAGCCCCACCCCTCTGTATCCTGACCCCCATGCCTGCACCTACACCACCCGAGCTCCCCGCACTCAACCCCCTACCCCAACAAGCCCCACCCCCCTGCACCTGAACCATCCCGCCAAGTCCCCAGCACCCAGACCCCCAACACTAAGCCCCAACCAGCTACACCTGGACCCCCACCATACCAAGCCCCACGCCCCCTGCACCCAGACCTCCTGGCCGAGCCATATCCCCACGACACCCAGACCCCCCAATGAGCCCCAACCACCTTCACCTGCTGCCTCCTCCCCCCGACACCAAGACCAATTCCCCCTGCACCCAGAACCTCCCAAGGAGTCCCTATGAATCCAGATCCCCCACACACCTGGACCCCCCAGTGAGCTGCCTGCACCCAGACTGTCCCACACAGAACCCTCTCACCTCACACCTAGACCCAACCACACTTAGTTCCTGCTGGACAGAGCCTGCTTCCCTCACACCCGGATCGGGCAGCAGGGCTGGGCATGTGTGCGAGTGAGACTCTGTCCCTCTCGCTCACTATCATGGTGTGCCAGCAGGGAGGAACAGGGCTGCATGGTGTTTCTGTGGCAAGCCCGGCCCTTGTGCTGTGTCAGGGTGGGGTGCAGCCTTACCACTGCATCCATGTCCCTGGGAGGGGATGGGGGCAGCAGGATCCCCCACCTCCATGTAGCCAGTAGCCTGCACTCGGCCACTGCCATGCTGGACCCTTCACACCCATTGCCCTTCCAATCTATTGTCTGCAACAATTTCAATTCTAGTCCAGTGACTATACGGTGACATGCTGAGTACTACTAAACCAGGCCACTCACTAAGGCCCCAATCTGGCAAAGCATTAGTTTCACTGGGGATACTCAGGTGTTGAACTTTATGGACATATTTAAGTGCTGTGCCAAATCATGGCCTAACTTCACTCCTAAGAATGAACTGCCCTTTAGGGTATGTTTACACAGCAAAGAAAAACCCGCAGCTGGTCCATGCCAACCAACTTGGGATCACAGGTCTTGGATGTGGTGGGGCTGTTTCATTGCTGTGTAGACGTCTGGGCTGGGCTGGAGCCCAGGCTCTAGGACCCTGCAGGGTGGGAGGGTGGGGTTGCCAACTTTCTAAATGCAGAAAACTGAACCCCTTGCCCTGCTCCCTGCCCCAAGACCCCACCCCTTCTCTGAGGCCACGTCCCCACTCACTCTATCCCCCCTGCCTTCGTCGCTTGCTCTCCCGCACCCTCGCTCACTCGCTCATTTTCACCAGGATGCAGTCGTGAGGGCTCCCACTGAGGTGCAGGCTCTGGGGTGGAGCCAGGGATGAGGGATTTGGGGTGCAGGAGTGGGCTTGGGGCTGGGGGGTTTGGAGTGTGGGAGGGGGCTCTGGGCTGGGGCAGGGAGTTGAAGTTTGGGAGGGGGTACGTGCTCCAGGGTGGGGCCAGAAATGAGGGGTTCAGTATGCGGGAAGGAGCTCCTGGCTGGGGCAGGAAGGTGGGGTGCGGGCTCCGGGAGGGAGTTTGGGTGCAGGTGGGGGAGCGGGCTCCAGGAGGGATTTTGGGTTCAGGAGGGGGCTCAGGGCTGGCGCAGAGGTTTGGGGTGCGGGCTCCAGGAGGGAGTTTGGGTGTGGGAGGGGGTGGCTAGGTCCGAGGGGTTCAGAGTGCAGGTGGGTTTTGGCATGCAGACTCTGGGCGGCACTGACCTCAGGTGGCTCCCAGGAAGTGGCCAGCATGTCCCTTCGACTCCTAGGTGGAGGGACTAGGGGGCTCCGCATGCTGCCCCTGCCCGTACGTACTGCCCCCGCCCTCAGGTGCTGCCCCTGCACCTTCCACTGGCCACAGTTCCTGGCCAATGGGAGCGGCAGAGCTGGCGCTCAGGGTGGAGGCTGCACACGGAGCGCCCCTTCGCCTAGGAGCTGGATGGACATGTCAACCTCTTCCTGGGAGCCACGCAGGGAGCCTGCCTGCCCTGCTGCACCGCTAACCAGACTTTTAACAGCCTGGTCAGCAGTGCTGACCGAAGCCGCCAGGGTCCCTTTTCGACCAGATGTTCTGGTTGAAAACCAGACACCTGGCAACCCAATGGAAGGGTCCCAGAGCTCTGGCTCTAGTCCGAGCCCAAAAGTCTGCACACCAATTAAACAGCCCCCAAACCTGAGCTCCGTGAGACCTAAGTTGGCTGACATGGCATTTCTTTGCTGTGTAGACATACCCTTAAAGTCTTCTGTGCTTGACATACATGGACATTTCTGTGGAGCCACATAGATGTGCTAATACACCTAGTAAGGAATCTATTTGTCAAAAAACATTTCCTGGATCTTTTGTGTTGTCTGTATTGTTACAGACACACTTGCTGATGGGTATTTTGAAATAAATTACCAAAATAATTGAAAATAGTAGGATATTATGTAATTTTGACAAATAAAATAAGCCGAATTCTAAAATATTGTGCACAGAATTTTTAATTTTTTGGCACAGAATTTCCCCAGGAGTAATAATATGTATATATTGTTCCCATAGCACTGAGAACCACACATACAGATAGAAATGAATCCTAGCGGGAGGAAACAGTTTTCCATACTTTAACATAACATACGTAAGTACCCCTTGCCATATTCCCAGGGCTTCTTCAAGTATCCCTAGGGACTGGTCTACACTACTGCTTAAGTCAATGTAATTTATGTTGCTCAGAGGTGTGAAAAAGCCATGCAAGTTCCATCAACTTAAAGTGGCGTCCACACTGCGCTATGTTGGCGGGAGATACTCTCCCGCTGACATAGCTTCCGCCTCTCGGTGAGGTGGAGTAATTATGCCAACAGGAGAGCACTCTCCCATCAGCAGGGAGCATCTTCACCAGACATGTTGCAGCAGCGCAGCTGCATCTGTGTGGCTGCTACTATAGCAGTGTGGCTGCTACATTGCCTCCAGTGAATATACTGTTCTTCTTTCTCTCCCCCATTTTTGTAGGTCACAGTCAGTTGTTTGGGCAGCAGGGGGTTGGGTTTGTCAATGAACAGATGAAATGCATCCTCCCCCACCCAGACTGACTGGATATAGCTTCCTTTGATACCCATAGCCACCCAATATTATACTTGTGTTCTCCAATCCCTTATTTTGTATTACCACCTGATCACTTCACTGCAGCTCCACATACTGAGGTTAACTCAAGCAAGAAACCCAAATAATTAACTCCTTCTACATGCAGTAGAAATCGACTTTCCTTTAAAAAAAAAAGAAAGTATGATTTTATTATCTGGACTTACCTTGTGTAACATAATTGCAACAAACACTATTAACTGGACACTGGTCTGAGAAGTGGAAGCTGCTGCACCCAATGCAACACCATCAGCTTAATGGATAGAAAGCCAAAAGAGTGCATAAGAGTTCACTGATTATTCATACACATCACAAGGTTTACTTATTTTTCCATTGGCTACCAATATAAAATTGTATATTGCTTTAAAAATAATTTCCCTTACTTACAAAACCCTTAATACTGACCCAGCTGCTCTCTGACTTGCTTCCCACTTCCTTTCCTGAGCCACTCTGAGGTTTGAGGGCAAAATCCTAGCCCTAGTGAAGTCAATGGGAGTTTTGCCACTGACTTCAATAGCACAAGGATTTCACACTGAGTCTGCTCAGTCTTTGGTATGTCCTAATATAAAACTGGAATAATTCAGGGAACAGAGATTTAGTAACTAATTTCGAAAGTTATGGAATGTGTTTCCTATCTAAACTTAAAGCTGAAAATCAGTTTTAATCTTTACAAATTTACAAAGAATTCTAGTTATTATTTTTGGAATTGTGAACTGCCTAAATGTTACATAAACATTGTTTTACTGTGTAAAAATCGAAAGAAAAACATACAAATCAGTTAACTGGCTGTTCATAAAAAAATTCTCTTTTTATATCAAACACATGCATGAATGAAAACATTTTTTGGTTAAAATCTGTTTCATGACATACATTTACACAGTGCCTTCTATCATGGTAGATCCAAAAATATTTGTGTATATGTATGCATTTATATTACACACACAGTGTGAAGCGTAGAGGAAGTGTAGGACTTCATGAGAGTTTGAGCTAGACAAATTATATGTAAACAATAAAGTAATGAATGAGTTAACAAGATCATCCCAAATGAGTGTGAATCAAAACCTTAACACTGTATGACACAGACAAATATTTTGTTTATAGAACATATTTTTAGAGGATAAACTGCTTTAAAGAAGTTTTAGAGAAATTTAAAATTGATACTATTTTTCACAAAATCCACCTCTCCAATCTGTAAAAGTGGCTTATCTTAAGACCATGAATCCAAACTGTAAACAGGGGGGGGAGTTTTAACCAATACATTTTAGAAACTTCTAAAAGTTACTTAAGGTAGCTTTTCTATATATAAATGTATAATGATGACCAATATCTTCCAACCTACCAGGAGTAGAATTAAGTGTTGCCATTTCATTGGCAAGGAGTGTTTGTTGTATGAGAACATACCTATATTTCCAGTGGTTAAATGCACCATTTTCTAACCCCAGTGGCCTGCAAGATATTGGACCTAGAACCAGTCATGGGTCCAGCATTGAATACTGCTCATCCTGCAAGTCATTCCCCTCCACCAAATATGGATTTTCCCCTCACAAAATTACACCTTTCTTCCCACTCCCTGCAAAGTGACTGCTCTATGAAAGTTTCTCAGAGGTTTGGAATTTTAGAATTTGTCCCAGCGGAGACGGATTAGTGGGCAGATTGACGATAAGGCAGCCAAAGGTTCAATATAAACCAATTGCTAGATCTAACTTGCATTTAAGTGGTAAAATCCCTGGAACAAGAAGTATCTTTTTTATTAAATGTGTTTACAGTGCCTAACCCATTGTGCACAATTGAAATCCAAATAAATGAATAAATAATTCATTACAAAGATTTCAACCCCACATGTATAACATAACAAATATTTGTATGTATTGCTTCACCCATCACTGATCAGCAGCCAGCACGGGAGTTGGAGCGGCAGATGGTTAACAATGCACCACAAGTCTTCAGGAAAAGAAATGAAGAGAAATATTGTATCTAATTACGGCTCCCAGGAACATTTTCGGGAGGCAGAATACTATTTTCATATTAGGCTTTAATCAAGCCAAACACTCTGCTTTTGTTTTAAAATGAAACAGAAGATGCAAAAAATTCAAGGCTTTCAAAACAGCTTTCTTTTTACAGTAAAAGTGATTTACTAAACACATGACATGAGGACTCACCAAATCCTAAATGACTGACCAAACATACTATAATACTGTTACAGCTGCAATTATAATAGACAAATTGGTGTTCCCTGCCCCTTAAAATTTTTGGATGAAGTGTTATTTTGCATTGCTAACACTTAACCTCCAACTATTTATACATTTTCAAAATTATCTGTTATTTCTTAGCATCTAGAGTAGTTTCTCTCCTACAAAGTTAAAAATCAGGTTTACTGTGATTAAGATTTCTAAAAACCTCCCTAAATCCTTCTTATCTGAATCATATCTAGACATATAGCCCAGTCTGTGCATGGATTTTTTCAACCCATTTTTAAACAATCTTCAGTTAGCTTACTTCAGAAAAGATGGAAAATGTGCTTCTAAATACACCTCTACCTCGATATAACGCTATCTTCGGGAGCCAAAAAATCTTACCATGTTATAGGTGAAACCACGTTATATCGAACTTGCTTTGATCTGCCGGAGCACACAGCCCCACCCCCCCGGAGTGCTGCTTTACCGCGTTATAGCCAAATTCGTGTTATATCGGGTGGCGTTATATCGAGGTAGAGGTGTACATAAATAATCCCCACAGTGCTAGCTTTTTTGGTGACTATACAATAATTATTGCAATTTAAAATTCAAAGGGTTTATTTAAGTTAGACAGGAAAAGTGACAGTGACAGAAGATTGTCCCTTACAGATCTTACAGTTATTCAGCCTACCTGCAGCATGGACCACTAGTCCCAGTGTGGTAGTGATTTTGGAATTGCCTGACCTTGCCGCTTCTGGGTCTGAAATAATCATCAGGAAATTAAGCATTAGACCAGGGGTAGGCAACCTATGGCATGTGTGCCAAAGGCGGCACGCAAGCTGATTTTCAGTGGTACTCACACTGCCCGGATCCTGGCCACCAGTCTGGGGGGCTCTGCATTTTAATTTAATGTTAAATGAAGCTTCTTAAACATTTTAAAAACCTTATTTACTTTGCATACAACAATGGTTTAGTTATATTTTATAGACTTAAAGAAAGAGACCTTCTAAAAATGTTAAAATGTATTACTGGCACGTGAAACCTCAAATTAGAGTGAATAAATGAACACTTGACACACCACTTCTGAAAGATTGCCGACCCCTGCATTAGACAATAGAAGATATCAACAAGCATATGAATCATGCCGGAAGAAAACATATTACAAACACCGAGGCATAATTTCCCAGCTGTGACCCATTTTTAAATAGTTAAGCAATTACCACAGGTTTCCCAGGCAAACTAGTTAAGATATCATATACTATCCTTCAGAACGTAAGGGAACATTGACAAGGGGATGCAACAGTCATCTTCCCTCATCTTTTTTAAACTAAACTGTAGTTTGGGATTCTTTACCTTCCCCAGCTCAGCACAGAAAGGTAGCTTTAAGCCACTTTTGTACTCAGGATTCTGGGCTACTCCAAGGGCTAGTGCATCTCCCAGCCTAAATAAGAGCAGCCAAGAGTTGCTCTAATTTATGTCAGCCTCCCAAATGCTGCCTCAGAATGCAGCACAGAATGCCCACACTATCATGTGCTCCCAGGCCTGCTCCCTCCCACTATGCCCCCTGAGCTGGGACTTATAGGAAGGACCAGCTATGGCAGTGACTGGACTATGGACAACTCCCTGATGGCTCCTTGAGAGCTGTTTATGAACTCTATATGCTGTCATATGGACTGAAGCAGATGGCAGAATCCTCCCATACTCTTTAACGTAGAAAAAGAACATCATGCATAACTGCTTAGGGTTGAAGGCAGACGATGGGCCATTCATGTCTGTAATTGTTTGATAACTACTTTTATCTCACCATCTATTTGTAAACTAACTTTTTCTGGAGAAATAAAAAAAATACTCCTCTACAGAAGGGGAACTGATCAGTGAACTTTTTTTCCAGTGGGTGGTCAACTACTGTTACAAACATAAAAATATCTAATCCTTTACATTTCAAGTGGTCAGACAACTTTAACTATATTGCTACTTGACTCTGCTACCTGAACTGGAATCCCATTCCATCTATTCACACTCTCAAGTTCACTCTCACCCTTCAAGTTCCAGAGACAAAGTGGACGAGGTAATATCTTTTATTGGACCTACTTCTGTTGGTGAAAGCAGACGTTTTCTAAAGCTTGTCTTTCACCAACAGATGTTGGTCCAATCAAATATATTATCTAACCCATCTTTTCTCTCTAAAGCCCTGGGACCAACACGGCTACAACACCCTTCAAGTTCTTCTGTCATTTAATTCCTCTTAATTTAAACCCATGTCCTTAGTTCTGGACTATCCACCAAACCCAAACAGATGATCACGTTTAAAGGTTATACTCCATTCTAACCTCTATATCTCTCCTAGCTTAAGGGAACAGAAAATCTAGTCAACTGAGATTACATTAATGGGTAATTAATACCACTGGTTCAAGGTTCAAGTAAGGAAAAGGCATTTTATAAATCCCTAACTATTCTGGCAACACTTGCAGTTACTCTGCTTTATCTCCCACATGAAATATAACAAAGGCTCGGAAAAATTGTTCCCTGTATTGTTCAGTTTTTGAGTCTGTGCATCTTAATAGGTCAAAGACACAAGGAAGGCCGTTTTCTCCTAATCAGGAAAGAGAAAAAAAAAGTGTTGTAAAATGTAGAAAACAAGGATTAATATAAGTTGCTCTACTGAGTTTTTTGCTAACCTATTTGCCAAGCCTCCATTTGAGGAGCTAAGCGAATAAGATAACAGAGTCAGTACACAGACATGAGCATCTGTGGGGAAGACTTTCAGTCGAGGTGAGAAGCCTATGTGTAGAGGAGGGGAAAGACAGAAAAGCGAGAGAATGTGATAAAGAGTATAAAATACTTACACTAACAAAATCTAAACATAAGCACATTGCTGAACACTGACAAGAAATAAGGATGTAAGTGAAGTGTGATAGAATTTTGAACTACATTTTATTCAAAAGGTTTTTATAGGGGAATAAAATTTCACATTAAAATTACAAATATTTATTGGCTTAGTTTTCAGGAAAGATTACCTACATTTTGTTCTGCTGTACACAGAAAACCAGCATGCACTTACCGGGAAACTACTGAGGAAAATTACCCGTGAAAGTCACCATAGCCCTTATCATGCTTGGTGGTCCATGTGAAGTCCACTGAAGTCAACAGGGCTCCATGTGGTTGCAACAGTCAATCTGTGCAGATCACAATGCAGGACTGGGGCCTTTCTTCCATGAAAATTTACAGCCTGAACTAAGCCAATATTTTGTTCTTTGAAATGTTTAATTCTAAGCAAGACAATAAAGTAGCTAATGAAGTTAAGGCTCTGGCTCTTCAGTTTTGGATTTTTGCTATGTCAGTGGACTACTCTATTTGTCATATATTAAAACCTACACTGCTTAAAGCCTTAACACACAATGCTGTTGGTCATCTATTATTTCTAAGTAGACTTTCTCTGTCAGCATGGCACAGTCCACACACTTGAGCATTATGAAGCAAATATTCACATTATGCTGGCTTCCAGCACTGACAGTAACACTGCTTTATTATTTCACATAACAGACCATGCTTACTTATGTTTGTAGAATACCAAGCTAAACAGAGCCCTCATCCTGACTGGGCACTACTGTATTAAAAATACATCATAAATCATCATTCTGAAAATACACTTTGTTAATTCATTCTGGTTGCTCACTAGCTCCAAGGCAAGTGCCAGTCTGGCAGGAGAGGCTTTACTTACCATCTGTAGAGTGCACGTGGGAGCTGCCTATCTGGTCCACCAAAAGCATGAAGACAAAACCAAGGACAAGGGAAACGCCAATGTACGCGTGTAATTTTGAATGGTCGTGGCCATGCTCATGCTCAGCTGTTATTTCTGCTACTTTCTCAGATTCAATCACATTTTGCGTCTCACTGGCCTGATGGTGCTTCCCTAAAGCAGATAAACAGGTTGATTAGGAGTGAAGATCCCAAAGGTGATGTTCTAATATTTTCTAATCCTTCACTGAAAGCTTTCTTCATACCTGGTCTTAACAATATAAAGCAGGAAAGAAAAATAGATTTAGAATTTTTTGTTTTATTTTTAATGTCCTAGTTTATCCCACTTTGGGGACCAACACTACTACTGTTGTAATTGAAAGTATATCTGAAAATGTAGAAAACATCCAAAAATATTTAAATTGTATTTTTTTAATCGCATGATTAATTTTTTTAATTGCTTGACAGCCCTACTTAAAATCTATCTTTCTGTGGTTAGTAAACTTGTTTTATATTTTACCTAAAACAGTATGTTTTGGTTGAAGTGCTTGTGAAATCTCAGCTCAATTTAGAAAAGGCTGGTGTGTGTCCATTCCACACTGAGGGAGTGGTGAACTACTCAACGAACTTACACTGGCCAGGCTTCTGACCAGTGCAAGACAATTTAGTTCTGGGGTGCAAAGTTGGGGAGCTGAGGGGAATTGGCTGGAGCCTCCCTATTGATGGTTCATGAGTGGCTGGGAGATCATTCATGTAACACAGTTGAGTGTGTTCCCGCCTGTGGATGTCCGTGTACGTGCAGTGCCTACCAGAGCATGATTTCAGGATCAGTGTGAGCAGTAGCCCAGGTTGGTGGGTATGAAGGGCTGAGTGGTCCCTAAATCCAGGTTGCACCCTGGGGACCCCGCCACAACATCTGAAGTTATAGTATAGCCCCAAGTATGGAAGTCAGACTTTACTAAAAATGCATTTAACCATACTTAAAAGCCCCAAGTATATTCACAAAAATTAAGCTGTTTTAGTTTCTCAATAACATGACCCCAGCCATCTCAGCGGCCCTTTCGTTGTTTAGGTGGGAAAAAAACAATAATGGAAGCATGGTGACTAGTTTGAGCAAAGTTCTGGGTTTTGTTCCTGACTACAACGTGACGTCGGGCATGTCATTTAACTCTTTGCACCTCAGCTAACTCATCCATAAAAATACTGTACACTTCCATAGCACAGGTCACCTGAATCTCTAAAAAGTACTTTACAGATAGCAAAACAGGTGCAGCTAGCTTGCCAAATCAGTGACTGAGTCAGAAGCCCTGAGAGATATTCCTGACTCCCAGTCCCCATTCTAGCCTCTAGATAGAACTTGCTGCCTCCATCACAAAAGAGGGATACTACTTCTGAGTGTGTTTGCTAGGTTTACTTAGTATTTGTAAAGCACTTCAAGATCCTCGTAGGAAAAGGTGCAACAGAAGTGCTAAGTATGATATTGTGTTGGACCCAACCTTTGTCTCTTTTAACATTATTATAATTATTTTGTAAGGTTTTTTCCCCTGAGAAGACATAAATAATGTATATTCAGAGGGGTGACTACATATTTTCATGAAAACTCTTAGGGGGTATTTTAAAATGGATTTAAATGAAGCATTTTGCAATGCTTCAATGCCCTACAAAATGCATGCACGGTGACTTGGAACAAAGAGGTGTCTGTGGCACACAAGACATTTTACAGACTCCTGAAGAAACAGTTAGCTGTGGATGATGAAATCGCTGAATAAGTCTGGGGTGGTTTTTTTTGTTGGTTCAAACGCTTGAGTAATACTGAATATTGTTTTCTATTATGAGGACTTCTGGCTTAATTAAATATTAATGGCCTCTTGAGGACAGCAGCCACTGTTAGAGACATCTGGGACAACCCTAGCAAAATATAATGATGTCTCACTGCTACTCTTTTTATGAATTAAATGGACCTTTTAACAGATCACTTCAGGGGGAGAGAGTGGAACACTGTGCAAATGTTCAGTTATACTCTGTGCACAGATCATTTAATTTGCAATTAAAGGGACCCTGTCCAGTTTATTGCTGTTTTTACACTCTTCCTACATCTCCGTCTGGTCCTTTTGCACTGCTCAGGCACTACTCTTGCATGAGTCTCTCATTCTTGTCTTTGTGCCTTCTCTTATGCTGTTCCCTAAGCTTGGAACTGTCTCCCTGATTTTGCATGCCACTAAAACACCCTTTCTTCTTTCAATCTTCCTTAAAAGCACTGTTTCCAGAAGGCCTTCAAACAATAACCCAAAAACCAAATTTAAACAGCTTTAAGGGAAAGCAGACTAAGTTTAACTTTCACGTACTTACACACTAGCACAAGGTAGCAAAGTTTGTGTTGCAACACTGCAGAGGAAAGTGTATTGATTAAGCAAACTTTCCACTGGAATTTTAAAAGATGTAGTGGAAAACATTTTATTTGCTTTGGTTTTGTAAGACTCTCAGGCTTTTACAAAAGCTTCTTTAGGGCCAAATATAACATGACTGCATCTCTTTAAAAATAGTCTTAGGTATGAACAGACAACTGGAATAAAGAAGAGAAGACAGTCCATTTCTTAATTTAGCACTTCAATAAGTTTTAGATAGAGGACAAAAGCAAAACAATTAAATTTTAGGCCTGCTAGACATCAGTGAGTGAAGTAAAACAAGTCAGATCAGATTCTTATGCTTAATTCTGAATGTCTTATTTTGTAAGTGGACCCTTTACCTTTTATAACAACCTTCATGGCTGAGTCTATGTAAGTGGGTGCAGCTCTCTACAACTTTATCTTCACATATAATACACACATTTTATGCAGTAATATTAGGATTAACTCATTTTTCCTTGATTTATTAGTTCTAGTTCTCTTCGACTTGCCCTAGAAAAGTAGACAAAGGATCAAAGTGTGATCTGTAACCTGAGTTATACTGAAGGGACCTAAATTCTGGGCTGAAATCACTTCACCTGAAAAAAATAACTCTCAATGTTCCTTAAATAATTTCTTTACAGCTAAATTGGCTTTGTTCAGGGTTTTTATGTTAGAAATTTAGTTTAAGATATCATGAATGCATACTGTAAGTTTCCCAGTTATGTATTTTACTTCAATATGGATGGACAATATGCATGAACTGCTGTGTAAATAGGAAGAGACAGAATTTTTCAAATGCCTCTTATTTACACGATAGTTTAACGGGTCAGATCATCTCACTGAAGGTGTCAAGCCTGGGCAATAAACCGACCAAAAATTTAATGAGAAAAGTGTAAGTGCTCCCAATAACATTGTCTGCTGCTATGCTAATCATAACAAAGATTAAAATGGAATGGATCACAAACCCTCAACTAAAGTGCAGTATAGCGAGAGGCTACAATAAACATACAGATTGGAAAGTGTATGAACACATGAATAAATAGTTTTATGTTATTGCAAGGTTCTATGTTTATTAAATATGAATAATTTTAAGTTACATGAAAGACGAGACAAGCCTAAAATACACAGAGACTAAAAAGTAGGTTAAATAAGTGCAAATGGTAAAAATGGAAAATATATTCTCCTCCAAAGCATGTAAAATGAAAGCACAGATATATCAAGAAAAAAACCCAAATTTACTATGGTGGCATAGAGCAGTGGTTCCCACCCACTGATATGCAGTAGCAGTACTGGTACTTCAAACATGTTTGAAAAGTTCTCTAGAGTCCCCTCTCCCCCATCTTGACATTTCTTTGTATTAGGACCCAGTGCGTTTCTGCCACCCACCTTTGACTGAGTTACTGATCTTAAATCTACTCAAAACCTGTGTCATACCATTGGAAAAGCACCTGAAGCTCCAATGAGGATTAGAATGCACTTGAATGAGAGATGATGGGCATTACCTGATAAAACTAAGGGATGGTATAACTGGTACAGTCATCCAAGACTTTGGGGCTTCAAGTATACCCTAAGCCTATGTCTCTCTAAGACATGTACTTTCACTTAAAAAAAATCAGTTGGCGTCAAACAATTTTGCTAATTAGTTTAACAGGCAATTTTGGCCTTGCACAACTGTCTTGCACAAGGACATATATCAGGCTGTTTTTTTCCTCACCCTCCAAAATGTCTTCATAAAGTGCATGTACTCCTTCAGGCACAATTACAGCCAAAGCAGTTCCGCAGAGGAGCCCAGCACCCAGAACTGTCACCAGCTTTAACCTTTCCTGCAAGCAAGCATAAAACAAGTAACACTCTTTAGTAATGAACAACAAACTCTCCTATCCCCCAACAAAAAACAGAAACTTTAACATTTGGAATCAATATTTTTGCTCAAGAGTGTTGAAGTAGCATGAGAAATTACAACTCCTGATCCACAGATCAAGGTAGGATGGATGCAATGCATGTTTCCCTTGCAATGTTTTAGAGATTACTTTAATCCAGTGTTAAGTGAGATCTGTCGTCATTAGACTCACTTACGAGCTTTTTCTGCATACACTGTCAAACACTATTTAACACACACTACTTACTTTATGCTAGAGTAAACTTACTTCATGCAGTCCTGCTCAACAACTCAGTGCTTCATAAGATTTGTTACTTTGAATTACAAAGTAGGGTGGATAGAAGGCCATGCTTTTTTAAAAAAAAATATAATTGGATTATTTTATTTAAATACATTTCTCTCTTTAAAACTAAACCTATTTAAAATTAAATTTGAAATTACGATAGCTGATATTAAGGTGTAATTTTACCATAATCTATTAAAATAATTTAGATTAAATAAAAAACTAATATTCAAGAAGTATGTTTGCTGCTGAAGTATTAAAGAAAATCAAACCACTGAAATGGTTGAAGTCATTGGCTAAGCACCTGGAACCAGTCTGTTGAAATGTTAAACCAACTTTTGAAAGAACTAGCCTCTTCTGCAGGTGCAGAGAGAGTATTTTCTTCATATCAGTTTATTAAACTAAAAGCTCAGTTCAATGGCTACTTCATTCAATGTTAAGAACATAACTGGGAGTTGAAAAGCAAGAGAGCTTGTGAATACAAATGAGGTGCAAGAGGGTGAGATCTACTAGTTCTAAAATCTTGAAGGATGTGATGACCAGAAATAATCATTTCAATTCACTCATAATTTAGTTTATCAGTTAGTTTTAAATAAAAAAAAGTTTATCAAAATGTTTTGTATGTATTCAACATATTTACAGTAGTTTTATTTAATAAAAACAAAATTAAAATGCTGTTTTTGTGCATTTTAACTGAATTCCAATTTCCAGTCAAATGCAGATTGACACAAATCACAAGTACAAAATTAATCTAGTAAAGAAGAAATGTAATATTCACTATTTTCTAATGTGATAAAAATATAAAAATTAAAAATCTGAATAAATGTATGCTAAGCTATATAATTGGTTAAATAAGCATGCAGAGATATACTGCATCCTCCTGGATAGCAAAAGAGAGGACCAAATTTAGTGTGAAGGTTATATTTAGTTGCAAACTAACATGTTTTAATGCTTACCAACCAATGAGAATCAACCTCTCTTTAGGAAAATCATAAAAAGTACAAATGCAAATCAAGATTAAAATTATTTAAATCAAAATGTCCTGCTTGCTGATTTAAATCATGATTAGAAGCAGTGATAGATATCAATCTACCCTGTCAGAAATACAGAATGGGTTAAAATTTGCCAATCATCATTTAGGAATCCCCTCTTCCAAAAAGTGAGGTCTATTAGACTAAAGTACAGTCCCCCAAAATAGTGGTAACAGATTAATAGATTATTATCCCTTCTCTAATTTCTGTGGTTGATTAGAAAAAGTTCACTATTTTTCAAGTATGCCTGATAGATTCCAAAGTAGTACAAAAAGAGAGTTTATAAAAGAGTAGGGAAAAAATGATCCACAAAAGTTTACAATATAGGTTTTCATTCCAGAAACTGAATTTCTTAACTTTACATTCCTAAAGGTTAATAAACAGTTGGAATAGGAATGTGTATTGTCAGCATCTCTAAGTTGGACAATTTTGAGCAGGAAATGAACATGAAAGATGTCCTCCTCTTTGATAAATCAATGAAATGGGAAATACCATTTCCCAATAGAAAGGACTATTTTACTTGACAATGAAGATTACTCTGAACCTCAGCTGCCAGATCCACTGAGGTGAATACTGTTTAAGCATATATGAGTTTTGAAGGATGCCCACCAGCAGCCCAATTTTGACAGATTCAGGTTTATACTTTCAGAGCCATTCAAGCAAGGCCATTTTTGAGGTGTCCCCTTACAAATGGTAATCCTTATTTTTGTCCATTGTAAAAATCCAAATGTTTGTCCTAGGAAGCCAAAATCTACCCTGCAATGTTAAAACCAATAAATAATAATGTAGTATTAATACAGTGTACAACTTGTTGATCATTGTTGATCATTCCCTTTATAACTTATTTTTTGAATTATGGTAGCACCTAGAAACCCTGATAAGGAGCCCAACTATAGTAGACCAGGGTGTCAAATACACACCTGGCCAGCAATGTGTATTTATGAAGCCTGCAGGATATATCCAGTCTGTGCGGAAACTCAGCTTTCATTTAAAAAACAAAGGAAATTTCTAGACTTCACGGCTGAGAGATAACTTTCTAAACATAAACAGAGTAACTGATAAAGTGACATCTGCCTGAATCCACAGTTTGAAACAACAATGTAGGGGAAATTCCTCTGTTCTCTATTAATCTGGAGTGTCAACTCTACACCCCAATAATGGTATTTCAATGTCAACATTAACTATTAATTGCTAATCACTTTAATAGATGGATTGGGGAAGGAGCTGGGACTGAAAGCCCTGTGGAGGCAACTGGAGGTTGCTATAGGCAAGGAAATGTAGAGGAAAAGAACTGAGAAGACTCACAAAACAAGGAAGGAGGGAGAGAAAGAGAGGATGGAGGATAAGGAAGGAAAGAAACAAAGCTCAGGAATAGCAGCTGGCCTAAAAGGGAGCATCAATGTGTGATAAATGTAACAACAAGGCACTCAACAGCTAATAAATAACCACATGTTTAATTACTACACGAAGGCCACATGCTCCCTTTGAACTCTGTGCAAACCTCCCATTGACAAGGGTAGGGTAGGCATTGTGCTGTGAATTATTAGGAATATATAGCCCTGCATTTCTCTCTGCCCATTGATCATAGCTGTATAAGGGGATTTGCCCTCCTTATCTCCAAATGAGTTTCACACCTTGTACAAAGAGTAACCACAGTACAAAGAGTAAAAAAAATGATCTTAACACCAAAAAACTTCCAATCTAAATGACAAGAGATGCAACAAGTGAGGCAACCAGAAAGAATGAGGAAGGTAGTCGAGGGAAATAGTTACTATATAGCCCAGACACAGGCAAAGCTAAATGGCTGATAGTTATATTAAAAAAAAAAAAGAAAAGAAAAGACAGACATCTCAGAGGCACCTTCTGGCCATCAACAACCTCGCTAGCTTATCAACAACCTCACTAGCAGCTTCCCCAGACACTGTGCTAAAGAGAAGTCCTGAGGAAATATTTGAATGAGGACCGAGTAGTGTCTTTATGAACTAATTCAGAATGTATACCATGCATGAGTGGCAGCATATTAAAAAAAAAGCCCAAAAGTCTTCATGGGAGAAGTGGACAAATGGATAACCAAGGCTGACACTGACAGTCAACTGAACGCCATACAAATCAAGAGAGGATAAATTAGGAGGTGTTAAATTGTGAAGGGTAAGACTAAGAATCTGAAGTCAATATTTGATGTGGCAGCGAAGAGGGAAATCAGTGGGTGATTTCAGAGAGGGGAACCACGTGAACAGAATGATGACCCAGGAAGATTAGTAGCTGCATTTTAAATGGCGCGGAGGGAAGCAAAGTGGGTATCAGGAAAGCCAGAGAGAAGGTGGTTTCTATAGCCTAGGCAGTAGATGAACAGGACTTGGATGGAAGTTTTAGCAGCATGGACAGAAAGAAAAGGATAGAATTTTAGAGATTTTATAGCGGGAGATAAGGCAGGATTTGAACGCGGCCTACATGTGCCGGTTTAGAGAGGATAGAGCTGATGATGACACCTAGGTTGTAGGACTATTGCTGGTGAATAAACCAATATGCAATATAGCTTGTTCACCCATAGATGATACTGGTTCTGAATAGCAGTGGTAACAGTAACAAAAACAAATGTATGTAACTCAGATATATAGGGAGTGCGGCAGCAGCCAAAACAGCTAGCAATGTTAGGAACTATTAGGAAAGGGATAGTTAATAAGACAGTAAATATCATAATGCCTCTATTTACATCCATGGTAAGTCCCATATCTTGAATACTGTGTGCAGACCTGATTGCCCCATCTCAGAAAAAGATACATTAGAAATGGAAAAAGTACAGAGAAGGGCAACAAAAATGATGAGGGGTATGGAACAGCTTCCGTATGACGAGAGATTAAAAAGACTGGGACTTTTCAGCTTGGAAAAGAGATGATTAAGAGGGAATATAGAGATCTATAAAATCTTGACTGGTATGGAGAAAGTGAATAAGGAAATGTTATTTACTCCTTCATGTAACACAAGAACCAGAGATCATCCAATGAAATCAATAGGCAACAGGTTTAAAACAAACAAAAGAAAGTACTTCTTCACACAGTGCAGTCAACCAGTGGAACTCATTGCCAGAGGATGTTGTGAAGGCCAAAACAACAGTAGCGTTCAAAAAAGAACTAGATAAATTCATGGACCATAGATCCATCAATAGCTATTAACCAGGATGGTCAGGGATGCAACAGTATGTTCTGAGTGTGCCCTAGCCTCTGTTTGTCAGAAGCTGGGAGTGGACGACAGGATGGATCACCTGATGATTACCTGTTCTGTTTATTCCCTCTGAAGCACCTGGCATTAGCCACTGTCAGAAGACAGGCTAGTGGGCTAGACTGATGATTGGTCCAACCCAATATGGCCGTTCTTAGGTGTTGAGCAAGAAGTTGTCCTTACTACACTTTCCTGACTATAACTGTGCTTTAAAGGCCCCTCTCCAGCACCATACCATCAGACAAACTGACTTGATTTAAAAAAATGGAACAAGTGAAAATTACTATTGATGACCCATATAAAAAAACCTAAAACCTTGCCAGGGCTTAAACTTTTCACATTAAAAAAATGAATATGAACTCTACTGAAGGATTAAAACTGGAGTAAGTTGTGAAATTCCTGTTTTGCAAGCATCTAACATTTCACATTACAGAAGGGATTCAATCCCCAAGGTAGGTTTAAACAGAAATCATGTAAATCATTAAAAGGGTTTATTTAAAGGAAAGCTTGAATTATGGAGCTGTATTAGTCAAAGATAACAACTGAGCTCTCAAAAGCACCAGTACACAGTTTATGTCAGCTCGATTAAAAAAAAAAAAAAGAAGTGTGATCAGCAGATGCATAAATGCAGAATGTCGCTGACTGTTTTATGCTACTTCTTCTAAGATTTACCATGGCATTTATACTGATCTGAAAGTCTGATCAGAAGATTACATACAAATTTCAATGGAATATAAAAAGGTATTCTACTCTCTACACAACTACAAAGATGTCACTGCAAAAGTTTAGTTTTTCTTAAACAATTAGCAAACTGCAGTGAAAAAGCAGTCACCATCATCCTAATTTGATATATAACAAGGCCAAGTGCTAGTTTATGATGAAACTAACAACTTATTTGTTTAAAATATAATCCTCAGCTAGTCAGGAGGTTAAAGTGAAAAAAAAAAGAGAACAAGTAATTTCATGAAAATTAATAATGTAATTACAGTAACACCTCACAACACAAACATGCTTCAATCTGAATCATTAGATTAGCCACATTAGGGCCTTATCTACACACACACACTTATACTGGTTTAGATAAAACTAATGGAAACCTCTGCGTGGACAGACATTTTAAGAGTGACTTATATAATTTAGCTTAAACATGTTTCTGAGGCCTAATCTACACTTAAAATTCTGACAGGCATAGATAGCTACGTCGCTCCCTCAGGGGGGATAATGACATAACTATGCCAACTCAAGCCCTTGTGTGGACACATGGCTAGTTTGACAGCAGACTGCTTCCATGGACCTACCTACCACCACTGGGGGCGGTGGATTACCTACAACAACAGAAAAAACCTTTCCATTGCTGTAGGAAGGGTCCAGTACCGGGGTAGGCAACCTATGACACAGGTGCCGAAGGCGGCACGCAAGTTGATTTTCAGTGGCACTCACACTGCCCAGGTCCTGGCCACCGGTCCGGGGGGCTTTGCATTTTAATTTAATTTTAAATGAAGCTTCTTAAACATTTTAAAAGCCTTATTTACTTCACATACAACAATAGTTTAGTTATATATTATAGACTTATAGAAAGAGGCCTTCTAAAAACGTTAAAATGTATTACTGGTATGCAAAACCTTAAATTGGAGTGAATAAATGAAGACTCGGCACACCACTTCTGAAAGGTTTCCGACCCCGGTCCAGTATGTTGCTACAGCGGGAGAGCTATAGCACCAGTGGCGGAGACATAGCCTAATTGACTTAAACTGAACTGAAATAAGATGGGTGTAAAATGAAATAACAATGTCCACACAGCCTTTTGCACGAGTTCACTGAAATCTGGGTGTTTTTTTTAAACACACCTTAAGCTAAACTGGTGCGACTTTACATATAGACAAGCCTTAGGATTAAATATTATGACAACTGAAGTGTTGTCTACATGGTTAAAAATTTTTTACAAGATTACGTTGATTTAACTGTGCTTAGACACGATGGCGATGGGAGCCAATAACAGATACTGTACAGAAAGAACTGTTTGAGCGTTAAACCCTAATATAATCCAATATGAAATACACCAGTCCAAAACCTGCACAGAACAAGAGAACCATAAACTCCACACTGTTTTCTTGCACAGTCACAAGAGTGTCTTCATGTCAGCCAAGTTAAAAAGAACTTGGGTCTAAACTGACTTGTCCTTATTTGAAAATTAATTAGGTAAACAGATCTTCAGTTAGGAAAACAATTCACTAAGTCATCCCTGAAACAAACTGCTTCATTCAAAATCTGTAGTTATACAGACTTTGGAACCTTCTTTTGAGACTGTCTGCACCCAGATCTCACAACATTCTAAGCAAAGGTAATTTCACTCCTAAACTAATCTAGTTTAGAACCCCAGGATTACAGTTTGGAATTAAACCTTGAACAAAGATAAACAAACTCACTATTTTTGCACACCAGGTTAGTGCATATTCCAGAAAGGCCAAGTTCTTGTAACAAGCAAAGCAAGAAAAATTGGAAAAGGATCTACTAGTTAAACCATTATTGCTAATGCATAAGGTGCTACCTTGCTAATGAGACTATGAGATGGCCATAATTCCCATTGAGACATTTTCTCAACAAACTTTCAATATCACATTCACTTCTAAACTCCCCTTTTCATCTACTGATTCCATTATTAGAATCACAAACAAAAACGTGTAATGCCACTGATATACATCATATCTAAAGCAAAAAGGGAACTAGGAGCCAAGCATTAAACATTTAATTACGTGAAGAAATCCGTTAGGGCCTAACGTGTGTTTTATTTAATAAAAAGTTTCTCCCCCTCCTCCAGAAGATACTCCTTCATCTTAATGTCTCTACGACAGTCTTCATTCATGTGCACCCCCACATCAACGTTGTGTCCTTAATGAGCCTAATCAAGGATAAGGCAGGAACTTTTATTGTTTGTAAAACACTTAACACAATGGGGCCCCAGTACTAACCCGGGGTTCTGGGTGCTACTCCAATATAAAAACAACTATTTGAGGGATTGGGAGAGGTGGGGTCACTTTTGAACAGTGGGGAACTGTGAAGATATGAGGCTCAGCTCATAAGAGGTGAGAGAACAGTGGGTTATTAAGTCACCCCATCTCCCTCAAATACTACAGTGATGTGGACCATATAAGTATCCAAATAGATTACATAATGCTCAGAAGATTTTTGTGAGCTCTAGAAGTCACACCCAATTTTCTTTGTGCACAGGGAAAGCAACCATGATGAAGGTTTGGAATATTATTGTGGAAAATTAAAGAGGGAAACACTGAGTTTTGTAGAGACTTTCTCTTATTATTTGTATTAGTGTTTTTAGACGCCTCAGCCCTGACACTGTGCAGACATATAATAAAAACCAGTCACTGCCTTCAAGAGTTTATAATCTAAAACCATTTTGAAAAAGAAACATCCAGCTTCTGCCACCTCCTTCCTACTGATGCAGAGTCTTTGTTCTACTTTGGCAATGAAAGGTTCAGATCTGCAGTTCTGAATTAATTGTACGATTCATTTTAAAGCAATTTTAAAATACATTTTACACGCATCAGAGATTCTGTGCTGTGCTGTTGAATAAGATTTAATATTTCACTCAATGTTTCTTTTGAAAGCTCCCTAATTTAAACTGTCACTGGTAACTAGATGTCAGCAGCCCCAAGGGGACGAGCTAGACGATTTGATAGGTGGCTGTCTCTCTCATTCCCAAGATTCTTGCATGACAAGGGATGGACAGTCTGGTGCAACCTGCTTACCTCTGAAAAATTAACTGCCAAGGGGATAATCCCTGCCACATAACAGCCAACCAGCATAGCCAGAGACAGCAGACTGATGGAGATGAAATCATCCATGTTGTTCCTTTTTGTCCACTCGCTTAAAGTGAAATTCAACTTTTCCAGCTTTTAGTGCATGTAGTTTTTCAACTTGTGCAGGTGTTGTGGCTCCAGCAGAGTCATGAAGGTCAGAGGCGCCTCTTCCCCGGTGGTGCCACAAACTCCCTCCCTCCCCCAAGAGCTACGTGTGTGAGAGACACCCCGCTTTCCTGGCCCCGATCCCTGGATCTGTCAACAGCAACTGGGATACCACGATTCTCCCCCTCTCGCCGCCTCCCGTCAAGGGCCACAGGGGATTAAGCCACCCCCAGGGGAGCGGAAAGGCCCTTTCTCTCCCACAGTCTGGGGGCAGGGGGCACCTTTTCGCCCGGGTGAGAGAAGGGCCCACCCCGCTCGCAGACGATACCAGCCCCAGGTGCAACAGAAAGGCCGCTCGCCCCGAGGCACAGGCCACTCAGCAGCTCCCTGGAGGGAGCCTGGCCCGTCCTACCAGCCCCAGGGAGACGCCGGCAGCGCCTTCGCCCTCCCCTGCTGGCCCCTGGTCTCGGCGGACTGGGAGGGGGGCGGTTCAGCGGGGAGCTCAGGCTTCAGGCTCCTCTTTGCGCCCGGCGTCCCCCGCGGCTGCCATGGAGGCCAAGTGGCAGCTCCGCAGTCACACACTTCCCCTTCCCGAGAGCAGCTTCCGGGTTAGCGGCCTGAGCCTCCCCCCCGGGGGGGGCAGGAACGGAGCGTCTTTCTCACGAGACTCACTTTCTGTCGCCACTTCCCGCCCGATTCCAAGATGGCGGACAAATAATCAGGAAGGGACCACCTTGGATGGGGCGAGAGGCGCAAAGTCTCTGATAGGACACGGTGCCCTTATCAAAGATGACTGCTAAAGTCTCAAAGAACGACGCCATTTTGCCCCTCCCAGTATACGCAACGCCGGCGAACGCTTTGCCATGTGGTATTCTCGCGAGAGTTTCTCTATAGCACTAGCGACGCTCTGGTCTGGTTTCGTGATGTCTATGGTAGGGAGCTAGGGGCTGGTTGGCGGTTGGTGGAGTATTTCCGGTTAGCGCGGGGGATTGCGGGTGACCGTTGGGAACTGTTCGTTCGGGACCGTCACAGTCAGCGGGGCTGTGGAGAACGAGTCGCCATGGTGAGGAGGGGGCGATCCCGGGGTGCGGGGAGGAACCGGGTCGGTCGGGCCGCGCCATAGTGGCGGCGGGAATGGGTCTGCTGAGGGCGACGTAGCGCTGCGGCCTGGCGGAATCCCCAGCCGCGTGTCTCCTCCCGCCCCCCACTCCGGGGCTGGGGACCGAGCGGGATACAGACCCCGCCCCTTCCCTACCGCACGAGCTCCGCGGGGAGAGGGGCGGGAGCGAGTCTGGCTCGCGCGGGGCAGGATCACGGGGACCCGCGCGCGGCGGTTTTTTCCCATCCGCGGTGGAGGAGGGGCCCTGATTCCCCAACGGGCATCTCCAGCCCTCGGCTGCTCCTCGCGCAGGCCCGTGCTTGTCCACGCGGGAAGATTCCTTACCCACGGCGCGTGTCTGCCCTGGCCGCTGGGGCAGGGGCTTTAGCCTGAGGGGTGACCGGGCTTGTGGCTTTGTCTGGTTCTCTCTGCTGCGCACGTGGGGCCTAGGCGGGTTCTTCGCGATGCGTTTTCAGCTCGTTTATACACCAGAAATTCTAGGTCTGTTTGGGCTGGAAAAGCAGGAGAACTCGTGTAAATGAAATCCCCAAAGGGAGTGAAAGGCCTGTATACATCACACGCGTGGGGCGGGGAGTCAAGCCCAACTTTTAGGAAATCCTCTGCCGGTCACTTTTTAATCATTATAAACTCTTATTCAAAGAGCTGCTTCCTTGAATTTGTCGAACATAATGCCATTAAACAGGTGGTGGGTTTTTTTTTTAATTGAAATGTTTCCTTGTAGCACTTAGAATCCAGAGCCCTCTTTATATGTTAGGAACGGAAAGTGAAATTGTTATATGTACTGCTTCACTGGTTAAACTGAGTGAAATGCAGAAAGAGCTGATAATCCTAGTGCTTTGTTACTTTCATGTGAAAGTGAACTACACTGAAGGAAGTCTACTGATCAATGCTTTGATAGCTGGCTAACAGCTGCCTCTGAAGAGGAAATATTTCAAGCACTTCTGTAAGGGCTAATGCTACTATGACATTCTTTTAAGTGAAGTTCTTGAGCCAATTCAAGCAAACCACTACTTCTGGTTGGCAGTAGGAGTAACTTAAAACCCTAAAAATATCTGCTACATACCGCCTGCGTTCACTCGATCGTACTTATATCAGTGCCCTGGCCCTGCCCTCTTTCCATCCCCAGCTTCCCCGATGTCCACTGTTTACTATGGGTGCAGCATCTTAGTCATGTTGCTGAGAGCTAATATACAGTTGGTAGAAGTCTTTCTGCATGGGTACTGAGTAGATGCTGAGGTCTGAGCCGTAGTACTTTGGCTTTCTGCACTTCGTTAAATGTCCATAGGTGGTAATTAAAGCCATTTCTAAAAGACCTGACAAAAACATAGTTGGACTTGCTACAACAGATCAAATGAAAGTTCCATCTTGTCCAATACCGTGTCTGAGAGTGGACAGTATCAGGTGCTTTGGAGAAAGGTGCAAGGAGCTAGAAAGTCAGGTATTAAAACAAAACCAGTAACTGCCAGCATTTACAATGGAATAAGCAAATCAGTATAATCTCCAATATAGTAGTGTTGTTTTTTTTTAATTTTCATTTCTTTTGTTATGCTAGTGTTGTATTTACAAGGGAAGAGCCTGGGCCTTGCATGCTATTTCTTGAATGCAGTCAGTGTTTTTGAGTGTGAAATAATACAAGATTGTTATTCAAGAGAAACACGTGTGTGCATTGACAAGTCTCAGGATTAATGTAATTGTGATTGGAAGAAAAAATTGCTGGGGCAGCTCTCTTTTCAGTTTCTAATTCATGGTATAATGGGACATTTGTTTTCTGTACTGCAGGCCTCATGGAATTTTTTAGAAAGAAATGCAAAGCCATTTTAAGACTATTACTCTGATTCTCCTTTATACAGTAAGATTTATATGTTACAAGTATATAAGATCTGATTACTAGAAATACAGCTGAATTTGTGTCTCATGGGTTAGTCTTCTAACCTTCAGTTTAGTCTTCATGGGTTTAAATGTGTATTTCTAAGTCTGAGTCACTGTCTTGTTTTTGTGCAGTCTCACACAATTTTGCTTGTTCAGCCTACCAAGAGGCCAGAAGGGAGAACATATGCTGACTATGAATCGGTGAATGAGTGCATGGAAGGTAAGTATTGTTGCCTCTGGGATGAAGATACTTTAGATGATCTCTTCTTGTTAAGGCCAGTTTAGTTTGATTATTTTTTCCAAACTTTCACCTGCTGAGAGAAACCATTCTGAACACATTTCCTTAAATTGAAACGGTATAAAAATAACTTACCAAAAAGCACCCTGTTGATGTAACAGTTTGCTGCAAGACTCAAGTGCACATAGGGGCAAAAGAGTTATTTCAAAAAGACTCCTCGTTACTTCACAAATCTTCTTCCTGTGTTTATTCAGAGTCCTATTCTGACTTTACTGACTAAGGCCCTGAAACTGCAATATGAGGTGCACTGTGCAAGTGGTCTGCCTTTGCAGGATCAGACCCCAATTTTCTAACTACTAATTTGTTATCCCTACAAAGTAAATACTACTATGAGCGGTAACCTAGATCCCATTGTTCTGCACATAATCAGCTGGATAAATACTAATTGCAAACTCTGCTACTAGGAATGTGTGAGCCAGAAAGAAACCAGTTTGACTTTCAGACACACACTAGTTTGCAGGCTAGGTGGAAGACAATGTTTTCATTTGTAAATTGGCCTGATTTTATATGGATTCACCGGTGGCCTCATCATGAGAGGTGCTAAGCACACTCATCTCTCATTCAAGTCAATAGAATGAGTGTTCAGCACTTCAGGACCAGGCTGTGAGACACACAGAATCTCACAGTTCAGACTGCATAATGACACATGAAGCAATTTGGGTGTTTAATTTAGCATTACACGTTCGCACAATGCAAAGAAGATCTGACTGGGGGTTAACATGAAAAAAATGTGGTATATCACATTAGTTCTTATACTCTCTAACATCAAGAATATCTTGTTGTACCAACTGCATTAAAGTTTTCCTCAGCTAGACAATTCTTTACTCACCAAAAAAAATTCTAAAATACTTTTTCTTCTAAGATGCCTGTTGTTATGCATGAAAGTCCATTGCTCCATTTGAGAATATATACTTCCTTGCTTGATGTGTACAGCTCTGTTGCTAGGATTTGTCAACTTAACTGCTGGTTCTAAATCAGCAATGAGATAATTCTAAACTTTTGCCCTGTATACTCAGTAAAAAAACAAGTATATTGTACATTTTTGTTAAATTATGCCTTGAACCAAGTGTAGATTTAAAATCCAGAAGACTGTTCTCACTACTTCATAAGTCATGGTCTTGAACTATTTGACAGTGATACCTTAAAAAGGTGTAAATAATAGTGACCCATTTCCCACATCAGTGTGTTCTGGGTTCTATACAAACAATTATGAGAACTGATCAACATTGTAAAATTGAAATAAAATATTAAAGCTGAGTGGTATTGTCTATTAAAACAATTCTACAGCATCTGCATGTTCCCATTCTAAATGTGCTTCTAAAAACTAACTTTAATACCAGAAGGAACTTATGGCAAACTGAAACCAATAGCCTTTTAATGCCATTATTGATGGTACTGAAAGTTCTTATCTCTCTGCAGGAGTTTGTAAAATGTATGAAGAACATCTGAAGAGAATGAATCCCAACAGCCCATCCATTACATATGACATCAGCCAGTTGTTTGATTTTATTGATGACCTGGCAGACCTCAGCTGTCTTGTGTAAGTACTATTCTGTTGTATGGAAGGTAGTACTTCAAACACCCATCCTATTTTGCAGATGAAGGGATGGCTTCCCTCCCATTTTGGGAAAACAGGTGTTTTAAAAGTTACAAGGAATTACTTATACGCTTATGTACAAAATCAGTGATGTAATGCTTTACATTATTGTAGTATTGTCCATTCTCACCTGTACCTATCAGTTGCTGATGAGAAATGTGTTATTTTCGTTTAAAATGCCCTTTATATTCTGTGTGGTGTAATGAGCTGTGTTGGTGAGGCAGCGGTATTCCATAAAACAGACTGGCATTCCATATCACCCGTAGCAAGAGTTGCATTGGGACATAACATTTGTCTGAGAGTAAGTACACATAGCTTTGAAGTTGACAGTTCCATTTCAGATCTTATCCACAATAATGTTTATAACATTTTAGGTATTTGTACCCAAACACAATTCAGTAGGATTGCAAATTGCATTATAAACTGTCCAGAGCTAGTGCTTGATCCCTAATTAGGGGGGAGGGATAGCTCAGTGGTTTGAGCATTGGCCTGCTAAACCCAGGGTTGTGAGTTCAATCCTTGAGGAGGCCACTTAAGGATCTGGGGCAAAAATTGGTCCTGCTAGTGAAGGCAGGGGGCTGGACTCGATGACCTTTCGAGGTCCCTTCCAGTTCTAGGAGATTGGTATATCTCCAATTATTACCTTTATTACCTAATTTAACAAAAACTTCATAAGAAAGCTTTGTACTGGAGTGCCAAATGCTACTAAAGCTTGTTTAGCATGGTTTGATTCTGAAGAGGCCACAGTGTTGTTATATCTTACTCCACTAAGAACCATATTGGCAACATGCTAGGGAGCCTACAGGCTGCACCTAACTTTCCTAAAGTGGAGTACGCAGTAGTCAGTTCATGTGGATGAAGACAGAGCATTGCATGTTAGAAATGCAGGGTAGGATTTAAAAAAAAAAAATCACCTAAGGGATTTAGGAACACAAGTGTCAGACTCTCAGTAACAGTTGTGCTCTTAAGTCACCTAGAAAATCTCACCTGTAGTCTCCAGGGTTCTCATCTGTATATAAAAGATGAGGGCAACTCAAGATGGCATTGTAAATTCTGCATGCTTTCCTACACCTGGATAGGTGACTAGACCCATTTCCCCTACTGTTCTGCTCTGGAAAATACAATTTAAATCTCAGCACTTCTAGCAATTCACAACTGGTCTTCATACCATAAATATTCAGCTAATTTTTGACTTGCATCCCTAAATTTTGTAGAAATCAGACAAGAAGCCTAACATTCAGTTATACTATCTTTTTCTGCTTATTCAACTGGCGTGGGCACAACTGCTCTTCATAATCAGTAGAAGTTAACTGTAACAGGGTTGTCAAAGTACTTGATAACCGCTGTAGGAAGTTACGGAGTATGGTATGTGTGCAGGTCTGTAAGTCTTCTAGAAAACTCGATCCAGCAGCAGTGAAGCTATTTTTAATAAGTGACTACTTCTCTCATACAATTACTTGTTTTTGCGACGTATTATTTTGAGAAGTCAGAAGAGAGCCTGCAGGGGATTCCTTACCCCTTCAGATTCATTAGCCAAAGTCATTGATGAGAAGGATGAAAAGATCACTTAATGCTAGTTTCTGAAGTTTTATCTTGTCCTTGAGTTATCCCCCTGCCGTGCTTGATCCCCAGCTACAGCAATATTGGGGTGGTGCAGGGTTGATCAATCATGCTATGTTTTGTTTTCCCCTCTGACAGATTAATGATAGGATCCTTGTTTTTAAAAAGGAGCCTCTGTTTTCTAATACAATATTACATTTTTTAATCAGGAGCCTAGTCAAACCTAATAAAGCCAAAGTGTGTTTGAGCCAAATTCTGTTTTAGCTTATAGTTTCCCACCAGATGGCATACTTAGCATGTAATGTACTATGCACAGTTTGTGGCTGCACAAATCTCCATGCGGCTTGATAGCCGATCTTTCAATGCAGCTTTAGTTACTGATTCTTAAAGATACATTTAGTGCTCTCTGAGAATTAATAAAAAAGTATCTTGGACTGAATCAAATGGCAGATCTTAATTTTTGGCCCATCCAAGGCTTAATGCTAACGATCTCTTTCTTGTCCTTGTCATATGGGTAGAAAGGATTATGTTCAAAGATGTTCTGTTAATCCCGTTACACCACAATTTCTTGGAGTATCCAGGTCAGGCACTGTATATTTCAAAAGGCACATGCCAGATTTAAGGATTAAAACTGGGCATGAGGGGACAAATCTTAGTACTACATCTACACAGATAGCTAACTTGATGTATCAGCTTCTTGAGTTGCTTTTGCTATAAATACGTAAGACTGGCAGAAGTGGAGGCAGTGTTTTAATATAATTATGTTTCCTGGGTCTGTCAGGATCTTGGTGATGAACTACAATGTCCTGAGTTAGTTTATACAGTAAATGAGCTCAAATAAATTTGTAATCCCTGACTTGTAAAGAGAGAATGAATGTGTGAGAGCTTAGTTCGTAGTATTCTTTTTGGGGGGAGTGTGCTTGTTCTGGGATCTAGACTCTCACTACCAGTTGCTATGTGAATGGGTTGCTGGCTGGAGCTGCTTCCTTATTCTTTTGGCTTTCATCTTTTGTTAGGGAGAATGAAGAAAACACTTAAGAGCACTATAAAGCCTCATGTGACTGGAAGATCTTTGTTTTTAAAAAAAAAACTTCTTTAAAGATTCTAAGCACAAGTAGAAAATAATTTCTCACTTATTTAAATATTTGAAAATTAATACCTTGCTGTTTCTTAAATTCAAGGAGGACCAGCATTTCAATTTTTAAAAGTTTCATGACTTGCATAAAATTTTCAAATTCTGAGGCGCTTTAAAACACTTTTTTTAAAAGGCTTTCTCTGTTCACTTTCCACTTTCTGTAGATGGAGGAAAATCATTTTCCTAAATTTTAATGTAAAAAAAAGAGAGAGAGAGAATGTGACCTAGTAGTTACTGGTGCTTGAAACATCTGGGTTCTGTTCCATGCTCTTCCACTGATTTACTGTGTAACTTGATCAAGGTCACTTTAGGTAAAATTTCCACTCAGTCAAATGGAAGCACGATCAGGCTTCAGCTATCTGTCTGTAAAACATGGATAATTACTTTGCTATCTGACACACTTGGTGAGCTTTACAAACAGTTGTTAAGCCTCTTCTGAAATATAAAACTGAAGGACAAAGCAATGTTACATTAACCGTTTGGTTTTTTTCTTTCCCTAGTTACCGTGCTGACACTCAGACATACCAACCCTACAATAAAGACTGGATAAAGGAGAAGATCTACGTCCTCCTCCGCAGGCAGGCTCAGCAAGCAAGCAAATAATGGGGCAGCCTCGTTATGGGGTTTGGGGAGGGCTTGGACAACAGGTGTGTACAGTAGTAGAAGTTTTGTATTATAGTCATCCTGTTGTCATCTTGTTAAACTCTAGTCAGGACTGAATGTATTGTTAGCGACGCAAGGATTTTGTTCAGTTTGAAACCCTTTTTTTTTTAGTGTAAATGAAGAAGAAAATGTAACATCTTTGGCAGGGATTTAACTTTGTTTTTCTCTGGTTGGCTAACAATCCTACTTTTGTTCAACCCCCTAGGGCTGTTCATATGCTTTGCTAGATTCACTGTATGTGCCCTTCTGCGGGATATCCAACTATTAGTTATGTCACTGAGACAAAAGACATAGTGGAAAATAAAATGAATACTCTTTAGTTAAATCATGTGTGTGCTGGACTTCTTATCTGATTCCTAAAGCACTTGAGTAATTTAAATCTTACTGGTCAGTGTGCTGTATAACAAGGATTGGAAGGCATGTGTGGACTGAACTATGAAAGATTTTCTGTTGCATAGTGTATAGCTTCATATGAGCAAACTTTTTCCTAAGTGCTGCAAAACAACAAGGTCGGTAAACAAAGCTGATGTCTCTTGGACTGAGTGCTTATGGCTTTGAGAGAGAGCCTGGGATTTATACTTATTGCTGGTGAAAATTTTTCCACTTATGGAGTATAAAAGGAAAAGGTTTGTTAGTATGAAGCTATATGGTATGCAAGAGAAAATCTTTGAAACACCTAGGACTGAATAATCTGGAAGGAGTGTATTCTGGTTAAAGTAACGCACAATTTAAAAGAACAACTACAATTCTTAAATACTTTATTTAGTGGGTCATGTGGTGACAAAGAACATCAAGTTTATAGTGGTGTTGCCAGAGCCACTCTTGCATTTCTACTAGAATTGGCAGTTCTTTAAGATCCAGGGGCTCTGATTGTCATGAATGGGCTCACCTTTATCTGTTGAAAGGTGAACATTTAATGTGTTTATAAGCAAAGTAAACTATCTAGGAAACAAACAGTGCTTGAACATTCTGTTCAATATACTAATGTAGTTAGAGGGATAAGTGTCCTTTTGAGGCCCCAAAAATGTATTTTCAGAGTTCTGCAACTCATTGTGTTTTGGAAGACTGTCCTTCAGGGATGCTGCAAAGAATGTAGCTTTCTTTAAGGTGATTCCAGTGGATTTTTTTTTTAATTGGTCTTGTCGTTTCTTGCTACTTTATGGGTAAAGAGCCTGAAATCTTTTTTTATGGTGGCTTTTTTTCCTACAGTTTAAAGAAAACTTAGAATAATCAGGAGTGTTAAGTCTGGTCTTCCTTGATTTTGTTGGACCATTGGGAGCTCTAACACTTCAACTGAAGGGCTGAAGGTGGTGGGTCTGTAACATTTTAGATAAAAGGCATTTTTGCTAAATAGTGACTATGAATCCCTTCCCCTCTACATTGTTTAGCTTTCAGTCTTTGCTCTTGTGAGGGCAATGTTGCACTAGTTTTGAAGTCATTTCTTCCAGCATAGATAGGTGAAATGTGAAAAAGTTGGAAGGAAAACCTTTTAGGCCTGTATACGCAATAAATAAATGTTTTAAAAAAAAAAAAAGGCCCTTTTCCTTTTGCAGTCACTTTGAGAAGACATGTTGGAGCCTAACTATGGTAGCTAAAGAGTGATTGCTCACTGGAGAAACAAAATGAAGTTAATTCACACACAACTTTTTTTCTATCCTTTCCCAAGACTATGCCTTCTTCAGCATGAGGAATCAGATAGAGAGAGAAAAATGAAACAATAAAATAGTTCCTGCTCTGCTTTTTTCTACATTCTTGCTCTCTTGGGGCTAGATTCATCCCAGTGCTGGTGCAGAGCCAGACAATGGGAAGTGGTTTGTGCTTCCCAGATCCTGGGTTTGCTGGGGCTGGTTTGGACTCAGATGCTGGCTAGGGCTGCTGTAACAAACTCCTAGAGTAGAAATGGTCATGAACATGTTCTGAGCCAGGGACTCCAGTGGGAACAGGGGGATGCAAAGCCAGAGACCCCTTGTGCCAGGAATATTCCCTGGGGCCATTGAGCCACTGTAGATAGCAAAGTGGCTGCAGAACAAGGGTGAATACTTCCCCCCGCCCCCCTCCAAGTCCCAGCTTTCTCTGACTGATCTAAGATTCTCTTATGAGTCCCTTGCTCTTGAAACAAACTTGTGGCTACTGGTCAGTGTGCTATATAACGGATTGGAAGGCATGTGTGGACTGAACTATGAAAGATTTTCTGTTGCATAATGTATAGCTTTATATGAGCAAACTTTTTCCTAAGTGCTGCAAAACAACCAGGTCGGTAAACAAAGCTGATGTGTCTCTTGGACTGAGTGCTTATGGCTTTGAGAGAGAGCCTGGGATAAAGAAAGCTGGAAATAAAAAAAATTGGAATATTGTGAAAGACTTTATAGTAAGTGAAAAGGTTGTGAAATTGCCATCACAAGTTTGCACTGAAAGCAGAGCAACTGAGGCAAAGGAAGTTGTTGCCAGTCTGCTTTACTTTTAACTCCAATGCCTAACATTTGGAGAAAGGAAGCCTTTGTTAAAGATTCAACATTACATCTTCCACGGAGAGAGCTTGTAATACATGCCCCTCAAGAAAACCTCCAGCAACACCATGCTGGACCATTCCTGACAGTTCTAATGTTTGAAGGGGAAAAAAAGGGGGGGCAGAAAAATTAAAAATAGCTTTTCAACCTTCTTTACACATCACAAGGAAGCAAAAAAGGCACAACCCAATTTTATAAACAGCACTTGCATCACCTCATTAAGTAGAGCTACACAGAGACCATTTCTATGATGCTACTAGCAGCATGGGCACTGAACATGGAATCTTCTGACAAGCAAAATTACTGTGAAACCAGAAAAAAAGAACACTTCTGTCTTCAGCCATTTTGAATTAGAATAAAGTATATTGGTTACTTATAATCAAGGCCTTTGTTTTCAGTTATTACTGATTTTTACCAAAAATTTCCCTGGTTTTGTGCAAGCTATTAGCTGTTACTGCTTTTCACCCAAAGTTTGGAGCCTATGTTACCTAGGACTTGTGGAATTTATACTGAAGCGCCTTATATCAAGTCAACAGTTTACTGTTGGTATATTAAAAAAGAAAAGTTTTATTTGTAAGGGGGCTTAGAGATAATGTTTCATAAACTCATCGGGGGCATGCAGTGCTTGTATGTTCAATTGAAGTTCCAACAGCAAACCACATTAAATTATTTGTTACAGTATCTCAGAGCTCCAATGTGTTTGGGTTCCATCTAGTAGCGCTATGTATTAGGCAGCTAAATACAGTTGAATAAATAAACCACAGTACTAAACTCTTATTTTTTCTCTATTTGTTGCTTTTTTTTTTTTTTTTTTGGTCCTCTCCCCCAATATTTACCCATACATGCTGGTTAATTTTTTGCACCAATTTTCATCCATTTAATTTTTCACTGAAATTCCCTAGACTTTTTAAACAAAATGAAAATGAAGGGCCTTGCTTATAATCCACATAAAGTTATAACTTTTCAGGTCCAGCACAAATCTCTGCAGTGCAATCATACTCAGCCTTGCTGGACAAATAAATGCAATCCAACAGCCCATCAAGAAAACTGATAGACAATGAAAGGCAGTGGTGGCTGGGGTACAAATATAATGTAATTTCAGGCTCCAGTTTCCTCAACCATTATGGAGCCATCGTTGTATCTGTTGGAGCCCACGATTGCGGGGTCTGCTGACCCAGTAGAATAGTAGAAGCATAAAGATATCTGGTTTCTCAATCTTGCTGTTTTTGCAGGATCTTTTCCTGCAGTGTCACTAATTAATGCAAGAGCACATTCACTTCTGCTGAGACTAGTAACAGTGGGAACTTAGCCTCTTGGAAAATCCACTTATTCAGATGCCTAACTTTAAGGAAGATATGAAAATTTTGACCTCAGTGCATCTTTGTAAAATACATATTTTTACTTCCTACTGCTAGTCTAAGAATGATCACTTGAAATAGAAATTGATTTTAAAGCAGTGCTACCAGTCCTATAAAGTTTTTTCACACAGTGTCTTGTCTGCTGTAATTTTATTTAGCATTGGATGAACAGTAATAGCTGATGTTTGATTGAACACCAAAGAAGTGGATTTATCACTTGTCCTGAGCGGAAATGTTTGGTTTTGCATATTATGAGTGACAGCGTTTATCATGACCTGTTAATCATTTCACTGCACTATATCTGAAAATCACTGAAGTTAATTAAAGGCCCATCTGGAGATGTCACACGGCAACATGGGGCATCAGCAATTAGTGCTCTCATTACTGTAATCTGAATTATGCTTGTGTGACCAGGTTAGCTGGCTGAGTTTTGGGCACTGCTCCAGTTTATAGGCTCGCTTTTCTTCTTTTTAATTGTGCTCAGTTTGAGTCTGACACATACAGATACAAGCAGCTATACTTCATATCCCAGCTCATTGCTAGGTAAACCCCTGCTGATGCTCTAGCAATGTTAGTACATATGCTAGTCAGTCCTGTCATGCCACCTCCTGCACTATCCACATAATCTAAAGTCAACCTGCTATTCTATGCTGTGGTCCTTATGTTTCTATCCAAAGCAAAAACACCTGGAGAACAAACACAGCACTTCCCTGTGTGTGTGGCTGCTGTGTGCACTGAGCTCTGCAGTGCAAGCAGGGAAGAAATAGGAATGGCCAAGAAACCTTGCCCCAAACGCTAAGCATCCAGGACTGTACTTTGGGTTTGGTTCAATCTATATCACACACACAATGGCATCGCTGCTGTTGATTAGCGAGCCACTACCAGGCCTGAGTAGCATTAACTCAGGGGTGGCCAACCTGTGGCTCCAAAGCCACATGCAGCTCTTCAGAAGTTGATATGCAGCTCCTTGTATAGGTACCAGTTCCAGGGCTGGAGCTACAGGCGCCAACTTTCCAATGTGCCAGGAGGGTGCTCACTGCTTAACCTCTGGCTCTGCCACAGGCCCTGCCCCCCACTCCACCCCTTCCTGCCCCCTTCCCTGAGCCTGCCATGACCTCGCTCCTCTCCACCACCACCCCAGCCTCCTGCAGGCCCCAAAACAGCTGATCAGGAGGTGTGGGGAGGGATGGGGAGGCGCTGATTGGTGGGGCTTCTGGTGGGCAGGAGGCACTGGGAGGGGAGCTGATGGGGGGGGGCTGCTGATGTATTACTGTGGCTCTTCCGCAATGTACATGGGTAAATTCTGGCTCCTCAGGCTCAGGTTGGCCACCCTTGCATTAACTAATCCTTATTACTTCACATGAGCCACTTAGGTGGGGACATAGCCCTTAAAGTGACCTTTCCTGCCTGACACTCCCTGGCCCTGCCTCCATTTTTCAGTAGACTGATGGCTTCCACAGATGTGTCACAGAGGCAATAAAGTGCATAGAGAGATTTGGTGGGAGTAAAACAGCATTACTGCACACAATGTAGCTGCCTTAGTTTTTCCACTGGTTTGATTTCTTTCTGCAGCAGGTGGTGGAAAGGAGCATTGAGGCCAACGTGATCACTAATTGAGCGGGTGCAGTTAGAGATCAAGTAGCATTTGCTAATAGGCCGGAGAAAGACAAAAAATAATCCCTCCCTCAAGTCTTCAATAGTACTGTAAGTGGTACCACAGATAAGTGGCATTAAGTGGTTTATAAAGTGTCTGCACTATTAATGTGGCAGCTCAGTTGTCTGTCCAGCAAACTAAAGGAAATTAATTAAAAGGAATTCATGGCTCTTTGAAGTTTAATACTTGCACTCTCTCAAGTTCTCTCCAGCTGGAATTGGCTGGGCATTGGCAGTTGCTTGTTGCTAATATTTTGACTCTAGGGAATTTAAACTCTGTTACGGAAATGTCATCTGGGTCTATGTAATGAATGGTGAGACTCAGAGAGATGCATCTTGCCCATTTATAAGTGAAAGCACAGAGAAAATTGATCTGCATCTTAAAACCTTTTAAAGATTTCCAGCTTTCTGAGTCTGTCTGATCATTTGCTCATTGCTAGGAAACACAATGCACCTCTACTGCTGTTTCCCTTTCTTTATACTGCTAGAAGTAGGGGTAGATTAAGACATGATTTAACAGATCAGATGACGTGGGCCCTGGCCTATGAAAGAAGCCCTGAATATACCCCCCCCACACACACACACCCCTTTTGCCTTGTTTTTGTCAGTACCAACTCCACCCTTCTACATCTTTCTCCAGCAGCCCTTCCCCACCCCCATGTGGGCAGCGCTGGAGAGCTTTCAGGTTTTATACTCACTTATTATTGAGACAGTATTATGTGAAGATTCTGAACTTGTTTGAAGGTTACAGATGATAGCATTACATACACAGTTATGGGAATGCAAGATAACAAAAGTGTCCCATGACATCAACTGAGTCAGATAAAAGCTTCAGCCATCTCACCGATTAGCTAGACTAGGATGAAAAACACAACTACAATGCCTTCCCCACCCCCAGTAATCAAGCACACTTTACTCAACTAAATAAACCTTTGGAGAGTGATATATGGAGGGAGCATGGCTAGTGATACGACTTGAAGCCAAATGATCTAGGTTCTATTCCCAGTTCTGCCAGAGTCATGCTATGTGACCTCAGGCAAATCACAAACTCTGTTTTTCAGTTTTCCTATCCATAGGAGGGGATATGTCTCCTGTGTCCCCCCTGTGTCACGGGAGGGGGGGGGGGGAGTGGAGGCTTGATTAGTAATGCCCTTTGAGAGCGTTAGACACAAGATGGTCTAGAAGTGCAAAGCATTACTTTTTAGCGGGAGCAGTCAAGACTCTATTTTTGATCCACCTGGGGCAGTTTTAACCTTTCTTTGTTCCTGGTAAACATAGAGGAATGAAAAGCCTCTTCAGTTGAGAGAAGCTTTGGTGATTTCTACTTCCAGGCTACCACAACTGAACTTCAGTGTGCTCCATGCAGGGGCTTTAGGATATACATATTAGGTTGGAACTTCTGGAAGCCCATATTTTGAAACTCTGCCCTTTGCTTGTATAGTGGACAATTTTGTACATGAACACCTGCCTGTGCACTTTGAGCATGATGGTACATGCAAGTGATGGGTTTTGCACATGTAAATTCTGTCACTTGAGTGTGTAAGTACTTATGCTTTAAAAATGTGTGTGCGAGACTGTGTGTGCAAAGCTGCGTTCGTACAACTGGAGGCAGAATTGTGTGATCTCTTTGAAAAAAATTGGTCCTCCATGTTATGATTGGTGGCAAAGCTCCATCAACATCTCACACCAGTTGTGAATTCACCCCAATATGGGTGATTCAGGTAATGCACAGGTCAGTGTAGATGTTTTCCTCTAAGTTTTATGTCCAATTATTGAAAAGGGTGTGGGTATATATTTATTGCAACTTAGTGTGTCTCTAAGGGGGCCTTACGGTAATTTATCTACAGCTGTGGTCCTGAACCTCGGATCATGCTCCCCAGCCATGTAGGTCATCGGTAGTAGCCATGGTACGAAGTTCACAATCTCAACCCCATTCCTTGTCTCTGGTCTTCTGCTGGAGCAACTGCCTCAGCCAGTTACAACCTGGTCTTCCTGAGAAGTGCTCCCTAAGCCAATACATTTATTCTCTGTGGTGTCCCTGGAAATACTCAGAGAACATGTCTAAGGGATTCTGGGTGCACCTGAGGAGGACTGGTTACGAGCGCTGATGAATGTTACAATCTGCAAAAGGAGAAGATCTAGGGCAACTGCAGCTCTAATTTTTGATGAGGTGTTGCAAGGTCAGTCACAGACTGTTCTTCACACCACACCAGTTCTTGTTTAGAGAAGCATTTTGAGTTGCTGACATGTGAACAGAAAGGGGGTGTGGATGTGGGGTTTGACAGTCAGACTTTGTTTTATAGAGAGCCTACAGTGGAAATGACTTCTCCTCCTATTTGGAAGTGGCACTGCATAGCTAGAGGGGTTGATAACAGAACATAGTTTCTTTTACTTTTAGGTATCCAGTTCAAGTCTGTTTGGTGGTAGTTTTAGTCCTTGTTCCTAATGAACAGGTGCCACCAGGGCTAACTGACATAATTCTTGGTCATCTTAGCACAGACATCAAATTACTCTCCCACCATTGGATCGGGGCTGGGGTAACTTGCAGGGCAGCATGAGGAAGTTTGCATTGGTGCTACTTGTGCCATGCCTGTTTTACAGGACGAGATTCCTGAATTCCTCAGAGCCCTTTTCCCTATTAATGTATTCCATTATTACAACAGGGGGTCTGAATCACTGTGATCTCACGGCGCAGCCAGCAGAGCCATCTCCTGGGGATGTTCCCTGATATAGGGGGCTGCCTGGCTGGGATAGAGCCAAATAACAGCTCTACCTCAACTCCACAGTAGTCTCACCTGCAGGGAGTGTGTTAGAGGCATTCCCGAGGAAAGGAGACATGATCAAAGTATTGCTGCACTCTGGCTATTCCTGGCAGCCACAATGGCCCATGGTGGCCACAGGCAGCCAGGTGCATATTAGGGCAGCCCCCAGTGCCCAAACCTGTGTCTATACTGGCCTATGAAAGGGGAGATCCACCCCCTTGCACTGAGTTCATCTCTGGCACCAGGATGAATTGGGCTCCAAGTCAATCTGGCACCTTTCACTAAAAATGTTTAACTGTGATGAATAAGAGGAGGGCTGGGAGACAAGATACAAGACAATTTGGAAGAAATGAACATTTTCAAACAGCCTCTCTTTGAAGAGTAAAGGTTGGTGCCCAAGTGACTTTCCTAGCATTTCAAGAAAGGTTCAGAATATCACAGATGCCTGGCAAACCCAAGCCAAGAAAGTTTAGTCTACACAGAGGTGATGTGTGACACATTAAATGTTGCTAATGAGCATCAGGTGTTTTGCAGGGGAAAATGACTCCTTGTCTTATGTATAGTAATTATTTTAAAGATCTATTTAGCATTTAGATTGCTTACGAGGGAAAAAGCTTCCAGCAACTGCTTGCCTTGAAAAATGCTCTGGTAATAAATGGGTCTCCCTGAACATTGCTTTCATCTACCTAAACAGAAAACAGAGATGACACTTTAACTTGAGATAATTAGAAGGACATAGTTGGGTTGTCTTTGTCAATGGCATTATAACATACCGCCGCTACATTTAAAATAAACAAACAAAAAACCATGCAATAGTGTGTTTAAGCAAGCTAATAATTCCTGCATTAAACACTTTAAGTCATTTGAGAGGGGCTCTGAAAGAACCAACTTGAATGCTCGTGCTTTGTAATTTTATGTAAAGGGTAAACACTTCAGTATGGTTTTGCACACAGCTACAGCTGTCAAATTTTTAACATCCTTTTCAGCCATTAATATTTCTGGATTGATCCTCTCAGATTGCACAAGCCAGTACTCGGATGGGAGACCTCCAAGAGAAAGCCCAGGTGCTCCAAGAAGTGGTACTGGCTAGTCAGTAGGGGAAGCTCTTGTGTCCCAGCCTGGTGTTAGGGGTGCCGTGCTAGTCAAGGTGCCATCTTTCCAATGAGAGGGAAGACAAAGGTCTTGACCACTATATAAAAATGACTTGCATGCACTCCCTTGAACATTGCTTTGTTTCAGAGCCTCACAAAGTGATTCAGACCATTGAAATAAATGTATTTTTGATCTGTTGCCTCTTGTCTTACACTTTGTGAGCTCTTTGGGACAGAGACTCTCTTTTTGTTCTGTCTGCACAGCGCCTAGTACAATGGGGGTCCCAGCCACTACAGCAATACAAATAATAAATGTAAATCTGTCTCTACTGGTTGGTACCTCTGCTGTTAATTGCTGGTTCTAAGGCACTCAGACACCATAGGGAGGGTTGCATAAGCTGCTTCTCTACTTACTATTTGTACAATGCAGCCATATACTAGGTGCTGTTTCATTTCTCTGACAGATTCTGCAGGAACACAGTTATCTTTCAGTGTGGTCTCTGTGTGCACCTATATAGCTGTACAAAATCGCCAAGAACATTTACTAGCCCAGGAACAAGATTTACATACCTGCCCTTTTCCATGATAATCTATAATAATCAAAAGCAAGTGAGTAGAATTTTCCAAGGCTGTGTTAGGTGGGAGTTTGTATAGATGAGTGTGTGTACATACACACTACAGCTGGGTGAATAACTGATTTTTCTGTTAGCCTAGAGCTCAGGTGGAACCAAAACCGATTTTTTTTTTAATTTTTGGCTAATCAAAAAAGTCAGTAAGTTTTTGTTTCAGATCAAACCAAAATATTTTTTTCCACCGCAAAATGAAATGTTTTATTTTTGGCATTTTAAACCTTCTTGACAAAAGCAAAGGAAAAGCAGAGCTAGAATGACTAGCCAGAGAGGAGGAGATGGTGGTGACCCCCTTCTCCAGAGTAACCTGGTGGTTTGGGCACTTGGGTAGGCAGGGAGGAGACCTGGGTTCCAGTATCTGCTCCCGCATTGGAATTTGAGTCTCCACACCCCCGTTGAGAGGTCTAACCACTGCTCTATTTCCTTAAGGAGGCAGGGGAGGGAGGCACACTACCGTTACTGCCTCCTCTGTTTTCTGAAGGGCACCTTAATCCCCTTGTGAATTTAGCCTGAAAAATCAAAACATTTCCAAAGCTATTCACATTGACATTTCCCACCTTTTTTCATTTCAACCAAAACAATTCACAAAAAATTGACAAAAATTCAAGAACTGGTTCAGTCAACCCAAATTTGAATTTTTCAGCCAAAATATTTCACCCCAGCTCTAACACACACACCTACTTTGGCTTAGTAATATGGTTCCAACCCCTATTTAAAAAGATTCTTAGGTATGCCAGGCAGATAACCTTGATAGCTGTAGCTCACGAAAGCTCATGCTTAAATAAATTTGTTAGTCTTTAAGGTGCCACAAGTACTCCTGTTTTTTTTAACTGGGAGCAGTGTGTCTTGCATCTCAGAGGGCTATGATGCAGCTGCATGCTGGGATCTGCTCCAGGAACCATCTTAAAACTTCAGTGTCAGATGGAGAGGCAAAGCCAAGTAGCCAGCTCTCAAGCTGAGCAAGTCCAGCACTCTGTAGTCAAAAGTCCATCTGCTGGAATTTGGGACCTTTTCTCAAAGACTGCAGAGATGTTTCTGCTTTGAGGAAAACAGCCCACATCAGAGTTGTTGATACACAAATGATAAATATGCTTTCTGCATTCCTAAGAGGATCTACCATATTCAGTAGCATTGTAAGCCTGGATTGTAAGGTTAAAGCCACCATGGTGTGAACTTCCCACTCCAATAACAGCTGACACCTGGCTGATTTTGGCATGGAGTAGCATCTGCTTCTCAGAGTATTGCTTAGTTCTACCTGATTTTCAGTAGAGAGCTCTCACGCATTCCAAAGGCAGAGAAGGAAAACTGTGGGCTTGAAGATACGTGGGCACCAAGACTTATGCAGAAAGGGTCAAGAAGGCACCCTTCAGCGTGCCAGTACAGTAGCCATGCAGGATGCAAGCACTGGTTTTACGGTTCTCTAACTGTGGCCCTTTCAAAGTTTTAATGTTAGAACAGCTGAGAAACATGAATCTGTTTTACAGGTTTACTAATAAAGAGGAACAAGAGGTCCACAAGTTCAATCCTTCCTTTCTTCTGTGTCATGCCAATGTCTTATTACTCCTACCCAAGTCTGCCTACAGCCACATCCACCACAACATCTAGGAAAACCAAACTACAGCATTACTCCTGGCCAGCTGCAATTTTAAAATGGGGGGGAGGCACAAGGTGAGGGAGGTAATATCTTTGTTTGGATATTACTTCGCCCATCTTGTCTCTCTAATATCCTGGGACTAACATGGCTACAACACTATTTCATATTATAAAATGCACATTTCAACCTTATTCAAATCAGCAGTCAGGACCAGTTTAGGCCTGTGCTGCTTCCCACATTGGAGTGCTGGGCACTGATAAATAAATCTTTTTGCATCCCTGTATTTTTTCTCATTGTGTCTAACTTTCAGCTTTTAGCAGCATTATGACCAAAAATTGCTTCAAAGATTAGTTATGTTAATTGCATTCATTTCACAACTCCTTATTTGTAAAGGTTATTTTAAAAACAGAGGGTGAAAACCTGGCCCTATTGAAATCAATGGCAAAACTCCCACTGATGTAAACCGGGCCAGGTTTTCACCCAGAGTTATGGAGGAATTGGGTTAAGAGAGGGAACTTGGATTTTAAAAGAGCCAGAAACTCAATGCACACTTACAGAGCTTCTAAGAGAAGATTTATTAGAGAACCATAACAAAAATACTTCACCTTTCTACAGTATAGTGCCTTCCACCCAGGTACTTTACAAAAAATACTGAATTAAACCACAGCTGCTGTTGTAGGTCAATCATATCATATCCATTTTACAGATGGGACATTGGCACAGAGAGACTAAGTGACTTCCCTAAGGTCACATGGTGTCAGAACCAAGACAAGAACACACTCCTCCCAACTCCCAGTCCCCTGTTCTAGCCAAACGGAAAGAAAACAAGCTAACACTGAACTAACTTTGTTCTCATGGTAACCGCATGTGGGTTTTTGAAGTAAAGAATCTTAAGAATTAGAGATGAAAAAGATCTGTTAGAGCATCCAACCAGTCTGTTGCCCTGCAAAAGTTCGGTTGTTCCCCACGGTATAATTATTAGTGCTGTGGTCTTAGTCCACCGGAGACTAACTAATGACCACTGGGGGCAGACCTGCATTCTCCCCAGAGCCTCACCCAAAGCAGGAAGATAAATAGCCTTTGTCCCAGATGCCCACGTGAAGAGAATACAAAATCTGTCACTTTTCGTTGAAGTAAAGCTGTGTGTAAGCTTGCTTGTCTCTTTCCCCAACAGAAGTTGGTCCACTAAAAGATATTGCCTCCCCCACCTTGCCCTTCAATCATTTTCTAATGCCAGAGGTCAGCACTTTCTCCTGCAGCCTGGGTTTGAGACAACCACTGGTATTTGCCTTCTACAGCAAGCAGGCTTTATAGCAGGTGCTGGAAGCACTGTGGTCAGCACTATAGACACAGACAAGCTAAAGCCTGCAGGCCATGTAATTTTTCTGCAATAGCAGACAACAGGACAATCATTAGCCATGTGATTTACTGTGCTGCAAGTCCCCGAGGCTGCAACAGAAAAACCATTCATATTTTAAAGTTACCCCAGGAGCAGAAACACAATCAAAATCAAGGCCCTCCCTATATTGCGCAGAGTGCATATTGCTCTCTTAAAGGGCTATGTGCAGATCTCTGTATTATCCATAAATCGGTCCATTCAATGACTTACTCTTAGGGGTTTCCCCTGTAATCAAATGATGCCAACAAGCGACTACCCTCAAGAGTCAGTTTCTCTGTGGTCAGCATCCTCCTTCATCCATATCACCTGGGACTCTGGTACATGTTTTCTTTACTAGCCCACAAAGTGGGAGCCCACTAGACTAGATTGCTCACTTGCAACATTCTTTTAGCTAGGGCAATTTTTAAAAAAAACCCTTCAAAATAGGGGAAGCATAATTGAGGATTACAGTAAATGCTTGTAGTATGCAGCAGGGTGTCTAACTGCCTGTCGTGCACCTGGAGTCAAGACTAGATAGAAAAAACTTTATCTTGTATTTGAGCAATAATCTTGCAAAAGATCAAGCACTGTGATGCAAGTTATCTGGCCCTCTGTACTTCTTATGCAATTGTCCTATTTCCTTGGAACTTAAGAGGATTCCGGATTCCCCAATATTACACTGATAGATTTAAGCTCACATTTTAAGTCATTCATTGCAAGTACGGTTGGTTTATAAGATGACCAGTTTTGGTAACCCAGCTATTGAAGGAACAGATGATTGGGACAGAGAAGAGAGGAGCTGGACTAGGGAAAAGCTGTGCAAAGTCAGGAGAGACTCATGAGGCTGGAGAGACACCTGTCATAGCCTAAGACAGCACCGAAGACAAATGAATCAATGTGCCAGCTGCTGATCTGAAGGGTGAGAATATCAGGAGGTTGGAACAAAGGCTGTGAGAGTACAAGACAGCACTAAGAACAAGAGAAGTCATGGGCCAGCCAACAGTCGAAGTGAGGTGGAGGAAAGCCTTGGGCACTTAGAAGGAGGGTCCTCACTGAGATCCCACCGCCAAACTGAGGTTAGAAAAGTCTCGGGACCCTAATAAGAAGGGTGTGGGGACCTGAGGGAGCCCTAGGGGTTGGAGAAACCAGCCTCCAAGTGGTGGTGGGGAAAAGAGGCCTTGGGACCAGCAAGTGGAGAGAAAGCCCTAGGGACTGGAGGCAGCACAAAGGTGAGGGGGATGTGTGTGTATGTGTTTTTAGGTTGAAAAATTATGCTCTGGTCACTCATTTTTGTTAATTTTATGAGAGGATTCCTTTATGCCCAGGTCAGCTCATGTGCAAGTAGATACAGTCTGTATTTATACTGGCTTAGCTCAGTGTCAGATGGCAGTTAAGTGTTTTGCACTGGTTTCCATGGAAATGTTAACCATAGCAGCTGGTATCCATTGAAATTGTTATTAAACAGTCTCCCCCCCCTCCCCAGATGGATTATTATGTCGTCTTTCTCCTATGGTGACTGCACAGAGGGATATTGACGGAGTTGGGTTTATTCTGCCTTTTTGCATTATACAGTACCAAGCATATCCCAAGCAGAAATCACAGATGCCATTCAAAGAAGGGACAGTTCTGACTCAAAGATTTGCAGGTTACCAAGTGCTACTTTGAATGTTTCCCAGAGCGATTTCCAGTGTATGAAGGAGGTCGTCTCACTCTTAGTTTCTCAGCTGTTGTGGCCACACTGCTTACTTGCTGGTAAAATACAGATGCCTATGGATTAATTTGTCAGAAAAGTGACAATGAGCTTGATTCTCTCCTGTGCCCAGACTCCACTCAGTGTAGCAGTAGGGTGGAGGCTGCCAGGGACCCAGGTACAGCCCCTTGTTTCTCTGCCTGCCCAGCCCCAGCATGTTCTAACTTGGGTCACAGGTATAACATCCCTAAAGGACCTTACAGAAGTGGAGTAGAACAGAGCCCTGGTACAGGAGCAATACTCCATTGCCAGCAGTGCCTGTGCTACAGTGGTCTACGTGCCTAACCCTTCTCTACAAGGAGGAAGGAAACATCTTCCTTCATTCCTCATCTCAGACGCAGCCAGTCTGGCCCTTGGGAAAGCCAGGCCTGTTTCCTGGGATAGGGCCCGTTAAAACCCTGTAGGCTCAGTGAATGTTTGCTCAGCTTCCTAGGTTCTAAGGAGCTTGCAGAGCTCAGGCCACATGTGAAGGAGCTGGGTTGATATCCTGCAGCACAGCTAAAGCCTGGAGTTCCCACTGTATTTCAAAACACCTTCATTTGCTGTTCAACATACCCATATAATACCTGCCTGCCTGAGGAGGGACTGCTGGGTCTTCTCACCTCTGCTGAGTTCCAGGGACGCATGAAACCACTCCCTCTTTCAGGCAGTCACTTCCTGGAGTGGCCACCATTGGCACAGGGCCAGAGCCACCCAGGTGTAGCCACAGGCAGCCATGATTAAGCCCTGATTCTAAACCCAAAATTTCAAAAGGGAAGCTCTGGCTGAGCCATTCAGGGAAGCTGGTGGTGGGAAGAGGAATCCTGTACAATTACTTCTGTAAGAAACTGGGGAATCAAATTGCATGAAAAGGCCTGGGCAGCTAATGTATGTCTCTAAGCAGCTGCACAGGGGTAAGTGATGTCTCCCCTCCCCCAAACTAGGGGCAGAAGGATGGCCTGGTAAGGGGCAGGCTCATAGCCTTAGGTAGGAGGATCTGGGTGGCAAGGAGAGGCATCTAAGGAGGAGAGGCTCTGTGAAAATATTGTACATGGAAGGTTTTTGCTGATGTAGTATCTTAATGTTAACTGCTCTCCACAACTTCTTCTGCGCTGCAGGAAAGAAAGGATGCTCTCTCTCTTCCTAGCCTGTTAAAAGGGAGTTGCTATGCTATTCATGACTAGTTCTCTTTAGTTGCCAGGAGCACCCTATAAATTGCTACGTCAACTTCTGCAGTGTTTCTTTTGAAGTGCCCTGGGACTCCGGGAAAAGGATTCTGGGATGCATCTGCAGAGGAGCAGTTACAAGTGCCAGAATGTAGCTAAACAGCAAGGGGAGCAGAGAAGGAACCCCTGCTTTACGGAAAGCAAAGAAAATAAAGAGGCTGAATGCTTGTTTCAAAGTGGATTTTATTCCAGGCATTTAAATAGACAAGTTCTGGCACATGCTTTGGTTAAGAAAAGGAAAAACAAACCTGTGTTTCACATAAACTACATTTGGCAAAGAAAACTTTTTAACCAAGTGAAAGAAAATAAACCCTTTGAAATTGATTTCTGTACAGCTGTGGTTTCAGCTCCTGTTAAATAAACTCTAATCACCCTGCACATGAAATTACACTGGATGATCTGATTTAATAAGAGCTTTCTTAAGGACATTCTCTTCTATCAGCAGTGGCTCCAGGCACCACCACTCCAAGTGTGTGCCTGGGGCGGCAAGCCGCGGGGGCTGCCCTGCCGGTCCCTGCAAGGGCGGCAGTCAGGCAGCCTTCGGCGGCATGCCTGCGGGAGGTCCGCCGGTCCCGTGGATTTGGCAGCAATTCGGCAGCAGGTACACCAAAGCCGCGGGACCGGCAGACCTCCCGCAGGCATGCCACCGAATCCGTGGGACTGGGGACCTCCCACAGGCTGCCTGACTGCTGTGCTTGGGGCAGCAAAAAAGATAGCTGCCCTTGTCTTCTATTAATCTGAAAGCTCTTCCTCATAGTCTAGATGTCTGTCCAAAGTCAATAGGCAAAACAACAATCAGTCACTACTTGTTCTGATGATTTGTTTTTACAAAGTGAGGGCCAAACTGTGAGGTCTTTACTCAGTTTTTACCACCAAAGCTCCCATTGAAGTCAGTGGGAGCTTTGACTGAGATATGGCACTAATGCAATTGGACTAGCAGGAGCAGCACCCTGTGTGGAAAGGGTGCTGATCACATCCCTCATGTAAGAGCTATCAGGGAATACATTTATTACAGATTTAGAGAAGTCCTCAACTGCTTTGGGAAGATGGTTGGTTTGTTTGAAAGGGAAAGAACTAGCGCTCTGTGCTGGTTCCTTATCAAGGATCATGAAAATCAAAGAGGGGATCTGCAAACTATTGATTACTTCTAAAGTACGGTAAATCACTAAAGTTGTGTGAGGGAGTTGCGTTTTGGAATTCAGCCTACTGTTAGCATGCAGTGCTGCAGGTAGTCCTTGGCCTGACACCCAGAGCAGGCAATGAGGAAATTACCTGGGGTTGATTCTGCATGGAATATTTAAATGGTAAATGGAGCTCTTGAACCAGGACTGACCTTTAGTCAAACAGCAACCTTGGATGATTCAGAATGTACAGGCTCCATACATACATAAAAGAGAACTGGATAAATTCATGGAGGTTAAGTCCATTAATGGCTATTAGCCAGGATGGGTAAGGAATGGTGTCCCTAGCCTCTGTTTGTCAGAAGATGGAGATGGATGGCAGGAGAGAGATCACTTGATCATTGCCTGTTGGGTTCACTCCCTCTGGGGCACCTGGCATTGGCCACTGTCGGTAGACAGGCTTCTGGGCTGAATGGACCTTTGGTCTGACCCGGTACAGCCATTCTTATGTTCTTATACAGGGCTCAGTACCCAGAGCCAGTAGCAACATTTCTTCAGAGGGTCTCATCACAAAGAGGAACCCTATGCAATTGTTTTGTTTGAGGAGGTGAAGTTAGAGCTGGCTTTAGCCCCCAGTGGAGTTACCAGACAAATTCTTAAAAGGGAACTGCAAGGAAGACAGCGCTTCTCTCTCTTTCTCACACGTAAGGCTATGGACAGACTAACACTTATGTTGGCATCATTTATGTCACTCAGGGGTGTGAATAAGCTGCTTGCAAGGAATCTTAACCTGCAAGGTGGGAAAATAGGGAAGCTCAGGGGGTCTCCCTAGGAAATATTTTTGACAAAAAGCTGCAGTCTGGAAGAATTTGAACACACAGAGAAATTACCAGCCACTTCCTGCTCTTCTTCCTCTCAATCTTTCTTCATTTTAATTTTTCCAGCCAGGTAAGTTCGATTTCTCTGCCCTTCCTCCTGCTCCCCCCTGGCTGTTGTGGAAGTAGCGCCTCCTGCCTGTGATTGGGATGGGATGGGATGCGAAGGACTTTCATTTTCAGAGTGCCGGTCTGTTCCACATTCTATCGCTCGCTCTCTGTTTTCCCCTCTCATTTGCTACCATTTCCTCTCCTGTTCTTTCTGCCTCCTCTCCCCAGGGCCGTCCTTAGGCATACGCAGCTGCCCTGGGGAGCTCAGAGCAGTGTGGCCGGTCACTGGCGGCCCAGCCCACCGCTGCCCAGAGCGGAGTCCCTCCCTAGACCCTGCCTGCCTGTGCCACTCGGTCTCTGGTGGGGGCTGGGCTGGGGACAGGACAGGAGAAGCTCACTTCCATGTGAGCCAGCGGTAGGCGGGGACTTAAAGTGACAGTGCGCTCACTGTCTTTCTCACACGCACTCTCTCTCTCTCTCTCTCTGCCTCTCACGAGTCACAGTCCCCCAATACAGACTGTCTCACACACACACCCAGTCTCACACTCCCCAGCACACATTCTGTCACACAATCCCCCAACACACAGTCACACACACACACTGCCTCTCTCTCTGTCTCTCTCACACACACTGGCTCTCTCTCACTCACACACACACACTGTCACACACACACTCACACTTGTATTATTGTTGTTGTTGTGACTGCTTGGTACTTCCTGTCAAAATGCTGGTGGTGAGCCAGGAGTGGCGAGGGGCTGCAGAAGAGCCGTGGGCTCTGGCAAGATGCAACCCCCACGTGACAGCATGAAACCTGCCTTGAGCCACTGCTGCAGCGTCTGCTGCGTATGAAGCTCGGTGTGTCAGCAATGGGGGGCAGGGAAGGAGGTTTCTGGGGGTCTGCGAGTAGGGGTGGTGGCTGTGGCCCCTCAACACACTGGCATCAGCAGCACTAGCTGGGGACCACCTTCAGTGGAGTGTAGGGCCCCATAAATCCTAAGGACGGCCTTGCCTCTTCCTCTTTCTCCCTGTATTCGTTCTCTCATTCTCTGTCCCTAAGACCTTGCCCTTGCTCTTCTTCATCCTTCTGATGTGCACTTGCATGGTGCTGAAGCATCTCTGCAGGACACAGGAGGTAGCACCACACTTGGACTCTGCCCAGCACTCCCTCCTCCCATAGAGGTAATGCTGCACCAAATGGAACTTGCCCCATCTGGGAGTGGGGAATGGCCGCCTGAGTTTTCATTCACCACACGTCACTCACCAGATTCATCCAAGGACATTACCAAGATGGCTAGCTACACTGAAATGAAGTATCAGCCAGTGAATGTTAGCCTGAACCAGCAAGGACTTCCAGTTTTCAATATGCTGGAAAAACAAAACACAAGCTAATAAAGGATAAACACTTTGCACCTCTTGAGCACCTGTCATCTGAGAATCTTAAAGTACTTTATGAACACTAATGAATTAATTCACATGGCGCCCATATGAAATAGGTTCTGTATTTCTTCTCCATTTTTAAAATAGAGAAACTGAACTGTAGAGAGGTTAAGTGACTTGCTCAAAGTCACACACTTTGGCAGAGCCAGAAAAGAACCCAAAAGTTCAGACTTTATCTATGGATTCTGCCACCTGTCTGGACGACAAACTTCTTTTTTTAAACCAAAGAATAACAGCAAATGATGAATCCTCTTGTTTTCACATGAGCACTCTTATTCACATGCAGATACAGGTACAAAGAGCTACCATCCTCCAAATAGTGTGCAAATAAATCATTTGTAAATAGAGAATTAAAAAGAAGACACAGATATGGTCAAAGCAAATAGCTGTTTAGAATTTAAAGAAATACACTCATTGTTTTGCTATATTTGCCCGGTTCTAGTGGTGGTTGTGAGGATTACAAAATCCAACAGCAATACAAAGGGTTTAATAGGCTTGTTAATTAAAACAGTTTTGGTTTTTTCCAGATGTAAACCACCTCCTGCAACTCTGGGAACTCAAACTCCACGCACAACTGGGGGTTTCCCAGAAAACAAAGGGATACTAGTTAGAAACAGAAAGTGAAACTGGCTGTTCTATTTGTAAAAAGCAAACAGCATAAGAAAAATCTACTAGATTTTTAATGTTTCCCCTATTTTGATAACCTCGTATGTAGCACAGACAGATTGTTCTCTATGTACGGATTTGTATCCTGATGCTATTTCTTTAGGAGACATTTGGTCTCCTGGATGAAGAAGAAAAAGGCTCAGCTCTGCTAACTCCTTCACAACTTGGGATACACAAGTATTCCCAGTGCCAGGCCTTTCCGCACCATATTCAGTTAAGTAAAAGAAAAACTGGAGGCGTTTATGGGCACACTTTGTCTGTCTGGCAGTGAAGGGGTTAGGAATGGCAGATTCTGGTGATCAGAGCCCCTTTGTGCCAATAGCAGAGGGGTGAATTCTTGGATGAAAATGGAAAGGGTTGGGGTGTGAGTCACCAAACACTCGGAGTGTATGCATCCCCATTCAGAAGTGAGAGAGAGCACAAGGAAGTGCCCTAGTGTGAGCACTAATGGAATGGGGAGTAAGTTCAGAAAAGGGAAGGTGGGTGGGTGAGTACTAACTCTTTGGAGAAAAAGTTGGTTTTCTCGGCTGGGATGAGCTAATGAAAGAAGAGCAGAAAAATCCTCAAACCTTTTAGCTGCCTGTCTTTGAGAGAGGGTGAAGGTTAGTAAAGGGAGAGCTATTACCCCAGGCTGTATTCACATGGGCAGCACATGCACGCACATGTTGCGATTTCACTGTGCTCCTTTGGCATAACCTACAGTTAGAACACAGTAATTACCCAGGGGGTTGAGCTCTCTCTGTGTTAGTGCATCCCAGCCGAGGAAAGGCAGATGGAAGCGATACGGGTTCCTCCAACTTCTCCCTCCCAACATTGCTTGGCCTGTCATCACAGAATACACCAACACACATAGGCGGCAGGTTTGTATAATTTTTGGTGGGGCCCAAAATGGCGGTGCCCCCCTGCTCCCGCCCTGTAAGCTGATATAAAATGAAGCTACAACGCGTCAGTGCCACAAGATTACAAGGGTCAATTAAAAGTGGAAAGTCAGAAGCAGCACTTGCCTACTTCAATATACAGTATTACATTTTGTTGCACCTGTTGTGATGAAGTGGGAATGTTCTTAATATTTTCTCTGAATACTGTGTGGGTGCCTCAGTTTCCCCTGCAAGATGCCAACTGAAGGTGTTGGGGACAAAGAGATCAGGTGGCCTCCTTGTCTGGAAGAGACACAGAGGCCAGAGGAGGGAGTGTCAGTTTGGAGCTGGCTGGGGAAATGGGGAGAGACCCAGAACTTGGTTCTGGGCTCCCCACCCCCCAAGATGGACCTGACAGAAGGGTTCTGTTTTCTGTACCAACAAGCTCTGTTTAAACAGTGTTCCCGTCATCTAATAAACCTTCTGTTTTACTGTCTGGCTGAGAGTCACATCCGACTGCGGAGTTGGGGTGCAGGGACCTCTGGTTGCCCCAGGACCCGCCTGGGCAGACTCGCTGTGGAAAGTGCATGATGTGGAAAGGCAAGCTGAATGCTCTGAGGTCAGACCCAGGAAGGTGTAAGCTTCTTGCCCTGGAGACAGTATGCTCCGAGAGAGGAGGCTCCCCCGGAGTCCTGACTGGCTTTGTATGGAGTTGTTCCAAAGCATCACAGCATCCCCTTCCACACCATGCACTTCCCAGAAGTCCGCACAGGCACTGACACTGCCTCCTCCGGCCTTTGTCTCTTTTCCAGGCATTAGGAGGCCACCCGATCTCTCTGTTCTCCAACACCTTCAGTTGGCACCTTGCAGGAGAGTGGCCCAGGCCATCAGTTACCAGGAGACAGGGTTTCAGACATTCTCTGTGCAGACAGCATCACACTGTCCCTCTAGGGCTCTACAACAATCACACCCCCTTATCCCACCATCTAGATCCTTGAGAAATGCAGAGAGGAAACTGAGGCACACACACAGTATTCAGAGAAAACATTAAGAACATTCCCACTTTGTAACACCTGTATACGACTAGTCATATACTTTAAAGGGGTGTAAAATAGTCAAGTATCATGCTAAACAAAATGATACTCCAAACTGACCACCAAATTTAAGTTGCATGTTTTTCACCTCAGGTGAGGGTTTTGGGGTGGGGCTGGGGATGAAGGGTTCACAGTGCAGGAGCGTGCTCGGTGCTGGGGGTGCAGGCTTTGGGGTGGGGCAGGGCTGAGGATGAGGAACTTGGGGTGCAGACAGGCTGCCCCAGGACTAGGGCCAGAGAGGACTCCCCATCACCACCACTGGCAGCATCAAGCTCCAGGGGAGGGACCCCTCCTCTCCCCCTCTGCCCCCCAGAGCACACTCACTCTGCACCACAGTCACTGCACATGCTCCTAGGGCCCCTCTCAGGTCCAGAAACCTCACTCACCTCCCCTATGATGGGTACTGGGTGGTGGGGGGGGGTTGCCATCACAGGTGGCCTTCCATGTTGCTGCCCCTCACCATAACTTCACTGTGGATGGGGCTGCCCCTTGCCCAGCATGGGGCAGAAGTGGGGTTTGCAGGGTGGTGGCTATGGGGCGGGGGAGCAGGGTGTCATAAAATTCACCCAAGCCCCAGCTGCTCAGGTCTAGGAAGCCTCCCTCTCCCATCCCTCCTGTGGCAGGTGGGTTGGTGGGTGCTGGGGGAGGGGGCATTGCCATCACATGTGGCTTCCTGCCTCCCCTGTGCAGCCTGCTGCCCCTCACCATAGCTTCACTGGGGGACGGTGGGAGGGGATGGCATGGGGCTGCCCCTTCCCCAGCGCTGGGCAGGAGTGGGGGCTGGGGCTGGGGCAGGGGGGGAATCATAGGGTCAAACACTCACGGAAGCCCCAGCAGCTGCTAAGGTGAGTGATGTCCGTCTCCTGGCCGGAAGTCCCCTTCGTGTCTCCTCCAGGTAGGGGCAGGGGAGGGGAGGGCTGCCAAGCACAGCCCTCTGATTCCCGCCGCAGCTGAGATTTAAAGGGCTCTGGGCTCTCCGCCGCTGCGGGCAGCCCAGAGCCTTTTATTTCCCGTCCGCAGCTGGGATTTAAAGGGCGCTGGGCTCCCCGCCGCTGCGGGCAACCCAGAGCCCTCTGACTCCCGGCCGCGGTTGAGATTTAAAGGGCGCTGGGCTCCCCGCGGTTGCAGGCAACCCAGAGCCCTCTGATTCCCGGCTGCGGCTGGGATTTAAAGGGCGCTGGGCTCCCCGCCGCTGCGGGCAACCCAGAGCCTTTTAATTCCCGGCCGCGGTTGAGATTTAAAGGGCGCTGGGCTCCCCGCCGCTGCGGGCAACCCAGAGCCTTTTAATTCCCGGCCGCGGCTGGGATTTAAAGGGGCGAAACCTAGCTCCAAATATTGGTGGAGCAGAGCCCCTGACTGTGAATATTCCTGGGGCTTTAGCCCCAGGAGCCCATATAAGTTGGCGCCCATGCCAACACACACAGTCAGTGCAGTGCCATGGAATGCCTTTAGGGTGGGGCTTAACAGACATTTCCTAGCAGTTGTAGCATCAGATCTATCAGTCTCAGAGTAACCTCCAGCAACCTCCTATATCCCAGAGTTTAGCCAGTCATTTTCTGAATGTCAGGTCAACTCATAGCAGAATAACACTGAGGGGAGGAAGGACATACACAGGCTAGAGCCTGGCTATTTCATCAGTTCCCTGGGTGTAGGGTACAAGAGCAGGGGCTGTAATACAGATACTGGCATTTCATAATAAGCTTGCATCCTGTCCTAGGACTCAGTCATATGAAGCACACCAATCTGACTGGTTAACGAGAGCTGGGTTTGGATTACCACCTACTGCAATGGTATTGGCCTCTCTAAGATCTCACCACAGAAGCCTTTCTGACCCTCATGGCTATTTGCCATAGGAAATGGGAAGCTGTACAAAGAATCTCTGGAAGGAATGACTTTGACATGATCCAGTGGAACACTGCACAATTACAAAGCTTCCCCCATTGCCCCCATATCCATTTCCCCTCCTCTGTCCATTCCCCATCCATTTTACAAATTATGTGTACAATGGCAGTGCCTGCAGACCAACCACGAATGATGCCCTCATGTGCTAGGCCCTGTCCCAACACAGTTCCTGCCCCTAAGATCCACTGCCCATCTCCCAACCCAGGCATTAGTCATGTTGCATTTCCCACAAAGCAACCTCATTGCAGCAGTTCGAGACAACACACAAAAATAACACAAGATGTTACAGAGGAAAGCCAGTGCAGCCCAGGAGCCACCAAGAGGTTGTAGAAGCGTTGTCAAGAGCACTGGTTACATGGAATTCACAGGACTGAAGATCATAAATTTCAATGCAAAGAAAGGAGAGAACTGTTAGTCAGTACTCGTCGCTCTGAGCTCTATTTGGCTGTTGGGCTGTGCCCTCTCCAACCTCTGATTGCTGTCGTATGAGGATGTCAGTTACAGCGGAGAAGAAACAGATGGATCAATTTCCGTGCCACTTCTTATCCCCCCTCCCCTGACTTCTTTCTTAAAAGTTCAAAAGCAGTGAATGTTCAGCTGAAATGGTGACTTGCTGATGATCACAATCGAAACATTAGGGTTAGAAATAATAAACCTTTACTCCCCACCCTAACCCCTTCCATTCCCAAAGTCCCATGCAAAAAGAAACAGAGAGGTTTCCAGGCTACCATCATGTGGCTTGTAGCAGCTCCCACTGTTGGCCGGGTATATCCGATTGGCATGGGTTGGTCATCACCCTGCTGGACTGGTTTTCCAGGCAGAGGCCGCTGACAAAATGCTGAATGAAACTGCCTTTCATCTTCCATTTCTGGGAGAAGGAGTGGGAAGAAGGGAGGAGAGAGAAGAAACAATGTAGTGAGATGAAAGGCTCCACGTACTTCCACCATGGAGGGAGCCCCTCCCAGCTTGAAACAGGAGGCAAGGTTTGGAACAGGTGAAACCCAATTGTCAGGGGGACATAGTGGAAATTCAGGAAATTGGAATTCTGGTTTGGGGTGACATTTCCAAAATCTGGGATCCTCTGTATTTTCCATATTAATCAGGGTTTGGCTGATAGGAGTTCCCCTGGACTTATAGGGCCAGGTTTTTATAGGTATTTAGGAGCCTAACGATGCACATAGGCACTTAGTGGGATTTTCAAGAAAATCTAAGCAGGTTATGTGTGTAACTTCCTTATCTGCATCTTTAGGCACCTGCTGGCCCACAGAGAATCCCTCTGCCTCAGGGTGCAGACCAAATCCTGCTCACGCTTAGCTTAGTGTAAACCTGGGCTGCTCTGAGATTACAATGGTGTAACACAGCAGAATCTGGCACAAATAATAATTACAATGGCATAAAACATACTATATACAACCAACTATGATATTAGAAAGCCAAAGTGGCATTAAAAGGGGGCTGGATGCAACCTGGCCCTACATCTGAATACTTTGTTTTGCAGAGGAGTGTTCTATCACTGTTTAGTGCCATGGGGAAGGACAGGCCCAGGCAGAGGGAGCGAGGGCAGGAATTCCACACCCTCAGAACCACCTCTGCAAACGGCCCTTCACCTGCTGAGCCAAGGCGGGATGGGGAAAGCTGAAAGGTGAATGGAGTTCGAACAATGCACAATGCCATCAAGCAGCAGCTCAAGGAGGAAGTCTCAGATATAGCCAAGTCCCTTCTCCATTAAGGGCTTTAAAAGCCAATGGAGCTGCCTTAAAATCAAACTGCCAGTTGAAAGTAAGAGCCTTTCTTTCCTCTGTCTAATGTCTGCAGACAATTCACAAATCTAGCTCTCCAGTCCTAGTCAGGCCCATCCATCCCATCCCATCCCACCCCACATCTCCTCTGGAGTATTTTGTCAGCTTGAATTTAACATGGGAGAAGCCAGATTCCTTATCTTCTCTCCCAAACTCTGTCCACTTCCACAGCCTCTGTCACTGTTGCAACACCACCACCCTCCGACTCCAGCCTATGACCTGGGGTATTTTTGGCTGCTCCCTTTCACTTGCCCCATGCATCTAGGTTAAGTCCAAATCATGTTGCTTCCTCCTCCTTGGTACTGCTAAGACCCCTCTGTGACGGGTTGCATCACAGGAACCCCCTTGGGAGCTGCCAACCAATGTGCCAAGACTACTTCTATCCCTGTTTTCCCTGCCAGCTCAGGACTCCAGCACCCTGTCTTGCCAAGCCAGACACTCTTGTCTACTTCAACAAAGACCCAGAGTCTGAATTACCTGCCCCAAAGCTGCAGGTTTACCTGAAAACAGCTCACAGAAGCATGCTTGTCTTTAGCACCCAGATGCCCAACTCCCAATGGGGTCTAAACCCAAATAAATCTGTTTTACCCTGTATAGAGCTTATACAGGGCAAACTCATAAATTGTTCGCCCCCTATAACACTGATAGAGAGAGATGCACAGCTGTTTGCTCCCCCAGGTATTAATACATACTCTGAGTTAACTAATAAGCAAAAAGTGATTTTATTGAATACAGAAAGTAGGATTTAAGTGGTTCCAGGAAGTAACAGACAGAACAAAGTAACTTACTAAGCAAAATAAAATAAAATGCGCAAATCTATGTCTAATCAAACTAGATACAGATAGGATCCTCACCAGTTCCAGAATGCTCCCTTTTACAGGCTAATCTCCTTTTAGCCTGGGTCTAGCAATTGCACACACACCCTGTAGTTACTGTCCTTTGTTCCAGTTTCCTTTAAGTATCCTGGGTGCGGGGGTGGAGAGGCTCCTTCTTTAGCCAGCTCTAGACAACATGGAGGGGTCTCCCAGGGATTTAAATAGACTCTCTCTTGTGGGTGGAGACAACCCTCCTCACCCTGTGTAGAATACAGTCACCAAATGGAGATTTGGAATCACATGGGCAAGTCACCTGGCCAGGCATGACTCAGGACTTGCAGGGAGCAGCCACTACCCACATGCTACCTTGAATGTCCTCAGGTAGACTTCTTATGTGGATTGGAGTTTTCCAAGCTCTTTTGTCTATTAAATGCTTCCTGATTGAGCACATTCCTCTCCCAAGGAGTGACCAAATGTTTTAACTAAGGCTACTTAGAAATCAAGCAATTATACAGCCGCTGTTCATAACTTTGAGCACACAAATGGTGCCTACATACAACTAGGATGAACATTACCTTTACATAGATATGTTACATGGCATATGCAGCAAAACCCTATTCCAGTTATATCATACATACATTTATGAGCACCCCCACCCCATAAAGCCTTATGGAGTACACTGTCACACCCTCATTTTCTTTCCATCCACACAGCTAAATCTCTGGTCCAGGCCTTCATTATATCTCATCTTAGTTACAGCAACATCTCTGTCTCTGCCCTCCCCAAAGCTTACTTTGCCTTTCTCCACTCCATATAAAATGCCACAGCAAGTCATCATCTCCTTGCCCATTGATTTGATCATGTCACTGCCCTCTTTAAAGCCCCTCACTGGCTCCTCACCCACTAGCACATCAAATTCAAACTTTTTATCACCACCTAGAAAGCTCTTTATAACTCTGCCTCTCCCTACTTATCCAAGCTGATCTCACTTCAAGCTGCCCAACACTCCTCCACTCTGCCAACATTTCCACCCTGACTGCCATAGGTGATGACGTCCCCTTTGCCATGGGTGCTTGACCCCCATCCCTGCCCCCTCTCCACCCCTTCCATGAGGCCCCGCTCCTTCCCTGCCCCCATTCCAACCTCTTCCCTAAAGTCCCCAGCTCAACTCTGCCCCTCCCTGCCCCTATTACAACTCCTTCTCCAGATCCCCACCCTGGCCCTGAATGCACCATGTTCCCATTCCTCCCTCCCTCCCCGAGCACGTTAATGCCGCCAAACAGTTGTTTGGCAGCAGCCGGGCAGGAAGTGCTGGGAGGTAGGTGGAGGATCGGGAGAAGGTGGGGTGGGGGGTGAGGGGAGCTTGGCAGCAGAGCACCCACTAATTTTTCCCCATGGTGCTCCAGCCCCAGAGCACCCACGGAGTCGGCACCTCTGCAGACTGCCTCGTTGTCAGCCTCTCAATAAATACCTCTAAGTCTGCTGCCATGCTGCCTGCTACGCATGGAGCAACGTCCCTGGGCTCCTCCGCAAGGCCTCCACCCACAAAGAATTCTCTTAGTGGCCCACTGTGGTTGTGATGCTTACAGTGAAAGGACAAAGTCTGTGTTGTTTCCCCTTAGCCCCAGTCTCTCATTACTTGCCTCTTTGCTTAAACGGTGAGTTCTTCAGGACAGGGGCTGCACCTTCCTGTCTGGCTGGAAAGTGCCTAACATGTAGTGGTCGCTACCATAAATAAATAATAGTAATAACATGGGTTTGAGATCTCCACCAGGATTCTCTGCCATTCATTTACTCAGAGATGGCTGATTTCAGCAGCTACACTGGATGGAGCACTCCAGACTGTAGGGATTTTCCTGTCTCCCTCTTCTCAGTCAAGCAGATGGCCCAGTTAGGACACAAGGTTTGAGTGCTCAGTAAGCTGACAGCCTGGGGATATGAAGAGGATGTTTGGCCTGACTGCCTGATTGATGTGAGAAAAGGGGGACAGCCCATCAGGCTGGCTTGAAAGGTCTGGAGCAATTGCAGACATGCCATATGCAGGGAATAAATATCCCTAGAGGAACTGTCAGACTTGCCTCCCCTTTTAGATTAATGTTAGAACTCTATATGCCTTGTCATTCATGGGTAACTGACCCAGTGAACAGTTTAGGTTGCCACATATTGCAGGTATTTGACTCCCAGCCACATTCAGTGAAAATCCAATGGTTAAAGTTTATATCAACTCGCTAACACAGCACTTCATTACGGCACTATTTATAATTCCTGCTGCAGCAGTGTCCGGGTGCTCCTCATTGTCCTCTTGATTATCTATACGCTGGTTATTATTCTCGCATGACAGAGCAATTGTGCAATGTAGGGTCTTCTCCGCTCAGTCCACTTAGTCCTGAAATGGCCTGGAGGTGATTTTACAAATATTAACCCTCAGCTTGCCACTGTTATCAGCTCTGACTAAGGGGGCTCCTGCTGGGGGACTGATCAGGGAGGGTGCTAGGAGGAGGGCCAGAAATATGGTGGGGGTGGAATTATAACCTTTCCTGAAGCGCAAGATGGAGCTTACAGTGCCATCAACACCTGCTGCCTCCTAGAACCCAAAATCCAGGTTCCAGGTTAGACTGGCTATCACCTGGCAGAGGCCCACTGAGTGGGAGGAAGGGGAGGAAGTAAACCGCAGAGCAGCAGACACCGTCATGAAGGACTGGGAGAAGGGCACACCCGCTCCTGGGAATCCCCAAGAGCACATACTGTGTCTTCCCTCATTTCGGTAATACTTCTGCATGTGAAGGCCTTCTCTCCACCTTGCATCTGCCCTGTGGATGCCTTTCCTCAGGGCCGGCTCTAGACCCCAGCACGCCAAGCGCGTGCTTGGGGCGGCGTCCCGCGGGAGGGCGGCAGGTAGCTCCGGTGGACCTCCCACAGGCATGCCTGCGGAGGGTCTGCTGGTCCTGCGGCTCCGGTGGAGCATCCGCAGGCACGCCTGCGGGAGGTCCACCAGAGCCGTGGGACCGGCGACCGCCAGAGCGCCCCCCGCAGCGTGCCGCCGTGCTTGGGGCAGCAAAATTGCTAGAGCCGCCTCTGCTCCTGAATACTGAGGGGAGGAGGAGGGCATAACAACTCCAGGCCTGGATGGGGGAAAATTAATGAGATCAAAACCACTGCTTTCACCTAAGGAGAAGAACCAACAACTTCAGCTTGTACGGTCAACACACAAACTGCTACCTGCATAAAATTCCTACAGCCAAATCCCAAGCTTGTACTTCCTCCCCCACAACCCACCTACCACTTTCTACTGCACTGTGAGATTCAGGATGACTCTGAAACAGCTGCTGGGCTTTCAGGTTGTGCAATTAACTGAGAAGTTCATTTGTTTGGTGTAGTTCATTAGCAGGAGGAAATGTGTGGTGCTGAACACTCCCTGCTTGTCCTCCTGCTGCTGCTGTTGCTGCAGGCCATTCCTGGAGACTGAGCGGCTGGCACCTGCTCAGTGCACAGAGGCTCACAGATCAGTGGGTCTCTAATCTGGAGAAATCACATGACACAGAATCTCCCATTGGGGCCAGGTTTCTCCTGGGGAGAAAAGGAAGGGAAATGTCCCTTGCTAATTGCCATGGTCACAGATTTCTAATATTCAAGGCCTGTTAAACTGCAGCCTTCTCCTTCACAGCAGCGATTCCTAATACAGACCGCCCCCCGTGGCATGCCGCCCCAAGCACACGCTTGGCGCGCTGGGGTCTGGAGCCAGCCCTGTTCAGGAGGAAGCAGGAAAGTGGCTAGAGGCTCACTAGGCTTCACTCCAGGGCCCACAAGAGTTACAAGAACAATCACAGGCTGTGGAGCTAGAGTGGGCTGCCCAGTGGCCTGATTGCTTTTTGGCTGAGCCAAACCTGAATGGCACTGCCACCCCCTGCAACAGGTCACAATGCCACTCACTCAAATTTGGCTCGGCCTCCCCTCCCTCTGATGGAGGGGTAGCTGGGCCAAACCTGAGTGGTGCAATGCCACTCTTTCAGATGTGGAGGGTGTATTTTTAGGGGCTCATGGACCTCAGGGGTTAGGCTGCTGGTAGGGAAAGAGGGAGTCTGAGAGGGGAAGAAGAGGGCCACGCACAGAGACAAATCTATGCCCCTGGCACACTTTAAATGGTGCTTCACAGACCCTGAGAATAACCTTGAGTTGGGGCAGCACAGCTGGGCGTGATATCTCAGATAGACAGATGAGTAAAGGTACAGGGAAAGGGTGGAAACTGAGTGTTTGGGGGGAATCACAAAAACCTTCACAGGAAACTACCTGCAGTCATGCAGCCTCAGGCTGTGATCTTCCCAACTCTCAGCCACCATGCACCATTGGCCTCGCTAGCACTTGGATGGGAGCCTGTGAGGAACACCTAGGTATTGTGGGAAGTGATACTGATGATTCAGTAGAAGGCACACTTCCCTATGCTGGGTTAAAATGCAGTGAAACAAACCACTGGCTGGATACTTTGTGCCAGCTCAAGATTTTAGGTTACCAGTTCTGAAATGACTCCTTGGGCTTGCCAAGTGTTCACAAGTTTTGGCCTGAATCTCTCTGTACCTCTGCCTCTCTTTCCCGTCAAAAGGAGATAATACAGATTACCCACTGGAACTGGTTGGATAACAAGTAATGATTTTCACAAAAATTTTGTCTCTTTTTCCCATCAAAAAGTCATCAAAATTTTGAAACTGTCCAACTAGCCCTACTGTGCACTAAAGTGCTTTGCAATATATGAATGAAAGTGCTGTAAGTGCCAAATATCATTACTTTTTGCAGCGTTGTTGTAGCTAAGTAGGTCCCCCCAGGATATTAGAGACACAAGGTGGGTGAGGTAATATCTTTTATTAGACCCACTTCTGTTGTTCAGAGAGACAAGCTTTTGAGCCACACAGAGTTCAGAAGCTTGCCTCTTTCACCAACAGAAGTGGGTCTAATAAAAGATATTACCTCACCCACCTTGTCTCGCAAATATTATTACTATAATCTTGAAGGAAAAGCCATTCAGTCCTTCCACTCTGATAGTGTAAAATATAGCCCAAGGTATAAGAGTACTGTAATATTTCAGTGTGAGCACAAGTTGGTTTTTAACTTCTATCAGTCCAAATAATTTTACAGGCAATCATGGGTCTTAGCGGGTCTAGAATTTTTGCAAGTGATTAAAAATAGCTCAGTAAACCTAGGAAGCTACTGGCAGCAGCCAAGAAGTAAGAGTAGAAGAGCAAGGTGTTGTATATTAGGGGTATGTTTACACTAGGACGGCAGCACAGGTGTTGACCTAGTAGTGTCTACACTGGAGCTTAGGTCAGCTTGACTTCAGCTCTTCGGGGACTGAATTGTTCACATCCCTGAGTGACATAGCTAGGTTAACTTAAGGTGTAGATCAGACATAGGACTGAGGTACACTGGGTGAAGCTGATAATTGGAACTGCAGGGTGTTATGAGCCACAGGTCTCAAACCTGGGCCTGTAAGGTTCATGGAAGCAGCCATGCTCCAACCATCCACCTGGCAGCAGCTTACCTGAGACCCAGGAAGCCCAGTCCCTACTTAAGCCAGCAGCAAGACCAGGAAGCTGTCTGAACAACTGGGCTCCCCTCTGCTCTGTGAGTCTTGTACTAGTCACTCCTGTTACCTACCCCTGCTCCTGTTCCCCTGGCTTGGATTTCCTGGCATCTGACTTGTGGCTCCTGACCTCCAGTTTGTCTCCTGCTTCTGACCTCCCAGTGTCCTGACTTGGCTGACTCTAAACTCCTATCTTATGACTGAGCTCTGGCTCTGACTACTAGGCATGGCTGCCCGCGCCCCGGCTCTGACACAGAGGGTACTGCAGGTCATGATTGAGGTGCATTTGCAGAGCTGCGGGGAGCCTAGGACTGGAATCACAGGAGATGTTTCACAGAAGATTGTGTGTAAACAGAGGTGTTTGATAGGAAAGCTTGTATGGCAGTTGGTGCACTAGGCCAGAATCTAACAAGTGCGGTCACTCTCCCTGTGAGCGCTGAAATTCACAAAACTGAAACAAAGAGGAAATCAGAGCTGAGAAAATCTCATTTCTCCTGAAAATTGCTTTCAAGCTGTGGTATACTGAAAGGAACATTTTACCTGGCTATTACTGTCAAGATACTGACTCAAGCACTTACAAAACTGTAAAGTTTTCTCTGAGTTTTGATTGTCTGCACATAGTTCCATTTGTCTGTATCTCAGATAATATGCATCACTGAGCAGCAAGCTGGAAAAAAGGCAGGCAGCTATGACTTCAGATTTGGTCGTCCCACAAAAAACCCGACTGTCCTAATCTTCAGGCTGGGGTCTCATTCTCTCAGGTAAATTACAATGAAATACTTCTGTCTAATGGGATTTCTCTGCATTGACTTTGTTCTGTCTTGGAATATTATGCCAGGATTTCTCAATTCTATTCTCTTGTTTTTAGTGTCTGACTCTCACTTGGTCTTATATTTGTCCTCACTTTATTACAAATTAAAATGCCACACCCACCACCAGTCTGAGAGACTATGCAATAATTTATCTGACATTCAAGTAGAAATGCTAACATCTAAATATTATTATGGATAATGTCCATCTGGTTTGAAATCTAATTCTGATCATACAGAATAGCACTTGGCTAGCTCTCCACTAGTGCTGCCAGCTACCAGCTGTTCCTGTTGAGTGATCATGGTTTTGCCAAATATATTTTGTTCCTGGTCCCCTTTAGCCCATTACAGAATAGCGTGATGGGGCTGGAATGCTTCTAGACTTGGGTCATTCTCTGATCTCTCCATCAAGTGCTTTTCTGCATATATGTACATGGACTTATTCTGACTCAGTACTTTGTTACAAAGATTACTTTGATGTGGCTCACAAATTAAACTGCTGCTTGCCTTTCTGGCAAAAACAACAGTATTTGAATGACCTGACTGGCCTACAGCTTGCAAGTCTTTATTCTCTTTCTGAACATCAAATCAAACTGTCTTTCAGTAACAGAGCAAGGCTCCCAGTGTTGTGACACAGTCTACTCTGGCTTGGCTACTGAACGAAACAGTTGCTCACCTTTCTGTTCTGCCTTTCTGCAGCTGCCAGAGTACTTGGCACTGCCAAAGCTCCATCTGCACCTTGACCACAGGCTCCTCAGTGCACACTCTCTGTCCCAAACTTCAGGTTCCCCTCCCCCATTCAAAACAAGCTTCTGCCACCTCTGCCTGCTTCTCTAGCCCAGCAGGGCCAGCGTCCTGTGTGTGCCAGAGAGGCATGCGGGCTCCTCTAGCCAGAAGTGAAAAATCAATGCACACTAACACATGTGGATTTATTGCACCATTGGAGTGATTTACAGAGCATTGATGTGACAGTTTTATAGTGGTCTCATTACAAAGATGCGCACACTAAAAATTTGGAGCCAGCCTACTAAGGATGTGAGTCATTGTTTTCCATTACCTTATGTGGATGAGCTGGACTCAAATCAAGGACTTGACCTAGCAGATGATTTTGCTGACAGTCTGTCAACAAGGATTTTTGTTTAAATGCTTCAAATAATTAGAGATGGGGGTGAACCAAAGCTCAAGTTCCAAACACTCCTGAACTTTGTGGGGATGGGATGGGATACATGGGCCTGAATCCAACCCTGGATCTGGATTTTGAATCTGGGCCCATCTCTATATAATGGGCTAATGGTAAACCCTAGATCCAAACAGCTCTGAACGTTTGGGATTCAAATTCCAAATCAGGATTCTTGCAGCTGGCGCTCTCTCTACTAGCAGTGTTCAAGCTGGCTGCATGTCCTGGACTGACAAAGGGTATTGTGTAACCACACCCATACGTCTGGCAACCACTGCTATTAATATTGATGTTGATCTTTAACTAGAAGGGGTCCTCCCTTCCCCACACCCTCTCTCCCCTTCCCCCTGCTCCCTCTTTTCCTAGCATTGCATTTGAGACAATGCCTCAACTTCATTTTGGGGAGTGAGACTTTCTCTGCCAGCTCCCAGATCAAGTGTAAACTGAAGCTGGCAGCTACCAGGTGATTCCTGTGTCAGTGCAAGTCTGGGCTAACAAGGAGAGTGTTTGGGAACAGAGATACGGCAGAGTGGGCTTCTCTCCACACCTTTCTAACCCGGTTTCCAGTTGTCAGCTACCTGATAACTTTTCAGTACTGTAAGCACTAAAGAGCAGAATGAGATGGGAAAGATGCACTGAGCAAAGTCACCCTACTGCACTCCCATGTCCTCTAACATAGTCAAGGCTGGGGGCTGTGTTGAAAGGTATGCACTGTATTGGCACCACTAGGTTCAAATATAGTTCCCAGAAGGCTGGAGAATATCCTGTTGCCCAGAAGTCCAGGACAAGAAGGGTGCAACCTGGGCATCAAGTGTCCTGCCAGTCAAACAAGGAGGAGAGCTGGGGGTGGGCTGTATGGCCCCAGGCTCAGCAGTGGCACTCTGACCCCCTGTAAGGGGGGAGAGCCAAGAGGGCAGAGTAGAGGAAAGAGAATTGTGAGAGGGGAAGGAGAAGGAGCAAAGCAAGAGAACTCCATTGCCCTCTAGAGTTGACGGGGGTGGTCCTAGACAACACAGATAATGTCTTGGAAGAAGATGGTAGGAACAGGGAGATGTTCACCACTGAAGGTGTCTGAGGGTGAGCCTCAAGGAACATGTTCTCTGTTAGTGCCCTCAGCAGAGGGCTGTGGTCAATGGAGAGGAAGAGATTTGGACTTTTCAGGATCTGGACTTCGCAACTGCAGACGAGTGGTTCAAAGGCAGCTGAAGGGGTTGGGGAGGGTGGCAGGGCAGGCACTCATCTTGGCCTTGGAGACGCGTGTCACAGGAAGCAGGTGATTAGGGTGACTGTGGCAGCACAGTGTCCCTGCTCCCTCATCCCAGACACCCAGGACACCCGACATCCTGCTCCTTGCCCCAGCTTTAACCCTGGTGAGGAAACAGCCTGTCCCCTTTCTCCCCCACCACCACCCCAGAAATGATGCAGCGCCACCCTGCTGCCCTTCTCCACCCTGCCCAGCTCCTGTCCCCACCTCTTGGAGCCAAGGGGGGAGGGGGGAGCCAGAGGAGGACCAAGGTCTGGGAAGCCCTGTCTTGCACTCTCCCTAGGTACAGAGGAAATACTGTGGGGAGGGAAACCTAGATCAGCCCCCACAATATTGCCATTGTGAGGGTGCTAGGCCCCACTGCTCCCTCAGTTCTGCCCTCCCTGGAGGAGGGGGTGGTTGATGATCTTGGCAGCTGCCAGGATCCTCTCTGCTACTGGGAGGAGGACTCAGTAACGCACTTACGGAGAGCTGAGTGACCTAATTACACAGCTAGGGGTGCCTATGGTCGCCCAGAGGGGGAAAGACCCAGGAAAGTACAGCCCTCTTGGGTTATTCTTGCAGGGTTAATTTCAACAGTGAGAGTTGTCCCAGCGTATTCCCAGTGACTGCTCTTCGAGAGACTCCTGCAATAACCAACTCTCTGGAGACATCTATGTTCATGGTTCCCATAGACGGGCCTGGCTGAATTTCAGATGCTTTTAAAATCACTTTCCTTTTGTCAAGGGCTAAATTCAGACACGTGTAGTACTTTAGAGCAGATGGTGCTGGGGACTGGTCATAGGCTATGCAGCTTCATGCCTCTGGGCTCCCAAGGCAATAGGTACCTTACAGAGATGCCAGCACAGCCCTGGACAATGCAATGCTTGTTCTCCCTCACTGCTGAGGGAAGCACAGAAGTCAGGAATAGAAGAGCCCTAATAAGTCATCAAGTCCATTCATTTTTTAGCAGTGCAGGATTGTTCCCTTATTGTGCTTTGTCCAGTCCAGTTAACAACTCAGGCCTCAAACCCAATTTGGTCCTGGCTGTGTGAGGCACCTGTCTCCACGCCCCAAGAGGCAAGCTCAGCTTTGAGTGATAAGCACATTTTACATATCCCTAAATAAGTAAATGATGATGCGTTCACCACTTCCCTTGGGTATCTCAGAGCAATGTGATCTGTATCCGATCCCTGGTAAGGGGAAGGGTCACATCAGAGTTTATGAAAGACAAGAGATGTACATGTGGGGGATGAATCCTAGAATCTAGAGATGGAAGAGACCTTTTAGTTTATATGGTCACCTTGCCAGTGCCATTTCTTGTCTTTAGGTGGCACTAATACCAACATGGGACAGTGACAGCATTACGAAGGCAGTACAATACCTGTCTGCCATCTTTCTGATTGCATGCTTCCAGTGTAATCTGAGATCCGGTGGAGAAGGAGGTGATGGAGAGACACTTGTCCTGCTGTCTAATTAAAGGGTCACTGAAGACCCACTCCTGTGGAGGAGAAAACAAAAAGATACAGATTCCATCATTATGGTAGCGATGATATAACAGAAAAAATGAGCCAAATCCTGGAGTCCTCACTCAGTCTTTACCAGAGAAGAGACTCCCATGGACTGAGCTGGCAGGTCCTGGGCCGATCTGGCACCAGGCTTTGAAGTCTGTGTTCAGGTTTGGGGAACCCTGACATGGGAACTTCAAAACCTGCCTGGCTGGCTTCCAATAGTCAGATCATCCATGGGTTCCAAGAGTCTCCCTGCACAGCACCCTTCCATAACCAGGGTTCTACTGGCCTGCAAAGCAGGTAGGACCCTGTCCCCTAATTGAGGTAATGGGCAACAGTTTCTGATTATTTTACATAATAGGCAAATTCACTACCTACTTCTCCCAGGAGTCAACAGCGATTGTCCATTGTGGACAACAGACAGTTTATCAAGTTAGGCAAAACACATACATTTAAACCCACACAGTTCCATACAGCACACACACATCCATAGAAAATAAGCCATTGCATTGATCCCTCCTGCCACTTGATAGACACCCATCCCATCAAGTATTAAGGTTATTATTCACTGGGATGGTGGCCCAGCAGAGGGACCAAGGGCAATACATTTCAGTGACTTCAAACAATAGTGAAATGGCACAGGGAGTCTGATTAAATGGCATGTTGGATGCTGGCTGCAAACTTGTTCCCAACAGATAACAGATGTGAATGAGCATTTGCTGGCATGAAATAGCATACTGAGACCCTTTGTTTGCTCAGGCTGCTTCCCTGCTGTAGCAAGGCTGTCAAATGAGAAGATCTCGGGCTGGTGTAATGTAGTCCCCCGTTGAAGTTATGGGGACTATGCCAATTTACAGCAGCTGGGGTCCTGGCTGCTTACCATAAAGTGTGGCTTTACTCTGAAAAGTCACTGTAAAAATGGCATCTTCTTCCTTAACAGATCTTTTCCCTCTAAGTATTATTTGCTGACTTTTAGTGACAAATATTCTCTCCCCCTATATCTTACATTTTGTTAGCCCTGTGGAGCCAACACAACTTCAGGAGCGGGACCTGAGTTCTATTCTGGCTCGCCCATCATCAACAGAGTTATTAGCTAAACTCCAACTGCAGAACCAAATTCTCCCCTCAGCTACACCTGAGCAAGTCCATCAAGGACAGATTCTGGCTTAGAGAATCTCTGTTACTCGTGGTGACGTGCATGACTTTCAGACCCCAGATGGAGTTTGCAGGGCTGGCAGCTAGGAAAAAACCCATCTTTTTCTCATAACCTGGGTGTGTTTGCTCTGGAGACAGTGAGAGACAAACAGCCTCCCAGAATGCTGGGTTACTAAATCACTTCTCAGATTAGAATTGCGCTTTGGTATGATTTTATTTAAAGAGGACAGTGTTGGGTCAAATTTGATCCAGAAAGTAGCTTTTGGAAAAGTCCTTTTTTGGTTTGTCCCCTTCCATGGAACAAGTTGTGGGGCCTGCAAATGCACACCCTGCAGATCCACACTGATTGTGGGGTAGCAGCGGGAGGATCTATGATGGCTCTGGTAGCATGCCACTTGGCAGCAGGGCTGCAATTGCTAGCACTGTAAAATTATTTATGTTTCATTCATGTTCAGTGTTATTAATAACATAAAGAAATTAGGTTTCTTTAAAAGCTGCTTTTTAACCAGACACTGCCCCTTACAAACACTGCTTTAAAAAGTACTTTAAACATTTTTATTTAAGTGCAGACTTACATTCCTGAATCAGTATTTAAATATATTCTTCCAGTAATTATAGCAAAGATTTCAATTTCCAGCAGCGTCAGTGCCAGTTAAGAGTATATTAACCACTTCAAAATCCTGTGACTGTTTGTACTGTGCCCAGAAAGTGATGTCTGTAAGCTCCTATGGACCCAGGCCAAATGCTCCAGTGTAATGCATGAACCCTAGTGCAGCTCACCTTTGGCGGGAATAATGTGCCCCTTCTTTACTGTATTTTGCACTATAGGGATGAGATAGGCAGAGAGAATGAGAAGTAGCTCAACTCCTGAGTGCACACTGTAGCACTCAAGGGTTAATGGAGTATTGCCTGTGAATCTGTATATGTCCATTAATGTCCATCTCACTGTATTATATGAATCTATATCTAATACAGTAGATCAGGAGCACCCAAACTTTGTCAAACTGAGGGCCATGGTAACAATTTGCCATGAAGCCCAAGGCCCACATCGAATTTGCATAAAATGGAGACGCCTGAGGCCACCCCAGATTGGAAACAGATATGTGGCCAGTGGAGAACACAAGTCCCAGCATGCAATGCTTCAGCTTGATCTCAGTGGTTTCATTATGGGCCACATTGTCAAACTCTGACTCACATATTGTCCACTCCCTACAGCAGAGAGACTGTAACTTATTATAAGGCTGCGCAGAAGCAGCTACTGCCGACTGTCAGGACACTCTGCCGAGGGTCTCCGATATGCTGAAGGTCACACACATACCTTTCCTAAACATTTATCCTCCCAGTACCACTGTGTCAAAGCTGCTAAAATGCAGCAAGCAGGAGTAAAGAGCCAAATTCAAGCCTGCCTCACCTGGCTGACAGGGGGATTGCTCACTGTCCCTTTGCAGCCTCCCACACCAGCCACAGAATTTCCTGCTGTGTCCTGGCCCCAAGACTCCAGGCAATGTCCTCCTTGTCTGATAATCCCAGGAACCAGCTCCTTTTCAGGAACCCTGGGAGAAAAACGACAAGATTTGCATGGCACCTTATAGCCAGAAGTGTCTCGATGCACTGTATGTATTTATATCGAGATTACTCCAACCACCACTGAAATGCGTCCGCCTCTAGAGTGGAACACAGCACAATAGTTGGGGCCAGCAAATGAAGAATATTATATCCAATAGAAATGTCTGAGGGAATTTGAGGAAGCAGAATGTGAGTTAGGATTTGGCCAGAACTCTGAGTTAGTATCCCTTACTTTCAAAAAGTGCTGGGGGATCCTTAATATCCCCAAGGAGATAGGACTTCAGTGTTGGATCTCTTCTGACAGACAGCGCCTCAAGCAAAAAGCTCTGTCTATGCTAGCCTCCTCTGCCCCAAATTTCCCCACTGCTACCACCAGTTCATCTCCTCTGTGGTAGCAACTAGCACTAGTGTAGACAGGGCTGCAGCCGGCTATCTACTTTTTAACCACCGTCATCTAACCCTACTGAGTCATAGACTTTGTCTAGACTAGGACTTAAAGGGGTGTTGGTAGAATGTGTTAGCTAACACGTTCTAATAACACAGCCCTAGTGTAGACATGGCTGCTCACTAACACAGGGCTAGGGCACTGGTTCAATACTGACTCAGAAGGAAGAGTGCTAGCTACGAGTTCACAAAGACCAGTTGCTACAGAATCTGGGGTTTTCCTTGAAAATCTCATATCTAAGCACTGCGGCAGACCCAATTCCATGTAGTTTGTTCCTTGGGGCTCCAGGCTGTATATGATTATGCCACTGGGACTCCAGAGTCAGAGGCCCTAGGCTTGGGCCTATTGGGTCTAATGGTTGATCTGGCCCTGGACTTCAGTACAGTGCGCAGCAAAAATCCTGGAGCCTTAGATTAGAGGGAGCTGTACTCCACGCTTCCAGCAATGCCATAAGCTTGTATACAAACCATACCTTAACAAGCTGCTTTATTTCAGATCCCTGAGGCACCGGAAATTCAGAAACAGGCATTCACACAATAGAGCTTTAAGATCTTAACAGACTCATTTCCCAGAGGTATGTTAGTCTGCAGCAATTCTCCCATCAACACACATCCTGACTTCCTTTGACTGCATGTCCTCTCTCCCTACGAACAATGGATGCTGCCTCACCTGGCTTCCTGAAGGTCTCCTAATAGAGCTTCTATCCCACAAAAACACCTGTCCTTGCCACTCCTTCCCTCTCCCAAAAATGTGCTCTATCCAACCTGCCCGCCTTGTGGCTGCACCTCTCCCCACTTCCCTCCTAGAGATCCTTTTCCATCTCCCTGTGCCCAGCTCAAATGTCCAAGCTGGAACTGGTGGTGGGTCAAGTGGAAGTGCAGGCCAGCAAATCAAGGAGGGTTTCTCACCAAAAGGAGAGGGGTGAGCAGGATTCACTCTGAACATGAGAGTCCTGACTTCCTACTTCCCAGCTGCCACAGATCTTCCCCAATTCTGAGGCTAGTGCTTTCCTCCCTGGCCTACCTCCCACATCCTTTCAGAGAGCTGGTTTCCAGCTTTCTAAAAGTTGAGGATTAACTCACTTGAGCTCTGGGTAGACATTCTCCAGGTACCACTGGAAGGATTTACAGTTTAGTTGCCTGCGTTGCTCCATGCGGTCTGCAATACTGGAAACAAAAGCATGTTGTTCAGAGTGATACAGTGAATGGAGACGATATGGGGTAGCAGGGAGGGCAGGGCTCATTTTAGGGATGTGTGAAGCTGTATAACGTTACCCCCTTGCCCTTGGCCTCCTGGCCAATGTGATGGGGGCAGAGCAGGGACATTGAAGTAAGTGGGAGACAAGGAGCAGTGAGTGCAGGGGCCTCCCAATGTGGGACTGAAGAAACGAACACACACTCTGGCAATTTCTTGCACTTCCTCTAGCTCAGGGAAAAACAACACAGCACAGTGGCACCACTGGAGAGCTGAGAAGGTGTCTTCACTGTTGTGTGTCCTTGTGGGGCTCTATTGTAAGAGAGAGACTCAGACAACCACTGGGAAACGAAACAGGTGACTACAAATGATCCAGGGTGTGTTTAATCATTTTTGTAATAGATTTTTTCCTGTGTTTACAATGACTCCTTGGAAACTTTAAATGTAAATGGTCACTTTAAAAAACAACTGCATTGTCATTCTAGGGCTCCTTATGGCTGTGCTGCATGCACTGGCTTGTCAGTGTCCAGTAGCTCGGGAGTTGGCATTTGGCACTGATTTTGTTTTCCCTGGAAGAGGAGTAGTGAAGCTTTTGTTCTAAAGGAAAGAATACATCAAGGGTTAAATTATGGCTCTTACAGACCAGGGTACTCTATTGGCCTGGGGCAGATGAGCAGCCATAGTGCTTGAGTAGTGGGGAAGGCACAAAGCACTGGGGGCATAATGTCTCCATATGGTTGGTGGGGGAGGGAAGGGACTGTGTTCTGCTGCTGCACTCCATAGCCCTGTACTAAAGGTGTTCAGTGCACGCCCCTCCACAGACGATTCTCTTGGCGCTAGCTGGCGTGCAGGAATCGGGGGGGAACAGGGCTCTGGCCCCACATCCAGCCCAGTCAAACATTCCTCCCGTGGGGCCAGGGCCGGTGCTACCATTTAGGCGAACTAGGCGGTTGCCTAGGGCGTCAAGATTTGGGGGCACCAAAAAGCGGCGCCCCCCCAAAATGTTTAAAGTCGTTTCAGCGGCCGCTGCGCTGAGCCCCTGCCAGCGCCGCTGGCAGCCCGGGGGTTCCACCGCGCAGTTGCTGCTTCACTTTTCCTGCCTCCCAGGCTTGCTGCACCAAGCCTGGGAGGAGAATTAGAGCGGAGACAGCGTGCTCGGGGAGGACGTGGAGCAGAGGTGAGCTGGGGTGGGGAGGGGGCACCTCAGGGCAGGGGGGGAGCTGCTGCTTGGGGGGAGGCACCTCAGGGCGGAGGGGTGGGGAGCTGCTCCAGGGCTGGGGGGTGCAAAGTGGAAGTTTCGCCTAGGGTGCAAAACTTCCTTGCACCGGCCCTGTGTGGGGCGTGTGATCCTGCTGGCAGAGCTAGTGGTTTCCTCTCATCCATATACTCACTCTCAGTGGGTGTGGTGAGTGGAGGGGAAAGAGTCTGTTTTTATGCATCCTCTTTCTCCTGCCATCCTCAGGGACCCAACTGGGAGCAGCCATAATACAGCCCATACCTTATAAAGAACTACATAGATCTTATAAACTGATATAACTGGTGAGGATGCAGGTCACATTTGGGGCCCAATTAACCTTGACGGTGTTCCTTTAACCAGTGACATAAGCCTTCTAAAAGTACGTTTCATGTTAGCATTACAAAGCCATTACTATGGCTATTACTGCCAAATAAGAACATAAGAACATAAGAACATAAGAAAGGCCGTACCGGGTCAGACCAAAGGTCCATCTAGCCCAGTATCTGTCTACCGACAGTGGCCAATGCCAGGTGCCCCTGAGGGAGTGAACCTAACAGGCAATGATCAAGTGATCTCTCTCCTGCCATCCATCTCCATCCTCTGACGAACAGCGGCTAGGGACACCATTCTTACCCATCCTGGCTAATAGCCATTTATGGACTTAGCCACCATGAATTTATCCAGTCCCCTTTTAAACATTGTTATAGTCCTAGCCTTCACAACCTCCTCAGGTAAGGAGTTCCACAAGTTGACTGTGCGCTGCGTGAAGAAGAACTTCCTTTTATTTGTTTTAAACCTGCTGCCTATTAATTTCATTTGGTGACCCCTAGTTCTTGTATTATGGGAATAAGTAAATAACTTTTCCTTATCTACTTTCTCAACATCACTCATGATTTTATATACCTCTATCATGTCCCCCCTTAGTCTTCTCTTTTCCAAACTGAAGAGTCCTAGCCTCTTTAATCTTTCCTCATATGGGACCCTCTCTAAATCCCTAATCATTTTAGTTGCTCTTTTCTGAACCTTTTCTAGTGCTAGAATATCTTTTTTGAGGTGAGGAGACCACATCTGTACACAGTATTCGAGATGTGGGCGTACCATGGATTTATATAAGGGCAATAATATATTCTCAGTCTTATTCTCTATCCCCTTTTTAATGATTCCTAACATCCTGTTTGCTTTTTTGACCGCCTCTGCACACTGCGTGGACATCTTCAGAGAACTATCCACGATAACTCCAAGATCTTTTTCCTGACTTGTTGTAGCTAAATTAGTTGGGGTTATTTTTTCCAATGTGCATTACTTTACATTTATCCACATTAAATTTCATTTGCCATTTTGTTGCCCAATCACTTAGTTTTGTGAGATCTTTTTGAAGCTCTTCACAATCTGCTTTGGTCTTAACTATCTTGAGTAGTTTAGTATCATCTGCAAACTTTGCCACCTCACTGTTTACCCCTTTCTCCAGATCATTTATGAATAAATTGAATAGGATTGGTCCTAGGACTGACCCTTGGGGAACACCACTAGTTACCCCTCTCCATTCTGAGAATTTACCATTAATTCCTACCCTTTGTTCCCTGTCCATTAACCAGTTCTCAATCCATGAAAGGACCTTTCCTTTTATCCCATGACAGCTTAATTTACGTAAGAGCCTTTGGTGAGGGACCTTGTCAAAGGCTTTCTGGAAATCTAAGTACACTATGTCCACCGGATCCCCCTTGTCCACATGTTTGTTGACCCCTTCAAAGAACTCTAATAGATTAGTAAAACACGATTTCCCTTTACAGAAACCATGTTGACTATTGCTCAAGAGTTTATGTTTTTCTATGTGTCTGACAATTTTATTCTTTACTATTGTTTCAACTAATTTGCCCAGTACCGACGTTAGACTTACCGGTCTGTAATTGCCGGGATCATCCCTAGAGCCCTTTTTAAATATTGGCGTTACATTAGCTAACTTCCAATCCTGCAGCCCTGACTCAGCTTTTATTCACACAAAGCTGCCACTGAAGCCACTAGGAGATCTGCATGAAGGGTGCTGCAGGCTTTGGCCCCAGAGGGCTCCTGGAGGCTCCTGCACCCCGTGTGACAGAGAGCTCTCCATCACAGACAGGCAGCAGAGGACCTGGGATTGGACTTGTGTTTGGGCTCTGGCCCAAGGGCTGCACTCAGGCCAGACCAGAGACGGATAAATGTTAGGCAGGCAAAGACATCTTTAAAAGATCAGTTATTAATTTATGAGAAATAAAACATGACGTAAAACACAGAGTGGCGCTTACATCATATTGAATCTACAGAGCTCACTGCATATAGGAGATACATCAGTATCGAACATACGTGTGTCCGAGAGACAACCATAAACAGGGATCTCCAAAGCCAATGCAGTAATACCATAGACTGATACATACAGAGGTATGTTTGGCTTCATGGTACTCTCCTAGTTCATAAATATGCTTTAGGTTTTTAAATTTCTTTGGGAAGTTCACTGTTCTTGTTGCTCCTTCCCCTCTGCCCACACCTATGAGACCCTGACCTATAGTTGGTTTTTGTGGGGCAGCTAACCTGCCTAACCCTAATGCCTGATGGCCATTCATACCAGTAAAAGCCAGTCCCATTGGCTCTGGATGCAGCATAAGCACAGGAATGTCTGATCAGTTACCTGCTCAGCTCAGACCTCCATAGGCTGGTTACATGCTGTGTAAAAAAACGTGTTTTCTTCTATCCACTTAATGTGTTGCCTTTTAATTTCATTAAGGGTCCCTCTGGGCTTGTATGCTAGAACAAGTTAAGTAGGGCACTGCAGGGGAGGAAGGACATATGTTGCCATTTAAAATAAAGTAAATTAAAAGTAAATCTTGTTAATCAGCCATTTGAGCTGTGGTTCTGAGATAGCGCTGGGCAGGGCATCTTTGCCCTTAGCCTTTCCCTACCCTCTCCCAGTGAAAGTGCGAAAGCAATTTCCAGTGAACAAACCAATTAGCAGGAAGGCTGCTGGCCAGGCTCAGGGACTGCTTACCTTCCAAATGACTTCCCGATGGCAGAAGGCCGGGCCTCGTAGTAGTACTGTTTGTACTCATCCATCCACACCTCTGCTGTGCGTTTGGTGTTCCTGCAGGAGGGCAAGAAGAAGCTATGCTGAGTGCTAGTAGCTCATGGCAGCTCCCCCAAGAGCTGGAGATAAAGGAACATTGGCAACTTAGGAACGTGCTCATGGAGACACTCAGGGTATGTCTACACTATGGAGAGTATACTGACATAGCTGTGGCACCGTAGCTCTGCCAGTGCAACCTAGATGCAGCCCAAGATGATGGAAGGGGTTTTTCTGGCTGTGTAGGAAAAGTAGCTTTGTCAATGGAAAATCCTTTCTGTCCACACAGCTGCACCTACACTGGGGGTTAGGTTGGTATAGCTGCATCAATCAGGGGTGTGGTTATATTAACCTAACTTTTAAGTGTAGACCAGGTCTCGGGAAAGTTAACTCATCGACACAGCTATGCCAGCGTAACCTCACAGTGTAGACGCAACCTACACTGACGGAAGGGGTTTTTCCATCACTGTAGGTAATCCACCTCTCTGAGCAATTGTAGCTAAGTCAACGGAAGCATTCTTCTGTCTATCTAGTTGTGCCGACCCTGGAGTTTAGGTCAGCATAGCTATATTGGTCAGGGGTGTGGATTTTTCACACCTCTGACTGATGTACCTATATTGACCTAAATTTTAAGCACAGACCAAGTCTAAAGGTGTGAAGTTAAAGAGTGTTAAAGTGCATTAAGCCTGTGTGGACACTCTCATTTAGAAGTGAAGTGGCCTTAGTTCACTTTAGCTTAATTCACTTTTCTCCCTGTCTAGACGTGCCTTTGTCATTAGTCACAGACCAATATCACCCTTTGTTTTTTTGTAACAACCTCTTTCTCCCTCCCAACGCATCTACCAACTTCTCTCATTTTTATTCTCTTCCCCTCTCTGCTACAATGGAAGCTGCCCATGTGGCTCTTCTCATAGCAGATACATCTCTGTGGTACATCTGGACCTGCAACTCTCATGTGCTATCTCCTAATCAGTAACAAAAAATGTGACAAAGAACTGCTGAGTCCTGTGGCAGATTCAGCTGGAAGGAAGGAGATGGATGGGGCCAGGAATACCCAGGACTGGGATTCCTAGAGACACTGAGGATATGTCCTTCTGGGTTAGCATTCCAGAGGAAGAGGATATGCTTTATGCAGTGGGCATCTGCACCATTTATTTGCCTAGGCAGGAGGTTTCAGGCTGAATCTTGTTAAAGGTTCAATCACGTGCCATCCTCCCTGAATCCCCAGACAAAAAAAAAAAGAGGAAAGGGGGAAAGAAAGATATAGGATTATTTAGACATGCTAAATATCAAGATGATTCATCTGCCATTGCGATATCCCAACACCTACTTGATATAGGTCAGTGCATTGCCCTCTGGAAAGTCATAGGGGTGGCGTTTTCTGAACACGTGGCCGACTCGACTGCAGGGAACAATCTCCAAGCTGCCACCACACATCCACACTCGGAAGGAGAGCTCTGGAAGAGATCCCAAGCATCAGAATGTACAGCCAGACAAGCAATACAGGTAAAATTTCCTAGAATACCAACAAAAAAGCCACCTCACACACTGCTCCTGAATGGCTTTGCCTCCTTTCTCGGCGTAGATGCCATAGACGCAGTCCACGGTAAAACCAGGAAGGATGAATTGATGGAAAGAGAACCTGTCTCTCTTTGTTATAATTGAGTTGATCCTCAGACTTCCCAACCTTCCTCCTGTTCCTCTCCTCTCTCTGAGGCCATCCCTTTAACAAGAGACTTACTCATTATCCTGGGCCTTGCGGCTGCCAGACACTTAGAATGGCTTCTGGCAACAGATGTTGCTGACGTTACACTGGACTTCAGTTCCCCACAAGCCCTGTCTACAAGAGATGGGGCTGCCCCAGGAAAACAGACACCTCTGAAGAAGTCAGAATGGGTGCCAAGAGTAGGTGCGTGGGAGAAAAGGAACAGATTTAGGGAAAGGATGGATATGTGAGAGAATAGGAACTGACAGAGAGAAGAGGAGTCAGGGAGGTGCTTTGGTTTACTTAAGCAGTCCATGCCAGGAGTCCTGCTCCCTTTGCCACACCCCCACTGACATCACCCTGGAGTACAGTTTCAAAGCAGAGCATATCATACACAGTTGCCAAGTATGGGCCATGGTTGCCCTCTCCCTCTAATTTCAGGGCAACAACCCAGCTGATCAGGTTTATGTATATCCAATTAAATATGTCTGCTTAACTCAGGTGCTTGTGGCCCCTCACCATGGCAAAGTTTGGCCACTACTGCCCATCTAAACACCGTATCTCCCCTGCTCTTCTCCTCTCCTGCCCCCTGGAATCCCAGCAACTGCGGTACCTCTCACATTAATGTTTCAGTTGTATCACACCATCTCATTATAATGCTCCCAACTCACTTGGCTCTGCCAAAAATGGTAGAGGAGTGAAAACACTGGGCTGCAGCTCAAAGTTACCTCTCCCAAGAGCAGAATTCAGTCCAGTTTGTTTGAGAGAAACACACACACACACAGAGCGCTTGCAGAAACTCAACTGATCCTGAAGTCAAATTCAACATTTTGTTAAAGAATTGTAGGAACACAGGGGCTTTGATGTGCAGAAGCTCATTTGCATCACAGAAGAGACAGGCCCTTGTTAAGGATTATGAGTCTGTCCGTTGTCCTCCCCTCCCCTCCCCCCCCCGAGTTTAATCACTGTGCCACACTGGATGGGTTCCCCACTTGCACTTCATGTGGAGGTGAAAGCAACAAAAAAGGAAGGGTAATAGGCAAAAAAGTCAACTGGGGCATTGGAAAAATTTGCATAAGATTCCCTACAATAATGGGGCCCTCCAGAGACTACAGCTCATATAGATTCTCCTTCAAAAACTTTACTTGCCTGGGGTCTTCCTCAGGCCATGGGGCAGGAGATACAACATTAAGAAGTTACAAAAAAAATCCTTTCAGCCTGAAATCTGCCATGCAGGCCCCATGGCTGCCATACTTCAGGCCTCCCACCCCCAGACTGCCAGTCCAGCTCCTTTGGAAGGAGTGGGCAGGGTTGGTTAACACAAGTGGGTTATTTGTTTTTTAAATGGCTTCTACTTCTGCCTCTGAGTAAAGGAGAAAATGTTAATAAGTCACATTTTCACTTCTATCTTTTGATCCCTCTCACACATCCCAGACAGTCTGTGCCCGACAGGGATCAGTTGAGAGACAAGCAGCAGAAGAAAGCTCCCCAGTCTCATAGGCAGGGAAGGTCTTTGAAAAAAGCCAGGCTATACGTTTCTTTTGGGATTGTGTCCAACTGGCTTTTTCACTCCTGGAACTAGGTTCTGACTCATTCTGGGCCAGGTTGCATCCTAATAACTATATCAAACGTATCCATTGTGAAATCCTGAAGCCAGTTTGTTCGGTTAACCTGATGTATGGGTTTTAAGACAGTTCTCAATTCTAGGTGGACGTGGACGGATGCAAACGCACACGCACACACGTACACACACACACGCATGCAGAGAGAGAGTGTATCTATTCCATATCCATAAAGCAGCAGGATCCTTGAAGGCAGGCAACAAGGACAAAAAGCTGATGCAGTTCACACAACAATACATCATTTTATTCTGACTTATTTCCTTCAAATATGGAATAGAAATTGGATACGGAGAAGATCTACTAGGTGATTTAGCCCACGCCCTGGGGAATATGTTGGATTGTTATGTACTGTATGTTTCCAAGTGCCTTGCAGTTTTAGATGACTCAAGCACTGTGAGTTTCTCCACTTCCCCTAAGAGACTTTTACCAGCTAAGGGTACGCTTACACTTAGAGAGGAGAGTGTGAGGCCTAGCTTCAGGAGACATACCCATGCTAGCTTTGATCGACCTAGTGTGCTAAAAATAATGTAGCTGCAACTGCATGAGTGGCTGGAGTGGCTAGCAGCCCCAAGTAGATGCCTATGGTCTTGGATGTGTACGTACTGAGGGTGACTAATCCCTCCCACTGCTCATGTTGCCATGGCTACACTCCATTGTTAGCTTGCTAGCTTGATCAGAGCTAGTGTGGGTATGTGTCCTCAAGCTGGGAATCACACACCCAACATACCTTAAGACATCTCGCTGCCATGCAAACTTGCTTGGAGCGCTTGCATCCAGCTACCAAGTTACTCCTGTCTCCTAGTTGGAGCAAGATTTTGTAAGGGAGTGTGTAGTGAAGCATCCTTTTACCATATCCCTTTGGATATGCACTTGCCTCCCATACTCTGCCTCCTTTTTAACCCTGCTCACTTGCAAGTAAAAAAAAATCCACACAAAAAATGGTTGACATTAAAATATTTTGTTTTTCATGAAAAAATGTGGCATTTTTAATAAAAAAATTATAAAAATATTATCAAGATTTTTCATATACCAAAAACCTGGTTTTCGATAAACAAAACAAAAATGAAAAATATCCATTACCATTTTCTATTGTATTATCCTCCTATTATCTAATGGATATATAATTTATGTGTCAAGGTGGAATGAGTTTTATATTGTATTTTAATTTATGAGATGAGCACCAAAAGAGGCTTATGGAAATCTGAAGAAATATAGTATTGAGTAACCCCCCATCAGATCTTTACAACAAAGATTCCACCTCACAACTTTGTTTTCCCCATTCCTAGTTTATCCTTTCAGAAGCTGAAAGCACGGGATGCATTATTCTTTTAAAGGGAATTTATCTGCAACTTAATAATGCAAACAGAATAAATTTGTGGCAGCTTTATCATATTCTTAATGATCCTCCTACTTTCACGTCTGAATTCTGACAGATCATCATTTCCGATGTGTCTTAGAGAGGGTTCCCTCCGTCTAATGGAAAATACTCTTCTAAGCTCCTTAGGTAATCCCAAGTAATATGCACTGCAGGCAAGCCATGCTTGGAACTGCTCAAATAGTGAGCAAAATCACTTTCTAGTTCCAGAGAGTCAGGCCAGAGGGAGCAGTTTTATTACTACAAGAGGTATTGAAACACAGAAAGAGATATGTACAGATTCATTTCAATTAACAGGAAAGACAAATAAATTAGTTATTTTAATTCCACTCTCCCTCACCAGCAATTCATTTTAATGGAGTCCCAAATACTTGATTTCTCTGTGCTCCTCTTTTCAGTTCTGCTGCTCTCTCTAACCCTCACTTACATGTGATGATTCTACAGCATAAGGCATCTAATTTGGGAGAAAAAGATGCCTCAAATTGTCACCTCTGGTAGTACTGGGGAAGCAGGTTTCAGAGCTTTGCTATGTGAAATAACAGTACCTGGGAAGATATTCCTCAGAAGGTTTAGAGCTCAGTCCCAGTTTAAGAGTCTTATGCAGTTTAGGAGTATCGGTACCCAGCTTCCACTCCCAAAGAGGCCTGACATACTAGGAACACAACATTTCAAAGCCATTGTCATGGGATAAGAACTCACCTTTATTAGGGGAAGAAGGGATGTCTATAGAAAGGTTGAATGGTGGTGATGTTCCACTTGAAGACTTGTTAGACTATGGAGTGGGTCAGGAAAGAGAATCTCTCCTGAAGATCTGATGTTAAGTGCCACAGATGTTATTGTTATTTATGTGTATTTCTGTAGCACCTAGAAGGCCCCACTCAAGGATCAAGGCCCTGTCCTGTTAGGTACTGTGCACACATACAACCAAAAGATGGGCCCTATCTTAAAGAGCTTATATCTTTGATATACACATGAGCCAGTAATATAGATCTGACTGACGCTGTGGTTGTCTGATGTCTAGAACCTTACACTGATACACAGATCTTTGGAGTGGGGTTTTTTTGTGGATTGGGAATGCGTTCCATCTATATGCAAGTAATATATTAATTACGTGAAATGCCCACAGGAAAGCATATTTTGTCTGACAAAGATTTCCTGGTGTCACTTTCTGTGTGAGGAGGGAGATGGTGTGGGGAAAGAGAGGGCAATGACTAATTTCACAACTCACCAAAATTCTCTCCTCCCCAGATGTCCATCTGAGTGTCATATTTTCCCAGATGGTTAAACCAAGACTTATCGATCACAAAAATGCCTCCCGCTATGACAGGTGTTCTGGAGAGAAGGAAGAAAGGGCAAATACATAACAAAACAATAATCATAATTTGTCCTTGCACAGGATCTTTCATCTGAAGATCACAAGGCACTTTAGAAACATTCATTAATTAAGCCCCGTAACCCTGTTCCACCACCATTATCCTTATTTCCATTTTACAGATGAGGAAAACTTGGCCAGACATAGTTCCTCACCTCAATCACATGATGACATTGCAGCAGAGGTGGGAATACAACACAAATCTCCTGACTCCAAGTCTTGTGCTTTTACCAACAGACCCACCTTCCTCCCCTTGTTAGATTCTATCACAGTATTTAGAAGGTTAGTGTTCTGTCTTTTGCTCTTTGCACAACATACTCAATATGAAGGAACCATATGGGCACAGTGGGGTCCAAACAACTGCTGGACTGTTACTAAGGCTCAGCTGCATATACCCACTGCTGTTCTGTCAGGGTTCTGGTGGTTTCGGAAACATGAGACACAGTGAGGTCCACTACATGGCTCACAAACTATTTACAGGGATGCTTTCCAATTCCTATGTGCTATAGTTAAAGAATCTTGCTGTCTAAATAGACAAGAATTTGGGGGTTTTGTCAGCATTTTTCACACTTTAGTTTTCTCAAAGCTCTGTACACAGTAGTGAACCAGCTAGTGACTACACTGGCCAACAGAGAAGGCACTATGTGCCCCACCCCTATCTCAGTCAAAAACTTGAACATTCAAAGCTGGGAAAGAAGGATGATCTTGTAGTTAAGCCCTTGGATTGGGTTTGGTTCCTGACTCTGCCATTGACTTCCTGTGTGACCTTAAGCAAGTTGTTCAGTCTCTGTGCCTTAATTCTTTATCCATAAGAGGGGATAATAGCACAACCAGACCGCACACGCTATCGAGAGGATAAATTCATTAGTTTGTGAGGCACTCAGATACTAAAGAGATAGGGGCCATGTAAGTAGATAGATTGAATGGGCTGCAACGGTCTGTAAATGTATTTAACTTAAAATAATTACTTTTTACATTGTTCAAGGAGTAGTGAACTGATAAATTACAGCTTTCACACGTGTCACATGACTGCTTCAAACATCTCACAGGACAAATGCCTCACACAGCATCTGCAGCGACTGCGATGGTATCTTGTCCTCACAAGGCAAGTTCTTGATGCACGCCTGATGCAAAGATGAAGTCTTAACAATGGCATTCAAAGAGAGGGCTGCACAAGCCCAACAGAGACTGGTACCTTATGGACTGGGTTGGGTCCGTTCTGGACATCTTCTGCTCTATAGGGATCTGCTCCCACTTAAAGTGAAGGCTCCAGTCAAACCCTGAGAAGAAAAGAAACACTAGGGATGCCAATAGAGTAAGACAATGCTGGCCACTAGAATACTCAGGAAATCTGCAGCAAGGGCATCAGGGGAACAACCAACTAAATTAACAGGATGCTGCAAACCTTTTTTTTTGGTTGGTCCTGGTGACCATTTTGCACACACAGGTTTCCACTAGCCTTGGAAATGAACCCATGCCTTCATTGAGGGGGTGCCTGTTTTGCCCCCTCCACCCCATCTGCCTGTGGCAGGTGCCACACCAGATTTGCAAGTACTACCCTTCACGTCAACCAGCAGGAGGCAGATGGGCATACTGGACCTGCAAATGCATGACGCCACCAGTAACCCAAGTGAGCAGAAGTCCCAAGGTTACCCCACACATGCCTCAAAGTAGCAAGAACCTTCGACATTGCAGCAAAATGTAAACATGTTGCTGTACCATTTGGAGTCCCTCCAGGCTCTCCCCTCCCTTAGCAATACTTGTCTGTGCTCAACTACTTTCCAGATCCTCTGGAGTGTGTTGTCAGGGCGAGAGGCGATAATCAGGGCTGCTGCAGTCTGGTCAGTGTGTCTTACGCCTCTTTGGCTGACAAAGTAATGAGCACTCTTGGTGGGATGACAGTGTATTTCTGGGAACAAAGGCTCCAGTGCATTGCCATTGGTTTTCCCAAGTCTATCACTTGTTGAGTTGTCCCAGATTTCTGAATTGAGCTATGGGTAATCCTTAAAATGCTGCCAGGTAATGGACACCCACAAATTGGGTGGGTTCTAAAGGCAGGAAGGGTGGTGAGAGGAGGTGTTGGCAGGTGGGATTCACCATTGAAAGGGAGAGAGAGTTGAGCCAGATGACGTTGGAGGGGCAAGGGATGGTAGTGGAAGGGTTTCACAGCTAGGAAGAGAGTTGAGAATGTTTTTCAGGGGCTACTGTGGGAGGATTTGGCGGCTGGGAGGTGTGGCCTTGGGATGCTCTTCAATGGATAGAAGGAAACTCTGACGTCTGCGTAGCACAGTGCGCTGGCAGGAGGGCTCTGCATCTGACAGGAGTCTATCTGTGATACCAGTGGGTTTCAATAGCTGATGGTGGCATTTGTCTGGGGGAATCATGGAGAGGGTGCAGGCAGATTTGACAGCTGGGAGAGGGGATTGGGTTAGGGGCCTAACCTGGGGGACCTATTGGTGGGTTTAGGCACTGCTGAGTAGAAGGAGCGCTAATCAGCTGGAGGGGGGTTGCTTGTATCGCTTATCCATCAGGTGATGGGTGATGTTGGCCTGCATGCTTTGGGATGGGCAGGTGTGTGTGTGGTGAGTTTTGGAGAGCAAGCAGGGTGCATTCTGATCGCTCATCTGCAGGGTTACTGGAGGGCTCAGCAATAGCAGGAGGGGCTGGGTTGGGTGCCTGTGGAGGCACTGGGAGCTGGGAATTCTGGTCTGGAGCATTGTAAAGGTCAGACTCTGGCACCTCTCCTGAATACCTGCCTGGCCTGCGATCTGCCTGCAGACCTTTCCTAGAGAGCCACCTTCAGTCCTAAAAAACTACTGTCTTGTGTCTGAAGCGTCCACATGCAGGGCCAGTTACACAGAGTGAGGGGAGAGCCTCTCTGCATACCCCCAAGTTGCTCCATGGCCTCTTCTCCACTGGAGCTGTTCCTCCCAAGCAGCAAACCACATTGGACAGAAAGAGCAGAGCACTGTTACTGCTGCCACTCACTAGCTGGTCCTTGTCCACCTTCCCCTCAGGTCTAACTTATCCCAGCCATTAGCCTTACCCACCTCCCCTCAGGTCGGCTGAGGCTGCCAGGTAGGCAAAATTATCCAGGCTGATCACATCGATGATTGGACTCACCACTCGGGTATAATCCTGTGAGAACAGAAGAGTGGGAGAACAATCAGGCCTCTCTTGGGGGGCTGGCAAAAGAATAGGGTATCAGAGACATGAGGCTATGCACACCGCAACAGGGGAAAATATATCAGCATATTACATTACAACTCTTCATTACCTCCCATGTGGCAGCTGGATAACGACTCCATGGCTTACAGACTCCATGTCAACAGATAGGGAAACTGTCAGCTCAACTTCATATCTATGACACGGGGGAATGGAACTAAGGACCCTCTTTTAATATGGGTTTAGCACACGGGAGCACTGGTAAGTGACAGCTCTTTATTTCCTGGCCCCAATCACATGACATGGGTCCCAGTTTCAAAGGTTAATATCTCTGTCACAAAGGCAGGAATCAGGGCTTGGCTACACTCGAAACTCCAAAGCGCTGCTGCGGGAGCGCTCCCGCGGCAGCGCTTTGAAGTGCGAGTGTGGTTGCAGCGCCAGCGCTGGGAGAGAGCTCTCCCAGCGCTGCAGGTACTCCACCTCCCCGAGGGGATTAGCTTGCAGTGCTGGGAGCCGCACTCCCAGCGCTGGGGCAGTGTTTACACTGGCGCTTTACAGCGCTGTAACTTGCTGCACTCAGGGGTGTGTTTTTTTCACACCCTTGAGCGAGAAAGTTGCAGCGCTGTAAAGCGCCAGTGTAGCCAAGGCCTCAGTATCCAGGATTCTTTTGATTTTTTTAAAACAAAAAGGCCAATAAAATAAACTAATTCTCATTACCAACCCAAAACAACCACATAGCCAACTAATAAACCACTAAGGGAGACACAGTATTTACTCATGATGATTGATAGTCCCTGAGAATAATGAGACAGACCTAGAAATAATGAGATTTTTAAAATAAATAAAGAAATATTGGGTCCTTTTTATTTGCCTTCTGGTTTTTGAACCTTTAGGGAGCACTCCAGTCACATTTTCAAGCTATTCTCTGCAACCATGGGTGCTAGAAATTTACTTTATATTAAAAGAAAACTGAGATTCTTGACTCCAGGAGCTGAGGCTTTAAGAAAAACACCAGCTATCTCCACACTCACAATAAAATTGAGAGAATCGGTAATGAAGGAGGTACCTAGCCATCTGTCTGTCACTACTAGCCTGCTGATCACACAGCCACTTGTTCTCAGAACAAGTTTTTTCTGCTGTGGCCTGTGCTCAGGCCTTGAGCCTGGGTGTGCCGTTTGGTTTTTCATCGACACTGACAGGGCAGGCATGACTTAATTCTGCCACTGCATGAGCGCTGTCAACAGCAGTGTCGAAGCACATCCCTTCTATGGTCTGTGTTCTGTTACCATCTATCCAGGTGGCCTGACATTCCAGCCTCCTCACAGCTAGAGAGAGATGTGAACCAAACCCCCGGACAGAAACAGCTACAAAATTCGGGACAAGTTTGGAATCTGAACCTGGACCTAGATCTGAACATGGCAACTGACCCCTATATCTATGATGGGCTGAACCAAAATCCTAGCTCAAGCCAGCCCCGAACTCTAAACAGATTGGATCAGAGTCCAAAAACTTTGCAGCTCAGATCCATCCCTGATAATAACTACTCAGTCCCATCTGCAGAGACTCCATCACTGTGCTGCTGCTGCTGCTGCTGCCAGGAGCTTGACTTTCCAAGCAGAAGTAAAGTCGACATTTATGGGCTACTGAGATGGAGGATTTATTGAGCAGGCTTAAAAAGAAGTTCTAAGGTTTCACCTTCTTCCTCCCCTTGACACTAAACTGAGCAGACATATGAAATGTGCAGCAGCACAAGTGCCTCCCACTCCTCTCCTGGGCCCCATTACTTCATGGGCTCCTTTCTTCAGAGAAGGAGAATGCGGCACTTGCAGGTGGCAGAGAGATCAGTCCCCCTCTGCACCCCCCTGCTCTTTCACTGCAGGTTTTTCAGCAGCATTGTCACATCCTCCCTTCGACCCTGTGGCGAATTCAGGGTGAGAGCTGCCAGCGCTGCTGTCTGATATTCCACTCTATCTGCCCTGGGGTTAATCCTTTCTCCAATGAACCTCAGAAAGAACGTCCCTGGGGGCACTTTGTGTTGAGAAGTGGTTTTGTGGGCCCAGTGCTTGTTGCTGAGGGTGTTAAAAGCAGGAGGGTTGGGGGCAGGGGAGGTTCAGCAGTTGGAAAAGGGTTGTGGAAAGGTTAGCAGCAGTGCGTGCAGAGGTTGTATGTGTTGTCTACATGTGAGGAGATGTGGAAGAAGTATCCAGGAAGATTAATGTACCAGTCAGCGGCACAAGGATTTTCACAAATCTTCCCTCCCATCTATTAACATCCCCGTCCCCACAACAGGAAAGTGCTGGGGCCCTGCAGTAAGAGTCTCAGTAATACACAGCAGGTGCCAGTTGCACTGGATATTTTAGGCTCTGTACTCCTCTTAAAAACATCTGAGTTTGACAGGGAGGCATTTGGATGCTTGCTCTCGATGCTGAAGCTCACAATGTGCACGGTGCTGTCTATCAGCTGCCTGGCAGGGCCAGGAAAAAAGAAGCTAAATCCTAGCGGGGGTTGTGTGAGATGCGAAAGATGATGGGGGGAGGAGGGTCTCACCTCTTTCACTCTCTGAAGCATCGGCTGCAGCCACTCGCTGTTCACCTCACAGTGACTGTCCAGGAAGGTGAGAACCTCAGCCATCGCCACCTCGGCCCCTCGCACTCGAGAGCGAATCAGCCCTAAGAGGAGGAACAGGCAGAGGAGGGGAAGACAGTGGAAAGGACAGAGAGTAAAAGGAAGGGGAGATTAGGGAGGGAAAGCCCTGAACTTCTACAACTTAGAGAAAATAAAAATTCTCCACTGCCTTGCACCTTGTGTAGCCTGATTCTCCAGGACAAGCCGGACTCTTTACACTGCTCTAACAGTGTAAATGGGCCATAAACACAGCGGATCTGCCCACTGGAGCAGGGAATAGCCCTACCAGAGGGGCCTCCCCAGATGGCATAGAGGTGCTGTCATAAACAGATAGTAAGGGTTAAGGTCTCTTTTACCAGTAAAGGGTTAACAAGCTCAGTAACCTGAGGAACACCTGACCAGAGGACCAATCAAGGGACAAGATAATTTCAAATCTCTGTGGAGGGAAGGCTTTGTTTGTGTCCTTTGTTTGGATTGCCGTTCTCTCTTTGGATTTAAGAGAGGCCAGACATATTCTTCAAGTTCTCCAAGGTTTCCTGAAGTATTTTCTTCTATTCAGTTTAGTGAGTATTAGAAGGCGGTTTAGTCTTATAATTGATTTCTACATTTGCAATTGTGTGTTTGCAAATATCTTTATTTCTGTTTGCTGTTACTTTGATTATTCTGAGAAAGGGAGGGGGGGGAGTCTCTCCAGGTTTATAGCTAGACCCTGTATATTTTCCATCTTGGTGATACAGAGATAGTGTACTTTTTTCTTTCTTTAATAAAATCTTTTCTTTTTAGAACTTGATTGATTTCTTCCCTTGTTTGGATTTTCAGGGGAAGGGGAGGGGGGAAAAGTGAATCCCTCTTTGTTTTGATTCAAGGAGTTTGAATCTGTACTGGTCTCTCCTAACGGCTAGGGGAGGGGGGAAGAAGGTGGAGGGGAATGGTTTGTTCTCCTTTGTGTTGAGATTCAAGGAGTTTGGATCTATGTTCCCAGGAAAAGTTTTGGGGGAACAGGGAGTGTGCCAGACACTAAAAACTTGGCTGGTGGCAGCGTTTACCAGATCTAAACTAGGATTTTAGTTTAGAGGAGTCCATGCAGGTCCCCATCTTGTGAATGCTAAAGTTCAAAGTGGGGAATAAACCTATGACAGGTGCCTTAGCCAGGTCCATGCCACCACAGGAGTAGGAGACATGCTAGGGGCATGGGCTTTTTTATATTTTCTGTCCACACCTCTAAACCTCCAGTCTTGTTTACTGGAACCTCCTCCTCTTCAGCCTCCCTGATACCCACATCACTTCCCTTCAGTCCATGCAAAACACAGCTGCTACAATCACCTTCCTTGCCTGTCACTCTGCTCAATCACCCCCATCTCTCAATCTCTCACCTAGCTCCCTCACCCCTTCCAGTGTTTTGAGCTCCAGCTTCTTGTCCTGACTTTCAGGGCCCCTCACTGCTTTTCACTCTTCTCTTTTATGATGCCAGTCTCTCCCACAAATGCCTCCCCATCTTCCACACCACCCCCTGATGCTTGGGATCCCATGTAAAGCCGCAACCCTCGCCTCCTTCAAATCTCTTCTCAAGACCCACTTGTGCTGCGATGGCTATAAGAAATCAGACAGCATAAAATGGTTGGGCGGAAGGACTGTTAGGACAGCTAGGGAAAGTCAACATTTTGATTTGTAGATGTATTATATATATGAAATATTAGCTTTCCCCAACTCTGTGTGTGTATATATAATGTATAATATTTGATTGTCTTCTTCTCTCAGGTCAGGAACCATGTCTACCTATATGTTCCTAGCACAATGGGGTCCTGATCCTGACTGGGGACTGTGGGCACTACTATAACATAAATATTTAAAATAACAACAGATGCCCTGAAGCATGAGGATTGATAACCCAGTATCTCTCTGCCAGAGCCTCCAGATTGGGAAATAAAAGCTTCACCTTTATTGCAAGTATGAATTGTAACCATGAGAAATAGCATCTAGGGGAGTGGAGGGCAGAAGGGGTGACTTTGCGAGCAGATGGTACCGGCAAAGTTTTCCACACTCACCTTCTCGCCGACTGTTGCGTAGACACTTGACCTTTGGGATCTTGGTAAGGAGCTGGCAGTCCTCAGCTTAGGAAAGGAGAAAACATTTGGCACAAATACATAAATTATTTGGCTTCAGTGGAGAGCTCCAATTAACTGCTCTTATGTGTCTCCATGCAGGAAAAGCACTGCTTTCACTTAATATCACTTTAATCAACCCGATAGCCTTAATCCCATTGTCTAAAGTGCACCCAAGAGAGCTCTGCTCGCTTGACAGTCCTCCATGGCTGCTGAGCCAAAGCTCCCCAGATGCGCTGGAGGGCTCAGGCTGCAGCCAGTTTGAGTTCAGAACTGCGGAAGAACAAAGGGGCTTATGCTGTAGGTGTAGAACCAGGAGCAGGAGAAACTGAGGGACATCAGGGAGCAAGTGCAGAGAATCCAAGAAGCTAGAGAGGAAAGAGACCTACTCTATTAGGTGATCTAGTCCATTTCCTCCACCCACTAGATCCTGCAAGGTTGTTCCCTACAATCTGTTCTCTGGGATAGTTTTCAGCTTAGTTTTATTTAATCCAAGCCATGGTGATTCAACAATCTTCCTTGGGTTCACTTTTCCACTGTCTAATATAGGGATGTCCAACTGGCAACTTGCTGGGAGACCAAGTCACACCTAATTTGCATTAAATGAAATACATTACAGAACACCAAGGTTGCACATCCCAGACTGCATCTGGTAAGAGTGACCTTTCACTCAGCTCACGGTGGAGCAATGCATGCTGGGCCATATAGGCTCAGAAGGCCACATCTGCACATGAAAGAGGAGATAAGGCACAGGGGTCCTTCTGCAATTCTGTGGGATACATTTGGTCCACAGGCTATACTTTGGCAAGTCAACAAGATTCAACAAGGACAAGTGCAGAGTCCTGCCCTTAGGATGGAAGAATCCCATTCACTGTTACAGACTAGGGACCGAGTGGCTAGGCAGCAGTTCTACAGAAAAGGACCTAGGGGTTACAGTGGACGAGAAGCTGGATATGAGTCAACAGTGTGCCCTTGTTGCCCAGAAGGCTAATGGCATTTTGGGCTGTATAAGTAGGGGCACTGCTAGCAGATCGAGGGACTTGATCATTCCCCTCTATTTGATATTGGTGAGGCCTCATCTGGAGTACTGTGTCCAGTTTTGGGCCCCACACTACAAGAAGGATGTGGAAAAATTGGGAAGAGTCCAGCGGAGGGCAACAAAAATGAGTAGGGGGATGGAGCACATGACTTATGAGGAGAGGCTGAGGGAACTGGGATTGTTTAGTCTGCAGAAGAGAAGAATGAGGGGGGATTTGATAGCTGCTTTCAACTACCAGAAAGGGGGTTCCAAAGAGGATGAATCTAGACTGTTCTCAGTGGTACCAGATGACAGAACAAGGAGTAATGGTCTCAAGTTGCAGTGGGGGAGGTTTAGGTTGGATATTAGGAAAAACTTTTTCACTAGGAGGGTGGTGAAGCACTGGAATGGGTTACCTAGGGAGGTGGTAGAATCTCCTTCCTTAGAGGTTTTTAAGGTCAGGCTTGACAAAGCCCTGGCTGGGATGATTTAGTTGGGGATTGGGCCTGCTTTGAGCAGGGGGTTGCACTAGATGACCTCCTGAGGTCCCTTCCAACCCTGATATTCTATGATTCTAAGTCCTGCACTAACAGATATCACTGGGGCAAAAGTTTCCATCACAAGCCCATTTCCCCTGAGCCCTCTCCGCCTCCCTCCCCCCACAAGCAGTTCTTTTATCCCATGCACTTTTCTGCATCTTGCAGAGCCCTTTGCTTGTCATCATCCTCCCACAGCCTCAGTGCTCTGGAGAGACACGCTAAGGCCACCAGCCAAAGTGCTTCTCTTGGCATCTCTTTTTCCATTTTCAAGGAGACACACTCTGAAATATTGCTCTTCTGTGGGCAGCTTAGCAGCTGCTGTATCATTCAAATGCAGTGGCAGGAGCTCTTGAGTAAAAAACTATTGACTTATTGCTGGACATCTGTCATAAGGGAAGACTGTGTCCCAGCAATGGACAGGTCCATTTCAGGTGAATGCAAGAATCTCTTTTCAGGTTACTCACCAGCCAGGAATGTAACAAGAGAGGGCCCAGAAATCCACCTCCTAGTTCTGACCCAAACCTCTGTGTGTCCTTGGGGAAACCGAGGTACCAAGGGCCAGATTTGTAGAAGTGTTCAGCACCCAAGAGCTACCACTGACACCAATGGGAGCATCTGGGAGATGGACACTTTTGATAATCTTGCCATTTATTTAGAGGCCTAAATGGGAGTTTCTGGCTGAGCTCTTTTGAAAATCTGGCCTCAAACTATTCAAGGCCAACATTTGCAGAAGTGGCAACTGAGTCTGGGATTGAATTGTCAGGTGCTCAGCTTGAGATACTTAGGACCTGCTTCTCAGAGGTGCTGAGCCTCACAGCTCCCATTGCCTCAAATTGGAGTTGTGGGTGCTCAGCACTTCTCAAAATCAGGCTCTTGGAGTCTCAAACTGGCACCTAGGAACTCAGGCACCCAAACTCAGTGGCCACTTTTTGAAAATTTTGGGCAAAGCTATTTATTTGTAAATGCAGCCAGTATCACTTTCTTAACTCACGGGGTACTGCAGATGTTCACTACAAAATGCTATAAAATACTATAAAAATAGTCTGACGACGTAATTAATTATTATAATAAACATGGTGCTAGATTGTCCTGGGCCCTTGTGGAAGCCCCTTGTACCCCAACCCCATCATACAATAGTAGGGTGACCAGATGTCCCGATTTTATAGGGATAGTCCCGATTTGGGGGTCTTTTTCTTATATAGGCTCCTATTACCCCCCACCCCCATCCCGATTTTTCACATTTGCTGTCTGGTCACCCTATACAATAGCCAGGAACAAATGCAAGCCCTGTGCTCAGGCGAGTGCATAGATTATTATCTCCTAGTGCATTTAGGGGAATGAATTACCCAAAAGGTGGAATGGAGGAGTCAGGGCAGAGCCACTAGTCTGTGGAACTAGCCAGAATCATGCAGCATACACTCCTGCTTTGCACCAGGTTGCTGGAGGAGGTCGGGTACCTCTTGAAGCAAAATCTCACCCAGAACTACCCCCAGGGATGCACTAGGTACATGACAATCCCAGCCTGGGCCCAGGGCAAAAGCCAGTCTGTATGTAGAACATGAGAGTTTGCAACAGTTCTCTGTGGTCTCTTTCTCTAACACAGCGGTTCTCAACCCACTGCCCATGGGTTGCATGCGGCTCAATTAGCACATAGCTGCAGCCTAGCTGTGTGCTGAAGGCCTCAGGGTGCGCATGGCAGGGTCTGGGCTGCCAGGCTGCCCTGTGCGACAGCGGGGTCCGGGGCCGCCCTGCCACTCAGCCCCACAGCAGGGTACGCTCCTGGCCCCACTCTGTGGAGGGGTCTCTGGGTGTGGGCTGCGGCGGTGAGCATAGGAGTCGGGGGGGAGGGGGCACTGTGGTTTTCAACCTGTGGCCCAGGTAATAATAAATAGGTTGAGAACCACTGCTCTAACCCATCTAATCAGACACTGCTGGCCTACACCACTCACCATATTTGGGTTAAACAACACATAAAAAGGTGGTTAATGAGACCAGACTGGGTACTCTGGCAACCTGGCCAGAACTACCAACCTCACACAAGGAGAATAGGAAAGAGGAAAACGTGGCCTCTTTGCCATGGGTGAAAGCTAAACTACATGCAGAAAAGCCTCTCTCCTTTCCCTGTTCTTTCTTCTTTTGCCAACTGGCAAGTGAGCAAGAGAGAGAATCTTTGAAAGGGAGGGAAAGAGAATAGAGTGAGTGAAGGAGAAAATCAGAGAGAGAGAAAAGCAAAAAAAAGAGAGTGAGAATTGATACTTACGATCTGAGCTGAAGTCATCCACTAAAATGATCTCCTGAATGAGATTGGCAGGGGTGCGGTTCATAACACTGCAGGAATCCAAGAAGGAAAGAAGGACCTCACCATTATTAAACAAAGGCTTTTGCTTGCACTGTTTGTAACCTGAGTAGGGGGACCAGATGTCCCAGTTTTACAGGGACATTCCCAATATTCAGGGCTTTGTCTTATATCGGCACCTATTACCCCCCACCTCCATCCTGATTTTTCACACTTGCTGTCTGGTCACCCTAAATCTGGGTGTGATGGACAAGAAGCTGATTTTTATTTATTCTATGAATACTGATATGTGATAATGGTATGAATACTGTCCATGACTGTCCATTTACAGTGAGGTAAACTTACTGTAGAAGATGGTGGGCTATTAGAATTTCTTATATGACTTTATTGATCTAACTTAATAGGCGGTTGTGGGAACAGCAAACCACAAAGAAACACAATAGCTCTAGATAAAGACACCCCAGCATATACTTGAAAAACTACAGGGCAAGCTGGTAGCTTCAAGGATCCTGTCTAGAAGAAAGATGCAAGCTTGTTTTGCCTGGAGACCAACAGAACTCTAAAGAGTTAAACAGCGTTTCTCAGGGAGAGACGAGGGGGTTACTTGTCACCAGCTGTCTGGGGAGACAGGCTGACACAGGGCTCCCCATATCCAGGGAACGGTAAGCCTTAGGGAAAATAAGCTTTAGTTCTAAACGGCTAATACTTTGCTTTAAGGAGGCTGTTTGGTCACTGATTACCATTGCCATTGCTCCAGAGATGGGATGAGAATTGCTGGGTCTGGACACACAAATCAGACCTGCTGAGGTAATCACAGTTAGTATCATGGGACCGCAAGCCAGGGCCCGGTCTGAGAATGTGAAAATCACGATTCCACTCAGAGCTAGGTGATGGCTAGAGGCCTGGGACCAGGAGGGATGCATTCAACAAGGTCAGGAGGGGTCAGAGGTGCAGTCAGCCCAGTACACATGATACTGGGGATCTCACTAGATACTGCATTGCCTCTTTCCTTCCACACCTATAAGAGGTAAAGAACCCTGTTGAGGGTTAGTTATTCGGTCATACAGTGACCTGGGCAGGATTGCTCCCAGCAGTACATTTTCTAGTGCTTTGCCCAATGTACTATATATCCAAACTCCCACACGACGAGACTTCCATCACATCACTTGGGTGAGACAGTTCCACAGCCCTATGGGTTTAACTGTCACTCAGCTTTTCCTGATATTCAGCCAAAATGTTCCCATTCTCAATTTCACCTCCCCAACATCCCTCAACCACTTGCCTCTGCCCCTCACCCACCACCCCCAGGACCTTCCTGGCCACTCACTGGCACCCCCGCTGACTCAGCACTCTGCTCCCATCCTGGGCGAGGGCAGCTCCTCCCAAACCTGGCCATTCAGCAGCAAAACTGGCTCCCATCACCCGCCCGGCATTCACATGGTCTGGGTCAAATTTGAGTGATGAGTAATGATGTGACCAAGCACACAGGGTCATAACATTACTCAGGTTTGGAGTATCATGATGGAGACGCAGCCGGACCATACCTGAGTGGTTCTGTGATCCCATTGTCAAGTGGCAACATCACTCACTCAAATTTGGCCCAGCCAACCCCTGTCCTGACTAAACCTGAGCAGTGCTGAAGGGGAGGTGGGGCCAAATTTAAGCAAGTGGCGTTGCAACTCCATGTGCCAGATGAAGTACTGGAGCAACAGTCTGCCTGGTTGGGCCTCCATAACCTTATGGGCCCTGGTGAGACTGCACCACTTGCACCATTGTAGCTATGTCGCTGACACTAACCCCTTACTCTGAGCTCTGACTCCAGGATCCAAATAAGGCTATGGGGAGAATTTGAAGGGCTCTCTCCAAAGATTCCCTTAGTTTGTGAGATTTCAGTGTTGCAGGATTGATTAGTTACTTGTTTATTTGATATCCTTGTCTCCTTTGTCTGTTCTATTGCCCTTCTTTTAGTTTACCCATCATTCCTGGAAATAAAGTATTGTTTATCGTTCCTTGTTGGTCCTGTTATATATTATCATATTCCATGAGTGGTGATTGTTATTATTTATTATTTGTATTGTCATAGCACATAGAAGACCCAGTCATGGACCAGGACCCCATCCAGCCACTAGATGGAAGCACTGGGCACAAGGCACTCAGGCCCCATTGTCCTAGGGAGGGTTGCCAATCCCCTGCAGATGGAGGAATGAGGGGCTCTACCACGCTTGGGGATCAGGGTTAGTTGTCATTGTTCAGTTCAGATGTACAAATTTATCAAAGTTCTTTTAATCTGTCCTCATAAACCTTTCCCTCAAGCCCTATAATGATTTCTGCAGTTCTTTGATCACACTCTAACTTGTCAATAACTTTCTGGTAGAGAGGTGTTGAGAACTCTCTGGCTTTCCCAAGTCCGCCCTCACCTGTCCAAAATGCAACTGCTAAAATTATCTTCCACACCTGTCAATCCAACCACCTCCCTTGCCTCTTCAAATCCCTCCCCTAGCGCCTCATCACTCACCACAGCCAGTTCAAACTTCTCATCCGCACCTTCCAGCCCCTGTGCAGCTCCAACAAGATCTACATTGTGAGTCTTGTTCCTTATGTCTCCCTTTACCTGCTTCTCTCTGTCAACAATGTGGGCCTCACCAACTGCTTTGCTTCCTCTGCCCACTCAGGCCTTCTTCCATAATGCCCCCTAAGCATGGAACAAACTCCCAGGCTTCAATGGGACTAATCACGTGCTTAAAGTTAAGTACCTACTCAAGTACCTTGCTGGATCAGGGCCATAAAGAGGAGAGAAGTGTGAGATTATTATTTAAAAACCTAGGCTAACAGAGTCTAATGTTGCATTGGCTTTTTTACTGCTATCTCACCCTGCAAACACATAACTGTTTTGCCATTCACTATCTCATCCCACTCTATTTCAGAGTTATGTTTCCACATGCCTGCCCATGAATATTTGTGTTTCAGTTTATATTTCCCTAGATGTCTCGGCCTGCATTTTTCCAAGCCAGATCTCATTTGCTACATCTGGTTCACATTTCAACCCTCTCTGGATCCCTTAGCATTACTTTTCTGTTTTCTCTGATGATTGCAACTTCTCCCAAATCACTGTCATTTGCAAGTTTCATGTGCAGGACTACCTTGTGCTTTGGGTAGTAATTCACACCTGTGTAAAGTGAGTGTAAAATGCACCCAAATCAAAATGGTACCATTTTGTACCCTCTCTGCATAGGTGTCAGTGACCATAAGCCGAAAGGCAGTGGAGAACCAGGCCCAGGCAGTTTACCACTTTCTTAGAGAAAATATTTAACAAGACTGGTCTAGCTCCACCTATCATCTAAATTTTCCTGCCTCCTCTACAGTATTGCCTGTGTATTCCCTGATCCCACCTCTGCTGAAACCCTTGTCTTGGCATTCTTCTCCTCTCACCTTTATGACTACAACTTCCACAATGGTTTTGTCCACAAGTTCCAGATCTCCAGACTCCAACATGTGCAAAAGGAAACAAACACATCACACCCTTTTCATCAACACTTCCACTGATTTCCTCATTAGAGGTACTATGGCCTAGTGGACTGCAAATAGGGCTGGGAGTCAGGAATTCCTGAATTCTAATTTCAGTTCTGCAATTACCTATTGTGTGGCCCGTGGCAAGACACTTAACTTCTCTGCGTCTCATTTTCTCCATCTCCAAAATGAGGATTATAACACTTCCAATAGATAACAGGGAATAATATTTCTCTTCCTCACAAGAGTGCCATGAAAATTAGTTAATGTTAATTCAGATGTAAGGTGCTATAAAAGAGCTAAGCATTACTAATATTCAAAATCCAGTTTGAAATTTCCTCGTGTCTGAAGCATGGACCAACTTCAGTCTGTTCCACCCCCCACCCCCACCCCAATGCACTTCATGTCTCTCTGCTCTTCTCATTGCTCCCTCTGTTTATTCAGCATCAATGTCCTCTCGCTGCCTCATCATGGATGTATCAGCAATGCTGACGTGAGAGTCTTCTCCTCTGCAGATCTGACCATCTATATAATCCTCCTTCTTATCGCTCTCTGGCTCACAGACTCTCAATTTCATTTCAAATCTCACCAGAAAATACATCCCTTTCCTCTTTTACTCTGAATTTCTCTCTTTATCTGCTCTTATTTGTTGAACTTGCCAAAGCATATTGGGATGCAGCTTGTATGAAAGGTGCTGCACGAAATACATTTGTATTCTATGGCAATGTTTCCACCAGAATTTACACAATCACTTAGCATGGGCACTGATCTACTGACAGCCCTGTTAACTTATAAAACAAATGTACACCCAATACATTTGTATTCACAGACAAACTGCATCCTCACACCCTAAAAATCAGTAAATAAAAAATAGACAACACAGCTGTTGTTTTCCATCCACATAAGGCCTCACTGTGTCAGCGGGACTGGCCAGCATGGCAGAAACTGGTAATTTCACTTAATGACTAGCAAGGCAGAGATACCAAGCAGGCGAGCAGTCCATGAATGACAGCCGTCTCCTGCAGAGCAGGGCATGTCAAGCGAGAAAACAGTTCATGAGTGACAGCTGTCTCCTGCAGAGCAACAGATGTCAAGCAGACAAGCACAGATATCTCCTGCACATCACAGGATGCCAGCAGGCAAGCTCTTTGAGATGCCACTTTAATAGCTGCTGGTATCCAGGCTATTTCTAATTCTTTTCTGCATTCCCTCTCTCATTTAGTCTCTCGTTTGGTCTCTTTATCCAGGCATCAGACTTTTTTTCTTCCTCCACAGCTACCTCTAAGCTGAAGACAAATCCTTGTGGCCTAAACAGTTTGTATGCCTTGAACCAGCAGCATTTGCCTGCTAAACAAATCACAAGGCCACGCACAGTCTGCACAGAACAGTCTTCTCTATGCTAGGGAACTTTAGGAAAAAATTCCCTCCAGCAGTGCCACTGTGTTAGCCCTGATGGCATCCCCTGTGTAGACAATTTTAACCAATGTGGTAAAAATGCATCTGGCTGTGGGAGCCTTGTCTACAGGAGGGCTCCCACAGCCTCACACAGGCTCAGCTGAACTAGTGGTACCACCCCTTGTGTAGTTCTTCTTAAAATTACCTAGTGTAAAGCTGAAATTTTCAAAAACAGCCACCATTTTGGATGCCCAACTTGAGATATCTGGGTCCTGTTTTCAGAGGTTTTGAGCATCCACAGCTCTCATGGACATCAACTGTAAGTGCAGGTTCTCAGCAGCTCTGAAAATCAGGCCCAAAATGGCAAGTTGGGTACCCAAACCAATGGCTGCTTTTGAAAATGTTGTCCTTATTGTCATTTATTTTCATCAATTATTCTCCTCCATCCCCAATTCCTCATTCATCATCCCCAAAGTGCAACTAAAATCACTTAAGTTCTGTTTAGGAAAAAATAAGTACTCTGTTATAACCATGTAATTTCATAGAACTTTCAACAGGTGCTCCTTGAATGGTTAATTTTGATTAGTTATCTAACCAATCAAGCCCTAATTATCATGCAGGGCCCAACACACCTGCTCCAATTTTAGACCTAAAGCTGTTCTGGAAGCCTGACCAGATGCCATAAAAAAAGTAGCTGGTGCAATTTTATGCCTCCCTTTGCTTAATATCGCTGTGGTCCTCTGCAGACTCACAAGTGATAAATAGACTAGTCGAGTCCCTTTCATACTTCAGAGTGGCAGCCGTGTTAGCCTGTATCAGCAAAAAGGACTTTGTGTAATGACCCATCCACTCCCAGTCTTTATTCAAGCCTAATTTAATGGTGTCCAGTTTGCAAATTAATTCCAATTCAGCAGTCTCTCATTGGAGTCTGGTTTTGAAGTTTTTTTGTTGTAATATTGCAACTTTTAGGTCTGTAATCGAGTGACCAGGGAGACTGAAGTGTTCTCCGACTGGGTTTTGAATGTTATAATTCTTGATGTCTGATTTGTGTCCATTTATTCTTTTACATAGAGACTGTCCGGTCTGGCCAATGTACATGGCAGAGGGGCATTGCTGGCACATCATGGCATATATCACATTGGGAGACAGGCCAGTCCTTGCTTACAGACAGCCCCCCAACCTGAAGTAAATACTCACCAGCAACCACAGAACACCCAACAAAAACACTAACCCAGGAACCTATCCTTGCAACAAAGCCAGTTGCCAACTCTGTCAACATATCTATTCAGGGGACACCATCATAGGACCTAATCACATCAGCCACACTATCAGAGGCTCGTTAACCTGCACATCTACCAACATGATATATGCCATCATGTGCCAGCACTGCCCCTCTGCTATGTTGTGAGGTAGGGAGCGGGGTGGATTGACCTGGGAATGTTGTTTAGTTTTACTGGGACTGTCTGCATGGGAGATGGGAGAGCAGGGGATGACTTTGACGGTACCTGAGCTTGTAACCTGAGCCAGGAAGGGGGATGGTGCGAGTCGACACCTTTGCCCGGGAAACTGGACAAAGGGAGAGGGGGAAAGAAGGAGTGGGAGAGAGCCTGCTGGAGGAGTTTTTGGTTTCAGTTTTGGGCTGGCTGGGAAGAAGCAGGGAACCTCAAATCTGGGGTCTAAGATCCTTGCCCCCCAGAGGGACCTGGCTGAGGGGTCCTGGTTGTATCTACAAGCCCTGCTTGGGACCGTTTTCCTGTCATCTAATAAACCTTCCGTTTTACTGGCTGGCTGAGAGTCACGGTGAATCACAGGAAGTGGGGGGTGCAGGGCCCTGAGTCCCCCACACCCCGTGACATTGGTCAAATGGGACAGACACTCAATTACAGACCTAAAAGTCGCAATATTACAACAAAAAAACTTCAAAACCAGACTCCAATGAGAGACTACTTAACTGGAATTAATTTGCAAACTGGACACCATTAAATTAGGCTTGAATAAAGACTGGGAGTGTCATTACACAAAGTAAAAATATTTCCCCATGCTTATTTTTCCCCCTACTCTTACTCACACTTTCTTGTCAACTGTTGGAAATGGGCCATACTGATTATCACTACAAAAGGTTGTTTTTTTTCCTCCTGCTGATAATAGCCCAGCTTAACTGATCACTCTCGTTATAGAGGGTATGGCAACGCCCATTTTTTCATGTTCTCTGTGTATATATATATCTTTTCCTACAGTATTTTCCACTGCATGAATCTGATGAAGTGGGCTGTAGCCCACGAAAGCTTATGCTCAAATAAATTTGTTAGTCTCTAAGGTGCCACAAGTACTCCCAGTTTTTTTTTTCATACTTGATACATCCCAACATGTTTTATCATAATGACACAGTGGTGGGTGCACTGCCTGGGTAGGCGAACTCAGCAGCAATTATGCGCACAGCAATAACTCATGCCCAACGTGGCACATTCAGACCTCTGGAAACCAGGTGGCCCCAAACTGGGAAGAGACTTAGAAAGCCAGCCTTCTATCCATGAGTCCAGCTCCAGCACACTTGAAAGAGTCTGTTATTTATTCACAAAACAAAGCCCTGCAAACCCTCAGGACTCAGTAAGAGAACCAGTGCCAATGAACGCTGCATTCCTGCTAAAGGTACCCTCAGCTGAACTTTCCAGATGAGCTGTTCTTTCTCTTCAGCCAGTCTCCACAGGAGAGGGAGGCTTTTACCTGGGCTGGTTGCCTGCTTCAGGGAGCTTTTGAGTGAGTATTTGATATCTCAGAGAGGCCGCAGTACACAGTCTCTGGAAAAATAAAGGTAGAAAACCTGTCTGGGCTCTGCAGCAGGGACAGGGATTTGGGGGAAGGAAAGGAGCTGGTGGAAATATTGCTTTGCTGTATGAATAGCAGCAGATATTTTCATGCTCCCACCTGGTTGGGGCTACTCTGACACTCAGAGCTGCCCCACCTGATGCACCTGTTTGCTTTTGGCTACCACTGTGGCTGAGGGAAGAGAGCCCCATACATTGTTGGACTGGGGTGCTTCTGATTGGCAGGGGCTGTGCCATGGAGTCGAGTGCTGTTCCATCAGTGAGCAATTCCAAGTGTTGTATCAGGTGACAGAGGCCTAGTCTCCATCAGACTTCAATGCCATCACCTTTCACTCCAAACACTTAGACTGTGCCCCTCCCTCCTCCCATGAAATAGACTCCTGCTGCACCCCAGTGTGAACCATTACTACAATACATGACCCAGCTAGGATCTAGCTGCTGATTCTTCCCTGAGACTGCCCCTGCAACTCCTTTATCTCCCTCCTGAAACCACCTCCAATAGTCTGTTTTCCCTTCAGCTTCCCTCATACTCCCTGCCTGGCTGCCCCTTGAAAGTGTTTGTGGGCCAAACCCAAACAGCCTCCTCCCTGCTGCTGACAGTTCCCTCAAATTCCCTGTCTAACTGCCCCCCGACACACACAGTTCCCTGCATGACCCTTGCAGACACATACACCTGGCCAACCTCCTGTCCTCTTGTTGGATGCTGAGCTCATGGTCAGATCAGAAACCACCTGGAGAGGTGGCCCATTGCATTTGGGGACTTTTCTGCCCTGCTCTTTACTGCCAGGAGCCATCTCAGATCCCTGGACTAGCAACCAAACAGTTCCCTGAGGGTTAAGAGCCATTTCTCCCACTGGTACCTACCTCTTCACTGTGCGGAGCAGGGTGGAGCGAGCCTCGTTGTGAAAGGTGATGATGATGCTGGTTGCTGGCAGGTCTGCGTCATAGTGCACAGAGGCACATCTGAAACATGGGAGGGCAAACATTCAAAGCAGATACAATACACAGCAGCCCTTTGCGCGAGATGCCTGGAATCTCCCAAGAAAAACAGCCGAGTGTGGCACAGGGGTTGCAAACACCACACTGCCAGCCTACCGTGGGAGCCCCTGCTGAGCCCAATGGGGTTAAGAAGGACAATAGGATAAAAGTTCAGAACTAAAAAGAAAAAGACACTGACAGTACTGCAGCCTGACCTACAATACTGGGAGGGAGTGAGGTCTAGTGGTTCAAGCAAGGGACTGGGTCTCAGGAGTACTGGATTTGCCACTGACTTGCTGTGTGATCTTGAGCGAGTTGATTAAAGTCTGTTTCCCCCTGTGTAGAACAGGGGTAATAAGTATCTGTGACAGAATGTACCCCTGTATCCACACACTACACACTATTGTAATCATCTTTGTACAAAATAGGTTATGTAAGGTATCATTTGAAAACTCATAATTCATTGTTCATTATTGTCCAGATAAAATATGTGTGGCAACACTGTTTTTGAAGTTATAAGATTCCACTGTATGGTGTTATTAACACATGTTCCAAACTGAGGGCAAGTCTACACTATAAAATTAAGTGGACCTAAGTTATGTCGACATACAGACATTACAGTAATTAAATCCCTTTTGCATAGCTATACTAGGCTCTTTGTGTCAGCGGTGCATGTCCTCACCAGGAAGGCTTGCACCGATTTAACTGTCAGGTTGGGCATTGTGGAATGGCTTCTGAAAGGCAGCAACAGTCGATGGGGGCAATGCAGTGTCTACACTGACACTGCCTTAACCTAACTACATCGACCTAAGTGCTATGCCTCTCATGGAGGTGGAGTTATTAAGCCGGTTTAGTGGGCAAGTTACTTCAGTGGGAGCTGCATTTTAGTGTAGACGCTTACAGAGTTAGGTCCATGTAAGCTGCCTTACGTCGACCTAACTTTATAGGATAGACCAAGCCTCTGGTTGGCAAACTGGTCTGTCTCAAACAAAGGAATGTGTGCTCTGCTTAATTGCATTTAAGCAGTAAACAGTCATCAAGCAGGAAGGGGAGACAAAGGAAGCTCAAACAGGTGAGAAAAAAGCAGCAGGGAACATCCTACCATATAGACCTTTTTTCTCCTGATACCCAGCTGGAAATATTTTCCAAAAGGAGGACTGACAATAAAAGGACAAACATCCCAAGGCACCCTCCCTCTCTTTCCCTGCCCATCACAGTCACAGCACCAGAAGCAACAAAGGAAGCATTCGTTGAACTATGGGAGTCCTGACCTATGAAGTTTGGTCAATAAGATTTCTGAAAGCATATGCTGAGAAACTGCTTGAATCTGATATAGCTTTTAAGCTAGGCACCAGTAGTGTTTTAACTTTATTTTCTTGTAAACATTTCTGATTTTTATACCTCATTATTGTACTCACTTAAAATGTATCTCTTTGTAGTTAGTAAACTTCTTGTATTGTTTTATCTAATGCAGTGCGTTTAAACTGAAGTGATTGGGAAACTCCATTTGGGGTTTCAGGTTATGTGCATATTATTTCTATTCAAGAAATAACAGACTTTAGATAGATTTGTATTGTCCAGAAGAAGGCTGTGCTGGACAGTATAGGACATACACTTCTGGGGGAAAATCTAGGACCTGGAGTGTGTTGGGGTCACCTTGCAGTATAATCAAGGCTGGTAAATGCCAAGGTGTGGCTGGCTGGCTGCAGCACACACAGAGACATAGCTGGGAGTGACTTGCAGGCTGGCGGCTGTTTGTGAGCAATCCGGGCTGGAGGCTACAGCAGCAAAGCATTGTAAAGGGCACCTCAGGTTAGAGAGTAAGGGTGACACAGCTACTCATTAGTCTGGATTGTACCCTAGTATGTCACAGTATCTGCACCGCATAGTTGGGAGGTTTCAATGGTTAGGGTTTGTAAAGCACTTTGAGATCCTTGGATGTCAGGCCCTTGAGAAGGGAAAGCACTGTCATTATTTGTTAAAGATCTGCCCATGGGCAATGGCTTCTCTTTCAACCATTAATATTCTGCTTGGCAATGGAAAATAATTCCTCTACACTACCAGGAAAATATCAGGATCGAGATATTACAGTGTTGCCAAATGGAAGGTTGTATCAAAATTGGAATTTGCTTCACTAGAAGCCAGCATAAAATCTGAAACCATACAAAAATGCTAGGGGATGAGGAGGTTTAAATGTCTTTGAATGAAAAACACTCTCTCGTCTGACTTTATTGATATGAGACACACAAATCTATTCACGCACTAAGAGCCAAGATTTAGCCTAGGGTGAACTTGTACCAGGGTTTCTTACCCCCCAGGAGAACAAGGATTTATTTCCATGACCCCGAGTATCTGTTTTCTCCTGCAGCTCACCATGTATGTTTTGCTGGTAACCTTTGAACTCAGCTCGGTTTGTGCCCGAATTCCAGTTTGGTGTTCTGATGTGGAATGTGTGGCTATTTATAGTAGTTGCAAACAAAACGTTGAGATGAGAAAAGAAGGGAACCTGAAAATCTGAATTATATACCAACAGCACTACTAATGAAAAGCAATAATAACGTACTCTACATAAGCTCTTCTCTTGTGGAGGGGGCGATTTAGCAAAGTCTTATGGATTCCAGCCCCAGCAACTTCCCTCCTCATGAAGGCCTTTGCAACAAGCATTTTTTCAAAGCTCATCAAGCCAGAGGAGTCTCTGTTAAGTGAAATGGAGTGCTCCCCCTTCCTTCCGAGGTCTGAGAATGCTGCAGCCACAGTATTCCCAGCCACTGCTAATTTAAGTAGCAATAGGCTGCTCTCCCAGACCTTCCTCTTATGACATAATGCATCAAGTTTTCATAAAACCATTAGGTCAGGGCACTATCTCCTCCATCCAAGACTTTGAATTTTCTTTGCTACCCCAGCAAAGACTGTGAGATCCGCCCCACCCCTCCAGCATGAGCCCATGAATTCTAGATCCAGCCTTTGCCATGTTCTGGGAATGATTGATAGATTTGGGCTGATCTGCTCCTCCATAGCCCCTGCCACCCAAGCTTGTGGCAATGACAAACATTGGCCAATTCAGACTCTCACATTTCAGATCAAATTCCCATCCTCAGGATTGGGGCCTGACATTTTTGGCTAATCAAGGCCACATTTAGACTGAATCCACCCCAGGACCTAGGGGAAATAACTGACTTCTCCCCATGACTTATTAGCTCTATTTTTATTACAGCATTTATTACCATTGTTTTATGGCTATTACTAAACTGTTGCCATTCTTTCCCCTCACATTTATTGCTATTGTTTACGACTATTCTAAGCGCTGACTATTTTTTTCCCTCACAGAATTTTACTACTGTGACAGTGGCTTATTACAGCAATTTTCAGGCATGTAAAGAAGCCCTGAACAAGACAAAGTGGAAGACTTGTGACCAGGCAGGAGACATATTGTATCTATTATTGCTTTAAAATAACTCAGGTGGGTTTTTTTTTTTTTAAGGCTATTAAGATGACAAGATGTGGGCAAGTATAGAGATTTGTCTATGCTTCTTTGGAAAGGGGTTCCCTGCTCCTCAGCAAATTTCAGAGTCACAACAGGGGAGGAAGAAGCCGATATGAAAAGGTTTGGCCTCTCTTTGTGCTGGGTAGAATAACATTAGTCTCTTTTATCCAAATGATCCCTAAGTGATTGAAAAATTGTATGAACTATGGGCCACAAGTTCAGGCAGGTCTCAGCTCTACTTGTGGGCCTGAGGAAAGAGGAGAGTCATAGGTGGCCTTTTGACCTGTGAGCTTTAAGGCAGCCAGGGGCCAGTTCATCTCCTGGCACAAGCAAGAGCAGCCTCAGGGATTTTCTAACTTGTAAGATCTGGAATGGCCTTCAGGGGGTGTTCCATTAGCCTAGGATTGCCACAGCACAGTGTAACCTGACATGCCCCATTCTGTCCAACATGCCTCCAGAATAACCACTGCACTGGAGGGGAGGGCCAGCCACCTTGATGTCACTCAGGATGCGTCTATACTGCAGCTAGGAGTTGCGGTTCCCAGCTCAGGTAGACAGACTTGCACTAGCTCAATTCAAGGTAGTGCCTAAAAATAGCAGTGTAGATGTTGTGGCATGGGTGGTAGCTTGGGATAGCTGCCCAAGCTTGGACCCAGGGGGCTGGTTGGATGGCTAGCCCAAGCTGCCACCAGTGCTGCAATATACACCCTGCTATATTTAGGTGCTAGTTCAAGCTGAGCTGCAGCAACTATGCTGGGAATCACAGCTCCCACCTGCAGTGTGGACCTAGCCCCAGGGATTCCCCTCTGCAAGAGGAATCCCCAGCTGCCCTCTGTGAGAGCAGCACAAAGTGGATGAAGAAGGGGCCTTGGATCTGGCCTTAGGTTTACAGGAATCACTGTGTATTCTCTTCCTTAGACTGTTTGCTGTAAAACCCAGAGACCATTTTCCTCTATTTTAGAACCACTTACTACACGTTGGGTGCTACAGCAATCAAAATAGATAAACAATAATTCACCAGTGAACTGCACCCTTTCTATGACAGAGCACAAAAGCTGATTAACAGAGAAGGAAGTGGTGTGTTGTTAATTCCATATGTGGCACTGTTGCCTTTGTGTCATTAACGAACCAATCCCTAGCACGGTGCTTGGAGCGTAACTCTGTGCTGCTGGAGGAGCCATCTTTCAGAGGAGGAATGTAGCCAAGATCCTGACCACCTGCAGTCACAAAAGGTCCAACAGCGGCAAGGGTAAGACTGTGGCTGTTAACCCTGGAGTACTGATTCCAGTTTAGGTAATTACTCCCTTGCTCCATACATTTCCTATGCAGTTTCCCTTCTTGCCCTAATCTGTTGAGTAGTGTTGCTGGGCAGTGTCAGGCAGCGTCTGCATTCCACCCCAAAGGTTCATTTCAGAAGTGAGTAGAGTGGGTCTATTTCTATTCAGGCCCTTATACCACACCTGCCATCATCAAACATACAGTCATCAAAGCCCTGTGTTACACGTTCGGGTGAAAGGTACTATAGAAATGGAAGATCATTGTACCAGTTTAAGACAGTGAAGATATTAATGGCTTAAGGAGAACTTTAGTCAGCAGAATGGATTTCCCCACCGTGAAATAAAGCCAGGAGTGTGGGTGTTTTGCAAAATGTATGAAAAATGTCTGGTGTGAATAGTAAATAAATGTGTTGGTCTCATCTGAACCCCATCTGCACACATCCCAAACCCACCACACAGTGTGGAAAGACTGGCTCTCACTGCTCCAAAACACTGCAGGCCAGAAAGGGTGAGGACATGAGAGGCGAGGTATGTTCGGGAAGAAGGGCAGGTCTGGACTAACAGAGTGTGTTGCAGGTCGGGATGGATGTTCTCTGGGAAATCCGTGGGGGGAGTCAAGGAGGACAGGTGCAGGTTGGGTGGTTCGAGTTGCAATGACAGGGCTATGCAGGGCTGAAATAACAAGATGGAGCTGGAGGTCTGGGTTAAGGCTATTGGCACAGCATAGCAATGGGTGTGGGGGTGCAGCGCTGGAACAGCAGGGGTCTGTGAGTTTTCATTCGAGACCCCCAATATCCTGCTGGAGAGACAGAAAGCTAGGTGAAAGGGAGACCCTGCCAATGCACACAAACTGTTCTTCACTAACAGGGGGCATGACAACACAGGGATGCCTGGGGTAACGGGAACCGAGGGGCCTCAGCACAAGAAGGTGGCCCTGGCTTTGAACAAGGGTAGTGTGGTACCTGTAATGCCTTGTGTCCCGAATGGGCCGGTCACTGCTCAGTTTGTCGCTCTCCATCTGGTTAAAAGCATGTTGTCGGTATGGGTCTTCTCCAGCCTTCAGCAGCTTGGAGGACAGGTAAGCCTTTTCATCCAAACCCCTCAGGTTGCTCTTCTCTGCTTGGGGGACTCTGGTCACCTAGAACAGACACGTGTGTCAGTGCACATGGGAGTGGGGCATACTAACTTGTCAGAAGTAAATTCAGCGTGACACACAATGGCACACACAGCCACATCACTGTGGGCTTTCCTATACTTGGAGCTGGCGGTGTGATTCCCAGCGTGAGGAGACAGACCTGCGCTCTCATCCAGCTAGCATGCAAAAAAGCAGAGCATAGCCCAACCGGCTGGAGAGGCTAACATACAGTGACCAGCTGTCCCGATTTTATAGGGACAGACCCGATATTTGGGGCTTTTTCTTATATAGGCTCCTATTACCCCCACCCCTGTCCCAATTTTTCACACTTGCTGTCTGGTCAGCGTAGGCTAACCGCCCTGAGTGTGTGCCTAGCATTTCAGATGCGTACGTACTCGGGGCAGCTGGCCCCTCCCACCAGTCACACTGCCGCAGCTACAATTCATTTTTAGCGTGCTGGCTTGATCAGAGCTCGCACAAATATGTCTCCTTGAGCTGAGACTCATCTCCAAGTGTACATACCCCTAGTGCACTCTGGCAGATGCGCAGATACAATGGTGATGAGGGCTGTGTAAGAACCCGAACAGAAGTCCTGTCAACACTATGACTCAGCACTGACATGTCAACAACACATCCCACTTACCACTTGGGTTGAAAATAGTTTGGCTGCCAGTGTAGACAAGGCCAAATCATGTTTAGCACCTATTACACAGAGTGGGCTAGACTCCATCTGCCTGAACGCTCTCACAGGAGATGTGGTTTTGCCAGCAGATTCCAGCTGATATGGTCGAAGAAAAATATTAGTTCAAGTGGTTGAGAAAAGCCATTGATGAGCCAGTTGTCAATAATGACTCCCACAGTCACATGGAGTGAATTTAATGCTGGGCTTCAGGTGCAAGCATGACAGTCCTGGAACCTGAATTCCATTTTCTGTTCATAGAACAGGTACAGATTTCACCACCTATGGCTATGTAGCAATCTTAGGTATTAGCTTGCTTTCCCAAGTATGTAGGTTACACAATTACATTTCCAACACAGCATAATGCTGACATTTGACAACTATCAATACAGACACTGGGAGTGGAGCAAGACAAGGACATAGCTTCAGCCCTCACTGAAAAACATTGGAGCAGAAAGAGATTTTGGCTGAATAGAAAAAATAGTGGTAAACTATTTGCTTAAAAACACAAAGGGACTATTGGTGTCTGTGCAACATTAGGAATTTAAAGACCAGAACAAATTACATACAGCAGCAGAGTCTGATGGCACAACCCATGCCATGCCCAGCTGGATATAATGGCCAAATAGTTTTCTCTACTTCTGTGCGAAGAAGCGATGGAAATCTATAGAATCCCAGCTCTGTGAGAAAACACAGAAGGGTGGATTCTATGGCATCATTCCCACCTTCACCTAACCCCACAGAGGTGGGTGATCCAGGGATACTGGGAACCCCCTGAGCACATCAACACTGAGGAAATCAGAATTAATGTGCACAGGGGACATCTGCTTCTGCAATGGGACTCCCCTTTAGAGGGTGCCTGAGGGCAACAGCCTATGGAGTAGTCCCTAGTAGCACAGCTATTGCAGGAGTCATACAGGTGGGATGGGAAGCAACGCAGAGAACCTAAAGCCTCTGCAGATCCTGAAGGATTCTGAAGATTTAGGGTGCCAAATTTCCTGCTATTTCCAAAAGGAAGCAACCCCAAGATTTCAGAGAGACCTAAAAGAGCTAGATAATTGGGCAACATGAAGGCAAATGAAATTCAGTGTGGACAAGTACACGGTAATAAACCCTGGAAGGAACTGAATTACTCATGCACACTAATGGATTCTAAATTCACTGTAACCACTCAGAGTAAGTACCTGAACATCCCCATGGACAGATCAAGGAAACCCTGCACTTGATGTGCAGAGGTGGGAAAACAGCAAGCAACATATTGGAATACATGAAGAAAGAGACAGAGAATACTGAAACTACTGCAATGCCATTATATAAATACATTTTTCATGGTGAGAGTGTAAGTTTTGTCAAACCAATCTCCAAAAGGATTAGCAGCAATAGAAAATTTTCAGCGGTGGACAACAAAAATTATTACAGGGTTGAGGAGAAGTTAAAAAGATTAAGATTGCTTAGTTTGGAAAGGAGATGAATAGAAGAGGGGACATCATAAAGGTCCAGAAAACAATGAATGCTATAGAGATCATCAGTCGGGTGCTCAGATTACTCTGTCTCATACTACAAGAGCAAGGGGATGTTTGATAAAATTGAAAGGCAACAAACATCAATAAAAGAAAATACTTTTTCAATACAATGCATAGTTAACTGGTGGAATTCATTGCCAAAAGATATATGGATTCCAAGAGCATAGTGTAATTCAAAAAAATATTAGAGATGTATACAGTCAGTTTCACTTCCTGGTTCTCAAACAACCTCATGCTCTTGAATTTCAAACACTGGCGGGGAAATTTTCACTAGTGATAACAAACTCTGAAACTTTTTTTCTTTTTAAATTTCCATTCCTTTTAGGTTTGGTAAAACTGACATACTCCCCCAAAACACAGCTTAAATTCCAGGCACAAGCCATTTGAGCATGTCTCTTCAAATGTTCCGCAATCACTCAATGTCCCTCCAATAGTTAGTTTTGCACTTCCAAGCCCTGGGAGAGTAACAGCTGCTTTCATTCTCAAGCATTATAGATGCATGAACATTGCACATGGTTCTGGCAGTGGTAACAACCCTTTCAGAGCCATTTAATTTAAGGATAAATGGCTACAAGTAAGTCATCTAGAGATTATGAGTCTCACATTATTACTTTTTAAATCTGTTGTATAAATAAAAACATTTGGAATGGTTTTTAGCCAAAATTGTTTCTAGTTTTTCATCCTCAGTCAGTATCTTTTTATCCCCTTTGTAACATTAAGAGCCTGATTATGTATTCTTTGCACAACTAAAACTTCTAGGAAAATAAATAGCCGTTCTCATCTCTCACTAACTTCAGCAGGAGCAGAAGCAGATCCTAAATTAGTAAGGCCAGGAAAACCTATTGAAATATAATGAAATCTGACTTCGTCCTTCACCCAGAACTTCAACTGAACACTGAACCAAAACCCTGAGGTTCCAATATTATTTGCATAATATTTTACATTGTTTCAGATGCCCTTCACATCATACCTATTGAGGTTCACCCACTCATTATCACATAGAGAGGGTGTGCAAAGTGGAAAGTTCAGGTGTCCCCTTCCCAGATCTTATCTTGGCTTTGAAACAGACGTGCTCTCTGCCTACTCTGTTTTTATTATAAACATTTTAAAGTCAATTTAGTGCCGATAACTGTCAGCTCTGGAGACTGAGAGTATGTCTGCACTGCACACACAGTCCGAGTCTGCAGGGCCCGGGTTTGTGAACTTGTGTTTTCAAGCCTGCGCTAGAGCATCCGCACTGCAGTAGAAACTCAGGCCTCACAACCATGCTGGCGTGTCCATACTGCACTCTGCAGACCTGAATCAGAACTCCAGCTTCTGTGGGCATTTACTATCTTATCCCAAGGTTCCTAAGGCCCTCTGCTGCAAACCCTCCCCAGGGAGTCATCAGAGAACTTGCCCACGGCTGGTTGGAAGAGTTTTGGGTGGTGTTTGACCACAATCACATCCAGCTGAGCCATTTTGTGTCACATACTCCCTGCAGCCAGAGCCAACATGGATCCTGCCCTGCTGGAAAAACAGCTCCACCTCATGCTCTCCGTCCTACTTCAGGACAAAGGCGGAGCATATGCAACATGCTGGTGAGCATTTTGGCAGCAGTTTTTGAACTGCCAGAGACACCTCTGAAGGGGAATACTGACATGCAGGCTGTAAACCAGGTGGTGCTGCTGCTCATGCCTGTTGTAGCCTTAGCTGCAGACACCCCCTCTGTCAACCAGCACTTCTAGAGCAGGGCCACCAGCACAGACTGGGGGGGGGATCACATCATCATGCAGCCCTGGGATGACCAATAGCATGGTCAGAATTTTCACATGAAGAAGCGGATGTTCCTGAAGGTTTGTGATCAGCTTGTCACTACCCTCCTGTGTCAGGACACCCACATGAGGCAGCTATGCCCATCCAGAAGCAGGTCACGAGAGCCACCTGGAAGCTGGTTGCCCCAGACAGCTACAGGTATGTGGCTAACAAGTTTGGAGCTGGCAAATCAGCTGTGGGTCTGTTGTTGGCAGAAGTTTGTGAGGTGATCAGGGGACTGAGATTTACCAAAAGGGGGCAGGCATTACAAACATTCCTGAAATAATTGCTGGCTTTTTGAGACTGGGGCTTTCCAAACTGCACTGGGGCCACCGATGGGACTCATGTGCCCATAGTCTGCCCACTACAAGGAGCACATAAACCACAAAGGGTGCTACTCCATCATTATGCAGGCCCTGGTTGACCACAGGGGCAGATTCATGGACCCTCACGCTGGATGCACTGGGAGGGTGTGTGATGCCAGGGTGTTCCAGAAATGGGCACTTTACCTTCATGGAGAAGCTGGGACATTATTCCCACCAAATGACATGGTTATAAATGGAGTCACTATCCCCACCATTATGAAACCATATCCTGAGTTCAGAAGACCTGGCAAAAGAAGGTTCAGCTACACACTCAGTAGATGTAGGATGATGGTGAAATGTGCATTTGGCAGATTAAATCCTGTTGGCACTGCCTTCCAAACCGTATGGATACCAGTGTCACACAGTCTGCATTATTGTGGCTTGCTGCACCCTACACACTGCTTGTGAGGAGAAGGGGGACTCTTTTCACCAGGAGTGGATTCAGGACACTGCTAGATTCCTGAACTGGTACACACATCCAGACTGTGTGCCTGTCAAGGCTGGTGCCAGTCCTGAATTCCTGGCATGCAATGGAAATCAGGGGTGTTTTGTGTGCCTACATAATGGGTATTCACGGTCCCATCCATGAGGGGGAATGAAATGGTATCTGAGGTGGTTGTGTGTGTGGTATTTCTTATACATATGTAGGTATTGTGTGTCATGATAATTCCATAAACACTTCCATGTTATGCATTCTGTCCATACTGTGGGATAGTGTTGGTGGACTCTCCATGCCCAAGTCTGACAACATGGATTTGAGCTGCTTTCACACTGCAGAGGGCCTGGACTCTGACTCATGTCACAAACATGGGATCTGACCCAGCCCCCTACCAGGGTCCACGGGCCTGAGTCAGACTAATTTCTATGTGGTTGAAAGGGAGGCTTGGGCTCGAACCTGAGTCTGAGCCTGGGCTTAGTGTACAGTGTAGACCAGAGATAGGCAACCTTTCAGAAGTGCTGTGCCGAGTCTTCATTTATTCATTCTAATTTAAGGTTTCGCGTGCCAGTAATACATTTTCACATTTTTAGAAGGTCTCTTTCTCTAAGTCTATAATATATACCTAAACTATTGTTGTCAAGTATCAGAGAGGTAGCCGTGTTAGTCTGGATCTGTAAAAAGCAACAAAGAGTCCTGTGGCACCTTATAGACTAACAGATGTATTGGACAGGGCCGGCTCCAGGCACCAGCATTCCAAGCTGGTGCTTGGGGCGGCAATCTGCAAGGGGTGGCAGTCCCCGTTGTTTTGCCCCCAAGCAGCGCGCCAAATTGCCGCCGCGGGCGGGGCCAGTCCGTGTGCCTTTAGGGCGGCAGGCGTGTTTCCGCGGCAGCGGCAATTCGGCGGCAACTTCTATGTTTAGCTGTCCGGGGCAACTTCAGCTAAACATAGAAGCTGCCACCGAATTGCCGCCGCCGCGGAAATGTGCCTGCCGCCCTAAAGGCACGTGGACTGCCCCCCCGCAGGGCGGCAATTCGGCGCGCTGCTTGGGGCGGCAAAAACTGTAGAGCCGGCCGTGGTATTGGAGCATGAGTTTTCATGGGTGAATACCCACTTCATCAGACGTGTAAAGTAAATATGGTTTTTAAAATGTTTAAGAAGCTTCATTTAAAATTAAATTAAAAAGCAGAGGCCCCCGGACCGGTGGCCAGGACCCAGGCAGTGTGAGTGCCACTGAAAATCAGCTTGTGTGCCGCCTTTGGCACGCGTGCCATAGGTTGCCTACTCCTGGTGTAGACATACCTAAAAAGTCCTGAGCCTCCAGCTGCTGAAGTAAATGGCAAAGCTTCCATTGGAAGCAGGACTGGACCTTGAAATCTCATTTATTACAACATGAGCAACAGCATTGCAAGACTCCCCATTCCAACCCGCTTCCTACACCAACATCCTCTCCTAAGAGAGTCACTTCCAGAGCAGGGAGGGAAACTCAGTACCCATTGCTTACACAGCCCTTGGCATTTGATAAGACTGCAAACAAGGTGTCAGGAAGGAGTAAACTTTTTTTTACTATTGTCCCTGTTACAGTGCTGGAGACAGGAATAATCAGGCATGTGCTCTACATACTTACCACAACCTCTTTACCAATAGTTCTGCTATCAGCACCCACTGCTATTCCAGTCCTGAACATCCATTACAGCTTTGCCAACATACCTGAGTCCTGACCAGTCACCCCTTGCAGTGTAATCACTTCTGATTCTGTCCATGAAGTTGATGGAGCTTATGCTCAAATAAATTTATTAGTTTCTAAGGTGCCACAAGTACTCCTGTTCTTTTTGTCCATGAAGTGTAGAGGCAGGTGAAACTATAACATTTCATTTTTGTCAAAAAGGGTTCTCTGATCTTTTCAGACCCTCATTAAGGGTTTGGGTTGGATTTCAGCACTGGGTAAAGGTTCTGGTTGGTTCTTATTTTACCCGGTTCTCCTGATCTCTGAAAACTGAAGCTTCCTCAGAACTGAGGCTGTGTTACTACGTACTATATCCTGAAACGTTCCTCTTGGGAAACCCTACCAAAACACACCCAGAGCACTGGCTTACTCAGTGAGACTCTCCAAGACAGCAGGATTTTCATAAACCTGAATACCCTGTGACCAAAGTGCAGTAGACAGGCACAGCAAAGGGAATAAAACGTGATCCAAAATGCGGCTAAAACAAAGAGAAACTGATTTATTGAACAGCATCCCTGGAATGCAGATGTTTTACTACAGCACATATCACCACAGGTATCGTTGTGAATTCAAAAGACACATAGGCTCGGAGGCAGTACCTGCATGGATTCATGTGACAAGGCTTCCTAGGTATGCCAGAAAGACACTAGAGCTGGAAGATGTAAATCCCATCTTGAGGAGACATACGAGTTAGCGTGCTAAAAACAGGATTATAGCTGTGGTGGTGCAAGCGATGGGAGGGGCTAACCACGCTGAGTACGTACCTATGGTCTCCGAGGGGACTGCACTCATGGCAGCTAGTCCCTCCCACTTCTGTTTGTGGGATGTTCATTCAATAAGAGCTAGCACGGGTATGTCACCTCAAGCTAGAATGTATACCCCAGCTCCAGTGTAGACATACCCAGTTAGGGATGGTTTAGGGATAACCCAATCCAGCAAGCCACAATGTGAGTATTAATTAGATAGTTCGCTAGAGCTCACTGAGGCCCAAAAAAGGGGCCTGCAACTGCCCTCAAATTTTGTTCTGTTTTAGTCATGGATCCACAAAGATTAAGGACAACAGGCCAGACCCTGCTATTTTGCTGTTCCTGGGAGGCTGTGTGCATGCCTTAGGGACTTTCTGTTTATAATTTTTTGAGGCCCCGTTCTTCTCTACATGACAGTCTAACTACTTCCTGTAAAGCTGGTTGATGAGAGCTGTGAATTCAAACAACCAGAAATTTCTATTTGTTGATCAAGGAAGAAGTCAGTACAAGCACATATTGGCGTTGGGTGCATTTATATTGATGTTTAAAAGGCGAAATATGTGCACTTACATACAAATAAGTTTGTTAGCAAACTGACAGTGTAGCCAACACTTGTGAAATACCCTAAAGGTCTGTCTCCATCCAAAAGACCTGTATCCATGGCCACAAGTCTGGAACTATTAGTGGGATACATGGCAATAGAAGGGTAGCAGCTCATTCTGACTGATGGGTACAACATTCTCTGTGACAAAGGAAATGTGCTAGAGAATAGCAGTACAGATCACCAGGTGCTTGAAATCTGAGTGTCTAAACTAGGGATTAGCAAAGTAATTTGGATAAAGTCAGATCTGACCCAAACCTCCAAATGAATTCAAATACTGAACTTTGAGATTAGAAAAATGTGCATAATATTCCCTTCCCCCTTCATAATTTCTCATGTTTACATGGACTTTCCCCTTCCTGGTTCCAGCCAGTACTGGAAGAGCAGTGGGTGAATGGTGCAGGCTGTTAAGGTTGCTAAAAGCATCCTATCTTCTATGGAAAACAGACCGTATCTTTGCGTGGTCCAAGAGACCATTGGCCATTTTAAGGTACAATTATCTCATGAACCATCGCAGATAGAGAGTTAGAAAATAGTGCCAAGCACAACCCCAGTTTTTTAACAGTGTATAGATAGTCTAGTCCTGGTAGTTGGTAAGATTTCAAACTTTAAGTGTACAACATTCTAATTGCCACCTTGCTGCTTTGTCTCCCCACCACCAACACACTGCTCCCCCCATGCCCCGAACATTTCAGTTCCAACCTGATTCTAGTGGACACTTCTGACAGGATACATCCTTTGGAATTCTTAGCCATCCTCCTGGTAGGCATTTGTCTAGGGTTGCCAGGTGTCCAGTTTTCAACCAGAATGCCTGGTAGAAAAGGGGCCCTGGCGGCTCCGGTCAGCAGCGCTGACCGGGCCATAAAAAGTCTGGTTGGCCGCCTGCAGCAGGACAGACAGTGCCTGCCCGGTTCTGTGCAGCTCCCAGAAAGCTGCCGGCATCTTGCTCTGGCTCCTAGGCGTAGGGGTGGCAATGGGGGCTCTGAGAACTGCTCCCCACCCCAGCGCCGGCTCCGCAGCTCCCATTGATCACGGTTCCTGGCCAATGGGAGCTGTGGGGGCAGCGCCTGCAAGCGGGGGCAGTGCCTGCAAGCGGGGGCAGCACGCAGAGCTGCCTGACCACCCCTGAGCCTAGGAGACAGAAGGAAATGTCAGCAGCTTTCTGGGAGCTGCCTGAGGTAAGCGCTGCCCGGATCCCGAACTCTGTGCCCCACCCCATGCCCCAAGCCCCTGCCCTAAGCTCCGTCCTGCACCCAAACTCCCTCCTGGAGCTCACACCCTGCACCCCCTCCCATACCTCAACCCCCAACCCCAGCCCTGAGCCCCCTCCTGCACTCTGAACCCCTCAGCCCGGAGCCTCCTCCTGCACCCCAAACTCCTCATGCCTGGCCCCACCCCAGAGCTTGTACCCCCAGCCTATAGAGACCATACCCCCTCCCACACACCCACACCCTGCCCCAGCTCAGAGCCCCCTCCCACACTCCCTATCCCTCATCTCTGGCCCCACCCCAGAGCCTGCACCCGCAGTCGGAGCCCTCACCCCCCATCGCACCCCAACCGCCTGCCCCAGCCCAGCAAAAATGAGCGAGTGAGAAAGGGGGGGGAGAGCGAGCAATGGAGGGATGGGGGAGGCAGAGAGTGGGGGCAGAGCCTTGGAGAAGGGATGGGGTGGAGCCTCAGAGAAGGGGCGGGGCAGGTGGCAGCACAAGGATGTTCGGTTTTCTGCAAATAGACAGTTGGCAACCCTACATTTGTCTAAGCTAACAAATGAAAGCTTTTTTTTCCTTCCCAAGCTCATTGTCATGCTTGCAGCAGGTCTGCTGGACCAGAGAACATGAAATGGATTCGCTGTGCGTCTGCCCCAATAAACACACTTTGCCAGGAAGAAAGGGACAGGCCTACCTTACATCTTCCCCTACAAATGAACACATACACACAAACAAAACCAGAAATAATAATCCTTCCAAACATCCCCCGGCTCTGCAACCCCGACAAACTACTTGATTTAATAAATTACCTCAGACTAGAGAACCTGCCAACCTCACTTAGACAGATGTTGCTATGGTGACCAAGAGGACAGCCAGCTGTTCAGCTAAGCTACAGGCCCCCTGCTAGCAGTTTCTTGTAAATGATTATCTGCATGGTACAGCTGGAATGGGAGCAGAGAATGCTTGTGAAGAGTGCTAGCTGTTTAAACTTGCATTCAATTTTTGCAAACTGCCAGCATACCACATTGTGGGGAGGGGTTATGCTTTTCCATTTCTCTTTTGGCGCATGTGCACATGTCTGCTTGCACCCTTGCACATAGAATACAGCAAAGCAGGGCTAAACCAGGCAGAGCTGGCCCTGAGAGGATTCTGCTGGGGCACACAATGTCAGACTGGCATCTGCACCCCCCTCTCCCATCCCAGCCCACTTTGTAGAGGATAGGTTCAGAGCCGTGTTAGTCTGTATCCGCAAAAAGAACAGGAGTACTTGTGGCACCTTAGAGACTAACAAATTTATTTTAGCATAAGCTTTCGTGAGCTAGCCCATGAAAGCTTATGCTCAAATAAATTTGTTAGTCTCTAAGGTGCCACAAATACTCCTGTTCTTTTTGCAGAGGATGTGGCACAGAAAAATGTGGGACGTGGCACAGGCATGGCTGCAATGGCCCTTTGGCCACCCTTCAGGTAGCTTTAACTGGTGCCAGAGGGGTGAGGCCGGCAGACCAGATGCCAGCTTTTGTCAAGGCTTTAGGCCTCCACTGAGCACTGACAAATTCATTACTGGAAACCAGTCTGTTTCACCTGTGTCTTAGTATGGTTACGATGTGTATTGGACTTATAACAATGTGTTTGGATGTTAAGAAATACGTATAGGTTATTGCATGCATTAATCTCATTGATATATTTCTCACATGCTATAAGGTCATATTTAAGTTTTGCTTTGTAACTGTAAAAAATGTTTGCTCTGAAGCTGTGAATCCAGTCAGGAAGAATATCTCCTGCCATCAAGAAGGCCCATCAAAACTAAATGGTCCATTGTGGGACATCACAATACAAAGACTTTTTAAATTGCCTCCTCACACTCATGAAGAGGATGCGTGCAAAGGGGCTCATGCCATCAGCTTGAATTCTGGAAGAAGGAAATAAAAATAGCCGATAAGAAAATGTTTCACCTCTTTTGCTGCTTGGACTCTCCCAGGGCTGAAGCTATGAAACAGAAGCAGAGATCCCTAGGGTCAATCTGTCTTTTAGCACTAAACGACCTTCTCAGCTGACAGATTACTACAACTCTGTCACCTTTTGGAACCACCGACTGTAACTCATTTGCATATATATGCTTTCCTGCTTGAACCTTGTAATAACTCTCTCATATCTTTTCTTAGTTAATAAAGCTTTAGGTAGTTTACTATAGGATTGGCTACACGCATTGTCTTTGCAGTAAGATCCAAGGTGCAAATTGACCTGGGGTAAAGGAGTGGTCCTTGGGATTGGGAGTGCCCTGAATATTATTGTGATTTTTGGTGTAAATCAACCATCTATCACTAATTCCAGCTTGCCTGGGTGGCAAGACAGACTGGAGAGCCCAAGGGGACTGTCTGTGACTCCATGGTAAGACTGTTATAGTGCTTTAGGAGTTCACACTTGCTACTCGGTTGGTTAAATCTAATTACAGAACACACAATCAGTTTGGGGTCTCAGCTCTGCTTTTTTGACAGTCTGCCCTGAGGCTGGCACTCACGGCTGAGAGCCACTCCAGACAGTGTAGCAGTAACATTTTACATGAATTTTTATATAGAAAAGAAAAACAAGTCAAGAAAATTGCACACGCACAAGTCTAGAGTAAAATCCTGGCTCCACTATAATCAGTGACAGAACTCCCCTGGACTTCAATGGAGCCAGAATTTCACCCCTAAGATCAATACAGCATTCAGGTCAAGAGAAAGCATGCACTCAAAACCAGGAAATGCAGTTAATATTCAACCTTAATTCCAAGGCCTCATGTACAGAACTAAAACTAAAGGACCAAATTGAGAGGTGATATGTGTGGCAGTCTATGCTGACAGGTGGGTGCAAGGGAGTCACAAGTTTCACAGATTTTTAAGGACAGAAGGGACTCTCATGATGATCCAGTCTGATTCCCCACAGACCAAAGAATTTCATCAGTCAATGATTCCTGCAAGCAGCCCATATGTCCTAGTTCAACTAGAAGTTATCTTTTAGAAAAACATCCAGTCTTGATTTAAAGACTTCAAGTGATGGAGAATCAACCATGTCCCTAGGTAAGTTGTTCCAATGGTTAATTACCCTCACTCTTAAAAATTTGTTATCTCCAGTTTGAATTTGTCTAGCTTCAGCTCCCAGCTACAGGATTTTGTTATATCTTTGCTTGATTAAAGTGTCCTCAACTATCAGAAAACTTCTCCCCATCTAGATACTTATAGACCATGATCAAGTCACCTTTTAAGAATGGTTTGGCTTGTACTCCGAAGAGTCAGAAGAAAATAAAGCAGGGCTGGCTCTCTTCCATCCTCCCGTTATCTGATTTTCCTGTTACAACCTTGCTCTTCTAGCTCCTCGGTTTGTAAGTTATACCAGCTGAAGTTCTATAAGATCAGAAGGGAGTCTTACATGCAGTAGACACACTGTATTGTCTCTGCCATGCTTTATTGCTCAATTATACAGACTCTTAAACCTCAAAACAATTTAGGAGATGAAAAATACAACAGAAGTGCATCTCTCTGTTCCTCACCTATTTAAAAACAACATTATTAACCATTGTTATCTTATGTCATTAGCTGCTTAATCACCACCTCAGCTTGGGTGGTGAGCAAGGGCTAGAACTTGCAAGATAGTTTAGTGCCTTCACCTACAAATGTCTTCTGTGGGAAATGAGAGTGCTCAGAACCTCACAGGTTCAGGGCCTAGGTGAAGTTAAGTGACTACCCAAGATCTATTTCAGTCTTTGCAGCTATCTCCAATGCACACATTAACATCTTACGAGACATGTTGTATATAGTTCAGTGTTTGAGTTTTTAATTTAATTATGTAAAAAGTGCATATGTATTTCATATATACGCACACACAAATATGGTTCACACATATTTGATTTTGATCCTACTGATGGGGACAGGCAGTTTTGGTTTTGGAAAATTCTTGCTCCTATACAAAGGTTGCCATTCCTGTTCATTTCTTATAGTTTAAAGGATTTTTTTAAAACTATCTAGTGGAAAAAAATAGAAACGTGGAAAGACACTGAACAGAGCGGAGGTGATTCTTCAAAAATGCTGAGTAACAGCATGAAAAGGAAGCATGTGTCATGGTTCGTCTTTTGTTTTTGTCTGAAGTTGCTCCTGTTTCTGAGGACACCTCTCTAGACAGCATATTTCCTTGATGACATCTGGCCACAGTGAGGCAAGACTGAGGTGAAAGTGCACACATGGAATAATTAAGGGATTAGAGCATCCACACTGGACACAGAACAAAACTCTCAGCAAGACCCCTGCCAGCACCATCAAAATGAGATCCCAGTGGGAACAAGCTGAGCACAAGCTTCAAAGATGAAGGTTTTAGCCAGAGGACTGTCTGAGTTCAGACATCTGTTAAGCATCACATGGCAAGCCCTTTATCAAAGTCTAACTACACGGCCAGAAACTGTGAAGTACTAATGTGTTTTATGGTCTAGAGATGTTTTATTTAAAGTTTATCTGTATTTTATATATAAAATCTGTAAAGTGGTGTTGGGTTCTGGGAACAAAAGGCCACATACAAAGGGAAGTTATTTCTGGGATAATCTATCAATCTTGTATGTTTTACATACACACACAGAACGTGCATCTCATTTTTAAATGTGAGACATCCGCATGGTTTTTCCAGACAGGGTGGGTTCTTTCAAAATGTATTTGTAAGCAGGGGAGAGGTTTTCCAAATATTTGACACTCAAATGGCCATTAAGCGCCCATATGCTGGACCTGAGCTCCTCAACCCAGACTTGGATGCCTCCATTTCAAAATGTACATCATGGACAAATCCTGCAGTCCCATCCAAGCCAGAGTTTTGCCTGAGTAAGGAGCTAAATAAGGGTGGTAGGATTTGATCCACTATTGCCATCTGAATGAGGACTACATGATCATGTCAGTAGTCCACTGAAGTCAATAAGGCAACTCACATGAACGAGGGCTAGGACTTTATTAAAAATATCAAAAAGATAAGATGGGTGAGGTAATATCTTTTATTGGACCAACTTCTGTGGGTGAGACAAGCTTTTGAGCCCTGTGTAAGCTCTGTGTAAGCTCGAAAGCTTGTCTCCCTCACCCACAGAAGTTGGTCCAATAAAAGATGTTACCTCATCTGCTTGTCTCTCTAATATCCTGGGACCAACCCAGCTACAACAACACTGCGACAACAATTAAAAGCATCAGTCATGTAAGATGTATGTTCACATCCCCAACCACGCTGGTTGCACAGACACAGCATATGTATGTATCTCCCATGCTGTTTTACTAATCTAGTCCCTTTGAACTCAAATGGCTTGAATCATGACTGTCTAGAGTGACAGGTGTCCCCGGAGGTATTGGTTCACAGACAAGGTGGAAGCTACTTCAGACCTGTCAGGTTGCAGGATCATTCAGGTTAACTTGTGTTCTTCTGGCAGACGAGGGTAAAAGTCAGTCTGAATGACTGACTGACCAGAGATGGTGTAGCAGGGGACAGCAAGAGAGAATCAAACAGTCGCCTAGAGGGAAATAAGCACACCTTTGGGCAGGTCTACATTTAAATGCTGCCCCGGCGCAGTTGTGCCACCTCTGTGAGAGGCGGTAGCTATGTTGACGAGAGAAGCCCACCATCGCCAAAGTGCTGTCTACGCCGGGGGTTATGCTGGTATAGCTGCGTCGCTCAGGGGCGTGGATTTTTCACACCCCTGAGCTACATTATTATACTGATGTAAGTCTGTAGGGTAGTCACTGAATCAGAGTAGGTTTTACATGCATCTTTATAAGACTTGAGTCAAGAAGGGAGACAAAGCTTAATAGCTTCTGGTTTCTTTTTACACAGAAATTCAAATGGATAAAATAGGCCGAGTTAGGGAGTGTAATATATCTATAGCACTGCAAATGCACTAGCTGGAATTTAATAGCCACATCACGTTGTCCTAGGACTGCAGTGGAAGTGCAGTAAAAAAACCAAACATATGTTCATGTTTTAAAGGTATTTTATGATTTTATTTTAATTCAGAATAAAATAGCCCAAAAGCATTCTTCATACTACAGGCCCATGGAAGCTCTCTGGCGAGAGCTCCTAGACTGTGAATCCCAGGGAGTAATTGAAAAAAAATATTGTGTTGCTTTTCTGCTAACTATATGTCTACAGTCCCAGAGTAGCTGAACACTTCATGCTAAAGTAATCAGCAGTGAAATAGTTAACCATATAGGCATTTTAAATTATCCTCATTAGGGTTAAGTTAACACCAGTTGGGGTGAACGGGCCAGGCCAACCCCAAGTGTTCAAAAATTAGGAGATTTAAAATGAATAAGTTTGGAACTTTCTTTCTGTTCCTTTAGGGTGCACTGAGGTCACATTTTGAAGTTTTTCCTCTGCAACTGTGAGGACTAACTGTGATGTTAGAAAAGTAAGCTGAGCTATTCCCTTGATTACTTGTCTCCAGCAGCTGAGGCTTTAAGAAAAGCACTCAATATTGAAAGATGCACAGTAACACAGCAAGAGTTCATAACATGGATCACACCTCTCAGAGATGTGTGCACATGGTTGGCAGGGGGAGGGCAGGCGAACTCATGTCTCTCTTCAGATATGTCTGCACTGCAGTTGGGAAGGGGTGTGCAATTGCATCACATGTAGGCATACCCAATCCAGCTAACTAACATAGCAATGGCAGTAAAACCGCGGCAGCATGGACTTCAGTGCGGGCAAGCTGCCTGAAGAACTACAGAGTGTTCCAGGAGGGCTTGTACAACCCACACTGAAGCATGTGATGTTTCACAGCTATTGGCACACCAGCTAGCTAAAATATGTTTATCTCGGGTACATGCTGCTGTACACACCCCGACTGCAGTGTGGACATACCCTAAGGCTAACAGGACTGCTCCCATTGAAATCAGGGGGGTTTGCCATGCATTTCAGTTAGGGTTGCGAACTTTTGGATTGCAGAAAATCGAACAACCTTGCCCCGCCCTCTGCCCTGCTCTGAAGCCTCACCCCTTCTCCAAGGTCATGCCCCTGCTCACTTCATCTCCCTCCCTCCATCACTCACTCTCCCCCACCCTCACTCACTTGCTCATTTTCACCGGGCTGGGGCAAGGGTGAAGGAGGGGGTGAGGGCTCCGGCTGGGGCTGTGGGCTCTGGGGTGAGGCTGGGTATGTGGGGTTTGAGGTATAGGAAGGGGCTATGGGCTGGAGGGTGAGGCCGAAGGTTTGGAATGTGGGAGGGGGCTTCAGGCTGGGACAGGGTGTGTGTGTGTGTGAGGAGGTGAGGACTCCAGCTGGTGGGTGCAGGCTCTGGTGTGGGGCCAGGAATGAGGTCTTTGGGGTACAGGAGGGGGCTCCGGGCTGGGGCAGAGGGGTTCAGAGTGCACGAGGAGGCTCAGGGCTGAGGCAGGGGGTTGAGGTGCAGCAGAGAGTGCGGGGTATAGGCTCTGGGAGCAAGTTTGAGTGTGGGAGGGGACTCTGGGCTGGGCCAGGGGGTCGGGGTGTGGGAGGAGGTGTGGGATGTGGGCTATGGACGGCGTTTACCTCAAGCATTTCCCAGAAGCGGCCAGCATGTCCCTCTGGCTCCGCGCCCTGCCCCATCCATAGGCGTCCCCCCTGTAGCTCTATTGGCCATGGTTCTCAGCCAGAGGGAGCTGCGGAGCCAGCACTCGGAGCGAGGGCAGCGTGCAGAGCCCCCTAGCTGACCCTGTGCCTAGGAGCTGGAGGGGGAACATGCTGCCGCTTCTGGGAGCCGTGCAGAGCCAGGGCAGGCAGGGAGCCTGCCTTAGCCCTGCTTCGTTGCCAATCAGACTTTTAGTGTCCTGGTCAGCGGTGTTGACTGGAGCCACCAGGGTCCCTTTTCGACTGGGCGTTCCAGTCGAAAACCAGACGCCTGGCAATCCTAATTTCAGTGGGACCACAATTTGGCCCTTACTGCTTTGTGTCTGTCTGAGGATCTTGTAAATTCAACCAGAGAAAGCACCACCAGGTTACAGTACATTCAAAATCATAAGGGCTAGAAACTACGCCCCGACCCCTTTTAATTAATTGCTGGGGCCACCAAAGAAATGCTGATCTGGCCCACCACAGATAATCCCTCTGACCCCTCTATGCAGCATGCAATACGACATGCCCTGAGCATGGGGAACAGTGGCAACCAACTTCCAGGAGCCACTGTAATGTCCTGGTTCAGTGAGAGAGATCACAATTGTTTCTGTAGAGGCTGGCCCACAGGCCAATCTGCCCCTACTACCAACAATGGGATTGTCTTCACTAGAAAATTAGGTCATGTTAGAACATGACCTGGAGAAGTCATGTTAACTAACATGATGTTAAACACAACTTTGGCAGTAAGTATACACAGGGTCAAGGGATTTCTAACATGTCAACTGGCTATGGGTCAACTTGCTTGGACCACAGGCTTATGCACAAGAAGCTAACAATGGTCAAACACAACTTGTCCTGGTCTATACTGAAAAAAAACCTTGTAACTCCTCAAAGTTGTGTTCTAACACAACTTGATTTTCTAGTGAAAACAAGCCATTGGCTATCCTTTAACTCAAGTGGTAAATGCCTGCATTCTGGGAGCCAAAAAGCCCTGGGTTTCATCCTCAATGCTGCATAGATGCTATTTATCCTGATGACGATGGTGATAAATCCATGGCATACGCAGCCATAGATTTATTACACAATGAACACTCTGGTGCAAGGCATTCCATATGTGCTCTGACATGCATTAGCTCACATGTGCTTAGGTTTGTAATATGCAGCATATTTTTCCACTGGTGAAAAGCTCATTGTCCATTTGTCAGCAGAGATTTGAGAATATCAGGCCGTTGGCATTTTGTTTAGAAGCCAAATGAAATTCAATAGAATTGATTGAATTTTTCACTTACTGTGCTGCTTCAATTCCAAGCAATCAATTTGAACTGACAAGACCCTCAGTGCTTGCCTGGGTCTCCATTTGCAATGGCATTAAATTCACCCAAACCCATTGCAAATTTAATCAAGGATAGTGCATACCAATAAGAAGCAGAGCAATGGGCTCTGTAGTGGGGTGGTCACCCCTGCTTCTGCCCTGAAGGGCTTAAAACAGCCCTGGGAGAGGGCCGTGGCAGGGAAAAGCTAGGCTGATTGGGGGAAGCAGCCACAGATGGCCCTATAAGAAGGCTGAGGGCCAGAGGCTGTAAGAGTTTCTCTAGCTGTAGAAAGAGAAGGACCTGGCTGCCTGGGAGCTGAGCAGGGTACCCAGAGTAGAGCAGGGCTGGGGGAAGGCCAGAGGAGCTGGGGGAGCTCCAGCCTGAAAACCCCCCTGGCTGCAGGCCTTGCTAAAGGCCAGGAAAGGTACTGGGGCTACAGAAGTGTAGCCTGGGAATAGGCAGAGGCAGCTGGTTCAGTCCCCCTTGCTGATGATGAATGGTTTACAGACTGCAGCCTGCCCCAGTGAGAGGGGGCTAGATGGGGACTGGCAGTAGCCACTGAGGCAAGGTGAGGATAGAAGGTTGGGGAGACCCAGATTGTGGGTTACTGCTGGGGGCAGAACCCTGACATAGAGGGGCACCAGGGTCTGGGAGGAGCATGGGGGGCAGCAGCAGGCGAGACACTGGCCTGCAGAGGGTGCTCCAGGCTGGAAGAGCTAATTCCCAGGATGACCAGCAGGAGGAGCCACACCAGTGAGTCTCACTTTGCTACAGGCTCATATATGCCTGTCAACAGGAGCGGTGCCAGAGTTTCTGGCGCCCTAGGCAGAATTTGAGCGGGGGCATTTTGTGCGCTCCCCACGGGGCGCGTGGGAGCTTCCAGTTCCACTCCCATCGCGCTGCCGAAGAAGGACCCTCCACCGAAATGCCGCAGGCAACAGCGGCAGTCATCAAGCTGCTCAATTGCCCGCCGCTGTTTTCCGTGGCACGTCGGCAGAAGGTCCTTCTTCGGTGGCGCGATGGGAGCAGAACCGGAAGCTCCTGTGCGCCCCATGGAGCGTGCACAAAATGCCCCCCCCGAATCCTGGCGCCCTAGGCGACCGCCTAGGGTCACCTAATGGAAGCGCCGGCCCTGCCTGTCAAAGATAAAAAACAACCCTGTTACACTACTCAGGCCTTTGCCACACCAGATTTCATAGATTCATCGATTCTAGGACTGGAAGGGACCTGGAGAGGTCATTGAGTCCAGTCCCCTGCCCTCATGGCAGGACCAAATACTGTCTAGACCATGCCTGATAGACATTTATCTAACCTACTCTTAAATATCTCCAGAGATGGAGATTCCACAACCTCCCGAGGCAGTTTATTCCAGTGTTTAACCACCCTGACAGTTAGGAAATTTTTCCTAATGTCCAACCTAAACCTCCCTTGCTGCAGTTTAAGCCCATTGCTTCTTGTTCTATCCTTAGAGGCTAAGGTGAACAAGTTTTCTCCCTCCTCCTTATGACACCCTTTTAGATATCTGGAAAGTGCTATCATGTCCCCTCTCAGTCTTCTCTTTTCCACACTAAACAAACCCAGTTCTTTCAGCCTTCCTTCATAGGTCATGTTCTCTAGACCTTTAATCATTCTTGTTGCTCTTCTCTGGACCCTCTCCAATTTCTCCACATCTTTCTTGAAATGCGGTGCAGTTGCACTATTAACAAAGGCCCATAACTGCATTCCTGTTCTGCATTTTAATCACTGTCAACTAAGAAAGAGTTTGGTACTTTCCTAAACCCATTGTCTGGGTAGAACTACTGAGTTGGTGTTAACAGCAAAGTCAAGAATTTGGCAGAGTTCTGAGATATTTTGGTGTAGCCAAAATATCAGTAATTGAATTCTACAATCATCTCAGCTCAAAAGGGAACACTGCATGTTAAGAACTGTAGAGCCACAAGCTATCATTGGAGGAATTCTGTGGTCAGTGGTATGTAGAAGATCAGACTAGATCAATGGTTCTCAACCTATTTACCATTGTGGGCCACATATGCAGTTCTCTATGTGTTCTGTGGGCAACATCCACACATTCTATATACTACCCTTTTGGCACTGAGGATGTCACATGGGCCACAGCTGTGTGCTGATTGGGCCACAGGCGGCCCACGGGCTGCAGGTTGAAAACCACTGAACTAGATGATCAGAACAGCCTCTTTCAGCCTTAAAAATCTATTACTCTATTAACCCCCATTCAACACAAGGAGATTTACTTGAGTAATCCATTTGAGTATACACAAGTCACAGTGTTGTCACCTCTTGCAATTTTAACTGTGGGTCTTGCAATATTTGGTGTCATTCTTAAAAACTCAGCTCCTGGAGTCACATGATTATGTGAGAATCTCAGCTTTCATTTTAAAAAAAAGTAAGTTTCTAGCCCTCTGTGTTGCAGAAGAAAGCTGGGAAAGGTGAAAGCTAAAAGGTTCAAAAAAACAGAAGACAAATATAAAGATCCAAAATTTATTATTTTAAAAATCTCATTATTTTGAAGCCAATGGTTTTGGGGGCCTATGACAGGGTGTACCAACCCCACACTGGAGAGGTGAGGATTAATGGACTGCTCTGGGTCCAAGAGGCCATGCCCCCCTCACCACTGCTGGGCATGCTCCTGGTGCAGTAGGGTGACCAGATGTCCTGATTTTATAGGGACAGTCCCAATTTTGGGGTCTTTTTCTCACATAGGCACCTATTACCCCCGCCCCCCGGACCTCCTGTCCCAATTTTTGACACTTGCTATCTGGTCAGCCTATAGTGAAGGGAGCATTCAAAAGGGAGCAGCTCAGCTCAGTCTGGGTGGACTGAGGAGGAGAGCATTTGTGTGTGGCAGCCTCCTGCTGGGAAGCCACCACAACTCCAAACTGCTCGGGTTGAGCCTCCTAGCTGCGTTGTGGGAAGCCAGTCGACCACAGGAATGACTCGCTGTTGCCAGCGGAAGAGACTCTGGAGACAACTCAAAGGGAACACAAAAGGGACCTCAGGTCCTACCCTGGCATGATGCCAGAGGGACTGGAACGAGGGTAGGAAGTGACCCAGGGAACGTGCTTGGGGGGTATCAGGACTTGAACCCTCTGTTTTGAATGGCCCTAGGTCAGAACCCAGTAGAGTAGGGTGGGCCCTTTCCAGGACAGCTTCTCTCCTTTCTGGTAGTGTCAGTGTCCCAACTCAATTCCTACCTCAGTAATGACATTTTGCCTCCCAGACACCACTGCAGTTTCATTGGATGTGGAATTCTTCACGTCCTCTCCAACAGTGTTATTCACTGTTGCTGTGGGCTCTTGAACTCAACTCCCCTACTCCACTCCAGAGATGCCTGTATTTCAGTGATGGATTCAGTGATCCTATGGACAGTCTGAAGTACTTTGAAATATCCTGCCTCCTCTCACCCACAGACCTCATCACCTCCAGCTGCTAGGAGCTCTTCTCCCACTTCATCAACAAGCAAAAACACCCCACTAACCACTCAGTGACAGTCCCAGCAAAAACCACACCAGAGCACTCACACTGCCCACCTTGTTGGAACTTGGCACAGTCCCATGGGTGGAAGTACTAGAAGCTGCAAAAGACACATCACATGCAAACAGTACTCATGCCTTCCCTGGCTAAGCAGGGGATGCCTTGGCAAATGCTTATAAAGATCAACTGTGCCTCCCTCTGAGCAGGCATTCTACCAACTACCTTTAAAAATGTGATCCCTCGTTCTATTAAAACGTCATTACAATAACCCACAGTCTCCTCCACACACACAACTGCTCAGGCATAGCAATCTTGTTAATTAGAATTCAGTCTCCAATCTCACAATCCTGGGCATGATTACTGAGAAGATGGTAGCAAACTTTTATTAATATCTTAAGACCCATCCTAGTCTGGCTTCAGGCCAGAGTAGAGCACTGAAAGGATATTGGTAGCCTAATGTAGGGTCTCTCCACGATGATTGACAGAAGGAAAACACTTCCCACATTGCCTGATATTTCAGCTGTTTTTGACACCATCAAGCAGGAGAAGCTGCTGACCCACCTACAAGACTTTCTGGGAGTCAATGGTAATGGTTAAACTGGTGATGCTCATTCCTTCAGCGAGATCCCCAAGAGTCATGATGGCTAGCGGCTCCTCCCCCCACACCGAGTCCTGTTGCTGATATTATTTAACGTCAATGTGAAAGTGCTAGGGCCTGGGCTGCAAAGCCAGCAGTCTGCAGATGATGCAGAGCTTGGTGTTCTTTTTTAGGTGCTTAGTTACCATAGTGATAAGCACCTGGGGTAGGGGTTATCTAGATTCTCTTACAGTGCAGCCAGAGCTATGCCAGTGCATGAAGGAAACTGACACCTGGATAAAGAAGACCTGGCTCATGCTAAATCTGGGAAAGCATGAAGTGATCTTAGCTGGAAGAGAGGAATACTTTGAGGAGGTGGCAAACTTCACTACCTCACCCTCAGAGAGTACATGCCCACTGGTAGGCAAGGTAGAGCACAAGCGTGGGGTCGCACTGAACCTGTTCATCAGAAGCACTTCTCCCATCTACAGTTAGCACAAACACTCTACCTCTTCCTCTCTGACGAGTATCTGACTACCGTGGTTCACATGTCCATCACCTCCCCACTGGACTATTGCAAGTCACTCACCCGAGGACTACAAGGGAAGATCACAAGGTTGCAGCTAATACACCTATTAGCAGCCTCTCTCCCAAGCAGGACCAGCCAGAAAAGGCATGCCACATGGGTCTCCACAACCTTCACTGGCTCTTCAATACCAGAACCTTGAGGTGCATCTAGTAGTGAATGATCTACAAAGCACTTAATAGGACAGATCCATGCTATCTCAAGGCAGGGCTCTTCTTCCAGAACTGCTATGTAAGCTATGGGCATCTAGCACATTACAGCTGGCAGAGATCAGGTTCAGACTTGAGGGATCCGTCCGTAGAACTGCCTCAACAACCAAACCAAGGCCCTAGAAGTCTCCCTGAAAAAGAGATCAGATAGAGCCAAACCATTGCCATATTCAGTGCACTCCAAAACCCACCTCTTTCCCAAAGCACCCCTCAGTTCAATGAGCCAGAAGAAGATGCCAGCAAGATGCTCTCAAAGTCACAAGCTAATAACTAACCCAAAGGATAGAACAGAAAATTAACTGTCTAGTATGGGCCAATGTTACATATACGCTCTCTAAAATGGGGCTACTCCTGCATCCATTACCTCTCCTACCCCCACCGTCATGCCTCATTCACAGAGGATAACAGCTACTGCTGCTGCTCACTAACAGTCAGTCCTTAAGTGCAAGTGGCAGAGGTTTGTACTGCAGTGCTTGCTCAAACCTTGCTAATGACCCAGCTGGCACATGACAGCATTTGTATTTTCTTTAAAAGAAAACTAGGAAATTACATTTTTAAAACCCCAGCCCTACTTTCCTGGTTCCCAGTGCTGTGCTCGGACCAGGGCCGGCTCCAGGCACCAGCGCAGGAAGCAGATGCTTGGGGCGGCCAATGAAAAGGGGCGGCACATCCGGGTCTTCGGTGGCAATTTGGCGGCGGGTCCCTCAGTCCCTCTCAGAGGGAAGGACTGGCTGCCGACTTGCCACTGAAGAATGAAGCGGGGCGGTAGAGCAGCCGATCGCAGCTTTTTTTTTTTCTTTTTGCCGCTTGGGGGCGCAAAAAACTGGAGCCAGTCCTGGCTCAGACCATATTTTTCTTTGCAGAGGCAACAAGAGATCTTCCTCCGCAAAAATGTATTTGCACAACACAATGGACTGCTCATAAAAACAGCTGCATTTGAGACTCCCAAAGCATGGTGACCTGAACTGACATAGTCCATGCACTGTGAAGAAGGCAATGTAATAGCAATTTTATATTACAAGCATTAACCTCATTTATACAGTTCCCACCCAAGAAGCCTTTAAAGTTGATGGCAGGTGTTGAGCAAAATTGCTGGCTAGCTCAAGCAGACTCATTACCCTGGAGAGCTCAAACAACTAACAAAATCTCACATGCTGAGGTGCTGCATCTTCAACTGTCCCTCTATCATAGTGCAGTAATAATAACAACCAAAAATATGCCCATCTGTAGCCACCTTTAATCCACACATTTTAAAGTGCTTTACAAGTTTTGATCAGTGGTGCCTCCTCTGTGGTAGGTCATGGTTGTTATCCCCACTTTGCAGACTTGGTCACTGAGACACAGAGAGGTTAAGGGCTTGATTTTCAGAAGCGCTGAGCACCCATAATTCCAGGTGAAGTCAATGGGAGCTGTAGGTGCTCTCTGCACCTTTAAAAATCAGGTCCTAAGTGTCTTGCAAAGGCCACAAAGTTAATTAGCAGCCAAGTTAGGAATAGAACCCAGGAATCCTGACTCCTAGTTCCCTAGAAAACATCTTCTCTGCCTCAGTCTCTCTCTTGTATCAGGAAGACAACACCAGGATGTCACATCACCATATGGCAGTGTCCAAAATTAGTTAGGAGCCCTCTAATCAGCATTGGCCCAATTTTAGATTTGCTGTATTGTTAATTGAGTTTTGTACAAACCTTCAGATAAACATGTTTTATACTCATCAAAATGCATAATTGCTGGGCAAGCTGGACTGGAAGGATGCTAGACTGAAGCATGAAAATGTGGTCTGGCTTGCAAGTTCTGGAAAAGAAAAGAAAAAAGAAAAGAAAAGAAAAGAAGGAAGCCATGACAGTTTGATCCCCACTAGTGCAGTCTCCCAAGGGACCTAGTAGTGAAAGTGCAATTATGCTATTTAACAGCTGCATGAGTCGAGAGATCCTGGTCAGTCATTGTGAACTCCTGCCAGCACAGAGTACTGCCTCAGAATAGTTTGGGACCTGCATATATAACCCAGTATTGTTACTCCAGTGGCTGTATTAGAAAACACAAACAACTCAACAATGCCCTCATGGACAAAATACATGTGTAGAGAATGTGGCTGTAACCTTGCCCATCCCCAACAGACACCACACCCTCAAACCCCCAGACCACAGGGGAAATTCTCCCCATTTTGGAGGTCCTAAAATACATGCTGCGCTGCAGCTTCTTTCGCACAGGGTGATGGAGCCCCACCTGCTCTCAACACCAGCAAGGGAACTGAAGGAAGAAGAAAACACTCCTTCCAAATAGCTTTATGCAGAGAGCTGTTTCTTCAGAATAGCCTAGGGAGTTCCTACTGCTGGTAAGGTAAATATTTCCAGGATGGTGTTGACTGCCAGCCAGCGGTTAGAAATGAGTCAACATCCTCCTTCAGCTATTTTTTTGTCAATAGATGAAATAGCATTCATAGGCAGGCCTAGGGAAAAAAGACAGGCCTCTTGTGAAGGTCTACAGAGCTTTATTCAAAAACAAAAAACACCTGAGCAACAGTATCTGAGAGTCATGCTGCTGCACCACCAGACAGACAGGCACTGAGAGAACATGGATGAGAGATTGGGGACTTCCTTTGGGGCAAGACAAGAAGGTCCATGGGAGCAGTGGCACAGGAACCACTGGTAGGGTTGCCAACCCTCCAAGATTGTCCTGGGGTCTCCAGATGTCCTGATTTTATCGGGACTGTCCCAATTTACTTGTTTGTCCCGTGTTGGTCGGGACGCGAATTGTCCCGATATTTTGCATTCCAGCGCACAGGCAGAGGGGGCTCGTGCCCTCAACTCAGCCTTGGCCCCGCCCCAACTCCGCCCCCTACCTGCCCCATTGGATCCCTCCCCAAATTCCCGCCCTGGCCCCGCCTGTTCCGCAAGCACGCCGCATTCCTCCTCCTCCCCCCTCCCTCCCAGGCTTGCGCGAATCAGCTGTATGGCGGTGCAAGCACTGGGAGGGAAGGGGGAGAAGCAGGACACTGTAGCCCGTTCAGGGGAGGCGGAGGTGAGCTGGTGCAGTGGGGGGCGGGGAGGGGAGTTGGGTGCTCAGCCCCCACCAATTTTTCCTGTGCTCCGGCAGCTTTTTTTTTTTTTTTTCCCCCTCTGCCGCTGGCTCTGGTTTGTTTGTTTTTTTGCTCCGCCGGCAGGCTCCCCCCCCACCCCCGTGTCCCAATATTTCATGTCTCTCATCTGGTCACCCTAGGAACAGGGGAGTTTGAGTGGGAGTTTGTAAGGGGAGTTTAGAGGAGGTGCTGTGTGGGGTTCTGTGTTTCTGTTTTGTGTGTATATTTTTTCTCTCTCCTTGTCAGGAGCTTAGGCAGGAAGGTGAGGACAGCTACAGAGGCAGCCATAGTAGTGATCCAAGGAATGGAAGAGACAATGAAGATGACTGACTGTGGACGCTGTGGCACATACTTTATCCTGGAGTGGGTCCTGAAAAGTCCTTCATGTGTATGACGTGTGGCCTGATGGAGCTGATGGAAGAGAAGATCCAAGGTTTGGAGACGCAGGTAGAAACTATGGTTGAGTTTCAAAGGGGAGTCAAGCAGATGATGAAGGGAAGGCAAGAGGAGTGGAAGGGAAAACTCAAGACTTGCAGATGCAAGCTGTGCTGGAGAATTGTGAGGGTAGACTGGTGGGTGAGGAAAGTGGCTAGTGGAAGCATGTGACTACAAGAACCAGGCAGAGGAAAAGACTGACTAGTGAAGGAGAAATAGAACTAAGGAACTGGTTTGCTGAGTTGGAAAAGGAAAGGGAGAGGCAGGAGTGATGGAAGGTGGGAGGGCAAGGAAGAAGAGAACAGCAGCTAGTCTTACAAGAAGAGGGAAAGAGTCAATGGAGATCATCAGAGTTTGGAGCCCCAGGAGGACAGAGGATGAATTGCAGAAGATTGCAAGTGAGAACAAAAGACAAGAGGAATTGGAGCCAGAAAGAACAGAAGGTGCAAGGCTGGAGAATCGCACCAACACCAGGAAGAGGCAGGTCTGCATGATTAGGGACTCCCTATTAAGAACGACAGACAAGCCTGTCACAAGAGCAGATTCAGAGAACAGAAGGGTTCTGTGCTGTCTGCTGGGAACTAAGATATGGGATGTGGAAGCTGGAAAGAATCCACTGATTGTCCTTCATGTGGGAACAAATAATACAGCTAGATTCCCACTGGAATGCATCAAGGAAGACTATGCCAGGCTGGGGAAGACAGATAAAGAAATGGAGGCTCAAGTGATCTTCAGTGGGATTCTACCTGCCCCTAGAGGAGAAGGGGAGACAAGATTATGATGATCAACAGATGGCTCAGGCATTGGTGCTATAAGGAGGGCTTTGGGATGTTCGACAACTGGGAGGCATTCACAGAGGACTGTTCTCATGAGATGGACTCCACTTGAGTAGGGAGGGAAATAGACTTCTGGGACGGAGATTGCCACAACTGATTTAAAAAGTTTTAAACTAGGAATTTGGGGGAGATGCTTGTGTAATCTCCATACCTGATTCTAACACTGAGCAGGAGGAAAATCAAGTAAGAGGAAACAGCAGTAGAGAAAGGAACAACAGAGGGTAGGAGAATGGACATCAAGAGGAAAGACAAGGCTAATACCAGTGACATTAACAGTCAGGTAGGCGATACCGGAAGAATAATGATTGTACCTAATTGAGTGAGAAATCTGGGCAAAGCCGAACAGAAACAACTAAGATGTCTAATACGCCAATATAAGGAACCTGGGTAACAAAATGGAGGAACTAGAACTACTGGTGCAGAAAGTGAAACAAGATAGTATAGGGATAGCAGAAACAGTGAAATAGTAGTCATGACTGGAATACAGGTGTCAGGTAGTGTGGGGGAGTCAGGGCCCTGCACCCCCCACTTCCTGCAATTCACCGTGACTCTCAGCCAGCCAGTAAAACAGAAGGTTTATTAGATGACAGTGTTAGGCCTGAATAAAGATGTAGCACAAAACCAGTTGTGCCAACCTGACTAAAATCAGGCTAGCAGAGGTTTCTGGGAAAACCCAGAGTGAAATACTGACAGGCAGAATTGTCTCACAAAGCCCTGGGAAAGAGCAAGATAAGTGAGGGGGCTGATGCCAGCTGTGTTGTGTTAAGACACAGTGTTTGAAGGACCGATAAGAAACACAAGCATCTCACAGTTCTGACTAACTCCCTGGTTTAGTGTTCGGTGTGTTTTTAACTCCCTCACATTCCTAACCTTTGGCGCTTGTTGAGATATTAACAATTCAATATTGTAGAGACTAGGCATGCGTATATATTAAAAGATGTCTAATTTCTAGTTGTTAGACAAAGGGGGTGGATTGCTCTAGTGAATGATCTATGACGTAATAAAACTGTCTATATAAGCTAATACTAAGCTGTAAAGAGGGGGCTGGTTCTTTTCGGATACGAGCTGTTCTTTACTGATACGTGCACTTATCAATAAAGAACTTTTGATCGGACCTTGCTGGTGTTGCCTGGTCTCTCTGCGGTCAGACAACGAACTTCGCTGTTGGGGTTCGAGTCCCCGACATCTTTGGCGACTCCGCCGGGACTCTGTCTGACTCTCCGGCGGGGGATCAGACTCTGAGGCAACGCAGCGCGCATCCTCTGATTTAGAGGAGCCTTGCCTGGTAATCTGATCTCTGCATCGGCGATAAGGCGAGTTCTGTGAACCAGCTGAAGCTCGTAGAAATCCAGCAACATCCACCTACCCGTTGAGTAGGGTTAAGGTTGCCTGGGTTAGAGTCCCAGTGCAGATTGTCGGGGTTAGAGTCCCTGACAACTTAGGTCTGGGTTAGAGTCCCAGTCCAGGTCTGGGTTAGAGTCCCAGTCCAGGTTTGCACAGGATCCAAGTAGTCTGGGTTAGAGTCCCAGCCTGGGTTTGAGTCCCAGTCCAGGTGTTCGAGTCCCCTGGAGAGGTAAGTGAGCGCTCGACGCGGGAGGTGGGGGTTAGAGTCCCTTTACCTTGACGCGGGGAAGAGGGGTTAGAGTCCCCTTACAAAATGGAACAATTTGGCAGTAAGTGCCTGGGGGACGCCCCATTGTCTCTAATACTTAAAGATTGAAAGAAGATTTCTGGAACCAGGTAGCTTTTGGAGCTGTATGTTTAAAGCTGTATGGAGAGCTCTTGTAAAAATCCCCCAGCATATGCCCCAGAGCCACACTGGGAGGAAGACTGTCCGTGGGGACGTCTGTCTCTCTTGGGCTCACGCCATCTGAATTTATTGACTGTGCAGCAAGATATGATGCATCGTGGTAATAGGAAATAATGGCCTTGGTGTGTGTGTGTGTGTGTGTGTGTGTGGAAAATGGGGGAGGGACAGTCTAAATATTCCACCTCACCCCCTAAGGGTACCCCAGCATGTTACATGTACGTACATTATGGTCTTAAAACCTGCAGGTATTTAAAGAATTGGAATCTTTACACGCGTGAAAACCTATCTAAACAATGCCCATTAGAAGGTACCTTCAATCTAGATAAGATCATATATCTAAAAGGAGCTTTTAATCATCAAAGTAAAGCCTCTGACACAGTGTGAGCAATTTGTCTAGGAACGGGTTAATTTGAAATTCAGCTTGCCTTGGTGAAACTGGAGAAGCCACGGGCTGGAATCTGAACTGAACTCTCTAAAAGAGACACTGCAGGAGATTCCAGGGTGTAAAAAACAGCTCTCCCAAGAGCAGAAGCATGTTGGAAATTCTGGACAAGCTGTATACAGGATAATCTCCCGTCTGCCTATTCCCCTTCTCTGAACGTTATACAGATGTGGCCAGTTTGGACATGTGTGAGTATTAAAGTGGCTTAAGGGTTAAAGTATTCATGGTCTTCCTGCGTAATGTGGGAGCGTTCCCAACACTCTTCATTGTTGTTTTATTATTTTTAATTAAGCTTTAAAATTTGAGTATATGGTGTGTTCCCCCAACGTCCTGCAGTAGATGAATTGGTAACAAATTTGTCACAGTTTGGTGAGCAATTGAGAATAGGGGAGCCCTATAGAATTTACACCATCTATCTGTTTTACCTTTGTTATTTTGTGTTTCTTTTGTTTGGTACTGTTAGTGTTATATGTTGAGGATTGCATGATTAAAGGTGAGCCTACTCTCAGCTGCAGTAAGTCTGAGAACTGGAGAGGGGTTTAGCATTTTTCTCTCCACCCTGGTTGACCGGAAGGGTGGCAGGTGGATCTACCCCCAGTCGTAGCAGGACTGGGCAATAGAGTAGTTGGAGAAAAGGGACGAGATGTGTACTTGATAACTAGAATTGAGCAATTAAGAGCATGGATCATGAACCAGGCGGCAACTCAAACCTGCGCCAGGGCAAGTTGCAGGCCTTGAGACAGGATTTCCAGTTAGAAAAAAAAGCCCTGGCTAAGCAAGTACCAGTCCTTCAGGGACTTGTTAAAATTTAACCATTTGTGCTCAGCATATGTCGTAACAGCAGTGTGTTTGCTACAAGAGGAAATTGAATAGTTCAACGCCAGTGGGCCATGTGTTTTGCCCAGGTGGCAAGTCTCACAGGGGAGGACTCGAGTAGTTTTGTGAGTAGAAATGTTTTAGGGAAAGGACCAGAAGGGTGGGGGCTACTTAAAAAGCCCACCCTCCTAGCTAACTGGTAGTGCAATACGTTGGTACCCATGGAAAGAAACGGTTCAGAAAAAAAAAAAAAAAAAAAAAAAAAAAAAAAAAAAAAAAAAAGGTTCGGGCCCAGGCGGCCCGGCAACAGACAGAGAGCTTGGAGAACAGGTTGGAAACTTTTAGGGTGTAGTGAAAAAAAAACAAGAACGGAGTAAGTAAGTATACACATAGGGGTTCAAATACTTAGAAGAATATTTGGCATGGTGATCTGAGTTGGTAAGTGGTTGTTGAAAGGACAAGCACGTGATTTAAGGCACAGTGAAAAGTTAACTCTATAGTTGCTGGAGGGAACAGCAGTTGAATTTTGTAAATGTACTAAAGTAAAAAGTTCTTGGTGTCTTTGAAATGTTTGTAAATAAATTCAGGCAAAGAAATTATTAGATTGCAATCATTTGGCTATGAACAATTTTGTTAAATTAGCTGAAGAATGTATACCGTGCTATGTAATTAAAATTGTATTAGGCTCTAAGAGCACTGTGAGTGATGATGTTTTCTTTCAGTGTTTACAAGCAGGAGTTACAAGTAAAAAGTGAGCCAGCAAGCATCTGTATTAATGCAAATTATCTAACTAATAAGATAGGAGCCACTAAAACAGGGGCTGCCTATAAAACACATACAAGACAATATGGGGTAATTCCCTTGTTTTGCCTAAAATCAACAAGAGTATTTGTATATTTTTAGTAATGATTGCCTGCCCAGAAGAGGTAGACTTCTGTTTTTTGTCTTTCAGAGAATCAGAGACAACTGATGCCGGCTGAACAGCATTCAACGTACCATGATTTGCTGGCACAGTAAAAATTGTGTTTTGTGTTCTATGTTCTGTCTTGTGGTGTTGTCTTGTGGCCAAAATTGATGTGTTTAATATTTTTATGGGATGGTCTGATTTAAAATCAAGCAGCAGTGTTGGATTAAAATGCAGATATTTGTTTTGTTCAATTTAGAATACAAAGTGTTTGGATACATCAGCAAAATGTGATATACTAAAGTCTTATACATTTTCTTAAGTAAGAGAAAGATACTACCTTGGCCAAAACTTTTAATTGACAATTGTTATTGAAATTTGCATATTAACAGTCTTTGAAAGCAAGGACATGGAAAGTTAACCCACTCCCCATATTGTACATGGGATCCTTCTGGCTACCTCAGACTTCTAGCCAGAGGGCTGGGGATGGTGGACAGCTATTGGACTACAGTTTGTATTAAATGAACTCATCGAAGTGGGTGTGCTTGTCTTGGTTTGTTGTTCTCAAGTTCTGTAATAACATTATTTTAGTGAAATGGTATATGTGGCATATATTAGATAAGACTAATGTACTGTAAAACAGCAATGTGTATGTGTTCATTGTTAACAAACGGTACATAAGTAAAAAGTAAAAGTTTCTTTTGTAGGTTACAAAAAAAAAAAAAAAAAAAAAAAAAACAGCCGAGGAGGGAAAAGGAAAGGACAAGTTGACTGAGAAAAAAATAGTTAACATGCTTGGTTTAAAGATGAGACGTCAAGGACACTCCTCACAGCTAAGACTTGGCTAACCCTCAAAAGGAACAAGGGGGGGACTTAAATTTGCCCATGCAGCTATAAAATTTGTAAAATCTGCAAAGACACTAATGCAATGTGTTAGGTTTTTTTTTCTCACAGGTAAAGAAGAAACAACCCAAAGATCCTAGCAGCCTGCCCCTCCTTGGAACCAGGAGACTGGGTCTACATACAGATCCATCAACGAAAGACTGCCTTGGCTCCATGCTGGAAAGGCCCGTATTGAGTCCTGCTGTCTACCAACACTGCTGTGAAGTGCCAAAGACTAACTGCTTGGACCCAGGATTCTCACTGCAAAAAAAGACCCCTCCACATCAGAAGAATTTTCCTATTGATGATTCGCCTATTCTTTCTTCTAGTTCTACTGTGCTTCTGGACAGCAGGGAAGAAGGACAAGGTAACGTACTGGTAACCTTTCCCTTGTCCACTGACAGACCAACTGTGCCTTTAGACTTTTATAGAAAAAGCACAGCTATTACAGGGTGATATGTGCTGGAAACCTCTCCCCTGTAGGATGCTAAACCACAATTGTTTTGGGAAAGAAGAAGAAACACTCACTCCACTGACATTGCCAAAGTCCAGGAATTCCTGACTAAAAAGAACATTAAGAACTGACCCTGGTGAAGAAACAAACAATTACACACTGGCAGGAAGAAATTTGTGGGACTTATATTTGGAACTGTGGTATTAATTGGATTTTGGGGTTTATTCTACAGGCTGCGCCCTGTGTTTTGGATAAATCCTTCAGCATGTATTGCCTCCCTCATTGCATTTTGAATAACATTGTCCTTATCCAGTTTTCAGATCGCTTTTACATACCCAGATTGCTCACAAGGGGCTGCCATTAGATTAGCACAACAGAGGGCCTGGGTTATTTCCTCTGGAAAGAAAGAGGATTGACCAAATCCCTGTGGTCTAGGGGCCAATGGTACACAGCCATTTGGAATATTCTTAAAGGCCAAGAAAATCATGAGAAATTGGGCCAACTAGAAAAGGCCACTAGACTTATTTTTGATGCTCAGCTATCTTAAGTACAAGCTGGAGTTGGTGAGTTACATGTCATTTCCACCCTTAGTTCTGTGACCCAGAAGTTACTGACAGAGATGGTACTAAATATCACTGAGGCTGGAAAGGCATTGCAGTGGGATCTAATATGTTTAAATTGATCCTGACCACTGGACTAGGCCCACTGCCCTTACAGACACGTCAGGAGTACCATCTGATCTGTGGTCATGCAAACATACTTGGACACTTTCTGGATGAAAGTGTGGATATTCATAGTGCTACTTCCAAGCATATGGACCAGTTAGGGTGGGTGTAGCTTTCACATACCGAATCCTGCTGGGTCCATGGGGAAGATGCATGTGGGACTGAATTGTTTACCGAGACATCTGGGACATTAGACCCCTTGGTATACCTACCTGATTTATAGTCAGTGCCCCAGACCAATGAACTGTTACCTCTGAAGGCGATTTGTAGCTTCGTCTGCAACTGAAGAAACCGTAACCCGGTTGTGCCCTGCCAAGCAGTACTTTGTTGTCCCAAGAGTCCCGTTGGTCCTCTAGGGACAAAGGGGGGATTGTTAGGCCTGAATAAAGATGTAGCACAAAACCAGTTGTGCCAACCTGACTAAAATCAGGCTAGCAGAGGTTTCTGGGAAAACCCAGAGTGAAATACTGACAGGCAGAATTGTCTCACAAAGCCCTGGGAAAGAGCAAGATAAGTGAGGGGGCTGATGCCAGCTGTGTTGTGTTAAGACACAGTGTTTGAAGGACCGATAAGAAACACAAGCATCTCACAGTTCTGACTAACTCCCTGGTTTAGTGTTCGGTGTGTTTTTAACTCCCTCACATTCCTAACCTTTGGCGCTTGTTGAGATATTAACAATTCAATATTGTAGAGACTAGGCATGCGTATATATTAAAAGGTGTCTAATTTCTAGTTGTTAGACAAAGGGGGTGGATTGCTCTAGTGAATGATCTATGACGTAATAAAACTGTCTATATAAGCTAATACTAAGCTGTAAAGAGGGGGCTGGTTCTTTTCGGATACGAGCTGTTCTTTACTGATACGTGCACTTATCAATAAAGAACTTTTGATCGGACCTTGCTGGTGTTGCCTGGTCTCTCTGCGGTCAGACAACGAACTTCGCTGTTGGGGTTCGAGTCCCCGACAACAGGAACACGGTCTAAAACAGAGCTTGTAGGTACAGACACCAGGACTCTTCAGTCAGGTCCACCTTGGGGGGCAGGGGGGGTAGGGAACCCAGACCCCGCTTCTGGGCCTCCCTCCATTTCCCCAGCCAGCTCCAAACTGAAACCCCCTCCAGCAGTCTCACCCAGCCACACGCACCAGCCCCTCCTCCAGCCTTTGTCCAGTTTCCCGGGCAGAAGGTGTCACCTGGCCCCAAACTCCTCCTGGGCTCAGGTTATGTGCTCAAGTATCATCCCTCAAACGAAGTTACTCCCTTATATCCCAACACCATCTAGTATTGTTGCAGACAGTAGCTAGTAAAACTCCCATGCAACACTACCAGGGTAATACTCCCTACTCCGTCACAACAGATATTGAAGGGTATGTGCTGTTCAGGAAAGACAGAAATAAAAGATAAAGGTGGTGGAGTAGCACTGTATGATAACAATGAAGTAGACTGCAAAGAAATTAAAAGTGATGGAATGGATAAAACAGAATTATCTGGGTCAAAATCATTTTGCGGAAGACAGGTAAGAGTCTCCACTGGGATAGTGCTTGGGATCTGCCACAGACAGCCTTTTATTCTACTGCCCATGTTTTGGAAGGTGTGAGAGGTTACCCTTGCCAGGTTCATCAACATTCTAGGGACTCCCCGTTCCAGCATTACAGGGAACTTCTCTGCCAGGTGCAGCAACATTCTGGGGTTCAGTATTGCAGGGTAGGTCTGCCAGCTATGTCACCTTTTTCAGGACTGAGTCCTCTCTACACTGTCAGAACTCCACAGACTCTTAAACAGATAACAGATTTAAAAGGCAGGCTGGGGGGGAAAGGGGGTTCAGGTAGGGTGACCAGATGAGAGATGTGAAATATCAGGATGCGGGAGTGGGGGGGGGGGGAAGTGTGTACCGGCGGAGCAATAAAAAAAAAAAAAAACCCCAAGAGCCGTTGGCAGAGGAAAAAAACAAAAACAAAAGCAAATAATAATAATAATAATAATAATAATAAGACAAGAAAAGCCGGAGCATAGGAAAAGTTGGTGGGGGCTGAGCACCCACCGGCAGCTCCACGCCCAGCCCCCCGCCCCAGCTCGCCTTCGCTCTGCCTCCACCTCCCCTAAGCTGGCTGCCATGTCCTGCTTCTCCCCCCTCCCTCCAGTGCTTGCGCCGCCATACAGCTGATTCGTGCAAGCCTGAGAGGGAGGGGTGAGGAGGAGGAATGCGGCGTGCTTGGGGAAGAGGCGGGGCCAGGGCGGGGATCTGGGGAGGGATCCAATAGGGCAGTGAGGGGCGGGGCTGGAGGGCGGGGCCAAGGCAGGGATTTGGGGAGGGATCCAATGGGGGAGGGAGGGACAGTCGGGGCAGGGCCGGGGTGGAGTTGGGGCGGGGGGGCATGAGCCCCCTCCGCCTGTGCGCCGGAGGGGAAAATATCGGGACAATTCACGTCCCGACCGAACATCGGTCGGGACGCGGGACAAACAAGTAAATATCGAGACAGTCCCGATAAAATCGGGACATCTGGTCACCCTAGGTTCAGGAGACTGACAATGGGCTATAATGCCTTACACACTAGGCAGCAAGTTCAAAACTGGCTCCAAGGTGATAGTGAGCCAAAGCTGTTGTCATCCAATGGCCAGTGTGGAGGGGTTGTTGGGCTCAGTCAGGTTCCGAGTAGACAATTATCCTTATCACAAAAAGCACACACCAACACAACTGTCTGTCAGATCCCAGCAAGAACATTCTGGCCAAAGACTTATTTCAAACAGGCGATGAGAACAGAATGACAGCAGCTTTTAATGGACAACAAGTTGTATGGCACACAGCCCACATCACCCAGACCAATCCCACTTCATTAGTTATGTCAGTAGCTATGTTCTCTCCATAGCTAAGGAGCAAGCACCCCTTGGACCTGCAGTGTTTTTAATCTGTTATATGTATCACTCAATACAGCAGCAACACTCCAGCAGTGAAACCAGGTCTCTGTGAATCATCACTTGGAGAACAAGATTTACAAACACATTTCTTGTTTTATTTAAATACATATGAGGAAGCTGATGAAAGGATCCAGGAAGTGATTGCCATTAAAACATCATTGTACTATTACAATATATATAGTAATTTAAGTTTCCTCTAAGCTTTTTAGCGTGTATGGTTGGTGTGAGCGTATATATGAATTTCCTGCGTTTCTAATATTTTTTGCGGTGGAGGGTGTTAAACATAATATGTTGTTGCTGTAAAAGGCAATATATTCTTAAACATAACTACCTTAAAGTTTTTTGTCTGGGAATTTCCTTAGATTTTATTAAAGTGAAGAAGACCATTTGTCATGGTCACATAAAGTTAGCCAAATGAATTTTACTTAAAAATTACAGCGAGGTCTTTATTTTATCACTAGCAGTCATGTTTGTAACTTCCCTAAAGCCTCAGCTGTGGTTCTGAGGGCACACTCAGTGTAAGCAAAACCATATTTGAGGCCTTTTGGAAGATGCACGCTTCACCAGCATAACCCACTGAGTTTGTTTCTACTACAAACTTCACATTTCAGGCCTCACTAAAGCTATAAACTTTACCAAGATAGCCACCAGGTTCCTGAAAGGTACACGTTCTGCTGGCATGGTGCCAACAGGCCTTCTTAAACCTTTTTCCACAATGCTGAGGGTTAAAAGGCTCAAAGATGTCACATAGAATCATAGAATTCAAGATCAGAAGGGACCATTATGATCATCTAGTCTGACCTCCTGCAAGATGCAGGCCACATAAGCCGATCCACCCACTCCTGAACTAATTCTCTCCCTTGACTCTGCTGTTGAATGCTCCAAATCATGATTTAAAGACTTCAAGTAGCAGATAATCCACCAGCAAGCGACCCCTGCCCCATGCTTCGGAGGAAGGCGAAAAACCTCCAGGGCCACTGCCAATCTACCCTGGAGGAAAATTCCTTCCCGACCCCAAATATGGCGATCAGCTGAACCCCGAGCATGTGGGCAAGACTCTCCAGCCAGACCCTCTGGAAAAGGCTAACAATATCCCAACATTGACCCTTTGTACTAATTACCAGTGTGGCACGTTATTGACCTATTGACTAAACCCGTTATCTATCATACCATCCCCTCCATAAACTTATCCAGCTTAATCTTAAAGTCATGGAGGTCCTTCGCCCCCACTGTTTCCCTCGGTAGGCTGTTCCAGAATTGCACTCCTCTGATGGTTAGAAACCTTCGTCTAATTTCAAGCCTAAATTTCCTGACTTACAATTTATATCCGTTTGTCCTCGTGTCCACATTAGCACTGAGCTGAAATAATTCCTCTCCTTCCCTGGTATTTATCCCTCTGATATATTTAAAGAGTGCAATCATATCTCCTCTTATCCTTCTTTTGGTTAAGGAAAACAAACCGAGCTCCTCAAGTCTCCTTTCATACGACAGGCTTTCCATTCCTCGGATCATTCTAGTGGCCCTTCTTTGTACCCGTTCCAGTTTGAATTCATCCTTCTTAAACATGGGAGACCAAAACTGCACACAATACTCCAAATGAGGTCTCACCAATGCCTTATATAACGGGACTAGCACCTCCTTATCTCTACTAGAAATACCTCGCCTAATGCATCCCAAGACCGCATTAGCTTTTTTAACGGCCACATCACATTGCCTACTCATAGTCATCCTACGATCAACCAGGACTCCTAGGTCCTTCTCCTCGTCCGTTACTTCCAACTGGTGCATCCCCAGCTTATAACTAAAATTCTTGTTAGTCATCCCTAAATGCATAACCTTACACTTCTCATTATTGAATTTCATCCTGTTACTAATACTCCAGTTTACAAGGTCATCCAAATCTCCCTGGAGGATATTCCAATCCTTTTCCGAATTGGCAATACCTCCCAACTTGGTGCCATCCGCAAACTTTATCAGCCCACTCCTACTTTTGGTTCCGAGGTCAGCGATAAATAGATTAAATAAAATCGGACCCAAAACCGAACCTTGAGGAACTCCACTGGTAACCCCCCTCCAACCCGACAGATCACCCTTCAATACGACCCTCTGCAGTCTCCCCTTTAACCAGCTCCTTATCCACCTCTGCATTTTCATTTCGATCCCCATCTTTTCCAATTTAACCAGTAATTCCTCATGCGGTACCGTATCAAACGCCTTACTGAAATCAAGATATATTAGATCCACCGCATTTCCCTTGTCTAAAAAATCTGTTACTTTCTCAAAGAAGGACATCAGGTTGGTTTGGCACGATCTACCTTTCGTAAAACCATGCTGTAATTTGTCCCAGTTGCCATCGGCCTCAAGGTCCGTAACCACTCTCTCCTTTAAAATTTTTTCCATGACTTTGCATACATGGTTCAGTCAAGAAAGCACTTCAAATTCCAGTCAGAAAGGAGCCCTTTGTTACAGGAAGGATGGTCTTGTCGCATAGGTACAGAACTAGAAGGCAGATCCGAGCTGCATTCCCAGTTCTGCTACAGCATTCCTAGTTTCACCTTGGACAATTTTCTTTACCTCTAGGAGCTGCAATATTGACCTGCCCCTGAGGCTGGGGTGTGAGGGCTTAAATGTTTGCCCAGCACTTTGGCCCCATTCAGGAAAACACCTCAGCACATGCCACCCTGAAGGGAGATGTTTTCTTAAATTGCGCCCTTTGAGATCTTCAGATGGAAAGCACTAACAAAGTATAAACTTATTGACTAGCAAATCCTTCTCCTATTCTCTTTATTTTAACCAACTTCTCTCTCTCTCTAAATACACTGCTATACCAACTTTTCATTCAATTCTCCTCCTTCTCACATCTCACACCCAGCCCAGTTCTGGTCAACAGCTGTGTGCTCGTGTGAGTGAGGGAAACCAAGACGCCCCATTTATCCAAGCAGCAAGCAGCAGCACTGGGGAAGGTTAGCGAACCGTCAAACAGTTCAGTTTGCTCCTGTTGAGTCTCCTGCTCATCAGCTCTGTGTAAACACAGAAAAGCATCCTCAGATTAATGAGATTAAATTGAGCAAAGGACAATTTTGGCTAAAGCTCAGGAAAATGTTCCTGACAGTGAAATTCACTGGACTGTGGGCTAATCTCGTGAAGGAAGCTCCATTGCCTGAGACATAGGATTCTAGATTGGAAATAGTACTAGAGAGCAACCCTGCGTTGGCCCCTGCGTGATGCACTAGGTGACCCACAACAAAGGGGTGAGCCAAAGCTGAAGGTAGAAAGTGTATTAAACAGTAACTCCATCCCCCAGGCACAATCACTCTTCCTTCCCCAGCACCCTTCCCTTCTTTAAACTTATGTGCCTGTTTGGCACATCCTTAGGCCAAATCCTAGTCCTGATTCCCTGAACACAGAGGTCTCTGAGAACAGCCCCTCTGCATGCCATGGAGCTGCATTCAACATGGGGCTCAGGGAGGTAGATGAGGCCTACTTACTATTCCCCAGGCCTTCTGTGTAGGTGGGATGCTGCAGGTCTCTCATCTAGAGATGGGTGAAATTTTTCTGCAAAATAGTTTTATTTGTTCCCCCAAAAATGCAGTTTTGGTCAACCCAGAACTATCTGCAGATTTGACACAAATTTGTCAAATAGTTTTGGGGAAGAATTTACGTGCCCTTCACAGGACAACCAGAGGGGAAGCAGCCATCCTTAGAACCTTGAGCCCAGTGGTTAGAGCATGTACCTGGTATGTGAAAAACAGAGTTTCACTCTCCCTTGTCCCCTTCCCCCGTCAGGACAAGAAGGGCTCTGAACCTGGGTCTTCCACAGTGTAGGTGAGTGCCCTAAGAACTGGGCTATGAGATTCTCTGGAAAGAGGCGCTCTCAGTCCCTCTTGTTGAGCCTATTCCACTTATTTATAAATAACTAGTCACTGGAGCATGGACTTCAATCTCTTATGTCCGAAGTGAGAGACCCAGTCACCTGGCTGTAGAGTCACTCTTACTCTTTCCATGGCTCAAAAGCTTGTCTCTTCCACCAACGGTAGTTGGTCCAATAAAATATATTACCTCATCCACCTAGTCTCTCTACCATCCTGGGACCAACATGGCTAGAACACTGCAAATAAAAGTTGGTTCTGTTCTGCATTTCTTGTACCCTAACAGGACAGCCCATCTAGCTTAGTTTGTAGTGAAGTACAAGTTTAGATGAGACTAAATATGTGGGGGGAGCTTATTGTTTTAAAATCCTTTTTTCTCTAATGCTTTGTTCCAACTGCTAAATGAAAACATTCTTTGTCTGAATAAGGCTGTTGGTCACTATATCACTGGTCACAGGCTACTGAAGAGAAGAAATGCATGTGTGTGAAACCCAGTTAGACTTGCAAGGTGGTAAGAGGCTGGTATACACCTGGTGCTACCGCCATGTCCCAGTCTAGGACTAGAAGAATTGCATAATTCCACCCCGAGATAGATAAGAAAAAAGGCACAAGAGCTGAACTGGGTGAAGTCTTTTATGTAGGCGAGTCCTTTGCTCTTTAGAGGTTAAACTAGTTAGGGTTTGGTGACCTCAGAGTGCGGCCATCTACTCTTGCTGATGGCAGGTATGACAATTTTTCCTAAAATACTTAATTAACTTTGGGAAAAACAAATAAATATGCACATATACATATCCAAAACCACAGTAATTTATTTATGTAGGATTTTTATTATTCAGTCTGCAAAAAAACAACATACAGCTGTCTCTATTTCTTTACTGGACCTAGGCAGCATAGAAACACAATTAAGATGCTTTGCATGTTCTTGTCCTTTTTTGTTATTGTTTCTTTTGCTTTTTTGGTTGCGTTTTCTTTTCAGACTTGCTAGCTAGTAAGCCTGCTTCTATGAAAAGTGACATTTGTATGTTTGTTAATATCATTTTTCACAGCAGCAGACTTGTTAGCTAGCAGGGAGGCAATGAAAAGTGATATTAACAAACATGCAAATATCACTTTTCTCAGAAGACTTACTCAGTCCTAGCAAGAAGGGGACAAATGAAGCCTTGGATGGGGAGGTGGCTAGGGAGGCAGCAGGGGCCGGGGCGATTGGGGGGGAGGAGGTGAGCACAGGGCCGGTGCTGGAGCCCAAAGCCTGCCACCGCATAGTCAAAGCATGCTGCCTGCCACCCCAGGGCTGAAGTCAGAATCCTGAGCCGTATCGCTCCCAGGAAGATGAGGAACTCACACCAGCTGGCTCCAGAGGGGGAACTCCTGCTGACGGCCCCAGAGGAGGGGACGCTGCTTTGCCCTCCCCCTCACAATCACTGCTAAGGAGGCTGTGGCTGCAAGAAAAGCCCATGGTGACTGCATTCGCAAAACATTTATTCTAATTGCACAAAACCAAAAACCCTTGCCCCAAACTCTATCCCACCCCTTCCCCGAGGCCCCACCCATACCCTGCCTCTTCTCTGAGGCCCCACTCACTCCATCCCCCATCCCTCCGTTGCTTGCTCTTCCCCACCCTCATTCACTTTCACTGGGCTGGGGCAGGGGGGGTTGGGGTGTGGGAGGGGGTGAGGGCTCCTGCTGGGAGTGTGGGCTCCAGTGTGGGGCCAGAAATGAGGGGTTCAGAGTGCAGGAGGGGGCTTTGGGCTGGAGCCGAGAGGTTCAGAGTCCGGGAGCAGGCTGGGGTAGGGGGTTGAGGTGTGGACTCCAGCTAGGGGTGTGGGCTCTGGGGTGGGGCAGAGGATGAGAGGTTTGGGGTGCAGGAGGGAGCTCAGGACCGGAGTAGGGGGTTGGGGTGCAGAAGGGGGTGCAGGATCCAGGGTCCAGGAGGGAGTTGGGTGTGGGAGGGAGCTCAGGGCTCGGGTGGGGGGTTGGGGTGCAGACTCTGGGAGGGAGTTAAGGTGCAGGAGGGGGTTCCGACCTGGGGCTGGAGTTGGGGTATGGGAAGGGGTTCAGGGTGCAGGCTCCAGCCAGGCGGACTCAGGCGCTCCCAGTTAGCAGCACAGTGGGGCTAAGGCTCCTGGAAGCAACCAGCATGTCTGGCCTGGCTCCTAGGCACAGGGGCGGCCAGGCAGCACCAGGCCTGTAGGCACTGCCCCCGCAGCTCCCATTGGCTGAGGTTCCCAGCCAATGGGAGCTGCAGAATCAGCGCTTGGGGCAGGGGCAGCATGTGGAGCTTCCCTGATCGCCCCTGCACCTAGAGCCAGGGAAGGCAGGGAGTCTGCCTTAGCCCCTCTGTACCGCTGACCGGACTTTTAATGGCAGTGCTGTCTTGAGCCACCAGGGTCTCTTTTTGACCACGCATTCTGATCGAAAACCAGATGCCTGGCAACCCTACTACCAACTCAGACCCAAGTTAAAAGAGGTATAAATGTTCTCCTGGGGGAAACACCACTAATTAAGCCTCCTGCCATGGTGGTGATGCTGTAATGGTCCTCTGTTTTGTACTCTGAGCTTCACTCCTTCCCTGCAGCTGAAGTCTCCATGCACCACTCAGAGAGAACTGTGCTACATGCAATGGTGACAGTGAAGATAGGGTAGGAAAGTGCTGGACAGGTCCTGCCTACAGCCTGCCTAAGCATTGCAGCACCAGCTAAACTTAGAGTTCTGCCTGGCTGTGTTCCTTGGCGGGCAGTGGAGACATACACAGTAGAGCTGCAACTGAGGTCAGGGTAGGAGAACCTATGGCCATTCAGTCTTCTCCAGCTCTGATGCTCATGACTGGTGTCACACTGCAGGGCAACTACACGGGTATTTCCCCTTCAATGGTCCAGCAAGGGCACCCACTTCAGGCTTCTGGCTCCCCAGCCACTGCCTCTCAAGGATGGAGACCTGCATCTCTCTCCCTTCTGAGTAGGGTATTTCCAGGCTGAACAGATCTCTGTCTTCATTATGATAACCCAGCCAAAGACAGGCTGCCTAAGCAGGCTTCTTTTGCCTTCTTTTCAGAGATGGTTAACAGTGTAAACAACACAGTTAATTTACCACACAGCTCTTGCTAAGCAAGCACATTTTAATCTTAAAGTAAAAGCAATACAGAGAAAACACATTAAAAACAATAAGAGAACATGCATGCTAATCATCTTACCAGAGATCATCCCAACTCCACCATAGGCTCTGGCAGGTGAGTAGGCCTTCAAACCCCACTCAGAGATTTTCTTGTGGTTTCAAACATGTAACACTCTTTGCTCAGAACAAGAACAAGCACACAGTCCTATGGCGCCTCAGCAGGCCAAAATCCTTCCAAGCTGTCCCTAAAGATTGGGGTCCTCCCTGGACTAACGTTCCTGCCTATTTGCTGGATTAGAAAGGAGGCCAGTCAATTAGTTTACCGCCAGGTTATTAATTCAAAAATGCTTTCTGGGTCTGTTGGTCCCTGTAGAATCCAGTTTGAACAGTTTATGTGAATTTCAACATGAGGTGGTGCTTCCCTGGAGACGTTACAACCTGCGTGACTTTGACTAATCACCCCCGACTGTTCTCAGTTCCTGAAGGAGCTGTATTTACCAACACCATTGAAATACATAACTTCCCCAGCCCACAAGGTTATGTAAACCATTCATTTAATACAATAGACTCCAAAGCTATTAAACTTAATTCAGTAAGGTTCATCCAGGAGATTCCCCTGTTTGTCATAAATGGCACTCCTCTATTTGCATCCTGCCCATTGCACATTGAAGGCTGTGCTATGGGACTATGAGTCTTCACGGTAGCTGTTCAAGCAACAAGGTCATTTCATCCAAGGCTATCCATTCAGTATTTGGAACTGAACTGAGATTTTGGAGCTGAAAAACAGCCTCTTGCCTCCAAATCCTCCACCCGACACTGAGTGAAAACCCATCTCAGGACAATTACCATTCCAGAGCAGTTCCAAATCTTAAAATTGATAATGTCTTTTAAAAAAGCAAGCTTAGGAGGGTCTTTCATCACCCACCAGAGCTGAGGCTTTAAGAGCTTTCCTCAGCTATAACATAAAAACCAATATACCAGAACCAATCCCCAAATGACTGATATGTTCTGTCACAGAAAGCAGTGAAACATCATCCCATCGTCTTCCTGTGCACATTACACACCCCAATTCCACCTCTTCCCAGAACAAATCATTTGACTAGACCAAGAAAAGAATTTTCAACCAAGAGGCAAGAGAGCCCTTCTCGTCCCTTTACTTGTTTGCAATTTAAGTTCATCCTTTGCCGGGCACTCTCATGGGACTGGGCACATTATAGACTCTTCCCCTCCACAAACTAAGGCAATGCTTGGAGCCGGCACAGTGGCTGGATTTGACTGGCATGAGAGGAATTAATCTGGGGCAATAGGTCCCCAATCAGATATCTCCACCTGGGAGTACCCAGAGGTAGGGAAAGCAGGGCACATCTCATACAAACCAGGCAGGCAGGGGTGTCCCAAGAGGATGCTGATCAAAACCAGCTTCTCCCGTAAGTCCTGACCTGTCACATCTTCCAGAAGCATGACCACCTCAACCAGTAGCCACAGGCAACCTTGTAGAACTAGCTAATTATCAGTGTTGAACTGTGAAGCATAACAAGAACAGTGCTGGTTTTTTGCTCCTTTTTTCACCACACAGTGGCCTTAACTTTTTTAAAAAACTCTTCTTCCAACATTAAATATATCAGAGTCCTCCCTCTTTTCTCTTAGCTGGAGGACCTTGACCAGAACTTTGAAGAACATGATCAGGGATGTTGAACAAGGCTGACATCATAGCTGCAGCTCTCTCCACTTAACTGAAGAGGCGATGCTGATTAACAATCAGCACTCTCATTCCACTCTCAGTTATGGGAAGGGCCAGGATACAGCTTTGTGCAACACCCCTCTTCAGATTCACCTGGGTCCTTCAGCACAAGAGACTGCAAATATAAAACCCATGCAGATTTGTTTTAATTAATTGATACAGTTTACCTTTAAGACATGAGAGTTTTGGCTTATCCAGTTTTCTAAAGACAGCCTTGTCCTTTAATGTCCTATACTTCAAAAGAAATTGTGGTGCTCCCCTGCCTCACAACAAATGACTATTCAGTATAAATAAGTTCCTATTTTCTTCTAATTACTGATGTGTATCTCCTGTCCTCACAAGGTAAGTCTAGATCCTCCACAATCCTATGTCCATGCCCCTTGACTTGCAAGCTACAGAATTAGAACCCACAGCAATGCCACACTTAGGCCACTTCAGAGCAGAGAATGAATGCACCGGACCCCAAATGGCAGCTCCACACAACAATCCACTCCTCTCTTGGGAAGGCAGGTGGCTGAATACAGCATTGTTATAACTACACGTCTTCTGAGAACAAGTTATTGGGAATTCCCATTTCATTTCTCCAGGTGATATGAGTTGTAATAGAGCCACTCTCCTGGAGAATAAAGAGCTGAAGAGATATTCCCAAATCAAACAGGTTCCAATTACTTATCCACTGGAATCGAATAACTTGTGCCCAAGTTATTTTCCCAAGACCTCAAAGCCAAGACCTACTGAATATCAAGACTGGTAGAGAAGGGACTTTTACTCTTACCTAAGATATAAGTTAAGAGAGGGTAAGAGAAAATTGCTCTCAAGCCTTTAATCCCAAATCAGGAGAGGAAAAGTTCCTGCAAACATCTTAGGATATACTTTTCAATCACTACTTCAACTTGAATTAAAGCATATGGTGAAACATTCTGTCACTGTAAGGAAGAGGTGGTCTCTCCCGCTCCATTAGTAATATGTATCACGTATCCACTCTGTTATATCCTTGGGGCAGCTGGTGTAGGAAGCAATCACTTGAGGCCAGAGACAGACAGCTAACCAAAACCTCCATTTTATGTACAGACACAGAGAGCTCACTCAGCCGGTTGAAACCGGCTGAGCTATCCCTTAATAGTCTAACTCAGTTGCCATAGTAACAAAACCCATGACAACCAAATACACAACACACTCCCTAGCACACAAGCTCAGGCTGATAATAATTCCAGTGTTTAACTCTGGTGATGGCCCCAGTCCAGCTCACAGGACTCAAAGCCAAAAGGATTTGTCCCCATATTAACTCCACCACCAAAGCCAGCATTGAAACACCATTTGTCCACTACTCTCACGACAATCTCTGTACTTCTTGTATACCATCTCTCATTCATCCAGCACCCCTATCTTGAGTTTGTCCACGGGGCTCCAGGGGCAGCGTTAAGCCCCCTGACAAGTCAACAAAGGCTTGCAGAATAGTTGTAAGACTCCAACAAGCATTCCAAATCTGCAGGGGGTAACAGTTTGGGATGTGAATGAGCCTCTTAAGGGCTGTAGGAGGGGAGAAATGCCTCCCATTCTGCTGTCTCCAATGCTACCCTTCTCCATTTCCCCTCGCTCTGCTGCACACTGCTTCCTCTCTTTTCCATTGCCCTTTGTTCTGCCGGCACCATTCATGTCCCTCTTTTCTGCTGCTTCACTAACCTATGTGTTCTCACCAGTCCCACCACCACATACATCACCTAAGAGTCACCTAGAAAGTGAACACCTTAAGAAGTCCAAAAAAATGGGGCCACCGAGGCTAGCAGGCCATCTTGGGTGCAGGGAAGTAGGGGGACACAGAACAGCAGGGAGGCATGTCCAGGCACATCCCAAACACTCTCAGATAGGATCTGGGGGAAAATAAATCTTAGCAGTGTTTAAACGTGGTAACCTTTTATTTTTGAAAATATCTTAATAAACTCAGCTTGTCTGATCCAATTTTGTTGGAAAAATTCTCTTTTGACCCTTGGCAAGTCTCCTTAGCAATTGGTTTATACTTTGATGTCTGTCTCTGCAAGGGAAAGGGCTACAAACTTCCATTAAAATAATAAATATAAGCGCTTAAGGGTAGGATTTGCAAATGTGCTTTCCTTTGGTCTAACTGCTCCCACCGCTATCAGGGATAGAACTCCCACTGACTTCAATGAGAGCAAAGTTAGGCCAATGCGGAGTGCTTCTGACAATCTCACCCGACAGCTCCGGTAGCCGTGTGGAGTCCTGTTTTAAGTTCCCTGGAGTCAGTGAGCCATTTTTACACTACTCTTTAAAATTGTAATAACTTTTCAAATTAGAAGTCTAATCAATTACTGCTCAGTGCTCTGCACTAGATTTCAACTAGATGAGTCCAGTAAGCTACAGTTAATCTCTTTCCTTCTTCCCTTCTTCTTCTTTTGCTATAAAGTGATAAAATAAATTAGACTTTTCAAACTCTAGTGAACAGCTCTGTATTTAGGGTGTCATAATACTGGAAGTCCTTGTCCAATACAATTAAATTTGGTAGGTACCTTAGCACCAAACCTAAACTACTAAATATGAGGAAGATTTTCCTTTGGTCGTCTATTTCCCCCTCCCCCTGGGCAAGGTTTGGGGGAGGGGCAAATCTGTTTTATAAAAGAGTTGTTGTTAAGATTCCACTGCTCCCAACAGTTTACAGTTTTTACTTTTGGGATGAAGTTTTTCCAATGTGCAAATTTTAAAATTCTTCTCAACAAAGAACAGTCTTGTGGAACTATCCCAGCTCAAAGACAGCTATTCAATACATTCATTAAATAATGAAAAAATGAATGGTGTCAGCACAGAGAGAGCACATGGAGCCCCTATCCCTGACCGGGACCTCTAGGCTCTGCCACAATATATATAAGTAGTAAATAACAACAGGGTGAAATACACACTTCTGCTGATGTACAGAATCCCTATCCCACACCATATTAGAGAGAGAGAGAGAGAGAAAGAACTGTGCTTATGCTGCATTTTTCTAATTAAAAACTCAGTGCAAATAGCATATGTCTCACCTGAGGGATTTTACTCTAATCTGGAAACTGGCTCAAAGATAAATACAGTCATACATTTATGTAAATAAGCCTCTCATTGACACCTTTGTCTATTTATGTAGCTGCCAGTGAAACATACCTGAAATGACTTACTATTCTTCACTCTTGACTGGAACAAGATGAGCAACTTTCACCTTGTAACACATACAATAGAGGTAATGGATTTGGAATGCCAGATCCAAAACCCATCAAATCTGGAGAAATAGCATGCTTTTATATGAAACACTGAAATCCTTCATGCCACAAGTGGGATATATTATCTCATGTTTTTTCATAGGACTATGGATAATCAAAACTATGCCTAAATTCCAACTGAGAGATGTCAATCAAATCATTTGCAGGACAGACATGTGAAAATGAAATCAATGGCATCTGCGAGTGCTCGTCACCTTTGTAAATTACTTTAGGTCCTCAACCTTTCTGTGCCCCCAGTTTCTCAACTGTAAAATAGAATTATACTTACCATCTTTGTAAAGCATTTTTTGAGATCTTCATGCAAATATGTAAGTGCAAAGCATCATTATGTTAGCAATAAGCAAATACTGAAGCACCTAAAACTTACTGCCTCTGGAATTATTCCTCCACTAACCACTGCACAGTGCCAATAATCATCTACCATGATCAGATAACAATAAAATTACAGATTGAACTTCAACTGTTACATCCTGAGACAGTAAGAGTATGTCTATACAGCAGCTAGACACCCATGGCTGGCCCAGGCCAGCTGACTTGGGCTCGCAGGGCTTGGGCTGCGGGGCTGTTTCATTGCTGTATGTCCAGGGCTCCAGGCTCTAGGACCCTGTGATGTGTGGGAGGGTCCAAGAGCTCAGGCTCCAGCCCAAGGCCGGATGTCTACACTGCAGTGAAACAGCCCCAGCCCAAGTCGGCTGGCATGGGCCAGCCGCAGGTGTCTACTTGCTGTGTAGACATACCCTTAGGTTCCTGGTTTAATGCTCTGTTAAATGCCAATTAGTTCCAGGTAACGTGATAAAGAAATCAGAAGCGACAGCCACCTATTTTCACATTTCTGATGCATGAACTATTGCTTTCTGATTAGTGGCCACGTGACCTTTCAGATAGAAATTTGTCCATGCAGCAATGTGGATAGAACATTCCCTTTGGCATTGTAGAGAAGCTGACATTCCCATTCTCCTTGAGTGCGCCACGCCACAACCACTGATGCCTGAGATAATACTTGTAGGCCAATGGCATACAACATGGGGCTAGATTTTCTGGTCTGTTCCAGCACAAATGGGACAGATTCCAATGGAAGCAGGCCAGTGGAGATTCCTCTTGAACAGGAAGTATTTTAAAATGTTAGTTAAAAATATCAGGTAACATGTTTTTAAGCATGACCTATTTTCCTAGCCTAGCCACGGCCTTAGAAAGGAAGGATAGCTTTGCAATTCAGGCACTGGACTGAGCCTCAGGCAAGTTGAGTCCTATTGCTGGTTTTGCAACAGCACTGAATTCCAGTGCAAACTCAGGCAAGCCACTTGACCTCCGCTCCTCATCTGTAAGATGAGGAGATGAACACTTCCTTTCCCCTACTCTTTGTCAGGGGCGGCTCCAGGCACCAGCGCAGCAAGCACGTGCCTGGGGCGGCAAGGCGCGCGGGGGGGGGGCTGCCAGTCGCTGTGAGGGCGGCAATCAGGCAGCCTTCGCCAGCATTTCTGCAGGCGGTCCACCAGTTCCGCGGTTTTGGCGGCAATTCGGCAGCTGGTATGCCGAAGGCGCAGGACCAGCAGATCAGGAACCGCCACTGAATCCACACGACCGGCGGACCTCCCGCAGAAACGCTGCCGAAGGCTGCCTGACTGCCGTGCTTAGGGCGGCAAAAAACATAGAGTCGCCCCTGCTTTTTGTCTGCTTTGTCCATGTAGATTGTAAATTTGGTGGGGGCCGTGGGAGGGCAGAGGCTCTCTTTTGCACATACAGCGCCTAGTACAAGGGGGTCCCCAGTCTCAATGCTTAAAAAAAATCTCTATTAAAAAGGGATCCAAGTGAGATTCCCAGATACAGAAAAAACACAACTGAACATGAAGACTATATACAAATAAGCCACTAAGTATGTGGGAAATATTAATATATAAATTTGCTTACAGATCATCTACTTTGTCGTTTTTATTTCTAAGATTTATTTTTCACACCATCAATCCAAACTTTTTTTATATACTACAACGTTTCCAGTGATGACGACCTGGAGTTTGCCTGGAAGAAAAATACTGAACAATTGATACCTTTAGAAAAAAGAAAATTCTGATCCAAGATTTAAAAATCTTGGCCACTGACTCAGCTGCTATAGTCAGGTTTGGAAAGATGTGAATCTTTTGCACTTATATTTCAAAATACCCTTCCACTTCCATGTTTCATAATTCTGTCCTTGTCACAGAGAGTTGTAAAAGCCACAACGAAAGCTCTACGCACCACTTTGGAGAGTTAGGCATAGCAGTGTGAGACATAATTTAGTGGAATTCTGAAGTACTACAGGAGAGCAAGATAAGAAACTTGATGATGTAATGTGGATTCCAAACAATCTGTCACAAGATTCAATTTCAGGATATGCTGGTGCACCTAATAAATGAATATTGCACATGGTAGCATTATGTTCCAAGAGCTCAATTTTGCTGTTACACTAGTTAGGAAGTTTTTAAACTGTCATTTTGCAGTCCTGGGATTCTGTTTTCCAATACGGGTGAAGATTCTTCCACAGATTTTCTTTTTAATTAAGATCTCTACATTTTAAATGAAATGATTCAATGTGTTAAAATTCCACTGAACCAAACTGAAGAAACTGAGCTATAAATACTAAGTAAGATTGCATGTGTGTCTCTAGGTCAGGAGTTGCAGCACGCATGGGAGAAGCCCGGGAGATGGAAAGCACAGGGTGGTTTAGGTTACCTTTGTGCCCTCTGGATTCTGAGATGGTGAGGGGTCAGCTTGACACTCATGGGGCAGCTACTCTATATTATGTCAGACTCTTGTGGGAAGATCTGCATCCCAGAATCTTTGTAATAGCATGCAGTTTGAGATATCCATTCCAACACACAGTCATGTCCCCAGCACATTTTTATACTGAGGCTGGTGAGGTGGTTTGCATCGGGCCATCTAGAGTAGCCTATGCAGTGCCTGTGCTGAAGAATTCTCCCCCAGTGGATTGCAAGGCAGAGGTGAAAGTAAGCCAGTACGGTACGGTACGGTGTACCGGCAAGAGCCAGTACGCTGTGCCGGATTGGACTCGCTTCCACGGTGGTGATTTAAAGGGCCCAGGGCTCCAGCCGCTGCAGGGAGCCCCAGGCCCTTTAAATCCCCGCCGGAGCTCTGGCAGCCGGGCTCGGGCAGGGATTTAAAGGGCCTGGTGCTCCAGCCGCTGTGGGGAGCCCCGGGCCCTTTAAATCCTCGCCAGAGCTCCAGCAGCCGGGCTCCCACAGTGATTTAAAGGGCCCGGAGCGCCGCAGCAGCCGGAGCCCCGGGCCCTTTAATTTGCCCCTGAGCCCCAGGGCTCCCAGCCACCTCTGAAGCTGGTAGCTCTGGGGTGATTTAAAGGCCCTGGGGCTCTGGCTGTGGCTGGGAGCCCCAGGGCCTTTACATCTTGAAAGGCCCCGCCTTTTCCCACTGAGGCCACGCCCCTGCTCAAGACTCCGGCGTACTGGTAAGTCCTTTAAGTCAGTGTTTCTCAAACTGGGGACGCTGCTCATTCAAGGAAAACTCCTGGTGGGCTGGGCAGGGCTGTTTACCTGCCCCATCCACAGGTCCGGCCAATCGCAGCTCCCACTGGCCGCGGGTCACTGCTCCAAGCCAATGGGAGCTGCTGGAAGCGGCAGCCAGTACATCCCTCGGCCCACCCCCCTTCCAGCAGCTCTCATTGGCCTGGAGCGGCGTACCGCGGCCACTGGAAGCTGCGATCGGCCGGACCTGTGGACAGAGCAGGTAAACACACCAACCCGGCCCGCCAGGGGCTTCCCCTACGTAAGCGGTGGCCCCAGTTTGAGAAACACTGCTTTAAGTTACTTTCACCCCTGCTGCAAGAAATCCTTCCCACTGTGTAATGTAATTGTGGAAGATGACTTATAGGAAATTTGAAATGGTGTTGTCACTGGTTAGCAGCTCAAAGAGTATCCAATGCAGTAGCTGCAAGGAGAATGCAAAGGAGAAGAAAACGTTAGAGAATCTAATTGCCCTCTTCTCCTTCAGCAGACAGTGATAATATGTATCTTTTTATCCATTCCTGCCCCTAATTCATAAGGTCTCCTAGCAGACATTTAGAAGAGAGAAAAGATATACAACAATCCAATCCCCTTTCAAACTTAATGTGACAGTATAATTCTTTATCTAATAAGAAAGGGGGGAAATTGAGATGAGTTGGGACAAATTGTCAGGACTAAATCCCCATTAACTAAGACACAGAGATTCAAAATGGTAAAAGGATCCATCTAAAGGAGTCCAGGGATATCCTATGCCTCAAAAGATGTCCACTCAGCATGTTGTCCCAGCAAGTTCTATGGGGGAAGAGCTGCTTTTAACACCTGCAGCACTGATGACTTTACCAGAGGGGAAAAGCAGGAAGCCATCCCAGCACAGCTGTGTCCCAGCTGGCATGCCCTAAGCACAACCACTCATTGCAGCCTAGAGGTTTTCCTTTTCAGCTAACTGCACAGATCTCTTAGGATGCAGTTTGGAGCATGAGGAAGACAGCTACAAAACTAGTTTAATGACTAGCTTAAGTGACCTAAGTAGACTATCAAGTTTTCTCTACTACTCTATGTGGCTGTGTTTAATCTATAGTATGTAGTTTAAATTTATTTTCATTTAAAATTTATTTAAATGGACTCTCTCTAACATATACAGTACTATCAGATGCAACACACATGCATCCAGGGGATTGTTTTTTGCAAAGTTAACTCAAGTTATAATTGATTGTTGCCCCTAACTTGAGTCCCATCCACACACAAAACCCCTTAACTCAAGTGTGGTGGCTTGGGGGGCGGGGGTAATAGCCTAAAGCCTCAGTTAACACAACTCAGCAGATGCTAAAAGAACTGCACTGCAGGGTGGACACAGACTAGCGCCCCTGGAGTGCTGCTAGTGCACCAGTCTTCTTCTTCTTATTATTATTATTCACTCCCTGTGGAGCATAAGGCGCCAACCACTCTCCTCCATTCATTTTGTTCTTGAGCGAGACAGCAGATTTCATCCCACTTCATTCCCATACCTTTCATTTCCTCTTCAATGGTCCTTCGCCACATCCCCAATGGTCTACCTCTCCTCCTTCTTCCTTGTGGTGTCCATCGTAGGGCAATATGAGGGTGTCTGTCAGCATCCATTCTCAACACATGCCCCAGCCACCTCCATCTTCGTTGTTTGGCTTCATCCACTATATTGTTGATGCCCGTTAATCGGCTCACTTCAACATTGGTGATACGTTGCGGCCAATGTATGTTAAGAATTCGCCTAAGACACCTTCCTTCAAAGCCCCGAAGCCGACTTTCTATCCAGTGCCTTCCCACAATTCCCCACATGTTCCCAGAAAAGACAAGCAGCTTCTCCCATAATGCACTTGGAAAGAATTCCTAGAGCAGATCATTTTACTGCAGTGCAAGGAACCATGGGACAAGGCCCTAAAAGTATTACTGCCTGCCACACAAGTGAGTGCAGCAGCAGCTCAAGTGTTATTTCAATGTGGCCACTCTCATGCAAGCTAGGCTAATGTAAGAGACGTAACTCAAATGCAGATAACTTGAATTAACTCTGCAGCTAAGACATACTCTAAGACAGTACAAAAGCCAGTATTATATTGTTTGAGAAATAATATGTGATAATGTAATTAATTACCATGTTGTTGTGATATATATATGTGTGTATGTATGCTGTGAGTTAGACAAGGTTACACATATAACTTCAACATTCCTAATTGGAGTGCTTTACAATCTTTACATTTCTCTAATGAAATTTCTTAAGAAAAATAGATGTAAAAAAGAAACTCTATTATATGGAATTAGTTGGCTAAATTCCACTGGAACACCGGATCCCATTCACTTTCCAGAAAGCCCCTCTCCTGTAAGCTAAGCCTTAGGAGCCATGCATTCGTCTCTTTACAAAACGCACAAGCCTTACTGCATTCATTGTGCCATTCACTAGATTTTTCACCGTGCACTTAAGTTAGCCAGGCACTTTGAGGTGAGTGAGAAAACTCCATTCAGAAAATTCTGCACGTGGACAAAGTGCGATTTTCAATTATTCATAATTGAGTCTATCAAAAAAACTTTGAGTGTTCCCATAAAAGACACCTCTCCACAATAAGATCTCTTTCCCTGGCCAAGCTTCAACCCACAGCTGTTTCAACACAAGGCCTGTTCAAAAAAAGGTTTAAATTTGTATTGCTTTAATAGTGAGGAAAATATATTCCCCCATTTTCCCAGTGCCCCAAAATAACTGTTTAAACTTTTTTTTTATTCAATTATTATTACCATTATTATTATTATTTTAAAAAAATAGTCCCTGCACAGAGAGACCAAGACTGGAAATGTTCAGCTCAAAAGGTGACAAATTTGGGAAGTTATAAGAGATTGAACACAAGGGACTGGTAATGGAAAACTTCAGGCAGCCTTAACGGAGTGGTCACTATTAGCCCTCATATAATTAAATTAGAAAGTACAGCTTTAACCCGAACTGCTCAGAGATTTTTTCGAGGCCAAGTATCCAGAGAGTCAAATCTTATAACCATGAGCCCTGCCACAACACACCAGAAAAGTCTTATCATTGCCTCTTCAGGTTGACTAGAACCGCTTCATTGCAGATAGTGAGCTCTCTCCTCTTTTCTTTCAAGCCAGAAAGTAGAACGTAGCTAAGAAACAAACACATCTGCCAGATTTGCATTACCCAATTCAAAAGAACACGGCAGAAGTCAGAGCAGAAAGCAGTCAAGAGAAGGCAATTCCAAAGGGAACACACAGCTGCCTATCAAATATCTAGGTTCAATCAGCACTGGAAAATTGCCCATGCTCTGAAACCATATTTCACAACATGGGCAATTTCTCTGCATAAATGAGGCCCTGAAGACCTCTCTCTCGCTCTCTCATTTTTATGTATACACATACGTGCGCCCACACACACACACATCCCACTGTCCAAATAACAGCATAGAACTACAAGCACAATCTTTCCTCATGAGCATCAGTGGGAAATGGCCAGGCTCTAGTCCCTCTTTTCCTTTTTTGGATAAAAAATAAATAAATAAAAAGGTGCTCACGAAAGTGAAAAGTAATACGTCTTTTAGTCTACAAGGTGCCACAGGACTCTTTGTTGCTTTTTCCAGATCCAGACTAACATGGCTACCCCTCTGAAAGTGAAAGTGTGATCAATAGTAGTGAATGGTAGAGACCAGCAGGCAGTGTGTAAGCTGTACCAGTCAATCCTCAACTGTCAGTCCTCTTGACTGCAGTCCTTGGCTTTTCACACAGCTCTGTCAAAGCACTTCATTCCTGACCTGCAGCAGCCTCTGCTATTCTGCTGCTGAGACACCATCTGCCGCCCCACCCCCAGCTTTGCTAGTGCACCTCAGTTTGGATTTGCAGCAGTTTCCAATATCATAGTCACTCAGGCTTTCAACAGTCATACTAGATGGTGTAGTGGTTTGGGATGTGATCACACCAATAACCTGATAAGAGCTACTCGAAATTTGGAATTTCTCTTCAACAGGAAATTCCAGGATTTCAAAATCTGTTTTCATTCAAATCAGAACAAAAAAAAAATCTCATGGAATGAATTTTTTTGAAAACAATTCATTTCAGGTCAATCGCAATGTTCCATTTTGAGAAAACAAACATTTCATTCTGACTGTCTCTTTACATTGCAATTTATAATATAAAATAAACATTGACACAAAAAGTCATTTCTAAACAAAAAAATCAAGATGTTCCATATTCTGAGAAGGTTGAAATGTTTCGACTATATCAAAATACTTTTCCAGCTCTTGTTTTTCAAAAGGAAATTTAGTCAAAATAAACACGTTCCCACGGAAAGTTTTTATTTCAATGAAACAGTATTTTCCAGTGCAAAAACATCCTGCTGGAAAAATGTTGACCAGCTCTAACCCTGCTGGAGTGTGCACTGGAAATGCTCAGACAGATAGCATCTAAGATGACAGCATATACAGCTGAACCGCTCTCATGCCATCCAACACAAGTTCACCTATTAGCCAGCCCCATATAGCTCCTTTCACCCAAAGATCTGAGAGCACTTAAACATTCATGAACTAAGCCTCACAACAGCTCCATTTTACAGATGGGGAAACTGAGGCCTAGTCAGCCTCTCCTTTAGAAAGTTATTTTATCTATTATGAAGGTAGATGCTAGTTCCAACCACTGAATTACTTCCTATCTGGTATGGAAGCTCAGTTCCATAGAGAAAGACATGGACACAAATAAGAACAGTAAGCAAGTGGCCAGAATATTTTTTCATCCTCAGCACAATTGACTCTGTTTCTTTTACTCCCTTTCTGCTGTGCTGTGTTTTTCCAGCAAGGATAATTAAGTCATATTTCAGAGCTGGAAAGCTCCTCAGCACTGACAGCCACAATACAGCTCAGTTAAAATGGAAAGAATGATTTTTTTTTCCTGTCCTGACTTCATCTTCAGGCATATGGCAGTTCATATCCTCCTCAGGTGAGCATCAAGAGACAGGATCCATGCTTCACTTTGCAGTGCCTGCAAGCAGATCTGATATTTCAGTGTTATTACATGTAATAACTATGCTATTGCAGGGTGTAGCTCTTTAAAAGAGCCAAGGATTTGAGAATCCTCCCCTTCACCTACGCTCCATCCAATCAGGATGGTAGGGCAAACTGGAAAGCTCCGGACTCCAGTGTGTGCACGTGTATTACCAGGTTTTAGTACTGTGATCTCTGATGGGGGCCATTTTGCAGACTGAGGCAAAGACTATCAGGAGAGCCTCAAGTGGGAAGTGGCTGTGGATTACTGAAGCACTAGCTGCCTAAACCTTGGAGCAAGTGATGGATGTGTTCCCTAACCCATATGCTCCCACCCACTTTGGTGGAAGGGGTCAGAGCAGGGATTATCTTTCTGTTCTGTGTTCGTACAGCACTTAGCATGAATGGGTCCTGGTCCATGGTTCGCACTCGTAGGTGTTGCCAAAATATAAATAATAAGTAGAATGTGGGGTTAACTTAAGGAGCACCTCACCTTCGGCCTCACCAAAAAATCATGCCACAGGCAGAGCAGCAAGCTCTCCAAGAACAGAATATTTGTAGAACCACCTAGCCACTTGAATTCAGAATTAAGGTACTGAGGGATGCCCTCAGACACAGCTGACAGGATTTTTTTTTAATTATTGTGATGGGTTTGTTTTGTTTATTTTACTTTAATTTTTTTAAGCCCCATGTGTGCCACTAGAACAAATTAAATATGAAATCATTTTCTGCCATTTAGGCAAATAGCATTCCCACAGTTCCAAAATGTAAACACTGTAAATAAAATATAAAGCTGTCAAACTCTTACAGAATCTTGCTTGTGCAGTAACACTCCCAGAGACGCATTTATCAACCATTCTTATTCTACAGAGCTGGCATAGCTCACTCACCTGTGGTTTGTGAGAAACATCCAAAGGACAGCAGAAACCGCAAGCATTGTGGGCCTTGCCACAACAGGAATATATACAACAAACCTTAAGTGTTAGAGGCCTTGTCCCCTGAAGTGCATATCTGCCTACAATAAACCACAGGCCTTCCCATGAGGTAAGAATTTTCAACCACCTCTGAAAAGCAGCCAGCCACCTTTGGGATGAAATGCAACACTCATAGATCTGCAGGACAGAAAATGTAGTATACTTTATCCAGCTGAAACCACAAGGAGAATTTAATTACACAGATAGATTTAGTGTTCTGCAGAAAATTCTAGTACCTCTACTCTTGCAAAATATGCCATAGAAACATTAATGACTAGGCCTGCTCAGGGTCACGTTTTCACATCTCACCAACTTCACTCAGGGCCGCCCAGAAGGGGGGGCAAATGGAGCAATTTGCCCCAGGCCCCGAAGGGGCCCCCACAAAAATATAATATTCTATAGTTTTGCAACTTTTTTTAATGGAAGGGGCCCCCGAAATTGCTTTGCCCCAGGCCCCCTGAATCCTCTGGGCAGCCCTGACATCACTGGACTGAGCTCTGCAAGCTTAGAAAAATGGATCCTTCAGCCAAGGGAGTCAAAGTTCTGGGGATGAAAGACTGGTAAGGAAACTACCTTGAACAAAGACTGTAGCTTGTTAAGTCAGGACTTAGCCATTAGAAAGTGTATTTGATTTTATCTATTTGTAATCCTTTCAAACTTGAGTTCTTCTACTTGGTATCACTTAACCCTATGTCCTTTTGTTAATAAACTTCTTTGTTTTTTACAATAAACCAGGTCAGTGCTGTACTTGAAGGGAAGGGTGTATTTTCCCCAGTTAATTTAATAAGCTGTGATGTTCTTTTGTCTCTTTAAAGGCGCAAACGGACCTTATTATTTCTCTGAGTGTTCCAGGAAAGGGCTGGACACTGCAGAGCACATGGATTTGGGAAAATTTGTTGCGGGGTGGTGGGGTCCATCTTGCCGGGGTAACCAGAGTGGGACTGTGGTATTGTAGGCAGGCTGCTGGGGTCAGAGCGCTGAACCGGGGCTGCTTAACTCACCGACACTCAGTGCAGGCTTGTATGCTGGCTGGAAGTGTCCAGACAAGAGAGCTTTGGCAGCACAGCCTTTGGAGGCACTCAGGGCTATAAGGCAGGCGGTGACAACCTCTCACAGGTCTGGATTGAACCCCAGAATATGACAGTTCCTCCACCAGCAGCACAATACTTCTTCACGCACTGGGACACTGGTCCCATCCAGTATGCAAGGGAAGAGCAAAACCTCCTGAATCACCAACGCAACTTCTTGTGGCATCTGGATTTTTCATGAGGGTTTCCCATCAGCATTTTGCTTTTCCAGAGGGGTCTCCCAACCAAGTGTTAAACAGGATAGACCAGCGGTGTAGTAGTAAAAAAAAAAAAAGAAGAAGAAGAAGAATATATATAGGTATAGGTTAGGGGTTTGTTATAGAAGTGGATGGGTGAGATTGTATGGCCTGCATTGTGCAAGAGGTCAGACCAGATGATCATAATGGTCCCTTCTGACCTTAAAGTCTATGAGTCTATGAGAAGTGGGTGAAGGTGAGCTAAACTTTTTGGCGCTCCAGACTGGACCATGGTAAATGCCATATTCCTAAAATGAGAAGTTGGTAAACTCTGTTTACGCACGCTTATCCACAACTACACTACTGGAATAAACCCAAAGAAAAGGGGGAAATGCTCTTGTGAGCCTACTAGTATCCAGGGAAGAACCCCCTTCCTCATATCCAGATGATATAGGTATTCTGTGAAGGACACTAGCAGAACTGTGGGCAGCAGAGTTAGCCGCACTATGGACAGATCAGTTTACGTTCACCCAGGACTTGGACTCTAGGGATGGTTCTCATAGAGTCCTAGGACTTCTGGTGAATCCTATAATAAGGAAAGAATTTGAGATCCGAACCATAGGTCTCCATCAAAGCAGGCCAGGTTCTAGAATGTGGACTCTGTGAAGGCATGCAGGTACTAGCCAAACAACCCTTCCTGCAAGCTAGTTTTAGCAAGACCCTCCTTCAAGCCAGTCCTGCATTCTAGCATGAGGAAGAGCCCAAGAACTCTGCAACATTCCTCTTTCCTTTAGTGATGCAAGAGGAGAAATAGTTTCCTGTGGGGGGAAAAGTCATTTTAAGAAAAACACCAATATTATGAGGCATTCAAAGGTTTGCACAAAGGCCTGAACTGCTTTGGATTCTCTCTGAATCCAGAGTCTGATCACCTACTTTGTAGAGCACATCTTATACAAAAATGCAAATTCAATGAGCAGTCTTTAAGAGATCAAACAGGCTGGCGGGGACTGCCACTTTATGATCACGTACAGATGCAAATCAATTTGCATCAACCCAGCGTGGTAGAAGAAGAAACTTGGTTACATTCTTAAACCAGGACAACAAGGCAAATTATTGACTATGGGACAGTCAGGCACAAATTAACTAGGAAGAGTAAAATTCTACAGAAACCAGATTTCCCCCAGCTCAAGAGGATGCTTTTATGAGCTGTGATATATCTTTAATTATTACGTTCTACCTCCTCAGCAGCACAGCAGGACATGAAATAAAATCTGTATTTCATGAGCATGGTAAAGTGCCACTACAGGGAGTTCTTTCTCTTGCAGTTATTTTATTTATTTATTTGGGAGCCACCTGTATTCCCATAGCTACAGCACTGAAACTGACAAGAACTGCCTCCAGGCAGGCACACAAGCCTAGGGAGCCCAGTGGGATAGAAACCTTTGCAGAATAAAAGAGATCACCTATTGAACCATGAAAGATGCAGTTTATCCCAGTTGTGAGTGAAATATAATATCTGCTTTTGACAGCAGCAAATGGGAAGGGGAAGAGGGGACATAACCATTCCACAGGACTATTATGGAGCTCAGGAGCACCAGTAAATGTCAGCTGGAAATAGCTGGTTCAGGCATGTGAGGTGTAAGGGCATCAGAGTTTGAGGGTATCAGATCTAGCAAGGGGCTTATTAAAATGCACACACCCACTCTATTTCCCCAATAGTGTGTTAAAATAAATAGGACTGATTATCGGTAGTGTGGCTAAATTGAAGTTAAATGTATCAGGATCTGAAGGGTGTAAGAGGATAGTGCTAACAGAGATGGAAGAAAAGAGGTGAATGATTAACCCACTGAAATTCAGTGTGTAAGTATTGCCAAGAATCCTTTGATCACCCATTTTAAAGCTTCTGTGTAAAGGAAACCTATGGGGAGCTGAAGACAACATCCCACTGGGGAGAAAGAGAAAGGAGGGCACGTTTATTGGAATGTTGTTTTTCAGAAAAGCCCAAATGCTGCAACAGAGAGAGCCATGTGAGCAACGTGCAGGAGCCCCAGGGCTACTCCTAAAAAAAGTATCATGTTGTTAAACATAAAAAATAAATATCCAGGACTGTGGTATTTGCTTCTTCCTTGAGAGATGAACAGGAAGTGCTTTTTCGCTCAATTCACCAGCAACCAAGTCCTGCAGCTCAGCTGATCAGATTCTGATTTGTTCTCAGCCTGCAGTTTATTTAAAAAAAAAAAAAAAAAAGAGTGGCCAGAATGTATTTTGGGTGAATTTTTAATCCTCCCCATACTAGTCTGGGTTGATCAAGCTGTGGGTGGGTTACTCCAAGGAGGGTTGGAATTCACCCCCAAGTTCCCCAACCTGTACCAGGCAGCAGGATTGCACCTCACTCCTTTCACTGCTGCTCTTTCCGCCTACGAGTCAATAGCATCCACTGCCCTTCTGGATCACTGATGCCAGGTAAGGATGGATTCCCACGGTTACCCCAATAACTACTCTGTGCTAGCCTGTTTGGGATTGGTGCTGAGCTCCCTTTACAGCCTCTCTAGGGATGCCGTGATCCCCTTCATGCAACTGTTTCATTTTCACACGCCTCATCACTACACAGCGGTGCAGATAACTTTGTGATAACTGCATATGAATGAGTCTGCCCCTTTGGATTCTGTGGGCTGTATTTAATATTAAATAATAACAGCAACTCAGCACTGAGCATTTGCCTTTGGCTCTTGGGCTGTATTTTGGGTCCCCTATCCTAGAGGAACAACCACCAGCTATTTGCAGATCATTTGTGGTCTTTGGAGAGGGAATTTGGAGAGCCAGACACACAGGAGTTGAGCTTTGCCTGTAACTATGGCTATGTCTACAATGGCAAGTGAAAGACAAAAAACTTTTGTCCTTCAGAGGTGTTAAAAAAAAAAAAAATCCCCCTGAAAGACAAAAGTTTGCATCGGTGTGAACAGTGCTTTGTCCGCAGGAGAACGCTAACGCCGCTCACTCATTGCAGGTGGAAGTTTTTTGTCAGCAGGAGCACTGACAAACAGCTGCTACACTGTGCGCCTTTTAGAGGCCCGGCTGTAGCGGCCCAGCTGTGTCACTAAAAGCTGCGTAGTGTAGACATCGCCTATAGCAGATTTTTACTAGTCCATCTACATGTTTATTTCAAAAGGGACAACAGCTTTGCAGATGATTTCCAAAGCTGACCTAGTCAATATGTTCATTTTTTTTTTTAAAACTGAGGAGCTAAATCAGTTGATTTCAGTGGGATGAAACCAAGGATGACTTTTGTTCCACAGACGCCAAATTTTAAAACTTCTGTGCCTAGAACAGGGATTTGAGTGTCCAACATTATCTAGTCTAAGGTATTTCTTGGAGACCCATCACTGTAGCACCTGACCCCCCACTAATGATTAGGGTTGATATAGAGATTTCCACAGCAGACTCAAAATTTTAGGCACCCAAGTTTGAAATTCAGGCTCACATTGGCCATCAGAAATCAGGCAGTTATTTAGTGGCCTTGCTACATGCTCATTCTCCATTTAGTCAGCTGCTGGTTTTACCTGGAAATATTTTTATTTTCCTTCTCAAGAGGGAATAAAAAGAGTCCCGTAAAACCCGCAAAGGCATTTCCATTTTTTAAACATGTCATTCACCTGGGATTTGCAATGGCACAGAGCAGAACTTCTCGACTCACTTGGCGGAAGAAGAGATTTGCAGACAAAAGCAGTAGAAAGAGGGTTTTAAAACTACAAAACAATGTGTTTCCACAGGATCTTAATCACATTAGGATGAGCCTCAAACAAATCCCCAGATGCCAACCACAAAAACCAGAGATACATCTGGATCTGGAGCCAAATTGTGTGGCTTACCTTAACAATTCTATAGTGGGCCAAACCAAAACAGTAGATCTAAACACCCTGGAACTTTGGAAAAGTTAACAGCCAATAGATACACCTAGTAAATAAAATAAATAATGTTGACATTGCATAATAAACAAAGTAATTAACTCCTTAAGAAGATCAGAGATGAAGGCACTACAGACCCAGGAGCACCTGTTTATATATTAATAGCTTCTGTTCCTGTATAAAAGCAACTAAAACGGCACATTTTATATGCCTTGAAAAAAATCACAACCTACAGCAAGTGTGCCTAGGAGAGAACCTGCTGGAATGCATGTCAACCACCCTGGTCTCCAGCTTGTCTGCCCACAGATCTTCCCCCTCCCACCCCAGACTGGCTCCTTGGTTATTCCTCTGCCTCACCTCCTCCCAGAGCTGTCTCTAGCAATCCAATGAGACTGCTACAAATCGGACTGACTGCTAGTTATTCACATTCCATCACAGGAAAGTCCCCTTACTCTCTCACTGTGGTGTCAAATCAACAGTAATGCCACCGCAGGGGGTCACATCAGCAAGAATATGGCATTTGATTGGCCTGACTCTCACAGCAGCAGACAGAACATTTTGGAAAGTACACTGTATATATTATATATTTGAGAAACGTGGTCACTCAGAAGATCTGACTGCTTCCATTCTGCCGCTTCTTGTACAAACTGATCATTGCAGGGGCCAGGAAGGAGTATTCCATGTACAGCACTGCACAGTCAGTCAGGTGCATTACAGTGGGGTTTCACCTTCCTTTCTCCCATTACCTATTGGCCACTCCTGGAGACAGGAATCTGGAGTAGATAGACCAGTATGGTAGCAAATCCTATGACCCCAATTACAGAGAGGAATGGGGAGGCAGAGAGCAGCATTATCCCTCTATATTAATGGGTTTGGGACGGAAGCCCAGGTCAGACTGACCCATCCCTTTTTTTTTTTAAATGACAATTTCTGTGGTAACAGCCACTGTCAGAAGACAAGATACTGGGCTAGATGGACCTTTGGTCTGACCCAGTATGGCCGTTCTTATGTTCTACATTATCTATATATACACATATACCCTACTTGTTAAAGCATCTCTCATTGTATGATCTCATAGTGTTTTATACACTAATAAGTTAAGCCTCATGACCCCCATGTGATGGTTACACATTAGCCCTAATTTAAAGATGGAGAAACTGGGATATTGGCCAAAGTTGCAAAGCAAGTCACTAAGAAAAGACAAGAATCCTGGTGTCCAGGCTCCTGCTCTAACTATTAGACCATGCTGTTTCTGTTCCTTTCCATGTCTGTGTAACCAGATGATTCACAGGCAAACATAAACAATGACATCTTCCAGTTTCTGAGCGGTCTTACCCAGGTTACCACTGAGAATGGGCTCAATGAGTTTTTTATTTGGTTACTTGTATTATTTCTTACAGTAAATAGCGGCTTTTTATTATTATTACCTTGTAGCCTGAAAGAGGAAAAACCGAAAGAGCCTAGTGGTTCTTATCTCCCCTAACACAGGGAGAGCAGAAGCTCTATTTGATCCCACTGCCAAACTCCTGGACATCCCCAGGAAAAGCAGAGGGCAGGTCTTTTGATACAGTGCCTCAAATGGGACCCGGGGGTCAGAAATCAAATAGGTGGGAAGCAGGAAGTCAGTCTGGATGTAAGCAGGGATAAACCAGGGCTGCCTACCCCTCCTGTCTCGCTCTGAGCTCAACCAAAATATGAGGCTAACAGCAGAGAGCTTCCTCTGACTTAATTCAGTTTTAACTTCCAGGCTCGCACGCTGTGCTGTGCTCTCACACTAGGATGTACAACAACTAATGGATGATGCAGCTGAGACCACCAAACCCCCCACATGGCAGTGTGGGTGTTGCAACATTATTCCCCCTGGGCCCTGACCCTCACAATCCTTCCAGAGCAAGGATCATGGAGCCCAGGACCTAAGAAACTGTTTTCTGCGAATGCAAATCCTTCTGGCCTCATTTAAAACATGCAGCTTGAACACAACCCAAAAAGCCTTCACGGCTGTTTCATCCACCCCTTTCTTAGCCAAAAAGGAAATCCAGCTCCCAGCCAGAGAAACAGACCCTGGCCATCCAGTGGACACGACTTGCAAACACTTTACATTCAGCGTTAGTCTATTTCTCCAAGCCTTTTGGATAGTGCTCCCCAATTGTAAGCGCTGTCATGGTTACAAGACAGAATGCTAAAATAAATATAAAGAAACCCATGCAAATCTAACACCTCCTCTAATGTATCCCCCCCCCATTCATTCACCAGCCCCCACCAATCTCTGACAAACTAGATTAATGTTCCTGCCAACACCTCACCCGGCAGCAGCACCAACATGCAATGCAATTTCCCTGCAACAATCGCTGCTGAAGAATTAAAATGTAATCCGCTCTGCGAGCGTGTCTCACTTACCGTGAGGGGGATGGTCCCATCTTCCCTGTGGCTCTCCAGCCTCGCAGCTGATCTCTGCCCATTCCTGCCGCTGCTGCTAGGAGATCTGCTGGATGCTGCTGAATGAGGCTTGTTGTCCTGCCATAAGTAATAGAAAGTGCCCAGGATCCATGCTACGGTCAGGATTGCAATGGCATTAGCCCTGATCCTCCTCATCCCGAAAGCCCCAGTGGAGCCTGATGAACTGGAGAAGAGGTTGGGGCTCAGACGAGAGGAGGGTCAGAGAGGTGGGGGAGAGGAGGGTGCTGGTGACAGGATTCTCCCTCTCTCTGGCTGGCTCTTACAGTCACAGCTGTTTGTGTTAGCTCTGCTCTCACGCCTCAGTCCTGCAGAGCAGAAAAAGGGAGCGAGATCCTCAGGGTCCTACTGCCCTTTCCTCTACAGCCCACAGATGTGATCAGACGCACGCCGGGAGCCGGGCCCCTAAGGGTGCCAGCCTTGCACTGGACCCTTGTGGCGGGAATGGACCGAACGCGCTAATGGGGCGTTTCCATCCCGGGTGCAGATGATCTCTCAGCGGCCCCTCTGGAGGTCTTGGAGTGGGCAGGAGTATAAGGTTTTGTTTTAGTGCTGGTGTTAGGGGACATGAGAGCTAAGGGTTAATTATCAACTGCAGAAGAGGGAGTTTGTGTGTGGGGGGGTATTTTTGCATTTATGGGTACTAGGTCGTGCCCTACGATTTGCACAACATTCATTTCAGGTAACAATCGGCTGGAGAGAAGGTGCCTGGGATCCATTTCAACATACAAGACATTTCCCTGGAACCATCACAAATGAAGGGTCCCTAGAGCAGAGGACTCTGTCTCTCCTGGTCTGTGAGTCCAGCTGAAAAGAGACGAGAACTAACCTAATGTCAAATAGGTTTCTAAAGGGACCTGAAGCTGACCAGTGCTTACAGATGGAATACCTCTGCCCTACATGCCTTTGGCAAGTAATTGTGCTGTCAATGACTCACACTCCTCTCTCTGAGTCAGTGCTGCCTGAGCACATGCCCAGCATGACGATAGGGGATGCTACACGGCTGGACGTGCTGGCTTTCTGGGGAGACGTGAAGCCATGGTCTTGAGAACTTGTGGTCTTAAGAGTTCCATTGTCCCTTTCGCAATAGTAAGGATTCAATCTTTGCATCCTGGTCAGGATCCACTGTTGCAGTTACACTCTGCCTTCTTACATTCCTCTTTCAGTTTCAGCTGGATCCAATATTCTTCTTCAGTCTGTGTACTAAAGCGTTGGGTGGTGTTTCTGTGCCCTGTTGAACATCAACTGCTGGACCATCTTTGAAAGATTTTCTTATTACTAGGTCCTGCAGTTGCAGTTTCAGGTAGCAGACTGATGATCAGAAATAAGTTTAGGGATCTTACCAGGGATTGTGCTAGTCACACTGTTTTTATAATATGGAAGAACATTCTTAAGCCTCTATAAAAGGTACTAGATAGCCTTCTTTGGCAGCCAATTAATAACCCCCAGTTCTCTGAGCCCTTCTGGAGTAACCTTTATGGATTGTAAGATGAACTCTTCAACACAGAGATGAGACAGGAACATTTATTTCCTCAGAGGGATTAATGAATACACAGCATGCTCCAAACTACAGGCCAGATCCCTTCTCCCATGGAAAGAGCATAGAGGATGAGCTTTGTAGAGTTTTCCTGAGTTCTGCTGGGAGACATTTGAGCAGGCCTTGACTCCCTCTTTCAAGCCCCCAGAGATCTTCTTTGCATAATAAACCTAAGCCATTTTGCAGGAAAGGCTGCTAGTCTCCCTAACCATGTCTATTGATGGAGTGGCTAGTCTATGCCATACAGACTTTTATACCACACTCATCACTGTGATATTTGACAGGAGAGGCCCAGGGATCAGAAATATAGCTCCAGGTTGTATCAAGAGGCAGAAAAGGGGCATCCACGGGCATGGGCGCCAACTTATATGGGCTCGTGGAGCTAAAGCCCCAGGAATATTCAAAATCAGGGGCTCTGCTCCACCAATATTTGGAGCTAGGTTTCGCCCCTTTAAATCCCAGCCGCGGCCGGGAATCAGAGGGCTCTGGGCTGCCCGCTGCTGCGGGGAGCCCAGAGCCTTTTAAATCCCAGCCGCGGCAGGGAATCAGAGGGCTCTGGGCTGCCCGCTGCTGCGGGGAGCCCAGAGCCTTTTAAATCCCAGCCGCAGCTGGGAATCAGAGGGCTCTGGGCTGCACGCTGCTGCGGGGAGCCCAGAGCCTTTTAAATCCCAGCCGCGGCCGGGAATCAGAGGGCTCTGGGCTGCCCGCTGCGGCAGGGAGCCCAGAGCCCTTTAAATCCCAGCCGCGGCTGGGAATCAGAGGGCTCTGGGCTGCTGGCAGCAGCGGGGAGCCCAGAGCCCTTTAAATCTCAGCCGCAGCTGGGAATCAGAGGGCTCTGGGCTGCCCGCTGCTGCGGGGAGCCCAGAGCCTTTTAAATCCCAGCCGCGGCCGGGAATCAGAGGGCTCTGGGCTGCCTGCAACCATGGGGAGCCCAGAGCCCTTTAAATCCCAGCCGCGGCCGGGAATCAGAGGGCTCTGGGCTGCCCGCTGCTGCGGGGAGCCCAGAGCCTTTTAAATCCCAGCCGCGGCCGGGAATCAGAGGGCTCTGGGCTGCCCGCTGCGGCAGGGAGCCCAGAGCCCTTTAAATCCCAGCCGCAGCTGGGAATCAGAGGGCTCTGGGCTGCCCGCTGCTGCGGGGAGCCCAGAGCCTTTTAAATCCCAGCCGCGGCCGGGAATCAGAGGGCTCTGGGCTGCCTGCAACCGCGGGGAGCCCAGAGCCCTTTAAATCTCAGCCGCAGCTGGGAATCGGAGGGCTCTGGGCTGCCCGCAGGGGCAGAGAGCCCAGAGCCCTTTGAATCCCAGCCGCGGCGGCTGGGATTTAAAGGGCTCAGGGCTCCCCGCGGCTGCCAGCAGCTCAGAGCCCTTTGAATCCCAGCCCCTGGCTGCTGATTGCCCCCTCCCCAGACCCCTGCCCCAACTGCCCCCCAGGACCCCCACCCCCTATCTGAGCACCACTGGTCCTTGTCCCCTGTTACCCACTCCCGAGACAACTACCCCTAACTGCCCCTTGGGACCCCAGCCCCTATCTAAGCCTCCCTTCTCCTTGTCCCCAACTGCCCCCTCCTGAGACCCCACCCAACTTCCCCCCAGGACCCCACCCCCTACCTGTCCCCTGATAAACCCCCTGGACTCCCATGCCTATCCAATTGCTGCCTGTCCCCTGACTGCCCCTCTGAACCTCTGCCCCATCCAACCCCCCTGCTCCTTGTCCCTTGACTGGCCCCTGGAACCCCCTACCCCTTCTCCAACCTTGTAATCTTGTGGCACTGACGTGTTGTAGCTTCATTTTATATCAGCTTACAGGGCGGGAGTGGGGGGGGCACCACCATTTTGGGCCCCACCAAAAATTATACAAACCTGCCGCCTATGTCCACGGGGCATAAGAGGGGAGGACAGTGCTGTACAGATAGCAAAACACACTGCCCTCCCTGCACTAGTATATGTTGTTGTGGAGGTTGTGCAGATAATACCAGCCTTTGCCCAATTCCATCTTAGCTTTTGCTCTTCTAGCTGGGAGCATCTCTAGAGAAAGGCCAGCCATCCCAATACTGACAGGGAGGAATGTTTGGAACCAGAGAAAGCCATCCAACCCAATACGCCTGCCCTGATTTAATTTAAGTTCAATGAACCTTCCTGCTTTTTCACAGCACACTGCTTATCCTCTCCCTGGAAACAAATAGTTTAGATTCCTCAGTCAGCTTTCCCAGTAACTGGTTTCTTATGCCGATTATCACTTAAATTGAATGGCTCCATCAGATTACCTCTACACTCCTCATCCATCATTTTCACATCTCCTGATTCTGACCCTCTCTATAAGGTGACCTCTCTGCCTTATCCATCTCTTTCATAATCACAAAACCTTCCATTAGGTCATCCCGACGTCTCCTATTTTCCACACAGAATAAACCCAATTTCCTGAATCTCTCCATAATTTAGATTCTTCAGTGACCATATCATTTTAACAACACTAATCCCCTTTCCATGGCAATAATCTCCTCCTGGGAAAGATACCCTGCACTGTATTCCGGGGGGAGGGATAGCTCAGTGGTTTGAGCATTGGCCTGTTAAACCCAGGGTTGTGAGTTCAATCCTTGATGGGGCCATTTAGGGAACTGGGGTAAAAATCTGTCTGGGGATTGGTCCTGCTTTGAGCAGGGGGTTGGACTAGATGACCTCCTGAGGTCCCTTCCAACCCTGATATTCTATGATATGCAAGAGAAGATCTACTAAGGCCATATTCAGTCACCGTTTCACCACTTATATTTTGCTAGTACACCCTAGCAGTTTGCCATCTGTCAATTTGCCATCTGCCAATAAATCTAGTACCTTGTTTGTTATTAAAATACCAATTAGTTTTTGTGGTTTTTTTTAAATCCCACAAATCGGGCCTGACTCTCCACTGCCTTATATAGCCATCTATACCTGTGCTAAGTGAATGTAAAATGCTACCCACTGTGTAAGTGAGTAGAGAATTCTAAGGCTTTGGCTACACTTGCATTTCAAAGCGCTGCCGCGGCAGCGCTTTGAAGCGCTAAGTGTAGTCAAAGCGCCAGCGCTGGGAGAAAACTCTCCCAGCGCTGTCCGTACTCCACTTCCCTGTGGGGAATAACGGACAGCGCTGGGAGCGCGGCTCCCAGCGCTGGGGCTTTGACTACACTGGCGCTTTGTAGCGCCACAATTTGCAGCACTGCAGAGGGTGTGTTTTCACACCCTGCTGCAGCGCTGCAAATTTGTAAGTGTAGCCAAGCCCTAATTTGGTTGTTTTATACAGCTGTGAGTGATTACAGAAGGCAAAAAGACAGTGGAGAACTAGACCTGTTTTTATTGAGAATTAACAATTGCACAATAATGTACTGAGTTGGTATTACTGACAGCAGGGTTCGGGCCATCCAGCTAAAGCTGCAGCTGGTTTGAGATCACTATAGAGAGTTATCTTTGGAAACAACTGCACTTTGCACAAAGTCTGGAAATCTGATTGTGTTGCCAGCACACATTATTGGTTACTAATGAGTTCCCTTTATTAAAGGGACTCTCTCCAGTTGCAGGCAGGAGGGCAGCAGCTATAAAAAACCTGAAATGCACACACCCAGGTCCCATTTGTTACTCAGCCTTGATCACATCATGAGAGTCACCAGACAGCCTCCAGCATAGATCATTTCAGTGAATGACACAAAGGAGATGAAGATTCCATCAGGACTGTAACAGTTTCAGGGTAACTACATGTGTATTGCTCCTCGGTGGTCCACTGCAATAGTTCCCAGTCAGGTCACAGGTCTCCAGCCACCACCTGTCTCTGGACAGGGACCTTTGTGCCAATTCCTTCTGACCAGGGGTTTAAAGGCTGAACAGCTCCCTATCTCACACTGTGATATCCCCAGCAAGTCAGTCTGCTGAATGGCCAGTGCCTGTTTATTGTTTTCTCTCCACGCGCTATGGCCAGTGCATTGCCAGCAGTTACAAGTGACCACTCAGCTCTTTCTAAATAAGCACATTTATTTAGAAGATAAAAGCATTACAGAAAAAAACTAGAAAAAAAACCAAAATAAAACAGACAAACATGCACTAAACATACTAGGAGTCACTCACCAGTCTTATGGGCCCCTAGTAGACCAAAGTCTTTCCAAACCTTCTACAAGAACCCACCCATCCCCCGGTCTGGAGAGATGGCCCTGTCTGTTTGTTGCATCAGCAAGAAGGCCCTGAGCCAGTTCAAATTCAGTCTTTTTATATCAAAAGCCCTTTCTTTGTCTGAGACTCTGGAAAACCCAGGCTGAGCCAGCACATGCAAACACCCCAGGGGGTGGTGCTTCTCTGGAGTAATTTACAATCCCAACAGGTAATCACCACCCACACTTTGTTCCAGGAGGAGCTGTGATAACCGTCCCCCATAGAGTAGAACACAATTGTGTAGAATCCATTAATCGATTTAATACAGTTTTCCCCAAAGATACTGCATGGGGTTGTAATATCTGTCCCACAGGGACCTGCAGCCGATGTGATGTGCTAGCTGCTGAAGAGCTCAGCGAGTGATATTATCAGTCAACAAAGCCAGGATTCACAAAGGTACTCAGGTGCCTACCTCTGAGTTTTAAGACCCTCACTTCCAGTTTTAGACTCCACTGCAATCCACAAAACTCCTGCTGAAGCCTCTAGGTGCCTAAACTAACTCAGCACCTCATTTTTCAGGGCAAGAGTTCCCTTTGCACCTCATGCACACTGCTGCCTCCCTCTCGGCATCTAGACACCTACCTCCTGCCTGACCCCAGAGCAATTCACAAACCAGGGGGAGACAGGCATTCGGCCACCTCTCTCTCCTCTGGGGCCTGATCCAGCAGATGTGCTCAGCGGCTGCCTATCAGATCAGGTCCCACCCTGGCCAGAGGAGGTGCCCACCTTATAACTTTTAGCCCAATAGTTAGAGCATTCACCTAGGTTGTGGGAGACCCAGGTTCAATTCCCCCCTGCTTGATGAGGAGAAAAAATTTGCTAACCAGAGAACAATAAGACAGTCTGCTGTGGGGTGCCCTCAGTTTCTTGTCTTGAAGCTGTTCCACTCTGTATAAATAATTAGAGTCATGGCGCAGGGGGATTGGATCTAGGGTCTCTCACCTGGGTGCCCTAATCACCAGGCTAGAGAGTCATTTTCAATCTCTCTCTCTGGCCCAATGGGAAATCAATTGGAATTAGACCCCTAAATACCTTTGAGGATCTGGGTCCATGAACTTGTATTTTAATGAAGTTCTTTTCCAGCGAAGGATATAGCAGTACTGCAAGCTGAGAGTCTCAGGCTTCATTGTGTACAATAGAGTCTGGAAACCATATCCTCAATTGTGATTAATCTTCGCGGCATAATGCTCTCACCACCGGATGAATAACTCCCACTGAATGGGAGTTACAGCCAAGACCCTTTGTATTTGAGATTAATTGGTCACAGAATTTGCAATCAATTCACTCCTTGCTGCAGAACTGTGCACCAGAATCTCACCTCTCATTTAAAGATCGTATGTTTCCAGCCTCATGGTTGCAAAGAGAAAACTGAGTGTAACTGAGATAGTAATGTCATCCTGAATCTGCAGACAGCCTGAAAAACAGCTCTGAGAGGTGTGAGCTGCCCCATTCATCTCTAAAGGTTAATGGAAACCTAAATAGCCATTTCAGTTGTTAACACTGATAATTAATCATTTTAGAAACATCAGCTAATCCCACAATCCCAAACTGGCTCCTATTATTCAAATTCCTCCTATAAACTCCCTTCTGCCTGCAAGAAACAAGTAGAGGAAGGGAATATAATAAAATAAAAATCAGATCAAGATATATATAAACCTTGTTGCATAATCATTTGATCTTATTATCACTTTTGTCTTTTTCCTATTTCCTTTTTGGTGCACTTATGGTGAGCACTGGTCTGTCATGGTGAGTTTAATTTGTAAACACTACAGAAGAGGGACCATGTCTCTTCCTGGTTTGTGAAGCATCTAGCACATTGCTAGGCTCTCAAATAATAAGTGTCCATAAACCCTGATGGCTGTTTCTTTAGGATGAAGTAGGAGCCTAAGGTAACCATTGAGTAAGCAATCTAGTCACAGCGAGAGAATGGATGGATATGACCAGCTGTATGGAGGAAAATGTGTAGGAGCTTTTTAGAGCACCATCTTCTTGACTGTCACTAGGGTCTCAAGCAGCAGGACCACTAATGGGGACAGATTTTCTAGAATGGTTAACTACAGGAGAGTGCACTTTGGGAGCAGTTGTGTCTTGTTGGCTGGCAGTGACAGTACAACATAGGCACTGGTGTGGGTGGAAGTGCAGATCAGACGCCCAGAGCTGTCCAGGTGGCGTTAATGAGCGCGAGAAAGGAATGGCATCCTGTGGCTTTGCTTTCTCCATGACAAAAGATTGGGCCTCACCGCCTTTGGTCATGGACAGTTTAAGTGTTGTTGCCATATTCTGGTATAAAATGGCTGAGTGTCTGACTGTCAAACATTTGGAGGTATCCAGGAGTTTTTTCCTAACTCTCTTCTGATGTGAAAAATCAGGGCCAGCAGTATTCATGGCTTCTGGGGATGGAAGTACCATCCACACTAACAGAGGAGGATCTGTCTAGAGCTCTGGAAACAGTTTGAACTAAGTCCTGCAGAGTTTACTCAAAAAATTTTAAAGCACCCTTATCCTTGAGACAAAGGGGCTGGAGCTGTCCTAGTCTTGACAGGCAGGGCTGGCAGTGGCTTGACAGGCTTCTTTCTTGTTCCCATTCAGCTGGGGTGGGTTCTTTATTATTATTATTTTAGCTGGCAGGAGTGACTTGTTAGACTCCACAGGGATGCATGACTCAGTGAGCACCTTGTCAATGAGGGAGCGCAGAAGGAGAAGGACAGTGGAATGATTCAGAGAGAGAAACTGAAGACAGTGACATGTCAACCTACCTGGGCCAGAGATATTTGCACCACTGGGACTGCTCCATTTGTATTCAGCAGACTGAGGCCTGGTCTACACTATGTGTTTAAACCAGTTTAAGGAGCATAAAACTGATTTAACGCCACACCCGTCCACACTAAGAGGCCCTTTATATTGATATAAAGGGCTCTTTAAACCGGTTTCTGTACTCCTCCCTAATGAGAGGAGTAGCACTAGTATCGGTATTACCATATCGGATTAGGGTTAGTGTGGCCACAGATCGACGGTATTGGCCTCCAGGTGGTATCCCACAGTGCACCACTGACCACTCTGGACAGCGATCTGAACTCGGATGCAGTGGCCAGGTAGACAGGAAAAGCCCCACGAACTTTTGAATATTTCCTGTTTGCCCAGTGTGGAGCTCCGATCAGCACGTGTGGCGAGGCAGTTAAAAATCAAAATAAAGAAAGAGCTCCAGCATGGACCATGCGGATGTGATTGCTGTAAGGGCAGGCAAATCTGTTCTATCAGCGATCCGTTACAGAAGACGAAATTCAAAATCATTTTTAAAAAATCTCCAGACAGACGCCATAGCAGGGACTCAGCGCACTGCTGCATGACAAGCGTAACGGAAAGCCAAAGAATCAAATGGACGCTCATGGACTGGAGGACTCAAGCTATCCCACAGTTCTTGCAGTCTCCGAAAAGTATTTGCATTCTTGGCTGAGCTCCAAATGCTTCTAGGGTCAAACACAATGTCCACGGTGGGTCAGGGCATAGCTCGGCAATTTATGCACCCCCCCACCCACCCCCAGAAGTGAAAGGGAAAACAATCCTCTCTTGACTCTTTTACATGTCACCCTATCTTTACTGAATGCTGCAGATAGACACGATGCTGCAGCACTCAACACCAACATCCTTGCTCCCCCCCTGCCATGGGTGGCTGATGATGACAATGGAAATCAGTCTTATTGCACCATCAGCCTATTGGCACATGGGGCAGTGCAAAAGGACTGGTAACCATGCCGACTAGCATCTGTGAGGTCGATCAAGGGCGCCTGGCCCTAATTTTTCCTGGTAGATGGTGCAGTATGGCTGGTAACCGTCCTCATCATAGCAACAGGGGGCTGAGCTCCATCAGCCCCCACCCTTCATGTGTAAAGAAAAGATTCAATTGCCCCTGGACTAGCAGCGGGATGCTGGGCTCCTCTCCTCCACACTGCTTAATGTCCTATCTGGACTATCATAGCAGCTGGAGGCTGCCTTCCACTCATTTCTCACTAACAAGTCACTGTGTCTTATTCCTGCATTCTTTATTACTTCATCACACAAGTGGGGGGACAATGCTACGGTAGCCCAGGAAGACTGGGGGAAGAACAGAATCAACAGGTGGGGTTGTTGCAGGAGCACCCCCTGTGAATAGCATACAGCTCATAATTTCTGCGGGATCTGACACAGAGCAGCTGTGCTCTCTGGTTCTATGATACAGTGGTTCTCTAGTACACTTGCCCATATTCTAGGCAGGACTGATTCTATTTTTAGATACCAAACAGGAGGGATTGACTCAGGGAGTCATTCCCAATTTTGGCTTTTGCGCCCCCGGCTGATCTCAGCCAGGGGCACTTATGACAGCAGCAAATGGTGCAGCGCAAAAGGACTGGTAACCATGATCATCTTATTACCAATTTATGGTATGGTAGATGGTACAGTATGGCTGGTAACCATCTCTGCTGTCATGCAAAAGCAAAAGCATGCTGCTGTGTAGCGCTGCTGAATCGCCTCTGTGAGCGGCATCTAGTACACATACGGTGACAGTCACAAAAGGCAAAACAGGCTCCATGATTGCCATGCTATGGCATCTGCCAGGGCAATCCAGGGAAAAAAGGTGTGAAATACTTGTCTACCGTTGCTTTCCCAGAGGAAGGAGTGACTGACGACATTTACCCAGAACCACCCGCGACAATGATTTTTGCCCCATCAGGCACTGGGATCTCAACCCAGAAATTCCAAGGGGCGGGGGAGGCTGGGGGAACTATGGGATAGCTACAGAATAGCTACCCACAGTGCAGCGCTCCAGAAATCGACACTAGCCTCGGACAGTGGACGCACACCACCGATTTAATGTGTTTAGTGTGGCCACGCGCACTCGATTTTATACAATCTGTTTTGCTAAACCGGTTTATGTAAATTCGGAATAATCCCGTAGTGTAGACGTACCCTCAGATAGCTGCAAACAATGGTTTGAAGCCCTGTGACCAAGAAACAGAGTGAGACCCACACAGTGCTGGGGTGCCAAGACTACCATAAAAGGAGGAACTTGCAGGATCTATTCTTCTGCTTCTCTGATTTACTTTTCCCATATTGAAAAGAAATATAAAACAAAATAAGCTGCCTGAGAACTAGCTGGGTAAGTAGAGAGAATCCTCAAAGGGGAAGAGGTGGCAAGGGAACTCCTGCAGGTATTCTCCCTGATGAGAACTGGGACAGCTGAGGAGCACAGCTTCAGTTTGTATCAGAGAACTTTGTAGTTACAGGGATGCACCTGCCTGTTCACTATATGCAACAGAGACTAAAGCCATGTATGTGGTCTGGGCAGGCTCCAGGTTTGTTTTGATTAGGAAATGTGGTTGAGTTTCGATCAGGTTTATCTAATACATGTTAGCTAAGCCCAGCCTAGACTCAACCCCTTTTCCTAGTTAAGGCAAAGTCTCAAAGAAAGATCCACACTGCCCCCATAATGTTGGAATCTCTCACAGTGCCACTGCAGTGTGAACGGTACTACAAGGATAAATAAAGATCTTGGATGCTAACGATGGGATACTTTTATCTGAGAATGCTGCCACCATGTGGTTCCTTCCTTCTGCTCCACTTCTGCTCAGTAATTGACATGCTTCTTCTGATAAATGAAATTCTTGATCGCTTCCTGAACTGTGGCTTGTTTCCAGGTGTGCTTATAAGATTAAGGAGGGTATCAAGGTGCTGCTGAGGGAGAATTGCAACTGTCACAGGGAGAAGACTCTGTGCATGATTCTGATCTCATACCAGTGTGACTCCAGTGAAATCAGTGGGGTACACTAGCGTAAAAGGGATCAGCCCCCTGAATTCATTCCAATGAGTGACAAGACTAATGGGAGTCCTCTGCCTTCCTGACATTAGTATCAACTGCATTACCCTCTCTCTCTCCTCCCCCATAACAGTCAGTCCTTGACCTGTGTCTGCACACCACAACATACACTAGCAGTGTCCCTAAGGACGTGCTGGAAACAGAGGAGTCAGCTATCATGAACAGCATCTGTTCCGGTAGCAGTGACCAAACCAGTTTGCCTTCCTTCCATTCTGGGTTCTTTAATCAGTTCTAAACTACACACGTGGAAATGTTCCTAAACATTGGTTACTACATTATAATAGTGGTTTGGCAAGATATATATAATTTCCCCCTGAGTGTGGCTTAGTTGCTTTGTAAGGAAAAATAGGGGATTTAAAAAAAAAACAAAACATGAGATTCCACAGTGTCTTCAACGCCTTCATTAGCTAAAAGCACCTTCTCATGCTTTTCGTGTGTGTGTGTGCGTGCACATACATGTGTTCTTTTCATATGCCATTGTGTATGAGCTGTGCAGACATCTGTATGGAAGTTACTCCAACCAACACCAGGTTTGGTGTGTTTTTTAAATTCCATCTCATAAATTGCTTGTGTAAGCTCCCTGCTGGTGAAAATGTCAGGTGGATATCCACAGCCATTAAGTCCTTTATTTATTCACAGAACAGGTGCTCCACCCAATGTGGTGGTGGATTAGCCACTGGGCCAATGGGGCCCATGCCCAGGAGCCCTGGCCAGTTAGGCAGGGCCCAGAAAAATGGGCACCCCCCATCCCCTGACCCATACTGCCTGCCCAGCGCTCCGGCTGGGGAGCATGGGAAGCCTCCACGCCCTGCGCCCCAACCCCAACCCCGCTCCATGGCAGGAGCACCAAATGGGTGGAGCAGGGCAAGCCCCCATGCCCTGAGCCTGCTCCCTGGCAGGAGCATCAGGGGCGGGGCAGGGGGACTGCAGGTGGAAGGGGTGAGGAGGGGCCCCCACTTGCTCTGGCCAAGGGCCCCACAAAACCATAGTCCACCTCTAATTGACATACCTCAATCCTAACCTGGAGGAACCCAAGTGTAGGATTAAGAGTCCAGTTTAGTCTTCATGGATGAGATTTTCAATAGCACCTTGTTTTGACCTAACTCTGCTCTCATTGAAGTCAATATTCCTGTCTAAGGAGTTCACACTCTCTTCTGGTTCATCACAGATTTAATCAGAAATTCATCTTTACTCCATTCACTGCATGAAGTGACACCAAACATCTTCACCCAAGTGGATGGGTGCTCTAATTCAACCCATGGCATAATCTAGGCTCAAGTGTGCTGTCTCCTTATAATGCAGACAGAGAGAGAGAAAAAGAGAGAGAGAGAGAATATGAGAGTGGTTAGGCATGCGCCTAGGAGATGGGCAAATCCGGTTCCCTGCTCCAATGATGATTTAAGTATTTCATATAAAGTAGAACAGCTTCAACCAAACCCAATGAGAAAGACTGCCCCTAACCCCTGGGCCATGGACTACCCACTTGGGAGCTGAGAATCTGGGGTTTAAATCCCCACTCTGCCTGAGGTGGGGCAGGGATTTGAATGTACACAAGTAGTTTACAAGATGGAATTTAACAAACACACCAAGCTCTGAGGTTGGTTAGTGTAACTTCCAAAAAGGTGTTTGCAGAGGCTCCTACACAATGGCATGTTAAAGGAACAGTTGCATGCCCACACACTTGTGTCCAGTGGTGAGCTGGAGCAGGTTCCCAAGAACCGGTTGCTAAAATTAGACCTCTGTGGAGAACCGGTTGTTAAAGGGCCAGGGGGTGGGCAAAGAACTCCGGTCCGCGGGCCGGACCATCCTGTTGCTCCCAGGATTCCCAGCTGGGGAGGCTGAGGCTCCCCCGGCCCTTCCCCGCTTCCCCCCAGCTGCAGCGTGGCCAGCCGCCGGCAGCAGCTGGGCAGCTCAGCTGAGCTTCTGTGTCGTCCTGCTGCTTTGAGCTGCCGGCAAGGTAAGGGGGGAGGGGGCTGCAAGCTCTAGGGTTTCTGGGGGGGGGGCAAGTGGGGCAATTTGCCCCAGGCCCTGCAGGGGCCCCCGGCCCCATGGGTATGTCTCCCCCCACACCAGCCACTCCCCCCCTTAAATCAGAACTTTTTATAGGGAACCGGTTGTTAAGATTTTGGCAGCTCATCACTGCTTGTGTCTCCCACCTCCTGGGTGAGTGCTGCAACCAGTGGGCTACAGGGCATAACAGGGGCACCTCTCCTCTGCTTTTCTTGAAACAGGGTTGACCTAGCTTAGGTGTTTAGAGAAGGTTCACAGCTGTGAATCCCAAGTGGAGGGCAGAACCTCCCTCTGGCCTGGATTTAGGGACCTAACTCCCTTTGAGGGGCAGCCTTCTACTCAGCACTTCCTATTGGCTAGCTTAGGCACTCACTGGTGCAACAGCCCCTGGCATACTGTGCCCAGTTCTGGTGCCTAGAATTTAAGAAGGATATTGATAAATTAGAAAGAGTTCAGAGAAAAGCCACAAAAATGATAAAAGGATTAGAAAACCTGCCTTGTAGTGATAAGCTAAACAGAGTGAGCTCTTTCAGTCTAACAAAGAAAAGGGGTGACTTGATTACAGTCCATAAGTATCTACATGGGGAACAAATATTTAATAATGGGCTCTTCAATCTAGCAGAGAAAGGTGTAACACAATACGATGGCTGGAAGTTGAAGCTAGACAAACTCAGACTGGAAATAAAGTGTACATTTTTAACAGTCAGAGTAATTCACCATTAGAACAATTTACCAAGAGTCAGGTGGATTCTCCATCCCTGGCAACTTTTAAATCAAGATTGGATGTTTCTCTAAAAGCTATGCTCTAGGGCAGCATTTCTCGTCCCTGAGGCCGGGGGGGGGGAGGGGTCTGCAGGGGGTCTCTGGGCACTGTCCCCGCCCCAAGCGCTGACTCGCTGCTCCCATTGGTTGGGAACTGCGGCCAGTGGGAGGGGTGGGGGTGGTGCCTGCAGACAGGGGCAACACGCAGAGACCCCTGCTGCCCCCCGCCAAGGAGTCGCTGCCAGAGCAATGTGCCAGTCGCTTTCGGGAGCCACATGGCCGGATCCCTCACCCCCTACCATACCCCAACCCGCTGCCCCAGCCCAGAGCCCTCACCCAAACTCCCTCCCAGAGCCTGCACCCCTCCCTCCATCCCCCTCCCCAATTCCCTGCCCCAGCCCAGAGCCTCAGACCCTGTACCCCTCCCACACCCAAACTCCCTCGCAAAGCCCACACCCCTCACCCTCTCCTGCACCCAAACCCCCTTGCAGAGCCCACACCCCATCCTGCACCCGAACCACCTGCCCCAGCCTGGTGAAAGTGAGTAAGGATGGGGGAGAGGGAGCAATGGAGGGAGGGTGGATGGAGTGAGCAGGGGCAGCGCCTCGGAGAAGGGGCATGGCAGGGCATGGCCTCTTGGAAATGGATGGGGCAAGGGCTGAGTTGGGGGAGGGCTTGGGGGTCCCTGATAAATTTTAAATCAAAATGGGGGTCCTCAGGTTGCTAAAGTTTGAGAAACGCTGGTCTAGGGATTATTGTGGGGAAGTTCCATGGCCTGTGTTATACAGGAGGTCAGACAGATGATCACAATGGTCGCTTCTGGCCTTGGAATCTGTGAATTTCAATGTGCTGGTTTCTGCGACTCCCTTTCTAGGCTCCTCTCTCTTCTTTGTATAGGGAGCCTTGGTGCCTAACTTGGGTGTGAATTCCACTTGGCAGCAGAGCTCCTAGAAGTCGGGTGCTGCAACATGCACTCTAAGGCCTTGGCTACACTGGCGCTTTACAGCGCTGCAACTTTCTCGCTCAGGGGTGTGAAAAAACACCCCCTGAGCGCAGCAAGTTACAGCGCTGTAAAGCACCAGTGTAAACACTGCCCCAGCGCTGGGAGCATGGCTCCCAGCGCTGTAAGCTAATCCCCACGGGGAGGTGGAGTACCTGCAGTGCTGGGAGAGCTCTCTCCCAGCGCTGGCACTGCAACCACACTCGCACTTCAAAGTGCTGCTGCAGGAGCGCTCCCGCGGCAGCGCTTTGGAGTTTCGAGTGTAGCCAAGCCCTAAGTTTCCTCTTGTGAATCCCACCCCTTGTGCCTGTCTTGCTCCTCCTGCTACCTTAGTCTGGGTCTGCATGCTGTACTGGCAGCAATCAGCTGAGACTCGCCTACTGCCAGAGGTGAGATACTGGTGACGGACATTTTTAAAATGCCAATAGACCGAAAAATTTGGGGGCCTCCCCACACTGGATCCTTAGGGTCTGCATGTAGTCCAGCCTGACACTCTCCAGATACATGATGGAGTCACTCTGTAACTGATATCAGTTAGGAGGGAGGATGCTGGTTATATCCACGTGCGATAGGAGATAAGCTATACTAGTGTGGTGTATATACTCAACAGGTACCATAAGCTTTGTGTGGCAACTGTTTTAGGTCTCTAGCCTGTTTGTGGACAGTGACTGAGGACAGAGGAGAGAGTTAAGGTGAGTGTTGGATCCTTAACTGTGGAATTCCTGGCTTTTCAAGGGTTAAGGTTACTTTTTTTATTAAACTATAGTGTTCTATTAATTTATATTTTTAGCCCTAAAAATATCTTCACGAACATTTTGCTCTGGGAATTATTCAAAAGGAAAGAACATAGCACAAATAAACAATAATTAACAGTTCCACACTATGCTTCTGATCTCGAAGTATGAAAAGAAAAACAGCTGCTGAAAAGCTAGAAGTGGCAAGATGATTCTCCTTTAACAGTCTGTAGGAGCCAGAAGAGGGCTACCAGAGATAATTAGCAGTGATTCAGAATAACTCCCTCCATCAGGCAGTACCATTAACCTCTGTGAGCTGTACACTCAATCCAACATTACACCATTGTAGTGAGCCTGAAATGGATGCAGAGTTAACTAAGATAACATTGTTATATATCCATTGTCACTCTTTTCTGAATTTCTTCTCCCTTCCCTTGGTGAATTATCTTTTCATTTCCCCTTTGAGAGCTGTAGTTTTCATGCTATTTCTTGACATGAATCTTTTCTGATTGTTTGGCTGGTACTGTCATGTGTATGAACGACAGAAATGAACAAAGAGATAAAGAGATTGGCAGCTCAGGGGACTGGGGCTGGGCGATAGAGCCTTTCACTTTTAAATAGGGTTGCCAACTTTGGTTGGACAAATTCCTGGAGATGTCGTCACATGACATGATCTTTAATTAAAGATTAATCTTTAATTCCTGGAGACTCCAGGCAGTCCTGGATTAGAAATTCTAAGATGCTAGTTCAAATCAAGAACAGGCCAGTAGCAACCAGAAGTAGCAGGGGATTCGCTAGCTGAGCTCCTTGCAGATTTAGGATTTGGGGAGAACAAATGCCTCCCTCCCACCCAGGAGCTGCACTGTAGCAGCTCCCAGGGGAGTGACTCTGTAAAACAGCCCTTATTTCTTCTTGGAGGAGAGACCTCAATAGTTGCAACTGCCAGAAGCACCATGGGAGAGGATTAGCCTAATCCCTACACTCCGAACTTTGTGGTTAATTCCTTTATACAGGAGGAAGACTGCACTTTTGGACCTGAGAGCTGTTGTGGGAGAAGGGGTTAGCTAATGGGTTGCATTTAGCAAAGGCTAAATAAGTAGTGGAGTCAGGGTGTTAGGAAACAGTGAGTGAATCGTTGAGTAATGGAGGAAAAACATGAGATAGATCCTGTAGTGGGAAAAGTTGGGGGTGAAAGAGCAGCAGTATTAAAAAAAACCCACTCTAACGATGGTGGTCCCAACATGACAGATGCTTTTTTTAAAATGGAAATAGAACAGGGATTTTTTTTAAATTGTGTGAATATAAATTGTTAAACTACCAAGACTTCCTCACAACCAACCCAAGTAGTCACGTGATCTGTACTGTAACTTTTGTCTTCCTTTCTCCCCCACTTGGGGTCCTAGACTGCCAGTCCACCACAGCTCTTACAGTTGCAAGAATCCCATTTTATTCTTCGCAGAAGCTATAAGCCTCTGGGGAGCTATAAGCCTCGTTTTGTGCTTACTACAGTTCTCGTCTACACAGCAGTTAAAGCCTGAAAGTTTCATCTTCAGCACTCTGATGGAGCTCCTTCCAATACGGAAGTTCACCCTGAAAAAGTTAAAATCTGGAAGAGAATTTGCTTTGAAACGTATCCTATTCATGCCTTCATACATACTGTAAGATTGGCGCACAGACTCCGTAGTTGAGTGCATTTCAAAAAAGCTCGTTTAACTTTTCTAAAAGTAAAAGCAATGTTTTTGAAACTCTGTAGCTTAAAACAGCTTGTACAATTAACTGCAAACTTTTCAAAAACATCCCTTCTCTGAGCTGGCACAAAGAGGAGAAGTCCCAGGCTGAAACAAGGCCAAAACTAAGACTTGCATACGGAACTGTCAACTTTAACTACAGAATCTCTGCTGTGACTTCATAATAAGATTCACCACATAACCTTTTGCTTGCTGGGATCTAGATCCATCAGTGGACAGCTGCAGAATTTAAAAACATCTGAATAATAATTAAGAAAACAGACAAAACCTATAACACCTGGTACCAAAACACAAACCAAGTTAAACAAGTGAGAATAGGGAGAAAGCTACAGAGAGATGGGCTTTAGAGATTCGGGGGGTTTCCTGCTTCGATAGAGTGCAAAAAAAAAAAATCTTGCAAAAATCCTAAAGACCCTGATCAAGGGCAGAACAGTCTCCGTTACTGCAGAGTGCTGCATCAGTGGAATTCAAAGTTTCCTTCCAAGTGTCACAATATTCAATTACTGTATTTGTTCATCTGCATTTGCCGAACGATAGTGTAAGGGTTACATTTAAAATTGTCTTCATGGTGTTTATAGTTTATGAGACCTCTGCTCTTTCCTGTTTACAGCAACCAATCCCTGGTTATATCCCAACTAGATCTACTTGGTATTAACAATTTATTAGTCTCTCTCTCCCCCCTTTGAGTTATGTATCAACTGCTTTTCTCCCAGTGAGGTGCTGAAGGGGCGGACCAGGGGCTTGCAAGAACCCTTGTTAAAGTTATAACCTCGGCGGGGCTAGGCCCAGCAAAAATACTTCCCACCACATGGACTACTTTTTATGATCAGGAAAGTTGCAAATGCCTCAGCACAGGGACCCATAAAGGGCCATCAATCTGTATGTTTGTCTGTAAAAGCCCTGAACATCTATGGGGCTATGTACAAACAATATACAGTCAGTAAACACCCTTTTTATTTAACAAAATATAAACATGAGGCCTAAACTGGTTTCCCTTTTAATTTTGGTAGGCCCAATTTTAAAGGAAGATTCAAAGGTCCCTAACCATCACTCAGTTGTGTTTCTAACATTCATTGGGCGTAAGGGGTGAGAGTGGGGAATGGGATACACAGAAATCCATGCTGATGTCCACTCATCACTGTCCTTTGTGAAACATATTTCAAGAAGGAAACTTGCATCCATGTCAAGCCTGCTCTGTCACTGTGTGTGTAAAAAATCCAAATAACCAAAGCTCTCAGCCTATGGGTGCTCATAGATAAATTCCAGACTGAGTTTTGTGCCTCCTGGTCCTTAGCCACTGAGATGGCCTCTGCCAACACCCCATGCATCAAAGGGACACAAGGCCGAGCAGTTTAGGCCTAACATTGAGGACTGTGTAGAGAATGGTGCAGACACACACACTCTGTCATGCACAGAAATGGTTTCATTAGGTTTTTTAATCGGATTTAAATGTTCCTCTGCTGAGTTGTGAATTCATCCCAAATCCTACAGCACTAGGTTAGTGCATGGGAACAAGAAAAGGAGATTGACCTGTCTAGAGCCACTACCTCAGATGAGGAGCAAAATGTAACTCCAACAGCCTCAGTGGTGAACAGAATTAACTAACCGATGGTAGCATTCTCCTTGGAGACAGCTGGGATTGGAACACATGCCCAACTAGGCAAAGTCACTTCTATCTTCAAAGGGCCTAAGCCTGTGAGGTGCTGAGAGCCCTCAGCTCCATTTGAAAGCCATGGGAGTTGAGGATGGTCAGGACCTTGCAGGACTGGGCCCTTAAAGGGCAGAGGGAAGGCAGCAGCATCTGACAGCCAGGCATCAGTTCAAACACTACGCAAGTAGGGTGACCAGACGTCCCGATTTTATCGGGACTGTCCCGATATTTGCTTGTTTGTCCCGCGTCCCGACCGATGTTCGGTCGGGACACGGGACAAACAAGCAATTTTGCCCTCCGCTCCGGTGCATAGACGGAACCCGGAGGGGCTTTCACCCCCCACTTCCCCCGACCATCCCCCTCCTTCCCCCATTGCACCCCTCCCCAAATCCCTGCCCTGGACCCACCCCAACCCTGCCCCTCACTGCCCCATTGGATCCCTCCCCAACTCCCCGCCCTGGCCCCGCCTCTTCCCCAAGCACGCAACATTCCTCCTCCCTCCCAGGTTTGCACACGGGCCATGGCCGGGGCTGGGAGTGCAGCACGGAGGCTGCTCCAGCCCTGCAGCCTGCAGGGCAGCGCAGAGCAGGCAGGGGGCAGAGACACATGTGGGGCAGACACGCTCCTGCCAGGAGGGGCTGGGCCCAGCTGCCTGGTTCGCCCCCTGCCCGGGGGGGAGGGGGTCCCCGAGTTCCCTGCAGCCGGAGCGGGGCTGCCCGGGGCGAGTGTCCCAGGCGGGGCAGAGTGGAGCAGCCTCTGCTGTGGGGCTGGTGCAATGAAGCCCAGGAGCGGCTGGGCCGGGAGCTGCAAGAGGGGTCCGGAGTGTGGCTCGGCTGCACAGCTCGGGGCCCAGGAGCGAGGGGATGGGGGAGCTGGGAGTGTATTGGGGGTCAGAGCTGAGAGTTGGGTGGAGACGGGGCGCTCTGGCTTTTTTTTTTTGCTCCACTCCCCCCCCCCCCCGCGTCCCGATATTTCATGTTTGTCATCTGGTCACCCTATATGCGAGGCTGGTGTAGAGCAGCTTAAAGTTGAAGGGAAAGGAGGAATGGTGGGAATTCAGAAAGCTAGTTAACTACTGATGAACCAAAAGGGAACTGAGACCCACAATGTCTCCTTTGTGTATATTATCTACATGCTGACAACAGGCCCCTTCAGACTCACTAGGCTTTCAGGGCAAAATTCTGCTCTCAGATACACAGATCAATTCCTACCGAAGCAAGTGGAATCTGTGGCAGTGCCTCTTAGGGCAAAATTTCCCTCTGGGTCTTCCCAAGGCCAGGGATGAGGGCAGCCCCACCATCACAAAATGTCTGAGCTCTGGGGATATTTCTTACAGTCTGTCCTAAAATGCTTTAAACTATCTCCCAAATCCTACAGTCCTTCATCAGAAAAACTCCAGTTGGCTTAACTGGGAGTTTTGCTTATGAAATGATGAACAAGTACCTCAGGATCTAAGCTTTAATTTTATAGTAGAGGTTCACAAAATTTGACATAGTGTGGGCTACATTTTAACAGAGTGTGTCTCATGGACACTTACCCTCCCATTAGCAATCTTATAACATCCCCGTTGCAATTGCTCATGTTGAAAAATCAACACTCGGAAAATACATTGGGTACTTTTAGTTCTTTGAAGACAGTGTAGTAGCTGGAAGTGAGAAGCCAATACCATCTCGGCAGCCATCAATAAGTGCTTTAAAGTACACCAGTGGTCTGTGGACCATCATTTGGGAACCTGTTTTGTAACATTTGTTTAGCAGCGAATATTATAGTAACAGCCACAAAACTGGTTCAGCTATAAATCATATTCACATACTCAACTGTCTGAATTATTTGCATTTTTTAGATTAACTTTTTCCCCAAAAGATGAGAGTTTTGGAAAAGCTGAACAAAATCAGCTCAGCCATTTGAGTGGCAGGGGGAAGGGAGGTTTGAAGTAATGAATTTTCCCACTCTAAAATCTAGCTCAAAAACATCTCAATGTAGAAGATTTAGCAGGTAAAGAGATTCCAGTGAGGAGAATGATATCCACAACTAATAGTCTGAATTGGGGAAACTGCCTGAAACTTCATCATGACTATCTAAGTGGCATAGTGGATTAGTAGATCATGGCTGAGAATTTGCATTTCTACCAAACTGGTCTGCACACCATGCAGTGTTTTCAGAAGCACAGACATTTCTGTATATATAAGCAGGCATCAGTTAGCCTGCAGCTTAATTTGAGCTCTCCAGGAGACAGAGCTTTCTTGGGATGGCCCAAGACTGTAGAATGAACTCCCCTACAAACGAAGGACAATCATAAACCTCACCACCTTCTGCTCTAAGTCCAAGAAGCATTTCTTTGAGCTGGCCTTCTCTAATACAGACATAACTGTATATGTATATATAATCAGGGGCGGCTCTACAAATTTGGCCGCCCCAAGCAGTCATGCCCGGGAGGCGCCCCCGAGCCGCGAGAGCAGCGGACCTCCCGCGGGCATGACTGCGGAGGGTCCGCTGGTCGCGCGGCTCAGCTGGACCTCCCGCAGCTGCGGGCGGTTCGGTGGTCCGGCGGCTCCGGTTGAGCTGCCGCAGTCATGCCTGCGGGAGGTCCACTGGAGCCGCCGGCCAGCGTCCCCTCCGCAGTCATGCCTGCGGCAGGTCCGCTGCTCCCGGGGCTCCGGTGGAGCTCCCGCAGGCATGACTGCGGCAGATCCGCCGGCCCAGCCTGCCGCCCCCCCAGGAAAGGGCCGCCCCAGGCAGGTGCTTGCCCCGCTGGGCTCTGGAGCCGGCCCTGTATATAATAGAAAATTCCAAAACACTCCACTATGTACATTTCTCCCCTTGGGGAAAAGATGAGAGAACATGTGACAGAGGTGGAGTCATGTTACTGAATACACTACTGGAAGGTGTTCAAATACTACAGTGATGAGCATGGTATAAAAACTTACATAGAATAGCCTCCTAGTCATGTTCATAGGTATGCTTGGGCTCAGGTTTTATAACCCTAGCTGTTCCCAGTTCCAGCCATTAGAGTGTTATAGCTGTTAACTGAGGGGCAAAGGGCTGGAATGAGGTCCTCCTGAAGGTAGAGGCAGCTGTGCTGAATAGGTGTGGGGCTGGCAGGTACCTGTTTTCCCTGTTTGTCTCAGCTGCTCCTTGGTTCTCCTCTCCCTGGAGTTCAGTGCAGAGTGGGTGGAGTGGTACTTCTACCTAGCAGTGCCTCAGCCATTCACCCAGCCACTCCTGAATTCAGAGGTGAGTGACAGAGTGGGGAATTTCTTTCCCCAACCCTTCCAGGATTGGAGGAGTAATGAGGTAAGTATGGAATCAGCTGGGGGTAGGGAAGAGAGATAAGCAACATCCAGCTTCAAAAGAAAGTAGCTGGAGAGTCCCTGGAATTGCTAGAGGGAGTGAAAACAGGCTTGATGTTTTCTATTCACAGTGAAGGGGGAAGGGCAACAGGTCAAACATTCCATGTAAAGGGGACCATAGTTGGGGAGAGAGCTGTGTCCAGAAGTGGTGGTAGTGCCTTGCCCATCCTTTGTTGGTTCCCAGCAGTATCAGACTTTGGATGCTTATCCACCATTGGCCTCTCTTTAAGGGTTTCCATCACTAGTATTCAGGTATTCTTGCAGTACCACAAAGCCAAGTTAGTAATTGGCATTTGTTTTGATCCACAATTATTTCGGAATCTGAAACCCACCAGAATTGAAGCACAACACTCCAAGGACTGGAGTTTTGGCTCATTAAATTCCCCCCAACATTGGCATCTATGTCAGATCTCCAGTCCCTTTTAAGTCAATGGGAATTCAGGCATCTAAATATGGATTTTGGAGCCAGTTTGAGCCATCAGGTTTTTTTGTTTTTTTGTTTGTTTGTTTTAAGATCTTGGTCTTAAAGCAGTCCATCTCTCTGCTATCAACAGGGCAGCTGCTAGCTTTGCCTGGAGCCAGAGGGGGATTAAGAGAGAAATTCAACTGTTTTTTTAAAAAATCCCAGTGAGGGTCTAGTTGTAGCATTTATCTCTGCTCCTCTGAAGACTGCTATTGGGGTAAGATCAACACTTCACACCTCACTCAGCTGGAGTAGAAGGTGCTGTTTTCATTTTATTCAAAACTTGAATAAATACAAAAAACTCTTATGCCACAAACTTGCCACAAAACTTGAATAAATACAAAAAACTCTTATGCCACAAGCACACATGCTCCACCAACTTCTTTGATCTTCTCCTGCTGTTGCTGCTAATAGCAGGGGAGTAAGCCCTATTGACACATCCAGGTGAAAGGCTGATTTTCTCCTCACAGTAGTATAAATACAAGAGCTGATCAAAAAGGAAAATTGGAGGGGATTGTGAATGTTTGCATTGACATTTCAGATTTTTCAAGCACGTCTAACCAGCTACAAACTAGTTGTCAAATGGGGTGCGAGTGGGTCATTAAAAATTGCATCAAAATTATTTCTAAACACTCAAAAATGTCAAGTCAGCTCTAGAAAGTCAGGCAGACTGGTGCTATAGCTGGATATCCTTCCCTTGCTAGCTCTGCTTCCTCTTACACGGAAACTGCTAATATCCAGCTTGTTGCTGCTCTAATGGATGAGTGTGTATGTGAGCTGCAGCATTCACATCTGAACTTCCCCAGAGTTTGTGGGGGTTGGATCTGGGGCTCCGGTTTTTCCTTCTAAAGAGATAGGGATTTCACAAAGACAGGATCCAGATTTCAAAAGCTGAACAGCCCTGAGCGGGTAGAACTGGCTGGAGTTTTGGTTCAGTCCATTTATCTGGTTAATTTCCACAAACCTGGGCTCTGCAGCTGAAATTTGCCCCCTGTATGGAGCTGTGGGCTGGATCTGGGGTTTCATTACAGTGTCCCCTCCCCCCTCTAATGGATACATGCATGTAAATCCAGTTGTGATGTGCTTCTGGTCCATTGCTTTGGGATGTTAAATTTTCTCCTTTTTAATATTGTGATTAGTTGTACTTTATTCACTCTAGGAAACACTTCTCCCTCACATGCTATCCCATCCCTACTGTGTAACTCTGCTCATCAGATCCTCTTTAAGAGTATATTGTAACCTCTGAGGAGCACAGATTGTGTCTTTATTTGAACTTTACTTTTAAAAGTTATCAGGGTGCTGCATGCTTTAATGATACTCTGTAGAGACTACAGGTACATTTCTGAAACAGACAACCCTAATCCCCATTTTCTTGTGGGATCAGCCCTCAACTGATTACTTCCTTGCCCTTTTTAAAAATCATGAGGAAGCAAAGGACAGAATACACCTCAGATTGATATACTAGATTAAGATGATCTTGGTAGAAAACGAAAGCGTTTTGACAGCAGCCTGTAGCACTTCCATCACTGTCAGAGTGGATTATCCCTCACTGGTGTGGAAAGGTCACATGACAATCTCTCTCTGTGAGGAGCAGGGAGAACTGAGCATGGCAATCGATGCTTCTTATGCTATTCAGAAAAGGGTCACGGTGAGCCAGTTCCATCTGTCTTTGGTACAGGCAGAGCACAAGGCCCCAGCTGTTATCCACAGCTCTAGGTTACTGCTGCTCGGCTGATTAAGTCTCTGAACATTTTTATGCTGTATTTGACACAACAGTGAGAGCAGCTGCCTATTCACTACCCAAAAATGGGGGAAGGTTTGTTTGTTCTTTCGATCCAACTTCTGTCTAAATAGTGCAGAAATAGTGCTCAAGGGAGTGCTCTGGCTCTCTCCATGGTGAGTGGGAATTCCTGGGGGGAATTCCATAGGGATAAGAAATGGAGGCAGTAGTTGGTTGGATTTTTGAGGCGGGAAAGGTGCAAACTCTTCCCTACCCCAGTACCATTGGGGGTGGGGGGACCTGCAGGCAAAGGGTGACCTTGCCTTACTCACCTAAGAGCCACGAATACCTTTGAAAGATACAAGAGAACCAAGATATTGCCCCAAATTCCATTCCCATGTCCTCCCCATTTTTCTTAGTGCTGCCTTTCACATTCCTCTCAACTCTGAGGAAGCATTTGGGGAAACAGGTTTAATGATTAGTAACTTACTTGTGGCACAACCCTGCCACTTCTCCTTTCTGATTTGTTTTCCTCCTGAGTTCAGGTAGTGAGTAGTATCTGAATTCTCTCCTTATTGCAGATTATGGGACAGAGTGAATATGCAGAGAAGCAGCCTCAGATGGGAAGTCTAGAGAGAATGAAGCTACATGCAATCAGATCAAGGATATATTTTTTATATTCCTAGTGAAGTAAAGAGGCCAGTGTTGTACAGGAGGTCAGATTAGATGATCACAATGGTCCCTTCTAGCCTCTGAATCTGTGAATCAATCTGGCAAACCCTACATTCCCAGTCCATCCTTGTGGGTTACACGTGGTGTGGGAAAATCTTTTCAGGTCACCTCTGTACATAAAAATGAACCAAAAAAGGGCACAAACCCATTTCTTTTCAGGTCAGCTTTAATTCTGAGATTCCTGTGCTTCCCCACCCCTGCTTCCTCTTCCTGTGGCGGGAAAACTACAGTGTTCTTGTATGGGGGGAGGGGGGCTTAACCCTCACATTACTAATATTTACTTCCAGTCTCACCTCCAGTGTCATCAGGTTCTTTGGCAATTCGTTTAACTTCATGGCAAAAGCCACATGAGGAGTAAAGTTCTGAGATGTAAGAAACAAGAGGGGTTGTTCAAGGTTAGAGTTTAGTTTTGAGTGCGTTTCTTCTGGAAGGGCAGGTTTTTGGAAAGTTAGTAGATCACTTTTTGAAAAACTCCATCCACATGCTTTTAAGGAAGCATTTAATTCATGAAACAAAGTTTTGTGCAGAAACACAGCAAACATATGGAGAGTAAATGAAGGGACAGATGCCCAGGGCAGTCACCCACCGGTGGCAATGATCAACTGCACAGCAGTTACATACGACCTTCCAGTGAAATAAGATACCCCTCATGGCTACTTTTTAGAGTAATACCACCCAGGCCTAGTATATGTAATTAAAGCAGCGCTTGGAGGAGAGCTGTGTGTCAGACATTCTTAGAGGGTAAGTGAAGGGTGCAGTAGTAAGACTCGCATCTACCAAGTCAAAATCTGGAGAAGAGAAAAATCTGATTTTCCCATCACATTGCTCCTTTAGGGGAAGATGGGGTTTACTTTCCCATCCACCCCAGCAGAACAGGCCAGAGGTCCAATTTGTGCACTCTACAGATCACAGGGTCTCTGGAGGAACAGCTTCTCTGCTCCTGCTCCTTTGGTGGCTGGCTCCTGCACTGGCCATCAAACGGGGATCTCTGGAGGGGGGTGGGGCAGAAGTGACACTGGAAGACTCTTTGCATAGGCAGGTGGAGGGGACAATGCACATCCCCACTGGCCCCTTACTGCCCATCCTCTCCCTCCCTGCATAGAAGCCAGAGATCCCAAGGAGAGAGGAATGCTACTCTGTAGATGGTTACCAGCATTATCATGAAGGAAGGGGTGTAATTCCCTTATGATGCATATTTTGTTGCATGTTGTGTGGTATCTTCACATCACCTAGATGCAGAGCTAAGAGAATAATTGACTTTTCAGTTGGGTGACAGACCTGGAAAAAAGATTTTCGGTTCCGGTTGAAATTATTTTTGTTTTTATTTGGGGTGTTTTTACCTTTTTAAAAAATAATAAAAAACAAATCTAGCTAAATTTCAAAACAAAATGCCAAAACATTATGAAAATGTTTTGTTTTGATAATTGTCAAAACAAAATTTCTGCTTCTTGTTTTTCAGCCAAAACTATTAATTCACTTCAACCTGAATTTGCAAATAGTTATGGTCAATCCAAAGTAGCATTTTTTTTTTTTGGCACATAAACTATTTGTCCAGAAATAACGTCACCTAATTCTACTTGCATATGGCCTCTACTGTCAGTCTTCTCTCATGATGCCATCTAGTGGCACAGTAATGAAACAATTTACAATGCCTATCAGTCAAGACACAGACTTCCCTTTTTCATGTATGTTTTGCCACTGATGCCACATGTATTTTTTTGCACTTCACTCAGCTGGTACAGTGACACTGTCACTTTCTGTTTACAATCACTATGACTTGTGCTAATCGATGAGCAGCAGAAATGTTGCATTTGGCAAGGGAAAGGGTTAAATCCCCCAAACCATAATTTCTTTAAAAACCCCTCCATTTTTAGAAATGATTTCTAGCTATGCAGATTTCTGTAAAATCTCAGTGGGGCCATGTTGTAATATTAATGCCCTGTTAGTGCACCTAAAGCCTTTATAAGTATCTTTATTTAAACTGAATAGCCAATACATAACTCAAAATAGAAGTTAAATGTTGGGTGTAACCTATTCTGCAGCATGTCTGGAAGGCGAGTTAGAACATTGTTCCTCATTCCTTTGTAAACTGAGTTTGCATTGGGCCTCATCCCCTAGAAGTCAGGGGGCTCCTAGCCACAGACTTTACAGTGCCCTAAAACTGGCCCAGGAAAGCAGAATTTGTCCAGGATAATGAGCATAAAGGGCCGTAGAGCCTCTAATGAGCAAGAGGCAGTGGCATCTCTTCCTCCTCTTCTATTTCTTTCAGCCCTCTGAACTACAGAGCATTAGATCAGTGCCAAGGAGGAAGGAAAGCAGTGTAATACTCTTGCTAAAGTCAGCTAGTGCAAAGCAGAACCAAGCACCAGTGCAGTTATCTAGAACAGAGGCAGATGGGGATTAGCTACCTACTACTTCCTCTGAAGCATGAGCCAATGTCCACCATCAGAGACAGGGCCCCCAACTGGATAGGCCCATAGTTCCAGGCTGGCAGATTCTAGGAGAAAAGGATAGTATCTGAGTCAGTACACTGATGAGAAAGGGAGGGAAAAACTGGGTCGGTGGGTACTCATATATGCTTCCCGCAGCCTCTTGCCCTCCACTGTATAGCAGTGAGTAGGACTAAGAAAAAAGGTTGAAGTTTTATTAGAACCCTAGCCCACTAACTGTCAATCCATAATTTCCATCTAGCTTCCCAACATGCAAAATGAGAGTTCCCTCACAGACCATCTGACTATCCACAGCTGAAAGTCAAAGGAGAATCCTGCATGGGAAGGAGCCTTTAATTTTTAAATTGGAAGTGATTACAATCAGCTGAATTAAAAAAAAACACAAAGATGACTTAGAGCAAAACTTAAAGTCAATGTCCTGGTGTATTTAGCATCCCTGTACTGTTTGTGTAGCCTCTTCCCTGTCCTCTCACTGGTGCTTGCTATTGCTAATATTTGGAGCAACTTTGCCCCCCCTGTGCATGGGCTGGTCCTGGATTCTTTCCCTGGTGCCACCATTCAAAGTGACTCCTCACTGTGCCAGATACACAGGCATGCTGTCTTGTAAGAAAAATCAATAATACTGCAGCTAGCAAGCCCAGTACCCAGGGGACAACAAAGTAAATAAAACAAAGCTCAGTAAAGGACTGACATACCCAGAATAACAGCATAACAAAGGAGGGGCAGGGGGTTTATGGAACAGGAAGGTAGGATCCGGGGAAGGAAAGTAGGGTTGCCAACTTTCTAATTCCAGAAAACCATACAATCTTGCCTCGCCCACTGCCACACCCTTTCCTGAAGCCCTGCACCCGCTCACTCCATCCCCCTTCCCTCTGTCGCTTGGTCACCCTAGCTGCAGGAGACTTCCAGTGCCGGTGGGCCCCTCGTCCAGGGGGCTGCAGTGCTGCCGTGCCCGGCATGAAGGTTAGGCCCCAGAGTGAAGGGGGCGGATGCTGGCTGCCTGGCACTGAGGGGGCTCTGCTCTGCCTGGGCCCCGGGCTGCTGCCTGAGTTTTATTGTCTGATTTTATTGGCTTTTTATTTTCTCTTTCTGGTTATGATGGTGCCTGGGAGGACTCCACTCTTCCAGGGGCTGCCTAAATCACACAGCTGGGAAGGGAGGAGGGTGGGCTGGAGGGGAAAAGATGGGGAGTGGGGTGGAGGAGAGAGGATGGGGAAGGAAAGAGGCCAAGGACGAGAGCAGGGTGGGGTGAGGGGGGGCAGTGAAGGAGAGGAGGTATGTGGGGTGGATGCGTATACAGGGGAAGGCAGAAGGCTACAGGTACATGAGGATGTGGTGGGGGGCACAGGAGTGTATAGGGACATAATGGGAGTGCAGCAGTGTACGGAGGTGAATGGGGTGCAGGGCACGGGGGGTGAGGGACATGGGGGTGGCGGCTCTGGGAGGTGGAGAGGATGGGTGGGAGAGCGCTGTAAGGTGTACAGGGCTGGGATGGGTAGGTGTGGGGGACAGGACAGGATGAGACAGTGGAGGGATGCAGTGAGGGGGATGGAGGTGTGGGGGGTTTGGGACGGGGAGGGATGCAGTGAGGGGGGTGTAGGGCTGGGCGGGAGGAGTTGCCCACAGCCTGGGACTGCTGGGGCCAGTGGCAGACTCAGGAGGACTGTCCCAAGCCGTGGGGGGGGGGGGTGCTGCCAGGGAGGAATTGGTACTATGGTGCTGCTGCCAGGCTGGGCCTCCCCCAACTCCCTGATGGGGCCAGGCCAGGCTGGGCTCTGGGTTCATCTTGTTCTTCTCCCCTTCCCTCCAGCAGCCCCATTCCCAGAACTCGGAGATGGGGATACATACCTCCAACTCCTGGGTGCCGGCGAGAGGCGACAGACTGCAGTTCGCTGCAGGGCACACGCTGTAGTTTGAGCCCAGCCACAGGAGGAGCGCGAGAAGAAGAAGAGGGCCAGCACTAGCGGGAGAGGTGCACACCATGCGATCCCTCAACAGCCGCCTGCTGAGCACTCGTGAGTCATGCTAGTTCGTCCCCTGCCCTGGCCAGGTCAATGGGAGCTGCGCCTGTGGGCGGGGGGGTTGGGCAGCACGCAGACCCCCCTGGCCACCCCTAAGCCTAGGAGTTGGACGTGCCGGTTGCTTCCCGGGAGCCACATGGCACAGAGGTTAGCAGGGAGCCTGCCAGCCCCACTGCGCGGCGCCACCAACTGGACAGTCAACGGCCTGGTCAGTGGTACTGACCAGAACCCACCAGGATCCCTTTTCAACCAGGAGTTGCTTAAGAAGAATGTGCCAGAAACTTGCAGTGGACATGAAATAATTAGCTGACATAGGTGGGCGGGGCACATTAAGTCCAGAATTTATAGCCTGGTTCACACACCATAATTCAACATGGAATCACATCCTCTCCTCCAAAATGAGTTTGACACCGCTAATGCAATGTAACGGCATGTGTTCTCATTATTCATGACATTAAAAGGCAACACATTTAGAACTAATAAAAGGAAATACTTTTTAAAAAACACACGATGAATAATTAACCTGAAAGAGGGAAAAGCAATGTGGTATAACAATTCAGGTGAGTTAAAGATCCAATATCTCATGTCACAGGACAGAACATTTTGGCAGCAGCAATGCTTACAAGACAAGTACAATTTTCCAACTTCTGTTTCTGGACCAGTGATCTGAAAGAAAATAAATATTCCTTGGTTAGATAAGTTTCTCCAGGGATAAGAAATTCAGATTGGACTCGTTCTTGTCTCGGATCATTCCACAAGATCCTGATACACAGGCAGAAAACACAAAACCCTGAGGTCAGCTCAGTGGTTACAGGCCAGGAGTGGCCATAATAGTATTCCGATACAGACAGCAGCTCAAATGCTAGACTAGTGGGGAGAAAAAAGCAAGGATGGCCAGGTTGTACTATTGAGTGCTGGGAAGGAGCTTTTGTGCTATGTGAGAAGTACTAAATAACCTGACTATATCACAATCCAGGGCATGCTACAATAGAAGATTATATTACCTACCCTGAACAAGTCCTCAAAATGCTATGGACAGTGAGACTTTTCAGGATTACCCAAGTGTCTAGGATGAATCACTACCACCTGCTTACAGCGTGAATGCCTTGTCTGAGCCCACTGGGGAAAACCCTCCCCAACTACCTACAGCAAGCAACACAAGCGCTCTGTTCTAGGCAGGGGTGCTGGAACAACCTGTATAGCGGGGGTGCTGAGAGTCATTGAACCAAACTGTAAACTCTGTATATGATGGAAAACACTTCAAGCCAGGAGGTGCGGCAGCACCTCTAGTTCCAGCACTTATGGCTCTGGGCTATGCGAGCCCCGTTCTCTCCCCCTGTGGACTAGCAATTTACTCACCCCCCCTTTGTTACCCTCAGGTGCCAGTCCTTTATCTTCTGGAGAACCCACAGTGTACACTGATCTGCTGCCTCCATAGAAACAGTGCACCCCAGTTCACTGGTTTCACCTCAGTTCAACACCTTAACACGAGGCTCTTAGACAGATTTATAGTAAAACCAAATTAAAGTTTATCTTTACTGAGATAAAGATTTAAATCAAAGCAAGAATTATGGTTTGGAAACATACAGTTACAGGTAAAAGAAAACATAAGAGGCAAACTATAGCCTATACTTATTAACAAGTTACTTTCTTATCTACTTTCCTGTACTCTCACCCAAAGGTCAGTCCTTGCAGCAGTGGTCTTCTAGTTCCAAGAGCTGGGATCCATCTTTCATGAGACATCCCTGCAGAGTTCCTCCTCCATAATGGATAAAATCTTGTGCCCTTTCCAATTTTCTTACACAGCTGCAGACCATTGTTTCTTACCTCAGGGGGGGCCCCTATTCAGACACTTTTCTTGGAGTTCTTTTGTTTTTGTAAATCCTCAAGCCTTCACCCGCCTCAGACAGTAAACACAGACTCTCTCCTCAGATGTCCAATGTCCAGGGCCTCACCTCAGGTGACGTGTCTGCGTTTCAACAGCTTTAAACACAATAGTCTACATATTTCTTAAACTACTTCCCATACAAACAACTTGCAATAACCCTAACAGTCCGCTAGTTCTTAGCTTTCAGCAGAGATCGCATATGACCCCCTTTGGTGAAATATTGAGAAGATGGCTGGACACAGGGGTAATAATACACATGCCTGGGCACATCTATGTCACAAAAGGACAAGGACAAGGCCATATCCTGGGCTGTCACTATGTACAGGAGGTTGGTTATTGATATTACAATTAGATCTAAGAAAGGGGATGGAGACATAACCCATGGGCTCTAGCACTTCCCACTCAGCTTTTGCTGAGATCTTAATCTTTGTGGATTGGGATAGGGGAGGCACAAAATGAGGTTTATAATGGCAAAGGTCTCTCATTAGCAGCCCTTTGATAAATTGCATTATGATGTACCTTTGACTGCCTTCCCTGCCCTCCGCCTACTACTCCATCTCCCCAGGGATTACTACTGACATTCCATACCTCAGCAATTGCAATTTATTGCAAACGACCTGCTCCAGAAATATTTCCTTCTTTCCCTCAAATGTGGAATTTCTTCCCAAAATTACTAGTCTGAGTTGTGGGATGAACAATGTTAATTTCTGGACCAATGACTGGTTTACAATTGAATATCACATGACCCATCAGGGCAAGAAGCAGGAACTTCACATCAAGAATCCCCCTTTCCACTGGCATACAGCCTTCTATTCGCTCTCGCTCTAGAATGTTGGAGCTATTGTTCTAACTTTCCCACCAAGGCCTGTACAGTTGAACTCACAATACTAAGGAAGCTTGACTTTACCCTCATCGTGTCTGAGCACCTCACCATCATTCAAGATTTCTGAGGCCTGGTCTACACTAGGACTTTAATTCGAATTTAGCAGCGTTAATTCGAACTAACCGCTCAACCGTCCACACCAGGAAGCCATTTAATTCGAACTAGAGGGCTCTTTAGTTCGAATTTGGTACTCCACCCCGGCAGGTGGAGTAACGCTAAATTCGACATGGCTAGTTCGAATTAGGCTAGGTGTGGATGGAAATCGAACTTAGTAGCTCCGGGAGCTATCCCACACTGCACCACTCTGTTGACGCTCTGGACAGCAGCCCGAGCTTGGATTCTCTGCCCAGCCACACAGGAAATGAACCGCGAAAATTTGAATTCATTTTCCTGTCTGGGCGGTTTGAATCTGACGTTCTGGTTGCACATCGGGGCGAGCTCCG